>NC_141693.1:803154579-804354579 GCF_964263255.1 Lissotriton vulgaris | reverse complement strand
CCCGTGCCTGAGGTGCATCATCAGAGCTGTTTGAATAATAACTGCAGGCAGCCCGTGCCTGAGGTGCATCATCAGAGCTTTTGAATAATAACTGCGTCAGCCCTGTGCCTGAGGTGCATCATCAGAGCTGTGTGAATAATAACTGCATCAGCCCCGTGCCTGAGGTGCATCATTAGAACTGTGTGAATAATAACAGCTGTGAGCCCGTGCCTGAGGTGCATCATCAGAGCTGTGTGAATAATAACTACAGGCAGCCATGCCTGAGGTGCATCAGCAGAGCTGTGTGAATAATAACAGCGTCAGCACCGTGCCTGAGGTGCATCATCAGAGCTGTGTGAATAATAACAGCTACGTGCCCGTGCCTGAGGTGCATCATTAGAGCTTTTGAATAATAACTGCGGCAGCCCCGTGCCTGAGGTGCATCATCAGAGCTGTGTGAATAATAACAGCTGTGAGCCCGTGCCTGAGGTGCATCATCTGAGCTGGGTGAATAATAACTGCATCAGCCCCGTGCCTGAGATAGAGGATAGCAAAGAAGCCGGGGGCAGAAGTAGTGAGAAAGGTGTTAATGGAGAAGCACGGGGAGGGAGAGATGGCAAGGAAGAATGAAGGGAGAAAGAGAATGAGTGTGAGGCCGAGAGGGCCCTGCGTAGAGCCCAAGCTCTCAGCACGACTCCCCACAGATCACCGGCTGGATTCACCCGACGTCCAGCCCGAGCTGTCGGCACGACTCCCCACAGATCACCGGCTGCATTCACCACGCACTGAACATTTTGTTAGAGGTTGCTGGGAGCTACAGAGCAGGAGAGAAACAAGAAAAAAAATGGCCACGCAAAGGTTCGAAATTTTTCGGAATCGGGGTCGTGTTTTTTTGCGTTCTGAGTGACGAATGACGTCACAGATAGAAAGAACGCAAAAAACACACCCCCGAATCCGAAAAAGACAGGTCTTCAACCGAGTGACGCCCCTCCCCTCCAATGGCTGGCCTCCGTTTAGGAAGCCAGCCAATGGAGAAGAGGGGCGGGTTCAAGCTCCCTACACCAAGAAACATAAAATCTTGGAGCTCCGCCCGCTGCTTACAGCAGTGCGACGAGTCCTCGACCTAAAAACTATGTTTGGAGGCATGGAAACAGAAAAGCGGAAGGAAAAAGGAGACATCTGTGGTTTATTCGAATAGAAGCACACACAGCTTCTAAATAACCGGTAAGCTGCCGTAAACCTAAAAAGACATCAGTTTCTCTGTATGCTAGCAACTTCTTTACCGCTATCTCCGTTGAATTTTGATACATTACAATTCTTTCCCGGTCTGTTGTTTAGGGTCCTGGGCACCTGGATTTACTACCGCCGTGCATGCGTCTCACGAGTCTATTGAAAATATTGTTAAAGCCGGTTTTAGGAACAGACCATCTAAATATAAGCGCAGACAGCTTTTTAATAAACGGTAAGCTGCTTTGAATCCAAAAGACACCGGTTTTCTCTGTATGTTAGCAGTCTATCCATTGCTATCGCTATTAATTTTTGTATACTTTAATTCCTCCTGGCTTGACCATTCAGGGTCCTGGGTACCTGGATTCTTTACCGACTTGTATGCATCTCACCAGTTCTTTGAAAGTATCGTTCAAACGGGCTTAGTGCTATGTCTTTGGTAAGTGGTTATCCATCATCACCATTGCCTGTAAGTCTTTATCCTGCCATTAGTTGTTTATATACAAATTGGGGCCGTTTTTTGGTTTACAGAATTATTGATCGACACATTATCTACATAATTGAACCTGTTTTTAAGAACCTAAACATGTTTTTTACATAAATCAGGTATGACTTCAATTAGTTTATTATTTCTGCGTTAAATACTCTAAAGACCCATTTATTGCCATATAGGTAGTCAAGTTTGGATTAGATACGAATATCAATTTAATTTTATACCTACCAGATATTATATATCACATAGAAGACTAAAGGTTACCCAATAGTATTCGAAGTAGATATTGCTTCAGAATTGACACCCTGACACTATTATCACTGGTTTGTCAATATTGACCGCCGGTTACTTCTCTGTTCCAGAGCTTTAATATGCCTCTCAAAGCACAATATAAGCAGAGATACTGAACACTGCTCCGTACTGAACTTTCTCGGATCATCTAGACAGTTTCCAGTAGGACTTGAAGGTAACAAAACATACTTAGACAACATGATTGTACCAAACGTTAAGTGAAAAGATGATACCATTATCTCATTATATTCAGTTCCCTTTTTTATCATCAATACAGCGGTAGTACAATAACAGTTGGCCCCCTATCGCATTACATTCCTTGTACGTTCAGTAATCATGATATGGCACTATTGTGTGTACCCTTTCTCCCTTGTTTCTCTCTTCTTCTTTTTTTTTTTTTGGAAAACCTTTATTGAAAAATCAAGGCACACCGCTATTTAGCCTTACATCCCGGAGGCTAGGCAGCATTATTAGAAGAAGGATGTTTAGTGCACACAGTACATGTTATAAAATCGTGTCAGGTTTAGTTTTTTTTTTTTCAATAACGACAAACCTATGAGTTAATGAATCTAAAGAAACACCAAAACCAGTGTGAAAAGGCAAGGAATAAGTACATAAATGCGACGATACCCAACCCAGGAAAGGGCAGGGCCTTAAGCCCACAGGGTGCACCTGAGCAGTACAATTGGACGACAATGGGGGGAAAGAAAACCAGGATGGAAATGAAATAACGAGCAGGTTGGAAAGAAGGGTTAGGGGGAAAGTTGTATGTCCAATGTCGGGAGGTAGGCAGATATCTCCCCTGTATTCGTTCCAGGCCCCCCAGATCATATTCCACTTCTTGGGCTTGCCCCGGGCCACGTACACCATTTTTTCGCGAACCATACACCAATCCATGTTGGTCTTCCACAGTTCCACAGAGGGAGGCGACGGGGCGCCCCACTTCTGAGCGATGTCACGTTTCGCCACCATGTTTCCCAGGGTGACCCATTGGGTTTGCGCGTTATTATAATCCGTGGGGCCCCACACATTCAGCAAGCAACGCCGGGCCTCTGCCGGCAAATCCACACCAGTCACCTCACGCATCACCGCATGGACACGCCTCCAATAGGAGGCTATGGCGTGGCATTCCCAGATAATGTGCATGAATGTGGCCAGTTCACCACATCCACGCCTACAAAGACCATCCACCGAGTGTCCCATATGAATCAATCGGGGCCGGTCACATACACTCTATGAAGAATTTTCAATTGGACCAGGCGTAATCTAGCTGAGATTGCCACTTCTTTGGGAGAAGACACCGCATACTGCCAATCCTCATCATCCAGTTCGACTCCATCGCGCACCCACTGGTCCCTCACACTCAGCAGAAGGTCCGTTCGGACGTTGATCAATTTTTTGTAGACCAATGAAATGGCACTGTCCGGCATATGACCATCCAACACCCTGTCTTCTAGCGGGGATGACTCGCGGGCTTTCTCACCTTCCGGCAGCACCGCCACAAGGGCGTGTCGTAGTTGGGCATATCTAAAGAATTCTGTCACTCCCAGCTGAAACTCCGCTTGTAAAGCGGCGAAAGACTTTATCTCGCCTTTAGCCATCATATCGTCTACCTTAGAGATGTCAATAAGGTCCCACCGATCAAACCCCTTCGGGTGCCACAATTTGCCCAATAGGTCTGAGTCGTAAAGCGGGGTGGCCAACGTAAGCCTCCCCTTCCATCCCTGTGCCTTTGTGATAGACCTCCATATGTGCACAGATGTCCTAGTGGGGCCCGTCATTACCCCATCCAGAGATCTCGAATAAAGCGCCCTGTAGTATTTCCCGCCATCAAGGAGCCACCGATCCATGGCGTACCACGGACTATCAGCCGGTCCGTAAAAACCATGGTTAAGGGCGGCCAATTGGGAGGCCCAGTAGTACCGTCGAATGTCCGGGAGAGCGATGCCACCATCGTACCACGGAAGCATCAGTTTAGTTATGGCAATCCGTGGTCTACCTTCCCACAGGAGGGTCTGCTGCAATCCTTCGACCTCTCTAAAATACCCTGAGGGGACTGGGTCCTGAGTATTCTGGAGCGCATACAGGAATCTGGGCAGAGACATCATTTTGAACAATGCCGCACGTCCAAGCAGGGAAAGCGGTAGCTTGCGCCACCCCTCTTCGTCGCGCCGAAGGCGTGCAAGAGGGGGAAGCAAGTTGTTCGCATATCGTGTCCGGGCATCGGTTGAAATATAAATGCCCAGGTATTTAAACCCCTGCAACGCGATCTGTATGGCGCAGCCCCTGGGAAGACGCAGAGTCTCACCACTCAATACATAAAGGTGAGATTTTGACCAGTTAATAACCAGGCCCGAATATCTGCCAAAGGTATGCAGCAAGTCACAAGCTACAATCAGGGATCTACAGGGAGAGGTGAGGTAGAGCAGAATGTCGTCCGCGTATAAGGACACACGGTCCTCAAAGCCAGACGACCACCGTATCCCATTGATATCAGGGTGGGCCCGTAACCAAGCAGCAAGGGGCTCAAGCGCCAATGCAAATAGCAGAGGCGACAGGGGGCAACCCTGCCTGGTGCCTCTTCGGAGGGCAAAAGATGCGGACACTCGGCCATTGACCGTAACATTGGCCAGTGGGTTAGCGTATAGGAGCCTGACCCATCTAATAAATTCAGGGCCAAACCCAAACTTCGCCAGCACCGCCCACAGGTAATTCCATTCAAGGGAATCAAAAGCCATCGTCGCGTCCAGAGACGCCAAGATGGTCGGCTCCCGGAGCGTACTGGCCCTTGCCATGACTGCATGGAGCCTCCGAAGATTAAGGGCAGTGTTGCGATGAGGAATATAGCCCGATTGGTCCGGATGGACCAAATCACTAATCACACCCACCAACCGATTGGCCAATAACTTTGCCAGGATCTTAGGCTCGGCGTTCAACAAGGAAATTGGGCGATACGACCGGCAGAGGTCCTTGGGTTTCCCTTCCTTGTGAATGAACACTATGGTGGCCAATCTTTGGTCCGGGGGGAGCTCACCTATCTTGCGCGCCTCAAGGAACATGTTCCGCAGGGGCGAAGCAATGGTGTCAGCCTTTATTTTATAAAGCTCCACCGGGAGGCCATTTGGGCCGGGAGACTTGCCAGACCTTAAAGATCGTATCGCAAGCGCGATCTCGTCCGCCGTTATACCTCTATCCATGTCGTCACGTTCGGTGTCCGACAGACACGGAAGGTCAACCTCTCCAAGGAGGGCAGCAGAGTCCGCCTCAGACATGACAGAAGCCGAGGCATATACGGACTCAAAATAGTCAGCGAAGACCGTGACTATAGCGCTGGGGTCGGTGACGGCCAGTCCGTCCTCCCCCAGCACCTCGGGAACCACCCGGGAGGCCATCTCCTTCTTGTCAAGCCACGCAAGAAGCTTGCCTGCCTTGTCCCCGACATCGTAGATCCTCCCTTGCTGTTCTCTGCTCATTGCCTTGGCAGCGTCAGTAGCAGTGGCCTTGTACTCTGACTGCTTAAGTGAGAGAGCGTGGAGCAGGGCTGGCGTCGGACCAGTCTCCAATTGGGAATCAAGGACCCCAATCTCTGATTCCAGCCGCACCACATCCTCGTCTCTACGTCTGCGCACCTCGGCTATTAGGGAGAAGGCTTCTCCTCGCAGGACAGTTTTAAAGGCCTCCCTTAGGGACATGGCCGACGCTACCGAGCCTGTATTTTCAGAAAAATAAAGCTCAATGGCTTTAGCCAGGAGGTCACCAGTCTTAGGGTTACGGAAGTACCACGGATTGACTGGCGCTACTCTCGAGGCCACTACGATCTCAAAGTCAAAGGACACCCAGACCGGGGAGTGGTCCGAAATGCCTCTGGCCATCAAACGGGCCTCAGAGACGGCCGACTCATGGGCAGCCAATGCCAGAACATAGTCAATCGTGGAGAGGCTACAGTGCGCTCCCGAGTGAAAGGAATACTGTCGCTGAACGGGATGAAGTAGTCTCCAGCAATTAATAAGCCCCATGGTATCCAGGAAGTCAGGAAGCCAGGACTGCGCATTTCGAAGATCTCTGGATGGATGACGGTCTAAAGTCCCAGATCCAACTGCATTGAAGTCCCCACCAACTATAAGCATACCTTCGGGCAAACCCAAAATGGCGCCCCCAAGATCTTGGAACATAGTCGTTTGCAAACCAGGGGGGACGTAAACAGAGACCAAGACCAGGGTACGCCCCTCCCACCTACCAGTGATGGCGACGTAGCGTCCCCTCTCATCGATCACGCTAGATTCCACCTCAAACGGGAGAGACATGCGCACCATGATCCCCGCCCCACGGGACCCCGAAGAGAACCCCGAGTGTGCCACCATTTTGAAGCCTTTTCTATTGAGTGCGTGGCACGTATTCCCAATCAAATGTGTTTCTTGTAACAGGATGACATCAGGCATACATCTTTTAAACATTTGTAATACCACCCCTCGCTTAATGCGATCACCCAGCCCATTAACATTCCAACTCAGAACATTTAACTTCTTACCCACAATCGTCAATGTAGAGGCCCAAGCCGACCCTGCAGGGAGGAGTCGCTACAACAGAATCAACAGCAGAATAACTACCTTGCCGTGAAATAGGTAAAGGAGAGAAATAGAGAACACACAAAGAACAAAGAACCCGTCCACCCCCCACCCTGCACCCCTGCATTAGACTATAGAGCCCCCCCAACTAGCAGTGTGCCTGTCGCCCCAAAAACTACTCTACGAAAAGCCCCTAGAGGAGAAAGGAGGCTAACCTATCCCCCCCGTTTCCCCCGTTCATAGATAAAGGATAGCAGCAAAAGTACAGTATTTTGTGACTGACTGCCTGAGCAGAATCATCGTCCGAAAATGGCCCAAAGGGACCTTTTATTCCTGAAGATCGGGGCCACCAGCTGCCCCCTCCGACTGTTCCTCGGGTACGTCCCGGCGCTGAGGCAAAGTGTCCAGCCAGTCCCCGGCCACCTCTGGCATGTCGAAGAACAATGCACGGCCATCATGTTCGACGCCTAATTTCGCAGGGAACAGCATGGAGTACTTCATCCCCAGCTCACGCAGTCTACGTTTCACGCCCGTGAAACTTTGTCTTCGCTTCTGCACCGCTTGGGTGAAGTCTGGGAAAAAGTTAACGTCAGCATTTTGGAACTTCAGCGGCCCACCTCTCCTCGATGCCTGTAGGATAGCGTCCCTGTCCCTGAAGTCGAATACCCTGGCGATGATAGGACGCGGAGGGGCCCCCAGCTTCGGGCGGCCTCCGGGTAGTCTATGAGCTCGCTCCACCGAGAAAAACTTGCTGAGGCCACCGGGGGTCAGATGATTCTGCACCAAGTCCTCCACAAAGAGATCGGTGGCGTCCTCCTCGCCCCCTTCCGGGACACCAACAATGCGGACGTTCTGGCGCCTGGCCCGTCCTTCAAAAGCATTAAGCCTGCGGGCAAACAGAGAGTTCGCAGCTTTTAGGTTGCGGATCTCCGATTGCAGGTCCATTACGTCCGAGGTCAGGCTCGACGATTTTAATTCGAGTGACTCGACCCGGTCATTAGTCTTGCCGAGATCGGCTCTGATCAAATTAATTTCGATGGCCAGCGTGTCGACCTTGTGTGTCAGCACCTCATGTTGCTTTTGCATCTCTGCCTTGATGCCCGCAATAGCGCCCATGACGTCTTGGAGGGTTGGAGCCGAGTCGTCCGGCGACACGTCCCGCTGCATGTCCTTAGGCCTCACGGTGACTCCGGGCGAACCCTTTGGATGGGCATAGCGATCGGAGTTGGTGGACTGAGAAAAAGTTGATTTTATGCTCACCCGGGGTTTCCCTCTGTCGGAATCGCCTCTGCCAGCCATGTTGGGCAAGAGCCACCTTGGTCGGGAAGATCCCCTGGTCCTCGTCGGGGCCCTAAGTCGGCAGGCGGTAGCAGCCGCGTCCACCGCTCGGTCAGTTACATCAGTCTCCAGAGTAGCCCGGGTAACACTTTGAGGTGGGGCAGTCTCTCACTCCTTGGATCGCCACCTTGCAGCAGCGCCGCAATCGGCCATGCAAGTCCGGGCACTGATGGCGTTGTCGTCCCCAATCTTCAACACGGTGTAACTCCACCTAGGGATCTCGGATCTTCAATCGGAAAATGAGTCCCGCATCAGCAGCAGTTCAACAACATGTTCCCACTTCCATGGGTCAGGATAGGCGACAGGATTAAGGATCGGAGGGTCTTCGGAGCTTCGAGCTCACGCGGCCATCTTGGTCGCCCTCGAAGCTCCTCTCTATCTCTTCTTCTTGATTGACTTTTTTGACTTTTTTCTCATCTGGTTTTCCTTATATCCCATTTCAGTCAAAAGCTTAATAGATAACGAATAGTTTGAGAGAATTCACGTGGTGATGGATTTGTGGTGTTAGTGACTAATTGGCACGGACCCTTTAATTTCTGGGTTATTTTTGTTAGGTTGTTTAGAATAAGTATGCTATTACTAGTAGTTTTTATTGATAGATTAACTGTAATTATTTTGAAATTGTGCTGTTCAATTGGCAATTTTTAATCATGTATATAGGACTGTAGCACAACACTGATATGGATTTTGGATATTTGTATTTTGTTTAGGTTTTTCTTGAATTAAAATCATGGCTTCCTGATGAAGGCTGATAGCCGAAACGCACCTAGCAACTACCAGAATTTACAGACATGTCATCATTGATTGTTGTTTTTTCTTTCAAATGTGTCTTTTGATTTAATTAATTTTGAAAGTTATTATTGATCTTTATAAACTGTGACAATCAAGCACAAAATTCAAGCACAGTAATACCATTGGTACTGGACAACTTTATTCTAAGTATGTTATTGTTAGATAGTTCTTATAATAAAAAGAAAATAAATAAATTATGAAATTCAATTGTTGTACATTGTACACCATATTTGTTAAATGTACATTGTTATTGATTATGTTATATCATGGTGTCTGTTTAGGTCCATAAGTTTTATTCACTTTTCCTAAATATCTTTATTTCACAATTGATTTATTTACCCCGGTTTAGGAATATTAGTCGGGGGGACCTCTCTTCTTTACAACCCTTGCACCATGGTGCAAGGGTGACTACGTTGTCGCTAGGCTGCCGAACCGGTGCCAGCACAGGGGGAAATTACAAGAATGCACACTATTAGATAAATGCAGTGCATGCCAGCACTTTCGATTTGACGTAGGTCAGCACAGCAAGATGACTTCGCCCTACACCAATTCCCCATAAATGTGCCCCTAGCTCTCTAGTGTGTGCGGTAGTCTTGGTCCATGTGTGCTCTTATGTACTTTGCCTCTGACTGTCTGAACTATACAAAAGTGTGATACCTTCTTTCAATTATTTTTTTTACTTTGTGTCAACTTTTCCCATCATTACAATTTTGAAAATTCTATACTCTGCTTCTGCTGACAAGTTGGATAAAAACCTTGGCTAACATTTACTTTGATTCCTCATTTTGGACTTTATTGCAACGTTGCAGTATCTCTTGTGCTTTTTACTCTTTTTGTGAATTTTCTCTTTCAGTTGGACGCAAAAGGCTTAAACTAAAGCCTTTGCCATTTTCCACGATTAGACTTACATTCTTTGACAAGTACATTTCCATGAAACAAATATAAGCAAAAATAGTGAGGGTCCCAGAGAATAGTTGCTGAATGCCTGAATCAAAACATTTTTTGAAGTTGGTGTAGAAAAAAAATGGCATAAATGCTTCACCAGTGGGAGCCAAGACTGCAGACTGCTTTCTAAAAGGAAGAATAGCATCTCCAGCAGTGGCGTAGCAAGACGGTTGTGGGGGGGCCATCCGCCTCTGTCGGCATGAGTTTTCAGGGTAGTGGCGGACTCCCCCTGGCTCTTACCTGCCGCTGCGGGGCAGCAAAAAAAGGAATCACCAGCACCCCCACTCCTACGTGCAGCTGCCTGCTGGCAGCAAACGCAGGGGCTGCTATGGGGAGCAAAAGGTCTGGTTACACCACTGAAATTCGGGTCCTAAAAAGTCCCTCATCACCCTTTGCAGGGTCTTTAAACTGCAAATTCAGGAAAGTATCGTAGGCAGCACACCCACCCTTAGACAACCTGGCCTGGAACACTTACTATGTTCATGTCTCAACCTCCTCATTCAAGTTCAAGCTCAATGTAAGTAACTCAAACAAGGTCACAGCCTTATCATGAACTAAACTATATACTATGTCTTGGATAAAATTGCTCAGATTACATTATTAATTTAGACACAATCCATGCTGTGACTATCCCAAGATCCCTTTCACCTCCTGCCCTTCAGAGTTCACATGTTTGCTTTGTAGTTCATCTAACACAATACCTTACTCAACTGATACAATTAGTGCCTTAAATATTTAGATAATGAATAGAATTTGCCTCTAAGAAGCAACCTGTAGGGACTATTGCCTAGATTTCTATAAGCCAATATAATTAACTACCAAGAATCTAAATATTCCATTAACTTTAACCCCTGGTCTTCATATCAGTAACTTACTCAATAAATTGTTGAGTCAGTGCTGACAATATTTCTCTTTGTGGAGTTGGACTAGAATCAGAACGCTTGCGGAAGAGTAAGTATTGAAACCATGTGAAGAAACACAGGGGCCCATTATGATGTCGGGCGGATTGCCCCCGCCAGGCTCGCGGTGGCCACTGCCAGCCTGGCAGGGGTAATCCGCCTGACATCCACTCTTGATTCCCCCCCCCCCGCTATATTAGTTTGGCGGGGGACCTCAGCAGACGGAAAGACCGTCTGCCGCTTTTCCACCCCGGTCGCCTTGCAGCCGGGGCGGAAAAGGAATAATATGGTGGCGGTGTCTATCAGACACCGCCAGCCATATTATGATAGGCATTTGTCAATGCCTTTCCGTGGCGGCAATGCCGCCACGGAAAGGCATGCGGACGTCACTCTGGGGGCCCCTTGCGGGCCCCCAGAGTGAAGGTGAGTAGGGGGTGCACACGGGGGTACCTGTGGTACCCCCCTGCATTTGCATAATCAAAGCGGCTGGCACCGCGCGGTGCCTGCTGCTTTGATTATGCAAATGCAAAAGTGCTTTTTAAGCATTGTGGCAGGCGGTGCTGAGAGCACCGCCCGACAAAATGCTTAACATGCAGGATGTGCCCGAGACTGTGGCGGGCACATCCTAATACCCCCCTACAGGACCCCCGGCCTTATGGCGGGCGGTCCCTATTACCACGAGGTTGGCGGGCGGGCAAAAATTGAAAGCATGTATTACGATTTGCACATCCTTTAACATGGCTTAAAATGGAATTGTTTAGTTAATATTATGTATGTTAGTGACCCGCATATATAAGCACCAATACTAAATGTATTTCCAATGTGGAGGCCTCTACTCTCAGAGCTAGTTTAAGGGACTTTGGCCCATATTGGCAAGAAAGGGCGATACATTATCGCTGCTTTTATCGGCAGGAAACTGCCGCTAAAGCGGGGATAATGGGCTTGATAATATGCCCTTGTGAATTCCCATAGCAGCCCAGGTTAACACCAGACCCTGGGCTTCTATGGGAATTCACAAGAGCATATTATCAAGCCCATTATTGCCACTTTGGTGGCAGTTTCCTGCCGCTAAAAGTGGCGATAATGTACCGCCCTTACTTGTTAATATGGCCCTTTGTTCTTCATGGTGGCAGACAGTTTTAGGAAGGGATAGTCTTGGAGCTACTTCTGTGTATGGATCTGCTGACACCTATTTCTCAGAACATGTGGAATCCTTACTGGTAAACCAAAAGTGCCATTCGCTATTGGTGGTGTGTGGAATTCTCTGATGGTGAAGACGGAGGAATTTAGCAATATATCAACACAGCTCAGTAGGCCGCGAACAGGACAACCAGACTGCCAGCCCTCCTCTCACCAATGGAGAGCTTTACTTATCCTTTTTATCCTTAGTGGAGAAGTGTGGCTCAATGCTTAGAGCGGCAGACCTTGATGCAGAACGCTGGCCAGGGACCAGGGTTCGATTCCTGCCTCGGCGGGTTTCGGGCTTAAATTCCTCTGACCGGATATTCTCGCCTCAGTGCCGATTCTAAGCATGGGTCCCACGCTGCAACTCTGGGCAATAGCTTGCTTAGTCTCCACAAAGGCCCCCTGATACACAAGGGATGCCTGGTTTCACCATGGGATGCCTAGGAGTGGACACCCCACAAGGAAAAGCCAGGAGGGGTTCCCTTGTGGTAGGAGTACAAGCGCCGGGATGCCTCCGGGTCACTGTTCGCGCTATACAAATACGCCACACATTTTGGTGAATATATTTTCTTTATATGTTGTGAGAAGAAATAAATACCTAGTGCAGGGGTCTCCAAACTTTTGTGTAAGAGCTACTTATGTTCAATGAAAATCATGCTGAGCCACCACTATTAGTCATGTTGTATAGTGACTACATAAGACAAGATGACATCAGTGGCCACTTCGTGTAATATTGCAAGCAGTGTTCACATCAGTGCATCAGGCAGAGTTGCCAGCAGTAATGCCAACAAGTTTTACCAACTTGGAATGCCTCTACATGGGTAATACATTCCAGCCCTAGCTGCAGTGCCTCTGGTACTAAGGTTATAATATGAGTAATAAAGCCTCCTCTGCACAACATGATTTATCACTTCAATTTTATCTTTAAATATACTTTGGAAGTTCAACCATGTTTCTCCAAACACGGCTATGCCCTTTTCAATATACCCTTTATAATTTTGATATACAAATGTTAATTCAACCATGCAAAAGCATCTAACTTAGTAGGCTGGGGTGTAGAGACAGATATTTGCACAAATATTGAGTCATTAATATCGTGGGTCAGAATTATCAACAGCAAGAATATCATGGTCAAGATAATCGACTTACGGTAAGTAATATTATTTTATAGTTTAATTTAGGTGCGTGTTGTGGATAAAAGGGTGTTAAGTCAATAATGTTTATTTTTTTATTAATCATTTTGTTTAATTGATTATTAATAATATTAATTATGTAAATAAATGTAATTACAAATTTGGAAGTGTTCTGTTATTGGTGTGGTGTGATAGGGTAGGAAATAAAATTAATACATTTATGTTTTAATAAAAAAAGTTTGTAAATATTTTCTAGTTTAAAAGAATTCTTTTTTTGCAAATGTATTTATTATTTTATTTTATATAATATTTGTAGCTTTTTGTTATATGTAATTAATATTATAACATGTGTTCTTTTATATGTTTAATATATGTTTTTAATAATGTTTATTAGTATTTTTTGTTAAGTGTCTGCAGGTGATTTAGTTATTTTTTTTCTCCTGTATCTAACACTTTCCCTACTGTTGTATTCACTGGAGTGGGATTAGTAATTTATACCCCTCCGCTATCCAGCACTTACACGACTGCTGCACTCACAGGAGTAGGAATAGTAATTTTTACCCCTCCGCTGGGCAGCACTTTCCCAACTATTGCACTCCCAAGAGTGGGAATAGTAATGTTTACCCCTCCGCTATCCAGCACTTCTCTACTGTTGCACTCACTAGAGGGGGAATAGTAATTTTTAGCCCGCCACTATCCAACACTTTCCCTACTGTTGCACTCACTAGAGGGGGAATAGTAATTTTTACCCCTCCGCTATCCAGCACTTTCCCTACTGTTGCACTCATTGGGGTTGGAATAGTAATTTTTACCTCTCAGCAATCCAACACTTTCCCTACTGTTGCACTCTCTGGAGTGGGACTAGTAATGTTTACCTCTCCGCTATCCATCATTTTCCCTACTGTTGCACTCACTTGAGTGGGAATACATTTTTTTTACTTCTACGATATCCAACACTTATCCTACTGTTGCATTCAGTGGAGTTGGAATACTAATGTTTACCCTTCTGCTATCCAGCACTTTCCCTACTGTTGCACTCACTGGAGTGGGAATAATATTTTTTACCCATTTGCTATCCAACACTTTCCCTACTGTTGCACTCACTGGAGTAGGAATAATAATTATACCCCTCTGCTATCCAACACTTTCCCTACTGTTGCACTCACTGGAGTTGAAAATTTAAGTTTAAAGACTTTTAAATAGTTAAATGTTTTAATGTATAAACTTATGTTTTTTTAAATTAGATATTAAGTTATAGGTGTATGTATATATATTTATTTATTTGTACATTTCTAAATAATTATAACATTATAAAATAAATTGAAATTAATAGTTTATTAATTGTTTTAAAGTAATATATATATATATATATATATATATATATATATATATATATATATATATATATATATATATATATATATATATATATATATATATATATATATATATATATAATCTACTGGCGGTCGCCAGTAGGTAGCTATAGTTAGGATTTTTTTCAATGTTAAATCTCAACATTCTATTTGGAATAACTTTGGCGCCGGTTGACAAATCTGAGTGAAAATGTCCTCAAAATGGCCTCGCGGAGCACCGGTCCTTCCCTGAAAGTTTTGGGGGGGATTCGTCAAGCGGGGGCCGAGATAAAAGGGGGGTCCCAAAACGCGTTTTCCCCATGTTAATTTCCATAGGGCGGTCGATTTCACTTTTAGCTCGAACGGCTGAATGGATTTATACCAAACTTGGCAAAATTGTAGGCACTAGTAGCCCGATGTGCCTTTGCTATGTCTCAAGATATGTGCTCCAGTGGATTTTGAGTAATTTAGGTTCAAAAAAATATATATATCTATAGGCGCGCCGTGGTACGCGCACCAGGGAGCGCACCGGGCGCGCCACGCAACTTGCGCGTAGAAAGCTGATTGGCTCTTGGGTGTCTGTAAACATTCTAAACAGTCTGGAGCGGCCGCCATCTTGTGTCTCGGTAAAATCGAGACACAAAAGGTGGCAAAAACAAAGGGGGGAATTGACCATAAGGGGGCAGGGTAGACCCCCTCCTGACCGCCTAGGTTTAATGTGGGGGCTAAAATAGGGTCCCGCGGGGCATTTAAAAAAAATATTTTTTTTCGATTTGCGCGGGGGGAGCGCCCGGTACACGCACCGGGAAGCGCACCGGGGAGCGAAGTAAGGGGAAAATCCAGGACCATATTTATGAAGGCCTTGCGCTGCCAGTTTTGCGCCGCCTGTGCGTCACTTTTTGTGACGCACCAGCGGTGTAAAAAAATGCGCATCGTTACGCTATATTTAAAAAGTGACGCCTCTAGGTAGATGGGTCACTTTTTTAAACCCTGCGCCCCATTATACTTGCGTCAGGTATAATGTATGCAGAGGGGGCTCTCCCCCGCAAAAAGCTTGGTAATAGCGACGGAGTGAAATCTATGAGATTTCACTGCGTCACTTTTAGGATGCTGTTGCGTCAAAATCTTGCGCCTGCCTCACAGCAGGTGTAAGACTGACGCAAGACCATTCACAAGGTGCTTTCCCCATGTGAAAGGACGCATTACTGGGATTGCGTCACTTTTGTGACGCACTCCAGCAATGCGTTACTTTTGTGTTTACAGATACATCAGAAATACTGACGTATCTGAAACTCCTTGCGACATGATTCATCATACATTAAATATGACACATCTGAAATGTCGTAAGGAGTGCGCACAGAAAAGTGACGCATCGCACCAGCGGTGTAAAAAAATGCGCCTCGTTGCGCTATATTTAAAAAGTGACCCATCTAGGTAGATGGGTCACTTTTTAAAACCCTGCGCCACATTATACCTGCGTCAGGTATAATGTATGCAGAGGGGGCGTTCCCCCGCAAAAAGCTTCGTAATAGCGACGCAGTGAAATCTATGAGATTTCACTGCGTCACTTTAAGGATGCTGTTGCGTCAAAATCTTGCGCCTGCCTCACAGCAGGTGTAAGACTGACGCAAGACCTTTCACATGGTGCTTTCCCCATGTGAAGGACGCATTACTGGAGTTGCGTCACTTTTGTGACGCACTCCAGCGCCTCGTTGCGCTATATTTAAAAAGTGACCCATCTAGGTAGATGGGTCACTTTTTAAAACCCTGCACCACATTATACCTGCGTCAGGTATAATGTATGCAGAGGGGGCGTTCCCCCGCAAAAAGCTTCGTAATAGTGACGCAGTGAAATCTATGAGATTTCACTGCGTCACTTTTAGGATGCTGTTGCGTCAAAATCTTGCGCCTGCCTCACAGCAGGTGTAAGACTGACGCAAGCCCATTCACATGGTGCTTTCCCCATGTGAAAGGACGCATTACTGGAGTTGCATCACTTTTGTGACGCACTCCAGCGCCTCGTTGCGCTATATTTAAAAAGTGACGCATCTAGGTAGATGAGTCACTTTTTAAAACCCTGCGCCACATTATACCTGCGTCAGGTATAATGTATGCAGAGGGGGCGTTCCCCTGCAAAAAACTTTGTAATAGTGACGCAGTGAAATCTATGAGATTTCACTGCGTCACTTTTAGGATGCTGTTGCGTCAAAATCTTGCGCCTGCCTCACAGCAGGTATAAGACTGACGCAAGACCTTTCACATGGTGCTTTCCCCATGTGAAAGGACGCATTACTGGAGTTGCGTCACTTTTGTGGCGCACTCCAGCGCCTCGTTGCGCTATATTTAAAAAGTGACGCATCTAGGTAGATGGGTCACTTTTTAAAACCCTGCGCCACATTATACCTGCATCAGGTATAATGTATGCAGAGGGGGCGTTCCCCCGCAAAAAGCTTCGTAATAGTGACGCAGTGAAATCTATGAGATTTCACTGCGTCACTTTTAGGATGCTGTTGCGTCAAAATCTTGCGCCTGCCTCACAGCAGGTGTAAGACTGACGCAAGACCTTTCACATGGTGCTTTCCCCATGTGAAAGGACGCATTACTGGAGTTGCGTCACTTTTGTGACGCACTCCAGCGCTTCGTTGCGCTATATTTAAAAAGTGACGCATCTAGGTAGATGGGTCACTTTTTAAAACCCTGCGCCACATTATACCTGCGTCAGGTATAATGTATGCAGAGGGGACGTTCCCCCGCAAAAAGCTTCGTAATAGTGACGCAGTGAAATCTATGAGATTTCACTGCGTCACTTTTAGGATGCTGTTGCGTCAAAATCTTGCGCCTGCCTCACAGCAGGTGTAAGACTGACGCAAGACCTTTCACATGGTGCTTTCCCCATGTGAAAGGACGCATTACTGGAGTTGCGTCATTTTTGTGACGCACTCCATCGCCTCGTTGCGCTATATTTAAAAAGTGACGCATCTAGGTAGATGGGTCACTTTTTAAAACCCTGTGCCACATTATACGTGCGTCAGGTATAATGTATGCAGAGGGGGCGTTCCCCCGCAAAAAGCTTCGTAATAGTGACGCAGTGAAATCTGAGATTTCACTGCGTCACTTTTAGGATGCTGTTGCGTCAAAATCTTGCGCCTGCCTCACAGCAGGTGTAAGACTGACGCAAGACCTTTCACATGGTGCTTTCCCCATGTGAAAGGACGCATTACTGGAGTTGCGTCACTTTTGTGACGCACTCCAGTAATGCCTCAATTTTGTGTTTACAGATACGTCAGAAATACTGACGTATCTGTAACTCCTTGCGAATTGATTAGTCATAAATTAAATATGACACATCTGGAATGTCATAAGGAGTGCGCCCAGAAAAGTGACGCATCGCTGTTTTCACGTAGCGATGCGTCACTTTTCAGAAATGAGGCCTCCAGTTTATTCACTGTGTCACCTCTACGACCCTTTCTTGCGTCAATACGTCCCTTTTGCATACATTACACCTGACGTAGGAATAATGTGGCACAGGGGTTTACAAAATGACGTATTTACCTAGAAACGCCACTTTGTAAATATGAATAAATAAGGTGCATTTTTTATTGGACTGTTATGTCACAAAAAGTGATGCTTTGGTGGCTTTAAAGTGACGTATGAAGCCTTCTGCCTTCAACTCCAGCAATGCATCTTTTCTTATCCTTCCACACTCCTGTTCCTTTTCAACATTTTCATTGAATATCAACATTCCCCATATTCACTCTTCTTCTCATAACTTTCTTTCCTAACACTCACCTTCTTTCAGTCCTCCTTCTTCACTTCCTTTTTCCTCTCATACCTTTCTGTTCTTTCTTACTTATTCTCCTTTCCATTATCAACGCACTCTATTTCACTTACTCTTTTTCATTTTTTAATGAATATAGCTCTTTGATGAGAATTAGAGGTAGCTCTGAAAAGAACTTTTGGTTTTCTTCATTTTCTCTAAACAGGAACAAAAACAGGGAATGGAAACTGCTCAACAGGAGCAAAAAAAAACAAAAGAAATTAGGGGTGGGAAGGGCAGCGATGGTTTTCTAATGCTCGAACCATGAGCTGTACACTTTGTTCTCCAAAGGTAAGCAGTTGATTGCAGTATCTGCATCTGAGGGCACCATGGTTAAAAGCAGGTTGAATGTTCGGAACCAGCTCTTGTGATCTCCCCCTCCCAGAAGAAGTTGCTCCTCCGGTTGATGTAGAGGCCCCATCACTGGGAACCTCTTGTGCCAGAGCCCTGACACTTTCCCGGGCAAAATTTTGGGGGTGTTTCCTCTCCACATTCCGGATCATTGTGAAGTTCCCAAAAGAGTACTTTTTTAAAGGGTTACCCCGTGACAGCTCTTCTTTGCAGATCCTGCACTCCACTTTTGGAGCATTCACCTTTTTTTGGCCAGGTGGGATTTTAAAAAATTTCCAAATGAAATGTTCTTTAACTTTTCGTTGAGGAGGCTCTTCATTGATGAATTCTGGTTCATCCTCACTGCTGGATTGTCTGGCAGCCATTGTAAAACCAAGAAATATCCAGGAGCAAAAAGGCAGGTCTTGCAGTCACAAAAGTGAAAGAAGAAGTGAAGGAAATGGGTGGGGATTTCATTCTTTGTAAAAAAAACTGTTAGCAACCAATGAAAAGTGTTATTTTAAGGTCACATGACCCGACGCGCTCCGGAGCGCCTCCGGGTGCGCACACGCGGCGCGAACGTAGGCGCTTCCGGGGCGCATACGTGGCGCGAACGTAGGCGCTTCCGGGGGCGTATACGGGGCGTGAACGTAGGCGCTTCCGAGGGCGCTTACGTTGCGCGCCGAAGTGACGTCATCATACTTTTACGGAAATGCATAATCATTTTCCTTATTAAAAAAAACTGCTTTTATTTGTATGGTACGAAATGTTTTGCATTATTATTAACTTTTCATTCATATTTTTTTCACGAACAAAAGTAGCGCTCTGGGTGCGCTTTCCGGTGAGCTTACCGGAAAGCTTACCGGAGAGCTTACCGGAGAGCTTACCGGAGCGCGCACCCAGAGCGCAAAAGGAAAAAATGATATAAAAAAAATCAAAAATGAATACTTACACAAAACAGCAAATTAAAAAAAAAAAAGGTTAGAAACTTGATATAGAAAGGAATAAGCATTTAAAAAACCTATGAAATTCACTGAAAAAACCATAGGTTTCACACCAGTTATAGTTAGGAATTAGCATTTAAAAAACCTATTAAATTCACTGAAAAAACCATAGGTTTCACACCAGTTATAGTTACCTGGAAATTTTACTGACATAAAACCATTGAAATTCCCACGTTATAGTTAGTTGGACTCACTATAACTTGCGCGCCTGCAATGCACTGCTGATGACGTCACATATTACATCACTCATGACATGGTCAGTGACATCACTCATTAAATCATTTTGTATATTTTGAATAAAACTTAAAAAAGAATAAGAAGTGTAGCATTGTTTGGTTGCTACGTTCATCACAGGGGCATGGCAGTTGGTCAGGTTGACATTATACCCTAGAGGGAAGCATAGTAAAAATTTCAGTGTACCGGCCCTTAGGCGAAAAAGCAATCCTCTCTCCCATCGACCTATGGGTTTTAGAAGATAGCTGGCTGGCAAATGAGGGGCATCCTCTATGCAAAATACAAATAATAGTGGAGGGTCAAAGGTTTGAATTTTCTGAAAAAACGACTATGTGTGAGAGTCAGTGGCAATAGTCCACTAATCTGGGTACATCATTCGTGGTTATTGAAAAATACCCATCAGTAGCTCTTCCTTGGCGCCCTTTTCATCATATGGGTTCCTTCTAACCATGAAGGATAGTATTTTGATATGGTCAATTGGGACAGCATAAGGACCAGTGATGATATAACCGGGTCACAGGGAGCTTCTGAAAAGCAGTGCGGGGGTGTGTGTGTGTTAGCGTGCAAAAAGTGCAGGATAGTGACATTAAAATTAGATAACCATGAGGAAAAATTATTTATTAGAGACCTCAGTGTTTCTAAGATTTTAAAACGTGCGAAATTGGTAGTTTCACCTAATAGCTACCAACAGGTTGGTCAGACGTGGGCATCCTCTATGGACATATACCCGAACTGAGGTTTTCTGTACCTCTTTTTTATATTGTGCATTACTATACTGTGCGTACAGAACCTCTTGTAAGGCTTATCTGTTTATACCTTCAAAATCAGTAGGATTTAGGAAAATGTGCAGAAGATTCACGCTTTTTAAGTTCTCCCTTACACCGGCAAGCCAAGGTATATCCCTACCCTTTTTACACTTAAGACAATCTGTTATTATATCTCTGGTGAGGGTCGCTGCCTGGTTTTTCCAGATTGGGTCTCCAAACTTTTCTGTAAGAGCTACTTATGCTCCATGAAAATCATGCTGAGCTACCACTATTAGTTGTGTTGTATAGTGACTACATAAGACAAGAGGACATCAGTGGCCACCTTCTGTAATATTGCAAGTAGTGTTCACATCAGTGCATCAGGCAGAGTTGCCAGCAGTAATGCCAACAAGTTTTACCAACTTGGAATGCCTCTACATGGGTAATACATTCCAGCCCTAGCTGCAGTGCCTCTGGTACTAAGGTTATAATATGAGTAATAAAGCCTCCTCTGCACGACATGATTTATCACTTCAATTTTATCTTTAAATATACTTTGGAAGTTCAACCCTGTTTCTCCAAACACGGCTATGCCCTTTTCAATATACCCTTTACAGATTCAGATTCAGATTAGCTTTATTCGATTTTCATGGTATAAAAAATCATAAAAGCACAACACACATATATACATTTTTACATTCATATAGAAATAAATAACATTTAAGTTAAAAAAAGTATTAAATCATGTTATAGTAAACCTAGCAAATAGAAATATTAGCTAATCATGAAATTACATTTCCTTAAAAAAATTTTTTAAAAACCTGTCATAACCAAAGTACATGTGACATTTCCCAGCTGCTGCAAACTAAGGTGCGCTGGCCTACATTGCCGCCAGGCTCCCTGTCTCAGGTATTGTTTAATCCATCTACTGCGTTCCTTTTTCGTACAGTTTGCAGAACAACACCACGTGGAATGTGGTTTGAGATGACATATTGTCACATGGACAAGGGGCTAAAGTTCTGCTCCAGTCGTTTTTAGTTGGGAACGTGACTAGCCGATGAAATAGGTTAAACCTGAATCTAGTCAGGATAAAATTATCAATCCCCAGGGTGCTGAGAGTTAAGTATGGTTGTATAGTGTAACAGGTCAGTGACGATTGATGTTCAATTACCGTTTTCTTAGTAATCTCTCCTGTGCACCTTAGCAGGCCAAAGTGATTCATGCATAATTTTTTTTTAATACTTTTTTGGTACCTTCCGGATCAAGATCGGGTTACTAAACCACTCAGGCCTTTGGAGGTCAGTTAGCGTTTTCCTAACATACTCAAGCCAGTTAATAGGCTTTGCATTATCCAGACCCATGACATCTCTAATAATACCCTGGTTTAAGCCAAGGGCTTCTGAAGCTCATACTCTCCGCCAAAGCAGAATAGGTTGCAGTTTAATCAGATCTGTTATGTGGTCCATACCTAGTTCGGCATGACAGTTATATACAGAGGTGGCCTTAGGGAGAGCTAACAGGTATCTAAAAAAATTATTTTCTGCAATTTGCAAGGATGATATATCCTGATACCCCCAGATCCCTGCCCCATACAATGCAATGCTTCTACATTTGGTCACATAAATATTTAGCATGATTTCAGGGGGTCTTTTACCTAATTTAGTGGAAAAATTCATCAGCGCCGCTATGGATCGTTTAAAGGATAGGGTCCTATTCTTAACCTCAGGTCCCCAGGTGCCTGATCCATCGATTAGTACCCCCAGGTATGGAAAGGTTTTAGTGTGTTCGATTTGGAGACCTGCCACTTTGAGGTGTTTACAGCTGGCACGACCTTTACCACAGCGCATCACAAACGATTTCTTAGCATTGATTCTGAGGCCCCTAACTCCCATGAATTTTACATACTTCAGTAGGGCCCTCTAAGCACCCACCTTCGTTCTGGCCATCAATACTGCGTCATCCGCATAAAGAAGGGAAACAATCTGCTTATTACCATACCTTGGAGAGTCAATTTTACTGGCCCCCAGTTCAGCCTCCAAATTATTTGTGTATAGTGAGAAAAGAAATGAGGCCAGCACGCAGCCTTGTCTTACCCCCTTCTCTATGCGGAAAGACCCCGTACACTCCCCCCTCAACCTGTGTCTTACTTTAGCTGTTGCCCTTGAATAGAGCTGCCGAATAAAAAGCACAATAGCGGGCTCAACATCCATCTCCTCAAGTATTTGCCACAGCTTTGCATGCTCAACGCAATCAAAAGCGGCTGAGAGGTCCACGAAAATTGCGTAAAGACATCCCTCTTTAGCCCGGGTACATTTCCCTTGTATCATTACGAAGTTCAAAACCTGCTCCACTGTGCCCATCCCTTCCCGGAACCCGTACTGTACAGGGCTTAAAATGCCTTGTTCCTCAGCCCACGTTTGCATTTTGTTTAAGACCACTCTCCCTGCAATTTTCATGAGCGAACCTAATAGAGATATGGTCTGTAATTAGATGGGCTCTCCCTGTCCCCCTTTTTATATATGGGAATTATAATTGATTCGAACCAAGTCTTAATGAAGCCTTTGGCGCAACATGCTTCTAAAACACGTGTGCAAAGAGGGGCCCAAAGATCAACATTCATTTTGTAAATATCATTAGGGATCCCATCTGGTCCGGGGGCTTTATTATTTTGACTGGAATTTATTGCTAATTGTACTTCTTCGAGGGAAAACTCCATGGAAATTGGGAGATGGTCACGCTCTGTTAAAAAATACCCTTTTGCATCAGCCTCATTCGTGGTAGCCCCTTGTATATTACTGTAGACCTCGGAGAAAAAACCTATCCATGTTTTTTCATCTATAGCTATTTCAATCCTGGCTGCCTCCCTTTTAGTAAAAAAGGGTGAGTTAACTGCCTGCCAAAATAATTTGGAGTCTCTACACTGAGAAACCCTCAAGAGATTCTGCCATGCTTGATCTTTAATATCTTTCTTCCGCTGGCGCCTTGCTAAGTTATATGCCTTCCTACGTTCCCTTACTACACCATGGTCACTTGGTTTGTTACTTAAAGCAACCTTAAGGGCAGAGTACGCCTTAGTGCAATAGGAGTCAAACCAGCCCCTACTTTTGTTTGTTTTACTGGTATATACCCTAGTTAACATACCCTGGATAATAGTAGTAATGTGGCTGAAGGCCTCCAAAGTTTCATCGTTAGAGGAGTTCTCATCTAGGCATACCATAATGTGTGATAAGGCCTTTGCTACAATTTCCTTAGATTTTTTCACAGGGTCCACAATACTCCATTTTAGTGCCAATCCATTTTGGCGTGCGATTGCAATGTCTTGCGTCCATACCAAAGACTCAATAATGGAAGCGCTGGTATACTCAAGGGTGGTTATGGACACGCTAAGGGGGAGTTGGTCACTCAACCCAATTGTGGGAATCTCTAAATTTTCCACCCGGTTGGAAAATCTATTGGGTACAATGATAAAGTCAATTACAGAATGAAGCCCCCTAGCTAAGAAAGTAGAGCTAAATTAGACCTTGGGGGAACACAAGAAGTTGGCAAAGCCAAGATCAAAATTGGCCACGATACTGTTTATTATTTCCCCTCTCTCAGTATGCATAAAATGACTCCTTTCCACAATTTCCCCCCTACCATATTCCTGGAACCCACATGTTTCGCGATCACATACATTTATATTAAAATCGCCTACCCAGATCAATATTGCGTCTTTCCCTTTCGAATTGTTTGTGCCGCTTAGATCCACCTGCAGCTTGTTTAAAACATCCGGAAAATCAGAATTCTTGATATTGTTGTAGAAGTTAACCATTACTAGCTCGACACAGGGGTTTAAAGTAACAATAACAAATTGGTAGTAATGAGAGCTATTTCTACTGGAGATCTTGGTAACGTTCAACAGGTTAGAAACGTATATGCATAACCCTCCTTTATGCCTACCGTGCAGAGAGCGAACTGCAGGGATGTGAAAAGTCTTGAATCCCTCTAGGTGTTTTTCGTTTATTAGCCAGGTTTCCTGGACGCATAGAATGTCAATATTCTGGACGAACTCCCCCCAGACAGTGTCATGCATTTTGCTCTCTAACCCGCATACATTCCAGGAAACAACCCTTACTTGGCCCCCCCTGTTGAATAGGGTAGTTTCGTTTTGGACGTGTTTTGACGTTTTTTAGTTTGCACTGCCTTGCATCTGGCGCAGGGCTCCTCCTTTCGGCGTTATTCTTTGCCTTACCCTCTGTAATATCAGTGCTCCCCAGTACAATGTCATTGTCATCCGCTTGGGTGGCCATGAACCTAAATATTTTATCCCCGGCTATATTTACTTTAAGAGTGGGGGATTTCTGCTGGCCTTCATTCAGTGCCATTAAAGCTTCCCTTGGAGTATTATTACACTGCATTACCTGGTTATTTTTACATTGGGTTGCCCGCTCAGTAGGTAGGAGCTGTGTCTACGGCTTCCCAGTCAGGGGAGCATGATTATGTGTGTTATTGTTATTTGCTTCGATTTTACCACCACCCAGTCAGTCACAGTCATGAAGACCGGACAGTACTGCAAACCAATTTGTTCCTTCAAAGACTGTAATTGGACCCACACTCCCCCGATTTACTTTGTGTAATGGCCTCATTTTGGGATATCCCCATCCTTGCCATACTTGTGGATATGGTGTCCTGTTATGCCCCCCACCATTCCCTCTGGTGAGTCTAGGTCTATTCAAATCCCTGTAAAAGTACTCTAATGGCAAAATCTCGATTCATTGTGACCGTGTCCCTCCGTTAAACATGACCTCCCTTAATATCCTCACTACTAGTTCTGGAGTATTAAAATTAATTTCAATACAGTCCCCTGTTTTGTTTTTACATTTCCTGCCCAACCATGCCACCCTTCGGACCATTATGATGTTTTGCCATATCTTGTTTCCCTCAGATGTATTAGTTGCTATCCAGTGAGCCACCTTGTTTTTTTAACTGGCTATGATTCTCCCTGGATCCCTTATTCAGTACTGGGACATTTCCCAGCACTAGTACAAGTGGTGATGACTCAGGTGGTAGATTTATTACGGGCAAAGGAACCCGATTTTCCATGTAATCTGGCTCAACGCCCGCTCCCTTTTTCTCACTTGGTGCCGGCAATGGTGTATTGTGAATACTTATTTCTAAAGTATTACTTTCGATGGGTTTCTGCGTTTGGCCAGAATTCATTACCCTTGTACTCTTAGGATGTTGCTTCCGGTCATTAGCTACAGGCTTGGGCACTGGACATGTAAGTGGTATTGCATTATTTATTGTGGATTTGCTGTGCTGTGACAATGTCTCCCTATTAATCTCCGAGGGTACTAGGTTGGCCAGCTTACGTGTATTTTCTAGGGTTGTTTCGCTTAAGGCGTCCAGTTTTTCATTAATAACCCTTAGTCTTTCAATCAGGGGAAATGTGAAAGATCTTAGTAGGTCGGTCATATTACAAAAGGTCATTTCCAACTCTTGGCTTGGTATTTGGGCACTGATTTGGGGCTGGTGTCCCGGGGCGTCAGATGCTGACGAGCCTATTGCTTGTTTAATAGATGTAACGGTGGCCCTGGTTTCGGGCGGCGTAATCAGCGTGCCTGCTAACTTAGAAATTTTCGGTTTCCTACCCACATGAGCTCCCCCGCCCCTCTTTCTTTTGCCCATTTGTTTAGGGCACGTAAGTGTTACTGGTTGTAAGTCAGAAGCCTGTACGCTTTTGCTGGCCACGATAGGGTGGAAGTCCTCCGAAGTTATACTGGTACATAGAGATATGCTCGAAGACGATATATCACCACCCACCTCTAATGAATTATCCATGTTTTGCAGGCCTTCCTGCGTGCTTGGGCTGGTCATGACTAATCTCCGGAGTTCATCGTGATCAGGTGTGACAGCATGTTTCAGATCGCCCAATGATGAGCGTTTAGCGCCCGTAAGTTCAAGGGATAAACGTGTTTTGGTAAGTGCAATCTCTCTCTCAACGACCCCAACAGCTCTTGTGAAGAAGTCGTCCAGTGTCCCTGTTAAGAGTTCCCCAGATACACTTGTCCCACGTTTCCCCTTCCCTCCAGTATTACGCACCATGATCGCTCACAGTTTAACTTTTGACAGGGAACAAGTGTGTTTTTTAAAAATGTCTTACCAGGCTGCAGTGGGTTTTAGAGGGCTAGCCCAGTCCAGTCTTGGCGGCCCGCCCTTTGCCCGGGCTTAGCCCGGCGTGTCCCGCGCGCATCCTCGAGGGGCAAGGGACCAGGCGTGGTTAAATGCGCCTCCTGGCGTGCGATGAAGGGTCGTCCTGGCCCAAGGTATCCTGGGAGCTGAAGTCCTCAGCGGGGCCGGCGGAGCCACGCCCGGCCGGACACCAGCTGTCAGTAGAAGGTAGGATGCGGGTGGGGGTGAGGAGCAAAGCCCCGCAGCAAGAAAAACAGCGGGAGATTCTAACAGGCTCTGCACAAGCCCCAGTCACAGTTGCAGGAAATTCAGGCTGCGTTTCCCAATGGGCTCTGCACCAGGCGTGGTTAAATGCGCCTCCTGGCGCGCGATGAAGGGTCGTCCTGGCCCAAGGTATCCTGGGAGTTGAAGTCCTCAGCGGGGCCGGCGGAGCCAAGCCCGGCCGGACACCAGCTGTCAGTAGAAGGTAGGATGCGGGCGAGGGTGCGGAGCAAAGACCAGCAGCAAGAACAACAGCTGGAGATTCTAACAGGCTCTGCACAAGCCCCAGTCACAGTTGCAGGAAATTCAGGCAGCGTTTCCCAATGGACTCTGCACCAGGCGTGGTTAAATGCGCCACCTGACGCGCGATGAAGGGTCGTCCTGGCCCAAGGTATCCTGGAAGTTGAAGTCCTCAGCGGAGCCGGCGGAGCCAAGCCCGGTCAGACACCAGCTGTCAGTAGAAGGTAGGATGCGGGTGGGGGTGCGGAGCAAAGCCCAGCAGCAAGAACAACAGCGGGAGATTCTAACAGGCTCTGCACAAGCCCCAGTCACAGTTGGAGGAAATTCAGGCAGCGTTTCCCAATGGGCTCTGCACCAGGCCTGGTTAAATGCGCCTCCTGGCGCGCGATGAAGGTCGTCCTGGCCCAAGGTATCCTGGGAGTTGAAGTCCTCAGCGGAGCCGGCGGAGCCAAGCCCGGTCGGACACCAGCTGTCAATAGAAGGTAGGATGCGGGTGGGGGTGCGGAGCAAAGCCCAGCAGCAAGAACAACAGCGGGAGATTCTAACAGGCTCTGCGCAAGCCCCAGTCACGGTTGCAGGAAATTCAGGCAGCGATTCCCTTTACAATTTTGGTACACTAATGTTAATTCATCCATGCAAAAGCATCTAACTTAGGGGCTCATTAGGATTGCGTTTAATCCGCATCCTCCGGGCCGGTCGGCAGCCACCGCCGGCCCGGAGGATGCGGATTAACCGCTGCGGACTGGCTGGGGGATCTTTTTTCCGTCCGCCGCGGTCGCCTTCCGACCGTGGCGGAAAAGCTCTAACATGGCTGGCAGTGTCTATCAGAGACCGCCAGCCCTATTAGGATGGCCGCGGTCCTATGCCTTTCCACGGCGGCATTTCCGCCGTGGGAAGGCATACAGACTTTTCTTTGGGGGCCCGTTGTGGGCCCCCAGGGGTGAAGGGAGGGTGGGGATTAGGCCCTTAGTAGGCTGGGGGTAGAGACAGAATATCGAGTACAAAATATTGGGTTGCACAAATATTGAGTCAATAATATCGTGGGTCAGAAATATCAACAGCAAAAATATCATGGCCAAGAATATCAACTTAAGGTAAGTAATAATATTTTATAGTTTAATTTAGGTGCGTGTTGTGGATAAAAGTGTGTTAAGTCAATAATGTTTATTTTTTTATTAATCATTTTGTTTAATTGAATATTAATAATATTAATTATGTAAATAAATGTAATTACAAATTTGGAAGTGTTTTGTTATTGGTGTGGTGTGATAGGGTAGGAAATAAAAGAAATACATTTATGTTTTAATTAAAAAAAATTGTTTGTAAATATTTTCTAGTTTAAAATAATTCTTTATTGCAAATGTATTTATTATTCTATTTTATATAATATTTGTAGCTTTTTGTTATTTGTAATTAATATTATAACATGTGTTCTTTTATATGTTTAATATATTTTTTTAATATTGTTTATTAGTATTTTTTTAAGTTTCTGCAGGTGATTAGTTATTTATTTTCTCCTGTTTCCAACACTTTCCCTACTGTTGTATTCACTGGAGTGGGATTAGTAATTTATACTCCTCCGCTATCCAGCACTTACCCGACTGCTGCACTCACAGGAGTGGGAATAGTAATTTTTACCCCTCCGCTGGGCAGCACTTTCCTAACTATTGCACTCACAGTAGTGGAAATAGTAATGTTTACCCCTCCGCTATCCAGCACTTCCCTACTGTTGCACTCACTGGAGTGAGAATAGTAATTTGTACCCCTCCACTATCCAGCACTTTCCCTACTGTTTCACTCCTTGGAGTGGGAATAGTAATTTTTATTTCTCCGCTATCCTGCACTTTCCCTACTGTTGCACTCATTGGAGTTGGAATAGTAATTTTTACCTCTCCGCAATCCAACACTTTCCCTACTGTTGCACTCTCTGGAGTGGGACTAGTAATTTTTACCTCTACGCTATTCAACATTTATCCTACTGTAGCATTCAGTGGAGTTGGAATACTAATGTTTACCCTTCTGCTATCCAGCACTTTCCCTACTGTTGCACTCACTGGAGTGGGAATAATATTTTACCCCTTTGCTCTCCAACACTTTCCCTACTGTTGCACTCACTGGAGTGGGAATAATCATTTTCCCCCTCTGCTATCCAACACTTTTCCTACTGTTGCACTCACTGGAGTTGAAAATTTAAGTTTAAAGACTTTTAAATAGTTACATCTTTTAATGTATAAACTTATGTTTTTTTAAATTAGATTTTAAGTTATAGGTGTATGTATATATTTATTTATTTGTACATTTCTAAATATTTATAACATTATAAAATAAATTAAAATGAATAGTTTATTAATAGTTTTAAAGTAAATATGATATATATATATATATATATATATATATATATATATATATATATATATATATATATATATATATATACATATCCATCTATCAAAATCTTTATTCAGATATGATATATCCATAAAAGCACAAATCAAATCGAGATGGCAACATAAAAATGCATTGATCGGTAAAAAGAAGTACAGTGTCATAAAAAAAAATTCCAATTCCATAAAATTGGTTACATCAATAGGCAGGGATCCAAATATTAAGACAATATTAATATACAATCAATAAAAACCCTTCATTGGGTGCACATTGTTTCGCCTGCACGTACTGCTGTCTTCAGGAATGAGCCTACACGAAAAATTAATTCATCTTCTTTCAATTTAAGGATTTTCATGTAAGCTGCTTTATGATCAATAGTAGCACTTTTTTTTAAATGGCATCAAAAATCATTTTGTATATTTTGAATAAAACTTAAAAAAGAATAAGAATTGTAGCATTGTTTGGTTGCTACGCTCATCACAGGGGCATGACAATTGGTCAAGGTTGACATTATACCCTAGAGGGAAGCATAGTAAAAATTTCAGTGTACCGGCCCTTAGGTGAAAAAGCAATCCTCTCTCCCATCGACCTATAGGTTTTAGAAGATAGCTGGCTGGCAAATGAGAGGCATCCTCTATGGACATATACCTGACAACTGAGGTTTTCTGTACCTCTTTTTTATATTGTGCATTACTATACTGTGCGTTCAGAACCTCTTGTACGGCTTATCTGTTTATACCTTCAAAATCAGTAGGATTTAGGAAAATGTGCAGGAGATTCACGCTTTTTAAGCTCTCCCTTACAGCGGCAAGCCAAGGTATATCCCTACCCTTTTTACACTTAAGACAATCTGTTATTGTATCTCCGGTGAGGATCGCTGCCTGGTTTTTCCAGATTGCAAGTCAGAATATGGCCAAGCAAGCCCTGATATAATCTTCAACATATGGCAATTTCAGTTCTTTTTGACAAACGTACAGAGATGAAAAAATCAGGGCTCCCAGGAGTTTCCTGCAAAATCTATTTTCTTCACCCTAGATACTATTACACTTTGTAAAACCCCAGACTTCGGCGCCATATGTTGCGGTGGGGATGCACTGTGATTTAAAAATTGTCTTAATAGCTAAAACTACCTCTGTCTTTTTGGTTTGAGGAATGGCAAGGAATGAATTGATAGCTTTTGAAAACTTACTTCTGCTATGCGCCACGTGGTCAACCCAAGAGCCATTGGTTGCGAATACAGGCCCCAAATTACGAAAAGTGCAAATGCGGTGTAAACTTTCAGAATCCACAGTGATTGTATTAAAAGGGTACTTTTTTAGTCCACAAGCCATTAAAAATGATTTTTTAAATTAGTCCTTAAATCTAAAACAGACATAAAATCTACAAAACCTTGTACTAAGGCACGTAGGCCGTAGGGCATTAGGTGGTCTGTCCATTAAGACCGCATCATCGGCATTCAATAGGGCAGGGAGTGTGTTGTCATTTATTCTAGGAACATCGTTAGTAAATTTTGCCTGTGATTTATGTAGGTCATTACTGTATAAAATAAAAAGGAGGTATGTTTGCAGCTCGTTTGAGAGACTTGGTGACCAAAGAGCCAGGATACCGGCGTGTTTTCAATTTTTTTGAAAGATCTTTTGCTTGGGAATGGAAATCTATTCTATCAGAGCAATTTCTCTGAACCCTGAGGAACTGACCAAATGGGAGGTTCTCTCGAAGGGAACGAGGGTGGTGACTATCAAATCTCAGGAAAGAGTTGGGTGCCATGGCAAAAGATCTTTCAAAAAAATTGAAAACACGCCGGTATCCTGGCTCTTTGGTCACCAAGTCTCTCAATTGAGCTGCAAACAACCATCGCGAGGCACTGTTGGAACCCCCAGTTGAGAAACCACCTCTAAACAGACTGGCATGTGTCACTACTTTCAATACCTCATCTTCTAAGATCCAGAAAATCATAAGACAGAAATGGCGGATTCTGAACAGTTCTGGCGATAACATTCCTTTGCCACTGTTCTCATTCAAGAGAGGTACCAATTTAAGAGATGAACTGGTCCATACCAGACCTCGACACACCATGGAAGAACCCACATCTACTTTGTGGAATCTCCCTCCAGTTCAAGGACGCCACCCGTGCGGGAACTGCTCGGTGTGCCCACAGACTAAAAAGACCCTATCAGTCGACATTGGCACTACTCGACCTTGGTTGCTCAAATGCCACACTAACTGTAACAGCGAGAAAGTCATTTATCTGATCACCTGCCCTTGCAGCTTGAGATATATAGGGATGACAACAAGAAAGATTAAACTACGCATACAAGGGCACAAGAGCACAATCAGGCGCAATAAGCAAGCGACCCGGCTCACTTCTCATTTCCTCACCAAAAAACACCATGCAGATGATTTAGATTGGTTGGTGTTGGAACAACCCTACATACCCCAACATGTCACGGATGTCTCACAGTTTCTACTGAGGAAAGAACAGAAATGGGTGTATAAATTAAAAAGTGGCACAGAAGGATTGAATGATGACATCCCGTGGATACAGTTATAAGCCCTCCATGTCACTGTATTTTGCCGCCTGTATAAACTTGCACGCAATATAAGTCTCTCCCTACTCTTTGTTGATATACTTTTAGGAGGTTGACTTGTTATCATCAGTATCTTTTCGAGTGGCTGTGATGAAATTTCATTTTATAAAGCCATCACAGCTTCCCTGTTTTTCATACAATACATGGATTACTTAAGAGACAATATCAGCTCCAGATGTTTTGTGACACGTCCTTTCCATGCTGTATGGACGATTTTTTGTATGTACATTGCCCAAATCATAGACAGTCACAAGTCTGCAAGCGAACACCACCACAGGCTTGCATACCATCTACACATAAGTTCTGGCGCCTGGTAGCCAATGGCTTACTTTATTTGTGATTTTTGCACTTTTTTTCGGCCTCGGACTATGAGGCCGACCATCTGGTTGGCCCATAAAGGCCATTTATTTGTCAGGTCTCTTGACGTGTAAATAGGGTGCGTTCCTTATTTCACATTGCACAGAAGTGTTGACATGGTGCTCTTTTCATTTATTTGGAGCCATGCTATTATGTTTCTAACAAACATTGCCGTTAATCGAATATACGCCGGCTTTCATTTCTTTTTCGACTCTTCCTCCCCACTTTAACTGATAAGCCAATCGCTAACACAGGCTGCTATTCACCTTTGCCTACACAGCGGTCCGCCACCTCGTGCCTAAAATACACATGCGCAGGTTCTCTGTTACTCTTACTGAGATTGGCGAGGAGACACTGTGTGCGTTTCACACTTCCGTTTCCGTTTGAAACGGACCAATCAACAACATATACCGTCTCAAACTTATGCTTCCACAGCGGTCCGCAAGCTGACGCTTGCGCAGTACCTACCAGTCTCGTTTCTCCTTAGGCTCCGTTTAACAACCGGATATAGACTAACGAAGGCGCCAGGAGAAGACACGCCAGACCAATAGCGAGTCAATTACCTACTTTGAACAAGCCACTATTGGGCCGCATTTAGACAGCGGGTAGAGCCTATCACGGAGCCGCTTCAGACAGTTCTCTCTCAGGTACGCTGGCAAAATACAAATTCCTTCGCACCACACAGCCTCACTACCTCCCCCTCGGCTCAGCTTCAAAACCGAGGCAACGACATAGAGGTAAGTGTGCTCTGTGATGCGTTTTGGAATCGTTTTTACCTACATTCTATTGTAGATTTTGAGTCAGTCTCTCCCTTGTCCCCAGCTTACACAATAGAGAATATTTACATTCTCTGACATTTTTTGCAAATCGACCTTTTGTCTAAGTAAGTAGGGTTGACATTAGTATTTTACCAATCAGTGAGTCACTTTCCTTCAGATGAAATCATTTACAGCTTCAAGCACATCTCTATTCTTTGCTTAAACCACCCTTGCAAAAAATAGAGTTGATTAACGCCATTTTCACAATAATGGTTAAACCAAGATGAGTCAAAACTCTATCTTTTTAGTGGAACTACAAAACCACACCTACAACATAGCGTGTTGTCACCCCTTTTTCAAGGTGTCATCTATCCCATGGCCTTCCGTACTGCTCTGTTGTATCACTTTAGGAATGTTTTTTGGATAGTTTAGTCCGAATTTTAAGATGAACTAAATCAAATATTCTAATTTGTAGTGTGTGGCCTCCTTTATCCTGAGCGGGTGCCAGGTGAGGTGAGGCTCTTCCTTCCTTATATTTGGGTGAGTTGAAAATGATAATACAATGTGAAAACCAATGCATATAAATATATGACAGTTGTTTAGGACACTTCAACCATTTCTTTGTGTTGTTCCTTTTTTGTTTCTTCACTATATTCATAGGAGAAGGTACACCAATTCACACAGAGAATTGGACAATGTCTGTAGATTGTTAATCACAGCACGTGGTAAGTGTTGCAGTAGTGCATCATAGGTCCTGACGAAAGCCTATAAAGGCTGAAACATGTTGACCAGATAACATTCATGGTAAATAGCAATTCCTTGCATGCTATTATCACTCTGCTTTTAATCATACCATCTTGATGGACAAACCTAATAAAGTTTCCTCATGACATCAAGATAGGTATTTTTAATCACTTGGATTATTTTCCTTTCCTTTTCATTTTTTCACAATTTCTGAGCACTGCAACTTTGCCCCTTCAGCCTATATACTGTCATCTTCTTTGGTTGAGGGTTCAACCATTGGGTCCAAGAACAGCTAGCCTCAGGTTTGTCTTGAGGAGGAGCATATTGGACACCATTTTCCAACGTGAAAACCCAGATGACGAAGTTCCACTATTGAGTGGGCTGATGGGTACATCTTCCAGTTCTGTATTCTGAACTTTATCTCTCAACTTCCTTTCTCCTGTGTCTTTTTCTTTAATAACCTCTTGGTCTTATCATCCACGTGGGACACTATACAGGTTCAAATCAGTAATTCAAGTAAACTAAGACCTTTGGTATCTTCCGTGTGTTTAGCCCACCCATGATACCCTTCGGACAAGCAAGATTTCACTTGTTACGTTCGGCGGTAATGGTCTATTTTTATTAAGCCAATCAGTGACTTTATTCTTTAGTGAGGTATGTGTCTCTTCAATACCATTTGTCAACGGTGGTACCCATGCTAGTATTACAACAAAAGGGATGCATTCTGTAGGTAGATCAATTCGCATACTTGATGGTTGTATGGTACATTGGGGATTTAGGACAACATTTTGATTGTTTCTAGGTTTATCCTTACTTTGGGAGTGCCTGTCTGTCTCATTCATAACTGGCCCAGGCTTAGCCATTTGTAAGCTCCCAGCCCCCAGGTCCCACCGGCCCGGCCTGCTCGTAGCAGGCCCAGGTTTAGCCGGTTGCAGGCTCCCAGCCAACTGGACCCTTTGATGGTCTGGCCATAACCTCGCTCCGCTTCTGGGGTTGGCACCAGGGGGGGTTGGAGATGAGTGCTTAATATTGGCATTATTAAAACTTGTTAGGACACCAGAGATCTGGTCTAGGACATTAGTGAGCGTTAATAAGTTTGCTTCCATGACTGGCATTCTATTCATTAAGGTCATTAAGCAATCAGCAATGATAGTCCCCACTTTCTCCCAAAAAGCACTGTTCAGGGTAACCACAGGGACCACAGGAGTGTCAGGGGTAATCGGTGACTATAAAGATGTCAGTCTCAGACTCCGCATTTTGTTCTACGGTTTTCTGACCCTCTACTGCCGACCTTGTTGTCCTGACTCCGATGGAGCAGTTTTCCTTTTGTTGGCCCCCTACCCTTGTTTTTCCTTTGGTGGTTCCTTTCTGCACTTGTGGGGGGGCAGTCTTAGACCTAGTTATTGCACAGACTGACTGGTCGAGTGACTTATTTTCTGGCACAGAGTCCCCCACCGTAGTCAATGTGGCGTTGCCCAGCAGCAGTGGATCATCCATAGTGGTGATAGTGACCTGGGAAGGTAGGGAATCCCCCAACTGTCCGTCCTCCATTGGGCACTTCACAGGCCCCAGACCAAGTGATAGCCGTCGTTCTGTTACCGCAATCTCTTGGGCAATCACGTTAGAGGCTCTTGTGATAAAGTAATCCAGTGTTCCCATGGGACCCCCCCTTAGGCCCTTTCTTTTCCTTACGACACCACTTGCTATGGCTGAAAATGCAACCCTCTGCAATGATGGACAGGTTTCACAAATCTTTGGTCCAAGGGTTTGGTCTCACCATTAGATGTTAAACGGCCCAGTGTCCTGGTGAAGTTGTCAGAGGGTGGTCCCAGCCCAGCCTACTCCGGCCTCGAACGGGCTCAAACGGGCCCGCCCTTGGCCCGACTTCGCCCGGCGCGCGTTCCGCGTATCGGTGGGCATGGCCAACAATATAGACTGTCAGTAAGAGGGGGAGGGGTACGTTGGTGTTGACTGCGTGGGCTCCTGGGTAACGGAGTCCCGCTGGCTCTCTTTCTCCCGTCCGGTTCTGTGGCAGTGTCCCAAAACAGCCGCTGCGAGCGGCACCCAGTATTTACTTCTGGTCAATTTCTACTACTCCGTCTGTCCAGATGCCTAGACTTCTCCACGGATATCAGTGCAAGCCAAGTCTCTCTCCCAGCTCTCGGAGATGTGAATTGGAAGATTGTTCAAGGGAGTTTTTTATAAGCACTAACAGAGGGCACAGATACTTTCTCCAACTGCTGAGGCACTCTTCTCCCCTAGTAAGTCACAATTATACAGGAGGTTTACAGCTGTACCATTCAGCAAGTATGGAGTACTGGAGTACCGTCCCTCCCTGCCTCCACAGAAGGCACCTTTCTGCACGCGCTGTCTAATTAGTTGCCAAAAATCCAAATCCAGCCAAGTCCCATGCAGTTCCTCCTCACCTTGTTAACTTCCCTCTTTTTGCCCCTTTTACTATTTTCCAGGATGATTTAGCGTATCTGCCGCTGCTGCTGCCTAAGACGAGCCCACTGAGGGAGGCGAATAACTGGCTTCACTCCGTATTCCCTCTAAGCCAACGCACTCCCCCGTTCAGCCACGCTTCTCTGCTCTCACAGAAAATGCAGCTGAAAGTGCCGCTGGATTCACCGCTTGATCCCCTCACCGGCAGCAGCGTTTGAGAGGGAAAATGTTTTTGAGCAAGAGGACCCCCGCACAGAAATCCTCCACAGCGCCATCACAGAGGACTGCACGCAGACAGGTACCTCCGGCGCAATTTGTACATAAGTCTTTGAAAAACAGCGTCTGCCGAAGCTAAGCCCAAAGGCATTAGTTTGTATTGAAAAAATCCAAAAGGTGTTATAAAGGCTGTGATTCTTCTAGATTTCTGTGATAATAAGATCTGATGATATGCTTTTGAAAGATCAATAGTTGAAAACCAAGAAGCTCCCTTGAAACACAATACCATTTCTGTAATCTTTGGTAAAGGAAAACGAAGAAAAAAGAATTGGCTTGGTAATTTGGTCTGCCCTGTTCCCATGATGCACTGGGCCAGGGACAGACTAATTTGCATGTAGCCAGGTTCTGAGCTGGGATGGTGCAGTGAGCTAAAAAACGGTGATGGATCAAGCCCTGATCTTTGGACTGGGTAGGAGTGGTCTGCTTAATTCAGATACTCTGTCCATCACCACCCCCTTTTCTGAATCGTTTTGTCCACCATAAGCGTGGAAGGGTATGCTCAGATCGGATTCCCTTGCTCACTGCACCATCAGGATTCAAGCAAGCCGGGCCGAAGACGGCTGTAATGCCAGAAACTGGTCCCCGGAAGCTTGTTTCCTTTCCAGTAAAAGAATTGGCTTGGTAGTTTGGTCTGCCCTGTTCCCATGATGCACTGGGCCAGGGACAGACTATTTTGCATGTAGCCAGGTTCTGAGCTGGGATGGTGCAGTGAGCTAAAAAACGGTGATGGATAAAGCCCTGATCTTTGGACTGGGTAGGAGTGGTCTGCTTAATTCAGATACTCTGTCCATCACCACCCCCTTTTCTGAATCCTTTTGTCCACCATAAGCATGGAAGGGTACGCTCAGACGTGAGTCCCTTGCTCACTGCACCATCAGGATTCAAGCAAGCCGGGCCGAAGACGGCTGTAATGCCAGAAACCGGTCCCCGGAAGCTTGTTTCCTTTCCAGTAAAAGAATTGGCTTGGTAGTTTGGTCTGCCCTGTTCCCATGATGCACTGGACTAGGGACAGACTAATTTGCATGTAGCCAGGTTCTGAGCTGGGATGGTGCAGTGAGCTAAAAAACGGTGATGGATCAAGCCCTGATCTTTGGACTGGGTAGGAGTGGTCTGCTTAACTCAGATACTCTGTCCATCACCACCCCCTTTTCTGAATCATTTTGTCCACCATAAGCGTGGAAGGGTATGCTCAGATGTGAATCCCTTGCTCACTGCACCATCAGGATTCAAGCATGCCGGGCCGAAGACGGCTGTAATGCCAGAAAACGGTCCCCGGAAGCTTGTTTCCTTTCCAGTAAAAGAATTGGCTTGGTAGTTTGGTCTTCCCTGTTCCCATGATGCACTGGGCCAGGGACAGACTAATTTGCATGCAGCCAGGTTCTGAGCTGGGATGGTGCAGTGAGCTAAAAAACGGTGATGGATCAAGGCCTAGTCTTTGGACTGGGTAGAGTGGTCTGCTTAATTCAGATACTCTGTCCATCACCACCCCCTTTTCTGAATCGTTTTGTCCACCATAAGCGTGGAAGGGTATGCTCAGATGGGAGTCCCTTGCTCACTCCACCATCAGGATTCAAGCAAGCCGGGCCGAAGACGGCTGTAATGCCAGAAACCGGTCCCCGGAAGCTTGTTTCCTTTCCAGTAAAAGAATTGGCTTGGTAGTTTGGTCTGCCCTGTTCCCATGATGCACTGGGCCAGGGACAGACTATTTTGCATGTAGCCAGGTTCTGAGCTGGGATGGTGCAGTGAGCTAAAAAACGGTGATGGATTAAGCCCTGATCTTTGGACTGGGTAGGAGTGGTCTGCTTAATTCAGATACTCTGTCCATCACCACCCCTTTTCTGAATCGCCATCCTAATATGGTGGGGGTCATTTAGGTGAAGATGGCGGGCGGATTGTCAGCCTGGCGGGGGCAATCCGCCCGCCATCCTAATGGGCCCCTTAGTTTCTTAAGCTCCGCAACATAGTCATCAACAGCTTCACCTTTAAATTGCTTGCGTTGAAAAAATGTGTATCTTGTGACCCCTGTACAAAATTTAGGAGTAAAATATTTGTCCAAGTCATCTAAAGCTGCTGAAAATACATTTGCATCACCACTAACAGCAGCTTTTGGCACTCTGTTATATGTTGTTAATCCTTTTGGGCCAACAGATAATTAAAAGGATTTTTTTTTTCTGATCAGCAGACATGTTTTTATTCTTGTCTATGGCGTCAAGATAGTTGTCATAATATTCCTTCCACTCAGACCAGACCATAGCTGGTTTGTTGCCCAACACCCAAAAGCTATGAGGAAGGTTTATAGTAAAATTTTGTTCAGCCATGTTCGTATATTGCTTTTTTTATGTACTATGTATTTATTGTAAAGAGTCCAGGTTCTCAGTATGAAGTTCCAGAAGTAGGTTTATTGCCAAGGTAGATAAGACAGCTTAACAACCACAGGGACTGGCTACAAGCACAGTCAAGCTTCAACTGATTCCCCATAGAACCTTCCACAGAGATGTGTAAATACATTCCAAGTTCCACAACACAATTTTACAGCTTAAACAAGTGAATAGGAATATCACCCAGCTCCCTCTTTTAAAAAAAAAACAAAAAAACACCAAAACTAACAACTAACATAATCTTTCATTTTTACAGGAGGATGTATAACACGAGAACTTTTTCTCACAACATTTTCTTCAACCCTTTGTACAGAATCCCCCCTTATGCCTTGATCATTATTAACATTTCCTACAACAATACAAGAATAATTTATTACATCAGTATTGACACTCGCATTAACCACAACATTTGAGTGTCTTGCAAAGTATCAAAGTTGTCCATAAAATTTTGAACTTCCTCCTCATCACACGCACTAGAAACCAATTTTTTTTAATTAAAAAATGACTTGTCAGACCTAACAACAGATACTCGCCTAAAATTCCAAATTTTCCCTCCTTCAACACGCACAGCTTTGCTAAAAACCTCTGTTACTTTAATAGGATCAGACCACTTTGCCCATCTCTTAGAAGAAGAACCTCCAAATTTAACACAAACCAAATCACCAATTCTAGCTTTATGATCAGTCCCCTTCCGGTTGGAACCTTTACACATTTTCTCTTGGTGCCCTTCAACACGTTCCATCACCTTGTTAATATCCAAACTAGATATACTAAATTCATCAGATTTTAACCACCAAGACAACAACTTAGACCCAGCTTTTCTCCCTCTTAATAACTCAAATGGAGAACAACCAGTCACAGGATTAGGTGAAATGCGATAACTGAGCAAGGTAGCACGTAATGCTTTCTTCCAATCCAGATTACTCTTAACCGCTAATTGAATAGAGTCTTTGACCACTCTATTGAAGCTCTCGATTTGACTGTTGGCCTGTGGATTATAGTTAGAAACTCTCTTGTGAATAATGCCTTGTTCTTTAAACAACAATTCAATTTCATTACTTACAAATTGTGTACCATTGTCAGAAACTTTTTCCGAAGGTAAAACCTCACGATTGAACACATTATTTAGAAAATCTATAACTTGACTAGAAGTGACCCTTTGCACAATTTTAATCTCAGGCCATTTAGAGAAATAGTCAATCAAAACCAAACCATAAACTTCCTTACTAACAGAAATGTTTAAAGGACCAATTATATCAATACCTAATTTTCTCCACGGCCCCTGAGATTATTCAATGGGAGAAACCTGTAGAGGCAATGGTTTCACAGTTTTATCACTATTAGAACATGGAACACAATTCCTTACCCATCTGTCAACAATAGCATCCATTGAAGGCCACCAATAATATTCCTGTAAACACCTTTTGGTAGTTGACATACCCATGTGACCTTCATGAGAAATCTTGATAAGATCTTCCCTAACAGAGAATGGGGGAACAATTTTATAACCTCTAGTAATAATATCATGTGAACACATAAGTTCATCCTTGACTTTAAAAAATGAACTTAAATCCCCTGGCAACTTCCTTTCTTCAAGCCAGCCATTACATAAGTAGTTTCTAAGCGAACATAGAATACTATCTTCTGACATAGCTTTTATTCACACATCCTCTGAAATCACTTTAATATCATTCCCAATTATATCTTGCATGGTATAAGCTACATCACATTCCTCAAAATGCTCATTATCTTGATTAGGTAAAGCTAACACATTAAGTCTACCTGGAATATACTCCTCAGTGCACTGATACTCTTGTAATTTAGCCGCCAATCTAGCCAATCGAGCCGTTAGAACTCTGCCCCCACCTGCCGCTAACATAATCACTAGGGGTTTATGGTCAGTCCTCAGCAAGAATTTAGTGCCCCACAAAAACTGACAAAAATGTTGAGCAGCCCAAGTACATGCCAATAGTTCTTTTTCTATCGTTGAATAATTATATTCAGCACCTTTTAGAGTTCTTGATGCATAAGACACAATGTTCTCTTCGCCATCATTCTTTTGTAAAAGAACAGCTCCGAAACCAGTATTACTAGCATCTACAGCTACAATACATGCTCTACCAATAGTGAAAGGTTTTAAAAAGGAGGCAGAACAAATTCTTTTTTCAACGCATCAAATTGCACTTGCTGCTCATTACTCCATAACAATTTAGCATTTTTCTTGAGTAGCAATAGTAAAGAGGACACTTTAGATGCATAGTTTTTTACAAATTTGCCGAAATATTCTGTCAGACCTAAAAAAGAAAACAATTGTTCCTTATTAATCAGGGCAGGTGCTTTAGAGATACTGGAAATGTGATCAAATTTAGGCTTAATACCATCCTTCGATATCTCGTCCCCCAAATATTCCACTTTCTCTTGTCTGAATTTCCACTTAGAAAATTTAAGTGTTAAACCTTTTGACTCTATGCTGTTCAAGACTTTTTATAATTAACCCAATACATGTAATGGGGTGACCCTGTAACCCTCAGAACCTGGGTGGGTAATAAATAAAGTAATAATGGTTCTGTCGGACAGAAATACACACTGTTTTAGTATTTCAATGTTTCCTTTCTTCAGTCTCGTACCTAACCAGGATATCATACTAATACATTCACAAACGAAACGTCGACGCAATCCTCTCCTTTGGCGTGAACAAACTATTCAAAATCCTGTAGGATCCAAGATCTAATTGATGTGTCTACAGGATGATTGTATATGTATAGTTGTTTAACCCAAAAGTATATGAAGTAACACATTTTACTTGTTGTTTTTAGTATTACTCTAGCACAAAGTTTTTGTGCCTTATATGTTTTAAATGTTCGTTAGGGACAGTGATTGAAGTATTTTGTGTTCACATGTGAAAGATTTGAGTAAAATTTGCTTTAATTTTTCTTTATGGTCAGTGAGTTTTGTTTGTGAATGTAGTAGTACACCTGTCTTGATATCCTGGTTAGGTACGAGACTGAAGAAAGGAAACATTGAAATACTAAAACAGTGTGTATTTCTGTCCGACAGAACCATTATTACTTTATTTTTTATAATTAACATCATGTTGTACGACATCATTCCCATAGACTAAAATGTTATCTTGAAATGCAATGGCCCCTTTACAACCTTCAAGCATTTCTTTCATTAGCCGTTGAAAAACAGATGCAGCACTAGCAAGTCCAAATGGCATACACAAATAGCGATACATCCCCTCTGGTGTCACAAAAGCTGTTAAATTCTTAGACTCGTCTTCTAACACTACTTGGTGATACGCACTTGCGAGATCTAAAGTAGAAAAACCACAAGCACCTGAAAGAGTAGAAATCAGTTCATTGATTTTAGGTAATGGATGCTTGTCAGTCCAGATTTCTTTACTCAAACTGCAAAGATCCACACATAAGCGGAGTTCGCCATTGCTTTTAAGAGAAAGAACAATTGGAGAAACCCAAGAATAAGATTCAATGGGTTCGATGATATTAGATTTAACTAGATCATTAAGAATACCTTTCAATTTGTCACAATATGCCAAAGGCACATTCCTAACTCTTTGCCTGACGGGCGCTGCATTATCCTTAAGTGCAATTTTATGTTTAAACTGAGCATATTCTCCCAATTTTTCCTCAAAAACATTTGGAAACATATTTTTTATGTCAGAAACAAAATCTCCATTATCTGAAGATACAATTTAAACTGGTGGTGAAGCATTGGGCTTTAATTTAATGCCCATTTCTTTTTGGTGAGGCCATCCCAAAATAGACTCTCCCTTGCGAGCTATATATATCTTCGCTTTAGTAGACCTATCTTTGAAACTGACCTCAGCCCAAAAAAATCTTCTAAAATTGTTTTATGACCAGAATAACTACCTGATTTAATGTCAGGGCTTAAAAATTCTCTATTAGGCCACAATTCCTCAAACATATCTTTACTAATTATAGAATACCAGGCACTAGAGTCCACCATCATGGAAATTTCTTTACCATCAATGTTAAAAATACCCGAAGGAAAACCTTTACAGTGTTTGGAAGAGATACATGGAATACAATTAAATTCACTAAATTCTTGAAGTGTCTCCTCACCGTCAAAAGTAACAAAATTTACCTTCTGAAGAGAACGGCACATTTTACCAAAATGTCCACTTTTCTTACATTTTACGCAAATTTTATTTAATGCGGGACAGCTCTTAAAATTTCCTACATGGTCAAAACTTCCACATCTTTAGCGTATTATGAATGTACGTCTGTTACCCAATTTATTCTCCTTCATAACACCATCTTTTTTGTTAGGATGCAAGGATTTCTTTTGAACTGCTTGACTTTTAACAATTGAAACTTCAGGCACAAACTCTTGTATTTTCACTGACATGTTTTGACTTTGGCCTCTAATTTCACTCACAAATTTTTCAGATTGTTCAATTCCCTTCGCTATATTAACTACAGCTTTACGAGAAGTCTCAGTTCCTAACCACATTCTTTCTTGAATTTTCTTACTTTTAGTTTTCATCATTATTTGATCCCTTAAAACTTGTTCATAGTTAATAGTATAAAATGCACAAGATCCAGCTAAAGCACGCAAAGCTGATATATAATTTTCAATAGAGTCATTTTCCTTTTGTGCCCTTGAATAAAATTTAAAACGTTCCATTACTGTATTAATCTTTTTTCCAAATCTGATGTTTAACTGTTTTGTGGCAATCTCAAAAACATCAGATTCATCAGAATCTTCTAATGGAGGTAATTCTGATAATTCTTTGATGCCTTGACCTCCTAAAGACAGACGTAATAAATCTAGCGTCCTTTTAGAAGAAAAACCATCTTCTTCTAACACCTCAACATAAGCTAAAAACATGAGATACCACAAAGCCCATTCTATTTTTGCATCTCCTGCTGTAGGTAAGAAATGAGGTGGAACCATTAATTACACATGGTAATGACCTTTTAAATATACAAATATATATATAGTAAAAGTTTTTCTTTTTAAAAAAACGATGCTTCAAAACAATAATATTTAGCAAAGTCAATGAATATATATAGTGGCTAAAATAAATACCAACAAGGTTTTTATAATAAATTGAAATGCTAGAAAAAGTGCTATTAAATATCTTCTTGAAGCACAAAATAGCGTTTGTATCGCTGTCGAGTTATCCAGAGTTATTTAGTTATTATACAGAACTAGCATGTACATCGCTGTAGAATGCAATGTACTACATCCAAAGTAGCGTGTACATCGCTGTGCAAAAGATCACTAAAGAAGAAAAATAAACGATGAAAGATAACATTTTCCAATCAAAGATGGCCGAAAACGTAGGAAAACGTGTCTACGTCACACCCAGAATGCAGTATGTTCCCAAGACCCTTTGTTAATGACGAAGGATGCAGAATGGATGCGCAACCAGGCAACAAGATGCAAGTTGCTCACGAGACTGTCCACGCTCCGTGAGTAACCGTTAAACTGTTATAAAGCGCTCTGTAAAAATAGGAAGCTTTAAACCAAAGGTTTCAAGAAAGTTTTCATCAAAAAAATGCAGAGAACAGACTCAAACTGCCGCAGGTGCTATCAGGTGCACAATCACAAATAGCTGCAGTAGCAATCAGGGCCACACCAATCAGATTAGATGAAGCACAAAAGTTCCTTTATATAATATTTTTCAATAAAAAATAAGTAATAATAATCTTCCACAGCCGCTGGTGCAATCAAGGCACTAGGCACTAGGCAGAACACAACCGCTGGTGCTAACAAGCACAAAATTCAAGTAAAGTAAAATACCTTACTTCGCACGAAGTGAACGCTGTCTCCAGACTTCAGAAACAAAACTCCCACTGTCACCAATATATTGTAAAGAGTCCAGGTTCTCAGAAGTAGGTTTATTGCCAAAGTAGATAAGACAGCTTAACAACCACAGGGACTGGCTACAAGCACAGTCAAGCTTCAACTGATTCCCCATAGAACCTTCCAAAGAGAAGTGTAAATAGATTCCAAGTTTAAGTATGGGCGGAAAATCCGTTACGCTCGCGGATTTTGCGGATTTTCGGTAAATTCGCAATCCGCGAGATTTGCGAATTTCCCGCAAAATCCGCAAATTCGCACGCAGCGGATTTTTTTTGCGGCGCGCGGCGTTGGTGATACAATTTTTGCGGCGCGCGGCGTTTATCATCGTTTGCCGAGTTGTTTTTCTCGATATTTTGCGAGTGCTGCGCCATTTTGGATCTTGCTGTGTGATCCCGCGGGAATTTGGCGAGCGCGATTACGTCATCGCGGCTTGCCAACTTGCACAGCGAGAGTTTGTCAACGCGAGTACGGCGAGATCACGTCTCGCGGTACTTCGCAATTGCGAGATTTGAGATGCGGCGAGCAGCAACAATCTCGCACAAGCAAAAATATAAAATTTGCAATTCTGCACAAGAAATCCACCAGCAAGCAGCATAAACCTTCTTGAAATGATGATTTTTATCTGAATAACTCCTTAGGTTGACATTTGTCTGCACTTTTTTAGCGAGGAGTCCATTTTGGGGAGGGGTAGGGGGTGGGAGGAAGGAAGTGCCCCACAGTATTCAACTTCCTGTTCCTGTCCAGCAGGCTCCTCCCAGTGCTTTGTCCATCTCCTGGTCACTTTTCATTTGGATCTGGAGCTGGAAGGATTACTTTTTGTGGATGCTGCTGGATATTTGGATTTGAGGCCTTTTTGACTTTCTTTGGATCACTGTTGGATTAGAAATTTTACAAGTAAGTTTGTTTGGGGCATTACAGTTGCTGCAATTAAAATTTTGGAATTTTCGATTTTTGGGCTGTTTTGGGGCCTTTTGCCCAGGGGTACTCAGTGGTGGGTGGAATGAGTCTTTCTGTGGGTTGTCTTGAACTTAAACATCATGGAGGCCATGGATGAATTGGGATTGTGCTGATTTTTCTGTGTTTTTCGATTTTTGACCTGTTGTTGGGGCCTTGACCAGGGGTAGTGAGTGGTGCATGGGCCTAGTCTTTCTGTGGGCTGTCTTGAACTTAAACATCAAGGAGGGCATGGATGGAATGGGATTGTGCTGATTTTTCTGTGTTTTTCGATTTTTGACCTGTTGTTGGGGCCTTGACCAGGGGTAGTGAGTGGTGCATGGGCCTAGTCTTTCTGTGGGGTGTCTTGAATTTAAACATCATGGAGGGCATGGATGGAATGGGATTGTGCTGGTTTTGCAGTGTTTTTCGATTTTTGGGGGTGTTCATGGGGACAGGCCATGTGGGTGGGGGCCATTTTGAGTGCTGGTACAGGCAGGCCCTGGCCATGTGCTAGGAGGCAAGTGGCCATTTTTAATGCAGGCTTTGTTGTTAGGCCTCCAACCATTTTGCCTACTTTTCAACCTTTATTTATGCCCAGGGGTAGTGAGTCTTGCATGGGCCTAGTCTTTCTGTGGGTTGTCTTGAATTTAAACATCATGGAGGCCATGGATGGAATGGGATTGTGCTGATTTTGCAGTGTTTTTCGATTTTTGGGAGTGTTCATGGGGAGGGACATGCCATGTGGCTGGTGGCCATTTTGAGTGCAGCTACAGGCACTGGCCATGTGCTGCCAGGCAAGTGGCCATTTTGAATGCAGGCTTTGTTGTTAGGCCTCCAACCATTTTGCCTACTTTTCAACCTTTATTTATGCCCAGGGGTAGTGAGTCTTGCATGGGCCTAGTCTTTCTGTGGGTTGTCTTGAATTTAAACATCATGGAGGCCATGGATGGAATGGGATTGTGCTGATTTTTCAGTGATTTTCGTTTTTTGGGCCTGTACTTGTGGCCTTTTCACCAGGGGTATTTGAGTCTGGCATGGGCCTAGTCTTTCTGTGGGCTGTCTTGAACTTAAACATCATGGAGGGCATGGATGGAATGGGATTGTGCTGATTTTTCTGTGTTTTTCGATTTTTGACCTGTTGTTGGGGCCTTGACCAGGGGTAGTGAGTGGTGCATGGGCCTAGTCTTTCTGTGGGGTGTCTTGAATTTAAACATCATGGAGAGCATGGATGGAATGGGATTGTGCTGATTTTGCAGTGTTTTTCGATTTTTGGGGGTGTTCATGGGGACAGGCCATGTGGGTGGGGGCCATTTTGAGTGCTGGTACAGGCAGGCCCTGGCCATGTGCTAGGAGGCAAGTGGCCATTTTGAATGCAGGCTTTGTTGTTAGGCCTCCAACCATTTTGCCTACTTTTCAACCTTTATTTATGCCCAGGGGTAGTGAGTCTTGCATGGGCCTAGTCTTTCTGTGGGTTGTCTTGAATTTAAACATCATGGAGGCCATGGATGGAATGGGATTGTGCTGATTTTGCAGTGTTTTTCGATTTTTGGGGGTGTTCATGGGGAGGGACATGCCATGTGGCTGGTGGCCATTTTGAGTGCAGCTACAGGCACTGGCCATGTGCTGGCAGGCAAGTGGCCATTTTGAATGCAGGCTTTGTTGTTAGGCCTCCAACCATTTTGCCTACTTTTCAACCTTTATTTATGCCCAGGGGTAGTGAGTCTTGCATGGGCCTAGTCTTTCTGTGGGTTGTCTTGAATTTAAACATCATGGACGCCATGGATGGAATGGGATTGTGCTGATTTTGCAGTGTTTTTCGATTTTTGGGGGTGTTCATGGGGAGGGACATGCCATGTGGCTGGTGGCCATTTTGAGTGCAGCTACAGGCACTGGCCATGTGCTGGCAGGCAAGTGGCCATTTTGAATGCAGGCTTTGTTGTTAGGCCTCCAACCATTTTGCCTACTTTTCAACCTTTATTTATGCCCAGGGGTAGTGAGTCTTGCATGGGCCTAGTCTTTCTGTGGGTTGTCTTGAATTTAAACATCATGGAGGCCATGGATGGAATGGGATTGTGCTGATTTTTCAGTGATTTTCGTTTTTTGGGCCTGTACTTGTGGCCTTTTCACCAGGGGTATTTGAGTCTGGCATGGGCCTAGTCTTTCTGTGGGCTGTCTTGAACTTAAACATCATGGAGGGCATGGATGGAATGGGATTGTGCTGATTTTTCTGTGTTTTTCGATTTTTGACCTGTTGTTGGGGCCTTGACCAGGGGTAGTGAGTGGTGCATGGGCCTAGTCTTTCTGTGGGGTGTCTTGAATTTAAACATCATGGAGGGCATGGATGGAATGGGATTGTGCTGATTTTGCAGTGTTTTTCGATTTTTGGGGGTGTTCATGGGGACAGGCCATGTGGGTGGGGGCCATTTTGAGTGCTGGTACAGGCAGGCCCTGGCCATGTGCTAGGAGGCAAGTGGCCATTTTGAATGCAGGCTTTGTTGTTAGGCCTCCAACCATTTTGCCTACTTTTCAACCTTTATTTATGCCCAGGGGTAGTGAGTCTTGCATGGGCCTAGTCTTTCTGTGGGTTGTCTTGAATTTAAACATCATGGAGGCCATGGATGGAATGGGATTGTGCTGATTTTGCAGTGTTTTTCGATTTTTTTGTGCTCTATAACTGAACTGATGTTCCTCTGTCTTCCATTTTTTTTAGGTGCACAAGACTCAAGAGAACCACCAGTGCCAGGAAGAAGTCCTGCAGCGGTGTGTGTGTGCAGCATAACGTCACGCGACGTCACGTCTGGCCTCAGACAACTCTACAATTCGTGCAACTGCGGCCTGCTGTCTGACCTGCTCTGAAGAAGATGGCCCCAAAGAAAGTTCTCCGTAGCTCCTCTAGCAAGAAAGTTGCTAGTAAGGAGCAGAAGAAGCAAGTTACCAAGGAGGCTGGTGTGCCACCCGCCACGTTTTTTGGGAGAAAAAAAAAAAGTACGCCTGCAGCAGCAGGATCTGCTGGGGACCAAGCTGGGAGCAGCACCCCTGCTCCATTGGGTTCAGTGCCTCCACCACCACGCCAACTTAAGTCAAAGCCCTTGAGTGCTTCAGAGGCAGTCAGTGTACTTCTCCAATCACCATCGACCAGTGATGTTGGCTCATCGCAAGAAAGTAGCAGCAATGTCCCTGAATCAACACAGGTTGTTGTAACTCATCTGACAAGTGTTGAACAACCACAGCCGCAACAACAACACCATGTGCAAGTACATGCCCAAGTACATGTGGAAGGAGAGGCAGCAAAAGGAGATGCGCAAGCAAAGGTGCATGGAGGTTCACAAGTGCCCACAATAGTTGTTCCTCCCGAAGTAGGGGCACATCAGGAAATCGACAATGAACCCGAGGTATTATTGGAAGCCACTCCTCCTGATGATCATTCATTGTCTTCCACATCCCTAGCAAGGAAAAGATCAAGGGGGGTGTCTACATCTTCTTCAAGCCCACCTCGTTCTGATGCAAGTGATCTGTCTTGGGAACCACAACTGCGGTCTGACAGTGAGGCACACCATGATCTGACACCGGTACCTAAGCGTAAAAGGAAGGTCGTCCAAAAACTCAAACCTATGGAGTGTGATGAGGCTCAACAAGAAGTGACAGATACTGCTGGTGATGAAGCCTCTCACGATGACGACGAGCCAGTCATCACAAAGGTCACTGCAGCCCCACCGGGCATGCAGCAAAGAGACATTTTGACCCTATCCTGAGAAGCTGCTGAGCGTGATGATGATGTCGGCGAGGAGGCAATGGAAATGGAATCATTAGATTTGGAGTTAAGTAGTACACCAAAACCTACCGCTTCCATATTTCTTCCTCGCAAGAAGGTACCCACCTCGTCCTCGACCTCAATTCGTGGTGGTGAAAGTGCAAAACGTACTGAAGTTCGGCAATCCACATCCTCCACTTCATCTGGCATTAGCAGCAGGACCACCACCACCAGTATCGCCGCCTCCTCCGGCCCCCGAAGACATTTCAAGTCTCCAGTTTGGGACTTCTTTAGTGTTTGCCCAAAAAAGGAAAACGTAGCCATTTGTAGCCTTTGTAAGCTTCGAGTTAGTCGTGGTAAGCTTGGTTCTAACTATGGTACCGGAGGCCAGAGAGGTCATCTTGAGAGAGCGCACCCTGTCCAATGGTTTCCGCACCTAGAGGCGGTCAAGAAAGCCGGAATTGCACGTAATGAAAACGTTGATTTTTCATCTGATGATGACGAGGAGGTAGAAGACGATTCAAACACTTCACTTACACCCAGTTCCCCTGTCAGCAGTAAACCCCATGGGAGCCACACTAAGAGTGTGGGACAGAGTGAGACATCAATGCGGAAAAGTTCATCAGCGAGCGTAACTGGGTCGAAGAGATCATCATCATCCCGTAAATCCTTGGTCCAGGGCAACATTAAAAAGATGTTGTTTACAGAAGCGCAATATGAACGCAACCACCCAATGACCCGTCTGTATAACACTAAGCTGGCTAAAATGCTAGCTCTGGACCTTCTCCCTTTTTCTTTTGTAGAAGGGGTTGGTTTTCTAGAATTAGTGACAGCGCTCTGCCCTAAATGGAAGGTTCCTAGCCGGTTCTATTTTGCCCGAGTTGCGGTTCCAGCACTACATGAAGATGTTCTGAAGGTGATTGGGGCAGCTTTGCAGAAGAGTGCTGTTCACACTATACATCTGACAACAGACATGTGGACCAGTGGCGCAGGCGCTGATTACATGTGCATCACTGCACACTGGGTCTCTTTTTCAGGGGCTAAATCAAAGCTAAACGCAGGTGTTGACACGAACATTGTTTTTAAAGGTGCTCGGAAACATGCAACACTAGCCATGTTTGGTTTGGAGAAACGTCACACAGCAGAAAACATTTTGGATGTCTTTAACACAAAGGTCCTTAACTGGCTGTCCCCACTAAAACGCAAGGTTGGTTATGTTTCCACGGACAATGGCGCCAATATAGTTAAGGCCATGAGGGATGGTTACTATTTCAGAGTGCCGTGTTTGGCGCACTGTATAAACCTGGTTGCCCAAAAATTCTTGGGTAATAAAGGCAGTGCAGCGTACAGTGTATTGGACACCTGCCGAAAAATGTGCAAGCATTTCAGCCATTCTTTTAAGGCCCGGAAGCAGCTGAGGAGCCTGCTATATCAACGTCAAATGCCAGTGAAAGCACTCATCCAGGAGGTGGTAACACGTTGGAACTCAACCTTCTACATGCTTGAGCGTCTGTATGAGCAGTATACGGAACTCGATCAATATTTCCTTAAAGAGGGTACAGAGGAGCTGAGGATGGGTGGGCCGCAATGGAACATAGTTGAAAGCCTGACACGCATGCTTCGTCCTTTTGAGTTCTTCACGCGTGCAGTCAGCAAGGAGGACTCTAATTCGGGAAAAGCTATCCCATTGTTGTACATGCTGGAGGACCAACTGAAGGAGGTGTGTTCTGTGTTTGGAAAAGATAAAAACCAAGACTCTTTGCTTCTGGCTGAGCAATTATTAGAGCTCCTACAAGGTGATGAACGTCTTAAAAAGATCCACTCAGAACAGCATTACATTTGTGCTACTATTCTGGATCCACGCTACAAAAAGGCGCTGGCAGGCCAAGCATTCTTTCCTTTTGATGATGAACATGTTCCAAAGTACAAACGTTGGCTAGCCTTGTCGGCCAAGAAGTTTGAAACAGAACGGCTGGAAATTGAAGGAAATGGCAGTACATCAGCAGGCCATCCCCAGTCAAAACAATCCACTTCTGCACCTGTGGCTGTGGCACAAGTGACCTCTCAGCCGTTAAAGACACCGGCAACCGGATCATCTGCACGAAAGACAACAGAAACATTGGAGGCTGAAGAGGATTGGCTAGCTCTGCGTGGGTTTGATTCTCAAAAGGTCAGAGGCACAGCAAGAGCTAAGCAAAGTGGAGGAACCTTGGATGAGGACCTTGAGTCGATGGTGAAGGACTATCTGAATGACTCAACAGAGGTCTATGTTAATTCTGACCCATTGGCGTATTGGCATGGGAAAAAAGAATTGTGGCCACAGCTCACCAACCTGGCTTTAAACTACTTGTCTTGCCCACTCGCAAGCGTGTCTTCTGAACGGGTTTTCAGTGCGGCTGGTGGGATTGTAACTCCCAAACGGAGCCGCCTCTCGCCCAAAAATGTGGAGAGGTTAACAATGATCAAGATGAATCAGCACCTCATACCACCAGATTTCAGAGTACGAGAGAGCGTGCCGGATGAAGAGGAGGTGGCCAGTAACATAGATGAGGGAATTTCTACTCTGTCAGGTGACACTGAGCTCACCCTGCCTGAATTCGCAGAGTATGATGACGAAGCCTTATTCTTATTCCTGGACCGTGATACCGAGCCCTGAAAATGAGACAACAAATCAATAACTTTCTTTTTCATCCTTATTCACTTTTATTCCTGTGTGTCTGTCATTCTTTGTTGTGCACAGTTAATATAATTCAAACTTTAATCAGATAATCACAAAAACAAGCCCATCAGCAGAACTGTCTTCACTTGTTTGCGAATTGATTTGAAGGTGCCGCAGTCTGCATTCCTCAGGTTCAGAAGTTCCGAAGAACATGCTCCTCTATCCTCCTCCTCCAGACTCCTATTTCCATCAAAGCAGAGGGCTGGTTTACGCCCAATGAAGAAAGACTCAGCACTTGTGGGGGTGTTGTTCTACCCCTTTGCAGGTGAGTTGACGGGTCTCTGGGGCCATTTCTGGGAAGCACTAAAAGTGGTTTGGACCAAATCCGAGGCGGAAAATATTTTGTGTTTTTGATGACTTGCTTGCCTTTGAGGTGCTCTTAGGGGGGGTTCCGTCTGTTTGTGGGTGAGTTTCGTGGTCTGGGAGCATTGCTGGGACACTCTAATCTTGATTGCATTTGCTTTTCAGGAAATCCGTTGTGCCAACCCCGACTTATGGCCTAGCTACGCAGCGCGTTTGGACCGAAGGCCCAGAAATATTGCAAGTATGAGATATTGCTTTTGGCCTGTTTGGGGGTGTTATGCTTCCTGGCGGGTGGGTTGGCGGGTCTTGGGGCATTCCTGGGAAGGTCTAATACCGGGTAGAAGTGGTTGGGACAAAATCCAGGCCGATTTTTTTTTGGCTATTTCTGACATTTTGCTCTATGTAGCGTTTTCGGGGGCCTGTTTGGGGGGCTTCCTGGTGTTTGTGGGTGAGTTTCGTGGTCTGGGAGCATTGCTGGGACACTCTAATCTTGATTGCATTTGCTTTTCAGGAAATCCGTCGTGGCAACCCCGATTTATGGCCTAGCTACGCAGTGCGTTTGGACCGAAGGCCCAGAAATATTGCAAGTATGAGATTTTGCTTTTGGCCTGTTTGGGGGTGTTATGCTTCCTGGCGGGTGGGTTGGCGGGTCTTGGGGCATTCCTGGGAAGGTCTAATACCGGGTAGAAGTGGTTGGGACAAAATCCAGGCCGATTTTTTTTTGGCTATTTCTGACATTTTGCTCTATGTAGCGTTTTTGGGGGCCTGTTTGGGGGGCTTCCTGGTGTTTGTGGGTGAGTTTCGTGGTCTGGGAGCACTGCTGGGACACTCTAATCTTGATTGCATTTGCTTTTCAGGAAATCCGTCGTGGCAACCCCGACTTATGGCCTAGCTACGCAGTGCGTTTGGACCGAAGGCCCAGAAATATTGCAAGTATGAGATTTTGCTTTTGGCCTGTTTGGGGGTGTTATGCTTCTTGGCGGGTGGGTTGGCGGGTCTTGGGGCATTCCTGGGAAGGTCTAATACCGGGTAGAAGTGGTTGGGACAAAATCCAGGCCGATTTTTTTTTGGCTATTTCTGACATTTTGCTCTATGTAGCGTTTTCGGGGGCCTGTTTGGGGGGCTTCCTGGTGTTTGTGGGTGAGTTTCGTGGTCTGGGAGCATTGCTGGGACACTCTAATCTTGATTGCATTTGCTTTTCAGGAAATCCGTCGTGGCAACCCCGACTTATGGCCTAGCTACGCAGTGCTTTTGGACCGAAGGCCCAGAAATATTGCAAGTATGAGATTTTGCTTTTGGCCTGTTTGGGGGTGTTATGCTTCTTGGCGGGTGGGTTGGCGGGTCTTGGGGCATTCCTGGGAAGGTCTAATACCGGGTAGAAGTGGTTGGGACAAAATCCAGGCCGATTTTTTTTTGGCTATTTCTGACATTTTGCTCTATGTAGCGTTTTCGGGGGCCTGTTTGGGGGGCTTCCTGGTGTTTGTGGGTGAGTTTCGTGGTCTGGGAGCACTGCTGGCTATATATACTTTACTTTGCAAGAGGTTTGAAGCAAATCCATGGTGGCAGAGGGGAATTAGGGCCTAGCTGCAGAGCGCGCGCGGAGTGATTTGGGAAATTTGTGAAAAATTGACTAAGTTCCCATTTTTGTACTTTTGCTCTTTGGCTGTTTGGGGGTCTTCTACTCGTTTTCTCCTGGGTTGACGGCTCTGGGGCCAATGCTGGGAAGCTCTAATACCGGATAAAAGTGTTTTGGACCAAATCCCAGGCGGAATTTTTTTTGTGTTTTTGATGACTTGCTTGCCTTTGAGGTGCTCTTAGGGGGGGTTACGTCTGTTTGTGGGTGAGTTTCGTGGTCTGGGAGCATTGCTGGGACACTCTAATCTTGATTGCATTTGCTTTTCAGGAAATCCGTTGTGCCAACCCCGACTTATGGCCTAGCTACGCAGCGCGTTTGGACCGAAGGCCCAGAAATATTGCAAGTATGAGATTTTGCTTTTGGCCTGTTTGGGGGTGTTATGCTTCTTGGCGGGTGGGTTGGCGGGTCTTGGGGCATTCCTGGGAAGGTCTAATACCGGGTAGAAGTGGTTGGGACAAAATCCTCGCGGAAAAGCCTTTTGGCACTTTTTGTAACTTAGGGTTCGTTAGGGTTAGCCCTAGCAGCAGGATTGCATGTGTTTCGGGGTGTTCTAGATTATTCCAACTGAGTTCTGGGGTCTTAGAGCACTCGTGAGAATGTGTGATTTTGGTTGCAAGTCATTTGAAGAAAATCCAAGGTGGGAAAGGGGGGATTTGGCATAGTTAAAGAAAGCCTTTGCCACTATTCTTAACTTAGGGTTCGTTAGGGTTAGCAGTATTTCTATTGCATGTGTTTGAGTGGGGGGATTTCGAGTCTTGGAGCGATGCTGGCTATGGCTACTTTTGCTTGGTTGCTTGCAAGTGGTTTCAATGCAATCCACGGTGGGTAATGGGTAATTAGGAAGGGGGTACTTCGGCCTATTTTTACTTTCAAAGTAAGTTTTGTCACCAGTTTTCTGCTAGGCCTCGTTTTTTGAGATTTGATTGGGGGTCTTCTACATTTTTGCGACTGGCTTTAGTAAGGGTCTGGGTGGGAGCACTGCTAGGAAGATCTAATTTTGTTCTAAAACACAGTTTACAGTACACCTAGCTTGAGGGGCAAGATCCGCTACATTAATTTGCCCATACTTATTTATCCTTCAAAAGGTGACTCAGAGTACGCACTTTCAAAAATATTGTACTGTCTACTAGGAAAATCAAATTGTGACTTTTTGCACTCCACAGCCTACATACCTTATATTTATTTATCAGTGGTGTTGTAATATTATATCACTTCCTGTTTTTCGTTGAATAATTACAGGCCGGGTTTCAGTCTCTGTAATGGGGAAAAAAGGATGGAGTCAGGCTTCACAGTAGCGAGCCACAATTCAGCATCAGGCAGGCAGTGGACAGGGTGTCTTCTGGTGACCAACATCGATGGACGAAGCGTCGGCTGCAATGGAGGAGTGCCGCTAATAAGAGGATTTTTTTTCTGCAGGCAACTTACTTACCACTTCCAACAGGACAACTACAACCACATAGATACAGTATCCCTTGCCTTTTTCTCTGACTGTGACTGCATTTCTTGGATCTCTCTCTGCTTCTAAATTGATCCCTTAACACATCACTTAGTCCACTCCACTATCACATCTGCACCACACATAGTCATTTGTAAGTGCTCCTACGTAATTCGCAAGTCGCAGCACGCCCCAGGCCGTAGAGGACTGGGATGGCCCCAATGATGAAGCATGTCACCAAGGGGCAACCCTGGTGAGTGAGGGGACACCTAGAAAACAAGCAATTTCTCCTTTTCTATCTACTATACCTTCCAGACCAACCCCACTGAGTGTTGTTGTGAATGGATTTATAGTGACCAGCAAGGCTCTCGGGTATCTGGCTAAGTACAGAGACCTTATGTTGAATATCGTTATCAATAATTCCACACAGGCCCTGTACTGTCGCATTCTTTCTTCCACAGTTGTCGAATGTACTACTTACTTTTCACTGACATGCATGCAGGAGTGCATGCACTTTCAAAGATTGATGGATAAGGTTTGTACCCAAAGAATTGTTTATGTTCCATTGTTTGTCTATGCTGTGCTTTTTTTTACAGGGTGTCTTCTGGTGACCAACATCGATGGACGAAGCGTCGGCTGCAATGGAGGAGTGCCGCTAAAAGGAGGATTTTTTTTCTGCAGGCAACTAGGACCACTACAACCACATAGATACAGTATCCCTTGCCTTTTTCTCTAACTGTGACTGCATTTCTTGGATCTCTCTCTGCTTCTAAATTGATCCCTTAACACATCACTTAGTCCACTCCACTATCACATCTGCACCACACATAGTCATTTGTAAGTGCTCCTACGTAATTCGCAAGTCGCAGCACGCCCCAGGCCGTAGAGGACTGGGATGGCCCCAATGATGAAGCATGTCACCAAGGGGCAACCCTGGTGAGTGAGGGGACACCTAGAAAAAAAGCAATTTCTCCTTTTCTATCTACTATACCTTCCAGACCAACCCCATTGAGTGTTGTTGTGAATGGATTTATTGTGACCAGCAAGGCTCTCAGGTATCTGGCTACAGAGACCTTATGTTGAATATAGTTATCAATATTTCCACCCACGCCCTGTACTGTCGCATTCTTTCTTCCACAGTTGTCGAAAGTACTACTTACTTTTAACTGACATGCATGCAGTAGTGTATGCACTTTCAAAGATTGATGGATAGGTTTGTACCCAAAGATTTGTTTATGTTCACAATTGTTCGTCCATGCTGTGCTACTTTTTCTTGTCTCCCAAAACCTTTCCCAAAAACCCCCGTACCCATCCATTTTTCAAACCCTAACCCTCTTCCCCCGGGCTGTGTGGTTTTGATTGATGTGTGACTAAATTACAGCAATAAATCCACACACTTGCTGGGGAGGATAAGGTGATAGCAACAGGCTGGTGAAGAAATCCGAGGATATATTCTTACTCTGCTTGACAAAGACCCATGGCTAATGTCAAACAACTTCAACCGAATTAGTTATACTTTAACATTTGTTAGGCTACAACGTGGCACTGTTCTAGTGTACTTCTGTCACCTGCTATATTCTGTATTGTACCTTTGTATTGCTCAGGAGGACAAACCAGATTTCATTTTCTTTTTTTTCATAGGCAAGCAACTGCCACTGTGTCACACCACTAGTACCACCGCTATGAGGAAATTTTATCCGCCCAGGATTGCAAACCTTATTTGCTGTTTCCCGTGGAGCCAGCCCTGGGCCTAGCCCTACTTGCAAACAGAAATTACAGGTAAGATAGGCATTTGGTTGGAGGTAGTATAATGGAGTATTAGGAGAGACGAGAGATTTGATTGACGGTAGTACTACTAAAGTCCTAGGACTATTCAGGAAAACAAACTTACTGTTATGTTAAACCCCCACCCACCAGACTCAAAAGCAGTAAAAAACAGGTATGGTCAGATAAAGTTTCAAAAAGTATATTTTTATAGCCCTAACAAAAGAATCTCCCGCAAGACCCTCCCTAACCCCAACGATTGTCCTTCAAAAGTCCCCAAAAATCACAACTCCCAATTCCCACCCCCCAAAAGTCTCTAAAAAAGGGGCAAGGGACACTATGGCAGGGTGCTGTTGGAATTAGCAGCCAGGGCATCATGCTCCTTGCGGAGGGTGGCAAGTTCGAAGCGGAGGCCCTCCACCACGTTCTTATAATTATGGACCTCCTGCTCCAGGTAGGACAGTCTGAGGGATAAGCGGCGCCGGTGTGCCTTGCAAATCCTGTGAGGGGCAGCTGCTTTCTTTGCTGCTGGGCGGTGGCGTTTGGCTTTGGTAGCCCGGCTCCGTACCGCTGGAGCACTGCGCTGGCTGGCAGCCCGCACGGAGGAGGATGCAGCTGTCCCAGTGGACGTTGTTGTTGTACCAGACTGCGTCTCCTCCTCCTCCAGGGCCACCAGCCGCCGATATTCAGCAACAGTGGCATCCAGCCTCCGTTGCCGGGCCATTCGAGCCAGCTCCTTCCTCCTTGATGGTGTCTTGGATTTGGAAGGAGCAACTACATGAAAAAAGAAAGACATAGTCTGTAACCAATGCTCCTTAAGATTAACACAAAATGATTGAGCAGAAAGTTGTCACAGTACAAGTAGCAAATTGAAAGCACAGTGCATAACTATTGAGGACAGTATCTATGTAACCTCCGACTTCTTCATCCTTGCTCTAACATTAGTGGGAGTTTAAGGAACAAATTCTACGAGCACTATGGACTTCTATTACAGTCGACTATGACAGTACACCACTCTTATTCTTCTTCTTCTCTCTTGTTTAGGAAAATTGGTACGTTATCTTATGCAAGCCGGCATAATGCCAGCGCAGTGGACTTGCACCCGAGAAAAACAGACGCACACCATGGTGAGTGAGACAGACTTGCGTTACTGTACCGGTCCAGTACATGCAGGTGGTGAAGCTCTTACTTTTCTATTACGGGTGGCACTGAGAATACTCTGTTAAAAGGGCTACTGCTTAATTAATTTAGCTTTCACCCTACAGTGCAAATGAGTATTAGAAAAGGAAAATGAAGAAGCTAAATTATCTGATTATCTATCACTTCACATGGGATGTATTTGATGACATATGGGATGACTTTAGGTGCTTTGCTTATTATTGAGTGAACAGTGATACCCCCACACATGAATGACGTACTACTACTAAACTAAAGTTATTAAGGGAGGTAGGGAGTCTCCACCGTAATAACTGGATATATGCTGTGCTTGCAGTTGCAATACAAACTACTGCTACTATTCATGGTAGTCTTTGGACAATGTTACAACTTCTTTTCCTTGCCTTTCCTACACTGGAACGGACGTGCGGGTGCGGTGTTACATGCTCTTCAAAGTAACACTTAGTTCATCCAGTGACCGTCTACTCTCTCTAGATACACATATGCTATCTAAGAGTCAGATAGTACCATGAATGATCCAGGCATCCATCCATTCAAAGTATATTGCGCACATACAGTTTCTGTCTCACCCACCCAGGCTGTTCTCCTTCCACCCATCCTTGCTTCATCATTCACCCAGCCATGCACCATACCATTTTCTTACCTTCCCAGCCACCTCGGGGACCAAGCAAACACATATCATTCTTCTTTGCCAGTCATCATTACATTTCTCGTGCTTCCACACTTACTTACACCCTTCTTTCGCTTTTCGTTCATCCCATCTATCAAGTTCACCTCAGATCTGATTGGGATTCTTCTCGCCAAAAACTTCACAGCTAAGTCGAAGTACATTTAGAGGAGGCTACTACCTGCTTTTTTTATAATACACCCGTGCAGAAAGCACACTCTGCAGTCTTCAATCTCAATGACTAAGGAATGTATAGCTTACCTCTGCCCGCCACCACCGTGTGAACCCTCACAGGCATGTCCTTTTCCGGCACTTGCACCGCCTCCTCCCCAGAGTTGTCCTCCTCGTCCAATGCCACCACCACCTCCGCGCTGGCCCCGTCTCCAGATGTTCCACCTACAAAGTACATTTAATAATGTTAGAATACACCACTCACTACTATATAATATTTGGTCTAGGAGGAAGAAAGAAATGTGAAAAAAAGTGTACAATTTAATAATTTTTGACTGTGTACTCTAGAGTAAAAATGTCCCTTTTTCCAGGGAAGGCTGTTGTCTTGCTGCACTTTTTGGCACAACTGATGAATGTTTGCTTTTTACTTTTTAACACGCACCACTTTTTCTCCTAACAGACAGAACCTTGACTTCTAAGAACACGAGCAGGATCAAGTTCAAACCAGGTGAGAGCTCGGCTCGACCACAAGAAATGTGTCCAATTAATCGTCAGCACTAAGCACTTTTCCATTTTCAGTTACACGTTCACTTTTATGACAAACTTGAATTTAATAAATGTGTTTACTTTTAATAAAGCTTTTAAACTTAAATAGACTCTGTGGTTTTTGGTCCTCCAGACTAGAGTGGATGAGCTAAAGGTTTTCGAATTTTTGCAAGCATGAGTCCGTGCCTCTGCCATCGGTGACTTTGGGAGCTAAATGACTCTGCCACACTATCTAGTCAGTAAGGAGATTGGGGGTTCAACTACAAAGTCTGTTATCACTGAGGTATGTGGAAAGTCTAACAGTTACAGCACCTATTATAATTGATAAGCTAAGCGATGCATTATTTAGTGTCCATAGTTCTGTTTGTGCAGATTTGTCCCTGCAACAGTAGTAGAATGGATTGTCCTCCTATCCAAACCAAAAGTAAAGTTGTATCTTATTATTTCTTGGTGGTGGTCATTCACCTTTTTATTGTTGGCAATGGTCAAAGCATAAACATTTAGAATACTTGAAAAGACATTATGGACAATCCCAGAGGACTACACTCAGTGCATAGAGCTATTGCTGACTAGAATGGGATTCCAATGGAAATGCCAAATGTGCAATCTTAGTTAGCTACACAGACAGACTAATAAGAATAATCTAGTAATACCACACGGAGTCATAGTCGAGGCAGGATAAGAATTTAGATCCTGTCTACAAGAAGATCAAAGACGATTTAGAAAAAATCGAATGAGGAACGCTAGGAAAAAATAAGTACTCTATATTAAAATTAAAACTTACTGGGGCCAGCAAAGGAGCCCTCGACTGCCCGGTCCTGGTCTGCATCGACAACAGCACCCTCCTCCTCCTCCTCCTGTGTCCTCCTCTTGCCCCTGGGGGAAGCTGATGTACAACATGAAAGAAAGAAAAACAGAAAACATGGATGATATTTCTCAACCAAATCAAACATTTAAAAAAGAACTAACAAAGTAACAAAATATTTTTGCGAAATAGCAAATAGGGAACGACTCCACGGGATATATTATTGACCAATCTCATGTGGTCGACTACGTCATTACTTTAGTATTGCTTGATTTGCGGACCGTCGAATTGGAAACTACCCTATGTAACTCACTAAACAAAGTACTAAAAAGGTTTGCCTAGGATTGGCAGGCAGCAGTCCGCAGCACGCAAAGTGACAGCCAAAGTCCATCGTGATTGAAGATCAGCGACAACACTAAAGTTTCCTACTACATTCACCAGTCATTAAAATACTCAAACTATTAATCCACCACCACTATTTCTTCTTATCGCCATGTGTACAAAGGAAGGACTGGACTTGAGTCTGTAGGGGCTGATTTAGAAGGCCCTTGCGGCTCTTTTGCTCCATTGTTGCGTGACTTTTGTGACGCAGCGACAGCACAAAAGAGGCGCAATGGTGCGGCGTATATTAACAACGTGACGCATCTGGGATATGCATCACGTTGTAAAGCCCTGCGCCAATAGGGGTGTTCCGGCGCAAGGGAGGGCGTTCCTGCGCAGGAACGCATCCTAAAAATGGCTGAGGGAAATCTACAAGATTTCAATCAGTCACTTTGAGGACAATGATGCGTGACTCAAACCCTGCGCCTGCTTTAAGCAGACGTACGGCTTGACGCAGCATTGGGGAGATAGGGCACCCCAGAGAATTGATGGAGCTGCACCATCGTTGCGACGCAACTCCAGCAATGTGCCGCCTTTACGGCACAGATGCGTAACGCTTTGGTGACATTTTGGGCCCATGGCGCGCCGCATTGTAAATACGGCGCACCATGGGTGATGGTGGCGCGACGCACAATTACTGGCGCATCCCTGCAACTTTGCAGGGATGCGCCGGTAATTAAAAATCTGAACCTTAGTGTGTAGCATTGCGCAGTTCTTTCAACTACACTCATACATAATTTCACAGGCCAATGAAATGAACACAAAATCTAAAACAAATAAGCATAGTAGCAACACTACTGAGAAGGAGAGCAGTGTACCTGAAATGCACAGAAGATTTTGAAATAAAATTTACCTACAATGTAATGAGCAGCATTATTGCTCTTGGTAAAAAACAAAAATTTGCAATATAATAACACAGCAGGAGAAAACATAGTAGTAAAGACATAGCTACTACTACTCACCAAGCCCGGGGATCTCAAGGCCAAGGAGGTCGAGCAGATCTCGCTCACGGGTCAGGACATCCGTCCAGCGGTGGGTGGCCTGGTTGTAGGTGCGCCAGACCCGAGAGTGGTGGTAAATGGCCTGGCACACCTTCTCCCACCGCTTACGGCGCTCCCGGGCCCCGTACCCGGCACTGATCTTGCCGCCTCCCATGATGGTCCTGGGGAGGCGGCGCTGAACATAAAAAATGAGTTGGGCCACCTCCTCCGGGGTAAAGATCTCCCGTGGCATCACTAGCTCCCCCCTCAAACGCCCGCACGGGAGCCGGACACGGGGTGCGGGACCCTTCCCCTTCTCGGGATGCTTCCCGGCTCCCTTCACCATGGTCTGGGCGGAAAGGAATAAAGAAAATAGAATAGGGAAGAGAAGAAAAGAAAAGAGTTTACAAAAGTAGTTTAAAATTAACCAAAAGTAGCAGTAAACACAAAAATATAGGGCTAGAAAAATAGAGGGATAGATAATAAGTAAAATAGATAAAAAAAAACTTCAAACAAGCAAAGGATGGCAGAGATTGACAGAGGATACAAAGACCATGCCCAGAACCATAGCAATGAATGAGAAACAAGATGGCCGCGCCCGTTCACGACCGCGCGGGTAAGTTCGCGCGAGATTTTCCTTGCGAACACGCGCGAGACTGTACTGGCAAGCCGCGGACTTTGCGAGATTACACTTCGCGCCCGGAAACGGAAATACGTCAGGCAAACAAGATGGCTGCGCCCTTGAACGACCGCGAGGGTAACTTCGCGTCTTGCGCTACGAGCGGCTCGCAAAAACGCACAAAACCTTGCCAACTAACACGCCGCAAAAAAAACAAATTGCATATTCGCACGAATTTGCGGCTTCCGAATCCGATCTCGCGCGTGTTCGCACCCCGCGAACCCCGCGAAATTGCAGAAAAACGAGTTTTTCAAAACTGAAAGCACTCGGCAGGGGCAAGAGTTCAAACTCATCATTAGTAACAATTCCCGGTAGTGCTTCCTGACTGGGGCCCCTCCAGAATTCAGTTGCTAGTTGCAACAATTGTATGACCCTGCTCTGACCCTCACAGCAGGCTCATACAATAGCTACAAGCAGGCCACAAAGAAGGTCCTGGGGAAAAAAAATGCACTGCAACAGAAAGCAAAAGTACAGATAAGGAAGCAGGTGCCAGACTGGAATTTTAAAACAGTGACACATTAATAAACTAACCCCAAATTAATTCATCTCAGTTGAAGCAGGGCTGGTGTGCTTGCTTTTCCCCCCATAATCTACAGTAATGATGAACCAGAGGGTGGCATTGATGTAACAGAGGGTTGCAGTGGTGAAACAGAGGGTGCTGGGAACCTGTGATGATGAACCAGACGTAGAAACAACATAATTCGCGACCGTTGCACGACGAAATGTAAGTTCGCAATTGCGAACTGGTACGAAACCCTCGCGAACTGGCAGAAATCCTTGCGAACACAAAAAAAAAAAAATCCGCAAATTCGCAAGAATTCGCGGATTTTGCGGATTGCGAGTTCGCAAATCCGCAAAATTCGCGAACGCGAGATTCGCAAAATTCGCCCATGCTTATCAAAGTTCCACAACACAATTCTACAGCTTAACCAAGTGAATAGGAATACCACAGTATTTAAGTATAACCTCTTGATATAGGCATTAAGTAAATACGTAAAATCAGAAAGACTAATTATAGTATGAAAATAATCAAAGACTCCCACCTGTTTCCTGTGTGCTTCAAGTTAATTCCTGAGAAACTGTTGCTTAGTGTTAGTATGCTAAGGTGCGCTGAGTACGGCGATAAAGTAACATTTGATTTGTAAAAAAAAAATGGCTTCTCCATCGGGTCACACTTCGTGACCTCGTAACGTTGTGTAATACATCTTACGATTCGTTGCGTATGCAAAGTGCAATATGTTTAAGATTCTTCTATCGTTCCTGGAAGTTGGAGGTAAGGAGCACGCGGTCAGCTTTTAACCACTTGGATGCTAGGCGTTTTCCCCCCCAGTGCTGGAAAACTCTTGTTGCCATATATTCATGACGAGCTCAGCTCGTCATCAGCACACGACCCCCGTGGGTGATGACGAGCTGAGCTCGTCATCAGCATCGAAGGGGTTAAACATCGCTCAGCTACTTAAATGATGCACCACTCCAACTGGCACTAACATCCAATTAAATAGCGGACTGATTGTCCCACGCTGTTTCCAAAAACGACCAAAATCATTAAATTGAAGCGCACAGTTTTTCTTCAAACGTCGCGCTGCTATTAGAAAAAAAAAATCACTAAGATGCATGCGATTAAATAACGGACCAATTGTCCCACCAAAGCAACCAAACCGGTACCTCAGCAAAGACGATATTTAAGTTTTATCTTATTCTCCGGTTTCTCGCCGTATTCCTTAGCATCAACACTTATGTTCAATATCCTTCTCCTCTGAAGAAATAAACGCTCCAATAGGAAGATGTCTGGTTCATTCATCTCCTTGTCGCCGTACTGGCTAAACCAGGACAGAACATAGAACAGAGCATACACATTCCAAATTCTACCCTATTAAATAACAACAAGGATAAGAACACAACACTAAGCAAATGCAAGCAGATGGGAGTTTCCTACTGGGTACATACTGTATTCCAAACAAATGTGGAACCTTTTATGTGCACAATATTAGATACATAAGGCTTTAAATACAGATTTTCCATCCACCTTGAGCCAGTGAAAGTGGCCGGAGACAGAATACTTTGATGGAAATCCTAACGGAGGTCGACCTGCAAGGCTATGAATCAGTTAGATTTGAGATATGAAATATTTGTCAGTGCCTAAACAGGGGGAGTTTCCATAGTCAATGTGCGACACAATCATTGCTTGAACTACAGTCTCCCAGTAGTTCAGATGAAAAAGAGGAAAAAGCTTTGGGAGCATCCTAGAGGAAAAAGACATGGGGGGCAATTAGCCTGATCATGGAAAGAGAACAAGTTGTCAAAGGCCACCCCTAGATTTGTAGAGGAATTAGATGGCTTTGGTGTAGAGCGCAGTTTCCGAGAGCCACCATAGATGCAACCAGAAAGTGAGAAGACCACTGAAGAAGTACCTCTGTCTTGTCGTCATTGAGGACTGCTATGGCATGTTTTGTGACAAATGTATGTATCCCGCACTGACATGATCCACAAGGCATAGCTTCAAGGGGGGGAGGGTGTTTTAGGTGTTACACCCCTCAAAAAATGTATGCTAAAGTAAATAGTTGTGTACATTTGCTTTCAGATTGGGTATGGGAAGGTGTCTGTCGGAATTCACCTAGAATTTTTACATGAACGTGCAGACAAAAAAACACATATTCTCCCTCGTGTCTGCCTTAAAACTATTGCTTTAAGTACCCCTAAAAAATCTGCACTCTTCTCTCTTTCCATTGCCTCTTAAGCCCCCCCTCATGTCCTGCTTTTCATAATGTATTTTAACAAGGTATGCTAGCGTGATTGTTGGGTAATCTGAAGCTTACATCCCCCAATCTTACTGACTATGCTACAGCCCTGCTGTTCCATGGCTATATTTCCCAGTGCCTTCCTTAGGACAAATACTGAATTTTGTATAGACAGGAGTTAGACCAGCAGTTACGTTACAATGACTTATCAAAGCTACTTGCCATCACGGTGGGCTAACAATGACCTAGTTGCCCAAACTGGGTGTACCCTTTTCTCACTCCTTACATACATGGCTACTAGTACATTCTGCCCCCCCCCCATCTGCTTTGAGCTTAGGATTTGAATACTCAGAAGTCCACCACACACTCATCACCATGCGAGCTCTTTCCCAGAGGGCCTTGATGTCCAGCACTGTAACGTTACTTATGCTATTGACATTTGTTTAAATCAGGCATGATAAGATCTGTTGGTGCCTCAGCTGTCCGATGAGTTTTCAACTAGTTCTGAGATTTCCACTATACAAGAGTATGATTCTCCTTGACAGTGTGTAACGGGTATTTTGACCGTATCTCTTGGTTTTTGTACTTACAGCTTATTCATTAAAATATGGAAGTAAGAATTGGTGTATGAGAGGTGATTGCGATGTTCCCTGTACTTGTGAAGTCCAAAAATGTCAGCAATGGACAGGCCAACCCTCACATTCACACCCATACATGCCTCAAATATTTACACCATTTGTACACCCTTTATTAGAAAAGCAAACATAGTCTTATAACTCCTTATTTTGGAAATGTATGAGTGGGTGGAAAGGCTAACAAATCCCAGATTTTACTTAACTCTGATCATAATTTCAAAACAGTAACACAGTCATGGCATCCTTATCACATGTTTGAAGCTACAGTCTTAGTCACTGTTATGTGTGTAGTATCCTTTTTGTGTTTTTTGTTTACAGGGAAAGCAGACTGGCATCTTTTCACTGTAGTGCACCAAGGGAGTTATTTACTTATGTTTTCCAAGGACCTTGTGTGCAGCTGCGGCCTGTGCAGGTAAGAGTGGTAGGGCGGTGGTCCCGGGTTGGGTGGGGGATTTCAACAGACAAAGATATGGGAACATTAATTATTTATTTAATTTTCCCTCGTCGTCTAACAAACCCACCCCCCACCCAGCCCCACAGCTTTTACCTTCACAGGTCACGGCTACTTGTGTGACACAAAGACAAGCATAGCATTGCATTGATTTACATACCATTAAAAAGGCCTAATGGTGCAGAACAAAATTGGGCAGTGTTGAGTAAGGGCCTGCTCAACCCTTTTCCGCAAGTAGAATCTTACCTTCCTCTACTTCTGCCAGACACCTAATTGATTCCATTGTAAACATGCCAATGATGTTTTCAGGGTTTGCTGCATGCTCTAAAAGAGATTTTACAGTGCTTGTCTCAATAAAATGACTCCACAGATATGCAAGTGAGTGGTAAGAATCTTTTTGAGCAACAGTAACACTGTTAAATTAGTTGGTTTAATAAGATATTATGCCGTTTTTGGTTAGATAGAAACTTCTAAAGAAGATCACCATCAAGACTGGGACTAGCTTAAGAACATCCATGTTCTGCACCAACCATGGTGTAAGAGTTGTCAAATGCTGGATTATATCACAGCATTAGTAAATATCTGAGGATGTAAGCTGAAGCAAATCCCACAGTGCACATAGCAAATGCTCAGTAAATGGCCCCTCTTGGATAGCCAATGTCAGTATTGAGATGTGATTTTGGAGCTTCAAGATCAGTTTGACTTGGGTCAGGCACCATTAAAAGACGCAATCCACAAAATTGACAAAGTTTAGAACAATGAAGAGGGGATGCAGTCTTAATGTGACTCCTGTGGCCTGCATCGATGGACTGAAGCCTGAAACGCGACCATCTTGTCAGCTGGAAGTCTGTACTCAACGCCATGGAGTTAGTAGAAAATACTATCTTGGTGTCTGGCTCTTCAGATTTGTCAGAGCTATAGGCACATCCATCTTTCTGGTGAACATGTACAAGCCGGATTTAAGATGTGGTACTAGAGTGAGCTGCGGTGAGTCGCAAACAAGAATTAGTCAAGACAATGGAGTTTGTCAGGTAAGATGTTTCAAAAGAGTATTGCCCACTCCGAAAAATGCTGAACGTTTCAAAGTAGACATGCAACATGTACCACCCAACGAAAATGCATCAGTCGGATAATCAGATTCTGGAAAGGCCCAGCAGATGCTATTTGCCAGGTTTAAGAGGACTGAATGACAATCTTGACAGGTTCAAGGGCCCACCCAAGTATAAACTTTTATACATTTTTAGGTCTCGCCTGTCAATGCGCATGCGCATTGAGCTTGCGAGACTATGGGGGCTTAAACAGACTTTAACCAACTTGCAAGGAATCGTGACGATTCCTTGCAGTGCCCGTGAAATTCAAGCTCAATGCGCATGCGCATTGACATTAAAGGCGTGTGCACATGCCCCCAGCCGCCTGCCTTGCATGTCTTTTCCCTCAGGCGCACTCCTCCCACACCCCCGCTCCGCCCCCTCCCCTGCCTGCCGTGTCGCATTTTTTCAGGGCATCTCCCCATATCATTTCCCCAGCAGCATCTGTTCCCCAGCCTGCCGAGAGCAGCTCTTCCTGCTCCGTCCTCTCCCCACTCTCTCTCCCCTCCCGCGCCGCCCCCTCCCCCGTCTCTCTCCCAGCACTCTAGCACTGCTTGTTATTTGTAGGTGTCTATTTGTTTTTTTTTTGTTATACGAGCGAGCGCCGATTCCAGCATACTTCAGAAGCCCCGGTCTGCACTTCTGTGTTTCATTTTGAGGGTGGTACTTACAGGAATATTTTACCCAGCAAGTTTAACGGGTGCATTGTAAATCCCGAGAAGCGCTGTTGGAATACAGCGGCTGGTGTGTAACATCATTGTGGTGGTGGTGAGCAGCTCCTCGTCGGCACAGAAGGTAGCATGGGCCCGCTCCCATTGTTTAATCGGCAAATGAGACTCTTTTCATGCTCTTTTTTCCTATTTGGTGAAAGGGCATCCCTACTAACAAGCCAGCTTCCACGCACAAGCGTACTATTATTATTCAGATGCATTGCGCCTATGTTTGTACTTGCACCATTAGAGTGCTGACTAATGTCAATCCAATCCTCTCCCATAGTGTGTGTTTTGAATCAGATCGTGTCGCATTTCTTCAGGGCACCTCCCCTCATCAGTTCCCCAGCAGCATCTGTTCCCAGCCTGCCGAGAGCAGCTCTTCCTGCTCCGCCCTCTCCCCACTCTCTCTCCTCTCACGACGCCCCTCCCGCTCCGCCCCCTCCCCACTCTCTCTCCCAGCACTCTAGCACTGCTTGTTTTTTGTAGGTGTCTATTTTTTGTTATACGAGCGAGCGCCGATTCCAGCATACTTCAGAAGCCCCGGTCTGCACTTCTGTGTTTCATTTTGAGGGTGGTACTTACAGGAATATTTTACCCAGCAAGTTTAACGGGTGCATTGTAAATCCCGAGATGCGCTGTTGGAATACAGCGGCTGGTGTGTAACATCATTGTGGTGGTGGTGAGCAGCCCCTCGTCGGCACAGAAGGTAGCATGGGCCCGCTCCCATTGTTTAATCGGCAAATGAGACTCTTTTCATGCTCTTTTTTCCTGTTTGGTGAAAGGGCATCCCTACTAACAAGCCAGCTTCCACGCACAAGCGTACTATTATTATTCAGATGCATTGCGCCTATGTTTGTACTTGCACCATTAGAGTGCTGACTGGTGTCAATCCAATCCTCTCCCATAGTGTGTGTTTTGAATCAGATCGTGTCGCATTTCTTCAGGGCACCTCCCCTCATCAGTTCCCCAGCAGCATCTGTTCCCAGCCTGCCGAGAGCAGCTCTTCATGCTCCGCCCTCTCCCCACTCTCTCTCCCCTCACAACGCCCCTCCCGCTCCGCCCCCTCCCCACTCTCTCTCCCAGCACTCTAGCACTGCTTGTTATTTGTAGGTGTCTATTTTTTTATACGAGCGAGCCCCGATTCCAGCATACTTCAGATGCCCCGGTCTGCACTTCTGTGTTTCATTTTGAGGGTGGTACTTACAGGAATATTTTACCCAGCAAGTTTAACGGGTGCATTGTAAATCCCGAGAAGCGCTGTTGGTGCAAGGGGGCCTGCATTGGCGCTAGGCTGCCAGAAGGGACCCAGCGCAGGGGAAAAGGCAGCAATGAGCGGTATTACTTTAAATACAGTGCATTCCTGCCCTTTCCCTGTCACGCAGCGCAGCAAGGTGACTTCCTGCCCTGCATTGTGTGCCAAGTTCGTAAATAGGCACCTGTGTTTGATTTTCCAGACCTGAACCAACACAATCTGGGCCGAGAGAGGTGTGGTTCACCTCACCAAAATATATAGGGCCATATTTTTGCGAAAGTAACATAAAGCAGCTCAACAAGTCAGCTTGCTGTGCTGCATTATATGGAAAGGGCAGAAATTCACCGTATTTATTACAATACGGTGCATTCCGGTCCTTTCCCCAGTGCCGGCACACAATGGGATTTCTAGCGCCAACGCAGGCGCCCTCATGGTGCAAGAGTGCCTGCATTGCATGCAGGATTGTTTTTTGAGCATGAAGGTGCACCTTCCTCCACAACAACAATCTCCTGAGGCATACTCCTCTATCCATGTGTACTGCACAATGCAGCATGCATAGAAAAAGGCAATGACGAGGAGAAAAAAATGTTTTTTCCTCATTGCACCTCACCTCGGAAGGCGTATCTTTTTGGTGCATTCCCAGGTCTACCAGCAAAGGTAAATCTGGGAATTGGTAAAAATCCAAGGGCGTTGCATGGGAACACCCATGCACAAAGTAGCGCAACAGTCATTTGTGCTGCATTGCGTTTCTCCTGATTTATCAAGCCACTCAGGGCCATTCAAAATGGCCTAGTGTGGCTTGATGAATCGTAATTTAGAGTTTGCGCTGTGCATGCACCACATTGCGTGGTGCACACGCGACGCAAACCCTTGATAAATATGCCCTACAGTTTATTACAACATAAATTCAGCGTTCTCATGCTCTTTGTAAGGGAGTAGGAGGGGTCCTCGTCACTCTGGATACACGGGGCACACAACAATAAATGAGCACACACACACTTTGGATGCTATTGTGGACCGGAAGCCACGAGCAACCTCCGTCCATTTATTTTTAGCCTTCTGGCCACGCCTGGCCAGAAGGTGTTACAATGTATGTGGGTGCTTCCGGGTCTCAGCCGAGACCCGCAAAGGACACTAGAGCGTCAAACTCTTCTGTGTGTACGTTGCCCACCACCACAAGCCCTTGCTGACGACTTCTGGAAAAAGCTTTCTTGACTTGGAATCCATAGTAAACTCAGCACCGTTAGCACTTTCTAAAGTCCCTACTTTAAGAAAAGCACAATATATGAGGTTTGTGTATGTGGTTGTCATAGAACTCACTATCAACTGAAGGAGCAAATGTTAAAAAAAAAGAAGAAAATATGCAGTGTTAGTCCGAAAACTGGGTGACACTGAACAAATTGCATTGAAAAACATGAGATTTGTCTCAAAACCCAGATGCATAGCGATTCTTGCTACTTTTCAAATTAAATGACAGGAGTCGCAGAAGTGACATCACACACCAATTATTCCACAAGTAACATTTTTGGAAGATACATCAGATCAAACTTAGGCATCAATCTACACTAAATGTAACCACAATAAGATAACTAGAAAATCTCACTGATGCAGATACAAGCCGCTATGAGTTAACTGTGTATCCATCATATGCCTGGGTGGTTGCAATATATGGCGGGTTTAGTGCTTTAGATACTTCAGTGTACATGTTCTCGCCCTAGTGTGAACAAATAGAAAATTCTTCCGTGCACTCTTGGTTAATTTTAATTCCAACTATACTCTTTTTCATTTCTCGGTGCTACTCCATTTTAGCGCCTTGTCTTGAGGTGCCAATCAAATATGCTATTCTATGTGGTGCAGAAAAATTCTCCCTAGTGTGCACACCCATGACCCCCACAAAAAGAAAGAGGGGAAGGTCTAGAATAAAGTGTGCAGCGTGGCACCGCAAGCCCTTTGTCTGTGCCATGCTGCAACACTTTCAAAGCCCAGGATTGCGACATATTTACAATATATGTCGCATTCCTGTGCTCTCCCCTCCGCTGGCGCACAAACAGCTGTCATGTACTGGCGCAGGCACCCTTGCACCATGGTGCAAAGATGCCTACGTCATGGGGGTATTGTTTTTGTGCAGGAAGGGGCACCTGTGTCTTTTCCTGTCTTTGAAAATATGGGCCAGTAAAATGCGCCACTGGTGCATCACAAAAAGTGACGCACTGGTGGTGCAAGGGGCTTGTAAATCTGCCCGAGTCTGCGCTCACCGGTCATTACTCCAGTGTTTGTCCTATTATCTATTGTTAGTCTTATGTGTATCACATTGGTGATAAGGTTGTTTGGACCGTCATTCTGATGGTCACTTTATACTTTGACCGCTGGATAGACATGGGGAGAAAACAAGAGCTCGAAGTTGAACAGGACCCTAAGGAATTGAATGGGTGCATTTTCAAATTTGCAGGCCCATTGAAAGTGGCTGAAACTCTGCACCGTGTAGGACCAGAATCTTGGGCTTTGCTTTATATGTTTTGAGATGTCTTTGCCATACATATTACATTTCATACTTCTACTGAAGCTTATGTACCTAGTGCCATAGCAGACATGCCAACCCTCCCGATTCAGGCGTGAGACTACCGATTTCAGGGCTCCCGATACCTGCATGCAAAAACCCGATTCCTCTGGGGTTTCAGCTGACAGGGCTTGGTATTGTGTAACGCGCTAATTCTTCCAGCAATTGTCAGAGTGGCGATGCAGGGGCTCTAGAAGGGGTGAAAGCCAACACAGCCCCATTAACAAGCGCATGGTCTTTTAAAGACCTGTGAAGTACTGGGGGCGCTGTGTGTGTGTGCCCGGGAAGCTGTTTTAGGGGGGGGGGGGGTTGAATGCACTGCGAGCAACCTGCCACCTCTCTCTGCCTGCCATTGTGCTCCATGCTTCTGAAAGGTAAGATTAAAACGTGCATTTGTGTTTCTTCAAATGTCCGACCCTGCAGTAGCACACTTCCAAAGCCCATACATGACAGTATAACTCGTTTAAAGGCCCCATTCTCCCGATTTTTTAAAAAAATCTCCCACTTTGCTCTTCTGAAATGTTGGCATGTATGCCATAGTACTTAAAATCACAAGAAAGGTAAAAGTGCCACAAAATCCTGAAGTATTAGGAAGAAATATGGTCGAACATGAGAACATTCTCTGTCCTTGAAAAACATGAGATTGGACCCAAATCTGATGTAAAAACCTCGAGAGCTTCAAGGAGTGGCCTTCCAATCTTTAAAGAAAGGCACACTTCTAAGTTCATTGTGTATTGACCATAAGCTGAATTCTCTGAGCCTCACTTACAATGATTTGGCATAGGACAATGCTGCAAGCCTTTCTGATGAGCTGCTTTACGCCACATCGAAATGGGCAGGATTGCATCATATTTATGAGACACAGTGCATTCCTGTTCTTTGAGCCCAGTGTCCAATATGGTACCTAGTGCCAATGCAGGCACCCTTGCAAGGGTGTCTGCATTGTTGACAGGATTGTTTTTGTGCAGGAATGGACGCCTTCCTGCACAAAAACAATCCATGAATGTGTTTTACTCTTTCTATGCATGTTGCAGAATGGAGCACACATAGAAAGATCTAACAAGCATTGGCATAGCCAATAGGGCTCACCTTTTGAACCTTATAAGTGTTTAGTTATCCGGCACAATATCTTTGGTGCAGCAACATCAAGTGTTACATGGCTAAACAGTTATAAGGTCCCAAAGGCGAGACCTATTGGCTATGCCAATGCTTGTTTTGAGTGAGTGGCTCGTGCAGGTATGCCACTGTGATGTAGAGCTGCTGCAAGTGCTTTTACAGGAGCCCCTGTGACATTGCACCTCTTCAAAATGTATCTTGGGGCTGGTGTAATACTTCTAGCCCGTATTTCAGTCTTCTCACACCCAATGCATTCTTAAATGTCCCAATGTACAGCTGGGGTTGAACACCTATTACCCCTGCTCTTGAGTGACACTTTACCCGAGACAGGTGGTGGTGGTGGTGGACGTGGTGGTGGAGGACATGGTGGTGGTGGTGGACTTGGTGGGGGACGTTGTGGTGGTGGTGGACATAGTGGTGGTGGTGGACATGGTGGTGGACGTGGTGGTGGTGGATGTGGTGGTGGTGAACATGGTGGTGGGGTGGACGTGGTGGTGGATGTGGTGGACGTGTTGGTGGTGGATGTGGTGGACTTGGTGGTGGTGGTGGACGTGGTGGATGTGGTGGTGGACATGGTGGTGGATGTGATTGTGGTGGTGGTGGAGGCGGTGGGCATGGTGGTGGTGGTAGTGGTGGTAGACATGGTGGTGGACATGGTGGTGGATGTGGTGGTGTTGGTGGACGTGGTGGTAGTGGTGCTGGTGGACATGGTGGTGGTAGATGTGGTGGTGGTGGTGTTGGTGGACGTGGTGGTGGTCGTGGTGGATGTGGTGGACATGGTGATGGTGGTGGACGTGGTGGTAGACGTGGTGGTGGTGGACATGGTGGTGGTAGTGGTGGACGTGGTGGTGGTGGATGTGGTGGGGGTGGTGGATATGGTGGTGGTGGACGTGGTGGTGGTGGATGTGGTGGTGGACATGGGGGTGATGGTGGACGTGGTGGTGGACATGGTGGTGGTGGGCGTGGTGGTGGTGGACATGGTGGTGGTGGTGGACGACTATTGGGTAGGAGGGCGCTGGCAGAATGCGGAAGGAGAGGAGGATCTCAAAGGGGGTACATGGGAGAGCAGAAAGAAGCAGAATATTAGAAACAAAAAACGGCAAGTAGATAGAACACAAAACAGATTTAACGGAGTGGTCATGCATGATGATTGTGTGCGGAAGCTGGTGTTACAACATTTAGTAATCTAAATGTCAACAAATTAGGTACAAGTCTTCATCTCACTGGAGATGAGGGAAGACCACTGCTTACACTTTTCAAGCACTCGCACTCATGCTGGTGGCGGCATCCATCTTGCGGGAGCGAGCAGTGGCGTGGCCACGTTAATTACAAACAGCGCACCATTGCCCGCTTCCGCAAGGTGGATACCGCCACAAGCACGAGTGCGAGGGCTTGATAAGTGAAGACCGACTGCTAAAGGCGCTGCCTAGGCAAGACCTAAAAATAAGCTGAAAAAAACATATCTTTTCTCTTTACGCCTGCACTGGGGAGTTGTACAGTTTTGAAGCATTCCCAGGTTTACAGATCCTTGTAAACCTGGGAATGCGTCATAACTCGTGCATGGGTGTTGCGTGGGACTTGGTGGCCATTGCTTTAGTCTCCTCCTAACTCAATTACTGCAATGTGCTTTATCTGAATATTAATGCCTCCTCATGTACCAAGCTACAAGTGGTGCAAGTCGTGGCTGCACATCTTATTCTTAACACTTCCAAACGAGTGTATTTCAGAGATGGCATTAAAATGCTACATTGGTTTTCTGTGAGGAAGTGCATTGCTTTCAAGGCTATTTGCCCAGTCTTCCTTGCTCTCCATCACAAAGAGCCCAAACATTTCCTTCTTCAGCTGGTAAACTCCAAGCTGCTGCCAAGTTATGGAATTACCTAGCTGCTCACATCGCTAGACTTGACTCAGCTAGGAAAGTCCCCATGCCAAGGTTCCAGAAAGTCAGATGGGGCAGTTGTTCCATCTCTGGTGCTGCTGCCAAGTTATGGAATTGCCTGCCTGCCACCGCCGCTAGACTTGACTCCTTTGCCTCATTCAATAAATCATTAAAAACATGGCTTTTCTTATCATAGACTCTCTGGATTTTCTGTGCTTAGGAGCCCTGTTTTTCAGACATAGCTCTCAGATACACTCTGGTATAACGCGATTTATAAATTAATTTTTCATTTCAATTTTCATTCCACTCCACCCACCCCAGTCCAATCCAAGCCACCACACTCCAAACCAAAACCCACTTCAAACCACACCACTCCATTCCACCACAATCCACCCCACTCCAATTAATTTGACTCCACTCCACTCCACTCCAACCCAACCCACTCCACTTCAATCCACCCAGTCTATCCCACTCTACTCCAATCCACCTCAATCCAATCCACCCCACTCCACTCCAATTCACCACACTCTAGTACACCCTTATCCTCACTTTTTGCCTGGTGCTAAGCTGTTTTTGACTAGTCTGACTGGGGTCCTGCTAATAAGGACAACCGCCTCTCTACTTTCTCCCTTAAATTGTTATGTTCAATACTTAATTTTTTAATTTAATTTAATTTAAAAAGAACTTATAGAGCGCACGTACACTGAGTCAGTTTCATGGCGCTGGCGAGGTCCCTAGAAGGATGAAGTAAAAAGAGCTAGTGATAATAGGATAGCTAGGTGCCAAAAGCCTGCTGGAACAAAAATGTTTTTAGTGACCTCCGGAACTCCATGTAGGAGGAAGAAAGTCTTAAAGACAAGGGGAGGCCGTTCCAGAAGGTGGGAGCAAGCACAGAAAACTTCTGCCCTCCTGCCCGCTTCTTACTTAAGTACATCCCAGTTTGGATACTGAGGTACCCTTACCAGTCCCTAGTATATGATACTAAGGTACCCAGGGCAAAGGTACCCCAGAGGTCCCCCATTGGTTGAAGCATGTATTATGCCACCCATGGGACACCATTCAAAATGTAACTACAGGCCTGCCATTGAAGCCTGTGTAACCTGGTGCTAGCACCACTTACTAAGGATATAGGTTTCCTATATGTATGGCCACTGCACTTAAAACCTATAAGTCACCCCTATAGCAGGCCTTTTCCCTCCTGAAGGCAAGGTGCTTGGTTCTAAGTGTGAGGGTGCCTCTCCATGAGCAGGACACCCCTACATCTCACGGAGTCCATTCTACCGGGTTGTAGAGGGGCACCTCGTAATTATGCGATGACCATTTCAAAACTGGCTGCAAAGAATCCTATCATGTTTGGTATAAAACATGTTGGAATCAACCCTCCCACACCATGGGAGGTATGATTCCAAGCACTGAAAGAGCTCTTCGTTAGGCTCTCCATGCTACCGGTGCCAGTCTTCTAGACTCGGATAGCACAACATCATACATGCCAACATTTCAGAAGAGTAAAGAGGGAGATTAATTTTTTTTTTAAATCGGGAGAATGGGGGCTTGAATCGGGTTACTGGCATGTATGGGCTTTGGAAGTGTGCTGCTGCAGGATTGGATATTTGAAACACAAATGCATGTTTTTTTACCTTTCAGGGGCATGAAGCGCAATGGCAGGCAGAGAGAGGGTGATGCAAGTGTTGTGCACTGGCCTGCCAGGTTGCTGACAGTGCATGCTCCCCCCCGCCCAACCCTGTGTGACAGCTCGGGCTGAAACAGCTTCCTGTGCACACACAGAGCCGCCTCCCCCCACCCCAGTACTTCACAGGTCTTTAAAAGACCATTCCCTTGTTAGTGACGCTTTGTTGGTTTTTCACCCCTTCTAGAGCCCCTGCTTGGCCACTCTGGCTATTTCTGGAAGAATTGGCACTTTACACAATACCAAGCCCTGTCAGCTGAAACCCTGAGGAATCGGGTTTTTGCTTGCAGGAAACGGGAGGCGGGAGACAAGCCTTGAAATCGGTAGTCTCACGCCTGAATCCTGAGGGTTGGCATGTCTGCAACATTTCTGCTGGCGACCAGAGACACAATTCTACCTTCAGGCTGCTGAGCCAAGCTCGAGCAGGGTAAGGCAGAACAATAGGTATCCTGTCACAGGGAGGTGTGAGCACCTCCCAGATGGGATTTAGTGTATGGGCTGGGTGGGTATGCTTGCCAGCGCCACTCAGTCTGCATGAGGGGCTCATTTGATGTCCCCTTGCATAGTCCAGTGCAAACCAGCTCTGGGACCCATTGGCTCCCACTCTGGTGCAAAACTGGATGAAGGACATGGGAGTAACCTCCCCACTGTTCGCACCCTTCTCTGGGAGGGTCCCCTGATTCATCTCAACCCTTTCCCTAGGGTACTTAAGAGCTTACCTGTGGGAGGGTCCCTAGATTCTTCGTGGGACATGATTCAATTCAGACACCACTTCAACCTCTACCGTATGGGCACTGTTAGACCTGGCATCATTGGCGTAGGTCTCCCTTCCATTTTTCAATGTTGTCTCCTCTGTTTTTGCTGGTTTTAGATGCTCTGGGCGCTGTGCCACTGCCATTCAGTGCCACAGCTGAAATGCTCCCTGTGTAAATATGACTGTGAATTGGTATATCCCCGATTGGCTTATTTGGTATGCATGTTAATCCCTAGTAGTGTGGCCTGTGTGTGCTAAGGGCTGGTAACCCAAATGCTGCTGGTGGGCCTGCAGCGCTGGTTTGCACCACCCACAGAAGCAGCTGGTAAAATGTTCCTCAGACCTGCCACTGCAGTGTCTGCGCGCAGTCCAGAACTGCCATCTTGGCTGTGAAGTGCCCACACTTCCTAGCCCCTGAACCTTCCCTTAGCATCCTGTCAGTTACCCCTATGGTAGGTGCATTGTGTGTGTAAGGTAGGGCATGGCTTGATATGTGCAGCATGTCCTGGTAGTGAATCACCCTCCATTTTGTTTTTCAGTGTTGCAAGGCTACCTGTTCTCCATAGGCTAGAATGGGCAGACTAGCTAAATTCATCTGATAGTCCTATCTGACTCAGGGAACATGGTAGAAATTCGAGTTTAGTATGCCTGAACTCAGAATGATAAAATGCATCTTTTAGTGAAGTTGGTTTTAACATTCTGTGTTTGAAAATACCACTTTTAGAAAGTGGGTATTTTCTTGCCTAAGCCTTCCAGTGTGCTCTGCTGTTATGTGTATTGGCTGTCTGGGTTTAGAGGGGCAAGGCAGGCTATGTCAGACCTGGGTTGAATAGAGAAATCTGCATTGAGTACTGGGGAGGGGTAGCTCCTTGGCCTGAATAGGGCTGTGCCTGGCAAGGTGAATTCTGGCTCCACCTCCTACTGTGCAGCTGATGGCAGACCCCCTCTTTCTGAAAGGAAGGATGCAGCCTGGTAAACAAAGTGCTCCAGGCCTGAGCAGCACTGGTTCTGGCTCGGTTCAGTGACTAGAGACTTTTGAGAACAAAGACTTTTGGGGTATAAATATCTGTGCCCAAACCCCTGATTTTTGTATTGCTCCTGGATATCAAGAGGAACCTCTGTCCGTAATACTGAAGGAATCTGCAGGAGAGTACTGTCCTTGTACTTGTGTGCTGTTTCTTTGATTGGCCTGCAGTAGTTCCCCTTGGACTTGGAAGAAGAGGGACACGGCCTTTTGAGAGAGTTTTATTTTGCTAAGCAATCACCCAAGGGCGAGAAGAGAGCTAGCCTCCTGCTGGAGTCACAGGCACATCTGACTCCCCCACCATCCTCCTGATTCCACCCAGCGGGGATTTCGATCTGCAGGTGAGGCTTCAGTGAGTTCCAGGGCCTCTAGTTCTACTACAGAGAAGAAAGTGCTGAAAATCGATGCTAACGCGGTTTGCGAGCCGCCTCAGCTTAATAGCGTAAGAAAAATCATTGCGCCGCTGCCCCCGAGCGCTCGCAAACCGAAGATCATCGCATCACACGCTTGCGGACCACAAAGTGCTCGCTAACCCCAGAGATCATCGCATTGCACGTTTGCGAGCTTGTCGAAGGCTCGCTAACCCCGGATCATTGCATCGAGATCATCGCAGAGCGGGCGACGTGCGTCCGCCATTTTCCTTGCATCGCACCCGGATCGTCACTCCCTCGCCGCCATTTTCTTTCATCGCAACAAGATCGCACACGCAACAGGATCAGCGCATCATCCTCCCTTGCAGCAAGGATTCAACGTATCGCTGGCCTAGCGTGAAGAAGTCTGTCGCTTTGTCCCGCACGCACCCGCAGACCGGCGCATCATCCTCCCTTGCGGCAAGGATTCAACGCATCTCCGGCCTAGCATGGGGAAAATCATTGCTACAGCTCGTTTGCGACATTTTGCTTGTTTTGCTATGAAATCCAGGTACTTTGTGAGTAAAAGGGTCGCAGAGACCCCTGCCTTGAACTGAACCCCTATTTGAACACTTTAAACTCTTTTTCCAGCTTTTCAAGAGTACTCCCCTTTTTCAGTACTGTGGCTCATTTACCGTTATTGGTCTTGTGTTAAGTCTATATATAAAGATACTTAGTTTTTATAACTACTTGTGTGGTGTCCCTTTGTAGTGTCCTTCACTGTGTTACTGTGTATGATCATAAATGCTTTACACACTGCCTCTGAGATAAGCCTAGCTGCTCGTGCTACATTACCACAGAGTTGAGCAGGGGTTATCAAAGGGTGTAGCCCCCTTACTCAGACTTAGGAAGAAGGGTCCCTACTTGGACTGTGGCCTGCCATTAGCAACCAGAGACCCCTATTTCTAACAGGCACTCTGACTTCGCTGGACTTCGTTTGGGCTCAACTTCGTCCCCCTTTCAGTCTGCTGCATCATCGTCTGTGCCTGTGCACCATACAGGAACCTTTCAAGGCCTGTCGGCATCCAAGACACTTGAAGGAATGTCCCTTGAAGTGAAGGAGTCACTTGTTATGTTATGTTATGTTAATTTCGATTTATATAGCTCCAAATCACCGACAGGTCTCTTAGCGCTTGCTTTGGGAACCCGTCCTGCCTTTCCCTGCGAGATAACCCCTACTGGGCATCCCCAAGGTGAAGACCAGGCATCCCATCGCGTTAGGGCCAAAGTGGAGATTAAGCAAGCTATTGCCCAGAGTTGCAGAGTGTGAACCCATGATTCGAGTAGGCGCCGAGGCGAGAATTATCGAGTCCGTGGACATTTTGAGCTCAAGACCCTGCCGCGTCGGGAATTGAACCCTGGTCCCGGGTCTGACCTCTGCATCAGGGTCTGCCTCCTCTAACCAGTGAGCCACACTTCTGCAGGGACCGCAATTAAGCTGACTGGTCTGCTGATCCTGAGCTCCTACGGACTCTGAAAGGTTCGACAACACAGGTGGTGATCCTCCACAGCTTTTGAGGCTTGCCCTGCCCTCTCACCAAATTTGAGGCCAGTATCCCTCATGGGAGCCGCTGGAGCTAAACCCCTGTGCACCATGATGACTTGCCGTTGCAAAGGTTTGTTGGGTTCCTTCCCTCAAGATCTTTGGGCTCCAAGTAGCCCCAACCTCGAGCATGTCTAGTGCCCAGAATCTTCATCCACACCACATTGTTTCCATTGTGTCCTGCATCTTATGATGAGCTGCTCAAGGTCCTCTTGCGACTCCAGTGCCTCTTGCCTGTGGGTCCTGTTGAGGGTCACCTTTGTTGCTTTTGGACTCCCCTGATTGCTAGGGGCTTGCCCTGACTCCTCTGCTTTTGGTGAGTCCCTTGCACCTTGCTGGTCCCGATATTGCACCTTCTTCGACATCCACATTGTTTGCAGTTGCAAAGGCTTGTTGGGGCTTTTGATAGACACCAACCCCCTCAGCTCTCGACATCCAATGTGGGATAGCTCATACACAGCTCCTGGTCTTCCTCAGTGTCGCCTGGTTCTCAGAGCTGCCGAGTCAAGGTCACTGTCAACTCTCCTGAAACACCCGACATCGGTGGGCATTTGTCTTCCAGGTCTCCATGTCACTCCTGAGTGACATAGACTCTGCCCCCTCAGCTTGCAGGTACCTCTCAACTAGAATCCACCTTCGGATTCCACTGGACGCTTTCTCCTTCTCCAGCAGCTGCACTTTCTTCTAGTCCTCCATTGGGTTCGACTGCGGTTTCTGACACCACTTTACACCTATGCACCCGGCTTCCCTGATGTAGGTAACGTGGGTACTAGGGTATCCACAGGTGGGGTAGCTCTCCAACCTTCTCTCTTCCACAGGGTTTCTTCAGGGTCCACTGGGAAGGGTCCTTTATCTTTAAAATTTCAATCACGACTTATGCGTTGATTTGTACGGGGAAGGCAGGCGTGTTCACACAATGCACACAATCTCAGTGAGGTTCCTAGTCATTCACTTTGGGTGGTTCCTTAGCGGCACTTCTACATTCTCTAGACCTTGTCTTGACCCGAATCATGGTTCTTATACCACTTTCTTAATATATGGTTTCCCCCCCCCGGGGTTAAACGTGTTAGAGAGTATTATATAATAAATACATATTTTTATAAATACCTTATGTGCTTCTTTTTCATTTAGTCTATACCTATAAGATTGCATTCTGGTAAAACAAGCTGCTTTACACTCCTTCTGGACTAAGCCTGAAGGCTGCTCTCCACAGCTACCATTAGAGAGCTTTCTATGGTTGTCTAAGACCTCCTAAATCACCATAAGGGTTGTCTGGACTGGTGCAGGGTGTCTACTTACATAAGTTCACATCATATACCAGGCCAGCCTCTCACAAATCCACCCCATCCAAAACTAACCACACCACTCCAATCCAATCCACCCACCCCCCTCCAATCCACCCCACCCAACCCCAAATCAATCCATTCAATCCAATTCACCCCAACCCAATCCAATTCACCTATCTCCAATTCAACCCACCCCACTTAAATTCAATCTTTCCCACCCCAATACAATGCACCCCACACCAATCCACCCCACCCCACTCTACCTCAATACAATTAACTGATTCTACCCACTCCATCCCACTCTACGCCACTCCATTCTATGACTTTCTACACTTGTGCACTCTATGACACTCTCCACCACTGAACACTACTCCTCCTATTCCACTCTACGACATTCTACTTCCTCCACGACACTCTACTCCCCCTACTCCACTGTACGAGACTCCACTCCACCAACTCCACTCTACAACACTCTACTCCACTCTATGACACTCTACTACATTTTACAAAACTCCAAGCCACTAATGTTTAACTATGATGAAAAGCAACCACATGGGTCTACAAAATGGCTAAAACACATTGTGAAAGCCAATAGTTCTTACACAGATGAGACTTATTGGCTTTGCAAGTGCATGTTTGTTTTTGAACAACAAAAGGAAAGAACAAAAGAGCAGAATTAGCGGGTTAAAATACTTAGTCATAAAACACCAAGAAAAACATTCTAGATAGAGCTTAAAAAAACCTTAAATGATGCATTTCTTTCTTTTGCACCATTTTCTTGCATTTTTAAAATCCTTGATTTTCCCTGGTGTTTTAGAAAACACATCACTATTCCTGAAAACACTTTGCTATTTTATCTAAAACAGCAGAGCACCTCTACATTGGGTGCATTTAATCTTTATGAATTATCTACTTCTATGATCACCAAAACCCTCTCGTTTGTGTCTGGTCTCAATGCTAGCTTGACTTCTGCGTAATATTCTCATCCAATATAATCTATACTTCTTTTTCGCACAATTGTTGGAACTGTATTTATCGCAAAAAATTAAGGAAGTATATTGAGGAATGATCCTCCACAGCACCTGGTTAATATCACTAAGGAATACACCTATACTATTGGGCCATTCACAAAAGAAGGTGCAATCAAACAGAATAATGTCTGAGATCAAGAGCCTACCAAAAGGTCAAAGGTGATATTATTAATGCACACACATAAGTAAGGCTCATGGTATTCTGCATCATTCAAAGGATCACCCGCGTTATCATTTATAATTGACAACATTTTCTTCTTAGGATCTTGTGTTTTACATTCTCTGTTCTATTCATCATTCACGCTACTTCTTTCTGTACATAAAGACCCCCATGACCACACCATCTGCATTCTATTTTCCGTGTGAGATAAATATTGCATTGGCCATGTGCAAAGAATTTTCACACCTCAAGCTTGAACTGCTAGTTTGTGTCACCATTGAACAGGAGTGGTCTTGGTACCTCCAAGGTTTAGTGATAACTGTATTGATATAAAAACCAGAAAGAGTTAGATTTCCTTAATTGAGTGTTCGACTCTCTAGTGTTTGATGTTTATTGCTAAGTTTAGAGCACAACATTATCAAAAGATTTAGATGCCAATAGTCTCTCTGGAATCTCCAGTCAACACATTTGGCAACTAATTGATCAATTATTATCTGCTCCGTCAGGCGTGATTAATCCAGTAATGTTAGTCAATGGATTCTTGGAGATGTTGATGTGTACAAAAGATTTGTCTGTGCACCATCATGCAAGGTGGAACACTGGGGTGTTTTTTTAGTCATTTGATGGCTTCCTACAATTCATGCAGAATGTTGTCACTATCATCTGTAACTCGTTTAATAGCAAGTAAGTGTTCAAAATTCAGAAACCCTCAACACCTAAAGGGTGCATTAAAAACATTAATCTGACTTTCGAGCCTCAATGTCCACTATTGAAGATTGTAACACACACGAGGAGTAGCGAATGATAATACGAAGGTGGTGTGTGTTCAGTGAGAAAATACTGCCCTCACTCACAAAATTGTGACATGCTTCATCATAGGGCTTGCTTCAATACACCCCCCGCGCAGACCAATGCCTGGGGTAGAGCAAAAGGGAAAGGAAAACAACACAAACACGAAACAAATATTGTACAGATATATGTCTGGGATCACCGAAAGAAAAATGCAGTGAAGGTTAAAGCTAGTTCGAAGGTGTATTTGCTCAGCAAATTATTCCTGGACCCACCGGCTAGGTCTAAAAACGTAAAGGATGGTGGTGATAGGAAAGAATTAAGAGTTCCTTCACCCCTCCTTACTGCCAAAGTGTTGACATGTTTCTGCCGTGTTTTAAGTGCCCACAGTGTTGAGTCACACCGGCATTCCTCAGGACCTTTCTGATCCCAATAAAGTATTATTACCCTCTGTACCTGACTTTAGGTATCCCTGGAATCTGTAATTTCCAAAGAGAGGGTGTCCCTAAGTAACTCACACTTGATAATCTGATAATAAGACACAAAAAGAGTGATATAAGATTATTTGTGCGTGTATACAAACTCAGATACTCGAAGTACCCATTCATAACTCTCATCACATTGCGGCACGCTTATTGTACCTATGTCTATATGTAGACCCAATTGGTTTTGAAAATTATCTAAATGTCCATAATAGAACATCTCATCCAAACAAGGGATAATTCCACTTTAAAAACTCTGAACTGTAGAGCCAATGGTTGTTAAAAATCTTAGACGGATAAGATTTTTTTCAAAACAAATCAAGCAATACACAATGTTGATCAGTTGTAGAATAACAACACAGGAAAGGCTGCAAACTTAGAGACAAAACAGTGGTATGCAATAAGAGAATGTGCATTTTGCAGCATTATCAATGCAACTTACATTAGATCAAAAAAGGATACTGATTTCAATGTCTGATTTGAGTCCAATGTTACTGAAGCAAAGTGGAGAGTAAACTGCTGCACAGTTAATGTGTGTCTCTACCACTGCTTATATCTTCTTATCCAGGTTTAATGTGTATGACCAACAGCAACAGAAGAATGACTTCACACTGTGCACTGTTAGAAGAAAAGCTTCATTCAACTTCGTAACCAATCACAAGGGTGCACTGTAAGTTGATGTGTGTGTCTATTGTTGAAACGTACCCAAAGTGTATATAAACATCTATGGAGGTGCTGCTCTCTCTCTGTAAACTTTAAATGGTAACAGTGATGTTGAAAAGCAGTAAATAGTAAACTGATGCACTGATAATAAATGTATCTTTCTGTTTTTTCAAGATTGTTGTTTGCTTATCACAGTGAGCAATGCTGGAGCTTTGGGAACACACCACAAGAGAACCGCATACTGTGACAGACCTCTGACAGTACTGGGCAGTAAGCTGATGGGTGGCAGGCTCAAGGTGAATCAGAGTTTAAACAAGCATTTACAATGCAATAGGTCTCGCATTATTAAAGTTTGAGCTATTGGCATTGTAAATGACAATGCCTTTCATTAATTTGTTTTTAAAACCTGCAATTGGCGCATCAACACGCACTCTGAATGTATAGTCCTTGCTTACGATGAGCAAGGCTGGCAGTAAAAGAGACTGCCAGACTTGCTTCTCATAAGCATGGGGTATAAGTACAAAGTGCTTGTTTACGCACCGATGCAAAGGAATAAAAGGCATTGTCATTTACAAGGCCAATAGCTCAAACTTTAATAATGCGAGACCTATTGCATTGCTAAGTGCCGGTTGCCTCTATGGCTTGACTGTACCCTATGGGTGTCTGTGGGCCTATGCTTTGCTATGGTTCTAAGTGCCAGCTGCCTCTAAGACTTGTCTGTAACCTATGCGTGTCTGTGGGTCTATGCTTCCCTGTGGTTTTAAGTGCTGGTTGCCTCTAAGACTTTTCTGTACCCTATGGGTGTCTGTGGGTCTATGTGTTGCTGTGGCTCCTAAGTGCCGACTGCCTCTAAGACTTGTCTATACCCTATGAGTGTCTGTGGGTGTACGCGTCGCTGTGGTTCTCTGTGGTTCTAAGTGCCAGCTGCCTCTATGACTTGTCTGTACCCTATGGGTGTCTGTGGGTGTACTCGTCGCTGTGGTTCTAAGTGCTGGCTGCCTCTATGACTTGTCTGTACCCTATGGGTGTCTGTGGGTGTACGCTTCACTGTTACTCTATGTGCGGGCTTCCTCTATAACTTGTCTGTACCCTTAGGGTGTCTGTGGGTCTACGCTTCGCTGTGGTTCTAAGTGCCTGCTGCCTCTAAGACTTGTCTGTACCCTATGTGTGTCTGTGGGTCTAAGCTTCTCTGTGGTTCTAAGTGCTAGCTGCCTCTATGACTTGTCAGTACCCTATGGTTGTCTGTGGGTCTAGGCTTTGCTGTTGTTCTAAGTGCCGGCTCCCACTAAGACTTGTCTGTAAGATATGCGTGTCTGTGGGTCTACGCTTCCCTGTGGTTCTAAGTGCTGGTTGCCTCTATGACTTTTCTGTACCCTATGGGTGTGTGTGGGTCTATGCTTCGCTGTGGTTCTAAGTGCCAGCTGCCTATAAGACTTGTCTATACCCTGTGGGTGTACACATTGCTGTGGTTCTCTGTGGTTCTAAGTGCCGGCTGCCTCTATGACTTGTCTGCACCCAATGGGTGTCTGTGGGTGTACGCGTCGTTGTGGTTCCAAGTGCTGGCTGCCTCTATGACTTGTCTGTATCCTATGGGTGTCTGTGGGTGTATGCTTCACTGCTGTTCTACGTGCGGACTTCCTCTATAACTTGTCTGTACCCTAAGGATATCTGTGGGTCTACGCTTCGCTGTGGTTCTAAGTGCCTGCTGCCTCTAAGACTTGTCTGTACCATATGGGTGTCTGTGGGTCTAGGCTTCGCTGTGGTTCTAAGTGCCGGCTGCCTCTAAGACTTGTCTGTACCCTATGGGTGTCTAGGGGTCTAGGCTTTGCTGTGGTTCTAAGTGCCAGCTGCCTCTATGACTTGTCTGTACCCTATGGGTGTCTGTGGGTCTAGGCTTCGCAGAAGTTCTAAGTGCCGGCTGCCTCTAAGACTTGTCTGTTCCCTATGGGTGTCTGTAGGTCTACACTTTGCTGTGGCTCTATGTGCCGGCTGCCTCTATGACTTATCTGTACCCTATGCGGTCTGTGGGTGTGCCTTTCTCTGTGGTTCTAAGTGCCAGCTTCCTCTATGACTTGTCTGTACCCTGTGGGTGTCTGTGGGTCTACGCTTCGCTGTGGTTCTAAGTGCCGGCTGCCTCTAAGACTTGTCTGTACCCTATGTGTGTCTGTACCAAGTGGTGCTATGAACTGACACAGCTGTTCAGAGCCTCTCCCTGTATGACTGGTTGAGCAAGGCTGCCTCTATGACTTGGCACAGCTCTACAGAGCCTTTTTACTATGGGTGTCTGCCAGGCTGCCCGTATGGACTGCCAGAGCTGTACAGAGCCTGCCTGCTATGGTTATTTCCAGGCAGGCTGACCTTATGAAGTGTCACAGCTGTACGAAGCCTCTCCTTCCATGTGTGTCCGTGCCAGGCTTCCTCTATGAATTGGCACCCCCTCTACAGGGCCGTTCCCCTACGGTTGTCTGCGCCAGGCTGATTCTTTGAAGTGGTACAGCTGTACACATCCTCCCTCTTATGGGTGTCTGTGCCTGCACCCACCCCCATGGTTGTCAGCCCCTATGAGTTGGCACAGCTATACAGTGCCCTTCACCTATGACCCTCTGTGCCAGGCCATCCCTGTGGATTTACACAGCTATACTGAACCTCTCTCCTATGGCTCTCTCTGCCAGGCCGTTTCTATGTGCATGAATACATCCGCATGAATACTGCCGCATAAATACCGCAGCATGTGTACCGCTGCATAAATACCGCCTCAGCTCCCCCAGCTTCGGAGCCCCCCTGTAAGTCAGAAATCTTCCTAGAAAGAGAAATCGGGGCCTCCCCACCCCAGAGCTGTCTGCTCGCCCCTGGTTCAGCATGAACGCAGCAGCGTGTGAAAAAGCCACTGCAGACATTCCAATAATTGTAACACATGGACCCCAATCCCTCGGGGTGGGGGGAGCATTGATCTGGGGCACGCGGCGCAGCACTTTATCCAAATACTTCCTAAATGGGGTCTTTCCTCACCTTTTTATGCCGCTCCCTGGGGTACGCGCAATGCAATTACCCTTCTCAGCCTTTCAGAGTGAGCGCTAACACACTTAGCCAGGGTGTTGGGGGTCCCAGGCGCCGCACAGCTACCAGCCTGATTGCGAAACCGAAAGCAATTGCGTTTGAAAAAAAACAAAGCCGCAAGTGGTGGTGCGCACGCGCCCTTATGCTTTCAATTATCGTGCGCGGTGTCTGGCCACGATAATTGAAAGCATATGTCATGAAATGCGCATAATAGACACTAATAGGCCAGGGAGGGAGCTATGCGCCTGCCTCTGGATTATTGGTGTCTACTTTACAAAACAGCAAGCAGTGAAAGGCCAATAGCAGGCCGCAAAAACAAAATCACACGCACAAGCGTTTGGAATTTCCGGATCCATTTTTAAACCCCCTACTAAAGGGTTCTCGCTTTGCGAGCCCTAAAAAGGAGGGACTGTGCAAACTTCAGAAGGAGGCAGGATTCTGAAGCAAATTTCAAACAGTGGCAGCTTGTAAGAAGCAGTTCTAGAGTTGAACCCAAAGCAAAGCCATGATGATGATAACGAGTACGCAAGTGCTCCATTATTTTATTTTTTTGTAGTTTACATACCATAAACTCGACCCGAAGTATTGGAGCCTTTATACAGGACCAGTTCCATTACTCAAGGACACGTTAATTTTTTAGGGACATGGAGATGGACAAGAATTACATATGTTGAGCCGAGACTGAAACCTGGTTCTCCAGTTCCAAAGTCGGCAGCTCTGACCACTGTGTCACATCCTTGCCCCATGATGACCACAAAACTGGAAGTCGAACCAGACCTTGCTCAAAGGAGGCCATCTAAGATGGGACCTGAGACCTACAATGGGGTGGGAAAATCATGTATAAGGACATGGAAATGTTGGGTCAGATGGGATAGAAAGGAGACCGAGCACTGAGGGAGGTAGGAGTAGGCTAACTTTTAACAGTCTAACAAATTCTTACTCTTTGCCATAACAGAGAAGCTCACATTGAGGTCCGATGACGAATGTGCCCATAAAAAAATTCTAGACTGGAACCTTTTCCTGCTTCACCTGTTTCATAACTATGACTCCCCTTACATCTCTGTTAGCAATTAGACCCAGAGGTTATCTTCATGGGAGAATACCCCTATTTCTGTCTTTGGGCTCTACAATTAGAGCCGACGTTGAATTTTCCACACACTAACTCATAAAATCCACTCACATTTCCTCAAATTTATCGGTGCCGTTAGCCAAGTCCAAAACGTTCTGGGTATCATTAGCTTGGCTTTAGAACAATAGACCTCTAAACAGATGACCTTACACAGTGTCCTAATGTAGATGTTAAGCAAGAAGGGAAAGTGGGAAGCTCTGTGGCACCCTACAGTGTCAGGAGGGCGATGAACAAAATGTATCCATGGTTTGTGGATGTCCAGGATTAATTGGAACCAGTTATTTTCATCCCATCTCTCACAGCTATGCTTCTCATTCTATGAGGAGGCCACAGTTAACTGTGTCAAAAGTCATTAACTATTTCTTGCATTTAACTTGGCAGTGCCGAGAAGTACAAAGCTACTGGACCCGGGTGGTTGCGGATATAAAGAGGACCACACCCCTGCACATTGAACACAACCCACAGTGCTGTCTACTGGGCAAAATTAAACGACCAAAGGGTAGGAGGATGGCATACAAATTCTTGCAACTGGCACTAGTGCTGTCCAGACATAGGATAGCCATCACTTGGGTGTGGCTGACGGACCTGAGATGGATCACTGGTGTAGGGATGTACAGGAATGGTCATTGGCTGAGGAGTCTCACATGAAGTTTTTGTAGGTGAGGGGGTGCGGCTTGCAAGCCAATCGCGATGGTCGCGTGAGCTTGGAGTTCTGCGCGGCCCACTGAATTATCTTGCCTAATTGTTGTTGCCCCTGATACGGGGGCGCGCATTGTACCCCGGTGTTGCTGAGCAGTGCCTTGGGCTGCTGCCAGGAGGGCTTGAGTGCCCGGGACGCTGTAGGAGCCCGCTGAAGTGGAGCGCGGACCTCCGGCACAGAGACGACAAGATGTAAATGTGTTTGTATTTATATAGCGCCTTCTACCCAGAGGTCTCGTAGCGCTGTATTAATACCGCTGTGGAACCCTTCCTGCCTTTCCTGTGAGATGTCCACTCCTGAGCACCCCCAAGGTGAAGCCATACATCCAAGCGCTGCTGGGGCCGTTTTGGAGATTAAGCAAGCTATTGCCCAGAGTCACAGAGTGGGAGCTATGATTAGACTAGGCACCGAGGTGAGAATTATCAGGTCCGGGGAGATTGAGTCCAAGAGCCGCCGAGGCGGGAATTGAACCTTGGTCCCGGGCAAGACCTCTGCATCAGGGTCTGCCGCTCTATCTGTTGAGCCACGCTTCTCCATGGCGGCGCGAGATGTGTTGACGCTCCTGGCGGCGGCAGAGCTGGCCTGCTCGTCACTTGCAGCTCCCTGACCTACTCCGGGGGCTGAGCGGAAGCATTGGTGACCTGACCTGGATCGGTGAAGGCTGCTACGCTGCGAACGAGAAGGCACGGCGCTCCGCTGGGGGGGGGGTGCTTCGCGTGCTCTAATGGAGCCCTTGTATACCTGATTGAAGACGCCAGTCGTGGCGTTGCGGCAGGTCCAGAGACTGCGGGGGCGGCGGCGCCTTCCTGGTGTGAGCTCCGGGGGGTGCCCTTTGCTGAGGCGCCGGCTGAAGACGACTCACCATTCCCTAGCCTAGAACACGGGGGGTCAACACCATTTTCTACAGCAGTTGACGATCGCTGATTCTCTGCTGCTGCGACATGGAGCATACTGAGCACTGCAAACAGTGACAAGATGCTGTACTGTATGCGCAACGAGGGACTTGCTTTTGGGAGTGTTGCTGCCTGTGCCGAGTTTGGAAGACGTAGGTGAGGGTGCCCCCCTGCACGTTGAACATCCTCACTGCCTGGGACTGTGAGTTGTGGGTCCTGGGTGATTGCCCCCCCCCCCGGGGTGCCTATCCTTGTATCACTGCGACCTAGTGGGGAAGGCGGATATTGCCTGGCCGATGCTGTGTGGCCCCGGCCTCATATTGGAGCCCTGATTCTACTGGCGGAGTGGCTGAGACCTGCCGATAGCGGTGCTGCTGCCACTCCTGAGGAGTGATAAGAGCCATAGAAGCGGGGCGCACAGTACCCCTGGCTATGCTGTGGAAAGGGGTGGATGGACTCTGGTGGGTGGGGATTTCAGGCCATTGCTAGTACTCAGTATGAACTATACAGGAATAGCACTGCCACACTCTTAGACAGGCCCCTCTTCACCACTTGACCCGGAGCCAGCGCTGGTGCCGAACTGCACTTGGAAGCTGGTAATCTCCTCACCAGAGCATGGGTAAGCCTAGGGGCAAGCAAGTGTTGGTTCCCCGGGATCACAATGACCTGGCTCAAGAAAACAGGTGACCGGACTAACCTGAGGCCCCCGCTGACACTGGAGTCCAACAGCCAAACTGGCCGAACGGGGGAAACAAACAGAGGTATCTCTGGCAGATTTGGAGCCGGCGCAGCGGACCGTCTCTAATCATCTGGAGGGGGCAGAAGGCTCCAATATGATCATGTACCTGGAGGGCTGGCTCCGTGATGTAGTGGCCCCAGTGGGATTCATTCAGTTCTTTACCCAGGAGAGAGAGCATAGGGTCCCTGCCCGTCCTCGGCTCCTGGTAGGCCTCCCCGCCCAGTTGTAGCCAGACTCCTACATTACAAGGACAGGGATCTCCTGCTGCATACAGCGTACACAGCTGGGCCATATACAGTGGACAACAACAGGGTGACAATCTTCCCTGATTATACGCTGGAGGTTCAACGACGTTGCACGTCCTTTCTAACTTTTAAGAAGACTTTGCGGGATGAGGGGCTTCAGTACTATGTTTCCAGCCCGACTCCGCCTTATACTGGATAGTAAGACGCACTTTTGTGAGGACCCCAAAGAGGCGTGGGACTGGATTGAGACCTACAAAAGTGGACGAGGGCTGGAGGTGCGGAGTAGAGAGCGTTCCTCTGAGAAACAGCTCCAACAGCAAAATCAAAGATCACGCCATTGTTGCACTACCCTGCAGACACCTAGTGCCTCCCAAACAGAAAAGGAGAGAAACAACGTGCTGCGTGCCGTGTCGGAACTGTTGCAAGGCCATAAAATTCCATTGGGAGCAGAAACGGGGTCTGGAAAGACTTCCGATGGCTCGAACTGAGATACGTGATGCATGATAGCACTGTTAAACTGCCACATGTTACACCGGTCACTGCAGACGAAATTATTTGATTGGTCTGTTCTCTTTTCTTGGCCTAACCTCACACTATCTCTTGACACCTCTTTTTAGACTATCCTGTATTCCCAGACATTCCGGCTCTATATTGCTTTATTTTTAGGTGTTGAGGCTGAGTAGATGAAGGTGGGGTTTTCTAAAATGCTAATTTCCTATAGGGTGCCCCGACCAAGGGGCAATGTGTACTAAGTGTGGCATAGGCGCAAAGTTGTTTATTGTTTACATTTCAACCGCAGCCGCCTCTCCCCTTGTTCCTCTGTAGCTACTAGAGGACACTGAGTTTAAAAGTAGTTTGGATGGGGACTAGCGTTTTTGTGCCTGCTCTGGGGTGGGGATGTTGGGGGGTTTACTGTTTTGTACTGGGGTGTTTATGGTGTCTTGGTGTATCACCTTAACTGTTTTAGAAGAAAACTGCGCAAGATTGTACCATGGGTTTGTTACATGAACTAAAATGCATATCTTGGAATATCAGAGGCATGCACAGGATGGTGCACCGACACAAACTACATACATACCTAGTGCGTAGGGTGGTTCAACTTGCTTTTCTTCAGGAAACACACATTGCAAACCGAGAGGGCCTAGCACTACAGCGTAGATGGCGAGGTCAGATCTTCTGAACGACTTATTGAGCCTTTACGAGGGGTTTGTTTATTTGGGTCAGAGCGGAGTTCCTTTTCAACCCACACAACAGTTAATAGATCCAGAGGGGAGGTATGTGGTGGTTGAAGAAAGATTAAATGGCAGGGATGTAGTGTTAAGTAACATTTATGCACCGAACACAGAACAGCTGGCCTTTTTCTCACAACCATCAGGGAAACAGGCTCCATACTTGACAGGACCAGTGATTATGTGTGGGGATTTTAACTCTATCACTGATATAACATTGGATCTGTCCCATCCACCTCTCCCTGACACACCAATTCACAAGATTTCTGCAGCTAGAAGGGATTGGCAACATAGATGGGGGCTTGTTGACACCTGGAGAGAGCACCACCCGGACGTTCGTGATTATTCCTTTTTCTCGGCATTGCATGACCTGCAGGTCCATCTTGATGCAGTGCTATGCTCCCCAGACATTCACACAGCGGTCAAATATAGTGAATACCTCACTAGGACACTTTCAGATCATAACCCGCTATTACTGCGTATACACTGGGCTCCAGTGCGCTCGAAAATCCCGATGTGGCGCCTCAACCCAGAATTGCTAGAAGATCAGGTCTCTCGTGAAGTGGTGGGCAATGGTATCACTCACTACTTTCAGGAAAACACTGGTACTGCATCATCGACTGCTGTAGAATGGGATGCCTTCAAAATGATAATACAAGGTCACTGCATTACAAATACAATGGGGGTGCCTAAGGTGCATTTGCAAGATATAGAGACAGCAGACCAGCGCCTGCTTGCGGTGTTGTGGAACATTTTAGGACCCTATTGTAATTGTGAGAAGTTGGCCTGATATATGATGTTTCCAATTCTGGAACCACCTTGTATCAGTCCAAACAATCCCTTATGGTGTCTGGTTGTAAGTCAACCTTATAGACAAGCTATCTTAATGGTAGCATAGACTAAGCAGCCTTAAAGGCTAAACTCAAGAGGTCGCGTTAAGCGAGCTGTTTTACCAATCACAATCCTGTAATTTCAAATGAAAGGACATCACACAAGTTTATATTATAAAAATAAATGTGTTTATTTCTAAAATAATCCCCAGTACTCTTTATGAGCAAAGGGGCACAAGCGTTAAATCAAAAGCACAGTATAACATACAAAGTTGCACAATTATGGATGAGGGCGGGTGGCCACTCAAACCATATATTAAGAAAGTGGTATAAGAGATACCAATCGAACAGTGGTTAGGCCTAGGGCCTAGGGAATCGCTGGGAGCAGTCGAGACAAGCAATGCTGAAGTCGGGAAAAGCCCGCGGGATTCGGGTGCAGTGCTGAAAGTACACGCATGCACCAATGCAAAGTCAATGGTGCGTAAAAGTTACACAAATAGAGTTTAAGGATACTTCAGCTGAACCTAGATGGACAAAACTTTAGACACAGGCCCTAGAGGTGTCTACCAGTGTGGGAACACCGGCGTTGCTGAATTACCTCACCCACAGGAAGCGGGTGCATAGGGTCGAAGTGGCGTCGGGTTTCGTCACGCAGGTTGTTGGTGCTTGAAGCTGAAGATGCTGCAGGCGATGTGAAGGAGAAGTGTCCGGTGTGATCCAAGGGTGGATCAGAGTAGAAAAGTACCTGAAAGCAGAGGGGACAGAGTCTGGGTCACTCAGCAGTGACCAGGGTGGAACCAGCACGGAACCAGGCAATATATGGCGCAATCAGGTGGTTGTTGAGGAGCTTCTCTCCGCTGCCACGTGGGCTCTGGGGCATCTGCGATGTCCAGGAGCGGGTCCCGAGCTGTCCCACGCAGGCTCTCACCGTCGGCGCTGTCGGCTTCAAGATCGGAGCAAACAACACTTGACAAGAGCAATCCACGCGGGATTGGAAGATTGCTTCTCACACGACCAGGAGGGTCAGAGCGGGTGCTCCTTTTCAGAGGAGTGGGTGCAAGTCTGGAGCAACCAGAATCACAAGTCGGTTTTAGGTTTTCGCCGGCACAGGGGCCACAAGCCAGTTGGCAAGTGACCGGGCCAACACATCGAGCCAAAGAAAGCAGAAGGGCCCCACGCAGCACTCGTTGAGTGTAGAGGAGTGAGCTTCGTTGCAACAGTGGCTAAGGGTTGGTGCTTCTCAAACCCCGGTGTACAGCTTCGAGGGTCACTCGTGGGCTGCACGGTCAGCATTTCGTGGTCTTTTCAAGATGGCGTGCCCCACGCTTCCGGTCGCCTCCACGGGTCTCAGCTCTGCAGGGACTGTGGATCGGGCTGTAAGAAGTCATGAAAGCTTGATCTCGTCGATCTCTGTTGCTCGAGTTCCGGCGGGAACTGCAACAAAGCAGACTTTGAGGTGCTGGATGGTGCCTGTTTGCACAGGGTGGTCACTCCTTGACCACAAGGGAGATTCTTCAGTCTTCTATGTTGAGTAGGATTTCGAAGGGTCCAGAGTTTTGTTTCAATTGTTTCATCAGGATAATCGAAGTGCGTTGGCACTGCTCCCATTCTTATACCAATCTAGGGGGCTGGATTACCTGCTAGGTCCCCTCCTATGGGTGGGAACCAGGAAGGGGGTGGGTACACCCCTTTCCTTTGATCCAGGCCGCGCTGGGACTGGAGTTGGTCTGCCCCAGAACCGGTTTGGCCGGATTATGCAGGGGGAAGCCTTGTGCTCCCCAGGCAGTGTCTGGTTTCTTTCAAACCTCCCTGCTACAATCCACTATCTCCTGTCTGGGGTGGTGTAACACCTCCCTGTGACAGGAAAGCCTTTGTCCAGGCCTCCAGTGCTGAGTTTCGGTCGGCAGCAAGAGGTCAGACTTGTGTCTGTGGCAGAAGCATCCACTTTGTGGATCTGAGGCTCTTTTAAAATCAACCGCGTTTTAGCAAAGTAACATGTCGTCTCCCTCTAGAGGGGTGGAATGCTACCCCCGTCACCAGGACTGGCGAGGGGGTAGTATTCCAAATCGTATGACACCTTACACGACATGTTTTGATAAAGCCAAACCAAAGTTAACATATAACCGCAAGGATTATAATGCACTTAAGAGTATATGGTATGGCATTATCCCGGAACAGCTTAGGGAATTGGTCCCGACAGCTGCAGACAGGCTCAGCTCATGCTAGAGCACCATCTCACATAAAACCAAGCACTCTGCCTCCAGGATTGTTAAGGCCTGCCATAGGATTGACTGATAGGTATATATGTGTCCTGTTAGGTTTAGATATAGGCATACTATATCTAAGCAAGGGGTGATTACACCACCTTGCCCCAGCTGAGTGATCAGCCAGTTGTGTCAATTTTAGATAGCCAGCCAGGGGTGGCAAAAGATATGCTGCAGCCCCTGGTAGGCCTTGGATGCACCTATGCCCTGGGCACCTACAGTGCTCTGTACAGGGGCTAATAAGGCGACCCAAGCCAATCTAGTTATGCACCTAGGGTACATGGAATCCATTGTACAGAGAGAGCAGATAGCCTGGGGCCCTGATTAGCAGGGAACGTGGCCAACTAAGTCGAAAACCAGCTAAACACAATGCAAAAAAAACGGGGGTAACCATAGTCAGGTAGCCACCTTCCTACAGTAATTTTCCCGATTCATGCCCTTATATAGGTATAAATCACCATATCCTTATATAGGCTTCAGAATCATAACCATAATTAGACATAGATCATACAGTTCAAATACGGCAGAGCTACTTCCACTAGTTCCGAAAATCTACAACGATTTCTTGGAAAACTGGGCTTCAGCAGCTAGGGACTGACTGACTAGACGAATACTGACTTGTCCAAGAACTCATGAAGTTTTCAAAGAACTGAGACTCTTTGATGACGTTATTATGTCCACCTTTACATCAAACCCGGCAACTTTAAGGTATAAATATGCCCACACTTGCCTCAGAAAACACACTGTGGTTTGGAGCAGTTCGACTATCTACTTGCCCGACGCGCCCTGCTACTGCAAGTGCTGGAGGAAGCCGACCATCCAGCAGACGCACTGAGAGAGACGCAGTCTTTTCTCCTGCCGAGAAATCCAGCTCCAGTGTTTCCAAGCTACCCTTGCGGGTTGTTGGGAAATTGAGTCCTGAGCCTGACCTTCTTCATTCCAAATCAAGGTAAGGAGCTAATTAGACCCTAAGAGAAATCTTGGACAGATTCTTGGCAAAAGAATATTATATTTATTCTACACCTCACTTAGGGCCAGATGTAGGAAGGCTATTACCGGTCGGTAACGGCGGAAATTAACGAATTTCGGCCGTTACTGACCATAATAGGCTTTTCTGATGTAGGGGCCGAAATTAATGATTCGGTAATTTACCGAATCGGTAATTTAAGGAATCAGTAAATTACCGATTTCTTAAATACCGATTCGGTAAATTACCAAATTCCTAATGTAGGGAGCACTTAAATGAGTGCTTATCCCATGTTAGGATTCGTTATTTACCACCAACTACAAGTTGATGGTAAATAACGAAAACACCCCAAAAAGCTATTCTATGCAAATTGCTTCAGTGCCATGTTGTAGACATACATGCCCTTAGGGCATGCATGTCTGCAACATGTGCACCCATACACAATTAAGGGGTGCAACAGGGTGTCAAAGTGACACCCTGCCACCCTTCAATGTTTACCCCCTTTTACCGAATCGGTATTTACCGATTCGGTAATTGACATTCATTCCTATGGGCCTCCATGCCCATAGGAATGAATGGCAAATACCGAATAATTTGGTAAATACCGAATCTTAACGATTTGGTCATTTTTACCGAATGATTTGGTACATAGCATTTACCTATTCGAAAATACTGAATCAGTAAAAGTCGGTGTTTTCGAATCGGTAAATGCTATTTACCTACATCTGGCCCTTACTTCTTCCCTCGTACTAAGCTTAGGTTAGGTACATCGGGGTAGGTGTATTTTAGAAGCACCAGTTGAATACTTTTAGCCTCTGTTATTTATGTATGTATTCATCTATGGTTTAGGAACCATACAATGCTCTTACAGTATTATTTTATTCTACTCTTTTTACTGTATGCATTATATTTTGCAACCAGTTTTACCATTGTAGCAGTTCATTTCTTATGCTTGAGAAAGAAGACTGTTCAAGAAATCCTTTTATTGAAAATGCCTGTCTATCTATTTTCTCTGCACCTCTGGTGAAACGAAGCATGCACGATTGACTAAGTAAAATATCTATCTATGACTTTCCACGACTCTGATCATCAGTTTTATCTTGGGGAAACAAAGTTGTCATGTTTATGCGGTTGTTAGAAAGTAATCCGTTCTTGTGAACCAGAGAAAGTTTCTAGTGACCTCTGAGCTAGCTGGCACTCACAATTTAGTCTAATATATTCGATAGAGACCTAGTAGACCTAAGTCCTACGTCACATCTATAGGATATATTATTCCAATGCGCAGAGCCTATTGGGAATATAGTAACTACACTACAGCGGTGGAGGGTGAAAGGCCTGGACAGCCTGATCGACAGCACTATTTAGTGGAAGCGAAAGAGAAAGTCACTGCGCAGGTCGAAAGGCTGTGCTGTTTTGACCATGAAAAATATCTAGCCCGCGCTCATACAGAGCGAGATAAATCCGGGGCATTACTGGCTTGGCTGGCTAATCCAGCTCAGCGGGAGACGATCATACTGGAATTATGTAGCCCAACTGGGACGGTTTGTTACACTTAGCAGGAGATTAATGATCAGTTCTTTTTCTACTATACGGACCTTTACCAGAGTAGGGTGACAATGAATGGGGAGTGTGAGAAGTTGGCCTGATATGTGATGTCCACTATTCTAGTGGGCACCCTGTATCAGTCCAAACAACCCTTATGGCGATGGTTGTAAAGTCAACCTTAAAGGACAGCTATCCTAGTGGTAGCATGGACAAAGCAGTCTTAGGCTAAAACTTCAGAGAGCATGTGAAGACAGCTGTTTTACCATATGTAACCCCTTGAATACCAAATGAAAGGACACCACACAGGTTATATATAAAATATATATGTATTTATTACTAATACAACCCCTCTGAACTCTTTATGAGGTCAGAGGCACATAACAAGATACTTTATTATTATACAATGAGTTGCACAAAATATAGTCGAGCCCTAGGGACGTTGCAAACCATATATTAAAATAGTGGTATAAGAACCACGTCACGAACAAGGAATAGGCCTAGGACCTAGGGAATCGCTGGGGCTATACTGAACTACCAAAGGTTAGGAAGCAGGAGACCCACGGGAAGCGTGTGCAGTGTCTAAACACACATGTGGGTTCTCATAGGAATACAATGGGAACAAAAGAATTAGAAACTAGTTGATTTAGGACACTTCCGAATGGACTAGGAGAAAGCTACTGAAAACTAGGACACTTGGATAGTCAATACCCACAGGAGCACCGGAGCACTCGCGTTACCTCACCCACAGGAGTCGGGTGCATAGGTTTCAAAGTGTGTCGGGTTTCGTTGCTGAATCCTCCAGAGACCTGTGAAAAGATGCTGCATGCGACCAGGAGAGAAGTGTACGGTTGGATCCAAGGGTGGATCGAGGATGAAGAGTACCTGAAAGCAGAGGGCACAGAGTCTGGTTCACTAGCCAGTGACCAGGAAGGAACCAGGCGATGTTGTGAATCAATCAGGTGATGCTGTGAAGCTTGTTTCTGCAGCCACGTGGACCGGGGACGTCAATGACAACCAGGAGCTGGATACAGACTGTTCCACAAAGGATCTAGCTGTCGGCAGTATCAGCTTCCGGATTGGAGTCAACAAGCCTTGGCAAAGGCAACTCACGCAGGAATCAAAGATGGCTTCTGTCGCAGACCAGCAAGGTCTGGGGGGCTTCTCCTTTTCAGGGAAGCAGGGGCCAGCCTGGATCAACGAGGCCAGTGGTGTAGATTTGAAGGTTTGTCATCACAGAGGCCATTAGTCAACAGGCAAGTGACCGGACAGAAGCATCAAGCACAAAAACACTTGCAGGCTCCACGAAGCACTGGTGGAGTGTGGAGGGCTGTGCATCGGTGTAGTAGGTGCTCGGGGCTAGGGCTTCTTAATCCCCAATGCACAACTTCGAGGGTGCCTCAGAAGCTGCACAAGTAGCAATGAGCAAGTATTTTAAGAAGGCCGGTCCCACGTCTCTCGTCACCTCCAGGGGTCTCAGCTTTGCTGGGGCTGTGGATCGGGGTCAAAGAAGTCTGGAAGCCTGGTTCTTGTCAGGCTCTGTGCTCAGGCTCTGGTGGAAGCGTCGACAAAGCAAACTGCAGATCGCTGGATGGTGCCTGTTTGCAGAGGGTGGTCACTCCTTGATCACATGGGAGATTCTTCAGTATTCTAGTTGCAGTAGAATGTCGAAGGTCCAGAGTTTCATTTCAAGTTTCAGTTCAGGATAAATCTAAAGTCTCTTGACTCAGCTCCTACCTATATACTAATCAAAGGGGCTGGATTACCTGCTAGGTCCCTCCTATGGGTGGGACCAGGGAAGGGGGTGGTTACACCCCTTTCCCTTTGTCCAGTTTCGCGCCAGAGCTGGTTTCAACCGGACTATGCATGGAGCACCTTGTGTGCCTCAGGCAGTGTCTCATTTCATTCAGCCCTCCCTGCCCCAATACACTATGGCCTGTCTCGGGTGGTGCTAGCACCTCCCAAGACAGGAAACCTATTGTCCAAGCCTCCCTCGCTGGAAGGACTCCCAGCAGCAGGAGGTCAGACTTGTGTCTGTGGCAGCAGCATCCATTTTGTGATGCTGAGGCTCTGGTTAACTTTAACCGGGATTAACAGGAACAACATGTCTTCTCCTTCTAGAAGGGTGGAATGCTATCCCCGTCACCAGAACTGGCGAGGGGGTAGTATTCAAAAGCGTACGACACCTTACACGACATGTTTTGATAAAGCCAAACCAAAGTTAGCATTCAACCGCGAGGATTATAATGCACTTAAGAGTATATAGTATGGCTATATCATAGAACAGCTATAAGGACATCATTACGAAAGCTGCAGACAGGCTCAGCTCATGCTAGAGCCTCATCTCACATAAAACCAAGCACTCTACCTTCAGGATTGTTAAGGTCTGCCATAGGAGTGACTTATAGGTATTTTATTTATGTATTTATTTATAAAGTTTTATATAGCGCGGACATGACCCATGGGGGTATCAGAGCGCTTTACAGTACATGATTATCACAAGTTATACATACAATCGGGAATCGCATATAATACAATACAGATGAGGTAGACATTGCTGTTTGATTAAAAGAAAAGGCAGAGCGCGGACATGGCCCACGGGGGTATCAGAGTGCTTTACAGTACAAGGTTATCACAAGTTATACATACAATCGGAAATCGCATATAATACAATACAGATGAGGTAGACATTGCTGTTTGATTAAAAGCAAAGGCAAGTAGGCTTCTAGGAGTTAAAGGTTTAAGATGACAATTTGTTCATGAGAAACATTTTTGCTTCCTCTTTGAAGGTGGTAAAAGAAGGGATTCTGCGTAAGTCTGGGGGAAGGTTGTTTCAAATCTTCGGTGCGATACCTGAGAAAGCTCTGCATCCAGTTCTCTTTCTGTGGAAGGATTGAGGTTTTAGTAGTAGTGCGCTTGCGCTTCGTAAATGTCTGCCACCTCCCGACCGTTCTAGCTTTTGTGCTAAATAGCTGGGGGTGTTGCTATGAAAGGCTTTATGTGTCATGCAGGCGATCTTTAGTTGTATCCTCGACTCGTATGGTAGCCAGTTCAAAGCCTTAAGGGCCGGGGTGATGTGGTTATTTCTTTTTATTCCAGAGACCAGCCTGGCCGTAGCGTTAAGTGATGCCCTGAGCGGTGCTAGTTTGTATTTAGGAAGACCGCAAAGAGTGGTGCTTCCGTAGTCCAGTCTTGGTAGTACTAGGACTTGGATTGGGCCGCCATTTTTAGATCAGACTGTGGGAGGAAGGGTTTAAGTTTCCTTAAGATACTCAGCTGAAAGTTGGCTCCTTTGGTAGTATTGTAGATTTGTTCCTGCATATTTAAATGTTTGTTGATGGTGACTCCCAGGGATTTTGCGGAGTCAATGATGTGGGGGGCGCAATCAAAGGAAGTAAGATGCTTCAGCCATAAGTCTATCTTGGGTGCATGATTGGGAGGGGAGATGAGGAGGAACTCAGTTTTTTTGGTGTTAAGCATGAGGTGGTTGCCATTGAGCCAACTTTGGGTATTATGAAGAATTGGGTTGAGGGAGATTAAGTCATCTGGTGAGGAGATTTTCAAATAAAGTTGAGTGTCGTCCGTGTATAGATGATATAAAATGTTTGCAAAACTAAATGCATTAGCAAGGGGTTCCATGAGTAGAATAAAGAGGATAGGTGATAATGCTGATCCCTGTGGGACTTCTAGTGTGACCCTGGAAGGTTGAGAGAATGATTGCTTCAACTTGATTCTTTGGGTTCTGTTGCTTAGGAAGGAGGTAAACCATTGTAACACTGGACCGGTTAGGCCCATCCTTCGTTCCAGTAAAGACAGTAGATTGTCGTGTTTAAACGTGTCGAAGCAGGAGGATAGGTTAAGAAGTATCAATAGGCATGATTCATTGTGATCCAGCATTTTTAAGATGTCATCCATTATGTGGGTGAGGGCAGATTCAGTACTGTGACCTTGACGGATACCGGATTGGTGTTTATCTAGGAGGTTGAAGTTCTCGATGTGATGGCAGAGTTGAATTTGTAAAACATTTTCCATTAACTTTGCCAGCATGGGGATGCTGGATATAGGTCGATAGTTGTTGAGGTCTGTGGAGAGGAGGTGGCTTTCTTTAGTATAGGTGTGAACTGTCCTATTTTCAGACAGTCCGGTATGGAACCTTGCCTGAGAGAGGCGTTGACAATTTTTGCCCATAGAGGTAGAATGGAGGACTTTATCATTTTGAAAACAGATGGGGGTAGGGGATCGGAGAAATGATTGGCAGGGTTGATTGCTAGCAGGGTGCTATAGATTTCTTGTTCAGTGATGGGTGAGAAAGAGTGCCAGTTGGCATTGTTCTTTGGCACTCCGGTCGGCAGGCAGAAAAGGTCCTTGATTTGTGAGTAGAGAATTTTTTCTTGGTCAGGAGATAGTTGGGGTTCTTTCTTGGATTGAATGTCGTTTTCAATGGTTATAGTCTTTTCTAGGAAGAATTTGGCCAGCTCGTCGCAGTTAGGGGTAGCTGGCTTGCTAAGCTCCACTACGTTTGCAGAGTTGCACGATTGTTGTTTTACGATTTCGAATAGCTTTTTAGGACGGTTTATGGCTTGGTTCAGCTGTGTTATGAAGAAGTCTGCTTTAGCTTTTATGATTTTTCTGTTGTACGTGTTTCTCAGTGCCCTAAATTGGTGCAGATGATCACCGGAAGGTGTTGCTTTCCATGCTCGCTCAGCTAGTCTTAATTTGCGTCGGTCCGAGTTAAGATTCTCATTGAACCATGGTTTGGAGATTTTGGCGGAGGCATTTTTTTCTTGAAGGGGCGATGTGGAATCCAGGATTTCAAGCATAGTGGCGTTGTAGAAGTCCGTGAGATCTTGGACGTCGGCCATATCTGCTGATGGTGTCAGGGCGGAATTGCATTGGGACACCAAGGCATTAGCATCGATATTCCTGATATTCCCTTTCCATTATTTAGTTTTTGTAGGTTGGTTTCGTTTTGGAGTTACCTCACTGTTGATGGAGAAGACGACACTGTAATGATCAGTCCAGTCACATGGGGAGATAGATTCTAGCGATATGATGTTTCTTTTTGCTATGATGAGGTCTAAAGTCTCCACCTTGTTATGGGTTCGGCTGTCACAGAATTGCGACAGTTCCTGGTCTGCCAGAAAGGATTTGAGGCTGCTTACATCGTGATCGCCGGTATTGCTCCAATGGAGATTGAAGTCTCCCAGAAAGATCTGCGGTACTTGTGAGTTGGCATTGGCTGTAATGACTTCCATTAGCTCATCAATGAACTTCGGATTGTCACCTGGGAGGTGGTATATTATGTGAAGTTGGCAGATGATGCCCTTGTCGTCCGAGATGTTGGTGCATAGATATTCACAGGAGGATAAGGAGATGGAGTCTGCTTGTTTAATGTGATGGTGTTTCGATGGATGCAGGCAATCCCTCCTCCGGGTTTCTCAGTTTTATCCATGCAAAATATATCATGACTAGGGGGACCAGTAGGTCAAGGATGTGAGCAGAGGAACTCTTTAGCCATGTCTCTGTGAGGATGATGATGTCTAGGTCATTCGCAAGAATTAGATCATAAATGACCGAAGCATGTTTGTTAGCCGATCTGCAGTTGATTAGAGCACACTTTAATTTGCTAGTTGGTTGAGTGACGGTTGATTGCATTAAATTGACCTTTGTGAGGTTTTCCCTAATTATGGATCTGTGGTTGTGAGTGGGTTCTCTATGTAGGTTGGGTCGGATGGCTTGGATGGTGCAGTCTAGGGACTTGCTGTTGCCAGTATGACCTGTGTATGAGGCGAGAAGGTCGTGTAAGTCATTGTCAGATAGACCATCCATAGTTCTCATTGGTTGATCCGGGTCATAATGGGAAGGTATTTTAATCTGTGTTATAATGTCTGGATGTGGAGTCGTAGCTAGGTATCTGCTGGTGTGCTGCCTAATTTGGTTCACTGTGGCGCTAGTGGCTTTTTTAAAGTTTAGGAGCTCATTGGTGATTGATGATAGATTTTTCATCTCATCCTTGATCTGGGAAAGACCTAGGGTTAGCTCATTGAATCGAGCGGTCCAGTCATGGTTAGGGCACTCAATTAAGTGTGTGGGCGTGTGCTCCCCCATATTGGTAGTTGCTCCATTGTGGTCTGATAGCGTGGAGAACTGGGTATCAGATTGGATGGTGATATCTTTGTTAGATTTTGATGTGGTTGGATGAGCAAGGAGGGTAGAAGGTGGGTCGGAGTGGGGGATGGTCTTAAGAGGTGCTGACATGAGAGGATGTGCTGCACGTGGAGGGGGTATAGACACTGTGTGTAGAGTTTGGGTGAGCGGGTAGGGCATCGGGGGTGTTGGGAGTTGACCGTGGGTTCAAGTAAGCATCGGATCATAGGGGGGTTTAGCAGATGGCTCATCTGCTAGTTGGTTAGTAGGAGTGTCAGGGAACTCAATATGGAGGTCGTTATCAGCGCTTATGACTGTCCGAATTGGACCAGATGGCCCTGGTGAGGTAGAGTAGGCTGTGAGGGACGTGTGGGGAACATTGGGGTGTGGTGCATCTTGTCAATGCTTGAGACTGTCCTTACTGCATCCGGGGGCCCTGGTGTGGTTGAGACAATGGTAAGGGACGTGTAGGTATCATAGGGTGTGTGGTGCTCATTATCTATGCTTATGGCTGTCTGAGCTGGACCTGTGGCCCCTGGTGTGATAGGGTCAGTTGGAAGGGGCGTGTGGAAATCGTTGAGGAGGGTAAGGCGATGGGTAGGGTTCCTTGGAGTATTTAGTGGATCAGGTCGTAAAGATTGTATGTCTTCTGTGAAAATGGGAGGAGCTGTGTCATGGAGGGAATTTCTCTTGCTGTTCGCAGCTCTTTTAAGAATAGGAAAGATCTTGTCTATGAGAGCTAGGTTACTATCGGGGGCTTGTATGAGGATGATGCCATTATTGTATATGGATATGGTAGCATTCGCCTTGCAGACGTCTGAGGCTATAACGGTCAATTTGATGGCATGAGGGGTTTTCCTAGTATTTGACATTCGAAGCAAGGAGTAGAGGGTGTTCCTCCACTGTGCACGTTTTTTTGTGTGGAAGATGAGGTCATTGGAAATTCTGCCCTTGTTTGGGGAGAAATAGGGATCTGATATCAGTGTCTCCGGATGCGATTTCAGGATTCTGTGTTTGTAATTCTTGGTAGCGTTTTTAGGTAACTTGGGGGGGTGGGGTGAGTTGATGAAGGCATGACAGCCTGATGGCTGTAAGCTTAGTTCCATTATATTTAATAATTATTCTTTTCCTCTCTCTTCTTGATCTTACTTATCTTCCTTGTCTTCCTTGTTTTCTTTAACCTAAAAATTATATTCTTATTTCTTTATTTCAATACTTCTTCTCTGCTTCCTCATATCCTGCTTTCAGGTATTTGCTGGTGTCTTTCAGTTGTCCAAACATCGTTCTAAGATGGCCGCCGCTTTTTCCATACTAAATCCTCTTTCCATTTGTGTAATGATCAGTCCTCTCTTCTCAGTCCTCTTTTTATGCCTATTACATGGGAGCAGCAAGACTCCTCGAGGCAGAAGGAAGCCAAAATCGAGGGTAGGATCCCCGGATACCGAGGACACCCTCCCCCCTGCAAGTTGGAAGGAGTGGGGCTAGATCCGGTGAGCCGCGATGAGGACAGACTTTCCCTCACTATTGCCGGCACCCCAGTAGTGAATGCAGGAGGACTCTGGAGCCTTTAGGCGGTGCTGAAGCACTCGTGTGATGCAGCCCTCGAGTGATGCTGCCCTCGGTGGCGAATTGGTGCTGTGCGTGAAATGGAGTGTAAAGCAAGCCTCTGCCGGTGACTCACCCGGTTCTCGTTGTCTCACGATGTGGACATCCAGGCATCTGCAGCTTCAAGCCAGGTGACCACCTCCATCAGAGCCCAACACTCCGGGCGGACCGAAATGTGGTGAGTGGGGTCTGCGTGAGCCGTGGAAGTGACTTGGGCTGGTTAGTGGGCATCAGGGAGGGCCCTGGGTGGAGAGAGTGTCGGGGTTATACAGGGATATATGCTGTTTGGTGATCCCCCAACCCGGAGCTCATTCCAGGAGCTATAGGGATACTATACCTAAGCAATGGGTGATTACACGACCTTGCCCCAGCTGAGTGATCAGCCAGTTGTGCCAATGTGGACGGCCAGCCAGGGGTGGCATAATACATGCTGCAGCCCCTGGTAGGCCTTGGATGCACCTATGCCCTGGGTACCTAAGGTACACTATACAGGGGCTCATAAGGTGACCCAATATCCAATTGGAGTTGTACCTAAAGTACATGGAGTCCATTTTACAGTGAGAGCAGATAGCCTGGGGCCCTGATTAGCAGTATCCCAGGCCAACTAAGTCGAAAACCAGCTAAACACTAGGCAAAAAATCTGGGGTAGCCATAGTCAGGTATCCACACTTCCACAGGGAGGTCGTTGAGAAGTTTATAGCTGCAGCAGATCTTCCTACTTTGGACAAGGAACAAACAGAGCTGTTGGGTCAAGATATAACCATTGGGTCGGTACGAGGGGCGATTAAGCATATGGCGCGGAAAAAGACTCCTGGGATGGATGGCTTGCCAATTGAATTTTACCTTACATACACAGATCTTCTGGCACCTTGGTTAGTGACACTTTATAATGAAGTAATGTGAGCGGGACAGCTTCCCGCCACCACTCGTGAAGTGATCATTATTCCACTACTGAAGCCAGGGATATCAACCTCAGATAGGACAGCATATCGTCCGCTGTCCATGCTCACCACTGATTACAAGATTGTAAGTCGGATCCTGGCAACTCAATTGCTTCCCCACATGGTACACTTAATACACAGGGACCAAGCAGGATTCATTCTGACCAGGAATACGGCGAAAAACATGAGGCGTCTGCTTCGTATCTTAGATGCCGACACTTACCCAAAAGAATCCGCTGCTATACTGGCAGTGGATATAGAGAAGACATTTGACAGTTTGGAATGGCCGTATTTGTTCCAGGTCATGCAAAGCTTTGGCTTGGGAGACTCATTTGTGGCTTGGATGGCGCTCTTGTACAATCATTCTACGGCTAGGGTTAAAATGGTTGGATTGATTTCAGACTCATGCATCGTAAGCCGTAGGACGAGGCAGGGCTGCCCGCTCTCCCCTCTATTATTCGATCCGGCCATGGAGCCGCTTGTGGCTCAGGCCAGAACGGGTCTACGATATCCTGGGCTATGTGTGCACGGTCAGTCTCACTATTTTGAGCTGTATGCCGACGACCTGTTCATGTTTCTGGCTAATACTGAGCATGCCCTCATTGGAGCAAAGAGTTTATTTCACGACCTTAGCACCGTCGCTGGACTCAAAATGAATTGGGCAAAATCTTGCATGTTCCCTGCTGCCCCCCCCCCCCCCCCCCCCGGGGCTGTTGGCCCATCAGCTACACACTTGGTGCAATGAGAACGTCAATATATGATGTACCTGGGGACCCGAATATATCATACCCAAACTAATTTGCTGGAGGGTAACGTGGGCAGAGCCATCAGAGGCCTTAGGAGTAATCTCGAGTTTTGGGGAGCGCACCCTCTTTCAGTGGCTGGTCGAGTGGCCCTTCTTAAGATTGTGGCCTTTCCCAGGTTGGTGTATTATTTCCGGACCTTGCTAGTTTGGATTTCAGCGTACATTTTTCAGCAACTTCAATCAGTGATTACGGGGTTTCTCTGGGCCGCAGGCAGGCGGAGGATAGCGTTGAAAATACTGATGAGGTCAAAATCGGAGGGTGGACTAGAAGTTCCAGATTTTGAAACATTTTACCTGGTGCCCCAGTTGCAGTGGCTCACCCAATCAGTAGCATCGGAGTTTCGAGGCCAGGGTGGTCACCAGGGTCAGCAGACCTTCGGGCAGATACTCCCCCGAATTATTTTACAGTAACCACTGCGGCTTAAGTCACTTACTCAAGAATTGCGGATATTTCGGCTCTGCTGCAACAGGAGTCAGAGGAGATTGCAGATCACGTGTCCTTATGCTCCAGAGATCCCGCTGGCCATGTGCACTGCTCTGCTGCATGGGAGGTAATTGGGCAACGCTGAGTGACTGGGCAAAGAAGGGCCTGACCACATTAGGGGACCTATACGACGATGGTACCTTGCTACCCTTTGAGGCATTACAGGAACTGTACGAACTGTTCCGCTGGGATTTCTTGCTCCATTAGGCACTCAATGCGGCCATTCAAACACACTGGAAAGAGGGGCTGAGTGAACCGCGAAACTCAATGGCCTGCCAGTACGTAGTAATGGCAGCGGAAACCTTTACAGCAGTCACCTGCCTATGTAGACGGATGACGCACGAGGCACTGACTCCATTATTGACACTACGGCAAAAGTGGGAGGAGGACCTGGGTGAAGAGATTCCTGAGAAAGCGTGGGCTGAGCTGGTATAAAGTGCGTGGAAGAGTACTAGGAACGCACCATTCCAACGGGTACATTTCTACATATGACACAGGGCCTACTTTACCCCACCAAAAATTAATAAATACTTTGCCACAAATTCGGCAATGTGCCCGCGATGCAACACATTGGGTGCGGATTTTCGCCACATGATGTGGGGTTGCCCCCAACTGGGGACATATCAGGAGGAGATCATTACACTATTGCAGGAAATCACAGGTACGGAGGTAGAACCCACTATAGGCCTTAGCTTGCTGCACTGGTTCCCCACACCTTCAAGAACAAGGTTACAAGCACATTTTTGGACTTGGGCCTCCTGTTGATGAAAAGAGATATTACAGCTCACTGGAAGTCCAAGAAGGGCCCAAGCGTTCAGAGATGGCAGTCTGACCTTCTTAAGTGAGCGGAGTATGAGGGAGCAGTTAGATTGCAGCTAGCTAAATGGGCTAATAGTGAAAAAGCACTAGCGGTAGCAAGGGCTTGGGAAAACTTAGTGATGTTGCTCAAAATCCTGGACACGGCTTCGGATGATGAACTGGTCGCTGCTAGCCGGGTAGCCCAGACCTGATTGCTTTATACAATGTGTGGGCCTAGGTATCTCTGGTATCCCTGATCACAGCTGCCTCTGGCCCTGAGGGAATGTTGTTGTTTGATGTAATACACCATCCCATCATAGAAACCAATTGTGATGCCCTTTACTGTCAACATGTTTATTGTATGTAGGTGATACGCCAGGGAGGGGGGGAATATGAGGGAGGGGAGGGAGTTCGCTTAGAAGCAGCAAGGGCACGATAAGTGAGTTTTCTTTTATTCACATTATCCGCAAAGCTAATTGTTTGCTGATATTATATTTGTTTTTTAACAATTGGTTGCATGTGATTCTCTCGAACAAAAGAGTGATATTCGTTGTATATGGGGTTTTACTACGCTACCTGGTATGGGATGAGACATTGCTGTAATATCGTTGTGTGAATACCCGCTTGCCTGTTTACCCTGATAACAATTGTGTTGATTTGCTTTGAAAAAACTAAAAACATATACATTTTTTTATGAAGCTTCGTAGGTGAGACCACACAGTAGTTGAGGACCTTGCAGTCTGGAGGGACCTCAGTGACACACAACTAGACCCTGAAGCTGCCACAGCCTCAACGGATGGCCAAGGTACAGATGACGATGAGGACGAAGATGCACATGCAGAGGGTGAAGGGGAAACCTCATAGCAGTGAAACAGAACATGGTGTGTATGTGGGGGGAGATAGGCTCTCTCCCGGTTTGATTCTTATGGAATTGTGTGAGGGATGATTGGCTTCTAATGTGCTTTCCCAGATTGAGGCACTATGCTGTATGTCTTCCTCTCCAATAACTGTTGTTTTATTGTCTTTTACAAAGCTAAAAAATAAAAGTTTGAAAAAAAATAAGGGGAATAAATGCAGCTGACATTTGTTTACAATGTTTGATATCATTTGGGGCAGGTAGGCTCTGCACCATATGGTAGACTAACTTCAGATTTGTACACATCCCCCAAACTATGGGGCATATTGGTAAGGGCGTTATCGCCGCTTTAGCTGCACTTTAGCAGATAAAGCAGGATTTTTTTATCGCCCAATTACCAAGCTGTCGCTAACAGCAGTTAGCGACAGCTTCCAGGCAAAGCCGACCCGTTTGGGGCCCGCTTTGTATGTCAGCGATATTTGTCGCTAATGACATGCAAAGTGGGCGTACCCAAACTGGTAGCGACTGAAAGCAGTCGCTAACACAGTGACGCAATAAAAAATGTGCGCTAACCGCGATTAGCGCCAGGATTTCACACCTGGTAAAAACGTGACTTAGCCATATTAGTCAATGAGAGGTGGATTCTACGTCTAAGTCCCCACCTGCCTATTAGTGAGATTTTCCTTAGCGATAGGATTTTTATCGCTGGAAATCTCGCGTTAAACATGGGATTCGCTGTTATTGTAGAATTTTTCATCGCCGTGGGAATATACATTTGGTAATACTGCGTCATCTCTGCGATAAAATCCAGCGATAGGAGGCAATAAAAAAAATCGGGCGAAGCGCTGTTTGCTATAATTATCGCAAGTTGTTGCTAATATGTCCCTATGTCTATTATGATGGTCTTGAATCTTACGTGCCACGGTCCTCTATATCAATTTACACTTAAGAAGACAACTCAGTGCCTAACAGGTCATAGTAGTCAGAGCAACACAGATATCTCAAAAGCTATAACGCTATGCCAATCGACATACAGTGAGAACTCTCAGACCCTATTAATCAAAACCATAAATAGTTTGTATTAGCTCTATTTTAATAGGATAAGGCAAAACCAGAACAATAACAGCACCACAGATATACAGTTGGCAAAGCTCAATCACAATAGCACATCCACAGTATTATTTAGTCACAACTTTCGCTAAGCCAACAGAATACATTAATGACTCCACCCTGGCACCAATATGATTTTAACATGGTACCAAAGCAATATCATTGTTTAACTCAACCACACATCCATATCATGTTATATTCATAAATAATGCACTTCATACTATATTAGCATTAAACAAGCTCCCAGGCACAATGTTTCAAGCAACATGGCTCTGACAGCACACCTGCCATCTAAACCGCACATGCATAAAAAACTATATTTATATTTTGGCCTACACCAACAGAACATATTAGACACAACCATTGATGCTATCAAGCACACTACATACACACAATATTGGATCAAAACCCCCTAATCGGCAAAGATACCTTCAAACTAAGCAGCCACCCATATTAGAAAGAAGTCAACCACAGACCACAACAGGACGAAATAAATGGCAAAGCCTTTCCGCACACACACATCTATACACAAAATAATCTAAGCAGTTCAATAACAGGGTTCAATAACAGGATCAAGCTTATCTCTAGCTAATGTAATCCATTGATAACAACATTTTGGTCAACATTAAGCTAGCCAGTTATGGGTTGTTTAATGAAACTGTAACAACAATAATATTGTCAAAATATCAACAACCAAAATATCTACTTGACAAAGATACAATGTAAAATACAAGAATGTTTACTTCAAATATAGTGGAGCAAATTATTGGCATTGCATCGATGAGTGTATCTATTTAATTGTAATTAATATTCTAATAAATTTTTTTATATATATATTTTTTTTAAGTGTAACATAAAAACTAACATATGAACAGTAACTGGGGAAAACAGTTGGCCTAACGGCTAGGGTGGTTGACCTTAAATCTGGGGAACTGGGTCTTTATATTCGGCAATGACGCTGAACATTCTGTGATTCTGGGCACATCACTTAATCTCTGCGTGCCTAACAAAAATGAATGTGTCCTCGTGTAATGTAACTGGTGCTATGTAAAGCCCTCTGATACCCGATTCGGGTCAAGTTCGCTCTATATTAAACTCTGTAAAAAAAAAAACTTTTAAAAAGTGTATTTCTTACCAAAGCTTGTAACTTTAAAATAAATGTAACAAAATCAAAAATTTCAATATTTTATTGTACATTAAATATTTTTTTGAGCACATCTACAGAAAGCCTTCTCCCATATACTCCTAAACACTGCATTAAAAAGGCATTTATTTACTCTCGCTTGTATCCTCTCATTTCTTTCTTCAGAGTGTCCCTCAATTTACCTTCCATCCACTTCACACCTTCTATTTCTGAATATAGCCTCCTCTCAGTCTCATGCCTGCCTCCCTCAATCCTTCTTATTGTAATTCTGCAATTGGTATTCACCTCATTTCATAGATCGCAACCTCTCCTCTTTAAATCCCTATCTAATACCCACCAGCCTATCTATCCCTCCAACCATTCACCTGAAGCCACATAGCCCTCACTAATGATCACACCTACTTGGTATTAAAATATAACAAAGAAACTGAAGTAAATGCATGCAATTTTTCTTGAGAGCACATTACTAATCATAATAACCACTGGACTAACCACTAACCTTGGGTTTCGGAGAAGCCTGCTACTAAAGCGCTTTGACGCCTCGTCTGGGGTAGTACTACTATATAAATCCAATTACAATACAATACAATACAATATTTGTAAATAGAAACTAGGTCTAGGTGAAATTTGTATCACCCCAGAGTAATAGGAGCAATTTCAGTAACTTTGTGCAATTATTTTAATGAAACATTACCCAAAATTACGGAATTATGGCAGTTCGCATAATTTTGCATAAATTTGGTCAAAAATGCATTCCCAAGAGCACAGTAACAGAGCGCATGCACCTGCTGGCTGCTGCTGTTACTGTTCTGTTGCATTTAGCGCTATTTTTAGGTGAAAAACGATTCCTCTGGTTCAGTTTAGACGCAATGGTGCATTTTGTCCTAAGAAAATAGCTCTAAATGCAGGGTTACTCCCCTCGCGTAATTTTGCATAATCTCACGTCATTTTTGCTATAATTTTGCATAATTACACTACAGCAAACTCTGCAAGTTACACCCACCCATAACTAGAACTATATAATTAGTTTATCTTGTATAATAAAACCCAATGTAACATTTATATTTATTAATAATTTGTAAAAACACTTGACATATTATATATTTATTAAGCCATTTAAAATATTATTTTATTATGTAGCAAACTAATATTTCGCATACTAAATTACACTAAAGCATTAAAAAAATAAAACACAATAAAAAATCATTTTAAATTAAATTACTTTAAAAAAGATATACATTGAAATGAAACACCATCAAAATATCTTATACAAATCAAGAGTGAATTAATAAAAAGAGTAACCTAACTCTAGTTTAAAAACATAACTTACAACAATCAGTGCAAGCAGATGGATACACAAGCAGGATTCTGAAAAGGTAGTACTATTCTGAAAAGGTAGTGCTATGGACAAACAATCCAGATATATATGATATGTGCTAAACCTACAAAGTTATGAAAGGTGCCATAACACTTGTCCTTTACAGACATGAAATCTGCGTTCGACCTGCTCAGTAGACCAAAACTGTGGCTAGCCCTTCACAGTCGCGGCTGGCATGGCTCGTGGGCGAGGGGGTCGCACGGGGAAGGGGGGTTAATTTAACAATAAATACATTTTAAAAAACATACCTTTCCGCCGGCCGGGTCCTACATCTTCTCGGCTCCTGCTCCTACTCTCCTGCATCTGGCAGGAACAGGAAGCAGGCAGCCAGGCTCCCTCCCCTAAGCCAATCACGACGCTGCAAGGCAAGCAGCGTTGTGATTGGTGTGGACGCCGCCCAGCCAGGTCCTCACGGGGAGGCCATGTTCTCCATGTAGGCTGCATTGCAGCCTGCATGGAGAAGGGCAGAGACTGGCTTGAGCTGCCCCAGAGGGCCATTCAAACAGTCTTTGCGCACTTCGGAGTGGGCACAGCCCTCCTCCATTACCCGGCCTGCTCGCAGAGCACGCCCACCCACCCACAACCAACCATAAAATGGTAATAACAGAAAATTATTACCATTTTATGTTCCCGTTTCTTGCACCGCGAGAAGGAAGTGGGGCGAGGCTCCTCCGCCCTAGTGAAGGAGCTGCCCCTGGCCCTTCACTAACTGGGAAATGAGGAAGCACTGCTTTCAACAATTAAAAATCCATCTGCACAAGGGAACTAATGCATGCACCCGGTGTGGAGCTAAAGGGGACTCTAGCAACTTCTTCCCTAATCCCTCGGGCGTTTGTCAGGGGTGACGTGGTGTATTTTCAGAAAAGGAAAGCCCTGATGTCATGAATATGTGCAAGAAAAAGATTACTATCTTACTATTTGCAGCTGTTGTTATTTCCCCAAAACTTTTTACTGGTTTTAGAATAGGAGGCGGCACAGTACAGTACATAATCTGCAATGAATATGTCACAGAAATGATTAGAGTAACAGAACAGGCAATTCTGGCACAAAGGTAATAGCGATCACCATCATAAGAACAAGAAAAGAAACAAAAGTGACAATCACAAAGCATCCACACTCAGCACGATTCCTGAAAACAGACAGAGCACAAGAAAAGAACAAACATGCACCACCCTTCCCCACCCAGTTCCCCCCAAACCCAACCAACATTCAGATTACAAAAGACCAGGGAGACCGCAGCTTGCGGACATGGCTCCAATGGTATCCCACAATAACTCACCCAACATTCCCAGATCAGTACACAGGGTTGAGCTGTTGTTTTTTAATCGCTGTCCAAGTTTCCTTTGAAAAAGTTTGTGGGGAAAACGAGTTCTTACTTTCACTGTTATTTATGGTACTCTGTGAGCACTGTTTTCTTATTAGCTCTCACTTAGTTTGGTGGCTTCCTGCTGCTCTTTTTCTTTCATGACAACAACACGCTTCCACTTATTATACATGCAAAAATAACAGTAGATGGACAGAATGCAGAACAATGTCATACATTCACCCCAGTACACAGATCTGGGCATAAATCCATAGTTTTTTTGCACTCCACACCACCCCAGTTCAGACATGGCCATATGCAAATCAGCCTTGACCCTGTGCCTCATGGGAACAGTCTAGCCCGAACTGTCAAGCCATGTCTTTCCTGGACCGGAATCAAGCATCCTAGGACCGGTTTCTGGCTATCAGCCGTCTTCAGCCAGGATAGCTTGACTCCAGTGGTGTGGAGAGCATGGGATTCACGTCTGAGCATAACCATCCCACTCGGGGTGACAAATGCAAAAATAACAGTAGATGGACAGAATGCAGAACAATGACATACATTCACCCCAGTACAGAGATATGGGCCTAAATCCATCGTTTTTTTGCACTCCACACCACCCAGTTCAGACATGGCCATATGCAAATCAGCCTTGACCCTGTGCCTCATGGGAACAGTCCAGCCCGAACTGCCACGCCATGTCTCTCCTGGACCGGAATCAAGCATCCTAGGACCGGTTTCTGGCTATCAGCCGTCTTCAGCCAGGATAGCTTGACTCCAGTGGTGTGGAGACCATGGGACTCACGTCTGAGCATACCCATCCCACTCGGGATGACAAATGCAACAAGCATTTGCAATGCAATAGGTCTCGCATTAGGAAATTTTGAGCTATTGGTCTTGTAAATGCCAATTTTTTTATTTATGTGTTGTTTTTGAAAATAGCTAAATTAATAGCTTTGTCATTTACAATGCCAATAGTTAAAACTTTCGCAAATGTGACACCTATAGCATTTGTAATACAACATGTTTTCTATTTACGTGACTTAGATGTATTGATATTACAAATAACAATGGCTTTTAATTTTTTTTAAATAATTAATACTTAAATAAAAGTGATTGTAATTTATAATGGCAATAGCTTAAACTTTTATAAATAACTTTTGTGAAGATTATGTTCATTGTATTTTATTGTGACGAAAATCCAAGAACAGAAGTGAAATATTAACATCTTTTTGTGACATTTGTAATAAAGCTTGAAACATTGAGAGAACATATTTGAACCAGTGATGCTGTGGTTGCGCTGAGTGATGCTGTGGTTGCGCTGAGTGATGCTGTGGTTACGCTGAGTGATGCTGTGGTTGCGCTGAGTGATGCTGTGGTTGCGCTGAGTGATGCTGTGGTTGCGCTGAGTGATGCTGTGGTTGCGCTGAGTGATGCTGTGGTTGCGCTGAGTGATGCTGTGGTTACGCTGAGTGATGCTGTGGTTACGCTGAGTGGTGCTGTGGTGGTGAAAAGTGATGCTGTGGTGGTGCTGAGTGATGCTGTGGTGGTGCTGAGTGGTGCTGTGGTGGTGCTGGGAGGTGCTGTGGTGGTGCTTAGTGATAATGTGGTGGTGCTGAGTGATAATGTGGTGGTGCTGTGGTTGTGCTGAGTGATGCTGTGGTTGTGCTGAGGGATGCTGTGGTTGTGCTGAGGGATGCTGTGGTTGTGCTGAGGGATGCTGTGGTTGTGCTGAGGGATGCTGTGGTTGTGCTGAGGGATGCTGTGGTTGTGCTGAGGGATGCTGTGGTTGTGCTGAGGGATGCTGTGGTTGCGCTGAGGGATGCTGTGGTTGCGCTGAGTGATGCTGTGGTTGCGCTGAGTGGGGCTGTGGTGGTACTGAGAGGTGCTGTGGTGGTGCTGTGGTGGTGCTGAGTGATGCTGTGGTAGTGCTGAGTGATGCTGTGGTAGTGCTGAGTGATGCTGTGGTAGTGCTGAGTGATGCTGTGGTAGTGCTGAGTGGTGATGTTGTGGTGCTGAGTGATGCTGTGGTGGTGCTCAGTGGTGCTGTGGTGGTGCTGAGTGGTGCTGCTGAGTGATGCTGTGGTGGTGCTGAGTGGTGCTGCTGAGTGATGTTGTGGTGGTGCTGAGTGGTGCTGTGGTGGTGCTGGGTGGTGCTGTGGTGGTGCTGAGTGGTGTTGTGATGGTGCTGAATGACAATGTGATGGTGCTGAGTAATAATGTGGTGGTGCTGAGTAATAATGTGGTGGTGCTGAGTAATAATGTGGTGGTGCTGAGTGATAATGTGGTGGTGCGGAGTGATAATGTGGTGGTGCGGAGTGATAATGTGGTGGTGCGGAGTGATAATGTGGTGGTGCTGAGTGATAATGTGGTGGTGCTGAGTGATAATGTGGTGGTGCTGAGTGATAATGTGGTGGTGCTGAGTGATAATGTGGTGGTGCTGAGTGATAATGTGGTGGTGCTGAGTGATACTGTGGTGGTGCTGAGTGATACTGTGGTGATGCAGAGGGCAGAAAGGCACAACAAGACCCAAGGCATTGCAAATACTTGTTTAATTTATGGTTGGGGTAACACAAACAATGGCTGAGTGAGAGGTGGGGTGAAGAATTAACACAGACAATGAGAAGGTGAGCAGAGAGAAGGATAAACGAAAGAAGCAGCACAGGCAGGAAAAAAGAAAGAAGCAACAGCAACATTGACACTGAGATAGAAGGAGTAAATGGGAATCAGGCAGCATTTTTAAAGTGGACTTGACAAACACTGCGATTAGGTGGGAAACAATATTAGAAGAACACTTGCTGGAATAGCTACCCCTCAATATGTAGGCAAAAAAAGATGTTAAACCCAAAAGGATGCAAAAATTGCCGACGAAAAGTGACATAAAATCTGCACAGACCAGTTGATAATACTGCACCTGAAGCAGTTAAGTCAAAGTTGGCCCATGATGTGCATGTCGTACGCTGGCCCCTCGTTCCTGGTGGTGGGGCACAACTTCCTGTTTACTAAAGCAGAGCCATCATTGTCTCATCAGGTACAAGTATAAGCTCCGTTTTCAAAGCACACACACTTCAAATGAGTTTTAACCCCATACATAGAGGAATAACAAAGTAAAGAAGAAAACGCTACCTGAGTATATTGCAGAACTGTTTAAAAACTGTGTTCTGGGAGGAGGTATCATTCTCGGTAGACGTGTGAGCTGAGCTCCTTCTTTCGCAAAGAAAGTAGAGGTGAGCTTGTTTCTTGTTATTTCTCTTTGTTCACCATTTTGGGATAGGGTTGTTTTTTAAACATGAAGCGCGGACAGAACGGCTAAGAACTCTGTTTTAATCTAATAATTGTGACACATGCTAAGAGGGCACACCTGCACAGAGGGAAAAAAAGTTATGATTAGAAAAATCCTATTTCGTAACACAACACTGCACAAGTTTGCACTTTTCACCATGAAGTGTGATTTGCCCCCTGTCGGTTTCTGTCACTGTCGAAGACCGAAAGCAATTCATAATTATGATGGTCAATTAGGGAGGTTTCACAGCTGTAATTGGGCAAGATAAAACCTAGGCCAGCTAAAAAGTGCACTCTTGCGTAGGGCCCGTGGGTCAAGGCACTGAGGTCAGCAAAGGAGCAGACTTGTGGGAGGGAGCATTATGTTGTTGTCTATTATTGTATAACGTGTTAGGAGACACTTCGGAAGTAAATTGAGAACAACAAAAAATGGCAGAAAGAATAAGGAGGCACAAGTCATCTGCAGTTCACAGCGTTAACAAGTTTTCACGACCTGTTAGCAAAGCAAAGGGCAGCGCTTGAGGTGCTGACAACGCATGACACATGGCTACCCAGTGCACGCTTTGGGCTTTAGACTCTTGACATGCTCCCATGAAATAATCCCACCAGGTATTGAAATCACGCTGTGAAAAGGTGCCCCAAGGCTGTTACTCGCATTTCAGTTTGTTAGATTTCTTTAAAATGAAGGTGTTTGAGCCGTGCAGATCAAAAGTTCAAAATAAAGTGCGGCTAAAGTATTGTCTGTTTCTGATGTCTGCCTGCAGCGGGAGCCCCTGCTCGGTGAGGTTTTACGTAAAACATGGCTCATGTTTTCCTAACTTGAAAGCGGTCCTGCGTTGAGACAAAGCACAGCTCCCGTGTACTTAAAATTGATGTGTTGGCTGCCAGTGAAGCGGTGTGTAAGTAAGTGTACGTATAGAATGAATGCATGATCTGAATATGGCCCGCAATGGGAACGTTTTTTTTGTATGTGTTTAACAAACATGCAATGATAAAAGACATTGTAATTTACAATACCAATAGGTCAAAATTTTGAAAATGCGAGACCTATTGCATTGACTTATTCCTGGTGTAATCTGGTGCCAGTTGCGGAGCTGGGCAGGTAGCATGCAATGTGCCGGACCGGGCAGACTGCTCAGCTTATGATTATTATAGCGTTTTTATAGGGTTAAGAAAGCTGAAGTCTTTTTAAAATAATACAGCCTGGCTGTGACCTATGTGTGCCTCATACTTACTCTCCTGAGGGCTTATATGTTTTCCTGTCTTCATTGCTTGGTTTTGCTCACGAGAAAGTGTCACTAAATCATTGGATTGTCACTCAAGAGTGCACTGAAATTATGAAAATGTCACCATAAGCAATCTGAAACCTTGGAAGCTATGGTGGTTCTAGTTTTATACACGTAGCGCGCCTGCTTGTTGCCCATGTAACACTGTGCCCGGCAGTAACTCTACTGCTCTTCGCTGGATCAGCACGCACCCTGCTAAAGGGATCAAAAGAAAGAGAGAAACAGTGTGACAAAGGGAGAAAGTAGGGGCGAAAAGAACGTGCAGGAGTGTGTTTAAGGGGCATGGAGTGTCTTGTGATGGATTCAATATGCATGAGGGTAAATCATGACTATGCAGTTTTGATTTTCGGCACAACTGTGCATCGCTGGTAGCAGCATACGAGCAAAAAGGTCTGGGGCCGGCACTTATTATTTCACAAATTACGCACCAAATTACTCCCCTAACAGCTTGCATGCACAGATAACGCTTTCTACCCATTTAACTGGGAAAAGCGGAGTCTCTTCAGCCTCGCCATGGTCCCATGGCACTCTGTGCAACGCCGAGCCTCTGTAGCCTCCTCCTGTACCTACCGGCCGGGTCCGAAGTTCTCTGCCTATGACGTCATGTTAAGCTTCCACAACCTGCACCTGTTTCACGTTATCAGGGACAGTTCTAAAGCATATGGCCATGTAATGCTGTACCCCTACACCACCAGCATCCCTAAAGCGCTTTACCCTTTAAGCCCCAGATCAGACAGAGCCAGTGAATGCCCATACTGCTCCTGTGGACACGGTGTCAGCGAATGTTCTGTATCCGCATGCCTCTTGCAAAACTGCCTGCCCTAACATCCCGGTGGAAATGTGAGACTATGAGGGCAGCTAAAGCCGTGGTTGCCGTGCAGTGCACAACTTATGCAGCAAGAGACGGCTGTGTGCCTGAACCTTGGCGCACACAACTAATATCACACAGTAGTAAAAGAAAAAAACACTAGAGGCCACAATTTATTTTATAGCAGCACATTTGTTAAAAATAGCAGCCATCACGTGCTTCAGCGGATTTCAAAGGAATATCGTGATTAGCAAAATCTCAAAAAGCGTTTTCCTAGACAGCGAGCGCCACAAGCCTCTGAGTCACGAGAGCCCTAGAGCCCTGCTTTCATCCAGTGCACTTCTCATACTGCCTATGCAGCTCCGGCTAAACTGCTCTCGGCGAGGCCAAATCAAACCTGAACTGCCATGGTAAGCAGACATATCAGGCACACTAGGAATGTGTGTCTGGTCCTGTGGAGCAGAATGCTGTTCCACTGCTGTGTTTTGCTGGTGTGGGTTTAAAAAAAAAAAAATTTAACATGATGTTTTGGAGCAGGCGAAAGAGGGAAGAGGCATCCGACGCTGCGTGTCCACAGGCAGAGCCCGTAGCACAAAGTGGTGAAGCGAGGACGGAAGCGTGCAGCCTTAAGGTTGCAGACTCCAGGAGCTCACTCCACATCTGCAGGCTGGCTCCAAAAAAGAAGGGGGTGTGTGGAGGGCGGAGAGGGCCATGCAGGGCTCGTGGCAGATCGACAGTCCAGCTCGGACGCATCCGTCCTGCCTTGCCGGCTGCTGACTTTCTCGGGTCAGTCTGGGCTGCAAATGGAGCACCTGCTGGAATTTAACATTGGAAAAATGTACGGTATGTACCGTACCATGAGGATTTTGATGCAGTAACCACCAGACTTTGCATGTTGCTCCCAAGAAACTGACAAAAGGTGCCACTTATCGCACCCGATAAATAACAGAGCCCACGGTATTGGCATTTATCTGATGCAGCAACAGACAGCTGGAGCCCCACACAGTCGGAATCAGAGCCTCTGTGGGGAATATGGGGATTCCCTTTGTCTAGAAAGGTTTAACTCTGCCTTTTTAATATGTTACTCCGTTAGTTTCTTTGCTTATATTCGAGTTCGCTTCTGTTTCTAGTCTCTACTTTCAGTTGCTGGTGCCTTAAAACTGTACTTGTGCAACAGTTTGCACTTTGGTTTAAGAATCCCAGCCAGAGGAACATTACACGGTATGGAATGTTGACCCTTCGCCATCGCCACGGAGCAGAGCGCCTGGAGACGTTTCATAGGCACTTTGGGCGGTTGTTCGAACTGCATGTGCGGGTTACAAATGAACAATAAAAAGAATAGAATTATTGTATTTCAACTCCTGGCTTTCTGACTTCATAGACTTGTGATAGCTCAGAAATACGCTATTTATGAACGGGGAGCAATGCGACCTGTTATATTCTGGGTTTAAATGCTTTACGTGTTCATCAGATGGATGAAGGAAACGCGGGACACGCCCAAGAGAGTTTATTTTCTGCATTGTTTGTAAAGCACAATCTGAACCCTGTCAACTACTCCCCATTTGGCGAAATCTTTAAAATGCACTTGGGTTACACATCACTAAAGTAACAAGTACCTGGAAATCGCTGGAGTTCCTGGCAAGCCACAGGCCCGACTAGCGCGAAATCCGGAAGTCTGGCAGTGTCATGCTTGCTGTGGGGCGGGACTTCCGCCATAAGCTCGTGCACGAAGTGACTCGCCGAGATGGACGTGGTGACGCCGGGCTCCCATGCCGGAGGGGGAGCCCGGCGGTGGCAGCAGAAAAGTGGTGACTGAGGCTAAGGATACAAGTGCGGGATCCCATCAGTGAGGGAAGCTCCGTGTGTGCCACGTCAATGGAGGCGGAGTAGATGACACCCGGTGAGTGAGACTTAATGCCTTGGGGGCTCGTGCACAGGCTCGGGCGGCTGGTGCGTGTGTGCGCGGCCATGGCGGCTGGTGCGTGTGTGGGCAGCTGGTGCGTGTGTGCGTGGCTAGGGGCGGCTGGTGCGTGTGTGAGCTGGTGCGTGTGTGAGCTGGTGCGTGTGCGCGCGGCTGGTGCCGGCTGGTGCGTCTGTGCATGTGGTGGCGGCTGGTGCGCGTGCACGGACCAGAATCTGCGCGATCACGGACCTGAATCGCCGCTCGTGACCCTCTCTGCGTCCGTTGACAAGTAACTTGGCAGCAATAGGTCTCGAACGAGACCTAAAAATAACAGTAGATGAACAGAATGCAGAACAATGCCATACATTCACCGAAGTACAGAGATCTGGGCCTAAATCCATCGTTTTTTTTTTCACTCCTCACCACCCCATATGCAAATCAGCCTTGACCCTGTGCCTCATAGGAACAGTCTGGCCCGAACTGCCAAGCCATGTCTTTCCTGGACCGGAATTAAGCATCCTAGGACTGGTTTCTGGCTATCAGCAGTCTTCAGCCAGGATAGCTTGACTCCATTGGTGTGGAGAGCATGGGACTCACGTCTGAGCATACCCATCCCACTCGGGGTGACAAATGCAAAAATACTAGTAGATGGACAGAATGTAGAACAATGTCATACATTCACCCAGTACAGAGATCTGGGCCTAAATCCATCATTTGTTTGCACTCCACACCACCCCAGTTCAGACATGGCCATATGCAATCAGCCTTGACCCTGTGCCTCATGGGAACAGTCCAGCCCAAACTGCCAAGCCATGTCTTTCCTGGACCGGAATCAAGCATCCTAGGACCGGTTTCTGGCTATCAGCCGTCTTCAGCATGGAACACACTTTTCTTCATTCTTGCACGTCTCCACCTTAAATTTAAGGAGCGGCATAGCAGTGGGCCTTTCTTTATTTTTACTCGACAGCGCCGCTGTAAAATGCATCACACCCTGATTTCAACGGACCCTGCAGCCCCAGTCTGCTGCCCCCACCTTTGTGTGCATACAGAGCGCAACCCGGCAGTGCTGTGTGCTGCCTCATACTGCTCACCCTGTCAGCCCCTGTGTGGTGCCCCCAGTATTGATAGAGACAGCCTCCCATTAAATATTTTAAACAGCACGGCACGCCATGCTTTATTTTCAACAATGTAAGCCACACGCCTTTCTTTTATTATGTGTGGCTCGCCAAACTCTTTTTTTTACAATTGTATGCTTTTTTAAGCAGCGCAGCATGTTGCGCTTCATATGCAACAAGCATTTACAATGCAATGGTCTCTGCAATATTATATTGTAGAGCTATTGGCATTGCTTATTATTATTTTTTTTATTTTTTATCCCTAAGTAAATGTTATTGTCATTTCTATTGTCAATAGCTTAAGTCTTTGCATATGTGTTACATATTGCATTAGACATATTGCATTAGCAGAGAGAGAGTGAGGTAGCGAGATAGAGAGGTATTGAAATAGAGAGTGAGTGATGTAGTGAGAGAGTGAGGTAGATAGAGAGTGAGGTGGTGATGGAGAGTGATGTTGTGAGGTAGTGAGATAGTGAAAGATTGATGTATTGAAAGAGAGAGTGAAGTAGTGAGTGTTAGTGATGTTGTGAGGTATTAAGATAGAAACAGAGTGATGTAGTGAGATAGTGAGGTAGTGAAAGAGAGAGTGTAAGTGACTATGGCCCAGATGTAGGTAAATCACATTTACCAATTTTGAAATACCGAATTTTACCGATTCGGTATTTCAAAATCGGTAAATGGAATGTAGGTACCAACATCTGGATTTGTTACCGATTCCTTAAAAATTCGGTATTTACCGATTCGGTAAATACCGAATCGGTATTTGCTATTGAATCCTATGGGCCTTGAAGCCCATAGGATTCAATTCAAATACCGATTCGGTATTTACCGAATCGGTAAATACCGAATTTGTCAAGGGTGCAGGGGGTGTCACTTTGAGACCCTCTAGCACCCCCAAAACGGGCATGTGTGCAATGTGGCACACAGACATGCCCTAAGGGCACGTCTGTCTGTCACATGGCACATGTGTACATGCCCAGATGTGCATGTACACAGGAATCGGTATTTTACCATGGATTTGTATTCCATGGTAAAATACCGATTCTGAAAGCCATGTGCCAATGGAAAATTGGCTACCCACATATCAATCTAGCTTTTTCAGTAATTTTACCGAATCGGGAAATATTACCGATTCGGTAAAATTACCGATTCGGTAATAATACCGATTCGGTAAAATTACCGAATATGTGCACCTACATCTCCATAGCCCTTTACCGATCGGAAACGGCCGAAAATCGTATTTTCGGCCCATTCCGATCGGTAAAGGGCTACCTACATCTGACCCTTAGTGTATTTGAGAGTGAGGTTGTGAGATAGAGTGAATTAGTAATTTAGAAAGAGGGAGTGAAGTTGTGAGGTAGTGAGAGAGTGATGTAGTTATTTTTTGAGAGTGTGTGGTGATACAGTGAGGTAGTGAGAGTGAGATAGAAATAGAGTGATGTAGTGATAGAGAGGGATATAACGGCCTATCTAGCTCACCTACGCCGCGGCCTGACTGGAATAAGACCTACAGTTTTGAACTGCACGATTGGGCGCGCATAGCAATGGTAAAAATTGAGCCACCCGGAAGGTAGCAGGTATGCGAAGTTCTGTGGCAAAACACCTCTGCCATTACCACTGAACGGCCAATAATTACTTGCGCCCCGTCCCTGATGCATCCGTCCCTCGGTCCTCCCTGTACCGAAGCCTATAAATGCAAAGCATGCGCTCTATCACTGAGCTACATCCCCTCGTAACACTGACGGAATAAGGGGGGAATAAAGGAGGGAATAAACCAGGTGGCGATAACTCCGTCCGCCACTCGGTTTTAGGATTACGAATTGTCGTAAATTTAGCCGATGAGAAACCTGTACCAGGGTCGCCTTAGGCGCTTACCCCGTTACACCAGGGTCACCTTGAAAGCATACCCTAGTCGGGGCGGAGTGGGATATCTGGTGACCTGGCGCAACCGCTCCCACAGCCCTTCTGGCAAATGGAGGGGATCAGGAAGGTTGGCACTGAAAATGGCTGCCCTGATTAGTGTCCAGCCCAATAATCCGGCTGTTCTCCGCCATCTCCTAGGCGCATAGTGGCTACTAAAGTTACCCCGTAATCGAGTACGGAAAGAACCATGAAAATGCCTGACGTATCTCCCTGCCGGCGCAGCATGACATCCCAAGCCCCTCCTACCGGTGCTGCTGGTGGAAAGAGCCCAAGTACTCTATCGTAAAGCAAAGCAACCGGAAAATAAAGAGCGCAGGATACTTAATGCAGTAACACAATCGCAAGTGATATGACGGATCACGGAATGTGGATGCGCTTGTAACCAAACTGCGCTTGCCCTATAGGCGAGTGAATGCATCCTCTCCGTACGCAACAAAGCGCAGACCGCTCGCAAGATGCGGCTCCTTGACGGTAGTCCCCCAGGAACCCGACGCTGTTGGGAGAGCTGCCTCCCGGGCTCATCAAGCAGACATGCCGCAAAAAGGACCGGGCAGAACCACAGTTCCGCAGGAGCCGCACAAAACCCCACCTAAGATCTGCATGCTCCTGGCCCATGCTGCTCCATCGTCCTGAAAACAATTCCTTTCCGGCCCCCGCGAACCCGCAATAGACGCATGACAAGCTGGACAAAGAGTAATGGTGCCACCAGGGGCACAATTGCTCTGACCTCCACCCTCGCTGTCCAACACCGGACAATAGTGCCTACCGAGTCACGGGTTCCGATGCGACTCGGCTAGCCGCTTGCCAACACCATGGACACTCGTACCCAGCGTGGAAACATTGACCTACAAGAACAGCCACATTACTTCCAAAACATAAACCCCCACGGTCACTGCTATGCTCAGGGAAACACAGAAAGCAAACACAAAAAAAGAGAGAATGTAAGCAAAAAAAACAATATGGCTTACCTGCCGGTCCTTGCGTCACGGAGAAAGCGAGACGATCCTCATGGGAAGACAAAACAAATAATGGCGGACACAACGTTCCAAATTTTTCGGATTGGCGGCGTGTTCGGTGTTCTCAGAATGGGCGTGGCCTAAAAGTGGAAAGAAGAACACCGAACACACCTCCAAATCCGAAAAGGACGGAGCCTATTCGGAGGGACAGCTCTCTCCTCCAATGGCTGGCCTCCGTTTAGGAAGCCAGCCAATGGGAGAGAGGCAAAAACAGAGGCGGGACAAATAGTCCACACTAAGAAACATTAAATCTTGGTACTTCTGGTTCTGCCTTCGGCAGACCGGATATTACCTCGACCTAAAAACGTTTTCAACTTCAAGGGGTTGGGCGAACTCATGCCCAAACTAGGCCAAAACAATAGTTTAGTAACAGAAGATTGTTTGGGCGTACGTTTTGAATTACTGCCTTCAAAAAAACACTTTGACAACTAGAGTGGTTTAGGTGTCTTTATTACACCTTTTCCTTTTTTACTTATTAATCGTACATTTACGATCAGCATTTGACTCATGTCATGGAGAAGAACAGTGATTTTGAAATGTTCAACAAAACATCAATGATAACAGCACAATTAAGATTCAACTAGTACATAACCAATAAAGTGACAAAACATGACAAAATACAAAATTGACCAGTCCTTGATTTAACAAAGAAACAATGGTGGCACAGACTGTTTACACTTTTACACAACTGCAACCTGCCATGCACAGCTAGACACTGCAACAATTACAACAGGCAAATTGCCCTGTTTGTACACTGTGTTATTCAATGGATACATGATGATTACGGCTAGCTGGGGTGGGTCGACGCATTTCAGAAACCTACTTTTCTTTTTGGGTTCTCCTCAGGACCAGGACAGGTCAGACACTAAAACATAAAAAAATGAGAAAAACTTGTATCAGCTAGGTGTCCCTGAAATATTATTGCCCTTCTAACCTGTGGCAAACTGAGGGGTCTATTCTTACCCCTGAATGGTAAAGAAAGACCCCTCAGTTTACCACAGGTTAGAAGGGCAACAAGCATTGTTCATTTTGCATTTGTCACTCCGAGTTGGATGAGTATGCCCAGACGTGGGGCCCGTGCTCTCAATGCCACTGGAGTCAAGCTATCCTGGCAGATGAGGGCTGAAACCCCAAACCCGGTCCTAGGATGCTTGTTTCCAGTCCAGGGAGGACCTGGCCTGGCAGTTCAGGCTGGACTGTTCCCATTGGGCGCAGGGTCAAGATTGATTTTCATATGACTTGGTCCAAACTGGAATGGCATGGTGAGCAAAAAAATGATGGATTTAGGTCCAGATCTCTGTACTGGGGTGAATGTATGACATTGTTCTGCATTCTGTCCATCAATTGTTCTTTTTGTATTTATCACCCCGAGTGGGATGGGGTGCCCAGATGTGGGTCCAGGTCTCTCCATGCCACTGGAGTCAAGCTATCCTGGCTGATGAGGGCTGAAAGCCCGAAACCGGTCCTAGGAAGCTTGTTTCCAGACCAGGGAGGACCTGGCCTGGCAGTTTGGGCTGGAATGTTCCCATTGGGAGCAGGGTCAAGATTGATTTGCATATGGCTGAGTCCAAACTGGAATGGCATAGTGAGCAAAAAAACGGTGGATTTAGGACCAGATCTCTGTACTGAGGTGAATGTATGACATTGTTCTGCATTATGTTCATCAATTGTTCTTTTTGCAAATAATATACATAGGCATGCACATTAGCTTTCCTTGGATAAAGCTCTTGAGTTCCATTTCCATGAAAAAGGATCAAGGTTATTCCCTAGTTATGTGAGGCAACATTCCAACTTGACCCTGCTATTGAGTTCAAGTCTTAGAAGTTCCATGATGGCTTTGAGAATGGCAAAGTGCCTCCATTCTGTAGCGTGTCAGTCAGAGCTACCCAATATTGGTGGCCCAGTGTTTAGTCTTACCTGCTGTCACTCGAGTGGAAGTTCAAAGTGCCCTGGCACGCGTCTGTGAGCAGTAGATTGGATGCAATGGTAGAGACGACAGACGTCCACACGCTCCTCTGCGGTAGCCTCCTTGGATCCCGATGCAGGTCTTGGATCCTCCTGGATTGTTCAGTAGTTGAATCGTTGTTCTTCCTCCACAATTAATGGCTTGCTTTTTCTTCACAGCTGTATGCTGCTCCAGGGCGACAAACGTACAAGCTTAAAAACTGGATGTGGATGCACTAAGGAAATTATTATCCTCTGTATCCCTGGGTCAACATGTTTCAGCCATCACACCAATGTCTCACCAGGCTAGTTGGCTTTCCTCAGGACCTCACAAGGATCACATTAGTATCCTATTTGTGTGCATTCAATTGTGAAACTTCCATTCACCATACTCATACATGCAATACATGCCGATCCATTTGGTCCCAATGTTCACATTCCTTTAATAGTGCCCAATCTAGAGCTCCATTGGGGTAAAGAGGTAGATAGACCTTGTAGTCAAACTTACATCAAAGGTCTCTTTCTGGCCATGAACCTATTTGATTCCTCCTTCCCTCGCATCCTAGCTGCTTATTATCGATGGTGCACTATAACGGCCCATTTAATCAAACAAGAGACAGATTTGCCTAGGATCAAAGAGTTTGGTCAAGCTGGGAAGCTGGATTTGATCCCAGGTTTTCTGCTTTCACATTGTTAATTTCAGTAATTGGATGTACATTTCTTTATTTCTCCTATTTCTCCTGTTTTACATCAATGGTTAATGCTTTGTCTTTAATTCGTGCCACATGAGGTAGAAGCATGGATGGCAGTTAGATGCTCAACTCTGCAAGTTCACTTCAAATGCAGGCTGTATTGCATAATCTTGCTTACTCCTCCTTGATCCAAATATTTCAGTTTTGCGCTTAAGTATCTAAATCTGTCACACCACAACAAAAATGATTATCAAACATTTGGAATTGTGTACTAATTTACCAGTCCCAATCACAAAATGTTGAAGAGTTGTTTTCTTTGAAAGGAAAACATCGCTTTTTTTGTAGCCAAGGAAATTCAAGAGTTCTGGATATGGCTATGTTAAATTTTGCCAAATTTTTACCTTGTTGAGGTGTGGGTGGTCTTGTTTTTTGCTCTTTTTACACTACCTACTTCAGCGATGTTGCAACGTTTGCAATATTCTGTCTTATAACACAATAACACAGGGCAGCTTTGTTGTTATGATCCTCTTAGGTCTGGGAGACTGATGTAATTCAGAATTTAGCTATGCATGCAATGAAAGATCATGTGTGCTTACCTAGGGCTGACTCCTTCAGGAGGAGGTTACAGTGAATAGGCGAGCCCAAAGCTTAGTGGTACTGTATGCAAGTAGGTAAAGTAGGCCATCTCCATGTTGGCAGTAAAATATGTCTAGGATATGCAAAGTTCATATTAGTGAGCATAGTCTAGTGTTGATTCTGATTACTGGCAATAGTTTGGATGTCTCTCGCTGTTCCATCTCCCCACTTGGGTACTTTTTGTATGCAAACTAGTAATATTTCCTTCTGAATGTCAATATTTTCTTGAAAGTGCTAGTTGGGACTAGAATTGCATGTGCTTCTTTTCTGGGTTTCATTTGTCACCATTTCCTCCTCATGCTTGGATACTGTGCAGCTTACACTTATTTTGATTGGGCATTCTAATGTTAGTGATACCAGGGTGAGCTGTCAGGTTGCGCTGGTCAATGTGAGGGTGTTTTAGATATAGTTATGCCAACAAAAAGAACATGAGAGATGTCTGCTGCTTAATGTGGGGGTGATATTTTGGGGGCAGCGAGTAATTTGTAAAAACATAAATGAGGAGCCCCAAACCTTTTCCTATGGTCCTATTGCGGAATGCCAATATTGCCATAACCTTTTTCTTTCACTACAACTCAATTGCTTATTCTTGAAGGTGCTTTTTCATCCCATTTTATTTATTTTATCGTTTTTTCTTATCTTTTTCTTTCTCCTTTCTTCCCTTTCTGTCTCACTATCTTGCTTTCGGTCATGATCTGTTGGTGAAAAATTAGCCCCAATCTCCAAAATTAGCGCAGGTGTAAGGCTGAGGAAGGAAACTTCGCATAGGAGAGCGGTCTAACCCCTGGAAAGGGCAGGTAGCTAAAGCAATCACATCTACATGGAAATGTGCTGCATATGGAATATTACGCCTGGTTGAATAGGCTGGTGGAAGGGTTAGTTTGTTTAATCCTTGGGTAAAGGAAGCTTTATGCTGACAAAAGGCAAGATTGTTTTATGTGTAGATTGCAAAAGTGTGAGTATTTTGCCTAAATGAGGAGGGTTTGTGTGTATACTAATAATGTACTCAAATGTACTCATGATAGTCCTGCTGAACATATATGTGAGGTGGTAAGATCTGATGTCACTTCTTGTGATGCCACTTCCTGAAAAGTGATGCCACTTGCATACTTCCTAACTAGGGGCCTCATTAGGATGGCGGTGAATCCGCATCCTCCGGGCCGGCGGAAGCCACCCCCAGCCCAGAGGATGCGGATTCACCGCCGCGGCCACAGGTAACACCCACCGCCAGATTAGGATGGCGGTGGAATGGTTGTGGAAACAGCGGCGGACGGCAGGTCCGTCCGCCGCTGATCCGCGTGTTGTTGGGGGCTATTTGATGGTGGTGTCTGCAAGACAACGTCAGCCAAATTAGGATGTGTGTAGGAACATGCTTTTCCGCGGCGGCTTTACCGCCGTGGAAAAGCATGTGGAACTTTGCTTCTGGGGGCCCCTTGTGGGCCCCCAGGGTGAAGGGGTGTGGGGGTGCACATGGGGACATGCACTAAGCGGCAGGCACCGCGCGGTGCCTGCCGCTATGTGCATGTAAATGCAAATCATGCATTTTTAACTTTGCGGCGGGTGCTCCTTCAAGCAGCACCCGCCGCAATGTTAAATATATGGGATGTGACCGCCAGGGTGGCGGTCACATCCTAAGTGCAATGGAGGGACCACCGCTGCCCCTGCGGACTGCCCCTTCACCTCGGGGGTGGCAGACGGACACAGGTCCGTCCGCCATCCTAATGAGGCCCTAGGTTAGTCCTCCCTCTTCTTTTTTTGGACTTGTGAACTGACCTCACCAAACCCCTCTGTAATATCTCCTTTCTCCAAGCTCCACCAGTGGCAGCTCGCACAGATAAGAGTGGTGGGCGCGGGCGGGGTGGGGTGGGGCGTGGTTGAAGTTAACAGACGACGGGATAAGTAATATTACATAAATTAATAAATAAAATGACTTATTTTGCATTCGCCGCATCGCCGACGCAGAGATGCGGCGAACGCAAAGTAAGTGGTTTTATTTATTTATTATTACTTATCCCATCGTCAGTGGACTTCCACTGCCCCACAGCTCTTACCTGTGCGAGCCGCTACTGCGACTCCATGGCAGATGAGTATTTGTTTCTGATGTTAGATGTCTGCCATGTCGAATACCAAAAATAGAACACCTGTATCACCAGAGAAGCAGGTGGTATAGCTGCCATTTTTGGTACGATTTGCCATTATCTCCCACCTCTGATTCAGATCCCACTCTGCCTTTTTCACATAACGGCTTGAATGAGAGCCGGTCAGCCCAATGAAACAGAGTGGTGTCATGCTAATCATATCCATTTCTGGGAGATTTAGGATCAACTGGTTGCTTCAAGGAGATTAGTGGTTCTTCTCGGGATCAGAGAGACCCAATCGAGTTCATTGAGACTTGAGCTGCCTGTTATTCTGCACTTTCATTGAGACTTTGCCTGTAAACCCTGACGGATTTACTTCATGTCGACCCTCGCTCCTCCTTCCTAATGCTTTAATTACACCCACAAAGGTCCCACTGTGTAAATGTTTGTTTCTATTTGTTTGTGTCTTTTCAGGCTTAATCCGATGAGCCTGATCTCTGTTTACCTATGCTTTACTGTAAACTCAATCTAATCCCAGGGCCCAGCCACTCCCAGGGGAAACTGTATGCTGGAAGGCAGGCGGCTGCTTTTAGACTGTATGGACTGAGAGACCCCAGACAGTCCCAGACCCCTAAGTAGCCCAGAGAGAGCTGGCCTGGTCGTACAGAAACATGCGCTATTTGCTGGCGAGAAGAAATAATGCTCCTGGCATTGTGCTAGACACTGAAATATTTGATTATTTCAGGCGATTGTCTTCAGCAATATCTGTATGTATGGCGCTTGATCGAATACAATCAGATCATTGTGTTGTAATCATCCTATTTGCACCATTTAAAAATAGAAATTGGCAAACTGCCTGTCCATGGCTGCTAGAAAAAAGGTTATTTTTTTTAAATGGTATATGCCACAAAAATGACAAAAACATACTACCATCTAAGCATGGTCGTCATATGCTTGCAATGAAAATGTGATATGCAATTTTAAAAAATCACTGATGTGGCTGTTTTACTAATATTTCTTTTATTAAACAGCCATGAACCAGTTGTACCATGCATATTATTATTATTACTCACATTTCAGACAGCTACAATGACACAAAGTTAATTACTCACTTTATAACATCAACTGTAAAAAATAAAATAAATTATTATTAATTATTATTAATTGGATTTTATTAAGCGCAGACAACCCGGAGGCCTCGTAGCGCTGAGTGTAACTGGGGGGCAAGTGAAGGTGGTGAGATTTACATGAAAATAAGGGTTTTTAATTCTTTCCGGAATTTTAGGAGATTAGGCTCACCGCGCAGGGAGACAGGCAGAGAGTTCCATGCCTTAGCCGCATTCCAGGAAAAGGAACGTCCTCCCCATCTGGCACGTTTGATTTTGTTCTCAGTGGCCAGAAAGGCTGCGCTGGAGCGCAGTGACCTATGGGGAAGATATGGAGTAGCCAGCGAGCAGATCATTGCTGGTGCTTCTTTCCACATGGCCCTGTGCATAAAGCACATTGATTTAAACAGTGTTCTAGCCTTGATGGGTAGCCAATGGAGTTTTTTTAGAGCAGTAGTCCCTGAGTCCCGTCTGTTAAGGCCCAGCAGGAGACGGGCTGCTGCATTTTGTGTGACCTGGAGTTTCTTTGTTGTAGTGGCCGGGGCCCCCAGGTACAACGCATTCCCGTAATCTAAACGGGATAGAATAATTGCTTGCACCATGATCCTGCGGGCTTGTGGGGGGAGAAGTGGTAGTACTTTTCTGAGCATGCGCATCAAGCCAAAACAGGTGGCAGATACGATCGTTGCTTGGTGGCCATGTAAATAGGCACCCAAACTGAAGGCACTACGGGCCAGATGTACAACTTAAAATTTCATGCGCAAACGGGTTTGCGACCCATTTGTGCATACAATTTTTGTCTAGGCCATGTACTTACACTATTTTGCGACTCACAAATGTGTGTATTGCGACTCGCTATTAGGCAGGGGCGTTCCCTTTCTAATAGCGACTCACAAGGTATGTATGAATGTTTTGCGACTACAATTGCGGTCGCAAAACACTCGCAAATTACCACCCTTTTCAAGAGGGTGGTTAAGCAGTCGCAATTTGGGGACCCCCTCCACTTTGTGACTGGCTGTAAAAATATTTTTTGAGGGAAGGCAGTGGTCCCAGGGACCACTACTTGCCCTTAAAAAGTGAAACAAAAACGTTTCATTTTTATATTTTAATTGCATCCCGTTTTCCTTTAAGGAAGACGGGCTGTGTTAAAAAAAATGCTTTATAGAAAGGCAATCCTAGAAATGGAAGTCTGCTGAGCCCAGAAGGTCACCATCCCTGGGAGGGCCAGCCATTCCCAGAGGGGTCGCAAATTGAGACTGGATCATTAATATTCATGAGCCTCGCATTTTGTGACCCCATTGGGAAGCGCTAAGTGTCTCTGACACTGATGTACATTTGCGACTCGCAAATTGCGACTCGCAATTTTTCACAATTTGCGAGTCGCAAAAGCTTATGGTCGTACATCTGTCCCTATAAATAGTAGTTCTTTACAGCAAAAAAAAATTAAAAACTGCATTATAAACCAGCTTTGTTACTGAAGAAAAAATAATTATTTATGCAGAAGTGAACAATGTGCACACGTTTGTACAGCTACTTAAAGTGAAGGGAGCCAGTGAGTAACGTGTGGTTACCTTGACCCCATGATGTATACTCTGGTGAGCAAAAGGAAAATGTTAATAACAATATAAAAGACCAATAAATGAATCCTGCTGACAAAAACACCCCTCTATGTATGCATAGTATATAGTCTGATGAGATAACTAAAGCTGCCTTAAGGGCCAGACCTTAGAAAAATGGGGGACCTCGTACGCTTCAAAATATATATGTATATAAAGGGTAACCCTTCTTATTAAATGTTTAACAATGGCTGCAAAGCTTGAAGTTCACAGAAAAGAAAACTTCTCTATGAATTATTTCCCGTAAGTCAAAGGAATGAATTCATTTACAGGATATTTAGCTTCTAAACAAATAATGAAGTTAAATTGATGGTTAACACAGCATTTCTAGTTTAAAAAAGTGCTGTCAAAATGACGTTATTGCTCTCAGCTCACCACAGCAGACCCATCATTCATTAAAGCCTCACCAGTGTGCGAAAATAAACATTATAAGCAGAGACCCTTTTTAGGTCTTGGCCTGCGAAAGACTGCGCACATGCGCAGCCGAGCTGGTGAGACTTAATGAGATAGAGGAACTTTCACTAGCGAGGCTAAGCCCTGCCCTTCTTTTCCATTTGCTGGCGTCCTAAACGGTGGCCAGCCATTGGAGAAGAGGTCCTGGTGACGTTCTTCTTTATCTGTAAGCCCCGTCCTTTTCAGACAGGCTTACTTGACTTACTGCTTCGGTAAAAGCTTTCTTATCTTCTTTATGGGGCCATCTGTTTCGCCCCATAAAAAAGATAAGGAACCTTTTACCACAGCAGTAAGTCGGCAAAGAGAAAATGACGACGTAACGACCAGCGCTTGTTACTCAAAGCGTTATTCTCTAACTTTCAAGACCCACCCACCCTTTGCACTGCAGCCCTTCCACCACCCAAAGCTTCCCATTTGGCAGGTCCTATTCCCTTCCCTTAAACTTTTAGTGCCCCCATTTTCACTTGGAGTGCACTGCCCCCCTCACCTTCAGCACACAGTCGTGCCGGATGTGGAACAGGCCCTCCTCCTCCTCGGGCTGAGGCCGAAGCATGCGTCAGAGATGTTGATGCTGCCAAGTGCTGGATCTTGTGGGCCATTGTGGTAGGTAAGGCGGCAGGGTCGCGGGTAACAGAAAAGAGAGATCACTGGGAACATGAACCTCTAAACAGTTCTGTCAGGAGACAGCCTGGGTGACAAAACATATCTCGAGCCAGAGAGAAGAGAGTGGGCCCTCAGAAAGAGACCACATTCACGGAGCCCGTGAGACATCATGGAGTGGCCTCTGGGGGCAAAGATGTGCAGTCCCTAGGAGAACAGACACTCGGAGCCGGAAGAAAGAACTCTAAAATATGGCGACGCCAAAGAGAGTGTTCATGAGACTGCTGCGGTGGCAGGGGACCTCCTGAACCCGAGGGGAGTGCTAGGTTTAAGTGCCCCCATTTTCACTTGCAGTGCACTGCCCCCCTCACCTTCAGCACGCAGTTGTGCCGGATGTCGAACAGGCCCTCCTCCTCCTCGGAGCTGAGGCCGAAGCTTGCGTCGGAGATGTCGATGCTGCCAAGCTCTGGTTCTTGCGGGCCTTTGTGGTAGGTAAGGCAGCAGCGTTGCGGGTAACAGAAAGGAGACATCACTGGGAACCTGAACCTCTAAACAGTTCTGTCAGGAGACACCCTTGGTGACAAAACGTATCTCGAGCCCGAGAGAAGAGAGTGGGCCCTGAGAAAGAGACCACATTCAGGGAGCCCGTGAGACATCATGGAGCGGCCTCTGGGAGCAAAGATGCACATTCCTTAGGAGAACAGACACTTGGAGCCAGAAGAAAGAACTCTTAAATATGGCGACGCCAAAGAGAGTGTTCGTGAGACTGATGCAGGGGCAGGAGACCCCGGGGGGAGCGCTACCAGCTACGGACGAAACGTTTTTACCAAGACTGCACACAAGCAGCTGCAGCCCCCGGATACAGAGAGAGACCTCCGAGAAAGGAGACCTTCCGAAGACAATATTTTAGAGAGACTACACAGGCGCGAAGAGACATCCGGTCCTTAATAAATGCTCTGAGGACAGAGACATGACCCTTGCCCCACAAGAAGCGTTCACAATATGCACCCAGTCTCCCCTACAGAGACGGCAGCCTAGACTGCACCCCTAAAGTGAAACTCCAGCATAGACTGCGACATAGCGAGGTCTCAGGGATATACCGGGTGAGACAGACCGGTGCATCGAGAAAGCATTCTCTAAAGTAGTGAACGCATTAAAAGAGACTGCGCGTGGACGGCAACGGTGAGAGTTCACAAGACTCGTCGAGACAGACTAAAAGAGACTCCAAAGAAGACGAGCGACGTGCGAGAGAATGTGCAGGTCTGTGGGGCACACTCGCGCCTCAGGAATAGGGAAATAATGAACTTTGAATGCGAGACCTGCACGAAAGACGGTTTTTAGGACAGAATCTTCCCAGCGTGCACTCTGAAAGGGGCGCAGTCAGACGAAGAGACACACTCCATGACAAAGAAACAAGCTCTCTTAATTCGACTGCTTTTGATGGAAATTGCAGTAGTCGAACATACTAAACAAACAAAGAGGCACTCTATAATTGTTATTGCATTTGTATAGTGCTTCATAACTCCTACGAGGCGCTAAAACTACTGAACAATAGTGCTGCTAGGACAGACTGAAAACAGAGGGGGCTTGCGTGCAGACTGCAACAGAAGACGAACTCTGCAGTGAGGCAGCAGCAGAGAGATGTCAGAAGGAGTGACGTCTTGGAGACACTCTGACAGCCGCAGATATACACTTTACTACAGGATTCTATGGGAATTCACTGGCAATGTTACAATTTAACCTAATATTCCTTTCTTAAAGCTAGTCAATTGCCACATAATACCTCACTATTGACTTACTGATTCTGTACATTGGGCAGAATGACATGATATTGCTGTAGGCTACGGTTATGTGGGCATGAGTTAGTTTTCTCTGCATTTGCGGGCTTTTATAATGGTAAGTAAATCAACACAGAGCTTTGCGCAGCGTTGCACTATGAGCGAGTGCGAAAAACCGGAGTACATTTCTCTGGCACTAGTGCTATTCTTTTGCCACACTAAGATGCCATATTTCTTTTTTTATGCTGCAGATTTGGTATCCTGCACTCCAGTATTTTCTTCCTGCTGGTGTGAATTTCTGATAATATTGTCAAGTTCTTTTGTCACTTTTGTGTGCCTGACATAGTAAAGTACAATATTTGTATGCTGATTTTGAGACTTTCCCAGCAGTATATTCGCGCATCCCTTCAAGAGTGCTGTGGAATGAGTAAACTGTACGTCCTTTATCTCTGTCCTGATGCTGACACTTTGGCACATCATTGCTACATTTCTTTGCTATATATCTAGCACTCTACTGTACAGTATTCGTTTACATCTTTTCTGAGCTTGCCAGATCATGGTGCACTATTAAACCGATGATCCTATAGCGTTTGCAAAACGGAATGTAACATTTTGTGCACAAATCTGTGAATGTGGCTCATTTCAGTAAACTGCGCCCTCCATTGTCGCGCAGTGACGCTCCACACAAGCCCCGCCACAGAATCTAACTAGAACTTCGTTTCTGGAAAAAAAAGTTAAATGTGGCTAGATCACTGTTTGAGAGACCCCTTCCACCAGTAAACTAGAGTGCAACAGTCACCGTCAAAGAAAGGTGGTGGCTTGGTGTTGTGTGTGGCTCTGTGTGTGTGTGTGTGTGGCTGTGTGTGTAGCTCTGTGGCTGTGTGTGTGGCTCTGTGTGTGTGTGTGGCTCTGTGTGTGTGTGGCTCTGTGTGTGTGTTTGTGGCTCTGTGTGTGTTTGTGGGGGGGCTCTGTGTGTGTGTGTGTGGCTGTGTGTGTGTGTGTGTGTGTGTGTGTGTGTGTGTGTGTGTGGCTGTGTATGGCTGTGTGTGTGTTTTTGAAACATAAATAAAACACATTATTATTTGCAATGTCAATAGCTCAAACTCGCGTAAATATGCAGCCTATTACATTGCAAATGCAATAGGTCTCGCATTTGCAAGAGATTAAGCTATTGGCATTGTAAATCACAATGCCATTTATTTATCTTTTTTCAAAACCAACACATAAATAAAAATGTAGACATTTAAAATGCCAACAGCTCTAACTTTTGCAAAGGCGAGACCGTTGCATTGTAAATGCTTGTTAAACATACTATCTAGTATCAATATACTACAAAAGAAAAGCACATGGTATATGTTTTTAATTTCCTTACAGCCTTGCTGTACATTTACACTCACTTTGTTGCATTAAAACACAATCTAAATGTTAGCAGACTATTCCAAACAAAAACATACATCTCTCAAAACATAGACAGACGTATCTGAAGTCTCAGGCACACAATGAATATGAAATGAATGATGAAACTAATGATGCACAAATGCTTCAAATCTTTCTTATGAACACTAAAATCAATTATTACCTTATGAAATCTAAAAAAACTAGATAATGAGTAAAATATACATGGACCACTTTGAATCATCCCATGTGCTGTCGCACACCCATCCATTCTCGACTGAGATCATAACATGGAAACGTTATATTGACATATCCTGGTCTTTTGGGCAGGCACGGAAGATAGGTGCAACGAATTCCACAACTGGATCAATACCCAGGATCCCTACCTCAAATTCACCTTATCAAAATCCACCAAGGAACTCCACTTTCTGGATCTCGTCATCACACTGGACAACGGAAACCTCAAAACAAAGACATACTAAAAAGCAACGGACTGCAACAGCCTCCTCCCCTTCAATAGCCACCAGCCTAAAGCGCTGCGGGAGAACCTACCTTACAGACAATTTGTAAGACTGAGAAAGAACTGCAGCAATATCAGCGACTGCAAGGCCCAAACAGTAACCCACAGCAACAATCTCCAGTAAAGCAGCTATCCTAAACAAGTCGTCAGAAATGCAAAGAAGATAGCACGCAACAACCACCGCGAAGTGCTCTCGGAAACAAACACCAAAACGCAATAAGATATCATGACCGGCATCACTACATTTACCCCTACTTCCAACCAAGTAAAAAACATTATTCTGAAACATTTCAACATTGCAATACGGGGGACCTGCACTTGGAACGCCCCAGGTTTGCCTTTGAGAGGAAACAAAACCTAAAGCACATGCTGGTCCACACTAGACCTCAAATGTAAAGATCAACCAACCAGACCACCTTATGGGATCTTCCATCTGTTGATGGACATTACCTGTGTGGTAACTGTAATGTGTGTGCCACCACTAGGCATACCAAGAACCTCCAGCTGGGCGTCCTGACTTGGACCCAACATCAGCACACCAACTGCAACACAAAGAACTGCGTATACCTAATCAGATGCCCATGCAACCTGTACTAAATGGGCATGACCACGAGACAAGTCAGAACCCGCATTAATAAAAACAAAAGCAACATCCGCTGCTGCCACAAGCATTGGCATAGCCAAAAGGTCTCGCCTTTGGGACCTTATAAGTGTTTAGCCAGAGATATTGACTTTGCCTATGTCTTTAAGCTGTGCTGTACAGAAGTCTGTAGCATGCTGAAAAGTGATAATATAGAAGTGTCAGAAGCATTTTTTTTACCTGATATATGACCAAGAAAGCATTATGTACAACTGAACAGTGATATAAAAAGAGTATTAACAATAAATAATGTCCGGAGGTTTTTTTTGTCCTTTCAATGCTGACAACTTCTATCTGTCTGTCCTAATGGTTGCTTGTTATGGGTTTTTTTTTGTTATGGGGAAGGTATAACTAACAGGAGGGTGACGTTTGGGAAATAGTACCTGTATAACAGTCAGTAAGAGAGTCAGTCAGCTAGTCAGTTAGTCAGTCAGTCAGTGAGATAGTCAGTTAGTTATTCAGTGAGAGAGTGAGAGTGTCAGTCATTCAGCGAGTCAGTGAGGGAGTCAGTCAGTCAGTCAGTGAGAGAGTGAGGGAGTCAGTCAGTCAGCCAGTGAGAGAGAATTTGAGAGAGTCATTCAGTTCGTCAGTCAGTGAGAGGGTGAAAGAGTCAGTCAATCAGTCAGTCAGTCAGTCAGTCAGTGGGAGAGTGAGTCAGTCAGTGAGAGAGTCAGTGAGTCGGTCAGTCAGAGAGTCAGTCAGTCAGTGAGAGAGTGAGAGAGTCATTCAGTCAGTGAGAAAGAGATTGAGAGAGTCAGTCAGTGAGTGAGAGAGAGAGTGAGAGAGTCAGTCAGGTAGTCAGTCAGTCAGTGAGAGAGTCAGTCAGTCAGTTAGTCAGTCAGAGTGAGTCAGTCAGTGAGAGAGAGAGTCAGTTAGTGAGAGAGAGTGAGTGAGAGAGTCAGTCAGTGAGAGAGAGAGAGAGTTAATCAGCGAGAGAGCGCCAGAGAGTCAGTGAGTGAGTGAGTGAGTGAGAGAGAGAGTCAGAGAGTCAGTCAGTGAGAGAGAGTCATACAGTCAGTTAGTCAGTGAGACAGTCAGTCAATGAGAGGGAGAGTTGCTCAGTCATTCAGTCAGTGAGAGAGAGAGTGAGAGAGTCAGTCAGCCAGTCAGTCAGTGAGTGAGTCAATCAGTAAGTCAGTCAGTGAGAGAGTCAATCAGTCAGAGAGAGAGAGAGAGAGAGTCAGTCAGTCAGAGAGTCAGTGAGAGAGTCAGTCAGTCAGAGAGTGAGAGAGTCAGTCAGTCAGTATGTGAGAGAGATTGAGAGTGAGTGAGTGAGTCAGTCAGTGAGAGAATCTGTCAGTCAGTCAGTTAGTCAGTCAGTGAGACAGAATGAGAGAGTCAGTCAGTGAGAGAGTCAGTTAGCGAGAGAGAGAGAGTCCAGGAGTCAGTCAGTGAGAGAGAGAGCGTGTGTCAGTCAGTTAGAGAGAGAGTCAGTCAGTGAGAGAGTCAGTTAGTGTGAGAGAGAGAGTCAGTCAGTGCACCCCTCTTTTTACACGACTGTGCCCCCCCTTGGCGTAACCCCATAACTAGGGTAATACCCCTTTTGTGCTTCGCCCATTTGCCCTCGCATTTTACATGCCATACAAATTCCAAAACAGACACTATCCCAATATGGCATCTTACCGAGCCAACAATACAGTTGCCTGTGATGCGCATCATGCGCTTTTTTCCATGTCTGTGCCATATATCACGACTTTTCTTCACATAACCACATAGCTAGGGTAATTCCCCTATGGATACATGCCATCATAATTAAGTGGGGCACCCCTGCCACTCTTTGACAACGTTATTTCCTTTAAACTCATCATCAAGAAACCCACTCCAAGATGGCGCCCGTTTTCCCCAACTTGCTCACGTGACTACCTCGTCACACGCTGGACACGCCCAGACACACCCCTCATCCACAAACAAGCCCCCTGCACAAATATGGAAGAAACCCCAGTGTACATCCTCCGAGGCGGCGAGAGGTTGGGTAGGTTAATACACCTGCTGGATCCTACGTAACTGTAAGTACAGTCTCCCTCTGACCCTGCGTGCTCCTTGAAGATCCTTTTTTGCACATGTAGCAACTAACACTAAGTTCTCTACATAGATTACGAAGGCAATACCTCAGCCGAACTTCATGGGACATTATACCTTTTTAGGTCGAGGACTCCGTCGCAGTGCTGTAAGCAGTGTGGGTGGAGCCCGAAGATTTAATGTTTCTTAGAGGGGGCTTGGAACCCACCCCTCTTCTCCATTGGCTGGCCTAGTGAATGCTGGCCAGCCATTGGAGGAGAGAGGCGTCACTAGGTTCAAGCCCCGTCTTTTTCGGATTCGGGGGCGTTTTTTGAAGCTTCTTTCTTGTTTTCTTTCTCTCCACTTCCCATTGGCTGGAATTTTACCTTCCAGCCAATGGGAAGATGAGCGAAAGAAAACCACGCCCGAATGCGAAAATGACCGTGCTTTCTCCAAGGCATTCCTGCTAATGCCTCGGAGAAACGTGGTGGTGTTTTCGGAGCTGCTCGGCTCGGCTCGCCTCCCCCCCTTCCCTTCTGCTGAGGTAGGGTCGCACTTTTCATTTAATTAAGACTGCGCAGCTCTCCTCTGTCCCGCTCTTGCCTCCCCCCCTTCCCTCTGCCGCTCCCCGGGCTCCCTCCCTCCTCAGCGGCCATGCTGCCTCGGCATTTTTTTCTTTTCAAAGCATTCGGGTTAGAACCGAGAAATCGCAGTGCCAGTCAGTGCATTCTGCTGATCGACCTTTTGCCCGCAGCATGGCATAGGTAGGAGTTTAATGGGGACAGGCAATACAATATGCCACAGACTTCTTTTGATTTGTTGCAAAGCCATTCATATTACAGGTGGTCTGGGAGACTCGCCGATACGCCTGCACTGTCATACTGAGCCTGGCAAGAAGTTAATAGGCCTTTTAGTAGGTGCTGTGCGCTACAACATACTACATCTGAAACGGCCTCTTGTGAATTCAAAGCTAGCTCCTGAAACCTAGAAGTGTGTAAACTTTCAGGCCTGTCATTCAGGGAGACGGGTCTCAGGGATGGATTAGGCTGGAGGAGGAAACCCGGACCTCACGTGCTAGAGTCCAAAGCAGACACAGCGGCCACCTGCGCCCCCAGGCCTCCTCTGAGGATCTGCCCTTCAGGGACGAACAATCCAAGCAGTCCTTACTGAGTGTTGGACAGGCCTCGTGAAGGGGCCGCTTCCTCCCCGCATCCCAAGACTCGGACACCGGCTCTCCCGGTGTCACCAGAAGAACCACCCCGGCAACCCACAGAAGCAACCCGCAACCCGTCCCCAACGGGACGCCTGCTCCCGAACACCCCGACATCGGCCGGCCCGGGCCGCCATCAGCAGCATTGCCCCGGCCCTGCCGCCATCTTGAACACTGCACCACGAGGCCGCGTGGCCTCAGCTCGACCCCAACCTTGGGCCTGGCCAGGCCCCGACATCGAGGCACCACCATCCACCCAGGAGGTGAACAGACCGCTTGGCAGGTCAATAGGAGAAAGGAGTGTCGATGGCTCTCCCCCGCCAGGTGCCGATCGCCCCCAGCCTCCCCGGGCGCTGGCTCCACCCCCCTGCTGGGTGTCTGGACTCCCTTATCCCGGACCTCCCAACCTCCAAGAGCGAGGGTCCGGACATCAAAGGAGGCCAGACCTATAACTGGGGCAGCTCCAGAGCAGGAAGGCAGTTGTATCCTGGAGTCGAGAGACACCTTGAAGAACTCATCCTTGACGGACTGCTGGCGCTGCCGCAGCCCTGCCTTGTGAATCATCGTCCTGCCTGCTGGCGCTGCCGCGGCTTTCTGCAACCTACATCCTCGTCGGGACCTGCTGGCGCTGCCGCAGCCCTCTGCAACCTACATCCTCGTCGGGACCTGCTGGCGCTGCCGCGGCCCTCTCCAACCTACATCCTCGTCGGGACCTGCCGGCGCTGCCGCGGCCCTCTGCCACCTACATCCTCGTCGGGACCTGCTGGCGCTGCCGCGGCCCTCTGTAACCTACATCCTCGTCGGGACCTGCTGACGCTGCCGCGGCCCATCCTTGTGTGAACCATCGCCTTTGCCGGCTGGCGCTGCCGCGGCCCTTCTCAAGTGAGACTTATCATCCGAGCCCGCTGGCGCTGCCGCGACCCGACCTTCCAGAACTCCGAGCTCGAGGATTGTGAGCTATTCATCGTACCACCTCAGTACCAGACCGGTACCAAGACTGTCCCGCTACCCCCTTTCCCTTCCAAAGACTAGAATTGAGAGGACCCTCGTGTCCCGATCTCACTGCATCTTGAATATCCTTGCTGCAAGAACCGTATATAAAGAGTGTTGACCTTATCCTTGTGTGGTGTCCATCTGTGGGGGGGAAGTTACTTGTCTGTACGATCGCTGGAGACAGCCCTCCCGGAGGCCTCTCCTCTTGTCCTCCGCCGACCCTCCAGGTCCCCGTCTAACATTGGTGGCCAGCGGCGCGATCCGAACCAACGCTTAATCGTACAGAGAGTAACTCACCCCACGACTCAACCACAATGACAACAAAAGAGAGCGGATCCACAGAGAAATTCCAGATGGATAAACTGGAAGAGTACAACCATCGAGAGCTAAAGCAGTTCTGCATAGAACTAGGCATTGCTACCACCGGGCTGAGCACGAAAGACGACTTCAAACACGCCCTAGAATCTTGGGCAGAAACGGGTACGGCCGTACCCCAGAACCAAAACCTCGAGACACCAGAAACAAACACCACTCCGACGGAAGGAAGGAGAACGGGTCTCTCCCTGGAAGAGATCCAAGAACGAGAAAAAAGCAGACTCCATGAATTAGAGTTGGCACGGCTCCGGTTGGACGGAGAGCTGAAATTGGCGGAACAAAAGATAACATTAGAACACTTGCGGCTCCGAGAGGAGCGGGAAGAGAAACAAAGGCAAATAGAACTCGAAGAGAAAAAACTGGCATACGAACAAGAGCGCAAGCTAGCAGAGATAGAGATGCGGAAACAGAATAAAGACCTTGGGGTGCCCGAGCGCCCGCACAACCCGGGCACTGCCGAACCGAAAGTCCACATCCCCAAGGATGTCGTCAGAGAATATTATCGGAACGACGATATCCAGCAGTGGTTCATGGCCTACGAGATAGCCATGACCTCCCACCGGATTGATCGAAGTGACTGGGGAGCCGGACTATGGGGGAGGTTCGTCAATGAAGGGCGCGACGCCCTGCTGCAGCTCCCGGACCATCAGATGACATCCTATGACCACATGAAGGCCGCCCTCCTCACTCGATACGGACTCACGCCCGAAATGTACCGCCAGAGGTTCCGCGACTGCAAGCGGATCCCGGGTACAACTTGGGTGGAGTATGTGAACTATTTCAGCCGAGCCTTCGAGGGGTGGATCAAGGGCAGCCACGTAACCACCTATGAGCAACTCTTTAACCTCATTGTGTGGGAGCACCTCTCCAACAATTGCTTCGTCGAGCTCAGGCAGCACCTCCTCAACAGTAAACTGACTGAACCTCGGCAGCTCGCCGCCGAAGCTGACCGATGGGAGAGCACTCGAGTTGCCCGAAGCGGGCCAAGTGAACCAAACAGAACCATCCAAGGCCCCCATCGCCCCCGAGGAGGAGGAGGCCAGGGCCGGGGCAGAGACGCCGTCCCGGCAGCTCCCGCCAGCAACACCCCGCCCCCGGCCGGTAGGGGAAACCCCCCGATGCGTCCGGGGTTCCGAGCCAACGTTACTTGCCACCGGTGCCAGCGAACCGGCCACTATGCCAACGACCCTAACTGCCCGAAGAACCAGAGTCCCATACCCCGCCAGGTCGCTGCCGCCGCCCTGGGAGAGGAGCAAGCTCCCGAAGATTATGAAGAGTACGAACAAGAACAGCCCGAATGGGAGCCCGCCGCCATGATCCTGGCTTGCCTAGGGGAAAGAGACATGATTCGGCGGGCCCCCCTACCCGCCAACACGAGAAAATACAGCCAGTGGGTGAACATCAATGGGCACAAGGCCGAAGCCCTGCGTGACACCGGGGCCAGTGTGACGGCAGTCCGCTGTCATCTGGTGACCCCGGAACAAATCTTGCCAAACGTTCTTTGCCCCGTCCGATCAGCTGACAACTCAGAGAGCCTGTGTCAGATGGCCTGCGTCCCCTTCGAGTGGGGAGGAGTGTCCGGAATGCTGAAGGTGACTGTCCGCGATGATGCCCCAGTGGACTGCCTCCTGGGAAACGACCTCGAAAGTTCCCCCTGGGCAGCCGTTGAGAGAAGAGAGCACCTGGGGATGTTGGGCCTCCCGGACTGGGCCTGCGTAACGACCCGGTCCATGGCTGCCCGCACCATCCCCAGTCCCGAAGAACCCGAATGGCCAGCACCTCCTCCCCCGATCATCCCAGAGGGAGATGCCCTCAGTACTGACCCCCCAGAGCAAAACCAAGAAGGGCCCGCTCAGCTCCAGGATCTTCCCGAACTGGCCCAGTGGCGTCAAGAGGGTGGACCCACCCAGGAACAATTCCGGCAAGAACAGAAGACCTGTCCCTCCCTCGAGAGACTCCGACAGCAAGCCTTCGCCCAGAGCGCAGGAGACACCGCAGGGGCACACTGGATCTATTGGGACAATGACCTGCTATACAGTGAGCAAAGAATTGCTGAGTTGGGGGCCAGCCGGGTGCTGGTGGTGCCCCTCCGCTTCAGAGACTTCCTTTTGAACTTAGCGCACGATGTCCCTCTTGCTGGACACTTGGGACAAGACAAAACGTACAACCGCCTGGTAACACACTTTTACTGGCCCAAGATGCGAAATTATGTCTCCAACCACTGCCGGGCCTGCCCCACCTGCCAGGCCAGCGGGAAGAGCGGCTGAAAAATCAAAGCACCCTTGCAACCATTTCCCGTCGTCACCACCCCGTTCGAAAGGGTGGGAATAGACATTGTGGGGCCCCTGGACCCCCAAACAGCACAAGGACACCGGTTCATCCTGGTCTTGGTGGACCACGCCACCCGCTATCCCGAGGCCATTCCTCTTCGAACTGTAACAGCACCCGTGGTAGGCCGAGCCTTAATGGGGATCTTCTCTCGAGTGGGCTTCCCCCGGGAAGTCGTCAGCGACAGGGGCATGAACTTTATTTCCAAGTACATGAAATCTCTCTGGCAGCAGTGCGGGGTTACCTACCGGTTCACGACCCCATATCACCCGCAAGGAAACGGACTGGTCGAGCGGTTTAACCGCACTCTCAAGGGGATGACCATGGGCCTGGAGGAGCCCCTACGTCGCCAATGGGACGTGCTGCTTCCGTGTCTCCTCTTCGCCTACCGAGAGGTCCCCCAGAAGTCCCTCGGTTTTAGCCCCTTCGAACTCCTGTACGGACACCCTGTCCGGGAACCCCTCAGCCTGGTCAAGGAAGAATGGGAGATGGCCCCCCAGAAGACCCCTCCAGACGTGTATAAGTACCTCCTGACCCTCCGCAACCAGACTCAGCGATTCAGGGAACTCGCCAAAGCCAACCTTGAGGCCAGTCAGGAGGACATGAAGAAATGGTACGATCAACATGCCTCCTCCATTGAGTTCGAGCCCGGTCAGCAAGTATGGGTAATGTCTCCAGTCGAACCTTGTGCCTTGCAGGACAAATGGACAGGACCCTTCAAGGTGATTGAGCGCAAGGGCCCTGTCACCTACCTAATAGACATGGAGTCCCCCGGAAACCCCTCCGGGTCCTCCACGCCAACAGACTCAAACCCCACTTCATACGCTCAGAGCTCAGCCTACTGATGGCGACAGATAGTGGGACGGAAGAAGACTCCAAGCCCCTCCCTGACCTACTGAGGACCCGTGAAAAAGATGGCTCAGTGGACGGGGTCCGACTCTCCGGTGCCTTGTCCCTGGAACAACGCCAAGACTGTCGGGCTCTCCTGCTGCAATTTGCGGACCTGTTCTCCCTCACCCCAGGGGTCACCCCCTGGTGCCTTCATGACGTGGACACTGGGGATAGTCCACCTATTCGACACAGGGCCTACCGAGTACCAGATCGGGTGCGCACCTGCATCCAGGAAGAAGTCTCTAAAATGCTCGCCCTAGGAGTGATCGAGCCATCCGACAGCCCCTGGGCCAGCCCAGTCGTCCTGGTCCCCAAAGCTGCCGCCCCGGGCGCCACCCCTGAGCTCCGATTCTGCATAGACTATCGGGGCCTGAACGCTGTCACCCGAACCGACGCTCACCCCATCCCCCGGGCAGATGAACTGGTTGACCGTATGGGGGCTGCCCGCTACCTGAGCATCTTCGATCTGACAGCGGGCTACTGGCAGATCGGCCTCACCCCCAGAGCCCAAGAACGATCCGCCTTCTCCACCCCGGATGGCCACTACCATTTCAAAGTGAAGCCATTCGGCATGATAAACGCTCCAGCTACTTTCCAACGACTCGTGAACCAGGTATTGGTGGGCCTCGAAGAATTCAGTGCTGCGTACCTGGACGATATCGCCGTGTACAGTCATCACTGGGCCGACCACCTTCACCACCTCCGAGAGGTCCTGCACGCCCTCCAGCAGGCCGGCCTCACCATCAAGGCCAGCAAATGCCAGATTGGCCAGGGGTCCGTGACCTACCTCGGACACCAAGTGGGGAGCGGTCTGGTGGCCCCCCTTCAGCTCAAGATCGCTGCCATCCAGTCCTGGCAACCACCTGTCACCCAAACCGAGGTCCGAGCCTTCCTGGGGCTCACCGGATACTACCGGCGGTTTGTGAAGGACTATGGCAGCATTGTGGGGCCCCTCACGGAACTCACTTCCAAGAAAAACCCCAAAACAGTCAACTGGACTCCGGACTGTCAAGCGGCCTTCGAGAGGTTGAAGGCCGCCATGTGCACCTCCCCCGTGCTCCAGGCCCCCGACTACAGCCGGGAATTCATCGTCCAGACGGACGCCTCAGATCATGGCATTGGGGCAGTGCTCTCTCAACTCAACCCCGAGGGAGTCGATCAACCAGTGGCCTTCATCAGCCGACGCCTACTAGCCCGAGAGCAGCGCTGGAGCACCATCGAGAGGGAGGCCTTCGCAGTAGTATGGGCCCTCAAGAAACTCCGGCCCTACCTCTTCGGTACCCATTTCAGGGTACAAACAGATCATCGACCCCTGCAATGGCTGATGCAGATGCGGGGGGAGAATCCAAAACTGTTGCGTTGGTCCATCTCCCTGCAAGGGATGGACTTCACTGTGGAGCATCGCCCTGGCCAAGACCACGCCAACGCGGACGGCCTGTCACGCTTTTTCCGCCTCGGCGAGGAGAGTACCCAAGAAGATGGCTGACTCTCCCTGCCTTCAGCTGGGGGGGACGCATGTTGGACAGGCCTCGTGAAGGGGCCGCTTCCTCCCCGCATCCCAAGACTCGGACACCGGCTCTCCCGGTGTCACCAGAAGAACCACCCCGGCAACCCACAGAAGCAACCCGCAACCCGTCCCCAACGGGACGCCTGCTCCCGAACACCCCGACATCGGCCGGCCCGGGCCGCCATCAGCAGCATTGCCCCGGCCCTGCCGCCATCTTGAACACTGCACCACAAGGCCGCGTGGCCTCTGCTCGACCCCAACCCTGGGCCTGGCCAGGCCCCGACATCGAGGCACCACCATCCACCCAGGAGGTGAACGGACCACTTGGCAGGTCAATGGGAGAAAGGAGTGTCGATGGCTCTCCCCCGCCAGGTGCCGATCGCCCCCAGCCTCCCCGGGCGCTGGCTCCACCCCCCTGCTGGGTGTCTGGACTCCCTCATCCCGGACCTCCCGACCTCCAAGAGTGAGGGTCCGGACATCAAAGGAGGCCAGACCTATAACTGGGGCAGCTCCAGAGCAGGAAGGCAGTTGTATCCTGGAGTCGAGAGACACCTTGAAGAACTCATCCTTGACGGACTGCTGGCGCTGCCGCAGCCCTGCCTTGTGAATCATCGTCCTGCCTGCTGGCGCTGCCGCGGCTTTCTGCAACCTACATCCTCGTCGGGACCTGCTGGCGCTGCCGCGGCCCTCTGCAACCTACATCCTCGTCGGGACCTGCTGGCGCTGCCGCGGCCCTCTGCAACCTACATCCTCGTCGGGACCTGCTGGCGCTGCCGCGGCCCTCTGCCACCTACATCCTCGTCGGGACCTGCTGGTGCTGCCGCGGCCCTCTGTAACCTACATCCTCGTCGGGACCTGCTGGCGCTGCCGCGGCCCATCCTTGTGTGAACCATCGCCTTTGCCGGCTGGCGCTGCCGCGGCCCTTCTCAAGTGAGACTTATCATCCGAGCCCGCTGGCGCTGCCGCGGCCCGACCTTCCAGAACTCCGAGCTCGAGGATTTTGAGCTATTCATCGTACCACCTCAGTACCAGACCGGTACCAAGACTGTCCCGCTACCCTCTTTCCCTTCCAGAGACTAGAATTGAGAGGACCCTCGTGTCCCGATCTCACTGTATCGTGAATATCCTTGCTGCAAGAACCGTATATAAAGAGTGTTGACCTTATCCTTGTGTGGTGTCCATCTGTGGGGGGGAAGTTACTTGTCTGTACGATCGCTGGAGACGGCCCTCCCGGAGGCCTCTCCTCTTGTCCTCGGCCGACCCTCCAGGTCCCCGTCTAACACCGAGCAATTACCGCGAATGCACAGCAGCTAGAAATGCAAGGAATGCCGGGAATTTAATTTGATAATCCACGGGCACAAGGTAGAAACCTCTCACAGTTAACCTTGCAGCAAATGAAATCAGCGCGCCCACCTCTTCTTTACCTCGCCTCTGCAATTTGCAGAGAAATACTATGTGAGTGTTCCTACTGTATTTACAACTGACAGGGAAAGTAGAAAATACATTTTGAATATGAGAAAGGAAATGGAAGAAACTAAACAAATGATGACGTCTTCAAAAAGCATGACACCGTGATCATTCTGTAATGCATTGTGTATTGCTACGGTGGTAAAAACACAGCAGCGCATATTGTGTTAATATACTTTAATGGTGTATTAAGTGAATCGGGCATTAAACATATGTCCCAATATTTTTCGTCAATCTAAGTAGCACTCCCAATCACAGGCGCTATTCAACTGGGAAACAATTTACATGAAGGAATTAATACAAATTGTTATTTTCTTTCCCACACCAGTGAAACTGAAAAACAAATAAGCAATGTTTCGGCTTCCACTGGACTGCACAGCACTCATTCATAATTTGAGGCCGGAATGCGTTTTTTTTCTTCTTTTTCCTACCTTTCTTATTTCCCTCTGTTTTCTTCACAATGAACGTGTTATTATGAATGAATCATGGCCTAGTCACGTTTATTCATTGCGGGCCTGTAGCTCTGCCTGCACTGGATAAACTGTATATTAGGAGACAAAACACAGATGCATTTTCTCCACAACCCTCCGGGCAATTAGGACATAAAAGGAGCTGGCCTATTATAACCTGACTTGTTCTAAAGATCACTACAGGGCGCTGACTGACAGTTTACAATTAAAGTCAGTGAAGCAAACACGAGCACAGGTTTTCTCGATTACACACTTCTGGTCTGTCAGTCATCCTCTCGAGGGCTCTGTGTGTGCGTGGGGCTCTGTGTGTGTGTGGGGGGGGCTCTGTGTGTCTGTCTGTGTGTGTGGGGGGGCTGTGTGTGTGGCTCTGTGTGTGTGTGTGTGGCTCTGTGTGTGTGTGTGTGGCTCTGTGTGTGGGTGTGTGTGTGTGGGGCTCTGTGTGTGTGTGGAGCTCTGTGTGTGTGTGTGTGTGTGTGGGGCTCTTTGTGTGTGTGGCTTTCTGTGTGTGTGGCTCTGTATCAGCAAATACTCTCTAATGCTCACCTATTGCCATTGTAAATGACAATACCATTTATTTATGTTTAAAAAAAAAAAGAAAAAAAGTGTCATGAGCAATGCCAATAGCTCTACCTTTAATAATGCTGAGACCATTGCATTGTAAATGCTTGTTTCAATAGGTAAGCACAAACCATCCTAATTACCTCGTGTCAGCACAGTGTGACCTGAGGTTTTGCCATCAATGGTCAACCCTATATGTGTATTTACTCATGACACCACCACGACCCGCATTAAGGTTTCACTACTGCACTAATTTAGTTTGCACCGCTCAAAGAGCGATATACCTTGATAAACCGGAGTGACTTGCTAGTACACAGTAGATGGCGGAACCTTCATAACAATGCACCTGATACATAAATTGCCTTTACTATATTTAGCCCCTTATCAGGAAAATGGGGATTATGTGCACACCGATTGAACACCCGCCATCACAATGACAGTTCTAACTAGAACTTACGAACATGTAATGAAAAAAGCACAGGTGCACCATAAATTGAGAATGTGCTAATATAATACAATTAACACAAAAACACAAATAGTGATGTCCAGAAGTCTGATTGAGTTGAATAATTTATTTGTCAAGCAGTAGGAAAACGAACAGCTGACGCGTTTCGTCATCACAACATTATGTAGTACGACAGCCCACATCTGCTATCCAGTAAATACACTGCTGGGTGATAAGAGTAGTTGGCACACAGTCGACCAATAGGTGACCTCAGCTCTATACAGATCTAGTACACTACTATATGGTTGACGCTCAACTGTATTTTCTCCATTTCTCTCACCTTGTTCTTTTGTCGTTCCAGATTATATCTTTCTACCAAGAGTGGCACTATGACTATTTAACAGGCCACCACACTGCACTAGATTTCACCTCACTTTCTACCTTGGTCCTGAAGAAGCGCATATGATCTCCCCTTGAGACCACAACACTTCTCGAAACATGTCAACCACTAACATGTCCATAATGGAAATGGCACTTGTCTACCTTCCGGGGGTCATTATCACTCTCCAGGAGCACAACCTTCTAGTTTTTTATTGATGACAGAGGGGTTATTTCTTATTAAACCCACTATTCCCCCCCTCCAGCCATCTTTTGACACTGCACAGGATACCATTCCAACTCAGACCTGCACACACCTTTACGGCTTTTTCACTTAAAAGATCTCTGATAAAGTGACCTTTCGGAGACCCGTTGGGCATCTCAGCGCTGGCCCGACAAGGAGCACCCCCCAGTGATGAAGCATGACATCCTTCAGGGTGTGTGAGGGCACCAAGACTAGGTCACACTGTCCCCTGTCATTATATTAGGAGAACAACTTTCTCCTCCTCTTTCTTTCCTCTAGGAACTCCCCGTGCAACGATTCTACATTACAGGAGAACAAGTCACTGGACCTAGATCCAGCTCCTTGTCCAGCCTCATGGTTTGTTACCAGAAGCCCTGGATTGCAATACAGACACATATTACACATATAGCCATTAAGTTATCTCGCTCCCCTCTCCCTCTTCCTCTTCCTCTTCCTCTCCTTCTCCCCTTCCTCGTCTCTCTCTCTCCTCCTCCACATGGGAACTTCTCTTCTGATAGTCACTATATCTCTTCACTGTAACTTTACCTTGCTTTACCTTGTCATTCGCCTCCTCGGCCTACGACAAGGCATGTTATTCTTAAATGTCAGTTGGTCCTGGGTAAGGCAGGGTGGGTTTAGCATAAGTAAAGAAATATCAAGGAGTAACCCTTTCAGAGAAAAGGGATGGGGTCATTAGATGCTCTAAAACAACAAAAATTCCCTTTTCATAAGTTTTTTGGAGAGGGAAAGCTCCCTCTGAGGGATTTTCAATCAACAGGTTAAGGATGGACCATATGATGTATTTACGGTTGCATAGAAAATAACAAATTTACACAAGTAACATTATATAACACCCGTGTCCTAATGAGAATATGCACAATACCAGGAGAAATTTCATAAAAATGTCTTTATTGGGTGATTTTACCGACCAATTGGTTAAAAACAAAATCATTCACATTTATTTATCAGAAGCATTAAAATCTTAAAAAGGCTGAAAAAGTGTCGACGCGGCGTTTCGGTGATGTCAGTTGTCACCTTCTTCAGGACAATATTTCACATATTAAAATCACTATTAAAAAAATACAAAGGTTACAATTATTTCCATTCTCTAAAGCAACTTCAGTTTTTCACACATATTCACACACTTAATGGTACGGTAAATCCTGTGTCAAAATGCATTGACCATTATTCATGTATATTAAAAAACCTTGTGCATATTCTTCATGATCTCTCCTCTTATCTATTGGGCCTTTATCTATACATCACAATGTATTAAGCACAAAAACATTTACTGGTTTTTGACAAGCATAAACAGACATTTGTCACTCTCGCAACCTTCTATGGTCTAACCTTACTCAGGTATCCCTCATTGAACCGTATTTCACGAACCACGGTTCTATGTTTTGAATTTAAGAAAAAATGTACTGTCTTTATTTGACAGTGCTGGGCACCTATATCAATTGGTGGCTGTGACGGGGCTATACGGATATTTTAAACTTAACCATCCTGCCCTGAAGAGGTAACATACTTCTTCTTTATTTATCATGTATTCAAGTTTAGTCGTTCGGGACATTTATTCGTAGATCTTACCTACTTGGTAGTTCATAGATCGCTTTTGTCAATTCGCGATTTCTGAGTTATTGTTCGTTTGGCACAATTACTATAAATGGAAAAACACAAAAGGCATAAGTTTCTAGGGCTTTTTTTGTTTAGTTGAATGACCAAAGGGATTGTTAACAAATTTTATCTACCTTGGTTCTGTGGCCTTTCCCTTTCAAGTCTCAATGTGATTGTTGGGTCTGCTCAAGGTTTTTCTCTATATGACAGGGGAAGGTTTGTTCCATTATTTTTAGCAACAGAAAAACATTTTTTGAACATAGTGCACCATTCGATTTTACTTGACTTTAACTGTCTCTGTGCAACACGGTTTTGCATTACAGTTTTTTGAATTACTATCCTATACTTAATAGTGCTTTGCTACTTGGCTCCTTAAGCATATAAGTTTAGTTCTCAGATGGGGATGTTATGGGGCATCGTTTATTTTAACTTAAGTATCACACATATCTGCAGCTCACTTATTTAGAGCGTTATTTAGAGCGTAATATTACCTGGATTGGTTTCGTTAAAATCCTACGGTAGACGGTGGTATTTACTCCTTGCCCAGCCGAACGGGGAAGTTTCCCTGAAAGTATATGGGGGAGCTATTACGCATCACATTAACACCGTTTGAGATAGCTTCGTTAGGTTGTTGTATTTTTCTTACCTTAATTTAGATATCAGATGTATATCTCTGTATCCTCCCACTAATTCTTGGGCAGCGGTTTATGTTCAAGCCTGGGTAGCTAACTAGATAGCTAGATAGCTAACTAAATAGCTAGATAGCTAGATTGATAGATAGCTAGATAGCTAGATAGCTATCTAGATAGCTAGCTAGATAGCTAGCTAGATAGCTAGATTGATAGATAGCTAGATAGCTAGATAGCTAGCTAGATTGATAGATTGATAGATAGCTAGATAGCTAGATTAGATAGATAGCTAGATAGCTAGATAGCTAGCTAGATAGCTAGCTAGATAGCTCACTACATGCCCAGTTCTTTTGTTCCTTGTAAATACCCAGTTTACAACGGAGACGCGTAGTTGTCCTCACTACAGCGCCCCGCTTTCTTAGTACAAAAACAATTCCCGGGTGTACGGTAACACGTGGTTTCGACCGCCACTGTGTTCCGCCACACCCAAATTAGCCAAGAAAGTATCAGCAACGATATGGTCTGTGAGCAACAGACACAGAACTTCCCTGAGCACTCTGACCAGGAAAGCAAACAGCTGACCGCCTGAGCGGCCGAAAGAAAAAGAACGGCAATACCTGCTGGCGCTTGTAGTCTGTCTACCGCGGAGGGCAGAACAATGAAGCACTCCCCACAGAGCCTCGGGGGGAGGGAGATGACCAACAGGAGACACGAAAGGCAGGCGTGCAGAGCGTCCGCTCTCACGCCGAGTGCTGAACCAGATCCAGAATAACGCGCAACCGGAAGCGCGTCTGGTCCTGAGATGTAGTTCCTGCGGGACTCCGCCGACTCATGGGAAATGTAGTTTCTCAGTGTGGTAGGCGCGATAGAGCGGCGAATCCTGACAGTACATCCCCCCGCCCTAGCGCCTCCTAGGACCAGGGTGCAGGGGGCATCTACGATGGAAAGCACGTACAGCAGCCGGGGCGTGAATGTTCCCTACAGGCTCCCAGGAGTCATCCTCCACCGAGTAGCCCTTCCAGGATACCAGACACCATAGGACGCCTCTACACAGTTTGGAGTCCTTGATACGCCGCACCTCGTATTCAGCCCCAGCATCCCGAAGCACCGGAGGTGTGGCCTTTCTTCCTGCCGAACGAGCAGGTTTCAGCAGGTGGCAATGGAACACCGGATGTATACGCAAAGAACCAGGCAGTTTCAATTTGAAAGCAACAGGGTTTATTCGTTTCACAATGGTATAAGGCCCAATGTAACGTGGATGGAACACACTACGCAATTTGAACCGAATGTTGCGAGCCGACAACCAGACCCTATCACCAACCTGGAACGAGGGGCCCTCCTTGCGATGTTTATCCTCCCATTTCTTGTACACTGCTTTAGCCTTCTCCAGATGCGCCCTGACCTTCTTATGCAGAACACGGAGCTTCCGCACCTGTCCCAAAACCGTAGGCTGTCGAGACACCTCCTCAGGGATGCGCACAGGAAGGATACGTGCATCAAACCCATAGTTAGCATGGAAAGGTGAGACCCCCACAGAACAGTGCCAGGCGTTGTTATATGCCATTTCGGCCATCCATAACAGGGAAACCCAAGACTCCTGGGCATCCTCAGCAAAACACCGTAGATATTTTTTCAATGTTTGATTTAACCGTTCAGTCTGCCCGTCCGTCTGTGGGTGGAAACTGGTTGAGAGGGAAGACTGTATGTGCAACGCCTGACACCACGCCTTCCAGAACCTCGCAATGAACTGGGGGCCTCTGTAAGACACTATAACCTCTGGGACTCCATGTAGTCGTATGACGTTGGTTAGCAACAATTGAGCTGTCTGCCCAGCGGTTGGTAAGTTGACACATGGTATAAAGTGGCCTAATTTAGTTAGGCTGTCAACGACCACCAACACAGCCGATTTGCCCTGATCAAGAGGGAGTCCGGTGACGAAATCCAGACTTATGTTCTGCCACGGCTTCCTTGGGGAAGGCAACGGCATCAACAAACCTTTTTTCTGTCCGGGTGTGGATTTAGCCCTGGCGCATGTCTCACACTGCCCAATCCATACAGGGACATCAGTGTTAACAGACTCCCACCAGAAATGCCGTTTCATGAGATGCATGGTTTTTTGCACCCCCTGATGTCCTGCCAAAGGGGAATCATGACACCACATGAAGGCCTTTTTTCGCAATGCTGGAGAGGGGAGAAACAATCTGTTATCTTGAAAAGGCAACCCATTCACCAAAGTGCGATTTCCCCCATATGTGGCCCAACTGACCCAGGCGTCATGATCCTTTGCTTGTCGGACAAGGTCCAAAAAAGTGTTGGCCTGTATTGCGCAAATCACCCTCTCTGGACTGACTATTGACGCCTTAGCTTCTCCATTGTCCTTCTCCTCCGACTGATCTCGTCGGGATAGGGAATCGGCTTTCAGATTGTCGGTCCCTGGTCTAAAGGTAATGGTGAAGTCGTACTCCGCAAAAAAGAGCATCCACCTCATCTGTCTTTGTGTGAGGTGCTTTGCGGTCTTCATATACTGAAGGTTGCGATGGTCGGTATAGACGGTGACAGGGGATCTAGCCCCCCAAAGGTATTGTCTCCATTCCTGAAACGCTCGTTTGATAGCTAGCAGTTCCTTCTCGGAGATGGTATAGTTCTGTTCGGGAGGGCTTAGTTTTTTGGACAGATACGCCACGGGGTGGAGCTGTCCGGTGTCCTTATCCCTTTGGGACAGTACTGCTCCAATAGCTTCGTCGGAAGCATCCGCTTCAACAACGTAAGGATATTCCGGTCTTGGGTGTGCCAGAATTGGAGCCGTCGTGAAAGCCTCTTTTAGATACTGGAATGCCACTGTGGCTTCGGGGGACCACACAAACCGCACACCTTTACATAACAGTCTCGTCAAAGGAACCGCCACTTGGGAGAACCGCGCAATAAATCGGCGGTAATAGTTGGCGAAGCCTAAAAACCTTTGCACATCCTTCACGCAGGTAGGGGTAGACCACTCCTGTACCGCCTGTACCTTTCTGTCTGACATTTGCAGTCCCTCGTGGCTTAGCATGACTCCTAAGAACTCAACCTTGTCCACACCGAATTCACACTTGCTCAGCTTGCAGAACAATCGGTTTTCTCTCAACCTTTGAAGCACCTCAGTTACATGTCGTGTGTGTTCCTTGACGTTTTCTGAGTAAATCAGGATATCATCGATGTATACCACTGCACTGATATCCACCACATCCTTCAAAACGTCGTTCAAAAAGTATTGAAACGCCGCTGGGGCGTTGCACAGCCCGAACGGCATCACAGTGTATTCGTACAAGCCGTATCTCGTTTTGAAGGCGGTTTTCCATTCGTCCCCCTCGCGGACGCGGACCAAGTGATATGCCCCCCTTAGGTCCAATCTGGTAAACACCTTGGCATATCGTACTTGGTCCAGCAAAACAGAGATAAGCGGCAGTGGATATCGATTTCTGATGGTGTTTTTATTCAGCATTTGATAATCGACACAGGCCCTCAAATCTCCGTTGGCTTTTTTGATGAAAAAGAGGGGCGAGGCTGCAGGGGACCTGGATGGGCGAATAAAGCCGATGTCCACATAATGGTCCAAGTACTCCTTCAAATGAGTAGTCTCAGGGTCGGACAATGCATAAACCCTACAGGATGGTATGGTGGCTCCCTCCACTAGATCGATCCTGCAATCATATGGCCTATGTGGAGGGAGTTTCTCAGCCTGACTTTCGCTGAAGACATCTCTGTAAGCCCTATACTCCATTGGTAGACACACATCTTTCTCTGCTGCTGTTGCTACCACCAAAGGAAGAACAGACGGGGAGAACCCGACGCCTTCTTCCATATGTTTTTTGCATTCCTCAGACAAAAAACGAATCGACTTCTCCTTCCAGTCGATTGAGGGATTATGATGACTGAGCCAGGGCATTCCGAGAATTATCTCGTATTGAGGGGCTTCAATGATGTTAAGCACCAATTCTTCCCTATGCCTGCCGTCGAGTACAGCAACGGAAAGCGTTACCCTCTCGGTTTGTTCCGTTATGAGTCCAGATATTAGGGGTTTTCCATCAACCGCCAAGACTTCCTCAGGGGTGTCTCTGGGTACCCTGTCTATAGACAAAGAGGTCACGAGCCCGCTATTGATGAAATTCCCTGTGGCTCCCGAGTCTATCATAACCGTGACAGTGTATACCTGTAACTGACACTCCAGCCTCATGGGCAACAGTATGTGGGATTCAGATTCACGTAGCGTTAACACCGTCAATGAGGGCACCTTCCAGGGCTGTGGTTCCTTCTAGTATCTCTCTCCCTGAGCACCAGCTTCCTCTAGAGCGTTGCCCGCGGCTATGGCTACTCTTTTATTCCGAGACCATGACCCGGTGTTTCTGGATTTGGAAGGGCAGTCCCTTACATAATGACCCTTTTTGCCGCAGTACAGGCAAAGACCTGCAACACGACGACCCTCTTTTTCTTCCCTGGTTAGGGGGGACCGAACTGCCCCGATTTCCATCGGTTCAGGGTGTGCATCTGCAGAAGGCAAAGCCCTACGTGGACTCCATTCTGAACGGGGGGCCCCTGTCCCATCTTCTCCTATCCCCTCCTCTGTCTGTCATTCTACCATCCAGTCTCAGGGTCAGATTCACCATATCTACGCAAGTGGTTGGTTGAGGATCAATCTGAGCAATGACGTCTTTAAGACCATCCCTCAAGCCCTGGTAGAACAAGGACATTCTTTTTTCCTCCGGCCACGAGGTTTCAGACACCAGTCGATTGAACTTGGTAAGGTACGTTATCAAGTCCGACCGTCCCTGCCTTAGTTCCAGGAGTTCTCTATCTGCACTGAAGGTGGTTGCCCTTCGATCAAACACCTTTTCAAATTCGGTTCGGAAAGCCGCCCAATCTGAGAGCATTGGATCGTCGTTCCGCACCAAAGGTACAGCCCAATTGGCTGCATCCCCTGTTAGGTAAGAAATCGCAAAAGCTACCCTAGAATGGTTGTTAGGGAACGAGGCAGGCTTACACGAAAAGTGCAACATGACTTGCGTTAAGAACGCCTGAGTTTTAGACGGATCCCCGGAATATCTCTCCGGACTAGCCAGAGGGATAGGGGGAGGAACCGTTACTTGTACCTGAGGTACCGAGGTAGAAAAGGGATTCCTCGATAGCCTATCTACTTTTTCTTTGAGAGACGCGGCCTCTGCTTTAGAGGAGGCAAGCTCCTGCTGCACTAAAAGCAGAGCCTGCAGAACATCATCCATGGTGGCCATGGTGCAGCAACTGGACCGGGCAGAGCAACGTTCGTGGGCGCGTTATTCTGTCAGGTATACTCCACGGGATCCAGTCGCTGCAAGTATGGTTCCACCTCCAAATGTCACCAACACCCTGAAGTGTAAACACAGGGTGTTCGAGCCATTAGGCGAGGGAGAAAAATAACAAACTAAAATAAAAAATTGTGGGATGGGGAAAGGTAGGGTCAGCAGGGAAAGGACGCCTGTAACAAAAGACAAGACAGGCATTAGTTAAGTACTTATCTAACATGCAATACTACTCTCATATAGTCTCACTAAATAAACAAGGAAATAGGCAAGTACCTGAGCAGAAAGAAAACCCGACCTTGGATAGGAAATAACTACAGCCCTTCTGCCACAATCTGTGAGGAAGGCCTAAGGAACACATAGACATATAATTAGAGAAAACAGTCCTGTCGTACCAGACACACACACGCTGTACTGTGACACCAAATCCACTACTCACAACATACCACAAACGTGTCAGAGGACTTAATGTACAAGGGGTGTCCCAAATCTCCAAAGCAAGGATGATAGTTCCAACACAAAGTAAGAGGGAAACGGTAGTGTGTAGGAAGCAAAAACTACAACACTCCGCTCTCCAAATAATGATCCAATAGAGAATGCTTGATTAATGTCAAACAGAAAAACGTAGTTGCGTCCACCACTGTATTCTGCCAACAATACACCCCATGGAGGATCATGCAATGAGAACTGGGGTAACCTGTAATTTCCTCACTACATGCCCAGTTCTTTTGTTCCTTGTAAATACCCAGTTTACAACGGAGACGCGTAGTTGTCCTCACTACAGCGCCCCGCTTTCTTAGTACAAAAACAATTCCCGGGTGTACGGTAACACGTGGTTTCGACCGCCACTGTGTTCCGCCACACCCAAATTAGCCAAGAAAGTATCAGCAACGATATGGTCTGTGAGCAACAGACACAGAACTTCCCTGAGCACTCTGACCAGGAAAGCAAACAGCTGACCGCCTGAGCGGCCGAAAGAAAAAGAACGGCAATACCTGCTGGCGCTTGTAGTCTGTCTACCGCGGAGGGCAGAACAATGAAGCACTCCCCACAGAGCCTCGGGGGGAGGGAGATGACCAACAGGAGACACGAAAGGCAGGCGTGCAGAGCGTCCGCTCTCACGCCGAGTGCTGAACCAGATCCAGAATAACGCGCAACCGGAAGCGCGTCTGGTCCCGAGATGTAGTTCCTGCGGGACTCCGCCGACTCATGGGAAATGTAGTTTCTCAGTGTGGTAGGCGCGATAGAGCGGCGAATCCTGACACTCTTGGCCAATGGGTTGTGTGGGTTAAGTGAAGGTATCTTTCTCCCGAGCACTTGGGCAAAGTGAGATTGGGGTTAATGTCAGTCCCCCTCTCCCCTTGGGCTAGGGAAGATAGGGTTTAGTAGACACTCCAACACCGTACTTTGCCAATGGATTGAGGTCGGTACGACCTCTCTTCTCATTGGTTCATAGGCAAGGATTTAATTAACTCCCACTTTCCTGGGGGCAAAGTGAGGGTGACTGTCCATACCCTTGGTCGTGCATGGGTAGGTCATAAATATTGATTAGTGGAAGGGATAATTTGCCTGTTTATGAGTGCTGCAGCATTTGCTGCATCAGCTGCTCTGCTGCATTCTTGTTTCGTGTGTTTTTTTCTTTTAACGTTTTCAAGCTCTGCGAGGAAAACACTACCTCTTGATGGTAAACGCCCTGTTGTGCATTAACCAACATTTTGTATTTTATACATATCCACTGGTCCCCGAATAAGTTTATTGGAGAGAAGTAAGTTAAGTACTGCAAGTGAGCAAAGTGCAATATTATAGTTTTAGAATCATCATGGCCTTGCTAGAAAATATAGACCAATTAATATGATTAGAGCCAGATTTAGCGATGACACAGAATTGTCAAATGCATAATGTTAGTGTGACATCGATGCTCTATATGGCAAGATCTGTAAGGAGCAGGTCCTTCCTATGGGAGTAAAACACAATAAGAAGCAAAAGAAGACCCACAGTAACAAATATCAAGTAATTGAAAATGTTTTTTTATTCTGCTAGCACTCTCACAGAACCGTGGGGTGACTCCTAGGTTGCACTACAACACCCAAGAGCTGCCTTAGTGATGACATAGAATGCACACACTCTGGTGTGGTGAGACAGTTTTGTCCCTGGTCAAAGACATTTAAAGGTACCTTAGGACCCGTGGTTGGTGATGGGAAGAATTCAGGAAAAGAATGAAAACAGGGAGGGACTCATCTCTTCATTTTGACGGGATTTTGTATATGCCTGTTATCCTGTCTGGCTACATGCCTAACCCATTCCTTCGTAGATATAGTACATACATGTGCTCACTTTTGTAGCTACTTTAAAAAGGAGAAGACATATTGTTTGGTCAGTATTTGGGATATTGGTATTGTAAGTGTATTTATTTTGTGCAATCCACATTCAGTCCCTGTGGTCTGGAAATCAGAACTCTCCAGCTCCAGCGTATCTCACTCATCCAGTGTTATATACAAGGCAGGGAGTCCATTTCAAGCTGCTGACGAACTCATGGTGATTAGCCCTCGATGAGCCAGATCCACCACTTTCCTCACAAGAATAGTTCAAACAAATTCTCACAAACATGCTCTTGACATAAAATTATATCTGCTACACTTTACCTAAATTGACTGTAATGGGCTCATTCTTAATCACTTTCCTCTGAATGTTTACCTCGTGTGGCTTTAATTGGAATACCTTCTAACCAACCCAGCATAATCTCCCAAACAGGGTTTACCTCCATTTTCTTTAGTAAAGATTCACTTTGTAAATCAGAATCTCTCAGACTTAAAATTGACCAATCTTCCTAAAAATTGTTTCATTTTGCTGATAAGAATGGTATTACCCTTCTACAAATCCTTCACCAGTGTCCATGCTTAAAATAATTTTCCTCTCTTACAGGAATCCACAGACAACGAGCTAAAAACTTGGTTAGTGAGGAGATGGGTTTTAAGAGCTTTATGAAAAGGCAGTATGCGTAAAATGCATCATAAAGAAAGATGGAAACAGTTCAGAAAATATTTGCACAACAAATGTTTCCCATAAATGAATTTAATAGTATTACACCTTAATGACTTTAATGGACTTACCATCTTCCCAAGCCAGCATCATCCTCATACATTTATTTTTATTTATTCAACTTGTAGAGCGTACTGTCACCTTACAGGCATCCTGGCGCTAAGCAACTCAGAGTACAGGAAAGGGTGTGTCAGATACATAGCCAGGCGACTATGTCTTGGGGAACAGCCAGGTTTTCAAACTTATTTGAAAGTGGTTTACCTTTATTGACTTTAACGAGCTCACAATCTCAAAGAAACTTGTATCACCCTACTAAAATTGATGACATTGATTGAATTTGAATGGCATTTTCTTTTTAGTTAACCTCCATCCTCACTATTTGCGTCCAATGATAATAACATGGCCACTCTCAAAACAAACGTGTATCATCCTCTCAAAAAGGGTTTCCTCCATTGACTTAAATAGGACTGCATCTTATATCTTCCCTGCATCTATTGTGAGATCCAGAAGATTGCGAGGTATGCTGAAATAATATATACAAACACTGCACTGCTGAGGTAATATGTACACTGTACTGGCTCCCTGTGTCTACTGACATAATCAAACGTTTTCAATTTGTTTTTAGGTAGCTATTTTAAAATGCTGGTATAGCCAGCCACATTTTGGGGGATTTAAATGTGTCTATCAGCATAATTTGTAGCCTTCACTGATATAATTTGAGAAAAAGTCAGATTAGAAAAAATTGTTTTTTAAAGATTGCCATCAAAAAGTGTATGAGAAATCCAGAGTAGGTACAAGTTCTCTGAAATTACAATATGTTGACAGTGCAGACGGTCAAAAGATGTGTCAATTTGTGATGAATGGGTTGGGTTGGTCACTAGGGCATTCAAACTTACCGAGGTATATGGGGAATTAGAACCATCAGTGCTTGAGATTCTGCATTCATCTTTAGACTTGTGGATGGGAGGAATAGGCTACTCTACTATAACAAGCACTACTTGAAATGTTGAAGTTAACCATTGAAGACCTATATGAGAAATCATACAATGATGTTGATGGAGAACTAGGAGAAGGGGACTGGATGCTAGAACTGAGCTACACCTCCAGAATGTATGGTAAGCCACACTTTAACTTATTAAAATTAACTTTCTTGTTTAGGATTGAATTACATCTAGGTGTATGGATGACATACATTGAATTGCCAATATACCCAGTTCAAGATGTGTGGGTTCTATCATACGGTTTGCTTGACTACACAACAATAATGGAGGATTACTAGTGCCTTCACCAAATTGACTGGGTGAACCGCATAATGTGACCCAAAGCAGTATTACTTGATGTAATGCCTCAATCCAAAAAGCAAAAACAGGTCTAGTTGCAAATTTGTGGTGCTAGCATTACTGGAGGCCAAACTGTTGTTTTTCATGTGCTTAAAATCTATTATATCTTTCAATATCAGGCACTGGCTGTCTGGAGTACAACAGGAGGCTCACCTGAAAACACAATGCTGACTCAGGATAAAAGAAAGGGGCGAAATAGACTAGTTGCAACCCAGTCCTGCAGATACTTTTTTGCAGCAAGAAGAAATAAGATGGCAGGCCATTGCAAGTCACACCTGTTGATGAATGGTTTGAACTGAATAAATGTCTAGAAGTGATTCTTTGTATATTGAGGGCGAATGCTCTTTAAAGGGGAATATGGTAAATACACTGGCAACTGGCTTAATAGAGGTGCATGCCTGAGAATTGACTCAAATTAAGAAAAAGTGGAATGTGTTATTTTTGCACAGAGCAAGTTATTGAATGTCCTCCTTTAATGATTGCAAAGATCAAGATACAGTTGTAAAATTGCCAATAAGTTCTATATACAGGATTATATGTATTATAAAAACTGGACCCTATACCTAGGAAGTTAGGTTTCAAGAAGGTTATATGCAGCTGTTTTACACTATGCATACTGAGAAACACGGATATTGAAATGATGCACTATTTTGACAGCCTACTGAAACTAATGCATCTTGATGTTTAACTATTTTATAAAATATATGTCTAGCAAACCTCAAGTACAACAATCTCAGCATACTCCCATAATTAACTTCATTGCACTTACGTCTATATTTGATAGCACATCAAGGGAACCTTGGACCCTAATGCAAGTAGATTAAATGGGTTTTCTTTTGCCTCGGAAGGTAGTAAAAAACAGTCATGATTTGGGTGCAGTGGGCCCATCACACCACTGACCTCCAGCACCATGGCACCTTCTATCCCATTCGCAGCTAGACACCTGTTTGCAAAGCATGATTTACTCCCAGGGCATTTGAATTTTCTAGTGCTGCAAATGACTATGCATACCTTCATCCAATGACTGACTAACCTATCCACCAATCAAATGACTTTCATATTTCACAATACTAATTCAACACTAATCCTTCTTTGGTTTCGGAGTAGCGTGCTACTCGACGAAAAAGAGCTTCCACTCTCGTCAGGGGTAGAAAGCGCTATATAAAAGCAATTACAATACAATACAATACCTACCAACTCACATGGTGCCTGGTGACACTGCGTTACACAACATATCGGCTCCCATCACACAGTCTCAAGGTGAGGAACTGATATCACACCAAGTCAGAGAAAAAGAAAACGAGTTGAAAACCAATGTAGTGCTTTTCCAGCTCGTTTTCCGTGGCTTTGAACTGCCATCCATCCAGAGGTGTCAAAACACCGCAGGACGTCGGCACCAGACTCAGCAAACTTTTTTTTTTTAGGGGGGTAGGGGTGAATGTGGTTTTAAAGGGCCTTGTGGGTACTGCTCGACCAGAGGTCCTGTCCCTTTCAAAGCCCCGTCCCCTCCTCACGCAGTGAGATTGTTTTTCAAGTTGGCAGGTATGCAATTGCTTTAATCAACACTTGAAAGAGAAAAAAGTCTGAGCACCCTAACGGAATTTGAACTTGCAGCACAGTCTGTACCCATTTCTGTGATGATGTGTGTTAATTAACCTGCCAGTCTGCCGTGTCCCTTTTGTCAAAACACCGGCTCAAAACATGACAACTGCCTGTGACTGTAGCCGGATTTCGCCGGCCCTGCAGATTCTGCTGACGCACAAGTTTTCTTTGGCCTCTTTCCCGGTGGGGAAGGAGTCTTGGGCCCGCCTTGTCAATTCATCCTGTTCTCTCGCTGGTGTTGAGAACAGGATGGGATGACAACGTCTCTTGGCAGGAGAGGTGCTTCGGTTACACGTAGGACGTGTAGGCTCGCCTCGCTCATATTGCACATGGCGTGCGGGTCAGGCTTCCTTTTACGTGAGGCGCGCGGCAGACGTGCATCTCCACGCTGAGGCTCGCGCCAGGGCACGGACGTAGCGATCCTTAGTCCTTGGCTTGCTCGCGCAGGTCGCCTACTGGCTCTCAGAAATAGATGGATGTTTGGCTGAGTTCAACAAACCAACAGTCACGTTTTCAAAAGAAATACGGATTAACTGCAAAGCAACAAGTAGCACGGGTTCATAATAACTACAAATCTGGTGATAAATTGATGCACACTCAGAGAATATTTTATATATGAGAAATTAATCGTATACTTTTATTTTCCTATAGCCTAAAAAATACCTAAACGTATAGCTGTCTCAACTAAGTTTTAAAGCAAATATTGGAATGATCAAGTCATTACAAGCATCACAGACTTCTTTGCCGTGAGTTTTGGTTAGAGAGAGTTCAATGACAATTTATTGAATGCTTCACGTTTGTGTATGAAAATATTGTTATCCCATTGTCAGCTAGTGTTCACTTGGAAGCTGTTGAAAGTTCATATTGTTTTAGCCCACTCCATGTGCTTCACCTGCTGAGGTGAAGGTCCTGGACATGAAGTGTTGCTATAAATTCCTCTCAGAGCATGTGTATCATCTTTCCAGGAGAATCAGATAGGCCTCAGATATCTGGGCATGGATGGTTGTGAGGAAGTGACTGGCAGACAGTGTCGGCTCCTCCGCAATGGCAGAGGAGCATCGCCCCACTGCTTTTGAGCAGTGCAAAGTAAAGGAAATATAAAATGATAATAACTTTGAGTTATTATCATTTTACGTTTCTTTTGCGGGCGGGCGGGCTGTTATGCTCTCGGAGCAGGGCAGGGGAGGAGGGGATTGCCCACTCCTAAGTGCACAATGACTGTTTGGTCTGACCTCTCGGGCCACCCAAAAGAGTCATGCGCACTTTCACTGTTCTCCATGCAGGCTGCATTACAGCGTGCATGGAGAACATGCCCAGGCAGCATTGTGATTGGTCAGGGGAGTCTTGGTGCTTACCAATCACAACACTGCTATGCAGCGTTTTTATTGGTCAGGGGAGCCGAGCTGTTCTTCCTGGATTCCTGTTCCTCGAGTATCATGAGGAGAGCAGGAGCAGAGACTCTGGACCTGGCGGCAAGGTAAATGTATATATATATATTTTTGCACTACGCAACCCTACGCCCCCACCCGCCACCTACAAGTCATGCCGGCCACCACTGCTGGCAGATTCAAAGTTGCTGCACATGAATAGCTTTCAAATATAATTTGGAAATGGTCTGCATGTTTATGAATCTCGATGATTTGGTCTTCCAGGAGTGCTCCAGGTGCTTCTTGTAGTAAAGAGAAGATCAAAGAAGGCTTATCGCATCCTGGGATATGTCACAAGGTACAGTGCCATGCTCTGATATTGAGTTTATCCGTGGGGCCTGCAGATGAACCACATATTAAGAAGCTCACTTATGAGGACAGTCTGGTCATCTATATAAAAAACTGATAAGAGTTGAGCATGACATGGAGACAGGACGCTGCTTTCAGTGCATTGGTGAGGTGTCGGTCACCTCTTGGCTTGTAGGCATATCCGTAAGACTTGAAATCTGATTTGTTTTCCTGTGTGGAGGGTATTGCTGCATTTTTTTCCACAGTGCTCTGCATGCATGGAATGCCATTTGGAGGATTTTGCTCAGAAATGTTTGGTTGGTGCTCGGACAATAAGCGATGAGTCACGTGGTCAAGGTGGGCCTTGTGAGAAAGTGAGTTTCTGTTGCAGGCCCCCCAACACACTTTTTGCCTGATACCTGATGCACTTTTCCTTGGTGTTCCAAGGCCTGTGTTCCTTGCATAAGAACTGTACTAAAGCCTAAAAAACCCAATTGGCATCTCTGGCCACATGTCCGCCCCTAATAAATGGTACCCCAGGGACCCAGGGCATTGTGACCAGAGAAGACCTCTAAGGGCTGCAGCACATATTGTGCCACCCTTAGGGGCCCTGTACCCTGACACACACACACTGCCTTTGCAGACTGAGTGTCCTGGTGCAGAACTAAACAAAGAGTCGACATGGCACACATCACTGTGTGCCATGCCCACAACCCCACTGCCCAGGCATGCATCAGCCACCCCTCTAGCTTGGTGCCCTATGCCAACGGTGTGGGCACAGGTGCATGGGCCCTGTGCCCCTACAGTACCCAGGGTCATTCCTGGGCACTGTAAGTGCAGTGATGTCATTAAGAGTATATAGTGCTGGTAGGTTGTCATTAAGAACTCCACAGCCCCATAATGGCTACACTGAAGGCTGGCAAGTTTGATATCAAACTTCTCAGCACATTAAACCCACACTGATGCCAGTGTGGGATTTAATGTAAATGTACTACAGAGGGCATCTTAGAGATGCCCCCTGAAACCTAACCTACAATCCACGTCTTGTCTGAGAGGCGGCCTAGGCTGCCACACAGCAGACATGTTGCTGGACCCCTGGGTGGAGAGCCCTCGCTCTCCTGGGCCTGCAACAATGCACATCCTGGGACGAGGTGCCACGCCCTCTCCCCCAGGATGGGCAGGGGAAGCTTCAAAGGCATTCCGCCTTTGTGAGCTTCTCCAGACCACTTGCTGTTCTCATTAACTGGCTCCCATGACTTCTGACCCCCACTCTGGCGGGAAGACTGGCAGGAAACCCTACGTCAGGAAGGGGGGTGAGCCAGCTTGTGCCAACTCCACCCCTCAGGTGGGAGAGGCGAGGTGAAGCACGACCCCGGGCTCCGGCCATCTTGAAGATGGGGAGATCTGCCCAATCACAGCTAGGCTCCTGCCCCCCTCCCACAGGAGAGGAGCAGGCTAGGGGGTGTACCCACCCCAGGACAGGGACGCATTGGTCCCTGCCCTCGCCCTACCTGTAACACCCCTAAATTTAGTATTTAGGGGCACTCTGAACCTTCCTTCCTTTGATCCAGATTACGAAACCAGAAAGAAGATTAAGGAACAAGAAGACCTGCTGTGTAGCTGCTAAAAAAGAGGAAGACACCAACTGATTTGGCCCCAGCCCTATCGGCCTGTCGACCCTCAAACCTGCTCCTGCTAAACCCCGGCGTCTCCAGTGGTCAGCAACCTCAAAAACCGTGGAGGACCTGGCTGCCTTGTGACTCTGACTACCTGGGTCTTCCACGAGCAGTGGTACTGCTCAAACCAAGTAACAAGCCCTGGCATCAGCCCGCAACCGCGAACCCTGCACGCTCTGCACCCGCCAAGCCTGGCCTGTGCTGGAGTGAATCAAGACCCTGAGGGCGTCCCTCCGGCAATTCTGACCTGGAATCCAGTGCCCAAGGACCCTCCTCGACGACCCTGACGACGTCTGCAGCCTCATTACAAGGGACCCCTCCAACCACGACCAGCAGGTGGTAAGATTTCCTGACTTCAAACGACACCGCTGCACCCCTGTGCCCAACTCCTGGGTGCCTATCTATCCTCCAAGATCCTAACTTACCCCTCGAAGGGTTGGTCGCACCAGAAGATCCTCCATCCCCGAGCCTGCAGCCTTTATTCCCTTTTCAAGATCTCCATTGAATAACATTGAACGCCCGACGGCTCGAAAGCACCCTGCACCTAGTCGCCCGAGTGCCCCTGGCAGTGCAACCTTTGTCCTTATCAACTTCCCCATTTGCCCTAAGCAAGTGACCAGGAGCCCAGTTCCCACAGCTGCGTGGGCTGCTAGCCAGCAGCCACCAACCGAAGGCTCCCTGCCTCGTATTGGATAACATTGGGCCTAACTACCTCTGCACCCGGCTGCCCCTGTGCCGCTGAGGCTGTACCAACTGTACCTACCTGACCCTGGGGAACCCCTGAGTCTATGCCCAGAACCTTAACTTCACCAGTCGAGTACTCACCTGAAAACCGATAACTCACTTTCCTTCCATAGGATAACATTGACTGGTTTGACTCGAAAAATCTTCTAAGTGTGAAGTTTTGAAACTTTAAAATATTCATCTAAACTCAGCTGAATAACGAATTCTGAAGTACTCATCTGTGATCAGGAGAGAAGCCAGTACTGTACCTTTTAGCCCAGTACTGAACTGCAAAAGTAATCCTAACTGTGTTTACTAGTAACCTGAATTTTCTCTCATAGGAAACCATTGAATGTTTTTCTCTGAAATTTCTTGTGTCTACTTTTGAAAATTACAAATATTGCTTAAAAATCGTACCAAATACTGAAACGTAATTACTTACCTGTCTTAGGTATAGACCCCAGTAGGGAACCTAGGAGTCCAGTCTTGGATTACAAACGTAACGAGAACCCACTTTACCTGTGACTTGAATTTCCTCTCATTGGATAACATTGCCAGTTTTTCACTGAAAAGTTTCTGTCAACTTTTAAAATACCTTTATATTCTTTACAAATCATTGCTATAACTAAAACGTTTTTACTAAACTGTTTTAAGCTTAAACCCCAGGACTGAATCTAGGATCCAGTCCTGAAGTTACAAAAGTAAACTATAAAGTAATCAGCTACATTTATGTAGAAAAACCCATTGAGCTCAATGTTTAAATTGTGTTTAGAATTGTGTTGCCTACTGCAACCACTGTACCTATTGTGTTTACAAAGTTTATTGCCTCATTGCAAAGTAATTACCTGAGAGTGCTCATATTGAGAAAAGTATATTTTTATACCTGTTGGTTCTAGAAATAAAACAACTATATCTTTTGATATAAAAACAATTGGCCTAGAGTTCAGCTCTTGAGAGTGTGAAACCTCTTACTGACTGAGTGTGTACAACACATGCTTTACACTGTCCTCTGGTACTGCCTTACTACTCGACCAAGCTACCACTTTAGAGAGTAAGGTCAGACCTGACTTTAACATCTGTTATACCTCAGGAGATTTGGGACTCTAAACACTCTGTACCTTACTTTGGTCCAGTATATATAGAGCCACTTTCTTACAGGCCTCCATCAACAACGCCAAAATTTGTCTTGACATAAGGATTTCAGGGAAAATACCATCTTGGGTCTAGAGCACAGTCGACCACGTGTATCTCTGGGTGCTGTCAGAATGAGAATGTGGGAATGGTGTTAAATTCTACATGGCCTGTGGTGCTATCACTTTCCTAACTGCATGAGAGTGGAGTTGATGTGTCGCATGTAATTTAGCAGCCTTGTATGTTGACAGGTGGTATTGTTGAATTAACAAGTGTTAATCTGAGTTTTTAGTTATTTAGTAAAGTATGTTTTCTAAATTACCTTGCATTCAAGAAGTACATTTAGGGGCTCATTACGATGCCGGTCAGAAAGCCTCCGACCGACTTGGACTCGGGACCGAACCAATAGACAGTCAGCCGTTCTGACCGCCGGATAATGATGCGACCCTACACTGCTTGTTGGATTCTTATTGTTCCTTATGGGAGCTTGTGTTACGGCTGTAACACAAGCTCCTATGGGGAAATGGGTGTGTGTGTGTGTAAAACCCTGCACCCTGTCGCAGGCACCACATGATGCCTGCCATTCAGTGCATGGAGTTACAGGGGGGTACCTTAGGTATCTGTCCTCCTTCCACTGTACACTGTGTTCCTGCTCTCTTCCCTGCTCCTCCCTGATGTTGCTTGCTGCATCACAGTCTGTTAGGTTGCTGCTCCCTCCATTGCACCTTCCTTGTGTTGCTTTCCCCATACACTCATCCCACTGTCCGATATGTTGCTGCTCCCTCCCTCCTCCTCTGCCTCTCCTTTATGTTGCTTGTCCCTCGCCAATCTTCTCACTGCCTGTTATGTTTCCTCCCCCAGCACACTTCCCCATGCCTCCTCCAAACCTCCTGTTCACCATACAAACATTAACAAAGCCAAATATCACTTGCATATGCAAGAGCTATTTGGCTTTGTCAACTTTTTTTTATATATTGCACAGCATTGTGAGCCACTGTGCAACATGACCTAAAAAAAGTGCAATAAAACAGTCATTGGCTGCATCATAACACTTTTTTAAACTTTACTTAAAGCAATGATGCACAGCAGTCAGCACTGTTGTGCCACATGTCTAAAAAAAATTGACAAAGCCAATAGATCTTGCATGAGCGAAACCCCATTGGGTTTGCTAATAATTGTATTTTTCTCTTTCTTCGCTCCTTTGTATTGCATCCAACACCATAATTCTAATTTTCAGGGCAAGTGCGCTTTGGAAATACATAAGTAAACGTTTAGGGGGATATGTACAAGGAAGTGGCAGAGAGAGGCGTTAGCCTTCCTGGCTTAACGCCTCTCTCTGCCACTTCTGAAATGCAAGGCTGCACCAAATTTACAACAATATGGTGCAGCCTTGCATTTCCCCCTGCAATGGCGCTACACTAAGCAGTGTAGCGCCAATGCAGGTGTCATGTTCTTTGCTCAGGTAATCACAGGACACAGGTAAGGGTCGCAGTTGTTTATTCTATTGTACAGGTCTTGCCCTCATGCTTCTGCATGTCTGCCCACTGCAATGTCCCTCTCTTGAATGCCCCCTCCCACACCCTTGACCGGATGTGGTGTCCGGTTCCCCAGTGTACACTTCAGGTCTTGCAGGGTCCTAGTGCCCTGCCCTCAGGTCACTACATCTCCCCCCTTTGTCACAAAGAATTGACAAGAAAATGAAACACAGAGATGTGTAGATAGAGATAGGTGCAAAGTCTGACTTGGCACCGGTCAGTGTGCCGCTCATCATCACATTTCTTCTATTAGTCTCTTTGGATGTCTGCCCTCTCTTCTCGGGCGTGCTTCCATCTGTTGTTCTTCTGCTGGCCCTTGCTCTTCTTGTTCTGATGTTCCTTCGTCCTGGTCCTCCCCTTTTTCCTCTTTTAGTTCTTTGAAGTGTGAACTGTTTCTTGTTATTCGCTGATGTTCCAACTCAGCTGTGATCATCGGTCCCTTTATTTTCGTCACTAGTAGTGGGTCTTTTGAGAATAAACTATAAGATTTCCTTTGTTGCCTCTGCCCCACTATCAAGAGAACTCCTTCTTTTAGGTCTGACACGCTGGCGCGTCGCTTGGCGTCTGCATATCTTTTAATTTTGTCTTTCGCCTCTTTGTCTTTTTCTGCAATATCGCTGCGATCCGGTGCCATGCTTGCCTCTATTTGTAGTAGCCTTCTTCTGATTGTTCTTCCTAGCACTAGCTGTGCTGGGCATCTTCATGTGGAGTTATGAGGTGTGTTTCTGTAATCCCGTAGAACTTGGCACAGAGCTTGACCAAGTGATATCTGCGCCAACCTTGCCTTCTGAATGGCCTTTTTGATGTTTCCCATGAATCTCTCTACCATTCCATTTGCTTGAGTCCACACCTGAGTTATTTTCCGGTGGTTTATCCCCAGATAGGTCATTAACTTGCGGAAATCGTCACCTGAGAATGGAGGGCCATTGTGCGTTTTTAATGTTTCTGGTGAACACCATGGTGCAAATATCTCATCCAACATCAGTAGTGTCGCTGTTGCTGATGTTGATGTGGCGTGGCGTACTATTGGAAACCGTGAGTATTCGTCGATGACCACAAGCAGGTAGTTGCCTTTGTCTAGGGGCCCAAAGAAATCAGCTGCTAGTGTTGTCCAGACCACTCTTGGAAGTTCCGACATTTGTAAAGGTTCACTTTTAGCCAGCGATCCTGTTACATGACAGAAGTGACAGGTAGTTATGGTGTCTTCTACCATGCGGTCTTGGCCTGGGAACCACATTTTTTCCCTGATCAGTTTTTTCGCTGCCACTATGCCTCGGTGAGACTCATGAGCCAGGTTTACCAGTTGCTTCCGGAGTGAGCTGGGTATCACTATTCTCGTGCCTCTCATCATGATCCCGGTGTCGGTTTCTCATGTATCTTCTTGAGAGCTAGCATCTCTTCTTTGCATACTCCTGTTTCCCAGGTGCAGTTATTGTTGACGTGCCTCCATCTTAGCCTTCACGTTTTCTCCATGGCCGTTTGCATCGTGGCATCTTTCTTGGTGTCGCTTGCTAGCTCTGTTAGCGTTATTGGCGCAAGGGTTTTTTGTTTCAGTATGAAGTTGAGGTATTCTTCTGTCATCGATGTCGTCTCCTATGTCAGCGGTAGTGGGTGTCTCGACATGTAGTCAGCCGGGTTATGTTCTTTTCCTGGTTTGTGCACAATCGTGAAGTCATAATCCATCAGACTTAAGCCCCAGCGTTCAATCCTGGGTGGCATTTTAACTGACGGGCTGCCATAGATTGTTATGAGTGCCTGGTGGTCAGTTATGATGGTCAATGGCTTCCCATATACGAACATGTGGTAGTGTTCACTCGCCCATACAACTGCTAGGCTCTCTTTTTCTGGTTGCGAATATGCCCTGTCAACGTCCGTTAAACTTTTGCTCGCATATGCAACAATCTTTCTTTGTGAGTCTCTTCCTGGCAGGTGCTGCGCTAGTATGGCTCCAAGCCCTACCGGGCTAGTTTCAACAGTCAGTTCAGTGCACAGTAGGGGGTCAACGTAAGCTAGATGCTCCACAGTCACCACTGCTCTTCTTATTTCTTTAAATGCCTTATTGCATTCCAGAGACTAGATAACCTTCTGTCCTTGTTTTGTTAGTTCTCTTAGTGGTGTGCTCACTGTGGGTAAATCCTGTATGTAGTGCGCACAATAGCTGTCGAGCCCAAGAAAGGATCGTACTTCTGCAACGTCCGTTGGCGCCTTTGCGTTTTTCGATGTTTCAACTTTGCTGGGGTCTGGCCTCATCCTTTGCTTGGAGAAAATATGACCAAAGAACACTAGTTCCCCTCTTCCCAGCTCACACTTTTCTTCATTTAGTGTTAGGCCTGCTCGCTCTAGTTGTGTGCACACTTGACGTAGAGCTGCATCATGTTCTTTGCCTGTTTTTCCAAATACCAGAATGTCATCACTGTAGTTCAGGCTGTTCCATACTGGTCTTATCGCTTGTCTTATTGTCTCCTGGAATATTTCCGCTGCCGAAGAGATTCCAAAACTCAACCGCTTGTATCTGAACAGGCCCAGATGCATGGAAAACGTTGTGATGTATCTCGATTGGTGGTCCAGTTCTAGTTGATGATACCCTTTGCACAGGTCTAGCTTCGAGAACCGGCATGCCCCAGTGAGGCAGCTGATCATGTCGTTTAAATGGGGCCCGGGTGTTGTTCCCTTGCGATTGCAGTGTTCGCAATCCTCATGTCCACCCAGATGCGGATCTTTGAGGTGTTCTTCTTAGGGACAGCCACAATCGGAGACACCAAAGGCGTTGGTCCTTCAGCAGGTTCAATTATATCCTGTGCTAGCAAATGTGTTATTTCTTCCTTAACTTGTGACTGTAGTGGAATTGGTACTCTTCTGTGATGCTGGGCCACCGGCTTGACCGCTTCATTTATGTGTAAAGTTATCTGTTTTCCTTTCAGCTTCCCAAGACCCTTCAGTATTGTTGGGTACTCTTGTAAGATGCTTCCAGTTTCCGACATGTGATATGTCATGGCCAGTAGTCCCATTACCTGGGCTGTCACGTTGCTGAGCAGGCATGGTGCTGAGATGTCACCTTTGAGTACATGTATTTCTTCATGGTATGCTTTGCCTTTGTACGTTAGAGTTTCCTTGAACATCCCCTTGTTTTCTACCGGTCATCAAGAGCCCCACATGAACACATCTACTGTCGACGGTAAAAGCGGTAGTTTCACTCTCATCTTTTGGTATTCTGATATGCACATGATGTTGCAAGTTGCTCCACTGTCGAGCATGAACTGTGCTTGGTGGTTTCCTACCCCAATTTCTACAGTGGCTGTTTACTTTATTTGTCTCTTTTGCACGAGGTGAACGCGCTCTGTGTCATGGTCCTCTCTTGGTGCGCCTGACATAAGATACAGCCTCTCCTCCCTCGCAGGTGCTGCCGTCACTTCTGACTCATCTGAGGAGCTGCAATAGGCAGCTTCCATGTGTCGTGTGCATCTGTTACTTGTCATCCGTGGTCTCATCGTTCTGCCTCTTTCGTTTCTGAATTGTCTGGTCTTGCACGGGCTCGAGAAATGATTGTCTCTGTTACACTTCCTGCACTTTTTACCCATTGCGGGGTAAACACCGACGTACAGGAATTTGAGGCCACATCAATAGCATGTTTGTTCGCCTTTCTTTTGCAGGACCGGCGCCTGGGATTTTTTCTTCTTGAAGTTCCCAGTGCCGCGATGTGCTACCGCCACTTTCTTCTCTTTTCCCATCTCCATCTGCTTTGCTTGTTCCATGGCCCGTGATTCAGTGCGAGCCATCGTTAATATTTTCTCCAGAGTCGTTGGTTCCTTCAGAACACGTGCTCGGAACTCCACTGATTTGCAACCTTCCATGATGCGCAGTCTTATTGCTTGCTCATTGTCGAATTTGTCAAACTCACAGTATGCGACCAGCATCCTTAGTCTCATTGCAAAGTCTTCCAGGCTCTCTTCTCCTTGCTGGCATGCCGTGTTGAAGGTGTATCTTTCAAAATCGGCATTGCGTTGCGGGTCAAACTTTTGTGTGATGCACTGCATCACTCCCTTGTAGTCCGCGGTCTGGTCAGCGGGGAATGTTAATAATAGATCTTCTATTTCATCCCCTGTGAGATTTAGTAGTAGGTGTAGTTGCTTGTTGTCCGGGACGTCCGAGGTGGTCATTTAGCACTCAAACTTCCTGCCCCTTCTTTCCCACCTGATGCCTGCTTGCGGCTCTGATAGGCTGAACGGTAATGGCCTGCGGAAGATGGCTTTTGTGCTCTGTTTCTCCTCATTGTCACTCATCTTCTTCCTTTATTTTATTTCCTTTATTTCCCACTTTATTCTTCGGTTTCCCTTTTTAAATTCTTTAATTTCACTTTATTTTCTTTGTTTCCCTCTTCTTTTTTGCCTCTTTTTTCACTTTCCTTTGTTTTTCGATGCTTTGCACTGGCCGCCTGACACTAAGATGGCCGCCACTTTTTCTGTCTTCTTATTCGCACAATCGCCTGACTCCACCATGGCTGCCTAAGTCTCTGGAGGTTTCTTGATCTCCCTCGCCTTGCCTGACCTCTTAAAATAGCCACCGCAGTTCCCGGCTTCTGATTGGCCCAGCCTGCCTGACTTTAAGATGGCCACAGTGAATCTCATGATGCTTTGTTTGAATGCACGCGCGCGTTCCTATTCTCTCTTTAGTTTCTTTCAGACGCTCTTGGATGCTGGCGCTTCTCAGCTTTCCTGCTCGCCGCCAGACGCTTTTATTATTTAATCTGCTTAGCGCTCCTATGCCCTTTTTGCTTCTCTCACTCTTACCGATGGGCATCAGTCGGGGTGAGCTTCAGCGTTGCGCTGCACTCCTCGGACCAGGGTGGGCTCCTGGCTCCGCTTCTTCTCGGGACACAATCTGCTTCACCTCTGTCCCATGGATCCCATCCTCGTCGCCAGTTGTCATGTTCTTTGCTCAGGTAATCACAGGACATAGGTATGGGTCGCAGTTGGTTATTCTATTGTACAGGTCTTGCCCTCATGCTTCTGCACGTCTTCCCACTGCGATGTCCCTTTCTTGGAAGCCCTCTCCCACACCCTTGACCAGATGCGGTGTCTGGTTCCCCAGTGTCCTAGTGCCCTGCCCTCAGGTCACTACAGCAGACACCCTCGCACCATAGTGCAAGGGTGTCTGCATGCAGGGAAGGATTGTTTATGTGTAGGAAGGTGTCCCTTCCTGCATATGAACAATACTAAAATGCCATTTTGTCACTTTCATGTGTGCTTCTTAATGCAGAACACAAGAAAGTCACAAAATGGAGTCTTTATTTAAGATTGTTTATGTACAGGAAGGGGGACCTTCCTGAAAATAAACAATCCAAGGCATTTTGCTTTTTCATGTGTGCTGCACAAGGCAGCACACATGGAAAAAGCAACAAGCATTTACAATGCAATGGTTTTGCCTTTGTTAAAGTTAGAGCTATTGGCATTGCTCTTGACATTATTTTTATTTATTTATTTTTAACATAAATACATGGCATTGTCATTTACAATGCCACTAGCTTTATCTCTCGCAAATGACACACACAAACACACAGAGCCCCCCACACACACACAGAGCCCCCACACACACAGCCACACAAAGACCCCCCCCACACACAGCCACACAAAGCTTCCTACACACACAGCCACACAAAGCTTCCCACACACACAGCCACACAAAGCTTCCCACACACACAGCCACACAGAGCCCTCCACACACACCCACACAGCACAAGCAGGCAACAGGGGCACACGGAGGCCCAAGCAGGCAACAGGGGCACACGGAGGCACAAGCAGGCAACAGGGGCACACGGAGGCACAAGCAGGCAACAGGGGCACACGGAGGCACAAGCAGGCAACGGGGGCACACGGAGGCAGAAGCAGGCAACGGGGGCACACGGAGGCACAAGCAGGCAACAGGGGCACACAGAGGCACAAGCAGGCAACAGGGGCGCACAGAGGCACAAGCAGGCAACAGGGGCACACGGAGGAACAAGCAGGCAACAGGGGCACACGGAGGCACAAGCAGGCAACAGGGGCACACGGAGGTCTCAAGTCTCCTACCCCTTCTAGCCGGTGGTGCAGAGCCTAATGTTACTTGATTTCTGGACTGTCTAAGCATCTTGCATGACCAGAGTCTGTCTGCGAAGGACCACTTAAACAAGCCAGCTTATCTTCAGGCTCTCTGCATGTCTTACAGAGCCTGGGAACAACAGCAGCTAAATTAGTTGGATTTTTCATCACCCCAAGTCCCTCAGACTAGATATGATTGACGATTGACATTGCTCCGACTACCTTCTACGTTAACTCGGAGTCATGAAAAAAAAAAATGTTTCCTTTGAAGAAACTTGAAGGCTGAATCTTTTTGACACTCCCTCTACTAAATTTTAAAAGCATAATAGATCAGGAGAGTCTGCTGGAAGGAGAGTTGAATTGCCCACTTCTGGCACCACATATTGTTCCTATTCAGGGCCAGTAGATTGTGGCATCGTACTTTGAATGTGACCTTCCTCTTGAGCATCATCTGCAAAGGACTCATCATAGTGAGAGAGACACTGATGGGCTGTCAGAGCAGTAAAGGTATGCATGGAATGATGGAAGGACGAGTGTTAAGTCTTGAGTGGGGCAGTGAAGACCGTTTACAAGGCTGTTGCAGCGGATCACCTTCAGGTTTCAGAAAACAGGGACATAGTAACATGCAACAACAAGTCTGACATCCTTTACCATGTTAAATGGCACTTGCATCATCGTATGATCTGAAACTCAAGCGCCCTTGTTGTGGACTTTACTATATCAATTATCAACTTTATGTTTAGCACACTGCTGGTTAAGAAGCCTTGGCTGTAGCTTAATCCAGTCTTTGTTGACAGTGGAAGACATCTACTTTAACATATTGTCAAGGTATAGCTGTTCGACATTGAGATGTGGAGGACTGTACGCTGCCCCAAAAGGTCAAATAGGCATTGAAAAGGATAGGGGGAAACTTTGCGTAGTGATACAAGTTTAGGCATTGAAGGTGTTGGAATGCCCTTTTCTGAAATTAGTCATTTCCCGAAATTAGTCATTTTGGCGCTTCTTTAGTCTGAGTGGCGTCTAACCAAAGTGTAGTTTAGTTAGTCAAAGATGTTGATGAGCCTGTTGTCAGTGGTGGCAGACTAGAGGACGTCGCTTTTGGAGAGACCTTTGCCTGCAGTGTCTTTGCCGTCAGCGACTTCGTTAAATGTCCAGTCAATATCATTCCCGTTGGCATGGCCACTGTCAATTTGTTTTTTTTTTCATTCCATAGATATTTTTTCCTAGGGCGTTGGTGGCTCAGAAGTCTTTTTTGAGAAAAATCTGTTCGTTAAGAGGACTGTGTCAAGAGACTGACTTTTCTCTCCTGATTCCCTAATGAGCCTTTTAGGAGGTTTCTTTGACATAAAAGTTATCTTTTCAGACGTGACTTTGGGAAGAACGTCCTTCCAGAGACTTAACCCTGTAATGGGCTTATTATTGTAGGTTAGTGAAAATGCATCACAAAAACTCATCTGAAGCTGGCATATCCATAGATTTAGATTTGTGGCGCCATAGTCTGAGGGTTGTAGTGGGAAAAAAAGTGTGACCAGTCTGAAAAAGTCCTTAGACTTGTAGCCAGCATAGATGCCATAAATGCATTCCTTGTGCAGAGCCTCTTTTTAACACAGGGCCTAAAGAGGTTGTCTGAAGACTGAGTGGATTCCCTTTATGCATGACATGCAGTACAAATAGGAGGTATGGTGACCTGGGGGAGAGGGGGCAGGGTGGTGCAGTGGTGTTCTATGAGCGTATTGCTGTTAGGTTGAAAATTGTTACTTTTGTAATGATATGAATAGGCTACTAATAGAAGGTCTCCAAACTTTGTTTAACATTGCACAGCTCGCTATATGTACAGTGGAACTTTCAGCTTAATGACTGGGATGATTTAAGCATGTGAATCTATGAAAGATCAAATCTTGGAAAACTAGAATAGGCAAGTAGTTTTTTTTTTCTCATTGACAATGTAAACACCAGCACCCTGCAACCAGCCTTCAGTCATGAAGTAGGAAGGTTGCCATTCCCAACAAGAAGTATACAACCTCAAAATAGCTGGTTTAAACAATTGTCTTTGTACACCTACATGACTGATATTCATAAGGAATGCCAACGTGCAGCTTGGCAACAAGATACATGTTGGCAGGCCAGGGACGTTAGAAATTAACTCATTGTTGCAATGAAGTGTACTTCGAGCTTAAAATTATTGGACACACTTAATTTCAGTGACAGCCTGCAGTCTTGTTCAGCCTAGATGCAACTAGGTATCAAGTACCGATTTATATCACCAGCAACACAGATGCTCAGCAGCAAGATGGTGGCATTGTGATGTCCCCTTACTCTAAAGTAAGGTCACTATGCAGGGTTTTCGTGAATCGGCAGAACCACCAGTAGTCGAAGAACAGAGTATAACACTGACTGTAGAGTTCACACTTACTTGGTAAATCCCATCAGGGCTCAACATGCTTCAGACTTCACCCACAACAGTACCCCATCCCAAGACATCTGCTGTAGCCAGGATTTACCGTGTATGCAGTTCCGCATCAGGCACAAAGCTAATTATGCCACAGCTCTTGAAACTTAACACAGACGCAACATCAACGCTGATCCACATCTGGAATTACCTAGGCCATCACCCGTGTTCTGCTTATGTTAAGAGTGTTTGGTGGGAGGTTGCATTATTGATGGTTGCAGAAAGCATCATGAATGGCTTGTCAAGATTCCACCGAAATGAGTCGTAGGGACAACCCAAACCACAAACAAAAATACCAAATCAGACACAACAAGAGCACTGGTGGTTAAGCAACACGGTAACGCACAGTCTAACATTTAGGTACAGGGTGTTCTGGCAATGCCCTTTAAGCTCAACCTAGCAGACTCTCGTGGAGTTGTTTCCCAGCACCAAAACACAAGAAGGAGGCAAAAGTCCACCGAAATCTCTCGTGTTGGCATGCAGCGAATAGGGACTGTGTGACTTAATGTCTAGAACATGAAGCTGCACCCGCATAGCGGGGGTGACCAGACTCCCAAAGCCTGCAGAGAATAAATCACATACGAGCGTTTGCGGTAAAAGCAAGAGTGCCCGCAATCAAGTAGTCAGCACAGTACTTGACAGAGGCGAGACAACACACAGTGAATCACCAAAACACCACCATATCCCCGCAAGATAGGAGACCCCCGCAACATAACCAGCAGGAATCTGTATTCTGAGACCTGTGGCACTCGGACGCCGGGCCGGAAGGAAATCCTTGTATACAACCCCAGTGGCCCACGAGGGAAAGAGAAGGTGGCGAGACGTCCCAACCTAATATGGCCGACACCCCGCTCTCAACTCACTGAGCCCCATTCTCACAACAGGCTCGCACCTCTCTTGAATGCCATTCGCCCATTTTGGGGGACCCCCTTCTCCTTCGTCCTTAACAGAAGGATGAAAGACCTCCTGTTGAATGGAGAAAGGACTCCAAGCTAACTCTGCATCTCCGTCCAAGAAACGCAAATGCTATTTACATTCCTGAATATGTTAACCCTTTCTGCATATTCACAGTCGGGTCGTGTCATCAGCGATGCACAACAATGTAGGTCAACTGTACCGCGCTCTGCCACCCTGACATGGCCCGCGCTATATAAAACCTAAAAAATATACAATGCCCCCATCCATGCATGTTCTTAGCATGCACCCCACTAAGTTCGGAGGGGAGACCAGAACAGAGATACGCCTCTCTTTGTAGGTCTGGACGCAATCCAAGTTTTCCTTGAACTCTCGTTACTGTCGAAACATCGACTTTTGGGCAGAATCAAGGCGGTGTCTAATGAGCCCTGGTGAAGGAGAGCGTGAGAGGAGAGAGAAAGAGAGGGGTGAGCGAGACCTAAATAGAGGACTCTGGGTTGTGAGTGACGTCAGGTGATGTGAGGGTACGTGAACAGACCAGCACACTGTGCAGTTGTCTAGCACATAACAGCTGGAAGCACAGGAAAGTAAAGAGATGTTGTCCTGTATGGCACGTGTTTTTTGTTTGTGTTTAAGCCATGATTGGACCACGCTTCCTAGCTCCCAGTATCAGCAGTGTCCACTGGTGCCTGCTTTGCTTCATTTATTCACCCCAATACTTCTCTATTTTCTAAATGTTGTTGCTTTTGCGTTTCTATACCCTGCAGTCTCAAAGTGCCTGGAAATTAGCTGATATGTTGGCGCTACACAAAACATCCGTCACTGTCATGGTCGGCCGCAGACAGCACAGGATGCCTTCATTTGGCCTTTTTCAGGAGGGTGGGGGGGGGGGGGGAGCCTATCTGTGCTACAGATTTGGCAGAAAATGCAATATTTTCCATCTGCCCCGGGAGGACGGCCGCGGCGGGGCCTCTCGGCGGCCTCTCCAGTGCCGCAGCGGTTTCTTTGGTCTACAGGAACGTTCTCTGAAACAAGCCTTTACAATGCAACGGAGGGGGGGCGGAAAGGCACGGAGAGCGGGAGGGGGGCGGGAACGGCCACACACTTACAGCGGAGGGGGAGGGAGGGGGGGGGCCGCGAACAGACACACACGGAACCGCTTACCTGAAAGTCTTTAGCCACGGAGAAGGAGACCCACGGAGAAGGAGACCCGACACGTAACCACGGAGAAGAAGCAGGAAGGCAGGAACACAGGCAATGCCGGACCAGATTCGGGGGCGTGACGTCGCCAAAAGCCAAAAATTCTCGGGAACGCCCCTGAATCTGGTCCGGCATTGACGGACAGGCCCGTCTTCCAATGGCTAGCCTCCATTTATGGAGCTAGCCAATGAAAGACGGTTAGAAAATGAAAGATGAAAGAGGTTTTCGCCTGCGCGAAAAAGATGCGCAGAGCGCATCTTTTCGCCAGGCAAACCTAAAAACGAAGAGAAATAATGCATTGCTCCTCGTTTCTCCAACGTAACTCTTTTGATGCTCATGACAAGGTCAGCTCGTCATGAGCCACGGTGCTCGTGTGCTCATGACGAGCTGAGCTCATCATGACTGTTAGAACGCTCGCATGCTGGGCTAATTCCCCTGCTGTGCGAGCGTTCTATAAAAACGGGTTTGGTCATGACGAGCTCAGCTCGTCATGAGCACACGAGCACTGTGCTGCATGACGAGTTGAGCTCATCATGAGCAAGGGGGCGCTGTGCGCGGCCCCCTCCCCCCAGCACAGTGGGGGAATGTGCCCAGCAGCGAAGGTGTTAAGAACGGATTTTCCCTGGTCATAATTTTGACACTGCCTCCTATGTACGCTACCCTTGTACATAGGGGGCAGCATCAAAAATAATGGGTGTTGCGGTGGAACGCCCATCACAATACCCACTGCCCACCCCTTTCACGCTAAGCATAGCGTAAAAAGGGGGCCTTATTTACAAGGCATCGTTAAGCTACGTTAAGTGGCTTAACGATGCCTTGTAAATAAGGCTAAACCCCTACCGCCACTGCAACGTCGGTAAAAGTGACATTCTCATGGCGATAGGGGCTTGTACATATGCCCCTTAGTGCCTTCCTTCTGCCTCTTCACCTTTAGCTGTGATAGCAGCAGCTCCCTTAGTCCCATATTTCCACAGCCTGAGATTCCCTTGTCAGCTGTACGTCTCTACAGACACACGGCCGGTAGTGCTGGAACCATTTTTGGCGTGGGAATGCTGGCCAATAACATGAGCTCGCTAAAGGCAATGGGGATATGTTATAGACTGTCTTTGAAACCACAACAAATGCTGCCAGAAGGAAAACCTTTGAGGGGCCCCTTTATTGTTCATTCTCTAGCTAAACTCTTGCAGGTTTCAAGGGGGTGCAGCAGCACCCCTTGTACCCCTCGTTTCTGCACCCCCTCCCCACGGCTGACATGGCTGATGGCGATTGGCAGAGTCTGAGTACCATCCTTAAAACCCTGCCACTCTCAAGACTCAGAGGCCCACTAGGGACAGCAGGGTGAGCCAGCAGACTGTCAGCCCCCCTAGCTTCTGCCTCTTTAGTCGGTTCCAGGGGAGACACAGGAGCACCAGGGAAGCAAGGGTCTTCCTTGGTGATGTAACTAACTGCAGTAGAAAAACAGTTTGTTTTGCTTTCACTGCTTTGAGTACACAGTAACCAAATTTGAAATCTGAAAATAACGTTACTGAGCTATACTGATCAAACAGGTTGCTGCTGGTGCAGCATTTCAGCACCTCTGACGCTGGGCCGAGTGGGCCTGAAGGTGGCGTGAGGCCAGTTCCAGCTAGCCAGCATTACCTTGCGGGAGCCCAGACTCACTCATTCAGGTCCATTCACTGTGTGAGACTGAGCAAGACACACCTCATTCACTCAGGCGCATTCGGGAGCGGCCACACTGTGACATTCAAGCACAGCTCTGAAAAGACCTTACACTTACACAGATCACACGGATTTTTTTCCATACATTTAGGTGAGCCTTCAAAATACCACCACATTGTAACAGTTTATCGTTGGCCCGCAGGTTTCAGTCATGACCCACTTAACAGCAGCCTGACATATGCGAGGGCTCCGTTTCAGCAGAATCATGGCGTGAGCTAAACTTTTTTTTTTTTAAAGGCGCTTTTGTTCGCCTCTCCTGGCTTTTCACAAGCCACGTTGAGGCATCTTCTGTGAGAGGGTGTGTGGCAGCGGTGTGGGAAAGGGGGGTGGTGTGTAGAATGTGTTTGACAGTTAAGTAAATTCCTTAGCAAGTCAATACCATTGTATAGCAGCCTGCTTGCTATTTGTGAGTGTTTATGCAGGTGCCACTGGGGGTCAATGGGCTATTATTCACGGAGTGTGCCCAGTGCTTTATTTGTAAAATAATATGGGCCGGTCCCCAAAGCACTGCTCAGACATCTGCAGCCGGCGCTATAAAAATGTCAGGGGGCATAATCCTGAATCCACCCCAGGTTTCTTTAATTCGCTGCCAGACACTCCCTGCCCGTTCTTTCACTCCTAGAGGTGTTCTGCTTTCTCTCTTGGCGGATTTTCTGTCTTTCTCTTCCTCCCTCTTTCCGTTTTTGTGTATTTTCCTCTCTTGCTTTCGGGAATTGACTGATGAGGAAAAATGAGTGAGTGGGTCCCCGGTGACCCCCACTGGCTCCACTTAAGCACTGATGTGTGCCTAAATATGTCCAAACTCCTATCAGTGGTTAGTTGCGGCCAAGAGTGGCCTCAATATAAAATAGCAGAGTCAGCGAACAGATCAGACATTTTGTTGTTGTTGTAATAAGGGACTCCAAGGCCAGATCCAATTGCACTTCAGTTTAATCCAAGGTAAGACACCCACGACCAGGTGCATCCAGCATGTACGAGGTACAGCAAGCAACTGACCAACACCATCAAGTACCTCGCAGATACGTTTCGACTCAAGAACCAAGAATCAACATTGAACATATACAATGAACTCGTGTATGCGCGTATGTTCAATACCACAACCACGTGCACAGGCGCACGCTTAACACACACGCAACATTACAGTTGAAAAATATAGAGGCTAGGTTTCTTTTTTTTAATTGTGAAACAAAGCCTTGTACAGAACTGGCTATTACAGCGGTCTGCAGCATAAGTAGAGTCCAATAGAGGAAGGTATGTCATTTAAATCTGTATGAGTTGTCCTACCCAACAAGGACAAACATGTAATTAAAAAAACATGTACAGGGAACCGGTCAAGATATAGAGTTTCACTTTTGCCCCAGTACATTTCACACATAGTCTATTCTTTAAGGGTGTTTATAAATAGAATCATTTCAATCACGCACTGGTCCAGCACTCTAACCCAGGTTTCCTGCAGTTGCAAGGCATTGGCAAAGTGGGCAACTGCCCATGGCCCCACCTTACAAGGGGCATCTGGGAAAGTAAACTTTCTTTTTGTCTAGCTCACCACTGTCTATTTCTATATCTCAGCCTCCTCCCCCTCTCCAATGAGTTTTACTCGCTTAGCTCAGGGGATCTTAAGGTTTTTGGTTGGCCATGGAAAGACATATTTCAGCTGTTTATGTGTGAACCCCTTTTCTGAAGGTTTTTTTTGCCATCATACAGCTTCACTTTACAGAAAATGGATGGTAACATTACGAACACGAGGGTCCCAAAATAAGCCTTACCCTTGGCCCCAAAACTCCTTAAGAAAATACGGGTTTTGTGCCCGTAGGAAGGACCCACCAGTCTGACAGGGATCCCCTCTTTGTGGTTATGAATCCTCAGGAACAGCAACTCCTTGAGATTTCCTGTCACTTCCGAAGAATTACCTAAATTCTTCAGATTTGCTAGTCCCGACTCCATAATACAGAATTTTTTATTTGTTTTTAATTATTTTTAATTTTTACAGTACTCAATCGACAGTACATTGAGGATTTGTCACACAGGATATCATCAATCAGAAGATCAGAATTACAATGGTCACATCAACTATCACCTTTCGGAATCAGCTTAACACAGTTGTGCCACTTTTTGTTTCCTATAACTTTGCGTCCTTCTTTACAGACCCCGATATTCCTGCCAGTCCATCCATACCTTTTCCTTTTCCCATTTAGTGGGCATCCCCCGTAATACAGATTCTTATTGACTGTAAAAGATTCGTATTATCAAGTGGACAGCACTGTCTATGCGGAATGGAATCCGTGACAGGGATCCATCCACCCCTTCCTTTCAGTGCCAGGAAGGCTGCTTCTGGGACCATTTTAAAAGAGGTACTGGCGCTCATGTGTGCAACCTATGGAGATGTTAGGCACCACGGGTCAAGAATCCCTACTTGGAAGTTTCTTACAAGAGGGTGATTGAATCGCAGAGCTCCTGGTGAATAAAATAGGCTATAGGCTGGTTCTTAATGCGTAGGTACTTTTAGGTACTTTTAGAAACCTATTAGTGATTTGTTGGAGCGATCGTCATGAGATCAGAATCCTTTATATTATCAGTATCTCAACAAAGGGTTAAGATTGACTTGATATGCAGTTTACTAACTTGCTGAAATTCGCCTTGATACCTTAATAATAACAAGCATTAGCAAAGCCATTAAGACTTTGCCCATGTTAACGCTTGTTTTGTCAAAGTTTTGCAAAACTTTATTGTTGAGGGAGCAGTCAGGCCCTTACCAACATTACACAAATATTAGCTAAAAACAATAACTGCTTTGGTCTCAACTACTTTGTGTGGAGATGTGCTCCTTGTCAAAGGGTAGAATGCTGTCACTCACACTGAAAATTGCCAATGGCTGAAATGGGCCAAGCCCTGCCCCTTACTCTATGCTGTACTGTGTGAAATGACAAGCATTAGCAAAGCCAATAGGTATCAACTTTATGCCTTAATGGCTTTGCCAATCTGGGCTTTTAGCTATGATGTACAGCATCCCCAATGCGGTGTGGCATGGCTAAAGGATAAGAAAAGGCCCTTGAGGTGGTTGTCTATGTAATTTTGTAGGCACATGCACCATGCACGCACAAGCCTTCAAAATGAAAGTGCCGCTTTTTTCAGTTTCATTACCAATCTGGATCCATAACCATAAAGAAAAGAAAGTGCAAAAGGGATTTTTTTTTTAAACCTGAAAGGGGTCAAATGCAGCACAAGGTGGCGCAAGCAACACAGACTTCATGGGTGGGGGTGGAGAAGCAACATATGAGAGAGAAATATAGTGCTGGTGGGGAGAAGCACAGGGGCAAGGTTTTAAATGGGCCGAGTCCCTCCAGTTCTAAGACCCAGTAGTAATTAAAAACAGACATTAAAACAGGTCCCTATCAGGCCCTATATTTATGTCCATTAGCTTTACAGGCAACAAAAACCCTGATCGATTCCTTCGCTACCAGAAAGCCTTCTTGAACCCCCCCTCTTCACAGCCCTCTCTCTTTATTAAATCCTGTTGCCCTCACTTGCGATCAAGCCAAGCCTTTTACCATTGATATCTCTCATCTCATACACTCCCCCCACAATTACCACATGACAGCGCCGGTCCAATCACAACACTTATGAGTCGCCCTACATCAAAGGTGCCCTTAACCTATCAGGGGACCGGTATCACTTAATGCACATAGGACCTAAATTAAGCACAGACCAGTGGTTACGACGTACAGATCCTAGTCGATGATGCACCGTTTACTCCAGACTTACCATTTGTTTCACCACCGACTCACCAGCAACTGGCTACCACATTACATAAATCCCAACATATATCCATTTACTCGGAAAAGTGTGAGAAACACTATCCCCTCCTGTCTCCCCCCCCCCCCCCCCCAATAATGTTTCCACCAAATGACTCTTTCTAACTCAATATCTCGGGTTTATTTGCAATTGCCTACGCTCACTCCCTATATATCTTATGTATACTTTATATATGATTTATGATTATGTATGTATGATTTCTGATGTACTTTGTTCATGTTTTACCCCTTTAAAATCAATATAAGTTTTGAAATCAAAAACTCTGATCTATTTCTGAAGAATTTATGTAAATTAAGGTAATCAATGGCAGCAATTTAATTCCTGTTTGTGTCCTACATTTTCCCCTTAATATTGCATTCCCTTAGAGTGTCTTCTAATTCCAGGATGTAGTAGTGCGTCTGTATTTTTTTCGTGTAGCCTATTACTCTTAGTGCATGTGTTGTGCCGCGTCCCTCCAGCTGTGTACATCCGGCTACGACTGTGAGCTGTTGAGTTGAGGCTGACACAGTACGAGTTTCTCACAGTGCCTGACTGTGGGTCCAAAAAGGGAAACGGCTTTTACAACGAAGCCGTTTCCACGAAATCTTTAACCACGCATGCAGTACAACGCATGCGTGGTTACAACTAATGCCTTTACCACGCATGCCTTTACTACGATGTTTGTAGTAAAGGCATATGTGGTAAAAGTAAAAAAAAAAAAGAGGGGGCTTGGGGGGCTCTCCCCCCCAAATAAAACAACTCACCATAAGTCACGTCGGCATCAGAGTCGATTAAGAGAAATCGGTAAAAAAATGCAGTTTTTTTTAACGACGTATGACGTCACCACGCAAATAGTCGGTGAAAGGTTTATGCGTGCTAAACGAATTCCGTTGTAACGCATGCGTGGTAAAGGCATGCGTTGCAACGGAATTCGTTGTATCATCATATATTCGTCAAAAAAGGTGTTCAGGATAAAAGGCCATTCGATCCTTGGCGTCTCTGCAGAGTGCACAGAGTAGTGGTCATGTGTGCAAGTTGCAATGATGATTCTGTACAAATGTGCGTGAAGTAGGTAAACAGTTGGCAAAATATTGGCAAGAACAAAGTAAAAGTAACTGCAGCGCATACAGGTGACTGGGCGCATTGTGTGTTTGGGGGGTGGTAAGGTGAAAATGATGTGAGGAAGCGCATTCAGTAGAGAGTGAAAAGAGGGTGCTTAGGAGGAAAAAGATGAAGTTTAAAATAGGCAGATGGGTGAGATGTAGCGAGACAAAGGATCTACCTCTCAAACATAGAGTAAATATAGAAGTGATTGAGACACCCTGAAGAACACTGCCTTTTCCACAAGCCTTGAAATGTTAAAATTAACAGGATCACAAATATTGATTGAAAGCATTTCCAATCTTAATTATTTACAAAATAATCATTGCTGTTACTTAATTATTTTAAATAGCTACCAGCCACTAACAAATTTAGTAGTCCTCGCTTGTGTTAGGCATATGTCAGTTGTTGAGTTATATTTCTGGATGCAATAACAGAAAGCTCAGAGAGGCACCAAAATATGGGTCGGGTGGCACACTATGGAAATTGCAAAAATGTAGTTTACATGTTTGAGCCACCCCCTTAATTACATAGGTCATTACACTTTTAGAGACACTAACTACTTTTTTCATCCAACCTAAAACCTTACACACGGGCAAACAGGGAACAGTGTGGAGTACAGGGTGGGAAGGAGTAGCAATAGGCAAGAGAGGTGGAGGCAGGCGAGGGAAGGCGAATCAACAGCCAAAGGAGCAATGTGAGCAGGCTGAAGAGAAGCACATGGGCGAGAAAGCAGCATGGAAAGCACACAGTGGTGAGTGCAACATGGAGGGGGGTGTACGACAGACACAGACGACAGAGAGTAATACAATGTGCACAGGGGAAGAAGATGACATGAAGGTGACAGCTGGAAAACACATGCACTCTTGTGGATTGCTAAGGCAAAAAAAGTAGTGCTTGTAAATTAAGCATAGAAGACGGCCAATCAAAAGTGATAGTAAAGAGGAAATGCTCCATAGGAGGGGCAAACACAAGACTGACAAGCACTGACATAATAAGAAGCAAGAAAATGAGACTGACGGGTAGGCTAACCAATGATAAGCAATAGGCAGGCTTCGAGCTGTGCGTGTGTTTTTGATAAGCCCACAATATGTCTCTCAACAGACAGCACATCTGCTATCTATTAGACGAGGCCAAAGTAGAATCATTGACTCATTATACATGCCTGAAAGTTAGTTGACAAAAGCTAAGTGCAAGGATTCACATTGATACTGAGTTCTGGGAATTTTGTACATAATTTGGAAACTGGTTTGTAAATTGATGTGTACACGCGCACTCTCACACTATAATTTCTATAATTTGCCATCAATCTGCTCCCTCTTTCTTAACTAACTAATGTCGTCATTTCAATCCAAGCACTTTCAGTGAATGCCGCTGGGAGGTGGAACTTTCTGCGTCACATTTCTCATTTGCTCAAAAAACGCCACATGCCGGAACGGTGACGGGCTTTAGAAGACCAACGTGCCTTCGACAGCATTACACAGACGCTTGGATTCGACACCGTTGGAGAAGTCGGCGCGTAACGCCACACGGATGGCGCGCGTCACCTTGACAGAAGCATGCTCCTGTGACAGGGTAGTTAATGTTTTCTCGACAACAAACTATAGTGTTATGATAGGGGTTAGGATGGTTGCTGGAGAGATGAGGGTGTTTGTCCAAACGTAGCATTTGATGGCAGAGGCAGATAAAAGCAGTTTCAGCCTGCCCATGTACCTGTCTGTTCGTGACAGCTGTCATTAATTTTTATAATTACCATTGTAATTGAATGTCTTGTATTTCATGCTATTTCCTAGTTTCTGAATTCACCTTGGTTCTTGTTAGAAAGTGAATGCATGTCTGTACGATGTGCATGCTGTTCTGTCTGAGTTCAGTCACGGAAATCTTTTTAAAATCCCTTACAAATAAAGTTTATTATAACTAATCTAGATGAAGTCATCAATTTTATAATGATTCCACCGAATGAACATGTATTTCTTAATCTTTTTAACGTTTGTGCTTCCTAAAGTTGCTTTAACTTGTATGTATACAACACTGGATTCGTGTCTAATGTTGCTGTAATCTTGTAAGATATTTCCATTGTTGATCTCAACTGAGGTCTAAAACAATTATAGTACACTTGAAACTGCTTGTCGAGCTTCAGTGTGGCCTGGTGCAAGCGGTTTTTCAGGTATGCTCATGAAATACACTTAATATACAATGAGTCTAATAATGCGCATTTACAGAAAGTTCACATAAAATCAATCAATCAATTATCTTCATTTCGGATAAAAACGTATCTATTAAAGAGGAACGCGCATACATAATCATAAGAAAGGAAAACACATACAATAAATAAATATATACATAATCATAAAATTATTAAAATCGCATAGTTCTTCAGTGCATTACAGACTACAAAATGCAGATAGACAGAATTAATTAAAATACGACCTCTAACCGCAATTTTCAGATATGTGCCCACAAAGATGATCAATTCATCCTCGCTCAATTCGAGGAGAGTTTTGTAGGCTTCTCTAAAATCAACATAAGATCTTTCCTAAAGAAGGAGAGCAAGAATGATTTGGTCTATTGCTCATAAAACCTACACAAAGTTAAAAAGTGTAATAAAGTTTGACCCGACTGCCCATTACATTGACAAGGGATGAGATCAAGATTTGCTTGAAAGCCCAGAGGGAAGCATAGTAGATGCTTGACACTACCAGCTCTTAGGCGAAACAGTAGGCCACACCCTCATTGACCCATTGATTTACTCAAATAGCTGGGCACGTATCGATTGATCTCAATATTCAAGTACACAACTATGCTAGATTTGCTGGACTGTGTGGACAATCTTTCCTTGTCATAGCATCCATACAGGGCCGCCCGCAGTTCTTTTTTGTTTACAGCATCTAAATTATTCGGATTATCAAAAACATTTCCATAGCTGATCCTGCATAACCTGGAACTTACCTCCGCTAGCCATGGGATTTCCATACCTTTCTCGCATTTAAGACAGTCAGCTTTAATATCTCTGGTGAAAGACGCTGCCTTGTTTTTCCATATGCTTAACCAAAATAGGCCAGGGCACGCTCCTATGAAGTCTTCAATATAGTGTAGCTTACGTTCACTATGGCACACAAATTGAGAGGATGAGATTGGGGCACCCAGAAGCTTGCGACAAAGCCTATTCTCCTCGAGCTAACTATTATGACATTTGGCAATGCCCCAAATCTGGGCACCATATGTAGCTGTCGGTGCGCACTGGCTTTTGAAAATTTGTAAAATAGGTCAAATAACTCACCCCTCTCTCCTGGGTTGTGGCAAGCTGAGTACAGTGCTAACTGACCTAGAAATCGTATACCTACAGTAGGCAATATGGTCTGTTCACAGACCATTGGCAGCAAAAACCAAACCCAGGTAATAAAAAGTGCTAGTACTGGATAAACTCTGATCGCCAATGCGAAGATTGGTCCGCGCATACTTCCTGGCCATTATAAACAATTTTTTTACATTCGTACACAATCTAAAGAGGCCATAAAATCAACAACGCCTTGCACTAGAAAACGCAGGGCTTTAGGGGTGCGGCCCATCAGGACTGCATCATCAGTGTATAATAGTAATGGGAGTACAGACCCGTTAATTCTCAGAACATCATTAGTGAGTGTTGTTAAAAACTTGTGTAAATTATTAATATAAACAAATAAAGAGAGACGGGACCAAAACGCAGCCCTGCCTTACCCTTCTGAAAACATCAATATTATTGGAAACTTTGCCTTGCGTGTTAATTCTAGTTTTAGCTTTCAAGTTTCGATGTAGATAGGCTAAAATATGCCCTATTACCTCATCCATTCCAGTTTCCAACACGACAGACCTTAACTACGAATGTTAACAAAATCAAATGTGGAGGTCAAGTCCATGAACGCCAAATATATTGATGAGAGCTTAGCGATTGAGCATTTCCCAATTATCAATTTTAAATTGAGGGACTGCTCAATTGTGCCCACCTTATTTCTAAAATAAAATTGACAGGGATGTAAAATAGTGTTCTCCTCTGTCCAATCTTTGATCTTGTTATATAGCACCCTACCCAGTATTTTCAATGTTGTGTCAATCAGAGAAATGGGCCTATAGCAACTTGGTTGCGAACGATCGCTCTTTTTAAAGATTGGTTCAATAATTGAGGTCGACCATGTGCTTGGCAGTGGGGAGTTGGGTAAATTATTAAAAACATTGAGCAAGAGGGGGGCACACATTTCAGGATTATGTTTAATGAGGTCTATCGGACCCCCATCTAATCCTGGGGCCTTGCAGCCTGTGCTCTGGTTATAGCTTCCTCTAATTCTGGGAGAGAAATTACAACTCCCTTAGGGTTTGGCTGCTCTGGTGTATCCTTATCATTTTGTGGAGCTGTATATATTTCTGAGAAATGCGCCTCCCAGGTCTCGCTGGTACTATTACAGCTTATCGGTGAAAGAACTTGGCCCACGGCCCGCATTTCTTTTATGGCGGTCCAGAAGAGTTTGCCATTCTTTTGGCACACGGTCACATAAAATTGGCAGACATTTGGTATTCTTGGCCCTATATAAGTCACCTCTAGTCTACAAAAAGATTATCACATGACTGTATGCCATCCAATGCATCCTGTCCCAGTCCCAGTCTGTCAAACAAGCCACTGCTTTATGCAAGTTTCAGTCCTGGTTTATCTCAACTGCACCTATAGTACTGAGGGTCTAGATTACTCTGTATTGTAAAAGAAAAAATTAAACTGGAGAATGGTATCCTCAATAACATGGGGGCTGATTCATAAAGACATGTAAGAGAGTCCTTCTGAGATACTACTTTATGTAACCTTACATACCTTTGTAAATTGTCCCTAAACATCTAAAGTGGGAATGTTCAGGGAACATTCATTTATAATTGAAACAAATAGGACTGTGCCCTCTTTGCACTTCTACTGTTAGGTAGTTGTATGTTTCCAGTTGATTCAACAAAGTCTTGTATGAGTGCATAAATGGGTACTTCTGTTGTACTACTTTCCGTACTCATAAATACTTTGGCGAATTGCCCCCATCGGCTCATCTGGCTATCTTAGTCAACTGGGAAAGGATCTCAATCACAACCTGGAGGTGGGTTGTCTTGGTCTGGCTGGCTGGTACAGAAATGCTTCCTTCACTTAGTTAAGATGCATTAGCTAGGCCTGGAATGGTGATCATGCATGACAATTAAATGGATAGTCATATCATTTCGAGTGGAGTATCTTTGGGGCCCTGATTGCAGGAAGATACATTCTAATTAAATGAAGTTTCATTCATACTTGATTTCTGCAGGGGCTAAATATATGAATGGTGGGCTATTGTAGCGCAAAGAGCACAGTCATTAGGATTTGCAAAAATTCTGGCTTAATTATATTCACCACACATGTTTTTTCTCAGAGTTCTTAGAAATACAGAGATGAAAGCCTGCAGAACTCAGTCTCAGCATTAGCATTCGCATAGTGCTGATATTGGATTCCTGGCTCTGCAAAAACAATCAAGTAAACACAAGGAGATGATGGATGAAGCGTTGAAACTTTTCAGACACTCACCCCGAGTCACGGATCTGGGTTGAATCCATTATCGTTCTTTAGCTCACTTCGCCACCCCAGTTCAGAGCCAGCCATATGCAAATTAGTCTTTTGCCCTTATGCCTCATGGGAACAGTCCAGCCCAAACTGCCAAGCCAGGTCTTCCCTTGACCGGAAACAAGCATCCTGGAACCGGTTTTGGGGTAACACCCCTCATCAGCCATGCTAGCTTAGAATCCAGTGGCAAAGTGAGAAAAACAAATCAACATGACACATTGCGACATCAAAGGAGGGTGCTGTGAGATTTATTTCTGCTTTCACCTCTCTCTAATATCAGAAGCTGCCATTTTTAGACTGCTTCCACTCTGCAAATGGAAGTCAGTTACCTTTCAATGGTTTGCAACTGGCAGTAGAGTCGGTGCAAGTGATAGCGCTGTTTTGCTCTTGTCACTTTGTTTTACATGGGCACTATTGTGCACAAGGCTGTACAGGTTACATATACATTTCATGTAATAGAGTGTTATCATTGTCTTCTTCCTACCTTGTCTAAATACTGATCACTCCTTACATTAGGGGCCACTATAATTAATTCCTCCCCGCTTGTTCTTTTTGCAAGTCATGTGCATTTCTTCTGTAATAACACTATTAAGGCATCGGGCTTCAACCTCCTTGTTTTCCGCTAAATATTTTTTACAATAACAGTGAATAAATATTCACTATTGATGTAATATAAAGTGGAGCATCAATCTCTGGATCAGGACCTTCACTGGCACCTTATGCTAGTAAAATAAGATGCTTTTAAATACATGATGTGTGGGTGCAAGAAAGTGGCAACGTGTTTGTATGAGAGAGTGTGTGAATGTGTGACATGAGTTTCTGTATGTGGGAGCATGTCTGTATCTGTTAATGAAAGGGAGTGAGTGATAATGAATGAGATTGAGTGTCAGTAAATGAGTATAAGTCAGTGAGTGTGAGTTAGAAAAAGAGTGAGTGAGCCTGAGGGAGAATGAATAAGAATGAGTGTGAGTGAGAATGAGAGTGAGTGACAGAGCATTTAAGTGGGACTGAGAATGAGAGTCAACGTGAAATAGAAATACAAATGAGTGAGGCTGAAAGAAAGAGCAGTGAGTATGAGTGAATAAGCATCAATGAGTCACAGTAAGAGGTAAGTACAAACGAGTGGGTTAGAGTGAGTGTAAGAGAGTGAGTGAAAATGAATAAGTGCAAGTGAGTGAGTGAATGTGAGTGAGAATGTGTTGTTATAATTACAAGTCTGCGGTTACACCTGGTGTACTTCTTGGCTTATAGAGGCACCCATTGCAAAATGCTGGTACTGGCATGCCAGACGCAATACTTGCACATGGGATACTTAGGGCAAAGTGCTGATGCTGACAGACGGGAGGTAAATCTTGGCATGGGGCACCTGTGCAAAAAATGCTTGCACTGGAATGCTGGAGTAGATTTTTGGCACAGATACCACTAGTTTTCAAAATCTGGCACTGGCACATTGGCCAAAATTCGTGCCATAAGGGAGGATATTTCAGAGGGCATCTGTGACAAAATGCTGTCTGTGACATACTAGATATTATTATTGGCATAAGGGACACCCTTATTATATGGCCAACAGTAATGGCGAAATTATGGCACTGGAGCTCCGATAACAGAAACATGGGCTGCCTGACACATTATCACAATGCAAGCAGCTTTTAAAGCACATTTTAACTGAAGGTTTCAGTCTAACATTTTGGATGACTAATGCATCCATCTACTGCATCCTGCCTTGACCGGTTTGGACTCTAAATTGCAGACAAGCCAAGGCAGACTGATTACCTCAGTCTCACCCCTATGATTTCCGGTGGCCTAGTTTCCGATGTGAGGTTGTCCTTTGAAGTAAGATCAGACATTATCGCGATTGTGGGACCTTTTTGTCACAATCCCTTGGGTGTGATTACCCGTTTTGACGTTTCTTCACGAAACAGTGTCTAACATTCACTTGATAGTGTGAGTTTCTACCCCAATCTTTTGGTGTCTCCTGTATATATTTTGTGTCCTGATGATGACCCTGTTATAAATACCTATGCTCAGGAGTCGAAACGTCAACAAATATCATACGTGCACTATGTTTTTGAGAAATTGATGATGGATATCAGCACTCGTTTTACGGGTGTTTACTTCAAACATTCTATTATCCTTATCAGCTACATGTATATATATTTGTACATAGTATGTATGCACTTTTGATTCACCTTTTATCACTTTTACTGTGCTGTTAAATTTTAGGAGCACCTTGTTTAAGGGAAAAATATAAACATTGCATTGTGTATATTCAACAATGAGATATGTATAAATAAATGCACTAATAACTGAAACGTATTCATTTGAGAGGATTTGTTCTATGTCTTTTGCAATACTACCTCTGTTGACGTCAATGGCTACACTTCCCCCATAAGGACCATTTGTTGTGAATAATTATTTGTCCAGCCCAGTTCCCTGGGTTACTGGGTTGTCCCTTTTGTTCTGGAGTGTGTGACATACTAGACATCATGTTTGACATACGGGTCACCCATAGTATATGGACAACAGTAATGACAACATTCTGGCTCTGGCACATTGTCTGTAATGTTTGGGCTAAAGCCGCACCGATTGCAAAATATGGGCTGTGTCAAAAGAGGTAATTTTTTACAAATGGAGGCCTACTCTGGACATCAACAATTGTGTCAATGGGGACCATCAGTTTTTTTTCAGCTGAGCAGACCATGAAAGGACTTGAATATTTAATGAGATTCTTTTTGGAGTCTATAGTTTTTTAGCAAATTTATGTGAAAAGTGGGCTTTAAAAGGAACTAATGGAGCCTATTGTTTTCAAAATGTTGTCCTTTCGGTCCCCCTCCTATCAGAGGTGGGGCTCAATCGCTTCGCTCGCTCACTATAGTGCAGCAGTAAATGTTCCCTTTGCATATCACGTCAACTGCTTGACATAGGTGATATATAAAGAGACATTTATCTTTGTTGTGTTGATATAGTAATCATGCAGTTATTATAGAACTTCAGTAATTGTAGTTATTGTGATGTCATCAGGGTGAAGGTCATATGACATCACCTCCTGGAAAGACTCAGTGTCATGGTTCATATGATATCACTTCACGTGATTTCATTAAGGTAAAGTTGTAGGTAATGTCACTTAAGCTACCCCGGGCATTTTGGTGAATCAACATCCATGGTCATTATGGAACTGAAACAGTCCAAGTTCTAAGCGCTTGGCCCCTGTGGCACTAGTAAAACCCTGGTCCAAAGGGACAGGACGTTAGTACTGCCACTGATACCATGAAGCAATGTAAAGCTGTCCAGGAGCTGGTAGGCGTAAGGGTTCACAGTGCAGATAATGAGCAGTGCAGAGTACTGGGTTACATAGTGCAGAGTATTAGCAAAGCCCCCAGCGCACTGCTGCGGTGCAGCTGTAGGAGAACTGTCTGCCCCAAGGTTACAGATTGCAGTGATTTACCAATGTCCACTGCACCCTGATGCAGTGTGGAGCAATATACAGTAAGCTGAAGCCACATTATACTCAATAAACAGAGGGGGGCAGATTTACAAGCCCCTTGCGCCACTTTTGCCTCACTTTTAACATGGGAAAAGTGACGCAAACGTCACGCAAGGGGCTTGTAAATAAGCCCCAGGGAGTTTTCCCATTATACCTTGATGCAGAGTATAGCGCCAAGAGGTCTAACATGCTTTTTTCACAAAATATCCAGCAAGCAATTCAAAATTAAGCAAGACAATTGCTGTTTCAATGGACCAGAGGTTCACCCTTGATCAGTTGGGTCATACAAATGCTAAGAGCCATACAATTATCATTGATATTTAGACAATTTTTCTTATTGAACATTGTTAGACGGACCGGGAGGGTCGGCCGAGGACAAGGGGAGAGGTCTCCAGGGAGAGCCGTCTCCAGCGATCGTACAGACGAGTAACTTCCCCCCCACAGACGTACACTACACAGAGATAAGGTTTAGCGTTCTTTATAAGCAATCTTTAAGTACGGTGGAATGGTACAAGGAGGTCTGGACTCAGGGGTCCCCTCGATTCTAGTCTCTTGGATGGGAAGGGGGTAGCGGGACAGTCTTGTTACCAATCTGGTAGTTGCGATAGTAATGATGAATAGCTCACAATCCTCGAGCTCGGCGTTCTAGATGGCTGGGCCGCGGCAGCGCCGGCAGGTCCCGAGATGATTGTAGGTAGTGACGGTCCGCGGCGGCGCCAGCAGGTCCCGGTGAAGGTGGTAGTTACAACGGTCCGCGGCAGCGCCAGCAGGTCCCGACGAGGATGAAGGATGCAGAAGGTTGCGGCAGCGCCAGCAGGCAGGACGATAGTTCGCAAGGCAGGGCTACGGCAGCGCCAGTAGTCCGCCAAGGATGAGTTCTTCACGGTGTCTCTCGACTCCAGGATACAACTGCCTTCCTGCTCTGGAGCGGCCCTAGTTATAGGTCTGGCGCCCTTTGATGTCCGGACCCTCGCACTTGGAGGTCGGGAGGTCCGGGATGAGGGAGCCCAGACACCCAGCAGGGGGGGTGGAGCCAGCGCCCGGGGGAGCTGGGGGGCGATCGGCACCTGGCGGGGGAGAGCCATCAACACTTCTTCCTCCCATTGACCTGCCAAGTGGTCAGTTCACCTCCTGGGTGGATGGTGGTGCCGGGATGTCGGGGCCTGGCCAGGCCCAGGGTTAGGGTCGATCTGAGGCCACGCGGCCTCGTGGTGCAGTGTCCAAGATGGCGGCCGGGCCGGGCGAGGGCCGGTAGTGGTTCGGCCCCATGATACAGAGATGTCCGGGGGCAGGAGTCCCGTATGAGACGGGGTGCGGAGTGCTTCTGTGGGTAACACCTGGAGGGCCGGGGCTCGGGCCCTGTCATGCGGGGAGGGAGCAAGCCCTTCATGCGGCCTGTCCAACATGCGTCCCCCCCAGCTGAAGGCGGGGAGAGTCACCCATCCTCTTGGGGACTCTCCTCGTCGAGGCGGAAAAAGCGTGACAGGCCATCTGCGTTGGCGTGGTCTTGGCCAGGTCGATGTTCCACAGTGAAGTCCATCCCCTGCAGGGATATGGACCAGCGCAATAGTTTGGGGTTTTCCCCCCGCATCTGCATTAGCCACTGCAGGGGCCGATGATCTGTCTGCACCCGGAAGTGGGTACCGAAGAGATAGGGCCGGAGCTTTTTGAGGGCCCATACCACTGCAAAGGCTTCCCTCTCGATGGTGCTCCAGCGCTGTTCTCGGGCCAGGAGACGTCTGCTGATGAAGGCCACTGGTTGGTCAAGTCCTTCGGGGTTCAACTGGGAAAGGACCGCCCCAATGCCATGGTCGGAGGCATCCGTTTGTACGATGAATTCCCGACTGTAGTCGGGGGCCTGGAGCACAGGGGCAGTGCACATGGCGGCCTTCAGCTTCTCGAAGGCCGCTTGACAGTCTGGGGTCCAGTTGACCTTCTTCGGGTGGTTTTTGGATGTGAGTTCCGTGAGGGGCCCCACAATGCTGCCATAGTCCCTCACGAACCGCCGGTAGTAGCCGGTGAGCCCCAAGAAGGCTCGGACCTCGGTCTGCGTGACGGGAGGCTGCCAGGACTGGATGGCAACGATCTTGAGTTGAAGAGGGGCCACCAGACCGCTTCCCACCTGGTGTCCGAGATAGGTCACGGACCCCTGACCAATTTGGCACTTGCTGGCCTTGATTGTGAGGCCGGCCCGTTGGAGGGCCTGCAGGACCTCTCGGAGGTGGTGGAGGTGGTCGGACCAGTGGCGGCTGTACACAGCGATATCGTCCAGGTAGGCGGCGCTGAACTCCTCGAGCCCCGCCAAGACCTGGTTCACCAGTCGCTGAAAAGTAGCTGGAGCATTCTTCATGCCGAACGGCATGACCTTGAAGTGGTAGTGGCCATCGGGAGTGGAAAAGGCGGATCGTTCTTGAGCCCGGGGTGTGAGACCGATCTGCCATTAGCCCGCCGTCAGGTCAAAGATGCTGAGGTAGCGGGCAGCCCCCATGCGGTCGATCAGTTCATCTGCTCGGGGGATGGGATGAGCGTCGGTTCTGGTGACAGCGTTCAAGCCCCGATAGTCGACGCAGAATCGGAGCTCAGGAGTGGTGCCGGGGGCAGCAGCTTTGGGGACCAGCACGACCGGGCTGGCCCAGGGGCTGTCCGAAGGCTCGATGACCCCGATCGTGAGCATCTTTGACACCTCCTCTTGGATGCAGGCCCGTACCCGATCTGGTACGCGGTACGCCCGATGTCTGATAGGGGGACTGTCCCCAGTGTCTACGTCATGCAAGCACCAGGGGGTGACCCCTGGAGTGAGTGAAAACAGGGTCGCAAACTGCAGCAGGAGGTCCCGGCAGCCTTGGCGCTGCTCCGGGGTGAGGGCATCTGAGAGTCGGACCCCGTCCACGGAACCATCTTTCTCCCGGGTCTTTAGGAGATCAGGGAGAGGCTCGGAGTCTTCTTCCGCTCCGCTGTCTGTAGCCATCAGGAGGCTGAGCTCCGAGCGCACAAAGTGGGGTTTGAGTCTATTGGCGTGGAGAACCCGGAGGGGGTTCCGTGGAGATTCCATATCGATGAGATAGGTGACGGGGCTCTTGCGCTCGACCACTTTGAAGGGCCCCGTCCACTTGTCCTGCAAGGCACATGGTTCGGTGGGGGACATCACCCACACTTGTTGGCCAGGTTCGAATTCGATAGAGGAGGCGTTCTGATCGTACCATTTCTTCATGTCCTCCTGACTGGCCTCCAGGTTCGCTTTCGCCATTTCTCTGAATCGCCTGGTCTGATTGCGTAGGGTCAGGAGGTACTTGAAGACATCTGGAGGGGTCTTGAGGGGGGCCATCTCCCAACCTTCTTTGACTAGGCTGAGGGGCCCTCGCACAGGGTGTCCGTACAAGAGTTCGAACGGGCTGAAGCCGAGGGACTTCTGGGGGACTTCTCAATATGCGAAGAGTTGGCACGGCAGTAGCACATCCCATTGGCGACGGAGGGGCTCTTCCAACCCCCCAATCATCCCTTTGAGCGTGCGGTTGAACCGCTCGACTAGTCCGTTTCCTTGAGGGTGATAGGGGGTCGTGAATCGGTAGGTGACCCCGCACTGTTGCCAGAGGGACTTCATATATTTTGAAATAAAGTTTGTGCCTCTGTCGCTGACGACTTCTCGGGGAAAGCCCACCCGGGAGAAGATCCCTATTAAGGCCCGGCCGACCACCGGGGCTGTTACGGTTCGCAGGGGAACAGCCTCGGGGTAGCGGGTGGCGTGGTCCACCAGTACCAGGATGAACCGATGTCCTTGTGCTGTACGGGGGTCCAGGGGCCCCACAATGTCTATTCCCACCCTCTCGAACGGGGTGGTGACAACTGGGAAGGGTTGCAGAGGTGCTTTAAGTTTGCGGCCAATCTTCCCGAAGGCCTGGCACGTGGGGCAGGACCGGCAGTGGTTGAGGACGTCGTTTCTCATCTTGGGCCAGAAAAAGTGGGTCACCAGGCGACTGTAGGTTTTGTCTTGACCCAGGTGTTCAGCCAGGGGGACATCGTGGGCCAAATTTAACAAGAAGTCTCTAAAACGGAGGGGCACCACCAGCACTCGACTGGCCCCTAACTCCGCGATTCTCTGTTCACTGTACAACAGGTCGTTGTCCCAATAGATCCAATGGGCTCCGGTGGTGTCCCCTGCGCTCTGGGCGAGGGCTTGCTGGTGGAGTCCCTCGAGGGAGGGACAGGTCTTCTGCTCTTGACGGAACTGTTCCTGGGTGGGCCCCCCCTCTTGACGCCACTGAGCCAGGCCGGGAAGGTCCTGGGTCGGAGCGAGCCCTTCGGGAGTTTGCTCTGGGGGGTCGGTGTCCTCTACTGGAGCGATCAAGGGAGGAGGTGCTGGCCATTCGGGTTCTTCTGGTCGGGGGATGGTACAGGCGGCCATGGACCGGGTGGTTACGCACGCCCAGTCCGGGAGGCCCAACATCCCCAGGTGCTCTCTTCTTTCTACGGCGGCCCACGGGGAACTCTCAAGATCATTCCCCAGGAGACAGTCCACGGGGGCGTCATCTCGGACCGTCACCTTCAACATGCCGGAGACTCCTCCCCATTGGAAGGGGACGCAGGCCATCCGACATAGACTCTCCGAATTGTCGGCTGAACGGACGGGGCAGAGAATGTTTGGCAGGATCTGTTCTGGGGTCACCAGGTGACAGCGGGCGGCCGTCACACTGGCCCCTGTGTCACGTAGTGCTTCGGCCCTGACCCCATTAATGTTCACCCACTGACTATATTTCCTGGTGTTGGCGGGTAGGGGAGCCCGCGGGACCATGTCTCTTCCCCCTAGGCACGCTAGAACCATGGCGGCCGGTTCCCACTCTTGTTGGTCTTGTTCGCACTCTTCCTGTTCTTCGGAGATTTGTTCTCCCCCCAGGGCGGCGGCAGCTACCTGGCGGGGTCTCGGAGTCTGGTTCTGTGGACAGTTCGGGTCATTGGCGTAGTGGCCGACTCGCTGGCATCGGTGACACGTGACATTGGCTCGGAACCCCGGGCGCACCGGGGGGTTGCCCCGGTTGGCCGGGGGCGGGGTGCTGGTAGCGGGAGCGGCCGGGACGGTGTCTCTTCCTCGTCCCTGGCCTCCTCCTCCTCCTCGGGGACGGTGCTGACCTTGGTTGTTCCGGTTCGGTTCGTGTGGCCCACTCCGGCCTACTCGAGTGCTCTCCCACCGGTCAGCCTCGGCGGCGAGCTGCCGGGGGTCAGTCAATTTACTGTCGAGGAGGTGCTGCCTGAGCTCGACGAAGCAGTTGTTAGAGAGGTGCTCCCACACCATGAGATTAAAAAGTTGCTCGTAGGTCGTCACATGGCTTCCCTTGATCCAACCCTCGAAGTCTCGGCTGAAATAGTTTACATATTCCACCCAAGTTGTACCCGGGATCCGGGTGCAGTCTCGGAACCTCTGGCGGTACATTTCGGGTGTGAGCCCATATCGGGTGAGGAGGGCCGCCTTCATGTGGTCATAGGAGGTCATCAGATGGTCTGGAAGCTGTAACAGGGCATCGCGGCCTTCATTGACGAACCTCCCCCATAGACCGGCTCCCCAGTCACTTCGATCGATCCGATGGGAGGTCATGGCGATCTCGTAGGCCTTGAACCACTGTTGTATGTCGTCATCTCGGAAATACTCTCGAACGACATCCTTGGGGATGTGTACTTTCTTTTCTGTCGCTCCTGGGGTGCGCTGTTGCTCGGGCACCCCCAGTTCTTTGTTCTGCTTCCGTAGGTTTATTTCTGCTAGTTGGCGCTCGTGTTTGTACGCTAATCTCTTTTCTTCGAGCTCTCTCTGCCTCTGTTTTTCTTCCCGTTCTTCTCGGAGCCGCAGATGTTCTAGGTTCAGTTTTTGTTCGGCTAATTTGAGTTCACCGTCCATTTTGAGTCGGGCCATTTCTAACTCATGTAGTCTGTTTTTTTCTCTCTCTTGTATCTCTTCTTGCGAGAGACCCGTTCTTCACTCCTCGGTAGCCGTGGTGTTCCTCTCTGATGCTGCAACGTTTTGGTCCGGGGGTCTGACGGCCCCGGTTTCTGCCCATGACTCAATGGCGTGCTTGAAATCGTCTTTAGTACTCAGACCGGTGGTAGCAATGCCTAGTTCAATGCAGAATTGTTTCAATTCACGATGGCTGTACTCTTCCAATTTCTCCATCTGGAATTTCTCGGTGGATCCGCTCTCTTTGGTTGTCATTGTGGTTTCGTCGTGGGGTGAGCTACTCTCTGTACGATTACGCGTTGATTCGGATCCCGCCGCTGCCACCAATGTTAGACGGACCGGGAGGGTCGGCCGAGGACAAGGGGAGAGGTCTCCAGGGAGAGCCGTCTCCAGCGATCGTACAGGCGAGTAACTTCCCCCCACAGACGTACACTACACAGAGATAAGGTTTAGCGTTCTTTATAAGCAATCTTTAAGTACGGTGGAATGGTACAAGGAGGTCTGGACTCAGGGGTCCCCTCGATTCTAGTCTCTTGGATGGGAAGGGGTAGCGGGACAGTCTTGTTACCAATCTGGTAGTTGCGATGGTAATGATGAATAGCTCACAATCCTCGAGCTCGGCGTTCTAGATGGCCGGGCCGCGGCAGCGCCGGCAGGTCCCGAGATGATTGTAGGTAGTGACGGTCCGCGGCGGCGCCAGCAGGTCCCGGTGAAGGTGGTAGTTACAACGGTCCGCGGCAGCGCCAGCAGGTCCCGACGAGGATGAAGGATGCAGAAGGTTGCGGCAGCGCCAGCAGGCAGGACGATAGTTCGCAAGGCAGGGCTACGGCAGCGCCAGTAGTCCGTCAAGGATGAGTTCTTCACGGTGTCTCTCGACTCCAGGATACAACTGCCTTCCTGCTCTGGAGCGGCCCTAGTTATAGGTCTGGCGCCCTTTGATGTCCGGACCCTCGCACTTGGAGGTCGGGAGGTCCGGGATGAGGGAGTCCAGAGTGACACCCAGCAGGGGGGTGGAGCCAGCGCCCGGGGGAGCTGGGGGGCGATCGGCACCTGGCGGGGGAGAGCCATCGACACTTCTTCCTCCCATTGACCTGCCAAGTGGTCCGTTCACCTCCTGGGTGGATGGTGGTGCCGGGATGTCGGGGCCTGGCCAGGCCCAGGGTTAGGGTCGATCTGAGGCCACGCGGCCTCGTGGTGCAGTGACCAAGATGGCGGCCGGGCCGGGCGAGGGCCGGTAGTGGTTCGGCCCCATGATACAGAGATGTCCGGGGGCAGGAGTCCCGTATGAGACGGGGTGCGGGGTGCTTCTGTGGGTAACACCTGGAGGGCCGGGGCTCGGGCCCTGTCATGCGGGGAGGGAGCAAGCCCTTCATGCGGCCTGTCCAACAAACATGAATGGAAGCAGCAACACAAGACAGACAGAGAAACTGCTAGATAATGACTAATAAGTAGGTGCCAAGATCAGATCTTCTCGTGGGAAGGAGTGTGAGAAGACCTTGAGGGAGAGATGCAGTTAACACTTACATGTGCCGAATCCACTGTTTTCTGAAATCCTTGGTTTGCTGTGCCAATTTCAGAACGTGGCCACGCTTTGCAAGTACAGTTCAGCAGAAATGTTTAGGGACATGGAATGACAAAACAATAATTCATTTAAAATGCCTGTTTATGTGCAGTAGCTCTAAGGTTTTAGTGATCTTTAAACAAGAGCAAATATGAAATCTCGAATAGTTAATAGACTGTGACTAGGCACGTTCAGGCAAGGGCCACTGGAAATATGCGTCAGTGGAGGACCAAATTAGGTGGAAGGGTGAAACAAATTATGCAGCACAAAAAGGCAAATTAGGTTGCATAATGCACCACATTTTGAGATAGTTGTCATGACCTGACAAACAGATGACGGACAGGGCGACAGGACAGTAGGGACAACAGACACTAGGACCCTGTGGGTCGTGAGGGAGGTGAGCAGGTCACCGGACACCACATCCGGTCAGGGGACAGGAAGAGGACAGATTGGACCAGGGCGACCACGAAGAAGGACGTGTGTGGACCAGCTGTATGCAATATCACAATAAAGAATCGTGAGCGCACCTACCTGTGTCCGTGAGTGATTGCGCTGCATAGTGCCAACCCTGTAGACGCGACAACTGGCGACGAAGGGTGCGAGAGGAACAGACGTGCATCTCGACGCCATCAACATCGGAAGAACCAGGTGCCCACCCTGGATGTGCCCAAAGAAGAAGAGTGAAAAGAAGCGACATCGGAGCCCACCCGACCGCCTCTGACGAACAATCAGGCAGAACTGTGGTAAGCGCGAAGAAACGTGCGAAATCTCAAAATAGGCGCGAGCTCTCGCCAGAGTCTCGGCGGCCATTTTGGGATCAGGCGGCTAGGCCAATCAGAGGCGAGATCGGGGAAGCGGCCATTTTGGGGCCAGGCAAGCGAGATTTCGAACGCGAAATCTTGCGAGAAGAGCGGCGGCCATTTTAGGGAAAAGACAAAAGCAGAAAAGGCATAGAAATAAGGAGAGCGGCCATCACGGAGTCAGGCGGAAAAGAAGAAAGAGCAGAAATCAGTAAAGAAAAGACAAGAAAAGCATAGAAAGGCTAAAAATAAAAGCAAAAAAATAGAAATAGAAGAAGACAAAGAAGAAACAAAGAAGAAAACGAAAAGAAAGTAATAAAAGAGACACATAAGGAAAAAGAAAAATAGAGAGATTAAAATAAAACAAGGCAGAAGAAGAAAAAGAACAAGGGGAAGAAAAGAGACATAAGAGAAAGGAAGATAAAGAAAGAGAAAAGAAGAAAAAGAAGAAAAAGAGGAAATAAAAGAAGAAAGAGCGGATAGAAGGAGAAGAAAAAGAGAACAGAAGAATAAGAATAAAAAGAGGAAATAAAAGAAGAAAGAGCGGATAGAAGGAGAAAAAGAACGAGGGGAAGAAAAGAGACAAAAGAGAAAAGAAGATAAAGCAAGAGAACAGAAGAAGAAGAAGAAAAAGAGGAAATAAAAGAGAAACGAACAGATAAAGAAAGAAGGAAAGAATGGCAGATCCAAAGCCTAACGCACAATACAGGAGACCACTACCGTTTAACCTATCGGAGCCACAAATAGGAATAAGGTGGGAAAAGTGGATCAGACGGTTTGAAAGATATGTAGACGATACAGATGTAGCAGCTGGAAAGAAACTGGGACTACTATCGAACTTGGTAGGGGACGACGTCGAAGAACTTCTGGTGACACTGCCGACCGAAGAAACAAAAACTTATGACCAACTAAAGAAATGTCTAACAGCCAAATTCGACCCGCAACGAAACATTGACTTCGAACGATATACTTTCACCATCGCATGTCAACAAGTCGGCGAAACACTAGACGACTTCGCGACACGGCTGAGGAAATTGGTGACACATTGTGAATTTGACAAATTTGATAACGAGCAAGCAATCAGGCTACGGATCATAGAAGGCTGTCGCGACACAGGATTCAGAGCAAGAATACTTAAGGAACCAACCTCATTGGAGAACATCCTGTCACTAGCGAGAGCAGAGGCGAGAGCAACGGAACATGCCAAGGAAATGGAAAGAGCGTTGAAACAGAAAGCGCACACTTTACGACAAACAGATATCGCACAGACCAACAAAAGAATGACTGGAGGGAACAAAAAGAGAGGAGACGACCTGAAAGAACATGCTACAAGTGCGGAATGGAATTTCCACACAGAGGTCAATGCCCCGCTTTTGGCCAGACGTGCAGAAGATGTGGTGGAAGAAATCACTACGCCAGTATGTGCCAAGGTGCCCCATTAAGAGACGACAATGGGAGAACAGGAAGACAACAAGAATCGACGACAAGACATGTCAGGTATATTGACAACGAAAGGAGGAGTTCATCACGAGGGTCAGGTGAAGAAGAGGAAGTAGAGAAAGTAGAAAGACTATATCACATGTCGGAGGTGCACACCGAGCAGAGGAAGAAAGAAGGAACAGGAGAAACAACACAGCCAGCAGACAGAAGCACCCGAGGAAAGACAGACCATGCAAAGATAAGAGTAGGAGTGCATGAAACAGACTTTGTACTGGACAGTGGTGCAACTTGCAATGTCATGTGTGCATCGGAGTATGAGAGAATGGAAGTAAAGCCGACCCTGAGAGCGTCCAAGGTAAAGATCTTTACTTGGGGGGGCAAGGAAGGAAGTAATTAACTTGGGGAAGTTCACAGGGGAACTGAGATACAATGACAAGATAAATAAGGAGGACATTCATGTTCTACAAGGCGATGTCCCAGGGCCATGCCTGATGAGCAGCAGCACCGCCCAAACGATGGGCCTTATAACAATGACATATAAAAAAGACAACAGCTATGTTGAGAGCAAGCAAAGAGAAGACTCAGGGAACAAAGAAAGAGGAAGAGAACAAAAAAGGATAATGGAGAGAACAAATACAACAAAGGGCGGCTGTAGAAAGAAAGGAGCAAGAAACAAGACGGAGGGCAGAGAACAACGATCAAGATGACGAGAGGCCGGCAAAAAGAGAGCAGAAGGAGGACAACGGAAGAACAGAAAGAAGAGTAAGAGGAGAGAACAACGACAAAGAGAAAGAGCGACTGGCAAGCTGAGAACAGACGGAGAACAACTGAAGAGTAGAAAGAAAGATGACGACAGAAAACGACTACCAAGGAAGGGATGCAAAGGGACAAAGAGACTACGGAGAAAGAAGTAGGAAACAGAGACTGGGGAGAAGGATCGATGAGACTGACAATCTCTCTCTCTCTCTCTCTCTCTCTCTCACTGCCACGGCGAGTTAATGATGTAAATGGTGGTGACACGGAGTGACTAATAGAACTGTACCACGAACTGTTGTTTGCAACAAGGGGGGAGATGTCATGACCTGACAAACAGATGACGGACAGGGCGACAGGACAGTAGGGACAACAGACACTAGGACCCTGTGGGTCGTGAGGGAGGTGACCAGGTCACCGGACACCACATCCGGGGACCAGGGCGACCACGAAGAAGGACGTGTGTGTGACCAGCTGTATGCAATATCACAATAAAGAATCGTGAGCGCACCTACCTGTGTCCGTGAGTGATTGCGCTGCGTAGTGCCAACCCTGTAGACGCGACAATAGTATTTCATTATTTTGTCATTTTTACACTTAATAATAGTGTCTGGGAAAAGAGATCATCTTATAAGTAACAATTTAACACCCAAATACAGCAATGAGGAACTTAAAGTTGACCAGTCAAACTTTGCGCAAAGCGTTCCGGTGCATACAAATCCTAGTCGCCATATTTTTAGGTCGAGGACCGTAGGCTACGCTTGCGTTTATTGTTTCTTAGTATGAAGGCTTTAACCCGCCCCTCTTCTCCATTGGCTGGCTTCCTAAACGGAGGCCAGCCATTGGAGGAGAGGGGCGTCAATCCGTTTAAGCCCCGTCTTTTTCCGATTCGGCGGCGTCTTTTTTTGCTTCTGTCTTGTTTTCTTTCTTTCCTCTTCCCATTGGCTGGAATTTTACCTTCCAGCCAATGGGAAGAGGAGAGAAAGAAAACCACGCCCCGAATCAGAAAATGACGCTTGTTAGACGGACCGGGAGGGTCGGCCGAGGACAATGGGAGAGGTCTCCAGGGAGAACCCCTCCAGCGATCGTACAGACAAGTAACTTTCCCCCCCACAGACGTACACCACACAGAGATAAGGTTTAACGTTCTTTATAAGTGATCTTTAAGTACGGTAGGATGGTACAAGGAGGTCTGGACTCAGGGGTCCCCTCGATTCTAGTCTCTTGGTTGGGAAGGGGGTAGCGGGACAGTCTTATTACCAATCTGGTAGATGCGATGATATGATGAATAGCTCACAACCCTCGAGCTCGGCGTTCTAGATGGCCGGGCTGCGGCAGCGCCGGTGGGTCCCGAGATGATCGTAGGTAGCGACGGTCCGCGGCGGCGCCAGCAGGTCCCGATGAAGGTGGTAGTTACAACGGTCCGCGGCCGTGCCAGCAGGTCCCGACGAAGATGAAGGATGCAGAGGGTTGCGGCAGCACCAGCAGGTAGGACGATAGTTCGCAAGGCAGGACTACGGCAGCGCCAGTAGTCCGTCAAGGATGAGTTCTTCACGGTGTCTCTTGACTCCAGGATACAACTCCCTTCCTGCTCTGGGGCTGCCCCAGTTATAGGTCTGGCGCCCTTTGATGTCCGGACCCTCGCACTTGGAGGTCGAGAGGTCCGGGATGAGGGAGTCCAGACACCCAGCAGGGGGGTGGAGCCAGCGCCCGGGGGAGCTGGTGGGCGATCGGCACCTGGCGGGGGAGAGCCATCGACACTTCTTTCTCCCATTGACCTGCCAAGTGGTCCGTTCACCTCCTGGGTGGATGGTGGTGCCGGGATGTCGGGGCCTGGCCAGGCCCAGGGTTCGGGTCGACCTGAGGCCACGCGGCCTCGTGGTGCAGTGTCCAAGATGGCGGCCGGGCCGGGCGAGGGCCGGTAGTGGTTCGGCCCCATGATACAGAGATGTCCGGGGGCAGGAGTCCCGTATGAGACGGGGTGCGGGGTACTTCTGTGGGTAACACCTGGAGGGCCGGGGCTCGGGCCCTGTCATGCGGGGAGGGAGCAAGCCCTTCCTGTGGCCTGTCCAACATGCGTCCCCCCCAGCTGAAGGCGGGGAGAGTCACCCATCCTCTTGGGGACTCTCCTCGTCGAGGCGGAAAAAGCGTGACAGGCCATCTGCGTTGGCGTGGTCTTGGCCAGGTCGATGTTCCACAGTGAAGTCCATCCCCTGCAGGGAGATGGACCAACGCAATAGTTTGGGGTTTTCCCCCCGCATCTGCATTAGCCACTGCAGGGGCCGATGATCTGTCTGCACCCGGAAGTGGGTACCGAAGAGATAGGGCCGGAGCTTTTTGAGGGCCCACACCACTGCGAAGGCCTCCCTCTCGATGGTGCTCCAGCGCTGTTCTCGGGCCAGGAGACGTCTGGTGATGAAGGCCACTGGTTGGTCAAGTCCTTCGGCGTTCAACTGGGAGAGGACCGCCCCAATGCCATGGTCGGAGGCATCCGTTTGTACGATGAATTCCCGACTGTAGTCGGGGGCCTGGAGCACAGGGGCAGTGCACAGGGCGGCCTTCAGCTTCTCGAAGGCCGCTTGACAGTCTGGGGTCCAGTTGACCTCCTTCGGGTGGTTCTTGGATGTGAGTTCCGTGAGGGGCCCCACAATGCTGCCATAATCCTTCACGAACCGCCGGTAGTAGCCGGTGAGCCCCAAGAATGCTCGGACCTCGGTCTGTGTGACGGGAGGCTGCCAGGACTGGATGGCAGCGATCTTTAGTTGAAGAGGGGCCACCAGACCGCTTCCCACCTGGTGTCCGAGATAGGTTACGGATCCCTGACCAATTTGGCACTTGCTGGCCTTGATTGTGAGGCCGGCCCGTTGGAGGGCCTGTAGGACCTCTCGGAGGTGGTGGAGGTGGTCGGACCAGTGGCGGCTGTACACAGCGATATCGTCCAGGTAGGCGGCGCTGAACTCCTCGAGCCCCGCCAAGACCTGGTTCACCAGTCGCTGAAAAGTAGCTGGAGCATTCTTCATGCCGAACGGCATGACCTTGAAGTGGTAGTGGCCATCGGGAGTGGAAAAGGCGGATCGTTCTTGAGCCCGGGGTGTGAGACCGATCTGCCAGTAGCCCGCCGTCAGGTCGAAGATGCTGAGGTAGCGGGCAGCCCCCATGCGGTCGATCAGTTCATCTGCTCGGGGGATGGGATGAGCGTCGGTTCTGGTGACAGCGTTCAAGCCCCGGTAGTCAACGCAGAACCGAAGCTCAGGGGTGGTGCCGGGGGCAGCAGCTTTGGGACCAGCACGACCGGGCTGGCCCAGGGGCTGTCCGAAGGCTCGATGACCCCGATCGTGAGCATCTTTGACACCTCCTCTTGGATGCAGGCCCGTACCCGATCTGGTACGCGGTACGCCCGATGTCTGACAGGGGGACTGTCCCCAGTGTCCACGTCATGCAAGCACCAGGGAGTGACCCCTGGGGTGAGGGAAAACAGGGTCGCGAATTGCAGCAGGAGGTCTCGGCAGCCTTGGCGCTGTTCCGGGGTAAGGGCATCTGAGAGTCGGACCCCGTCCACGGAACCATCTTTTTCCCCGGTCCTTAGGAGATCAGGGAGATGCTCGGAGTCTTCTTCCGCTCCGCTGTCTGTAGCCATCAGGAGACTGAGCTCCGAGCGCACAAAGTGGGGTTTGAGTCTATTGGCGTGGAGAACCCGGAGGGGGTTCCGTGGAGATTCCATATCGATGAGATAGGTGACGGGGCTCTGCGCTCGACCACTTTGAAGGGCCCCGTCCACTTGTCCTGCAAGGCACATGGTTCGGTGGGGGACATCACCCACACTTGTTGGCCAGGTTCGAATTCGATGGAGGAGGCATTTTGATTGTACCATCTTCTCATGTCCTCCTGACTGGCCTCCAGGTTTGCTTTCGCCATTTCTCTGAATCGCCTGGTTTGATTGCGTAGGGTCAGGAGGTACTTGAAGACATCTGGGGGGGTCTTTAGGGGGGCCATCTCCCAACCTTCTTTGACTAGGCTGAGGGGCCCTCGCACCGGGTGTCCATACAAGAGTTCGAACGGGCTGAAGCCGAGGGACTTCTGGGGGACTTCTCGATATGCAAAGAGGAGGCACGGCAGTAGCACATCCCACTGGTGACGGAGGGGCTCTTCCAACCCCCCAATCATTCCTTTGAGTGTGCGGTTGAACCGCTCGACGAGTCCGTTTCCTTGAGGGTGATAGGGGGTCGTGAATCGGTAGGTGACCCCGCACTGTTGCCAGAGGGACTTCATGTATTTTGAAATAAAGTTTGTGCCTCTGTCGCTGACGACTTCTCGGGTAAAGCCCACCCGGGAGAAGATCCCCATTAAGGCCCGGCCGACCACCGGGGCTGTTACAGTTCGCAGGGGAACAGCCTCGGGGTAGCGGGTGGCGTGGTCCACCAGTACCAGGATGAACCGATGTCCTTGTGCTGTACGGGGGTCCAGGGGCCCCACAATGTCTATGCCCACCCTCTCGAACGGGGTGGTGACAACTGGGAAGGGTTGCAGAGGTGCTTTAAACTTGCGGCCGCTTTTCCCGCTGGCCTGGCACGTGGGGCAGGACCGGCAGTGGTTGAGGACGTCGTTTCTCATCTTGGGCCAGAAGAAGTGGGTCACCAGGCGACTGTAGGTTTTGTCTTGACCCAGGTGTCCAGCCAGGGGGACATCGTGGGCCAAATTTAACAAGAAGTCTCTAAAACGGAGGGGCACCACCAGCACTCGACTGGCCCCTAACTCCGCAATTCTCTGTTCACTGTATAACAAGTTGTTGTCCCAATAGATCCAATGGGCTCCGGTGGTGTCCCCTGCGCTCTGGGCGAGGGCTTGCTGGCGGAGTCCCTCTAGGGAGGGACAGGTCTTCTGTTCTTGACGGAACTGTTCTTGGGTGGGCCCCCCATCTTGACACCACTGAGCCAGGCTAGGAAGGTCCTGGGGTTGAGCGAGCCCTTCAGGAGTTTGTTCCGGGGGGTCGGTGTCCTCCACTGGAGTGATCGGGGGAGGGGGTGCTGGCCATTTGGGTTCTTCTGGTCGGGGGATGGTACGGGCGGCCATGGACCGGGTGGTTACACACGCCCAGTCCGGGAGGCCCAACATCCCCAGGTGTTCTCTCCTTTCTACGGCGGCCCACGGGGAACTCTCAAGATCATTTCCCAGGAGACAGTCCACGGGGGCGTCATCTCGGACCGTCACCTTCAACATGCCGGATACTCCTCCCCATTCGAAGGGGATGCAGGCCATCCGACATAGACTCTCCGAATTGTCGGCTGAACGGACGGGGCAGAGAATGTTCGGCAGGATCGTCACACTGGCCCCTGTGTCACGTAGGGCTTCGGCCCTGCGCCCATTAATGTTCACCCACTGACCGTATTTTCTGGTGTTGGCGGGTAGGGGAGCCCGCGGGACCATGTCTCTTCCCCCTAGGCACGCTAGAACCATGGCGGCCGGTTCCCACTCTTGTTGGTCTTGTTCGCACTCTTCCTGTTCTTCGGAGATTTGTTCTCCCCCCAGGGCGGCGGTAGCTACCTGGCGGGGTCTCGGAGTCTGGTTCTGTGGACAGTTCGGGTCATTGGCGTAGTGGCCGACTCGCTGGCATCGGTGACATGTGACATTGGCTCGGAACCCCGGGCGCACCGGGGTTTTGCCTCGGTTGGCCGGGGGTGGGGTGCTTGCAGCGGGAGCGGCCAGGACGGTGTCTCTTCCTCGTCCCTGGCCTCCTCCTCCTCGGGGACGGTGCTGACCTTGGTTGTTCCGGTTCTGTTCGTGTGGCCCACTCCGGCCTACTCGAGTGCTCTCCCACCGGTCAGCCTCGGCGGCGAGCTGCCGTGGGTCAGTCAATTTACTGTCGAGGAGGTGCTGCCTGAGCTCGACGAAGCAGTTGTTAGAGAGGTGCTCCCACACCATGAGATTAAAAAGTTGCTCGTAGGTTGTTACATGGCTTTCCTTGATCCAACCCTCGAAGGCTCGGCTGAAATAGTTTACATATTCCACCCAAGTTGTACCCGGGATCCGGGTGCAGTCTCGGAACCTCTGGCGGTACATTTCGGGTGTGAGCCCATATCGGGTGAGGAGGGCCGCCTTCATGTGGTCATAGGAGGTCATCAGATGGTCTGGGAGCTGTAACAGGGCATCGGGGCCTTCATTGACGAACCTCCCCCATAGACCGGCTCCCCAGTCACTTCGATCAATCCGGTGGGAGGTCATGGCGATCTCGTAGGCCTTGAACCACTGTTGTATGTCGTCATCTCGGAAATATTCTCGAACGACATCCTTGGGAATGTGTACTTTCTTTTCTGTCGTTCCTGGGGTGCGCGGTTGCTCGGGCACCCCCAGTTCTTTGTTCTGTTTCCGTAGGTTTATTTCTGCTAGATTGCGCTCGTGTTCGTACGCTAATCTTTTTTCTTCAAGCTCTCTCTGTCTCTGTTTTTCTTCCCGTTCTTCTCGGAGCCGCAAATGTTCTAGGTTCAGTTTCTGTTCGGCTAATTTGAGCTCACTGTCCATTTTGAGTCGGGCCATTTCTAACTCATGCAGTCTGCTTTTTTCTCTCTCTTGGATCTCTTCCTGCGAGAGACCCGTTCTTCGCTCCTCGGGAGCCGTGGTGTTCCTCTCTGATGCTGCAACGTTTTGGTCCGGGGGTCTGACGGCCCCGGTTTCTGCCCATGACTCAATGGCGTGCTTGAAATCGTCTTTAGTACTCAGACCGGTGGTAGCAATGCCTAGTTCCATGAAGAATTGTTTCAATTCACGATGGCTGTATTCTTCCAATTTCTCCATCTGGAATTTCTCGGTGGATCCGCTCTCTTTGGTTGTCATTGTGTTTTCGTCGTGGGGTGAGCTACTCTCTGTACGATTATGCGTTGATTCGGATCGCGCCGCTGGCCACCAATGTTAGACGGACCGGGAGGGTCGGCCGAGGACAATGGGAGAGGTCTCCAGGGAGAACCCCTCCAGCGATTGTACAGACAAGTAACTTCCCCCCCACAGACGTACACCACACAGAGATAAGGTTTAACGTTCTTTATAAGTGATCTCTAAGTACGGTAGGATGGTACAAGGAGGTCTGGACTCAGGGGTCCCCTCGATTCTAGTCTCTTGGTTGGGAAGGGGGTAGCGGGACAGTCTTATTACCAATCTGGTAGATGTGATGATATGATGAATAGCTCACAATCCTCGAGCTCGGCGTTCTAGATGGACGGGCCGCTGCAGCGCCGGTGGGTCCCGAGATGATCGTAGGTAGCGACGGTCCCGATGAAGGTGGTAGTTACAACGGTCCGCGGCCGTGCCAGCAGGTCCCGACGAAGATGAAGGATGCAGAGGGTTGCGCCAGCAGGTAGGACGATAGTTCGCAAGGCAGGACTACGGCAGCGCCAGTAGTCCGTCAAGGATGAGTTCTTCACGGTGTCTCTTGACTCCAGGATACAACTCCCTTCCTGCTCTGGGGCTGCCCCAGTTATAGGTCTGGCGCCCTTTGATGTCCGGACCCTCGCACTTGGAGGTCGGGAGGTCTGGGATGAGGGAGTCCAGACACCCAGCAGGGGGGTGGAGCCAGCGCCCGGGGGAGCTGGGGGGCGATCGGCACCTGGCGGGGGAGAGCCATCGACACTTCTTTCTCCCATTGACCTGCCAAGTGGTCCGTTCACCTCCTGGGTGGATGGTGGTGCCGGGATGTCGGGGCCTGGCCAGGCCCAGGGTTAGGGTCGACCTGAGGCCACGCGGCCTCGTGGTGCAGTGTCCAAGATGGCGGCCGGGCCGGGCGAGGGCCGGTAGTGGTTCGGCCCCATGATACAGAGATGTCCGGGGGCAGGAGTCCCGTATGAGACGGGGTGCGGGGTACTTCTGTGGGTAACACCTGGAGGGCCGGGGCTCGGGCCCTGTCATGCGGGGAGGGAGCAAGCCCTTCCTGTGGCCTGTCCAACAACGCTGCTTTCTCCGAGGCATTTGTGCTTTGCCTTGGAGAAAGATGGTTGTTGTTATGGCGTGGTCCGCTTTCCTGCCGGACCCTGTACTTCAGTATGGTAAATTCCAGGCTCATTGATACGAGGCGGTGATAACATGAAAATGAAGAGGTGCACTGCAAACTAAAACTAAAATGTTGCTCCGTGTGACTGGAAAAAATAAACAGAGCAGCAGTTGAATAAACCTGCCCGCCGCAACAGCAATTACCGGCATCCTCGTAGGTTGCGAAAGTCTCTTCTGAAGTCCCGAGACTACATGACAGTACGGACTCCAAAAAACAGGTGATGTACGGTACGCCAACTGCCTGGGAGCCAACAGCCCTGAAGGACTGGGTTCTGTAGGACCCAGCGGTGCCAGGGCACAACACCTGAAACCTTCGTGGGTAACCTGCTCCGGCGTACGAATCACAGAGACACGGGACACTTCCTTCGACGTCAAAGATTCAAGGTTTATTTGCTGCAGGGAACACAGTAGTCACGACAAGCAACACACGTGCAACTTGGGGAGACTGCTTCAAATTGGTTCTGTAGATCGCTCCTTTTATACACAATTTCCCCATTGAGTTACATTGAACACAAAAGTTTATGGCCCGGTTCCCACAATCATCCCCCAGAGGGGTCGTTTTGGTCACTTTGAAACACACAAGGTCCGGAACATAAGTGCGGAAACATTTGGCGGTTCCCAACTGTAAAAACCCATCTTCCCAACATTAGTGCATTCCAATCGGTAATAAACGGATCGAAATAGGAACAGGAACAGGTGTAGAGGAAGACGGAGACAGTGGGGAGATCGGAAAGGGTGTAGAAAGGGGAGGCATCGAGAAACACGAGATACGGGCATCAAAGGGACGTGCCTAATGAGATGCACGGCTAAGACAATAAGTCCGTGCAGCAAGATGAGCCTCGAGCGGCGCCATCTGCTTTACAGTAGCATCTCCCTCATCATAAAGACACTTACAAAGAACATGTGTCTTCCGTAAATATCTTGGGAGTCCCAGGGTCGCGAAGCGGACAACGTCCGTTCGCTGGCTACTTGAGGGCAAGAGACAAAATGGATGCCGTATCTAAGATGGAACCCGTGGGTACAGATAAAAATACCCACGTAACAGACGAACGGTTTAGGTTAGCACAGCGAAACTGCGCGCACTCACTAAACTCGTCATTTGCGGTTCATAGATACCAGACTCGACCATATTCGTACGAGTCGAAAACACCACTTACAATTGTCACGGAACCTCAGACGCTCCTTTTGCCCTCATGTAGGCAAGCACTAGTCGGAATCATACTCAATATTCATCAGACCATCTAGATGTTGCTGTAGCATAGCTCTGTCCAATCGAGTCCCATTGGTAACAGGCGGCTGTCTCATACACGTTGTAGCACAGAGGCCACATAAGGCAGGACCACACTGCACGCAAAGGCAACACGTGAACAGGAACACCACAACGACTCCGATGATCATCAGAATTTTCCAACCCCAAGTCGACATTAGGCCCCAAAACCACCCAAGTAGCGTCCAATCTCCTACATCCACGTGTATGGATTCAGAGATCTTATGCAACTTAGAGATGGCTTGATAGACAGTTGGAGCATTATCTGGAATGAAAATGCAGCAGCTCGAATGGATCACCTTACATACCCCACCTCGATCTGCTAAGATGACATCTAAAACCATACGGTTTTGTAACGTCATAAGTCTATCCGCCTGAAGTTCTGTGGTGATATTACCAAGGGCACTGGCAGTATATTAGCTGTCGATTCTACCACTCGAGTCAACTGTCTCAGGTTCCTACTATTAACCATAGGTCCCCAAAACGGGAGGAAACCCTTGAAAAAGTCTCCTGCCCCTTGACCGGCAGTATCCTCTTCGCTAATTACGCCTCTCACAACTCTAGTCTTGTGATAATCGGCATCTACGGTAAACGTCGGAGGCAACAAATTTGCAATGAAGCATGAGCCCATGAAGTCAGCGGGCAACCATGCATATGCACGATCATGACAGATGAAGTATGTACCCTTGGCAGCCAGAAACACAGGGGACGAGAACATCGGCAGAATGTAATTTTCAATGCAAGCACTCGCTCCAAGTCGGGCTTGCGATCTTCGGCCACGACCCATAAGACAATAATTACCAATGTGGGGTACGACCCATATCGGAGGTGAGCTTTTAAGCTGCTTTTCACTAGTGAACACACTATACTCGCCTCTACTCAGGACCCTGTAAGCTTGTACCTCTTCTTCGGGAATAAGCGAGGGATCATAGATATCGCTGTCTAAGTCCTCTATTGCTATTGACAAAGGTTTCTGATACGAGGTAGGACCAGAGTAGGGGGAACGTGGTTCTCGAATGGGGTGGAAACCCAGTGCACTTCGAAACATTGTTTGAAATGCTCGAGCTGACCCTTGGGAACTATATGGTAACACCAGATATGGAATTCCCTTATCCGTAGTATGCGGCATCAACCCACACACCCAACAGTTAGTAGTGTTAACCACTAACTGATGCTGATGAAGGAGCTGAATAAAGGAATTATTACGGAATTCTGCACGTCTAGCCTGCTCGTGTTCAGGTAGGATGTGAAAAGAATGGGGGGATGCAGTGGAGATAAGTTTAGGGTCAGGTGTAGGAGTAGGTAACACAGGAGACAGAAAACCAGATATCATATAATACACCCCACCCACCAAGAATGCAGAAACAGTCAAGAATAACATAAACACTTGAAATATAAAACATTTCGTACGGCTAAGTTGCTGCAACTTGAATCTTCGAGCTTGAGCTTCTTCTAAGTCCATCAGCTTCGAAAATGCCATTCCCTACGACCGTCCGCAACGTTTCTTGACGCACTTCGTTCTGTGTAGCAATAGTCAATCCCTAGGAGTTCCCAGGAACCGACGGTCTTTAACCTAGCGTCAAGACCTACTATCCAGAAGGAAGTACGCGCGCGGCCCTACGGCCTTTAAATGCACACTATATATATATATATGCAAAAACAATGTCTCTCGGCTGTGGAAGCAAAAAGGTATAAGGAATGAAGCTCAGTGTGTATATACAAGAATAATCACAGTAATATGAATGTTCAAACTGATCGTGGAAAACGGGATAATGCAATTATCGAAGAACAGAACAGGATCTTTTATTAGTCTTTAGTGTGGGATCGTAGAAAGTATCGCGTTTTCCCAAGACGTGTCTGCTCGTCGAACAAAGGATCCGTTGAGGAGACAGCGTCCTGCTGATCAGTTGAGTGTTCTGGTCTCGAGTCCTTTGATGACAATTGTTCAACAGAGTCTGTCTGCTGCTCTGAGGACTCTCCAACAGGCTGTGCGTCGCTGAAAGGTACAAACGCCGGCAATCCTTCGGTTTCAGTTGATACAATGCCTTTCCTCACCCACGAGTCTGCTGGCAACGGGATGGGGACTTTCTTCGTGTGGGTGGCGTGCACCCAATTCTTCCGCCCCTCAAGACGAACCGCAGTTCTCGTGGCAAGGAGGACCTGGTAGGGTCCGGTGAACCTCGGGTCCAAGTTATTTTTGCGCGAAAAGTTCCGCGTCACCACCCAGTCTCCGGGCTGGAGCTGGTGGCCTGGACCCTCCGTCTGCGTCGGCAGCGCGTCGTGAACCTGTTGGTGAATTAACCTCAGTTTAGCAGTCAAGTCATGAAGGTAATCGATCAACATTGGGTACTCGAGATCACAAAAAATACCTGGCCTAGGAACCCCCCACACATTCGCAGGACGACCGAACACTATTTCATAGGGACTAAGCCCTACTCGGGAGTGTACAGTCGCCCTAGTTGACAGTAATGCTAAAGGTAAAGCGTCAGGCCACGAAAGACCAGTCGTAGCCTGAATCTTCGCTAGCTTTAATTTAAGGGTGCCGTTATACCCTTCAACCAAACCAGCTGACTGGGGATGATTGGCGCTATGGAATTTCTGATTAATTCCAAGGCCCTTACACACACTCTTCATCACACTACCCACAAACTCACTTCCGTTATCTGACCACACGACTCTAGGCATTCCGTACCGAGGAAAATATTCCTTCAGTAGGATTTTCGCAGTAGACAAAGCAGTATTGTCTTTGAGAGGATAGGCCTCGATCCATCGGGAGAATGCGCAAACCACAACTAAAACGTATTTCAGGTTATTGCATCGCTCCATATGGATGAAGTCCAATTGGATCACCTCAAAGGGACATGAAGGGGGAGCAAAACTGCCAGGAGGAGTTGGGGTTCCTTTGCCAGGATTATACATCATACACACCATACAATTCTTCACCAGACGTTCAGCACATTTCGTGATACCATCATTCTTCCATACAGAAGACAACAATTTACAGATACCTTTTGCACTAATATGTGCTAACCCATGTGCCATTGTCACAACGGCCAGCACATACGCATCGGGCAACAACCATCTTTTCTGATCTGACAAATCAATCCAACAACCATTCGCATCCAATTTTCCCGTGCTTTCTTTCCACTTCATCTTTTCAGTCTCGGTGGCCTCATTCTGAATTTCTTTCACACTTTCGATAGTGTCCTCACACATGCTCGATTCTGTAGGCCACCTAACCGAACTCGTCACATACATCCGAGTGCTAAGGTTCCGGGCAGTCTCCTTAGCGATCTCATCTGCAAACGCATTACCACGACCAACATCATCCGTCACCTTACGATGCGCACTACATTTAACAATCGCCACTTGTTTAGGCAATGTCAGTGCATCCAAAAGATCATTCACAAGTTGGCCATGCTGAATCTTCGTACCGTGCGACGTCAAGAAACCTCTCTCTCTCCACAATCGTCCAAAACTATGTGCGACACCAAATGCATATTGGCTGTCGGTAAACACATTCACACGTTTCCCTTTTGCTAACACGCACGCTCTGGTGAGAGCGATGAACTCTGCAGCTTGGGCAGAATTCTGATTCAACCTTGCAGTCTCAACAACAGTATTCAACGTTACAACAGCGTAAGCAGTAGTCACATCGCCATTCGGCAACTTAAAACATGACCCATCCACATACAATGTACCGTCCGAGTCTTCCAATGGGGTGTTTTTAAGGTCCACTCGACCTTTTGTTTCTTCCTCTGTCCTCAAGTAGCAATCATGTTCTGCTACTTCATCTGACTCTGCGCTAATTGGTAACAAAGTTGCCGGGTTCAGAACTATACAACGTTTTATCTGAATATGACTTGCCAGCAACGTTAGCTCGTACCCAGACAACCTCGCACTCGTTAAGTGCTGCGTTTTCGTACGATTCAAAAGAGTATCGACTGCATGCGGAACCATCACCGTAAGCATATTATCCATGACCAGTCCTGCTGATTGTCGGATGGAGACCGCAGCTGCCGCAGTTGCTCTCAAACAACTCGGCAATGCTCTAGCTACTGGGTCCAAAGTCGAGGAAAAATATGCACATGGACACTGTTTACCACCAAAAGGTTGCGTCAAGACACTTAAAGCACAACCTTCCCTCTCGTGAACATATAATGTAAACGGCTTACTGTAGTCGGGAGTACCCAACACAGGAGCCGAACACAATGAATCACGCAGTTCAGAAAAACTTTTCTGAAATTTTTCCGTCCATGGTAAAGGAGTTGAAACATCCTTGCACGTAAGAGCCACCAATGGTTTCGCTAGCAAGGAAAAATTAGGAATCCATTGCCTGCAGTACGACGTGATACCTAGAAAGGCACGCACATCTCTTTGGGTTTTTGGCACAGCCATTCGCGCAATCGCTGCAATTCTCTCTGGGGTCAACCTCCTTCCCTCCTTTGACAATAAGTGACCTAAGTAGGTTACTTCTTGACAACAATATTGGAGTTTAGAAGGGGACACCTTATGATTCAACTCACAGAGATGTTGCAGCAATGACACCGTAGCAATTTTGCAAATGTCCTGAGTATCAGCAGCCACCAATAAGTCGTCGACATATTGGATTAAAGCCGCGCCAACCGGCAACCTAAACGCATCCAGTTGACCCTTCAAGGCTTGACTGTAAATCGATGGACTTTCACAGTAGCCCTGAGGAGCGCGTTTGAACCGGAAGCTGCGTCCACCGAGAGAGAAACTGAAAAGGTCTCTGCTCTCCTCGGCAATCGGGATGCTGAAAAACGCATTTTTCAAGTCAATCACCGAAAACCACGATGCAGAAGCTGGAATCAGAGTCAGTAGCGCCGTGATGTCAGGCACAACAGGGAATTGAGGAACCACAATTTTATTCACCTCCCGTAAATCAATAACAAAACGATAAACGGGTGGCTTCGAAGGATCAGTACGTTTAAGAATGGGCAGTACAGGGCTGTTGCACACGTTTCCCCGTGTCTCTTCAATAACGTCTTTCTCGATCAAATCATAAATGATCGCTAACAATGCTCGTTCACCATCAAGGGAGATACGATACTGGGGAATACATGGCAATCGCACATTACATTTCAACTGAACAACATAGGGGGAGATGTCAAGCAGGCCCACATCATTGGGACCTGTTGCCCACAAAGACGCAGGAAGAGAATTCAATTCCGGTGGAAGCTTATCGAGAGACAAATACATAGGAGAGACAACCCTCTCTCCTAACGTAAGCTTTACACCCGCAGGAGAACAATACAAAGTTGCATACAAACGTTTAAGCAAATCCAGGCCCAAAAGATTTTCACCACAACCAGTAGTCAAAATTAACGGAGCTTGAAGCTCACGTGGCCCAATTGTAAGGGGCAAAGGGCACGAAACTGGATTGCTAACGGGGGCGCCAGAGAATCCAACGGAAACATTTGTTAAGCCAGACAAAGGTGCGCCAGGGAGTTTCGAATGCATGATAGAACTTTTCGCTGCACCAGTGTCCAACAGAAAAGGCTCAACGACGCCCGATGTAGCAACTGCGACGTAAGGCCCTCTCTGATCAACCGGAACTGATACCACTCCCTCTCCTTGTCTGTGGCTGTCCTAGTAATTACTGTCGTCAGTACCCTGATCGACGTAATAATCGTCTACATTGTACTGCGCAGATCGTCCTTGCGATGATCCACGTTGATCGAAACAATTAGTAGAATTAGAGGGGTTATCGGAACGATCATTCTGAGCACCACGACCCCTACCGCGTGACACCTGATGAGAACCACCACGACCTCCTTTGGACGAATTACCACTATTTCGATCGTTCAAAACAGGGCAATTGAATTTAATGTGTCCCTCCTGTCTACAATAAGCACAATGGTTGTACCCTAACGATGATCTTTGGGAGGAGGAGTCATTACGTGGCTGCGATCGATTCGATTGCGACTGCGTTCTATTCTGTTGGGATGCATTCTGGTTTAAACGCGGAGGATACGCTTGTTGCAGCAACACTTTAGTTTTTAGTTCTTTCGTCTTTTTATCAGCACGGTCGTTCTCCTCTTTCTCTCTATTCTCATAATATTGTGCTGTAGCCAATATCTGAGCTGAGGTAGAAACGGCCCATGCACTTTCCGAATTCTTCAATTTATTGCTCAAATCGGGCAATAAGTTTGAAACAAATTTATCCACAAACAATCGCTGACCACCCTCGGTACCCATATCCTGTCCACTGTGGTCAATGAATGCTTCCTCGAACCTCGTAAAGAAGTCGGAAACGCTCTCGTCCTTCTTTTGCTTACAAGCTGACAATTTGTCCCAGTTCACCCTCATAGCTGGCATAAGAGTCTTCATTAACGTTATTATTCGTTGAGGAAGAGCAGTAATCATCTGCTCAGGTTTAGCCCCACCAGTTTGTAACCCATCCGCCGCCACAATGGCAGCCCAATCACCACCTAATTCATTCGGATGATTCTCCTGCCGGATCTTAGCCCATACAGGTTGCGGTACGACATTTCCGAACAACATATCAATATCGGCAAGATTCATTATGGTAGCGTCCACAAGCTGCGATAGTTCTTTGTAATACCCTGTAGGATTTTTGCGAGGGTCAGGCAAAGATTGCTTCACCTGTAACACTTCTGAGCATTTCCATGGGAGATGTATCCATACTCTCTGGAAATGCCGCAGAATAATAGGATTAGCTGTAGCATCACCTGGCATCCACACTGGTGGAACTTCACGCATGGGAAACTGACCAGACTCATCTGGCTGTCTTTCAATATCCTCAACAAACAATGCATGAGGTATCGGAGTGGGACGAAAAGATAGCAACCGCTCAACAGCACGTCGAACATTGGTATCCACTATCAGTCCATTTGAGAACTGAAGCTGAAGATCAGACAAAGCGGCCAGCACCTCGTCAGGCGCATCAGCCGATATCTGATCGCGAAGGAACTTACACATTTCATCGAACACGTATCTCTGGGTTGGTATATTGAATTGACAAAACGTTTCGAGCACCACACGGGGCGGACTTCTAAGAGGGTTCACCATCCAACCCATCGCCATATTATATAGCGGAACGCGTTCTCTGTTTCCAGGAAGCTGACTACGTCTCTGAGGACCCTCGGAACCAGCGGACCCATGAACAGGTCCGAGCGAATGAAAGAAACTAGCCGCAAGAGGAGTAGTACGAGAACGAGTCGAGGGAGAAGTATAGGACACATGACTAACAAGTGAAGGGGTAGAAACAGTAGCGACAGCAGGAGTTAACAGAACAGTAGCAGCAGCGGGAGCAGGAGTATGTGGAAGCGGTGGAGCAGTAGGGATAGCAACAGGCAAAGGAGCAGGAACAGTCGGGAGAGCGGGTGCAGGTTGAGGAACAGGCGGGGGAATAATAGGCGGGAGAATAGGTACGGCAGGAACCACAGGAGTTGCGGTACCCTGCACGTACGGAGGTGGCGACTTCAGAAGATAAGACATTAAAGGATCCTCAACTGGCTCTTCCTTCTTTTCCGACTCCGTAGGCAAAGCGGGATAACATTTATCAACGGTCATACGCTGTAATCTATCGAACACTTCCTTATCCTTAACCTCCTTGTCGCGCTGAAATTGCTCTGCTTTCTTCACTATGGTAGCAACATTATCTCTCTGATTTCGTTTAGTCTGTCTGATTTCTTTCTGTCGGGCTTCTTTACGCCACAACCGAAAGGCATCAAGCATGGCCGGCCTTGACTTTCTTTCGAACAATTTAATCTCTAAATTATCTAAGATCGGGGCCTCGAAGCTACCATAAGGTGGCCAACGAAGGTCACCATCCTTCTTCGTGTATTTAATCCAATAATCATTAAAAGTAATGGGGCCTAGCCCATGTTTACTATATAGTTCATAAGTGGGAGTTCCAACCGGAGGTATCGGACACGAGTCCTCCAGTCGGGAATCCGTACCACAAGGTCTGAAACAACTAAACAAAGTACTACGACCAGGCATCTTGCACACTAGCCGAGTTTCACAGACTTCAAGGGTTACGGGATTTACCAAGTCCCAGCAAAGAACAAAACCCTCGGTTTTTGGCGGCTGCAGTCGTCAAACAACACAACAAAATACGCTTAGCAAAGTGTCATCGACAAAAACACTCTCACAGCGTCAACAACAAAAACACTCGCTAAAGTGTCAACAACCAAGGACTCTGGGAGCGACCCACAAATACTTAACTCAAAGATCAATGGCGTCACCAGGAAGGCCCGTCAATCGTCTCGCTCTACCAAGGTCTACGCCAGGCGCCAAAACAGGTCTACAGTCAGGGCAGCAGTCCGTCGCAGCCGTCAGGAGGCGGGAATCTTCGCGGGAAAAGTCTTCGGGCCACTTATTTCGACAACAGGATCGATGAAGCGGGGTGCACCTTCCCTCAGAGATTTCACACGAAGTTCCTCACGATCGTCGGGCTTGGACCGGTACCACTGATGCAGCCCCACGTTGAGCGCCAACTGAAGGACTGGGTTCTGTAGGACCCAGCGGTGCCAGGGCACAACACCTGAAACCTTCGTGGGTAACCTGCTCCGGCGTACGAATCACAGAGACACGGGACACTTCCTTCGACGTCAAAGATTCAAGGTTTATTTGCTGCAGGGAACACAGTAGTCACGACAAGCAACACACGTGCAACTTGGGGAGACTGCTTCAAATTGGTTCTGTAGATCGCTCCTTTTATACACAATTTCCCCATTGAGTTACATTGAACACAAAAGTTTATGGCCCGGTTCCCACAATCATCCCCCAGAGGGGTCGTTTTGGTCACTTTGAAACACACAAGGTCCGGAACATAAGTGCGGAAACATTTGGCGGTTCCCAACTGTAAAAACCCATCTTCCCAACATTAGTGCATTCCAATCGGTAATAAACAAGTCAAGTCAAGTCAAGTCAAAAAAATTTGTATAGCGCACTACATACCCAGAGGGTTTCAAGGCGCTTAGGAAGGGGAGGATGATTATTTGTCAAATATCCACGTTTTAAGCTGCTTTCTGAACGCTAGGTGGTTCTGGGTGAGGCGAAGGTAAGCGGGGAGTGAGTTCCATGTTTTAGCAGCCAGGTATGAAAAGGATCTGCCTCCCATGGTGGTCTTGTTGATGCGAGGTATAGTGGCGAGGGCTTGGCTGGAAGAGCGTAGTTGGCGGGAGGGGGTGTAGAAGGACAGTCGAGAGTTGAGGCAATCTGGTCCGATGTCGTAGAGTGATTTGTGTGCGTGGGTAAGCAGTCGGAAAGTGATTCTCTTATTGACGGGTAGCCAGTGGAGGTCTTTAAGGTGGCCAGAGATGTGTTCGTTGCGTGGGATGTCTAATATGAGTCTGGCTGAGGCGTTTTGGATTCGTTGGAGTTTCTTCTGGAGTTTAGCGGTGGTACCTGCGTAGAGGGTGTTTCCGTAGTCCAGTCGGCTCGTGACCAGAGCATGGGTGACTGTTTTCCTTGTTTCGGAGGGGATCCAGCGAAATGTTTTTCTGAGCATGCGAAGAATGTTGAAGCAGGAAGAGGATACGGCGCTGACTTGTCTGTTCATTGAGAGTGAAGAATCTAGGATGACGCCAAGGTTCCGTGCGTGGTCTGTCGGGATGGGTGCTTTTCCATCGAAATAGGAACAGGAACAGGTGTAGAGGAAGACTGAGACAGTGGGGAGATCGGAAAGGGTGTAGAAAGGGGAGGCATCGAGAAACACGAGATACGGGCATCAAAGGGACGTGCCTAATGAGATGCACGGCTAAGACAATAAGTCCGTGCAGCAAGATGAGCCTCGAGCGGCGCCATCTGCTTTACAGTAGCATCTCCCTCATCATAAAGACACTTACAAAGAACATGTGTCTTCCGTAAATATCTTGGGAGTCCCAGGGTCGCGAAGCGGACAACGTCCGTTCGCTGGCTACTTGAGGGCAAGAGACAAAATGGATGCCGTATCTAAGATGGAACCCGTGGGTACAGATAAAAATACCCACGTAACAGACGAACGGTTTAGGTTAGCACAGCGAAACTGCGCGCACTCACTAAACTCGTCATTTGCGGTTCATAGATACCAGACTCGACCATATTCGTACGAGTCGAAAACACCACTTACAATTGTCACGGAACCTCAGCCCTCCCGAGCTGTCACGGAGCTCCATTAGCAGGCGTCCATCCTTGTCAGCATCTAAGCCACACACCCCTCAGCTACAATCTTAAAACAGGTAAAATGTAAAAGATTATTTATTGCATGTCCCTACCTGTTCCTCCAGGACCTGTGCACCTCTCGTCCCTCAGTCCAGACTGTGTACTGCTCCTGCCTTCAAGCTTCCCGAACATCCTGCTTTGGGAGGGAAATCAAGCTTCCCAGTTCTGCTGGGGAGACGGGTGGCTAGCTCTCCAACCCCACCCAGTGTGTGGAGTCCGCCTCTCCTGACCCCCAATCACCCTTGCCCGTGGAGGCTGCCTCACCTGCCCCCAATCACCCCTGCATGTGGAGTCTGCCTCTCCTGCCCCCAATAACCCTGGCATGTGGAGGCTGCCTAGCTCCAGCCCCTCACGGGTTGAGGCCGCCCCTGCCCTTGTGCACGCGAGCAGGTGTTGTTCTCTTGCCGCCTCCGGATTGGCCAGAAGTTTCTTCCTCCTCGTGCCGGGGGTGGGCCTCCGCACCTTCCCCCGGGCCTCTCATTCACTCGGGTGAGTGGAGCACGGTGCAGCAGGAGCCACGGATCCGACCCAGCAGGGACTCCCCACCCCATCCCCCACCGCCATGCCGCTGGACCACCTGCTGAGGGGGCTACTCCTGGTGTCTCTGGTCCTGGAGGAGGCGAGCAGGGCGTGCAGCACCAGGCACGCGGTGTACTGGAACATCAGCAACCAGAGGTGAGGGGGTGCCCGCTGGGTGCAGGGGGCATGGGTGGGTGCAGGGGGAAGAGGGTGGGTGCAGGGGGCAGAGGGTGGGTGAAGGGGTAGGGGTGGGGGCCTGGGGTCATGGATCTGCACTTGGACATTTTTTATTTTATTTATTTTATGTGTTTTTATATAGCGCAGACTTTACCCGAAGGTGTCAGAGCGCTTCACAATAGGAACAGTACTGATACATGAGGAGAACATTACAAGTGAACAAATTACAAAAGCAAACGTTAAGTTACCTGAGGCCAAGTCGAGCTCGTGTACAGGAGTCATATGGTGGATGTGTGGGGGGCTTAGGGGCCGTGGGCTTGTCAGTCTGCAGAGCTCCATGCTGGCCTGACTGCAGGCAGACGTGGATGCTTGCTGCAGAGCTATGGGAACGGGGCCGGTGGGAGCAACAAAGGGCAGAGGGTCACTAGCGTCCCGGATGGATCAGTAGCAACCGGGAGTGGGTGACCGGGAGAGGCAGGGGGTGCTGGCAGTGCATGCATGGAGCATACCGGGGTGTTCAAGGAGGGCCATGGGGACAAGTGGGGCACATCCAGGAATGAGTAAACTACTTCCTGCATTATATATCCTCTTTCAAGCAGCACACATTTCTCACGCTTTCCCTTAAGTTTGTGAATTTCTCAGGCAGAAGTACTTTTTAGGTTGACAGGCGTCTGAAATATCAAGACGTATGAATGAAAAGAATTTAAGACAAAGTTGAAAGGAATAGATACATCTATAATGTTTTATTCACATTATAGGAAAGAAGATTGTCAAAACCAAATGTACAATACAAAATCGTATCCGTGCCCCTGGGGGGTAAAGGGGGACGTGCAATCGTGAGGGTAGTGTGAGGAGGGAATTAGTGACAATAAAAGCACGTATTATTCAGACATTCTCATAAGTTAAATGTCAATTCGACAGCATATAGACATCAAATCAGATTGACAGTTCGAAATACACATGCCCCTGAATCCGTACTATCCACAATTTGGGGTAGGAGGAGGCTGTGTGGGAGTTGAGAAAGTCGACGTTTCGACCCAAGGGAGGCAGGAGACTTTACAATCCTTGCGGGTGGGTCTTCATCAGGACGGGAAGAGGGTGGCGGGGCAAGCAACCTGTTTTAATCAGTGTTGCCGAGTGAAATTAATTTTCTGGGGTCGATATAAGCAACAGGTTTTGGAAAAGTACTGTATATATCCCACAAGGGTAGATAAGGAACGAAACGATCCGGGTGCTGGACTGGGGACCACTCCAAATTTCGATTTGAGGGAAGTCAGTCATGTGTCCCCGTGGATTACTCAGATTCTTTGACCCGTTTCACGTAGCTCTGTCAGAGCGTAGCGTCTGCCTCGGCTGCCTCGAGGCAGCCGAGGCAGACGCTACGCTCTGACAGAAAATTAATTTCACTCGGCAACACTGATTAAAACAGGTTGCTTGCCCCTATGATGTCTATATGCTGTCGAATTGACATTTAACTTATGAGAATGTCTGAATAATACGTGCTTTTATTGTCACTAATTCCCTCCTCACACTACCCTCACGATTGCACGTCCCCCTTTACCCCCCAGGGGCACGGATACGATTTTGTATTGTACATTTGGTTTTGACAATCTTCTTTCCTATAATGTGAATAAAACATTATAGATGTATCTATTCCTTTCAACTTTGTCTTAAATTCTTTTCATTCATACGTCCTTCCTACTGGGACCCCTTCTTCTCAACGTCAAACACCCAGGTCCCAGTGACTTCCTTGGGTTAACCCTCTTTCTCATACTGAAATATCAAGAGGCGGGCAGGGGTGTAGGCACCCACAGGTTCAGTTGCAGCAGGGCCCAGAAGCCTGAGGGGCCCAATGAACCCAGAATATTGCTGTATTCACTCGCCCAATGAGCAAGCAAGAGGCCTATGTTCCCTACTTGTCCTGGGACCCTTGCAACAACACTTGGGTAAGACATTTGCTTCTGGTGGACAGTAGTTGGTTTTTGCCCCACACTGGGAAAGAACAGGAATTGTACAAGTATATTTACAAGCTGTATGGGCGCTGTGCAAGTACTGTCATCTACTATTTGTAACAGGCCTAGCCGGGGAGGAAGGGGGTCACAGTGCCACGACCAGGAAGAGACAGTGACTCCGTCACCATGTGGGGTGGGGGAAGCTCTTTCAGGTGCAGATTGAGGGCCTCTGTTTCCTGCTTGTGCCTCTGTTCCCTGCTTGTGCCCCTGTTCCCTGATTGTGCCTCTGTTCCCTGCTTGTGCCTCTGTTCCCTGCTTGTGCCTCTGTTCCCTTCTCGTGCCTCTGTTCCATGCTTGTGATCCGGTTTTCGTGCCTCTGTCCCATTTTCGTGCCTCTGTTTCCTGCTTGTGCCTCTGTTACCCACTTGTGATCTAGGTTTTCGTGCCTCTGTTCCCTAGGGCGTTACGGGGCAGAGAGCTGTGTGTGTCTCTCTGTGTGTGTCTCTCTGTGTGTGGCTCTGTCTGTGTGTGTGGCTCTGTGTGTGTGTGTGTGTGTGTGTGGCTCTGTCTGTGTGTGGCTCTGTCTGTGTGTGTGGCTCTGTCTGTGTGACTCTGTGGCTCTGTCTATGTGTGTGTGTGGCTCTGTGTGTGGCTCTGTCTGTGTGGCTTTGTGTGTGTGGGTCTGTCTGTGTGTGTGTGTGTGGCTCTGTCTGTGTGTGTGGCTCTGTCCGTGTGGCTCTGTCTGTGTGTGTGTGTGGTGCTCAGTCTGTGTGGCTCTGTCTGTGTGTGTGTGTGTGTCTCTGTGTGTGGCTCTGTCTGTGTGTGTGTGGCTCTGTCTGTGTGGCTATGTGTGTGGCTCTGTGTGTGGTTCTGTGTGTGTGGCTCTGTGTGTGTGGCTCTGTGTGTGTGGCTCTGTCTGTGTGGCTCTGTCTGTGTGTGTGTGTGTGTGTGGCTCTGTCTGTGTGTCTGTGGCTCTGTGTGTGTGTGGCTGTGTGTGTGTGTGCGTGTGTGTGGCTCTGTGTCCGCTAATACTCTCTACTACTCTTTAATGCTCACCTATTGCCATTGTAAATGACAATACCATTTATTTCTGTTTTTAAAAAAATGCCATTTGCAATGCCAAAAGCTCTAACTTTAACACAGCCAAGACCACTGCATTGTAAATGCTTGTTTGTAACATGTGAGCCATTTGAGCTAGAAACAAAAAAAAATGTTTTGTTAAAATTTGCAGATTGTGCATCAGATGATGGATTACATGGCAAGCACGGTAAATACATACTTTTGCAAAAAATTCTGCAGTTGCAGAATCACATCATTCCAGCGGCCCTGGTTAAAGCATACATGCACATTGTTATTTTTGTAACAAGCATAATTGTTATGTTAATTCGCTTTCTCAAATTTCAAGCAGTACAAGCTCTGGCTCGCAAAGTGTAACAAAGAGGAGACTTTTAGCAATACTGTAGACACTTATAGGTGTCCTCTTTATTTTATCAGCAGCTCAGCTGAGCCCCAGACTGGGCCAGACAATGTACATCTGAGGGTACACTCTTGCAGGATGTCACCCAGCCCAAGTCCCTCTGTCATGCAAAGACTCCTGCCGCCATTAAAGTATGCAGCTGAAAGAGCCTAGAAACTAAAATTCTTTATAAATGATGACTCATTCCACTAACACACTTACCAACAATACCAGGCCCATAACATAGTGAATGAGGTGAATGGATCATATGTTATTTTGACTCTATGCAATAAACTATCTACAATAAACAAGTCCAGCTTGTCATTTTGAAAAGTTTATTTTTTAGATTTCATAAGTAAAGTCTTTAATAACTCACTTTATTAGAATCAAACATTTAGTTTTATTAATTCAAATCACATTAATCATTGGCACAAAGTAAGCTGTCAGAATTAATCAAAAATGATGAATTTAAGTAAACATTAGCTTTTTCTCCAAGTTAATTTTCAAGCCTGAAAGGGAAACAAATAATAAACAGTTGCATGCTTACACTCTCCCAAGGCAATCCGACAGCGCTTCGCCCCTCTGGAAAAGAACGTTTCCAACCCCACAAGAGAGCCAATTTTATATCATTTTTCGCTCTCAAATCTGACTAAATGTTATTATTTAGTAAAGTTCAGCACTGTGATTGGTTTATGGCCATCAGACCACCTCAGCTACTAGTCCAGAGAATATGCGCGTCACTGTGCCATTGTCCATTCAAAGTGACAACGACTTCCGAGGCATTTGCAACAAAAAGTTGCCAATCCACTTCCACCAGAGCTCGGCAGATTCACGCTTGTCACTTCCTCGACCTTGAATAGGATCAGCCAGAGCAGTCCATGGAATAAACTCCATTTAAAAGTCTTTTCTTTAATAAAGTTCTGAGCCAGAGAAGCAAGTTCATTGACCTCTTGCAATGTTTTTTTTTTCTTTCACCGTGCAGCTTGGCTCAGCTTCTGCTCAATTCAGGCCGACCAACTTTCTCCAAGCAAGAACTAGGCCTCAGCTCACACTCGAGCTATTATTTAAACAAACACAAAAGAGTGATTAATTCAAGTAAAGCAAACCCTTGTGTACCACCCAGTCCCTTATTAATTATTAATTAACCCACTAATAAAAAACATTTAGCAGAAGCAAACATTTAAAGCAGCACATAAAATAACCACCATTCTCCATGTAGTCCAGCTTTATGTTTCTGAAAGAATAAAAAGATAATTAAATGACACACAGACAGACAATACACAACATAAGACTCACATATAAGCACATATAAAAGCACATGCCATGAATGATCAGCTGCATGTTAATGGTGACAAAGACAATAGGACAGACATAATAAACAGGACAATATTAATAATGTGTTACAAAAACAGACTTGCAAATGCACATAAGCACATATAATTAGTTTCCCGCGTGTTCATGTGTGGTGCAAACTTAATCTAGGTTGAATTAGTAAAATAAATCATGCAACAGTGCATTAATTAATCAGTTAATGTTATAGGGAATTGAATCCACAGGCCAGAATAAAATATTTTCTGCAGCCCGCTCTATCAACTCCCTCATCTGGTGATATTAAAATCACCAAACAACACTCCAAAAATTTTTAGAAAAATTTCACCCATTTTAGAGACAACACACACTGAATTCTCTCGATATTAGTTTCCCTAAACCCCTGTCTCAGCTGTCTGATTATCTTTATCAAACTGAGCTCTTCGCATTTCCTCTAATTCGTATTCCTTTTCCTGTTCCTTTTTGAGTTTATAAATTCTTTTCTTTTCATTCTGACGCTTCCTTCTTTTGTGAATCAAACAACTAATTTTTAGCAGCATTATCATTATAACAATGACAATTACTGGATAGAGCACTTTGCCAATGATGGACCTGCCAAGTTCTGAAAACCAATCTTTAATGGCCTCCATTCTTTTTCCAATCTTTTCCGTAAAAGTTTCTTCCTCCATAGGTTCAATTTCTTCATGAAAATGTGTAATGTTTTTAACAAGTACCTCTATATCCCGACTCTTGTCAGGAATATAGGTACAGCAATGTTGAACATGTAAGACCCCACAGACTCCACCCTCTTTTGCAAGCAGAATGTCTAATGCAAGACGATTCTGAATAGCCATACTTCTGATTGCGACAAGTTCTGTACTAACCAATTGAAAACCACTCGCAGTATCAGTTGACAACCTATCCACAATTGTGGACACTTTTCTAATTTTAATAGAATTCATCGTTACCCCCACCATAGGAATAACAGCACCAAAAATATCTCCCAGAATTTCTGAGAAACTTTCTCTTTTGTATCTATTTTGATTCAAGTGTTCACCAAATTCAAAAGTACCTTTTTCATTTCTGTCAATATGAAATATTTTTGGAAAGACCAGGCCGATATAGCATGTCCCATACCAGTGATCTGGGAGACTAAAATAAGCCTTATTGCCACAAATAAAATAAATTCCAGGAAAAATTGGATCCTTTCCACCTTTGAATCCCCATCCCCCTTCAATACGATAAGTATCTTCACATTGACTAGCACCTACAAAAAGATTATCGTACAAAGTATTATCTCTCCTAATACAAAATTTACCACTAACTGGTTCGTCAATATGTATTGCTGCATTAGTATTAACACCATTTAGTTTAGCATCTTCTAACTGCCAATATTTAGACTTAGCATGTTTTAGTTTCTCATTTCTTTTGTAAACAGCCCTTCTCTCCTCAACCATGTTAAGGAAAGTCTTTTCTTCAGCTCTCATTTTGCATGTTAAATTATTTCTATAGGCATATTCATAGTTTAATTCATTAGTAACTAAAAAGAATTCCCTCATCTGCTTCGCAGATCTTACTTTGTTTAAGCTATTTACAATTTTGAGATTTGCAAAAACCTCATCAAAGTCTGAATAATAATACTCCAGACGACCAGTTTGATAGAACAGACTAGTAATCACACTACAGGTAATGCCATAAGTGAGAGGTAACATATTATAAGTCACTCCCTCAGAAACAGAAGTGGGTAATTTTACACACACATAGCAATCTTTGACATTCATTACTTTGACATATTCAGATAAAAGCCTTGAAAATGAATTGGTTGAAAAATCACCAATTGATCTATCTTGATGAGACAGTGGGTCATGATTAATAACTCTACTGGACCTGCCAGCATGCTTCTCATGAATAGATTCTGCTTTACTAGTAATATTAGTCTTAGATTTTTGCTTATTAACATCAAAAGGATAGACCACAGCTAAAATTAGCCAAAGTAGAATTAATAATATCACACAAATTGAGGTCATCTTACAACACCTTTTAAAAATTGTACACCTAGAAGTATCTGATCTAGGCATTTCCAAAAACAAAAACAAAAATTTTAAATAAAATGTAAGTAAATGTAAGTAACAATTATATCCCCCCTTTTAAAATATATATATTTTTTTTTTAAAGATTTATTTTTTTTTTATTTTTTTTTTTTTTACCCTAAACAATTTTTCTTCGACCTTGTGTCACAAAATATTATTTTTTTTTTAAATAACTAAACAGAATTTCTTCAACCTTATGTCACCTAACAAATTTTCTTCAGCCTTATGCCAGAAAACAAAGTTACCTAATACACAATTTCTTCAGCCTTATGCCAAGAAACAAAAAGTACCTAATACATGTTTTCTTCAGCCTTGTGCTAGGAAATAGATCCTCAACTAATTTTTAACAAATTTTAATCCCTGTCACTTTCTAAAAATTCTTGACCACTGCTGTCCACTTCAACAATCGGTGGAATGATTATATAGGTCCATTCTGGAGACCTATATTTCTGATTTGGCCTAATTATTCTTTTTGTTTTGCGAGTGATGACTTCTATTTTTTTGTTTTCACCTTCGTTACTTTTTTCAAGTTCACTTCCTTGACTAGTAATTTCGTTGACTTGTTCTTTTGATTTCTTTACCAGTTTGAATTTCAGATTATTTTTTTCAGGCCAAATGTCTCCTTTTCTCAAGACTTTTTTCTTTGGCACACTTTCGTTGCATTCAGTTTTCCAAGCTCTTTTTCTTTGTTTTCTTATTTCAGAATCTTCATCACTTTCAGTGTCTGTATCTGAGACATCAAATCTGTATCTAGGAATTTCTCTACTCGGCAACTTCACTCCATTTGAAACAATACCTTTACTGGTACTTGGCAATTCCTCTTCTTCAGGAATCACCTTCAGCTTCCCAGCTTCAAGCTTTTTGTTCACAGAGCTACTTCTTTCTTGCTTTTCAAGAGTTTCGCTCAGATTTTTGTCTTGCTCAGAATCTTCTGCTTCTTCTGAATCTCTCTTTTCTCTCAGAGATTCTTCTTCAAGCAAATCATCATCATCAACACCTTGAATTCCAGTATTCAGATCTTCTTTATTCAAGTTCTGACTTCCATCTAGATTTTCTTGATGTTGATTTTCTTGGGGATCACCAAAATCTGAATCTGAATCTGAATCAGAATCTGGATCTTCTGGGTCTCTTTCTGAATCTGAGTCAGCTGTTATATCACCTTCTTCATCATTTTCAGGAGGTAACACACGAATTGTATGGCTTGGATGTATCCACCTTTTTAGTCCTTTACATTTTATTGCATTTGTTGTTATAAGGATAACCTGACGTGGCCTTTGCCACCTTGGTGACAAACAGTTCCTTCTTCGGTGAACCTTCGTCCTAACCCAGTCACCGGGTTGTAAATCATGAGCTTGTACCTTTTCTTTTGTAATAATGTCAGTTCCCACCTGATGAAACACAGAATGCATCACATCAGACAGATTTCGGCAATATTCAAAAATTGCACTGTCATTAATGCTCATCAATTTGCCAACTGGTACAAATGCTTGTCTCATCACTCTGCCCATCACGATGTCATGAGGACTAAGACCTGTTTTTCTATCTGGAATGCTTCTCAATGACATTAGAACGAGTGGAAGTGCATCAGTCCACTTCACTCCTGTAGCATCACACATCTTTGCGATCCTATTTTTAATTGTGCCATTTATTTGTTCAACCACACCTGATGCTTGTGGTCTGTAAGCACAATGCATTTTCTGTTCTATGTTTAAAGCATTACAGATTCTTTTCATCAAACTGTTCTCAAAATGTCTTCCACGATCATTTTCAATTGTGACCGGAAATCCATACCTAGGTATGATTTCTCTTAGAAGTAATTTTGCCACAGTAGCAGCATTGGCATGACGAGTTGGAAAAGCTTCCACCCATCTTGAAAACAAACAAACAAACACCAAAACATAACGTAAACCATTATGTCTTGGCATTTCAATAAAATCCATTTGCAACCTGGTAAAAGGACCACCTTCCCGTCCTATGGTTCCCAAGCTTGTAACAATTTTTTTGTGGAAATTCATCTGTTGGCAAGTTAAACATCTTTGACAAAGTGACTCTGCAATTGATCTAAATTTTACATTGAACCATGTTTCTCTGAATAAATTGATCATAGACCCTTTTCCCATGTGAGTTTGACCATGATACAATCGTGCCATGTCAGCAATCATACTGTCTGGCAATACAACTCTTCCATCCTGGTGTACCCAGATCCCGTCTTCCTCTCTTGGTCTGCAATCACCTTTTAGCCATATATTTTTCTCTTCTTCACTTGCCTCATCCTGTAACTCTTTTATTTCCTGCCATGTCTCAACTACAGAAATTAGCATGAGAGAATTCATTGTATGACTTTTGTCTTTTTCCCGATTGATTGCGTAATTATTTCTGGCACAATATTTTGCCATTTCGTCTGCAAAGGCATTACCTTTGGTGATGTAATCATCACCCTTCTTATGCGCTGAACATTTCACAACAGCTATTTGTTCTGGTAATTGAATGCCGTCAATTAATCTTTTAATCAATTTAGCATTTCTTATTGGAGTTCCTGCAGAAGTTAAATAACCTCTATTGGACCAGAGCTGTCCATAATCATGAACAACTCCATAACCATATTGACTATCAGTCACTATGGTTACTCTTTTGCCAACTGCTCTTTCACAGGCTCGAATTAAACCAATTAATTCTGCAATTTGAGCGGAACGAATTCCATCCAAAGGTGACCCTTCAACAACATCTGAAACTGTACATACTGAGTATGCTGCTCTTAGAATCCCTTCATCATTTCTCAAACAAGATCCGTCCACAAAATATACCACATCTGATTCTTGTAATGGGACATCTTTTATGTCTTGTCTTGGTTTTGTGCAATAATCTACAACATCCAGGCATTCATGATCAATATCATCCTCATTACTTACCTCAGTAATAGCTCCATCAGGTAATAATGTGGAAGGGTTCAAGTTTACACATCTAACAATTGTTACATTGTCTGAACCCAAAATTGTTTTCTCATATTTTGTCAGTCTGCTGCTTGTTAAATGTTGAGTTCTACTTCTGGTAAGGAGAATTTCAACTGAATGAGGTACATATACCTTTACAGGAAAACCCATAATGATACCCTCACTTTGGTCAAGACTTACACTTGTTGCGGCCACTGCTTTTAAGCAACCTGGCAAAGCCTTTGCAACAGGATCCAAAACTGCTGAAAAATATGCAATTTGGTTTTCTTAAGTTTCCATGCCTTTGTATAAGGACTGACAATGCACAACCCTCTCTTTCACTACAGTAGAGTTCAAATTCCTTTTCATAGTCTGGCATACCCAGAGCAGGAGCTTCACATAAGCTCTTTTTTAACTGCTCAAAAGCTTCCAGCTCAATTTCTGACAATCTAATGGGATCTTTTACATCTGCCTTTGTCAGTCTCTGAAGTGGTTTTGCAATGACTGAAAACCCACTAATCCATTGTCGACAGTAACCAACCATTCCTAAAAACATTCTCACCTGTCTCTGTGTTGTTGGTGGTTGTATTGCTCGAATCATTTTAATTCTTTCGACTGTCACTTTTCTGGTTCCCTTTGCAATTCTGTGACCAAGATATTTCACTTCTTGTTTACAAAACTGCAATTTTGCTGGTGAAACTTTATGTCCTTCATCTGCCAAACGGTTTAACAGGGTAATGGTATCAGTAACACAATTTTCTCGTGTTTTGGCTGCCACAAGCAAATCGTCAATGTACTGTACCAATGTGGAATTACCAGGCAACACTAGATCTTCCAGAGATTTCTTTAATAATTGATTAAAGATAGATGGACTCTCAGTATACCCTTGAGGAATTCGACACCATGCTAGGATCCTATTTTGGAACCTGAAAGCAAAAATGTTCTGGCTATCTGGATGCAATGGAACTGTAAAGAATGCATTGCACAGGTCAATGACCGTGTACCATTCTGCATCATGTGGAATCTGGTAAAGAATTACTGCAGGATTTGGAACAATGGGACAGCAGGGAACAACTATCTGATTAATCTTTCTTAAATCTTGAACAATTCTGTATGTTCCGTTTGGCTTTTTAATACCCATAATTGGTGAATTACATGGACTGCTTTCAATTTCTTTTAACACTCCTTGACTTATGAATTTTTCAATCACAGGAATAACACCTTCAATTGTCTCTGCCTTCATTTTATATTGAGGAACATTTGGAAATCAACTCCCTGTTTAACAGTGATTTTTACTGGATCAATGTTTTTCATGAGACCCATATCATTACCTGTTAGGTCCCAAATTGCTGGATTGACTGGCTCTTTGAGCTCTTCTGGTAAATCATTTTTATCAAATACAGGAAATAGTGGTGTTTTCTCTTCCTCCACCATCATCATGGTCCATTTATAAAGACCATCTTCTTCTGCTGTTTGCATTTCAATGCCTTCTGGAGAGCAATATATTCTGCAATTCATTTTACATAATATATCACGACCTAATAAATTCACAGGACTGCTGTCACAAACAAGGAATCTGTGTTTATCTTTGTAATTGCCTATCTCCACTTTTACTGGATCTGTCAGACTGGTTTTAATTTGTTGATTAGCTACACCTACAACTTGAATGGTTTCACCCGAGAGAGGAAGGTTTTCTATTTCTGCTGATCTAACAGTAGAACGGGTAGCACCTGTGTCCACAAGGAAAGTGATATCTTTATCATTCACCTTTCCATTAACAAATGGACCAGACTGATCTACCTCAAGAGTGGGTCCAAGCACACACTCTTCCTCCTCTCTCAGGCACCGTCATGAGTAATCCTCTGATGAATCACTCACCTCTTTGTCATTTAACCAAAATTGAGAAGCATTTGCCATGTTGACTTTTAACACATCTTTAACCAAATTATTTCCACAGAAACCTGTTTCAGGAGAAAATCTCTGTGTGTTAGCACAACCAGGAAATGGTGCTTGAGGTAACTGATTCTGTTGAATTTGATTCTGCTGTACCTGAGTCTGTTGCTGATACTGGCTCTGCTGTGTCTGGTTGACTATCTGTCGCTGTAACTGTCGCTGTTGATTAATTTCATGCAGTTGCCGCTGTAGCTGTTGTTGTTGCTGCGGACTTAATTCACACTGCACCTGTGGATTCAATGAATTATTTTTAAAATTTCTGGGCGGGTTCTTACACTCTCGCTTCCAGTGTCCAATTTCGCCGCAATTAAAACATGGGAGCTTTTGTTTTAACTCTTCAATATTTACATTAAATTTTGGCTTTGAATTATTAAAATTACCTCTAAATTTTCCCTGTTGCATAGAACCTAACTGCTGTTGTTGTTGCTGCTGCTCAGCTACCTTCACCTGTGCCCACATTGCTTTTTCCTTGAGACTCTTCTGCTTTGCATCTATTTCATCACTACAGTATTTTGCTTTTCTCAAGATGTCGTCAAGTGATAATGATTGCCAACAAACAATTCCATTTCTAATCATGTCACCAATTTCAGGTCTCAGGCCATATACAAATTTGTATATGAAGTGGCTCATGTCTTGTTCACTTAATTTTTCATAGCCACTGTACTGTTTAAAAACTAACAGTAACCTCTCATAAAATGAATGAACTGATTCTTTTGGTTCCTGATTTGTTCTGTCTATTTTAACCCAGTCCACTTCCTTTGGGGGAATTTTCTCTTTCAGCCAATAAATTACTTTTTTATAAAGATCCATGACATCTTTTGATGGGGCACCTGTAATTTTATCTCGGGCAGGTTCTTCTTTTGGCCAATCTATAGAAATTTAGCATTCTGTCCAAAGATCTGATGGAACAACAATGTCAAAGAATCCATCCAGATCAATCCACAGAACTTTTGACACCCTTATGAATCTGTCTACCTGTCGGTACCAGTCCACTGGTTTCTCCCTTAAACGTGGAAAATCATTAGTAAACAGGAGTATATCCTGTCTGGACCAGGGAACATGCACATACCCACCTCCTGCTATTTCTCTCATTGGAAATTCAGAAATTTCATCATTTCTTAGTCTTTTATCTTGTTCTTTCTTTGACCATTTCATTCTCCATTTACCTAATTCACCTAATTTTCTGAGAAAGCTTATTAATTCTCTTATATGAATTATTCTTCCAGAAGCGTTTAAATTATCAATGTCCCTCTCAGAAAAATCTACCCTGTAATGTTTCTGTAAATGTTTTTGTTTGCTTAAATCAATTTCTAATTCAGCAGCCATTTCTTCCAGTTGTTCATACCTGTTTTTAGTTTTCCACTGAATGCTCTTGCAAATGAATAATAATTCATCATCTTGATACAATTTCAAATTGTCAGTACCAATTGTGCCAATGATCAATTCCTCCAGATCAGCTTTTAATTTAGCTACATCAAGCTTTTTATAATCAGGGACTCCAGGAGACATTTCATTTTGAGATAATTCTGTTCTGTTTAAACTTTTTTCTGACAAACCTGAGTCTGAACCTGCCACAGTTGGTGACTGTGAACTTGATAAACTTCCATGTAGTGTTAAATTTGGCATTATAGATTTTTCTCTATGAATCTCTGAAAGTTCTGAATAAAATTTTTCAGCAACCTTTTGAATTTCAGCATTTAATGGAACTGTTAAGGCTGTTTGTCTATTTTCTCCTTGGTCAAAAACTGGTACCACAGGACCAATAGTTACTGGTACTGTAACTGCTTCCATACCTTTTGTCAGCTGTTCAATTAAATCATGCTTTGCTTTATTATAACTAGAAACTTCTTGCTCAGCTGGTAATCTTTCCTGATTTCTTACAGAATTATTTTCTTGATAAGCTACTCTGCCTCTGTTAGGTGTACTAGAAGTATTTGCTCTTCCAGGTAATTTTAAAAATCTAGGAGAACCTTCCTCAACTTCTCTAGGTGGTGCGCTTGGAGATGCTTCTGTAGAAACTCTCGGGATAGAGTGAGAACCTGCTTGATAAGGTGGCGGCTTAGGTTTAGTGGCATAAATGTCTTCTAAAACTGCATCATCTAATTCCTCATCAATTTCTCTTCCAGCTGTCTTTTGTTCTAAATCTCCATTAATCATTATTCTTATGGGATACAGACCATCATACATGTCTGCTTTTCTCCAGCGTCTCACTTTATCTTCATGTGTTTCTTTATTTACAACATATTTTGAATATTTAGGTGCTGTACACTTGCTTTCGCGTTCAAGTTCCATCATCTCAACTTCCCACTCAACTAGGGCTTCAAATTGTGTAGGTCTTGGCTTTGGTACAAGATCCATCATTTTTCCTCTCAAATTTTGTAAAACTTTCATATTAAATGACCCATCTTCTGGCCAGGCTAGTACACCATCTTTTTTGGTATACTGCATCCAGTTATCAAACCAAATTACTGTATGATAACCATATTCACCTTCCATATAGGCTGCAGGTGTTTTATACTTATGAAGTAATTTACCACCACGTGTCTCAATTTTCTTATCGGGTTTAAAATAATTTTTTACCTTTTGAAACCATGTAGGCTTTTTTTTATAATCATCCCAATAACTCATATTTGTATTTTAATTCCAAACCTATAAATTTATAATTTTATTTGCAATTTAAAACAACTATTTTTATCTAATTTTATATTAATTAAATAATTAATATCCTTACTTTAATCACTTTTGGTACTAATATCCTAATTAAGGTCTTTATTCTTGTATTATTTATTAATTATCATTAATAAATATCAAATCAATTTTTAAATTAAAAAAAAAAAAATGAAGCTTTAGGCATAAATAGCATCGGGAAAAACTAACTCTGGGAAATGTAAACAATGTATTTATGTATATTAGCCAATCACTATGTGGCTACACAGCACTCAGCCAATGTAAAATGCCTACAGTCCCTCAGCCAATCCGGTCGCGGCCTCTCTATGACACTGTAGTGTCAACAACCAACCATCACAAAGCTTGCCTCCAATAACATCAACATGTGACTGCATACGTCACCAGCAGACTTCCCCGTGACACTGTAGTGTCAATAACCAATCAGCATAAAGCCTGACTCCATGTGACCACACACGTCACTACCGACTTTCCCCAGATACTACACTGCAATGGCTCGCTTTCCTTTCCAGAGCCCCTTAAAACCTCCTCCCCCGTCACCCAAAGCGCTGATAACACTGCCAAACAACACGCGCTCTAAAATGCCTATCTGCCCAATGCGCGTATAAAAGGCAAGCCTTCACCGAGAGAGAAAGAGCAAGAGAGCGAGCGCGCTTTCCAAACACACGGGAGCCCCGCCGGGTCCCTCGTGGGGCTCGTCAGCTTCACCCAATGAGAGCGCAGCTCTCCCGTGACGCGACGCGCTATTATCCAATGAGAGCACGGCTCTCCTATAACGCGACGCTCGTCAGCTTTAATGACACGGGCAAGAACTACAAGCGGACAGCTGATGCGCTACTAAATGGAATAAAACTTCTCCACTCGCGCCTACTCAACACATGGAGCTTCACCGACTCCTATGGGCTCGACCACCTCGCCCAATTACTGCGCAGCTCCTCTGTGGAGGCTCACCGGCCTCGCCCAATCAGAGCGCGGCTCTGGCGTGACGCGACGGCGTCTCCTCCAATGGCAGCGCGGCGGCTGACGTAATGAGCCGCTGCAGCTTGTCAGGCTCTCACCACTCGCTCACAAGCCTCCCCCCTCCTTCACAAATACCAGCACAGAACGCTCGGCAGAAATATAGAAAAGAAACGAAGGAAACAACGCACAATTTTAGAGGGAAACGAGCATAATATTTAGATAGGCTCGAGGCAAGCGTATGTAGATAGGCGGGTTGCCAATTTAAAAGAGCGCAAAATACAAATACCAAAAGCTCACAGAATTAGGATCAAATCCACCCTAAAAATAGCGCGCAATGATTTTAATAAGGTATTTACAATAAAAATACCATTTCAAACATTTAGATCGCGCTTCAACCAATGGGAGCGCTTGCTTTGTCAGTACAGGGATTTTTAACCAATCAGAGCGCGGCAGGCTCTGACGTATGCAGCAGGCTGCAGCTGCAAAGTCTCCTCACTCGCTTTCACTCCTCCAAACAGCCCCTCCCTCACAATTTTCGATCGGGACAGTTTTTTAAGCATTTAAATAACGCAAAATGCTTATAAAAAGTTTTGAATGACACACTATACCTAAAATAGCATTTTCTTCACCATAAAGACTTAGAAACACTTTAAATCATTTTTTATAAAATCGCAATTAATAACAACATAAAAACAAACCATTTGTCTGCTTCTCTAATAAAAAGATAGTTTTACACATTCATTCAAGTATCCCTAGTGTGGAATAGACGACGCTATTCTCACAGAATAGTCTCATTCACTAGCAAGGCAATTCTTACCCTACCCTTCAGTTTTACAAAGCATTCACACCCTTTCAAACAAAGAAAACCCTGTTCACACACACACGAATTCTTGGCAGGACTTGAACCAACCACAGAAAACGTCAGACGTTGATAAGAATAGACGACGCTATTTTTACCCTTCACTCGAGTTTGAATTAACTCCTACTACTCTTTTCACAGAAAGCTTTAAAACAGGCTCACCAGGTCCCTCTGCTTAATGCTACAATTTCATAGGCAATCCTCACTACACATTCAACCATGCAATCTAAGGTCCCTAAACTTGTGTTGTACACCCACAACACGTGATATATGCTATACCACAATTTTGAAACAGACAAATGCACTGTGTAACTCTTCTAGCTACACTATCTTGCCGGCCGGCATTTAACCAGGAATCTCTCACACTGCTGGAAAAATTCCTTAAGACTACATATAACAACCTAACAAAATCAAAAACTTAACATATGTTAAACATCAGTCCTATGTCTATACCAACATATATGTAACATGCATGTCAAAAACAACATATAAACCGTCTGAATGCTACCAATTGAAAGAGCCTAGAAACTAAAATTCTTTATAAATGATGACTCATTCCACTAACACACTTACCAACAATACCAGGCCCATAACATAGTGAATGAGGTGAATGGATCATATGTTATTTTGACTCTATGCAATAAACTATCTACAATAAACAAGTCCAGCTTGTCATTTTGAAAAGTTTATTTTTTAGATTTCATAAGTAAAGTCTTTAATAACTCACTTTATTAGAATCAAACATTTAGTTTTATTAATTCAAATCACATTAATCATTGGCACAAAGTAAGCTGTCAGAATTAATCAAAAATGATGAATTTAAGTAAACATTAGCTTTTTCTCCAAGTTAATTTTCAAGCCTGAAAGGGAAACAAATAATAAACAGTTGCATGCTTACACTCTCCCAAGGCAATCCGACAGCGCTTCGCCCCTCTGGAAAAGAACGTTTCCAACCCCACAAGAGAGCCAATTTTATATCATTTTTCGCTCTCAAATCTGACTAAATGTTATTATTTAGTAAAGTTCAGCACTGTGATTGGTTTATGGCCATCAGACCACCTCAGCTACTAGTCCAGAGAATATGCGCGTCACTGTGCCATTGTCCATTCAAAGTGACAACGACTTCCGAGGCATTTGCAACAAAAAGTTGCCAATCCACTTCCACCAGAGCTCGGCAGATTCACGCTTGTCACTTCCTCGACCTTGAATAGGATCAGCCAGAGCAGTCCATGGAATAAACTCCATTTAAAAGTCTTTTCTTTAATAAAGTTCTGAGCCAGAGAAGCAAGTTCATTGACCTCTTGCAATGTTTTTTTTTTCTTTCACCGTGCAGCTTGGCTCAGCTTCTGCTCAATTCAGGCCGACCAACTTTCTCCAAGCAAGAACTAGGCCTCAGCTCACACTCGAGCTATTATTTAAACAAACACAAAAGAGTGATTAATTCAAGTAAAGCAAACCCTTGTGTACCACCCAGTCCCTTATTAATTATTAATTAACCCACTAATAAAAAACATTTAGCAGAAGCAAACATTTAAAGCAGCACATAAAATAACCACCATTCTCCATGTAGTCCAGCTTTATGTTTCTGAAAGAATAAAAAGATAATTAAATGACACACAGACAGACAATACACAACATAAGACTCACATATAAGCACATATAAAAGCACATGCCATGAATGATCAGCTGCATGTTAATGGTGACAAAGACAATAGGACAGACATAATAAACAGGACAATATTAATAATGTGTTACAAAAACAGACTTGCAAATGCACATAAGCACATATAATTAGTTTCCCGCGTGTTCATGTGTGGTGCAAACTTAATCTAGGTTGAATTAGTAAAATAAATCATGCAACAGTGCATTAATTAATCAGTTAATGTTATAGGGAATTGAATCCACAGGCCAGAATAAAATATTTTCTGCAGCCCGCTCTATCACAGCAAACAGGTGTGCCTTATTAGGTGTTTAAACAAGCAATGGAGGTGCCCTGGGGAGTGATGTGCAAGAGTTCAGACTCCCTGGCATCAGCACACATGGCTATTGAGAGATGTGTGATGGGGAGCTGGGTGAGGGAGGAGGCATAAAGTGTATACAGGGGGTCCAGAGACCCTATACACGGCATTTGCCTCGTTTTCAAAACATTTCAGGGTGTTGAAAATAAATACAGTGAGTGTAGTTTGAAGTACTTTTCTCTTTATTGTTGGTATTTGTCTAAGAAACAGAGAAATAATTTTGAGTCTTTGTTTCTGCAGATTCCTTTCCTGCAAACTGTGATAATACTCCCACTGATGTTCGTATACGTTTCTGCTGAATTTGACCGTCTCTTGTAATGACCCACAAAGGTCTGAAGCAGGGCTACATCTTGCACTGATTCTCTTTATAACAACCGCCACCACATACTCAGTCTGTTAATGTATTGGGGATGGAGTTATATATAGCGCAAACTCGACCCGAAGGTACCAGAGCGCTTTACAGGAGCGCCGGTTGTGTTACAGACGGACACATTTATGTTTTTTAGGCACAGGTAGATTAAGGGATTTGCCTAGAATCACAGGATTTTGAGCGTCCCTGCCAAGACTCAAACTCGGTTCCCCAGCTTCGAGGGCAACCACTCTATCAGTTACGCCACATCCTTGATGATAGTGCATACGCCGCCACAAGGCTTATAGAAGAAATAAATACGCTCAATGACTGAATTCATGAACTTTGGTGGCGCAGTGTAAGGCTGTAAAGAGCCATGGCTGGCACTCGGTAAGATGAGTACAGACCAGTAAGAGCTCAGCCTTCTCTACACATGAAAGTGTATCTGCCTTCTTGAGTACGTTTTGTATTACATTTAGGCCCTCATTATGAGTGGCTTGTAATACTTTCCATTATTTCCCACTCCCAGAACTACCATCATTATGGTAATTTTGTTGTTTAAATATTTTTTATTGATTTTACAGTATACAGCACAGCATATGGCAATTACAGTTAGAAATGAAGAATAATCTAACCAAATTTGCGAAACAGCATTACATTTTAGGAAATATTTGAAAAAATAAACCTTTAGCCAAAAAAGTTTCTTTGGTGTGAGGGAGGAAACAAATGCTGAAAACAAAAGAAAAAAAAAACAGAATTACCAACATATAACCAATGGATAAAATAATCCGAGTAAACAAATTTGTCAAAGAATTTGTTACCCATCTATGAAATACCTATCATTTTAATACATAGACCTATGGGCTGGTATGCGACAGCGCTTCCTTCCAGGGGAAAATAGGGGCCCATATTCGTCTACCGAGTAATTTCGCTCTCTTGCCCTTCCTTTCATATATTCCCCTCTTGAGATAAAATGCTGATAGAAGCCGAGCAAGCCATAGCTGAAATGTTGGGGCAGCTAGATCAAGCCATCCTGCAGCCACACAACTCTGTAATACTTCCATAGCCAGGAAGAGAAAACGGTAGGACACATTTTGCCCTTCATTATGGTAATTTTGATCGCGCTGTAATAAGTGCAATTATGATTTTGTGGGTATAATGTGGAATTCAGACTTAGGCCAGATTTACAAACCTTTTGCACTAGGTTTGCCTCACAAAAGTGGCACAAACCTGTGCAAAACGTTTATGCTGGATTAATTTTCCAGTGCAAAACTTGTTTTACATTGGAAAGTTGCCTTAAAACGAGAAATACTTTTATTTCTCCTTTCTTTTTCAATTTAGCATATCTACTGCACTGTACAGCTCACATGCAAAGTAGGGCAACGTTTTCAGTTTGTCAAGAATAGTATTTTGTCTTGGAAGGTTATCCTTCCAGGACAAAACCTATGCTAGACTCATGCAGACACCCTTGCACTATGGTGGAAAGGTGTATGAGTGGCACTCAGCGACTGATTGTGTGCTGGCCCTAGGGAGATGGGAGGAGAGAGAGAAATATCTCTGCAGATATGGCGCTTTCCTTCTCTCTCCCTATCATGCTGCGCTGCAACTTTGGGTGCTGCGCTGTGTTGGTAGGGCCGTAACTCCAGCAGTGTAGCTGGAGGGTCAGTGGGCGACACTGTTTTGCGGATGGCGGGGGTGAGCAAGTCATGTCTGTCGACTAACACCATCATCCCCCCCACCAAGAAAAAGTCATCTGTCGGCCACCCGACCCCCCCAACAAGTCTACAGTCGGCCGCCACCCTGCGCTCTTACCTGCACCTGACGGCAAACTTAGACTCCACCCCGAGTGCCAGTAGGTCTAGCTACGCCACTGCACACATCTGGCCCTCAATGTGCCGATATCTGCATCTTTTACCCCAGTACTGCACCTACAGACTTTGCCTCCTTGAAACACTACCGGGCCGGTACTACGGAGTTGGGTGTTCCCTCAAAACCTGTAAACCCTAAGGGGCCAGCAACTCCTGTCACAGGACCATTTGGAACACAAAACCTGTAAACCCGAAGGGGCCAGCAACTCCTGTCACAGATCCATTTGGAACACAAAACCTGTAAACCCGAAGGGGCCAGCAACTCCTGTCACAGATCCATTTGGAACACAAAACCTGTAAACCCGAAGGGGCCAGCAACTCCTGTCACAGATCCATTTGGAACACAAAACCTGTAAACCCGAAGGGGCCAGCAACTCCTGTCACAGGACCATTCGGAATTATCGGGCCACTGTCAATGAGGACCTTAGTGTATACCGCTTTATACTATCTCTGATGGATACTTTTTCAGAACTTGTTTTTCTTCACAACTTACTGGCATAGTTAAGCATACAGTTAGCAGTTTTGCTTTTTACTTTTCTGTGATTCTTTTTGTATTAAGGCTTTGTAGATCATAAGCAACAACTGTGACCAGGAGACTGCTAGCAAAGGAACACTAAGAAACCCCTCTTGGAGAATGTAGCGCTGCACAGATGATTTAAAATGTAAAGATTTAATACCAAGGTCCAAGTGAAAAATGTTGACACATTCTTTACACATAAATATGCCATTACGCCATTGTTGCATCGAAATGAGCGCAATTATACGGTGCCGAGATAATTCTGCACAAGTTACGCTAACCTCGAGGTTGTAAAACCTTCACTTCTTCCTGAGTAACCATGCCTGTCCCTTCCCAGCTGAGCAGACAAACAGGCTAAAGTTGTGCACATCTCCGTGAGCATATACAGGGCTGCTCATCTGACAGTCCCACAAGGCCGGATTATGGGAGCAGAGGCCAAAAAGTCAAACACTTCGAAGCCAGCTGTCAACACAGCAAATACGGCCTCCCCTCTGAGAAATGTCCCCTCGCAAGACCAGATCTGACAGGATCCAGCGAGTTTCAGCCGGGGGCATCGTCTGGGACCCCGTCTATTGTCGGTTGTGCACACAATGTACAGCTCTGCAGAGAGTTGAACAAACAAGCCTTTTCACTCTTATCCGGGAGCCTAGAACTGCCCCTGAGAGAGGCAGCTAAAAGCCGAATTAAAAAAAGTCTACAGTAATATCCTTTCCAACAAGTTCGTAAGCGAATTGTTCTTCAATTTTCTGGCGAGTGTACATATATCAAGGTCCTACAATCTTTAGGTATTTTTTGTTTGGTTAATAACACCTTAACCGAAGTTCGTGCAGTAATTCGGCTTAAATTCGGATATTAAACTGAATTATTTTTTATATACCTACAAATGTCGTATTAGTCGAAAACGGGCATGTTTTGAATTGAAATCAAACTAATATAATAATAGATTTAAATTCAGAGGTTTTGCTCACGAAAGTGTAGACAAGCAAAAAAGTTTTGCTACACAAATTTTCTACAAGGGAAGTTTGCAAATCAAATTCGTAAATTTAGATTTTTGAAAATATATATTAGGCCTCATTCTTTTATTTTGCTGGCTACTTGTAAAATAATTTCGTTTTCCATCTTATAGCTACATTAATTGTGTGCAGAGTTGGAAATGTTTTCCTCCCAAAGTTAGTAAAGGTTTTACAAAACTTTACAGGCTTCACAAACTTTTGCGAAGGGTGCTAAGATTACAAGAAATGCAAGGACAAATCCTGCACAAGTAGATTTGGTATTACAATTCTGTACAAACATCTACCATTAGTGTGGCTGCTTTCCAGTTTGTGCTGAAAATTCAGCAAAAAACTTTTTGGGTAAACAGCTGGAAATGTTTTATGAAATTTGCAAATCATTGCTTCCCTTGGGAAGGATATGTTTGTAAAATGGGCAAAACTTTGCAAATGCTTTTTAAAATGTAATCGGTCTTTAAATTAAATATGCTATTTTCCGCAGAGCCCAAAATCTGCAGGCCAGAATGGCTTGAAATTTCTCTTCAGCATTTTCTCTAACATTGCAAAATTGTTGAATTAGTAGATTGTGAAACATAAATGGACACATATCCGTACTTGAAAACATTTCTTTTGTTTTCTCTCAAACTATGGCTGATCCAGATTTGTTGCATTGAATTCTGTGTAGTTCCTCAAAGGTGTTTTACATATTTATTTTATATTTTAAGGTTTTGTATAGCCTGGGTCTTTAAAAATGCCATCTGAGCATTGACCATTTACAATTCAAGTATACTTAAAAGGAGAGAGCGATATCTAAGTATGTAGCAAATAAGTTAATGCATAGGAGGATTTATGAAGGGAGTGATAGCTTGTAGGTAAGTATTGGCAATGTCCACCATTTTGGCTTTTGCATGTTGAAACGCTTGATTAACACAAAAAATAGGTTGTATATGGTTAGCAGTAGCCAATGTCTATTTCCAAATGTGGGAACTCTTGCACTCCTGCTGCATCCTCTCCAGCTGTCTTGTATGCTGGTGAAGCAGCTTGGTGAAAACATTTTCACTACCAAAAACGGAAACAAGCATTGGAAATGCAACAGGTCTCGGATTTATTTGAGTTAGAGCTAATGGCATTGTAAATGGCAATGTCTTTTAGCCATGTGTTATGGAGTGTATGCATGTGGTGTGTAGTGGAATTATGTGGGTTGGATTGGAATTGTAGCAATGGTGGCATGTTGCGCTTTAGATGAATATGTGTAAAAGTAAAGTGCACCATATTGCGATTGCTAAAATAGGTAATTGTGGATGCGTTAACAATTGATGTATGCACTGATGGCTGGTGGTGTGTGTGCCTGTAGAAATTGTGCACTGATGGCTGGTGGTGTGTGTGCCTGGTGGAAGCATGCACTGCCGGCTGGTGGTGTGTGTGCCTGGTGAAAGCACGCACTGATGGCTGGTGTTGTGTGTGCATGGTGAAAGTGTGCACTGATGGCTGGTGGTGTGTGTGTGCTTGGTGAAAGCGTGCACTGACGTCTGGTGGTATGTGCCTTTTGGAAGCCTGCACTGACGGCTGGCGGTGTTTGTGTCCGGTGAAAGCGTGCACTGACGGCTGGTGGTGTTTGTGCCCATGAAAGCGTGCACTGACGGCTGGTGGTGGTGTGTGTGTGGTTGTGTATGTGGTTGTGTGTGTGGTTGCGTGTGTGGTGGTGAGTGTGTGGTGGTGAGTGTGTGGTGGTGAGTATGTGGTGGTGAGTATGTGGTGGTGAGTGTGTGGTGGTGAGTGTGTGGTGGTGAGAGTGAGGTGTGAGAGTGTGTGTGGTGGTGTGTGTGTGGTCTTATGTGTGTGTTTGGTGGACTTAGTTCGAGTTTTTGTACCCTGCACACGCACACACTGCCCCTACACACTCACACACTGCTCACCCTACACACTCACACAATTTTCACCCTGCACACTAACACACTGCTCACCCTGCACACTCACACACTGCTCACCCTGCACACTCACACACTGTTCACCCTGCACACTCACACAATGTTCACCCTGCACACTCACACACTTCTCACCCTACACACTCTCACACTGCTCACCCTACAGACTCACACACTGCTCACCCTTCACACTCACACACTGCTCACCCTACAAACACACAATGTTCACCCTGCACACTCACACACTGCTCACCCTACACACTCACACAATGTTCACCTTGCACGCTCACACACTGTTAACCCTGCATACTCACACACTGTTAACCCTGCATACTCACACACTGCTCACCCTGCATACTCACTCACTGCTCACCCTACACACTCACACACTGCTCACCCTACATAATACAAAAAGACCTAGCTCTGCCCTTTGGCCTGCATTGTAATCGTACAGTAGGTTTTGAGTAGTTGGGCTTGATTGGTTGGGGCGTCCCCTCCTTGCTGCTCCCCTCATAGAAGGCCGGCTGCCTCCATGAAGGTCCCAAGACACATGTTCACCTGTTCTTTGTGTTAGCTCCTGTGTGTCAGTGCACCGTGTAAGCGCACACGGATACCCTGCTCTCTCTGGAACACTCACTCTCCAGAGTCACTCTCACTCTGCAGTCACTCTCACTCTGCAGTCACTCTCACTCTGATGTCACTCATGCTGTCACTCTCACTCTGCAGTCACACTCACTCACAGGCAGCTGATGGTGTGTGTGCCAGGTGAAAGCGTGCAATGACGGCTGGTGTTGTATGTGCTTGGTGAAAGCGTGCACTGACGGCTGGTGGTGTGTGTGTTCCTGGTGAAAGCGTGCAGTGACGGCTGGTGTTGTGTGTGCCTGTTGAAAGTGTGCACCAATGGCTGGTGGTGTGTGTGTGTGTCTGGTGAGTGTGTGGTGGTGAGTGTGTGGCGGTGAGTGTGTAGTGGTGAGTGTATGGTGGTGAGTGTGTGTGTGTGGTGTGTGTATGTGGTGTTGTGTGTGTGTGTGTGTGTGGTGTGTGTGTGTGGTGTTGTGTGTGTGTGGTGTTGTGTTGTGTGCGTGTGGTGTGTGTGGTATTATGTATGTAGTGTTATGTGTGTGGTGTATGTGTGTGTGTGGGGTGTGTGTGGTTTGTGTCTGTGTGGGGTGTGTCTGTGTGGTGTTGTGTGATCCTCTGTGAGACACTGTGGTCTGTTGTCTGGAATGGAAGCTTTGGTCAGATGGGGGAGCATGGAAATGTTGCGCTCCTGTGAAAGAGCTGGCAGGTGATTGGGGTCCCCCTTTGGAGCCAAAGACTCTGAAAGCAGTGCCCCTGTCTTTAACACCACCACATCAGTGTGCCTCAAGTAACATGTGCCCGGTCTTCTACAACTCAGGGGCAGAGAGGAGAGGAGAGGCAGGACAACACAGGGGCAGAGAGAAGAGGCAGGACAACGCAGGGGCAGAGAGGAGAGGCAGGACCCAACGCAGGGGCAGAGAGAAGAGGCAGGTGACAACGCAGGGGCAGAGAGGAGAGGCAGGACACAATACAGCGGCGGAGAGGAGAGGCAGGACACAACATAGGGGCACAGAGGAGAGGCAGGTGACAACGCAGGGGCAGGGAAGAGAGGCAGGACACAACACAGGGGCGGAGAGGCAGGACAAAACGCAGGGGCGGAAGGCAGGATACAACACAGGGGCGGAGAGGCAGGATACAACGCAGGGGCAGAGGGTTGAGGCAGGTGACAACGCAGGGGCAGAGAGGAGAGGCAGGACACAACGCAGGGGCAGACAGGAGAGCCTGGACAACGCAGGGCCAGAGAGGAGAGGCAGTACAACGCAGGGTCAGAGAGGAGACGCAGGACACAAGGTAGGGGCCGAGAGGAGAGGCAGGACAACGCAGGGGCAGAGAGGAGAAGCAGGACAACGCAGGGGCAGGGAGGAGAGGCAGGACAATGCAGGGGCAGAGAGGAGAGGCAAGACACAACGCAGGGGCCGAGAGGAGAGGCAGGACACAACGCAAGGGGGGCCTGGTGAGGCAGGACACAACGCAGGGGCAGAGAGGAGAGGCAGGACAACGTAGGGGCATAGAGGAGAGGCAGGACAACGCAGGGGCAGAGAGGAGAGGCAAGACAAAGCAGAGTCAGAGAGGAGAGGCAAGATAATGCAGGGGCAGAGAGGAGAGGCTAAACACAACGCAGGGGTGGAGAGCAGAGGCAGGACACAACGCAAGGGGGGAGAGGTGAGGCAGGACACAACGCAGGGACTGAGAGGAGAGGCAGGTGACAACGCAGGGGCAGAGAGGAGAGGCATCTGGAGGGGAGAGTTAACTAGGGGAAAGGGCAGGGACACGAGTGGTTTTGAAATGGGGCGGGGCTAATGGGGACAATAGCAACATAAAAGGGAATTAAGAAGGTAGAATAAAAACAAGCATTGGAAATGCAATAGGTCTCGCATTAGGAAAGTTTGAGCTATTGGTATTGTAAATTACACTTTTTTTTATTTATGTGTTGTTTTTGAAAGTAGCAAAATTAATAGCTTTGTCAGTTACAATGTCAATACTTTTAACTTTTGCAAATGTGACACCTATAACATTTGTAATGCAATGTGTGTTGTATTTACGTGACTTAGATGTATTTACGACGGGTTCCCCAGCGGTCGAAGCGTGGAGATACTCCTCCGGGAGTCGATTCCTAGCGCTATATAAACCCGCAATTTAAATTAAATTTATATTACAAATAACAATGGCTTTTAATTTTGTAAATAATTAATACTTAAATAAAAGTTATTGTAATTTATAATGGCAATAGCTTAAACGTTTGTAAATAACTTTTGTGAAGATTATGTTCAGTGTATTTTATTGTGACGACAATCCAAGAACATTGCATTTGCACCTACACAGACAGAGCCACACACATGTAGATGTGGTGGTGGTGGATCTGGGGGATATGGTGGTGGTGGATGTGGTGGTGGATGTGGTGGTGGATGTGGTGGTGGTGGTGGATGTGGTGGTGATGGTGGTGGATGTGGGGGTGGATGTAGTGGTGGTGGGTGTGGTGGTGGTGGTGGATGCGGTGGTAGTGGATGCGGTGGTGGATGAGGTGGTGGATGAGGTGGTGGATGAGGTGGTGGATGAGGTGGTGGATGTGGTGGTGGATGTGGTGGTGGATGTGGTGGTGGTGGATGCAGTGGTGGATGTGGTGGTGGTGGATGTGGTGGTGGTGGTGGATGTGGTGGTGGATGCGGTGGATGTGGTGGTGGAGGATGCGGTGGTGGTGGATGCGGTGGTGGATGCGGTGGTGGTTGAGGTGGTGGATGAGGTGGTGGATGAGGTGGTGGATGAGGTGGTGGATGAGGTGGTGGATGTGGTGGTGGATGTGGTGGTGGTGGATGCAGTGGTGGATGTGGTGGTGGTGGATGTGGTGGTGGTGGAAGTGGTGGATGTGGTGGTGGAAGCGGTGGATGCGGTGGATGTGGTGGTGGTGGTGGATGTGGTGGTGGATGCGGTGGTGAAGTGGTGGTGGATTTGGTGGTGGATGTGGCGGTGGATGTCATGGTGGATGTGATGGTGGATGTGGTGGTGGATGTGGTGGTGGATTTGATGGTGGATGTGATGGTGGATGTGGTGGTGATGGTGGATGTGGTGGTGGATGCGGTGGATGTGGTGGATGTGGTGGATGCGGCGGTGGTGGTGGATGCGGTGGTGGTGGTGGTAGTGGTGGATGGGGTGGTGGTTGTAGTGGATGTGGTGGTGGATGTAGTGGTGGTGGGTGTGGCGGTGGTGGGTGTGGTGTGCAAGAATGCCGTCAAACTTTGGACTACATTTTCTTCCACTACCGTGCCTTTGCAATCTGTGTGCACCTACCAAGAAAGTCAATCAAAATTGAAACAAACATGGGACAGATTGCAGTGTTGCCGGAGAGATGTATATACCCAATGGCCAATGAAAGGTAAGATTTCTGAAGTTTTCTCTCCTAATAGGCCTCAGGAAATGCACCCATAAAATAGAGCAATGAAGCTGTGGGCTCTGTAGAGATTTGTGTGCCCAAATCAATCAAATCCGGTGTATTTGTGGCTGTTTTTATCCAGTACCCCTCTCACACACACACACCTCTGGAACCGCGCCGGCTTCTGCCCCACCCCCAAACCCGCAGTAAAGCCTGCAATGACGTAGCAAGTCGCAGGCGCACAGCGAGGAAGGCGCAGTAGTTTGCCAGAGCAGGCCAGGATTGAAAGCTTTTATAAAATACCACTACTTCCTGCTGACTGTCAGGGAACCACCCCACCACCCCCCTCCCCAGTGCCTGCACGTGCAGCTTGTAGTAATAAATGAAGTGAGATGCAATTTACGTGACGGATAAAGTGAACAGCCCTCCGTCATTAACGTCCGTTTGAAGCCTTGAATATACTACAGTAAAATTTAAGTAGCTTATCACGAAATACAGATAAGCAACTTAACTTCTTGTGTTATCGCGCGCGTTAATGCGCCGCAGTCAGGAGCGGCAGCTGTGTATTGAAAATTTCAGAGCGGGAAACAATTAGCAGTTTAAACAATGCGAGGTTGGCATCGGAGTGGAATCTTTCAGAGGGGATTAGGCGGCAGATAGGGCCCGCTCCGTGGTTTCTTTAAACAAACCCTACTAGAAGTATTGTCATTAGGGGAGCGGCGGGGGCGCTCTCAAGAGACAGACCCCGACCGCTAGATCAGCGATGCCTTGCTTGCAGTTTAAACAATGCGAGGTTGGCATCGGAGTGGAATCTTTCAGAGGAGATTAGGCGGCAGATAGGGCCCGCTCCGTGGTTTCTTTAAACAAACCCTACTAGAAGTAATGTCATTAGGGGAGCGGCGGGGGCGCTCTCAAGAGACAGACCCCGACCGCTAGATCAGCGATGCCTTGCTAAGCAAGCTGAGCCCGGGATTAAGCAATATTGCCCAAAAAGGAGTTTGCGTTATTAAACAAAAGGATTTTCTCATCCACGACATTACGGGGCAGTAAAAGCAACACTTACGGGCGGGTAAGATCAGAAAAAAATTTCTCAGGGGCGATTTTCAGGGCAAACTCCATGATAGACGAGAAGAGGAAAGCAGAGACATGAAATTATTGAAGAAACACTTCTCTTTGTTGAAGCATTCATTGTCCCACCAGCCAAAGAAACAGAATGGGTGGTAAGAATTGCACATCTCTCCTTGCCAGCATTCCACCACAGGGCCAGCCAGTCGTCAAATTCCTTTAAAAACAAGTAACGCTCTAATCTGCGACTTACTTTAAAAAGTAAACGCTCTGGGGGTCCAAACCTGAGCGGCAAGGTTGTGCTGGGAGAGAGAGAGTGGGGAGGAGAGTAGGAGGAGGAGGGGGGAGGAGAGTAGGAGGAGGAGGGGGGAGGAGAGTAGGGGAGGCACGGCCTAGCGGCCGTGCAACCAAGAAGTGAGGGGGCGGAGCTGGGGGAGGCTGTGAGAGAGAGAGTGGGGAGGAGAGTAGGAGGAGGAGTGGGGAGGAGAGTAGGAGGAGGAGGGGGGCCAAAAGAGACAAGACGGAGGGAAGGCAGAGAAGGGGAGGGGGGAGGAGAAATGCGACACAGCGGGCAGGGGAGGGGGCGGAGAGGGTGTGAAAGCAGCAGGGGCCTGGAGTGCGGCTGAGGGAAGTGACGAAATGCGACACGGCAGGCAGGGGAGGGGGCGGAGCGGGGGTGTGGGAGGAGTGCGCCGAAAATACATGCAAGGCAGGCGGCTGGGGGCATGTGCACGTGCTTTCAAGCTCAATGCGCATGCGCATTGAGCTTGAATTTCACGGGCACTGCAAGAAATCGCCACGATTCCTTGCAAGTTAGTTAAAGACTGTTTAAGCCCCCATAGTCTCGCAAGCTCGATGCGCATGCGCATCGACAGGCGAGACCTAAAAATGAAGTGAAATTAGAGAAAAGGTGGAGAGAGGAAACATACAAGAAAGATAGAGGTGTGCTATCGGAATAAGAGGGGTTGCTTGAGGCGTGGAAAGGGAAGGAAGAACACGGAAACTGGAAAAGGAGAAGAAAAGCATTGGCATGTGGAGAGACAGTGACTCAGAAACATGGGTGCATTTTGCAGAGCGGTAGAGGGCAAGGAAACTAGAAGGGAGAGAGGCACGCGGGGAAAGAACCCAATAGAGCTGAAATTGTGCATTCAGGAGAGCAGAGAAGGCCAAATAGGGAAGTGAGGGGAGGGGGCAGGGAGGAACAGGACGGGAATGGGCAGAGCAGGCCTATAATAGGGAGAAAAACATGAGCAGAAATATAAACGGGTGGGGGAGTGGCAGACAGGCAGAATGCGAAAGAAAAGGTGGTGTGAGGCGGAAAATGTGCAAGAGGATAGATGGTTTCCTGTATCCTGGATAAGGGTAGAAAAAGAGGAATAAGATACAGCTTGTGGTGAAGAGCAGGGCAGGCGGGAGACAGGGACGTGGAACTGGTGCGAGGAAAGGGGCAGTGTAGATAGCTCAGAAGGCGGGGGAGGGAGGATAAGCGAAATCAGTGGCGAGGGAACGGGTTGCAGAGAAGGTGCTGAAGAGAGATAGAGGGAGATGGGTGGTGGTGACCGGTGCGGGGGCTGGGGTGGGACAGGCGGTTAGGGAGGGGTAGGATTGAGGCAAGAGTAACAGAGGGGTAGAAGGGGGCGAGAGGGAAGGAGGGCTGCAGCCCTGGAAGATACAGCGCGAATGAGATAAGAGCGAAAGACTGGGAGAGCGATACGGGAGGGAATGGTGGATTGAGGTACAGCGAGCGGTGAGGCACGGGATACAGGGAGCCCGAATGGACACGAGGGGGCAGGATGGGGATGGGTGGAGACAGGTGAGGTATCAGGTTTGAGGCAAGTAGTTTAGAGAGGTGGAGGGCAGTGAGAAAGGCACCTGCGCCTAGGCTGCATATGAAACCTGTAAAAGTTGATGTGCTCTGATATTATAACAGCTTACAAGCACTTCGTTTATTTTCATCAGCTGTGTTAGGTTTTCGTGAAATCCTTTGTAGTGGCTCACACAAAAAAACACCTTCCTTTGTTTCTATTTCTCAAAACACTCAGCTACATAATTAGATTGATTATTTCATGTGTCTCTGCTTGTGTTCACCAGAGAGAGCACGCCAGATAAATTAGCACATAGCAGGGCCTACAAAGACAGATAATATGCCCTTGTGTTTCCTCCGAAGCTGTGTTTGACATTTGGCGCTGGCTAGCAAACCTGACTTTGCTTTCAGAAATAACAGATGGCGCGCTGGAGTGTTCTGTCTCAAAAGAAGACGCATCGTGCAGGGTTGTTTGTATCGGTAGTATCTCAGCTTAAGTTCTGATGCTTCCTGTTATCTTTCGCCGCTAACAAAATAGAGCGTTCTCTGAGTCATGAGTTCCAATCCTGCCAAAGCAGAAAAGCTGCGTAATATAAATTGAGAAATATTAGCAGGTATGACATAGAGCGCTTAACAGCAGATATGCGTTATGTAATTATTATTTTGGAAGTTGCGTTTCAATTCGTGTATTAGAGCCTGGCGCAACGATTCTTACTTCATGAATGTTGATTCGTCCTAACAGCGTGCACGCGCCTCTTTAAGTGAATCTCAATTTATTTCAATATGCTCCGGCAATCCGTATAAAGATCAATAGCTCCCCTCCAGTGCAGCGGGAGCGCGCACGCCCCTGAGTGCGGGAACCATCGCAGCTTCATGATTAATTCAAGACTTGGAGTTAAGAAAACAGTGACGTCAGACTGCCCCAAAGAGGTTCCATGTTTGTTCACCTGACAGGTTTCTTGGCTGCTGTCCACAGAACCGCCTTGTGTCCCGCAGCTCCCCCACCCTCCAGTGCTGCCCCCCCCAAAACACACACACACCGGCTGGGACGAGATAATACAAGTACGGCCGTCGCCTCAGACCGAGCTCACGAAGATGTGCACTAACGCATCCGCAGCCGCCGCCGTCGTGCGCACAAGAGTCACACACTTGAGATGCGCCCTCACTGCCCGGACCCCATAACCCCAAGGGTCACACACGTCACATGCGCCCTCACTGCTGTGACCCCACGACCCCAAGGGTCAAATACGTGGTGCGCCTTCGCAGTGGTGCACTCAGAGGTAGTATGAGATGCACCTTCCTACTCATGCACGCAGAGAACAAACGCGAGGTAAACCCTCACAGCTGAGTCCACAAAGATGATAATGAGAAATGGACTTTCACAGTCATGCACTCAGTGAAAGCGCAGGGTCTAGAGTCTGTCACATGGCTTCGCCACACCTTCACAACTATGCTTGTGAAGCCTGGTCATCTGCTAACCAGAAGTTAAAAGCAAGCGGCACTTCAAGCGGTCGCGAAAGCGATTGTATTGTAAAAAAAAAAAAATGCAAGTAACTGGAGAGTGCTGAATGCGCGCCCAGCATCTGGCTTCAACTACCTCGGCCCCTGACAGCTGGTAATTGATGAATTATAGCCTTCTGCTGCGCGTGTCCGCACGGAATATGCAGGAAGTGGAGCAACTCTACAGACTATGGCCTATTGCGTGCTGCCTTGTAAAAACACAGCCATGCAATGGCCAATTGCCATGCAGCTGCCATAAATAACGAACAAAATTCACACGCTTCTCTGGAATTCGTAGGTTAGATTTTCGAAGTCCTCTCAAAAGGACTCTGAAGCCACACCCACTTCGTGGGATGTAGGCCGAGCCCTAAAAAACGATTGGCACTTTCAGGGGTGCAGGAGTGCGAGTTTTTTGCAGGTTACAAGGGAGAAAGAGCAGCACAGCGTCCAAGGGAATAGGCAAGCAAAGCAGTGCTGTGTCTAGAGTGCAGCACCAGGTTCACGAGCAGAGCAATAGAGGGTTGTGGAGGGAAGGCAGTACGATCTTCAAAGGCAGAACTGGGACAGAGGTGGAGCAGGGTAGGGTTATAGGCAGTACTACTGGAGTTATGCGATTGTGTGGTGATTTTTACATAATAATAGAATTGCCTCATATGCAACATAATCCTTCATCTGCTGCAACATTTGTAGATTTAATTGTGAGAAGTTGGCCTGGTATATAATGTCTACTAATTAAAGTGGGTACTTTGCACAAGTCCAAACAACTCTAATGAAGTATGAGGTCAAAGATAACATTTAGAAAGCTATTCTCGTGGTAGCTGTGGAGAGCAGCCTTCATGCTTAATCTTGAAGGAATGTAAAGCAGCTTGTTTTACCAGAATATCACCTCCTGAATTAACTAAATGAAAGGGAACCCCACAGTAGTTATATAAAAATATGTATTTATTAATATAACACTCTGTACTATCCTCTACACGATACGAGATCAATAGAACAGTTGTAAGTTGCAAAAGTTTAGGAACCACTGGTCTAGTTGAGTGACTAGATAAAAAAGGAAAGTAGTGCATAATTACGTGAGCTGCAGAATTACTTGAGCTGTGGAAGGGCACAAGTACTTGAACCATTGGCCAGGAGAGGGACAAACACAAGAGGCAGGAGGGAAGCCCACACATGTTATTGAATAACAAGCAAGCAAATGAGAGTGACAACAAAGCCAACAAACAGAAAGCAATGGACGGGATTTAAACCCCCTGGAAGTGAACAAAATGTCTTGCAAGCAACAACGCATGCGGTGTCTCAGGTGAGACCTAAAAATGGCTGGGACATAGTGTCTGGGTCACTTAGGTCCCTGTGATAACAGCAACTGAAAACACCCCAGTGAATCACATTTGCACTTGGCAATTGGCAGGTATTTGTGTCCCATTTACACTTTTCTGGTCAACAACAGGGGCTACCCATACAATTGCTTTCGCTCACAATGTATTTCTTTTGCTGCACTACAGCTGGACTTATGTGCCTCCACAAAACAGGAATGAGCACAGTTTGCGCTCTGCTCCTTATAGGTGCTAAGGTTAAAATGAGCAGTAGTAGCATTTGTGCACATGGTCGCCCTACTGTGCAGGTCTAAATGTTCTCTTCAATGCTCCTAAATAGATCAAAGTGATAGTGCAATATTTACAAAGTATTTATTACATTTCCCTTTAGATAATGCAAGTATAAATACAAGTGCAATATATTGTGACTGTAGAAACCAGAAGTATGTTACATAAATATGATGGCATTAGAAAAAAAATAAACAAAAGTATCATGACCTGTTGTGAACAATGACTACTTTCACAGTGAAAGTAAACTTCAAGAGCCCTCTAGTGCTCATTTTGAGGGGACGAAAATGACTTGTTTCACCGGGTGTCGAAACACTGTGGCGCTCATTCTGGGTGCCCCGGTAATCCAGATTTGGGCTTAAATGGGAGTAAACACCTGACTCGGGATTACAAACTGTGTACACATTTTGCACGTTTCCCCCCTAAAGAAATTTTGCAGGTAAGAAGAACCAGTGAAAACAGGTAGGGAAATACTACAATATTCTGATTATAGCACCCTGGAACAGAGAGCAGTATAGTCACACTAGATATGCATGCGGCTTGCAATGATCCCTTTTGTGTTTCTAACCCTATGGTGAACCTTGTGACTGCCATAGATGTCTGTGTACTCCTCTACTAGTCATTGTCTCCTATGCTTGCACAGAGCGTGCTTAAACATTGGACTTGGGTAGTAAACTTCAGCTTGTGTCTTGTGTCTAAGATGTATATACATATGTAATTGTACACAGAGCCTACACGCAGACCTGCCAACTCACACGCTACCACTGTGTGTCACACAATTTCGGATTTTTCACACTGTTACCCAGTGAGAAGACAAGATGACAGTGGCAGGCAAGAGGAGTTGAAAACCTCATCTTTGAAAGCTATTACCAGCCAAAGTCCATTAAGAGGTATGAAAACACCAGCCCCGCCTCTCCAAAGCCATGGCCCACTCTCACAAGGAAAATGTTATTTCCTAGTTGGCATGTCTGTACACATGTTTATTATGCATATTTATGCCAGGTAGCCAAGAGGTCAGTACAGCAACAAATGGCTCCTGAACTTTTGCCCAGAATCATCAGGTCCCAATGGCATAGAAAATACATGTTAAAAAACAGAACTCGTTAACCTAAACAGTTTGAGAATAAAGATGGGCAATTGGATCACGATGAAATATAAAATACAACTTGTCCCAGGAACATCTTATTCATTTCTGGTAGGTGAATTGTACAGGACATCAGGAAGAAAGCAAAACAGGACATGCGAATATCATCCACATGCACATATAGCTCCAGTCCTGCATGAAGCCGTTCCTCTAGGCTATCAAACGGTCACCCAAAATCATATAGGCAAAAAAGGAGGTGGTCCAACTGTTGTGATCAGGCAAACATTACATATCACTAAAGTTGATGACATCACCATAAAGTATTGTGAGGCTCATCTCAACAGATGCAATCCTACCCCGTCTTCCACCTGTAACTTCCTGCTCCTCTACAGACCTCCACCTAGCAAGGCGACATTCCCAGATGCACTTCTAGACATAGTTTCAAAACTGATAACAATACACTCCAACCTATGCATTCTGGGTGACCTCAACATTTGGTTTGACAAACCCAATAGGACCCATCCAAAAACAATAATCACTGGCCTAGATGCACTGAACGTGCATCAGATTGTCCACAAACCCACACACATCGCTGGACAAATCCTAGATGTAATTTTTGCTAATACCGAACTAGTTACTTTTCAAACTATAACTCCAGTCACATAGTCAGACCACCACTTGCTTGCTTTCCAACATAAAACAACACTAAGCGACTCATCTAAAACTACCTTACATCCATCCACCTATTGACCGTGGAACAATCTCAATTTGGAACACTTTGAAACACAACTAACATCCAGTACAAATCTGGAAACAATCAATTCTGTTCAAAAATGATATGAGTGGCTACAGGAAGCTTTTGACATCCTGATACCACACAAAACCACACAACAGAACAAAAGAAAAAAAGCACTTTGGAGAAATATAGAGATAAAAGACATAAAAAAACAAATTACAAAGCTGCAACGTACCTGGCTCAAAACAAACACTAAACAAGACAAACTTCACCAACAGAAAATTTACAGATTATACAAGTCAGCTATTATAAAAGCTAGGAAAATATGCTATTCAGACAGAATTCAAAATGCTAAATGTGCAAATAAAGAATTCTATAAAATACTTAATGAATTTCACAAACCAAATTGCCTAGAAGGAACTCATCCTGTTACTCAAGATTTCACAGACAAACTGCAAATCATTACACTGCAAAGCAGACACGTTGGACTCATACTTAAAACAGAGACTAAGCACCAGAACTAACCCTTTGATAAAACAACAATCCAAGAATACTTTAACCCAGCCTCTCTGTTCCTTCCAACACATCTCACATGATGAATTTATGGACCTGGTCAAAGCAAGCAGGCCTGCCGTCAGCCCTTCTGACCCGTGTCCACCACAAACTTTCAAGACAATTCTTTTAACAACCTCTGCTGCCACTCCAGTAAGAAGAATCATCAACAATTCCTTAACTAGGGGGGAGGAGCCAAGCTCGCGACCATGATGGCCGCACTGTAGCTCTGCTCCGTCAACCTTCCCGCCTGAACCACAAATCCTGTACTTCATCCTGCCCCGAGGAGACACTTTCGACGAACTATGGGAAGGTGAAAGGCTGCTTGCACTCACCGTTTGTCCCGGGAGCTCCTGAGTGCCGCGGATCTTGAGCTGTGCCCTTGTTTGCTCCGGAGCCTCCGTGGCGTGCAGGCCGGGGGCTCGCCTGCGACGGTCGGCCAGAGCGGGATATCGACGCCGACCCCCGGTGGAGGGGAGGGGTCGGCTGAAGAAGCCATTGAGCGATTGAACCGGTGGCGACTGACCGGGCCCGGTGTGGTGGCCCGGGGGCTCAGCTGCGGGGCGCGGCCTGCCTCGGACGGGGGTGGACCGTGTAGGAGGCTTGTCCCCCCTTTGTTGTCCTGCCTGGCCATCTTGAAGCCCTTCGCCCGGAATCAGCGGGCGACGCCCTTGATAAGGTGGCGCCGGCTACCCCTTGCTTCTTGGCGGCCCATCTTTCTGCACCAAGATTGCCATTAGCGGGACCCGGCGAGACTCCGCGGGGCCTTGTTCATCGGCCCGTTCCGGGGTTGAGGAACGGAGCGCCCTGGTTGCACTGACAAAATGGCAGCCGGCGCCCTGGGTCTTGGACCTGTTGGGGGAGGCGACTCTGGTCTATCGAACTGCACGATGGCTGAAGATTGTGGGAATGAGCCCACGATTGGCGATGTCTTCGCTGCCCTGTGTTCCTGGCGTGCGACCATGGCCTTTGACGCAGCTGTGGAAGATAGCGGTCCTGCCACTGGGCCTGCTGGGCCGCCCCCCATACATGCAGCCCGACTGAGGGAGTGTGCTGACTTGCCTCTCCCGGCTGCTGCGAGGAATACTGCCGTCGCTCATTTGGGAGATCATATACCTGCTGCCTCGAGTCTCAGGAAGGTTTTGCTTGTGGCGGACGTGGGTGAGGGCCCCACGCTGGGGTCCGTCCAGGTCAGTCTGGCTGGGGCACCCGGCGGCTGTTTGACTCGAACTGCTTTAGTGGGGTCCCACGGTTGCTCCGTGGGGGACACCTCCCCCCTTTGGTCGGCGGGACTGCACCCACGCAGTTTGCTGCTCCTGACGTTGTTCTTCATCTGTTTGGTCCGCTGCCGCCATTGTTTGCATTGCTGCTCGAGATTGGGATCCCCTGTTTTGCACCCTTGGCCTACCTTGTTCCGATCCTATGTACACTTCATGCCTAACTGCTTGCTGTATTTCTCTTTATTGTGTGCTAAAGTAATGATCAGGAATGGACAGGGGTGAGACGGATTTGCCTCGGCGGACTGCTAATTAATGTATGGAGACGAGGACTGCTCGCAGCTGTAACAGTATGACCGATTCCGCTTCATGTTCCTGAGGTTTGAGTTTGGGTCGATCTCGTTTCGATGTGGGTCTTAAATGTATTCAGGCGGGGGGTGGGAGCTGGATGTCCGAATGCATATCTCCTCTCCCACTGGGGTTTTTTTTCTTTTTCTTTTTCTTCCCCCTTTCCTTCTGTGGGTGGGATGGGGTCTGTATATTGTTCATTTTTTCTTAGTTCTATGGCTCTTTTGTATCCCTTTATCGGGACGCTGTGTCCGCGCACGTACTCCATGGGGTGTTGGCTGACAGTGTAGGATATGACTTCTTCGCTTCAACGATAATAATAGCACACTTACACGTCTTACTTGCCTCGACCCCCCTGTGGGTCTCTAGTATTGTTTGCTTTGCGCGCCATGGGGCGCGTTCTGCGGTGCTGCGTTCATTCTTTATTGTTTTTAATATTCCCTCCTTTTTTCTACCCTTTCTCTCCTTTTCCCTTTCTTTGGGTTAGTATAGTGGATGGCTATCTTTGCGTTGCTGCTCTGACTTCTTTTATTTGTACCAGCACATATTCAGGTGGTGATGGATGGACGGTGGGCGGCGGTGGGAACTGATTAGAAACGGGGAGACTGTGTGTTGACTTCGCCAATTGTTGCTATTATTTCCGATTCTCACTGCTCCTTTGTACTGATGCTTTACCAACTGCCCGCTATAGGAATTCAGATGTTAACCGTTGCAACTGGTCCTGCTGTACTTCCTGCTGTACTTCCTACTATAATATAAAAATTAACCTTCTCTTATCCTGCTCCTAGCGGTTACACCAAGCCTCTTAATGATGTCTGATTGTTCATGTAATGCTGAGAAACTGCTGGAGAATTTCAATACTGATTTCGTGCGTACATAATGTGTGGTGGCCGGCCTGATTGGTTGTAGGCCCGTATTTGTACGCTTCTGCTTGCACAATAAAGGTTTTCAAAAATAAAAAAAAATTTAAAAAACAATTCCTTAACTACCTGAATATTTCCAGAAGAACTCAAAAAATCATACATACGCCCTTTACTGAAGGAAACGAACTTGGACCTGCTGAACCCTGACAACTACAGACCCCTATACAAATGGACCTTTCCTGGGCAAACTGATAGAAAGAGCAGCGTTCGCCCAGATGTCACAATTTATTGAAGAGAAGGACATACTTTCAGATTTCCAAACAGGTTTCTATCCAGGAAGAGGCACAGAATCGGCCCTCCTTGCCATCTGGGATGACCTGAAGAACACAGTAGACCGCAACGGGGTTGCTGCACTTCTCCTCTAGTACCTCTCGGTTAACTTTGACAGGGTTGACCATGACACTGGAACAAAGACTTTATAAAGCCGGCATAGAGGGGGCTGCTCTAGACTGGCTCGCATACTACCTTCGAAACAGAACTAATGTCATCCATACCCCACCTTTTTCATCCAAACCATACTCCACAAAAGCAGGGGTCCCTCAAGGCTCTATAATCCCGCCCATGCTTTTCAACATCTGAATAAAGTCATTACTGGTACTGATCAATCAATTTCAACTCCTGTGCTATAACTATGCAGGTGACACGCAAATACTCCTTCAAGTGGAATGGCCCAAAGACATTGGAAACTCCCCAATTTTCAGTTGTCTAAGAGTCGTGGATCAGTGGATGATTTGGAGCCACCTCAAATTGAATGCTTCCAAAAAGGAAATACTCAAGTGTGGCGATTGAAAACATCATGTTCCGCTTGCCGCCTGACCTGATGAACTGGGATCACCAACTAAAGTATCGAAGAAAGTAAGAAACCTCGGAATGACCATGGACTCCAAGTTTTCAATGAATGCCCAACTGGACAAACCAGCAAGATCAAGCTTTGTCACTATAAAAACGCTGCAACAAATTTCCCTTCATTTGGGATTTCCACACAAAGTCCAAGCTACCATCTCCCTTGTTCTGTCCAACCTCAATTACGCCAATAGCCTCGGCCACGGATCACCTTTAATGACCATGAAAAGATAACAACGGATTCCTAACTCTGCTGCCAGACTACTCTTGCATATCAAACCGCGAGGCCACAACTCACCTGCCTTGAAAGCCCTGCACTGGTTACCGGTTGCCAGAAGATCCACGTTCAAGCTGCTTTGTAACATCCAAAAATCAATTCAACCGAATTGGACCGCTCTTCATCAGCAATAAAATAACAAAACACATTCAACAAAGGAACCTCCACTCTAAAATGGCATCTCGCCTCAAAATTTCAACATACAAGAAAAAAAACATGGGTGGCACATCCTTCTCTGTTCAAGCAGCCACACTATGGAACTCTTTACCCCCCAGCAGAAGATCCAGGGACAGCCACCTTATCTTCAGAAAACTTCTCAAGAATTGGCTCTTCCCCACATAACCACGATACGCAAACAGAAATTTACAGCATATCCCTCTGTATATAATCATTTATTTTTACTATAGATATGTACCTATCTTTGTGTATTGCTTTGTATAAACATGTAGAATAATTATGTTAAAAAAGTACAATAACACTTGAAAACCAGAGTTTATCTAGCGCATCTTTGGTCTACATGTACTTCTCTCCCATTGTGTATCTATATCTATGTACCTTCCCTGTACTTAGATTTGTATGTTTGTTTCTTTCCTCCTGAAAAGCATATCCAATTCACTACCCTATTTCTCATCCTCTACCTCTATCAATATCTCTAATCTACAGATATCTACTTCCTTTATGCATCTATATACTTTCAATGTACTTATGGATCTATATATTTATCACTTTTTTTCTAATTCAGCACATCCAATGCACTACCCTATTTCTCACCATATACTTCTCTCAATATATCTTCTAACCCAAATTCTGACTCATCTCAAACTTCTTTCTACTACTCTTCCCAATGCACTACCCTATTTCTCACCCTATACATCTTTCAATATATCTTCTACAACAACTCTCTCATTTATACCAAATCCCATACCACTTCTATGATCCCCAAAATAACCCTTTCTAGACTCTAACTAACTCTACCCCTCCTTGCATCATCTGACACCTCTTTTACTATATCGATCCCCAAAACAAACCTTTCTAAACTTCTTGTTTCTGACGCTTTCCCTCCTCAACCCCTTTTTACTCACCCAAAAGCCTCTTCCTACTGCTATGACCTCCCCAAAAAAATCTAAATCCTCACCCTCCTATCCTTCCACAATCTTTTTCAATCAAAATAACAGACTAACATGTTAACTTCTCCAATTTCATATTCCACAATACTAATTCACCACTAATCCTTTATGGGTCCCAGAGTAGTGTGCTACTCGCCCAAAAAATGCTACACCTCATCAGAGGTAAGCAAGCATTATATAAATGCAAAACTTTTTCCCTCTTCTATCCCTCCGCTACCTTTCTCTATCCAACTGAATAACACATCAACCACTCAAACTACTTTCATATTTCACCATACTAATTTTCAACACTAATCCTTTATGGGTTCCGGAGTAGCGTGCTACTCGCCAATAAAGCACTTCAACACCCCTTCAGGGGTAACAAGCGCTATATGAATACAAACCTTTCTCCCCCTTCTGTCCCTCCGCTATCCTTCTCACTCCAAATAACTGACTAATATCCACCACTCAAATTAATTTCATATTTTACCATACTAATTCAGCAATAATCCTTTATGGGTTTCCGGAGTAGCGTGCTACTGCCCAAAAAACAAAAAAGTGCTTCAACACCCCATCAGGGGTAACAAGTGCTATATAAATGCAAACCTTTTCCCTCTTCTATCCTTCCAAATTCCAATAATTGACTAACCTATCTACCACTTTAATTGCTTTCATATTTCACCGTACTAATTCAACACTAATCCTTTATGGGTCCCGCAGTAGCGTGCTACTCAGAGAAAAAGCTCTTCGACGCCTCATCAGGGGTAGTAAGCGCTATATAAATGCAATTACAATACAATACAATACGAGATCAATTGAACAGTTGTAAGTAGCACAATAGACAGTGGGCTCGAGGGGGAGACCAAACCATATACAATAGAGCCTGAGCAGCATGGCCTGCTTCAGGTCATCAAATGCCTTCTGACAGCTAACTGTCCGCTGAACTTTTTTAGGCATTCTTTTAGAGGTCAGATCATTTAAGGGGGTCACTATAGATCCATAACCCTTAACAAACTTCCTGTAATACCCAGTCAGACCCAAGAAAGCTCTGACCTGAGTCTGGGTAGTTTGAGCTACCCAGTCCATGATGGACTGGATTTTGCTCTGCAATGGTACGACCTGGCCTACACCCACAAGGTGGCCCAGGTACACAACTTTACTCATCCCTATCTGGCACTTGGTGGCCCTAATAGTGAGGCCTGCCTTTTGCAGGGCCTCCAGAACATTGATCAGGTGGACCAGGTGATCCTCCCAGGTGGAACGAAAGACAGCAATATCATCAAGATAAGCTGCACTATAGTCTTCCAGGCCTGTGAGAAATGTATTCACCAGCCTTTGAAATGTGGCAGGTGCATTTTTCAAACCAAAGGGCATTACAATAAATTGATAATGCCCCTTAGGGGTTGAAGATGCTGTTTTGTGTTTCGCATCCTCAGCTAATTTGATTTGCCAATATCCAGCAGTGAGGTCAAATGTACTCAAGTACTTAGCTGAGGCCAAAGTATCAATGAGGTCAACTGCCCTAGAAATAGGGTGAGCATCAGTCCTAGTGACTGCATTGAGCCGCTGTAGTCTACACAAAACCTAATTTTCTCTTTTACCGCCCTGGGTATGAGGTTTGGGTACCAGTACTACTGAACTAGCTCAAGGGCTATCTGGTGTTCAATGACTCCCAGTTCCAGCATCTTTTGGACCTCAGTCCTAATGCAGTCCCTGACATGGTCCGTTTGCCTATAAATCTTATTTTTAAAAGGGAGACTTTCACCTTTGTCTACATCATGGGTACACCAAGTGGTCTGTCTAGGAGTTAGGAAAAACATATGTCTGTACTGATTGAGAGCATTCCTGCAATCAGTCTGTTGCTGCTCAGTGAGGCTGCCTGCCAAGGCTACACCATCAACTGAGCCATCATCAAGGTTCTGTTAGAGGAAGTCAGGGAGTGGGTCACTCTCTTCCTCCTGTCCCTCATCAGTATCCATGAGCAAGCCCATGTCTGCCCTGTCAACATATGGATTGAGCCTGTTCACATGGAGCACCCTGTGGGGGTTCCTGGGAGTTCCAAAGTCTCCCAGGTGGTGACCTCTCCCTTCTGCTCAAGAATGGTATGGGGTCTATTCCACTTGTCCTGGAGAGCTGCTGGGGCCACAGGCTCCATCACCTGTACCTTCTGTCCTGGATTGTACACAGTCAGTACAGCCTTTTTGTCGTGCCAAGCTTTCTATAATTCTTGGCTAGCCTCAAGGTTTTAACTTGCCTTCTTCATGTACTCAGTCATCCTGGAGCAAAGACCAAGTACATAGTCCACTATGTCTTCTTTAGGTGGTTTGAGAAGTAACTCCCACCCCTCCTTCACTAAACACAAGGGACCCTTAAGTGGATGTCTAAACAGAAGTTCAAAAGGGCTGTAGCCAACCCTCTTCTGAGTAACCTCTCTGTAGGCAAAGAGAAGGCACGGCAACAGGACATCCCATTTTTACCTAAGCTTTTCTGGGAGGCCTTTGATCATGCCCTTCAGGGTTTTGTTGAACCTTTCAACTAAACCATTGCATTGTGGGTGATAGGGTGTGGTGAATTTATAATTCACTCCACACTCCTTCCACATAGCTGTAATGTAACTAGACATGAAGTTTCAATCAATCAATCAATCAGTGAACTTGTAAAGCGCGCTACTTACCCGTGAGGGTCCCAAGATGCTGAGGGGGGTGCTGATACTGCTCGAAGAGCCAGGTCTTGAGGAGCCTTCTGAAGGTGAACAGGTCTTGGGTTTGCTGCAGATGGGTGGGGAGGGTGTTCCAGGTCTTGGCGGCGAGGAAGGAGAAGGATCTGCCACCCGAGGTTGTTCGTTGGATGCACGGGACGATGGCAAGGGCGAGGCTGGTGGAGCGGAGCTGGCGGGCGGGGGTGTAAAAGTTGAGTCTGTTGTTCAGGTAGGCTGGTCCGGTGTTGTGGAGTGCTTTGTGGGCGTGGGTGAGGAGCTTGAAGGTGATCCTCTTGCTGACGGGGAGCCAGTGCAGGTCTCTTAGGTGGGAGGTGATGTGGGTGCGGCGGGGGATGTTGAGGATCAGTCGGGTGAAGGCATTTTGGATGCGTTGTAGTCGTCGTAGGTGTTTGGCCGGGATTCCTGCGTAGAGTGCGTTGCTGTAGTCCAGCCTGCTACTGACGAGGGCTTGGGTCACTGTTCTTCTTGTTTTGGTCGGGATCCACTTGTAGATCCTGCGAAGCATGCGGAGGGTGTTGTAGCATGAGGAGGAGATGGAGTTGACCTGCTTTGACATGGAGAGGGAGGAGTCGAGGGTGAATCCTAGGTTGCGTGCATGGTCCGTGGGTGTTGGAGCTGTTCCCAGTGAGGACGGCCACCAGGAGTAGTCCCGCGCAGAGGGGGTTGGGCCTAGGATGAGGACCTCCATCTTGTCCGAGTTCAGCTTCAGACGGCTGCTTCTCATCCACTCGGCGACGGCCTTCATTCCCTCATGGAGGTTAGTTTTGGCGGTGTGCGGGTCCTTGGTGAGGGATAGGATGAGCTGGGTGTCGTCGGCGTAGGAGATGATGTTCAGGTCGTGCTGGTGGGCCACTTGTGCAAGGGGGCAATTTGTACGTTGAACAGGATTGGGCTGAGGGATGAGTCCTGGGGTACGCCGCAGATGATGTGGGTGGCTTCGGATCGGAAGGGCGAGAGGCGGACTCTCCGGGTTCTGCCGGAGAGGAAGGACGTGGTCCAGTCCAGGGCCTTCTTCTGGAGTCCTGCTTCTTGGAGGCGGGTTCTTAGTGTGCGGTGACATACTGTGTCGAAAGAGGCTGACAGGTCCAGGAGGATGAGGGCTGAAGTTTCGCTGTTGTCTAGTTGGCGCCTGATGTCGTCTGTGGTGGCGATGAGGGCAGTCTCTGTACTGTGGTTGTGTCTGAATCTGGACTGGGATGGGTCTAGGATGTTGTTGTCCTTGAGGTGGCGGGTCAGCTGTATGTTGGCGATTTTCTCTATGGCTTTCGCCAGGAAGGGGAGCAGGGAGATGGGCCGAAAGTTCTTGAGGTCTTTGGGCCCGCCTTAGGTTTCTTGAGGAGGGCGTTGATTTTGGCGTGCTTCCAGCTTTCCGGGAATGTCCCTGTGTCGAAGGAGATGTTGATGACCTTCCGTAGTTGGGGTGCGATGGTTGCGTCAGCTTTGTTGAAAAGTGGTGCGGGCAGGGGTCTGACGGAGATCCTGAGTAGATGGAGTTCATGACCTTGCGAGCCTCTTCGTCGTTGATGTGGAACCAGGAGGTCAGCTGGTTGGTGCAGGTGGCGTTCGGGTGGGGTCTGTTGCGGTCGGGGCGGATGAGGAGTTGAAGCTGTCGTGGATGTCGGTGATCTTGCAATGGAGAAGGTGGCCAGTGAGTCGCACAGATCTTGCGAGGGCGGGTTGTCGTTGGTGTTGACGCTGGGGTTGGAGAGTTCCTTCACAATGTTACAAAGTTCTTTGCTGTCGTGAGCATTGTTGTCCAGTCGGGCTTTGAAGGACGATCTCTTGGCTGTTCTGGCGAGGTGGTGATGTCTGAGGATGGCGTCCTTGTGGGCTGTGTGGCTGTCTGGTGTGCAGTCGTGGAGCCATTTCTTCTCCAGCTTCCGACATGTGCGTTTGGAGGTCTGGAGTTCTTCGTTGAACCAGGAGGCTTTCTTGCTGGGGTGGTTGCTGGATGGTTTCTTGATCGTTGCGAGGGTGTTGGCACAGTCGTCGATCCACTGTCTAAAGTTTCGGGCAGCGGCGTCTGTGTCCGTGGGGTCGGTGGGTGGGTTCTGGCGAGGGTGGAGGTCAGCTGGTCTTTGGTGGCTTTGCTCCAGCAGCGGCGAGGCAACAGTCGATGCGGTGGTGCGTGGTTGGTTTCTTGAAGGTGAAGTGGAGTTCGTGGTGTGGTTGAAGGCGATGTGGGTGCTTGCGTAGAAAATGGGGTTGAGCGTGTGGCCGGCGGCATGGCTGGGTTCAGTGACGAGTTCTCGGAGGCCGAGGTTGGCGAGGTTATCGATCAAGGTGGCGGAGTTGGCGTTGTTGTTGTTCTCGAGGTGGAAGTTCATGTCCCCGAGGAGGATGTAGTCCATGGAGGTGAGTGCGTGGGTGCTGGCGAGGTCGGCAATGGAGTCGCTGAAGACTGTCCGGGGTCCAGGGGGTCTGTAGATGAGTGTTCCTCTGAGGGTGGTGTTGGGGTCGGTGTGGATCCGGAAGTGAAGGTGTTCGGCGGAGTTGAGGGAGTCGTCTGCAAAGGTGTGGACCTGGAGGGTAGACTTGTGAACAATGGCTATTCCTCCTCCAGTTCTGTTGGTGTGGTCTCTGCAAGAGATTTTGTAGCCGTCCGGGATGGCTATGGCGATGTCAGGTGCCGAGGAGTCGTTCCACCAAGTCTCGGTCAAGAAGGCACCGTCTGGTGTGGCAGCGTCGAGCAGGTCCCAGAGCTCGATGGCGTGTTTGCGTGTGGAGCAGGTGTTGAGGAGTATGCAGCGGAGGTGGTTGGGTCCAGTAGTTGGAGGTTTGGTGGTTCTGTCGCATGTGAAGTTGCAGGCGTGGCAGGAGAAGGGTCCGTGGGTGCGTTTCAGTGCGGCCTGGAAGCAGCAGTGGTGTCAGCTGGTGTTAAGAGAGTGGAGGATGTTGGCGTTGTATCTGAGTCTGGCGTTGTGGCGTGTGCGGGGTACAGGGGTTCTGTCACTGGGCGCGGTCCAGGCGTGGACAGGCGCAGACGGGCTTGCCTTCGGCGCGCCAGCAGCTGCGTTCGTCCGCTGCGCGGCCGTGCAGCGGCCATGCAGCGGCGGCCATTTAAGGCGGGGAGGGAGGGAGGAGCAGCTGGGAGGCGGGAGCGGGGCGGCGAGGGGGCGTGGCCTCAGGGGCAGTGGCGGAAGAAAGAGAGGGGTACAGAGGGCAAAAGGGGGTGTGGGGGGACGAGCAGAGCAAAAGGGTCAAAAAAATGGCACAAATAAGTATGGAGAGCACACAAAAATCAGGAAACAAAAATCAAACAGATCTGACCGAGGTTACGGCGGTGATCAGCAGCAGACAGCGGAAATGAACTTGCGCACAGGAACAAGAGCAGGCAGACAGCTGATGGAGCTGTTCGGCAGCAAGGGGGTGACCTGGCCTGCAAGCAGGGTCAGAGGTCACTCCTGCTGTCGAGCAGCGGCCACCATTTAAGGCAGGGAGGGAGGGAGGAGCAGCTAGGAGGCGGAGGCGGGTGGCAAGGGGGAGTAGCCTCAGTAGCAATGGCGGAAGAAAGAGCGGGGTACAGAGGGCAAAGGGGGATGGGCGGACGAGCAGAGAAAAAGGGTCTGAAAAATGCCACAAATAAGAACAGAGAGCAAACCGAATTGGTAACATGGACAAAGGGCGCACAGCTATGAGTATGGCTAATGTAAGGTTTCAAGATGTTTTAAGCGACTGCTACTAGGCCGGAAGGAAGGTTACCAGACTTCCTTAATAATCCTGGACTAGTCCAGGATGTAATTTAAATCTATATTCCTGCCGAGCAATCTAACTCCTAGTTATATTCAAAAACAAGAGATGTGTTATTAATCAAAAGTTAATTAACAAGTTTGGCGGCAAAAAGTCCAAATTCACATCAGATAGACATTCAGACACCCGAATCTTGGAGTACGTCAGTCCGTGTTTAGATGCCAAATTTAAAGGGTCAATCCTGATTCTCAAGTCTTTTATTCAATCAAAAGTATATTCTCAATTTGAATTTCAAAGTTCATTCCAAAATCAGATTCCAAGTTTCACAAAAACGTCCACTGCAGCCAACACGTGTTTCGTTGGGCATTTATCTCATGCCAACCAACTTCCTCAGGGCTGCAAGCCAAATTAATACAAAATATAAGCTCATGTGATAACATGTCTCAATAATAATAACAGTCCGCTAAATGAAGAGATGAATTGTACTACATAAAACACCACTTAAGTGAATAGAAAGACACAGTACCCTCGTTTTTAGTGACAGTTCGTAATCATAATCACTACATGTGGATCCCGGTGTCAAATTATACACAACAACAAAGCATTCTGGTATATCGCCAAATTCGTGTTAGGATTTTTACCTAAATAGTAAACGAATATTCTTCAGTTTCAGATTTGTTCAGTATTTTTTGTCCAAAGAATCAACAGTACCTGGAATAACACAAGGAGGCTTTAGCTCTGTCACCACTAGAGTTCGATAATTATTTAAACGCTCTCCTAATCATAAGCTAGGATCTGTAATCGAGTCTAAATTTATCTCTACTGTCAGCATGCATAAAATGCCTTCCAAAATATAGATCGCTTGAAAAATCGTTGAACAGTGTAACAATTATCCGTGTTCATTCTATGCTTAAAAAATGTACTCTAGCAAAACATAGTAAAAGCCGAATATAAGTACCTTTCGACTTCTTCACTCGCACGTGATTTATTATGTAAGATGATGAATAAGTACTTCAACGGATCTATCAGAAAATTATATAACATAAAAGAATCTCAGATTCCAAGTCCATCTGACTTTAAATATATAAAGACAAGTGCCACTAGCTAGTAGAGATTTCCTTACCAATATATATCTCCATCGGCGTGCACCGTGGCCGCCATATTGCTTAAGTACCGGACTGAATGTGCTTTTACTTCCTGTAAAGGTGGCGAGATAATTCTCCGCCATCTTAACGCCATCTTAACGTGGTGAGTGAATCAATACGAAGGAACTTTATTCGACCTTCCAAACGTGAATATTCTGTGTCAGTAAAGTAATACAACTATATAACTGATTTATAATCGTAATATTAGTTGTCTCAAGTCTTTATAATCTAATGTACGTAATCAAAAAAATAATCAACAGAACGTGTTGATAAAAATAGTCAGCAGAACGTGTTGATAAAGTCCGCATTTCTGATAAGACAGGGCTATATTAATTAACATGGAGAAAAAATCCATACGGAGGAGCCCGTTGTACCTCCAAAAAGAATATTCTGTTAAATATAATCAGCCAGGGGTGGCATAACAATATATTCATTAGGATATTTGCAGTCTTAACTATTTATATAAAACAAAGAGATCGTAAGATAAAGTAGATTGACGCGACTATTTCAACAAATTCGTAATATCAAAAAAGACGTATATATTTAGTAAAATTCATGAATAAAGGAAGAACCATATTGGTTCAAATGTGACTACAACTTATTCATAAACAGCATTTAAGTCTAAGTATTTTTATTCCCAACTAGTCAGATTTGGTATAATGAAACCAAGTAATTTCTCTATTTTAAGACTTCTCCCATGTACCAACAACCATATAAATACCCAGTAAACAATGAAAATTAATATGGGTAAGTAAATTCTCCATGTTGGTTCAATTATTAAGCGGTGACAAAGCGTTCAGTGTCCCGTGTCTTTCCAGTAATAGTCATTATGATTTGAGTTTTTATCAAAAAAAGAGTATTAGTCTTTATAATAAAGAGAGTGGCGGCATTTACATTTGAAGGACCCAAGTATCATATGAAATTCATTGGTCACAGTTTTACAAATGGTTCAAAAGGGAGCCAAATCAAATACAGTTATATTCATTTGTTAAGCAACATAACTAATCTCCCAGAAAATACTGTAATTCAGTATCCAAGTTTAGTCCATCTTCCACAGCCCGAAGTACCATAATCCAACGTGCCTCTCTGCGTCTGAGTTTCAATACTCTATCTCCTCCACGTCTGTCTATGGTCACTTGTTCTATACCATGGTAGTAGAATTTGTGCTGTACTGTATCATTTCTATTCTGAATAGAATGTGAGGCTATCGGGTACCTCGTGTCCCCATTTTTAAGTGCCCGATAGTGTTCCACCATCCGATCTTTGAGTCTCCTTACTGTACTCCCTACATAAATCTTACCACAAAGGCAGGCAATCACATAAATCACAAAGGTGGATTCACAGTTAATAAAAGAGTCTATGTGGTAGGTACCAGAATTCGACTGTTGAAGGGGAAGGGATATTGTGAAAAGAGACCGTTTAAGGCCAATTTACTAAAGATATTGGTAAGGAAATCTCTACTAGCTAGTGGCACTTGTCTTTATATATTTAAAGTCAGATGGACTTGGAATCTGAGATTCTTTTATGTTATATAATTTTCTGATAGATCCGTTGAAGTACTTATTCATCATCTTACATAATAAATCACGTGGGAGTGAAGAAGTAGAAAGGTACTTATATTCGGCTTTTACTATGTTTTGCTAGAGTACATTTTTTAAGCATAGAATGAACACGGATAATTGTTACACTGTTCAACGATTTTTCAAGCGATCTATATTTTGGAAGGCATTTTATGCATGCTGACAGTAGAGATAAATTTAGACTCGATTACAGATCCTAGCTTATGATTAGGAGAGCGTTTAAATAATTATCGAACTCTAGTGGTGACAGAGCTAAAGCCTCCTTGTGTTATTCCAGGTACTGTTGATTCTTTGAACAAAAAATACTGAACAAATCTGAAACTGAAGAATATTCGTTTACTATTTAGGTAAAAATCCTAACACGAATTTGGCGATATACCAGAATGCTTTGTTGTTGTGTATAATTTGACACCGGGATCCACATGTAGTGATTATGATTACGAACTGTCACTAAAAACGAGGGTACTGTGTCTTTCTATTCACTTAAGTGGTGTTTTATGTAGTACAATTCATCTCTTTATTTAGCGGACTGTTATTATTATTGAGACATGTTATCACATGAGCTTATATTTTGTATTAATTTGGCTTGCAGCCCTGAGGAAGTTGGTTGGCATGAGATAAATGCCCAACGAAACACGTGTTGGCTGCAGTGGACGTTTTTGTGAAACTTGGAATCTGATTTTGGAATGAACTTTGAAATTCAAATTGAGAATATACTTTTGATTGAATAAAAGACTTGAGAATCAGGATTGACCCTTGAAATTTGGCATCTAAACATGGACTGACGTACTCCAAGATTCGGGTGTCTGAATGTCTATCTGATGTGAATTTGGACTTTTTGCCGCCAAACTTGTTAATTAACTTTTGATTAATAACACATCTCTTGTTTTTGAATATAACTAGGAGTTAGATTGCTCGGCAGGAATATAGAAAGAACAGAGAGCACGCAAAAATCAGGAGACAAGAATCAAACACAGATCTGACCCAAGGTCACAACATTGATCAGCGGCAGACAGCAGGCGCAAACTCGCGCACAGGAAAAGGAGCAGGCAGACAGCTGGTGGAGCTGTTCAGCAGCAGGGGGGTGACCTGGCCTGCAAGCAGGGTCAGAGGTCACTCCTGCTGTCGAGCAGCGGCCGTCATTTAAGGCGGGGAGGGAGGGAGGAGCAGCTGGGAGGCGGGAGCGGGCAGCGAGGGGGCGTGGCCTCAGGGGCAGTGGTGGAAGAAAGAGCGGGCTACAGAGGGCAAAGGGGGGGTGGGGGGACGAGCAGAGCAAAAGGGTCTAAAAAACACACAAAAATAAATAGAGCACACAAAAATCAGGAGACAAGAATCAAAAACAGATCTGACCCAAGGTCACGGCGGTGATCAGCGGCAGACAGCGGGTGCGAACTCGCGCACAGGAACAGGAGCAGGCAGACAGCTGGTAGAGCAGTTCGGCAGCAGGGGGTGACCTGGCCTGCAAGCAGGGTCAGAGGTCACTCCTGCTGTCGAGCAGCAGCCGCCATTTAAGGCGGATAGGGAGGGAGGAGCAGCTGGGAGGCGGGAGCGGGCAGCGAGGGGGCGTGGCCTCAGGGGCAGTGGCGGAAGAAAGAGCGGGCTACAGAGGGCAAAGGGGGGGTGGGGGGGACGAGCAGAGCAAAAGGGTCTAAAAAACACAAAAAAATAAATAGAGCACACAAAAATCAGGAGACAAGAATCAAAAACAGATCTGACCCAAGGTCACGGCGGTGATCAGCGGCAGACAGCGGGTGCGAACTCGCGCACAGGAACAGGAGCAGGCAGACAGCTGGTAGAGCAGTTCGGCAGCAGGGGGGTGACCTGGCCTGCAAGCAGGGTCAGAGGTCTGTCAGTTAAGACCTTCTTAGGGAAACCCCCTCTAGAAAAAATTCCCAGGAGGGCCCTGGCCTCCACAGGAGCTGTGGTGGTTCTAAAGGGTATGGCTTCTGGGTACCTAGTGGCATTGTCTACCACCACTAGAATATATCTGTGCCCAGATGTAGTTGGAGGATCCATGGGGCCAATTATGTAATTCCCAACCCTCTCAAAGGGAACCCCTACCACAGGTAGTGGTATCAGGGGGGCCTTTGTGATACCACTTGCCTACCACTGGCTTGACAGGTGGTACAGGAGCGACAAAACTCTTTGTGTACTCTGACATGTGAGGCCAGTGAAAGTTAGGGACAAGCCTGTCCCAAGTCTTGCTTTGCCAGAGGTGTCCTGTTAAAGGGATATCATGTGCCAGTGTCAGTAGGAAGCCCCTAAACTTCAGAGGTATGACCAACCTCCTGGTAGCACCAGGATTGGGGTCTCTACCCTTTGAGTAAAGGAGTCCTTCATCCCAGTAGATCCTGTGGGACCAACTGGCACTCCCTGCAGACTCAGCAGCAGCTTGCTGTCTGAAGGGTTCATGAGAGGGGCGGCTGTGCTGCTCTTGACTCAGATCTGGCCTGGAAGGGCCCCCTGTCCCCAAGAACTCAACATGATCAGGTTCAAGTTCCTCTGATACAATTCCTTCACAGGGAGTTGGATCATCTTCCTCAGGAGACTGATCCTCACTCTGAATCTGGCGGGAACACACTGCCTTACCCCTACTGCTCATTGTCTTGGAAGGCACCTGGTCCATTTTTCCAGGATCCAGGGTCTGTTCAGTTGAATACAGTTTGGCCTGAGATCTAGTCACAACAAACACATCTGCAGAGATGCCCAAATTTGCTGCATGTGTCCTGAGTTCCACTTCAGCCCAGGCTGAAGGTTCCAAAGCATTGCCCAACAAGCATTCCAAGGAATGGTCTGTCCTGACATTGTTAGCATTGGTCACTCGGTACATCTCACCAAGTCTGATCTGGGCAGGGCCCACAAGATCTTTTTTCACCATTGTGGCACTTGCTCCTGTGACCCTATATACCATGGCATCCTTACCATTGATTAGAGGCTGTTGTCTGTATTTGCCCAGATTACTGGGACTTACAAATAGGGAGGCATTATCCATGCCTCTATCACAGACTAAAATAGCCTGAGCTGGAGTTCTGACTAGACCAGAACCCATCTCCGATCCCAGGGTTAACCCTACTATACCCTTGTTCCCTGTACCACGACTTTGAGCTGACCTAGGGGCAACAGTTGCCCTAGGGGCAGTGGTGATGGTAGGAAGATCCTTGGCCCTTGGACAATTGGCATGTCTTGTCCAATGAGGTTTCTCCTGACACAGGAAGCACCAAGGTTTCTTTCTGCCTTTTCCTTTGTTAGACTGTGACTCCTCCCAAGATGTAGGTTTTTGGGGCCCTGATGAAGACTTCGGGTCTTTAGCCTTTTCTCCATACTTATCTGAAAGTTTAGCATCTTGCTTCTTCTGGTCACCACTTGTGGTATGGGTTTTCTGCTTCACCCTGGTTCTGACCCACCTATCTGCCGTCTTTCCCAATTCTTGGGGAGAAGTCAGATCAGAGTCAACCAGGTACTGATGCAACAACTGATTTTGGCAAATATTAAGGATCTGCTCCCACATAATCAAATTATACAATCCCTTGAAATCACTGACTTTGCTGCAGAGTAACCATCCTTTCATAGCCTTAGGAGCACAATCTACAAAGTCTACCCAGTCTTCTGGGTGTCTCTGAACTTAATCCTGTACTGTTCAGTGATTAAGCCAAACCCATCAATGAGAGAACTCTTCAGGACTGAATAGTTGTCAGCATCCTCTTCTCTAACAATGATGAGCTTATCTCTACCTTTGTCAGGAAAGGATAACAACAAGATAGCTGCCTACTGGTTTTGAGGGACCCTCTGTACCTTACAGGCCCTCTCTAAAGCAGTTATCCATTTGAGGATGTCATCCACACCATGGTAGGGAGGGACTATCTTGCTCATGTTCCCTATTGTCATATGTATACTCCTTAATCCTAGGGACACTGTTGCTGCCACCATGGGACTCTAGTCCCAATCTTTTCCTAGCCTTCTGGAGTTCTATGGATTTATTATCTAGGGTCAAATGCTCTTGCCTGAGCCTAAGCTTGACTTTCTCAAGTTCTTGAAATTGAACTGTCTGTCATAAGAGTTATCTCTCTTATGGGATATAGAGGTCCATATAGAATGTCCTGAATGGTCAGATTCTGCAGAGGGAGATCTAGATCTCCTGGGTAAACTTTGCACTCTTCCAGGAGGAGTAAAGAGAGGGCCACCGCTGCCAACTCCACCCTCTTTATGAAGATCTAAGTTGTCCAGGGGGAAATCATCTTGATCCTCCTGGCCAGGGTTTGATTACAGGTCAAAGAAGGTTTCACTTCCTGGCCTGTCCTTATTCCCTGCCCCACCCACTCTTTCTGCCTCATCTGACCCTGGGGTCTTCCTAAAGTCATCTAAGAGTAACACCTCAATGAGACGTTGGGTGTTGGCATTTCTCCCTGTCTTCAGCTTCCTAGATACACACATGGCTTTAAATTCCTAAAATGTAAGACCATTGTACCTAGAAGGCAGCGAGTCACTGGCATCTCCTCTACAAGACATAACTAGTGTGGTGATGTGTATGCACCTACCTAACCTATTGGGAACTAAACTCTCTTAGGTTAGAGAAAGAGTGTGCTAGACTCTTAACGTACCCAACCCTAAGTTCAGTGGAATTTACTTAATCTAATCTTGAAGTATTATATGTGTCTAATACTTTAGTGATTTTCAGTTAATCAATTCAAAGAGATTTAACTGGTAAAACAATGCAGACTTGAATCCCAATCGCTGCTCACCAATGTGAGAAGTTGGCCTAGTATATGATGTCCACTAATTAAAGTGGGCACCTTGCACAAGTCCAAATAACCCTTATGATGTATGAGGTCAAAGATAACCTTTAGACAGCTATCCTCGTGGTAGCTGTGGACAGCAGCCTTCAGGCTTAATCTTGAAGGAATGTAAAGCAGCTTGTTTTACCAGAATATCATCACTTAATTTGACTAAATGAAGGAGAACCACACAGTAGTTATATAAATATAGGTATTTATTAATATAACACTCTCTACTATCCTCTACATGAGGATAGAACACAAAGCCCACAATACAAGATCAATAGAACAGTTGTAAGTAGCAGGGGTAGTAAGCGCTATATACATGCAATTACAATACAATACAATACGAGATCAATAGAACAGTTGTAAGTAGGACAATATACACAGTGGGATCCAGGGGGAGACCAAACTGTATGCTAAAATAGTGGTATAACAATCACGACTTAAGTCAAGACAAGGTCTGGAGCACATAGAATCGCTGGGACCTCAAAGAACCACCCAAGGTGAGTAGACAGTGACCCTATGGAGGACCGGTGCAGTGTGCTAATACGACTGCGGGCTCCGTACAATTCTATAGGGAAGTCGTGGTTGCAATTTTAAAGTTTAAGGACCCTTCTAGGAGGACTTCAATCAAACCCTTTGGAACTTAAGAGGTTAGAGAGCCACCCCACCCGTGGATACTGCAGTACCCAAGTTACCTATCCCATGGGAGCAGGATGCATAGGTCTGGAATGGTGTTGTAAACCACCCTCATTCTCAATGGAGGGCTGTGAAGAAGTACTGCTGCCGTGAAGGTGAAAAGGGTCCAGAGGAATCCAAACCTGGATTCTGGAAGGAAGGAACCTGAAAGCAGAGGGGACAGAGTCTGGGTCACTTCAAAGTGGCCAGGGGCTCGGTAGACGAATGCCCACAGAAGTCGGCTGCTTCAGGTACAAAGGAGGGATGCTTGACTCTGCAGCCACGAGGACCAGGAGATGTTGAGGACAACCAGGAGTCAGATGCACGCTGCCCCATGAGGGATGTCGAGTGTTGAGGGGTCGGTATCTGGCGGAAGCACCAACAAGCCTTGGCAAAAGCAACCCATGCAGGAAAATCAAACAGGTTACGTGTGGACCAGCAAGGTCCAGGGGACTCACCAAGCAATGTGGAGTCAGGGCACATCTGGAACAACCAGGAAAGCCCAATAAAATCAAGATGACCCAGAGGAGGACCCACAGGCCGAATGACCAGGAGTCGCGAGGGGACCTCCAGCCAGATTGCAAGTACCAGCCCACATAGCACTCAGTGCAAGGAGGCCAGAGTTCTTTGATGCAAATACTGCTCAGGGTTAGGACTTCATAGAGTCCAATGCACAAGCTTGGGAATTATCAACAAGCATATGTAACTGCAAATGGACACCGTGCACAGGGATTCGAGTTCTGGAGTCGCCACGAGAGAGACTGGCCTCAAACTCACTGAGGGGGCAGATCAACCTCAGGGACCTTCAGAAACCCACCTCCTGTGTTGCTCAAGTCTTCAGAGTCTGCAGGATCTCAGGAGCAGTAGACCAGTCTGTTGCATTGAGGTGCCTGCTAGGGCAGGGGAGTGACTCCTTCACTCCAAGGGAGATTCTTCAGGTGTCCTTGGTGCACCACAGGTCCTGCATGGAGCTGGTATGGAGCAAGATCACAGACTAAGCATCGGACAGAAAGGGGGATGAAGTTGAGCTCAGTCGAGGTCCAGCTAAGTCTAGAGTATCCAGAAAGTGAAAGGTCAGTGGTTTGTTCTTCTAGAATCTTGTCCACATAAATCTAAGGGCCAGATCATCAAGGACCGGTGATAATAATCGCTAAGCGCACTTAGCGCTAGGATAATTCTCGCCGGGTAACATGAAAGTTTATCGATGAGATAGCGTGCTATTAGCAATGCTTATCTCAAAGGTGATAAAATTCCAAGCGCTAACTGCCAAATGTGAGATTATCGCTGGAAATCCAGCGATAATCTCACAAAGTTTGGCGTTAGCTTGATGATAGGGCGAGGCAAACTTAGCCATGATATCCACCTTACATAGGATATCATGGCTAAGTCAGTCTTGAAGCAGGCGTAATGAAAGTAGCGATAACAGAGGTTATCGCTACTTTGCTTGTCGCTCTGCAGGTTAGCGTGCCCCTTGTTAATTGGAGAAATGTTGCGTAGCAACATTTCTCCAGTTATGTCAAGGCAGGAACGCCCACTTTGCATCTCATTAGAGATGCAAAGCTGGGCGTTCAGTAAACAGGCGGTGATGCAAGGTTTCACGCAATAGCATGACCTTGCTGATTAGGCGATAAAATTATCGCCGCTTTTCGTCTGAAAACGGACGCAAAAGCGGCAATAATTTTATATCGCCTCGTTGATGATATGCCCCTTAAGTCCTACAGCCAGGTGAGCCCTTTTGTAACCACGGGAGAGGGTTGAACAGATTCAGGAGTCCCTCCTAGGGAGGGGGCAGGACAGAGGGGGGTTACTCCCATGTCCTTTGTCCAGTTTTGCACCAGATCAGGAGCTAATGGCTCCCAGAACTGGTTTGAGTTGGACTATGCACAGGGACAGCAAATGTGCCCCAGGTGCAGACTTTCAGGCGCTCTCAGAGTGCACCCACCCAGCTCCAATACACTAAATCCTGTATGGGTGGTGGTCACACCTCCCTGTGACAGGATGCCTAGTGTGCTGCCTTTCTCTGCTTGAGCTTGGCTCAGCAGCAGGAGGGCAGAAATGTGTCTCTGGTCGGCAGCATCCATTTTGTGCTGTCCGGGTCGAGAAGGCTGGCACCGGATAGACCAGTGACCCCACAAAGCTTGCTTCAAAAGGGTGGAATCATACCTCCCTTACCGGTTACCGGTGTGGAGGTATGATTCCAAGGTGTTTGATACCAAACACAAAATGTTTCTATGCAGCCATTTTCGAGATACCATATACTGCAAGGTTATAATACACCTCTACCTATATGTCCGGCTGAGGCACAGACAACCTGGGAGAATCGTCTCCGAAGGCTGCAGAGAGGCTCTGCTCATGCAGGGGCACCCTCTCACATAAAACCCAGCACCCTGCCTTCAGGATTGATAAGGCCTGCTATTGGGTGACTTATGAGTTTTAAGTGTAGTGACCAATAGTTATAGTTAACCTATATCTAAAGTAAGTGGTGCAAGCACCAACCTACACAGGTTGCGGTAGCAGACCTGTAGTTTAATTTTGCATGGCCTCTCATGGGTCGCATAATACATGCTTCAGCCCATGGGAGGCCTCTGTTGTACCCATGCCCTGGGTATATGGGAACCATATACCAGGGACTTATAAGGGTATCCCAGTATCCAATCTGGAGTGTACCAAACTACATGTATGTAAAATTAAAGGAGAAAGCAAATAGACTGGGGGTCCTGATTAGCAGGATCCCAGTCAGACTAGTCAAAACCTGCAACATCAAACAAAAAGTGGGGGTAACCATAAGAAGCAGATCCTACTTTCATACATTAAAAAACAACAAAAAAAGTCTAGCTCAAGTCATTGAAACGTTACTGAAAACACATTGACATGTGGTGCCACACAGTGGAAAGCCCTATGTGAAGGTTGATTAGCCACCCTTTAGCTGCTTATTGCTACATTTGCATGTTAAATTGGTACTAATGAGGTGCAACCAATGCCCATACTGTGTTACCAAGTGTAAAACAACAAAATAATGAAGCAGTTCTATCACAAAATGTGCTGCATTACGCGGCATAAATAATAATTTTTTTCTGTATAATGTACTCAAAGCTGCTGCATAATTTGGCCCTCCCTTGCTGCATAATAGCAGTTGCCCTGGTTCTAGGTAGTGTCAGCAGAAGCACATGGAACAGCATTGGGTCATTCATTCATTCAAAGAGTTTTATATAGCACTGGCTAAACTCGAAGGTATCAGAGCGCTTTACATAAGGTTCCACATAGTTGCAAACTTACATCAGTTACAACTTACCAAAGATATTAATAAAAACTTTTAAGGAGCATAGAAGAAAAGGAAAATGGAGTGAGGAAGGGAAAGGGGGGAAGGGGAAAAAGGGGTAGGGTATAGATACGACGGAGAGACGAAGGGAAAGTCTGCCCAAGGTCCGGCTGGGTAGGTAACGGCCGAGGGGGAATCCGCAGCCCATCTCCTCTTAAGCTATCAGGTAGCTGCACCGGGCATCTGTCAAATTGCTAGGTCTCAATAGAAAAAACATTAAAGGGATAGAAGACGGGAAGAAGGGAGCATAGAGGGGGAAGGCAGTAGTGTGAAGGGGAAGGGGGTGATACGACAGAGAGACGAAAAAAAGTCTGCCCCAAGTCCGGCTGGGTAGGTGACGGCAGAGGGAGAATTCACAGACAGTGGCGTCACTAGGGTTGGTGTCACCCGGTGCGGGTAACTCATGGTGTCACCCCCTCACGACTTACCGCATGGACCTCCGCCGCTCCGAGTCTGCCAGTGGACACAGATGGCAAATAACGGGACCATAAGATAACGTTAACCCAAAAACCACAGAAATACACCAGTTCTAGTTTAGTAAAAAAAATATGACTTCCACCCCATTATGCACTGGCCTTCAGCCAAGCAGTGCATCCACCCACAGGAAAACACCCAATCCATATTCTTGTCAAATTAAAAACGAAAATTCACATGTCATGAGTGTTGTAATATTTAAGGTCATACGTGATCATGTTTGGGTAGAAGTTATATAGCTTTTTGACTAAACTATAACTGGTAAATGTCCAAAGTTTTCGATTTTTTTAAACATAAGCTAATGCCTCATTCCAGCAACTAACTACAACATCAGTTTAACTTTAATCTTTCTTTGAATTTGTGTTTTTATTTTTTGAATGTAAATTAAGGTATTAGAAACTTAAAATGTCACTTTAACCTTTTCTTTTTTCACTGAATTTCTGGGGTTCTTTGATCATATTCTAAAGTGGACCAAGTCTGAAACCTTCACATTCATCAAACCCCAGTTGTGCATGATCATTGTCCATGTGCTGCAGGGGTTGGCTGCAGGGTGTGGCCTTTGGCCAGGCACAGCACCCCCTTCTTTTGCTTGCACACAGCCCCAACAGTGCACCTCCTTTGGCCTTGTGCACTCATCATGCATGTTTCCTCTTTTTATAAAAAAAAAAACCAAAGCATTTCAGGTACTGCTGTACTCTTATGGCATCCTTATCGCAAGCTTCCACCTCATGGTACCACAGAACAATGTAAGGTTCCTCGTGAAGCTTGAGTGGTGACATAGTACCATGAGGTGGAAGCTTGCGAGATTTTCAGCAGATATCACTAACTTTTCTGAAAAATGTACCCCTTCATAAGCACACCAAGGACTTATTTCAACAAATATTTCTTAAAACTACTAAACAGATTTACCATAAGTAATAGCATTCTTTCTGAGTAAAATCCTAACTTCTGTTAAGTTGTTTTTATCAATATCAGAGAACAGTCAGTTTCCAACGGGAATTAAAATGGAAAATCGTTGTTTTTAGACTTCCCTTTTTTCTTGTACCACGTTTAACTGATCAGTGGGAAACTTTCTAAGAAAGAAGAGCCAAAGCAAGAGAGCTTGTTTTTTTGGAACATTTCGTGCAGTCAGACATAAATAATGTAGTGACTAGTGAGCGAACACCATCCAGCTCTGAAATAAATCATGATTAGAGATCGCTCCTGACACGTCTCTTTAAAGCTGAAGCTCTCCTTTTTTAAAGCACTGTTTGTGTGACTGTCTGTCTTCTGTGGGCCTTGGGAACTGTCTGGGAGTAATGTGATTGCGATCTGAATCTGATTGTGTGCCTCAGCCTGCACTGCCACATTTCGAACTTCATAATTTGAGTTCATTCATAAAAATTATATACTGCTCTCACCGTGACCCAAGAAGTCAGTCCCACTGTCCCAAATTTGAAGGGGAGATGACGGCACTCCGCTCGCGATATCACAGAAGATGGTGGTGATTAACTTCACATTAATTCTTTATTCTAGCGCACTGCACGCACTCCCCTGCGCTGCCGTCTCGTTTCCTCCCTGGCGCGTGACGCGACGCGTCAGAGGAGCACAGTGCGCGGGGGCTGTCCCAGGGTCGTCATTGGTAACGCTGAAGATTGACGGCCCTGGGACCCACAAACTGGGGTACGCCGCGCATCGCACCAGCATCACTGATCACAACATCACCACTGGTGCGTGCATGCGTGGCGACGTGCTGCAGTCAGTACACACTCACTGCACTGACTGCAGAGTTTTTTTAATTTTGTAAGCAGGTGCGCAACTGCAGTGCACACCGTGGCGTGCGCTTGGCTTGCAGTGTTGCACTATAAATAAAAAGCACACTGGCAGCAGAGCAGAGGTCAGGGTGAACTTGACTGACTCCACTGTGCACTGCAGTGCAGAGCGAGAGCCAGCCAGCAGCCAGCGTAAAGTCGTAACTAGCCAGATTGGTGTCACCCCATGATGGGGTGACACCCGGTGCGGTCCGCACCCCCTGCATCCACCTAGTGACGCCACTGTTCACAGCCCGTCTCCTCTTCAGCTAACAGGTAGCTCCACCGGGCCTCGGTCAAATAGCAGGGTCTCCATAGTCGAGGGAAAGTTCAAAGAGTACATGTCCTGGAGGGAGCACAGGATTAAGGTCAGGTGAGGGATATGATTAAGATCAGGTTGATGGCCAGTTCTATTGTCCAGGAGTGGTAAAGCATCATGGAGAGACCAACTGAGGCGCCATCTTGAGGTCAGGCAAGGGGGTTATGAACTTGGTGTTAAGTTCCGTCAGTCCCAAAATTTTAAATGACTCAAAAGCATAGGGGGTGTAATCTATGCAGTCATGTGGCAGGAGGACAGGGCAAGTGTCAGCATGTCTTCAGAGGGGGGTGAGTGATGGGGAGTGCGAGAGGTAGCCACCATTAGCAGGTCAGGCGAGGCGCCTCCAGAGTCATCCTCACATAACCAGGGAGTAAATCTGAGTCATCCCTATAGGTCAATGTGTGACCCTCTCCATCGGCAGCCGTCGGTTCAGTGGGAACCCATAGCCTACCTTCTCGTGGCTGCAGAGGAGGTCCGGTTGTTAGTCGTCGTCCCAACTCTCCAGCTGCATTGATCCCACAGCTCTCGGGTGCCATTTTGGAGTCAGGCAGCCCCTGAAGCCGAGCGGCCGCAGCGTGCTCTGTAGGTCCAAAATAGTGCCGGGGAAGGGACTCTCAGCCACCGATCCCAGAATAGGGGGAGGCGGACCGCCTATTTTGGGGAGGCATCCTCTTGGAGAGCTCCAATAGTCCTCCTCTCGGTTCACTTCGTACCGTCAGAGAATGAGCCACTGCTCGGCCCCGAGATCGCTTGCTGGGCTCCTGAGACGGCAATGGGGATATGCAGGCTGTGCACTATGAGGAGCAAAGCAGCGGCTCTGGAGCTGATGCGGGTGATTAGAGCCTGGCCACCATTTTAGAAGTAGGCATGGTGTATGACTTGGGCTGCAATGTCAGTATTCCTCCCTCTCCCACCAAAGAGCGATCGGCTGATGGGGGTGCTTAACCCAATGATAGAACAGGCGGGTGCCCCCGGTGCCCTTTCTCGCTGCGCATATACCTGTCCGTTTCTGTGAAGTTGCGCGCAGCATTCAACAGCCCGTGTTGGAGTCCGGACACCCGCAGCGATGCTCTCGCTGTAGGAGCCCTGGCATTCTTGGTGGTGAATATTGTGCGTTTCAGCCAAAGTCAGCGGTACCGCAATGTCGCCACTCTTCACTGGGCGGTTCACCGGGTCTCCGGCGTTCCCTTCTCCCGCGAGGTGATGGGCGCCATCTTGGTGCACTCTGGAGATTCCGTTGCTAAGCTGCACTGCTGGGTCTAGGATTTCCGCAGCAGGAATTGGTGTCACTTAATGTGTGCTCCGTAACTTCAGCCGGCCAACGGTGTGCTTTCCGCCCAAATAGTCGCCTTGACCTTGAAGTCGCCCGAGAAGTCGTCGAGATGATCTTGAGTGATATGTGTGAATTATGGTAAAACGAAAACCGCCAATGTGAAACCACATTGGAGAAAACCAAATAGATGTTACTTGATACCAGCAGGGATTTTACAGTCCGATCCGACCTGCTTGCTGGGGATGCCTTTCCCCTGCAGAAGCTCCTGGGCCAGACGTTCCGATCTCCAAGCACTACGGAAAAATCATGTGTGTAAGCAGTTGCACAGAGAAGAGGGAGGCTCCTTGGGGTTCATCAGAAACACAGAGTAAAGGAGGAGTACAGCACGGAACCCAGTAGGAGGAGGCGGCAGGGAGGGAGGAGTAGTGCACGTTCAGGGGACGGGGAAGTGCAGGGACCAGGTGGGAGGAAGCAGGTGAGCCCATAGGCTGATAGGGGCTTGTGTAGTGTAAATCGGGTAGAGAGCAGAGCAGGTGGCATTGAGGGCCCAGGAGGTTGAAAGCAGCACTTGGGGCCGGTGCACTGCATGTTCTGGGGGAAGCAGCTCATAGTCCAGATGGAGCATCGCAGGGTCTGAAGAAAACAGCATGAAGAAGCAGGAGGCATGAGCAGAAGACAGCCCAGCCTCAAAGCAGGCAGGATCCATGAAGGAGGGCAGCGTAGAATCCAAGAACGGCAAGCTCAGGATTTGGCAGAGAGCACATTGGGGTAGAGCAGCCCTGAGTTAAGAAGGGATGGGATTCTTACAGGGTCTGGGTGCCACCTTTGCCTACGTAACGTTTGTTCTTGTGCCTGAGTGTCTAGCATATATTGCAGTATTATACCTCAAATTATACTTTGTTTTCTCTTTTAGCCTGCACACTTGTCACTTTTTCCTCCTGTGCACTTTTTACTACCTCATGTATTTTTGGTTGATCACAATTTTTACTACCTCATGTATTTTTGTTTGCTCACAATTATCACTTTACCGTATGTAACGTAACGTTTGTTTTTGCAATCTGTTGTTCGTGTAATGTTCTCAGTTTGTATCATTTCTGTTCCTATTGTGAAGCGCTCTGACGCCTTCGGGTAAAGTCCGCGCTATATAAAATTGCATAAATAAATAAATAAAAAATAAAAGCAGCCTGGGTGGGTTTGCAGTGTAGAAGCCTGTGGTCAGAGGAAGAAGCAGCAGAGCTCCCATGGTGGTGCAGCACAGGAAGTGCAGACTTCAAGGGCGTGGCAGCAAATTTTGCATCCCCACAACTTCTGCTGGTGCCTTGATCAATAGCAAGGCCCAAAAAAGCTACAAGAAAGGGAAACAGGTGTAAGCAATTCTTCCCTCCCAGTTACCTCGTAGTCAAAGGCATATCTGCAGATCAGAGCTGAGGGAAATCCTGCACAGCTGTATGAGGCATCCCCATGAATGATATTATTTGAACTTTTCTAAGGCTCTAATTCCAAGTAGGTCTGAAGAGGGGGTGATAATTATTATAACTGGTAAATACCAATATAGCAGGGTGAAGTAACTTCCTACTAATCTGGATTGATTCAAACTTAAAGGGAACTATATACACAAGCAATGCTTGCCACAAAGAATTTTACATATGTCGGAGTTTCGCTGCAGATTTTGCTCTCATAAACTTCAACAAATTTGACTTGCTATCTGTCCCCGGACAATGCAGGGACGTGGGCCCACATTTATCAAAAACTCACTCAATGCAACGCAGCAAGTTACCTTGCTGTACAAAGGGGAAGGAATGTGCTGCATTTACCATTATACGGCGCATTCTTGTCCTTCCCTAGCTCAGGCACACTTTGGGCTGCCTAGCGCCAATGCAGACAGCCTTGCGTCATGTTGCAAGGGGGCCAGCATTGCAGGCAGGATTGGTTTTGTGCAGGAAAGGGCACCGTCCTGCACAAAAACAATCCTCAGAGGCATTTTCCTTTTCCTGCAGCACACTTACGCGGAGAAATAAAGATATGTTCCCTCTTTTCCCCTCTGGTGGGGGTGGTATAATTCTGATGCATTTCCAGGTCTACCAATGTTGGCAAATCTGTGAATATGCTTAGGTTGCAGTTCTACTGCATGTAGGACTGTCTCCCTGGGCACTAGTTAATTGCTGCGTTAAACCAGCTCAATTTCGGTCAATCATAAAAAGTTTCTTCACTTAAATTTCTTGAATTCAATTAAGTCTTTATTTACTTATTTCATCCTTGATGTTGTATTCACATCTGATTTAATTCAATCATTCGAATTTCTTATGAATTTAATCATCAATATTCATGTTGCACATCACAATTGTACCCAATGCATTTCGGCGTGCAACGCCTTCATCAGGGAATTATCTAAAAAACAAGCAATACATATTGTTTACTTCATGGGGTAATCCGTGTTGCATACCTATACCAATGCTACCGTTTTTCACAAAGCTTAAAAAATGCCTATCTTTTTGTGTACGTCTGTGTTATCTCTAACCTATGAAGTCGTCTTAATCCTCCTTTCAAATTACCTCTTTAGATAGTCACCTTCTTGTGTTTCTCTCTCAGTAGTTCATATCATTAAATTACTACATTAGCCCATGGTGTTGGCATAGCTCATTGCACTATCCCGTTTCTGTGAATATGTCAGAATCCATGGGTGGATGTGTAGGAACACCAACACTCCACCCATGGAACACCTCCCTGCCACAGAGTAACGCAAGGCAGTGATTTGTGCTGCCTTGTGTAACTCTAGATTGGTCTAGGTGGCCTTGCGTGGCTTGATAAATCTCATTTAGGTTTTGTGTCACCCATGCGTCTCCCTGCGTGGAGAAAGGGCTACACAAAAACTTGATAAATATAGGCTGTGTCGTTTATCCCAGAATTCGAACTCCGAACTGATCAGAATTTGCTTCCAAAGCCGGAATCAGGGACTCAGGCCCTCATTACCTGAGCCCTGGTAATTGGTGTGATATTTATCTGACTTGATAAAATCCGGTACGAAAGGGGGTGGTGATGGACGGAGCATCTGAACCAATCAAACACTCACACCCAGTCAAAAGATCTGGGTTTGATCCATCACCGTTCTTTAGCCCACTCCGCTACCCCAGTTCAGACATGGCTATATGCAAATCAGTCTGACCCTGTGTCTCATGGGAACAGTCCAGCCCGAACTGCCAAGCCATGCCTTCCCTGGACCGGAAACAAGCTTCCGAGGACCGGTTTCTGGCATTCCAGCCGTCTTCAGCCCGGCTTGCTTGAATCCAGTGGCAAAGTGAGCAAGGGACTCAGGTCTGAGCATACCCTGCCACACTTATGGCGGCCAAAGCGGTACAAAAGGGGGTGGTAATGGACGGAGCATCTGAACCAATCAAACACTCACACCCAGTCAAAAGATCTGGGTTTGATCCATCACCGTTCTTTAGCCCACACCGACTGGGTGTGAGTGTTTGATTGGTTGCATATAGCCATGTCTGAACTGGGGTGGCAGAGTTGGGCTAAAGAACGGTGATGGATTAAACCCAGATCTTTTGACTGGGTGTGAGTGTTTGATTGATTCAGATGCTCCGTCCATCACCACCCCCTTTTGTACCGTTGATAAAATCCGACTCCTTTATCACAAAGATAATAATTGTTACTTCTCATATCACAACTAATTCGGCAACTCATATTTTGGGCCTAAGATGGGGAAATGTACAAACTCTTCTATTGCTGCAGCATCTCAATTTTGGATGATTTCCCCAAAGTAACTACATCTTCGGTTAATGAGCTGTAACTTCATACTGTGGCTGCAAAAACCAGTGTAACCCTGCAAGCAGTGTGGGTGAAAATGGAGAGCTTCACCCAGCTGTTCCATCTGCTGGTTATTTATGTAGGTGTCTGCGGCAGCCTGCCCCTTTCCGGTAAGTGGACACAAACATTCTTTGCAGACAGGGTACGCAGCAAGGAAGGCTTAGCTGCAAGTTTGTGACGCCTCCAATATTTTCCTCCAAATATCGCCGATTAAATTGAGACGCTGGGCACTGCATGTAAAAAACGTGCTTTCTGTGTCATTTACAAGGCTTTATTTAGAAATCTAAGTGTGGCTGCAATAAAAGCAAACCGCTTTGAAAAGAAATGTACGTTTGTGAACAGTTTGTACAATTACACCTTTCGAACATTTGAAGTTGACATATCGAAAGCACACTGTTGACCTGCTGTCAGTCACCAATGGGCAGTGTGACCAACTGGCATGGGTGCAAATTCGGTACGGTGAGTGTAAAAATTCAGGACAAAGGGTCAAAATTCAGGATAAAAATTCAGGACAATGGGTCAAAATTTAGGACAGAACTTCAGGACAATAGGTAAGTTTTACAGACATATCAAAGTTGCACGATAGTATAAAAGTAAGTAAATAGGCAACCACTTGATTACAAGTCAAAATAAGTTTATATTAGGTTGAGAAAATAGTTTTTTTTGTGTGTGCGCAGCTTTGAGCTCTTAACTGTGCTGGTCTTTTTGTGGTATTTCATATGATAATAATCTATTTATATTATATGGTAACTGAACTTGTTTGGTCCTGAGCAGGCATGTTTGGTGAGAGAAGAGGTCAGGAAGATCTGCTCAGATAGACTTTGTTACTAGCATCTCATATCTGAGCGGCATTGTTAGATGTAAAGCGGCATGCACAGGTGAACTAAAGGAAGGATTGCCGTGATGAACTCACTATAGGGAACGCATTATGGGTGTTTCAGCAAGTGGAACTTAAAATTTGGAATCTGACTTTGCTTATGGGGGCTTCGCAGGGAGTTGCATTACCTAATGAAAGTCACAAAGACACTTTATTCCTGCAGCTTTCTTAAAGAAGGCACTGTGGATGAACTATTACAAAGTTTATTTTTGGCACCTTGCCTATTGCTACAAACACAATATAAATCTCGAGCACAGCTCATGGCACTGAGGCTCTCCCTAAAATCTTACACCGAAAACAAAAAATGCAACCATTTACAATTACTAGTGTAACATTCAAGTAGCAGTTGGGTGTCACACAAAAGGTCATATGCATGATGTATAGATCCCACATATACGCACACAGCATACACAGAATGGTAACACATAGGGAAGGGAGTAGCCAGACAATGTAAATACCTCCCACTTCGAACTAAAGCTCTTGTGGCACCAAGAAAGCAAAGTAAGTCATCACAACCCTCCCCAGCAGAGGCGCAGCTAGAGCTTCTGGCGCTTGGGGCTATCCCTCAGATTGCCGCCCATGACAGGTGGGAGGGAGGGGGAGGGTGGGGAGTTCCTGGGGAAAAAGGACGGTGAGCACTTGAAAGAGGTCCGAGAGGCAAGTAGTATCACCGCTAATAGTTACCTAGATCATGCAAGTTACATGCACATACAGGACACAGTCCAAGGCTACACAGTAGGTAGGAAGGTACATCTTTTATAGCTTTCACCAGCTCCCTCTGTGTTTTTCACTTTTCAATGAAAGCAGGGGATGCAATTGGCACTCAGAGCCACTGCTGCTGGTGCCTTACATCAGGCAATACATCAGGGGTGCCCGCCGCCATTCTGTTGCGGCAATCGATCGCACTGGTGTGCCTGCTCCCATCCTGCTGTGGGCGCCGGTGGTTCTTGACGATCACTCGGGCTTTTGGGCATTAGATGAGACTGACAGCGTCTGCATCATCGCAGAGGCCCGGCACAGATTGATGAGTGCGCCCTACCCTGCGCCCTACGCCTGCCAACAGTGGGTGCTCTGGGGTCTCTAGAGAGGAATCGATTCTTCCCTGACGTGGCATCGCCACCGGTGGATGACTTCTTTATTTATGTATTATCTTGCACAGTCCTGGGGAACTTGTGAGGACAGTGCTTCTTCTGGTTTGAAACGTTTACTAATCTTCAATAATTTCATTCATATATTTTGCAATACATTTTAGTGTTTACAACCTACAACACACTTTTTTCCGCAAACATTATAATGTGCAAATTTGTTTTGCAGCAAACCACATTAAGTTTAAGGCTTTTATGATAGATTAGACAACAGTGAATATGTTCAGTGGAATTTTGTACCAATACTCCCGCCGATCAACCCATGCACAAGAGACATTTCCACCCACGTGACACTACTGTGTTTGCTTCTTGGATCCCTGGTGCTGCAGCCCCAGTGCCGGATGCTGGGGCTGCCTGGCTGGAGCTCTTACAGTGACCCGCAAGTTTCAGCCAGGTCAGAATTGAGCTTTATCTGTATTGTGGCTCTTTACGAGTTTCCCAATATCATATTGCAATACTTTCACACCTGTTATTATCATTACCATGGGGAGTGGTAATTACTACAAGCAATATTACTTCATTGCTTTGAGCTTTCCATTTGGAACGTGTGAATTGTGCACTGATTCCCACATGGTTCGCCTTTTTCTGAGCAGTTTTCTCTGATCACATTTTTTCACTTGTTGAATATCTTAAACTTCCAATGAAAAAAGTTTAGGTGGCCACAAGATGTTGCCAAATCTCAGTATCTATTAAAGCAAAGTGGATGCATTTGGGACAGGTAAAGACGTTCAAATATTTCTTATGCACGGAACTACACCCGGGCAGCCTCTGTTTGTTTGTTCCTGTGGTTTTTAATTCATGATTAGGCAATCAGGGGGTCATTAGGATCGCGGACGGACTTGAGTCCGTCCGCGACCCCAGAGTACGAGGGAACGTCCGCATGGGCTGCAGCGTTCCCTCTGTGCAGATTAGGATGTGACCGCCAGGGTGGCGGTCACATCCTCTATCATTTACATTGCGGCGGGTGCAGCGTCAAGCTGCACCCGCCGCAATGTTAAAAATGCATGCACGGCATTTGCGTGCACAAAGCGGCAGGCACCGCGCATTGTCTGCTGCTTTGTGCACGCAAAGGCAGGGGGTTACCATAGGTACCCCCCATGTGCACCCCCCACCAACCCTTCACCCAGGGGGCCCGCAACGGACCCCCGAAGTGAAGGCCCGCATGCTTTTCCATGGCGGAAAAGCCGCCGTGGAAAAGCATAGAAATGCAGACATCCTAATATGCCTGGCGGTGTCTGATAGACACCGTCAGACATGTTAGTGCTTTTCCGCCGCGGTCGGAAGGCGACTGCAGCAGAAAAGCTGCAGACAGAATATCAGACCCACCAGCCATCCTATTTGGCGGTGAGTCTGCGGAGGCTCCGCAGCGGTTTTCCCGCATCCTCCGGGCCGGCGGTGGCTTCCGCCAGCCCGGAGGATGCGGGAAATCCGCAATCATAATTAGCCCCTTAATACGTATGCATTCGCCCAGAAATAGTCTGCTGGCGATCTGATGTAGATTTAATGTTCAAGCATTGTTTACCTCTGGTTTTAGTTGCAATAAAATGAGACATAAATATACGTTCATTGGTAGAACTGTATCTGGCTAAGGTAGCTCAGTGGGGTAATAGAAATACAACACAATAGTTAATGATGCACAAGACTTCAATTCTGATGGTTGGGTCAGCCTTTCACCCAAGACAGAGGAGCGGGTAATTAAAAGCGAAGCACTGCAAACAATCTGCTCCAGTCCATTGGCTTCAGGGGTCCTTTATAGGAGCGGTCTTTTATTTGCACTTCTGTAAGAAGAGTTTCTGTTCCCGTCCACCTCCTGGACCAATAAACATCTACAGCAACACGAAGTTTGTAGGGACATGCGGCGTGCATTCATTATTGAGAAAAGGACAAGCAGCGTAAACCGAAAGCAAAACAGATTGTCCTGCTCGACTAGAGTTATATTTTCCCACTTCTGGAAAAAAACAAAAGTGGGACGTAAATAATATGCAGTCACCACAAAAGCTGCGCAGCTCTGTAAACCAGTGCGACCCCGGGCCCATTTGGCGTGCACTTGTGGCCTTATGCAGAATATTTATATGCTCTTGAGAATTCCAATCGAAGCCCAGGTTCACACCAGAACATGGGCTTCTATGAGAATTCCCAAGGGCATATTATCAAGCCCACCCTCACTCCCCCTCACCCTCACACCCCCTCACCCTCACACCCCCCACACTCACACCCCCTCACCCTCACACACACCCTCACACACACCCTCACCCTCACACACCCTCACTCGCCCTCACACCTCACACTCACACCCCCTCACCCTCACACACACCCTCACCCTCACACACACCCTCACACCCCATCACCCTCACACACCCTCACTCACCCTCACACACCCTCACCAGCATAGCATAACAAAGCATAGCATAGCATAACATAGCATAGCATAAAAAAACAAAGCATAGCATAACAAAGCATAGCATAAAAAAACAAAGCATAGTAAAACAAAACATAGCATAGTATAACATAGCATAGCATAACAAAGCATAGCATAGCATAACAAAACATAGCATAACAAAACATAGCATAGCAAAACAAAGCATAATATAATAAAACACAACAAAACATAGCATAGCATAACAAAGCATAGCATAGCAAACCACAACAAAACATAGCATAGCATAACACAACAAAACATAGCATAGCATAACAAAACAAAGCATAGGATAGCAAAACTAAACATAACATAGCATAATAAAACAAAGCATAGGATAGCAAAACAAAACATAGCATAGCATAACAAAACATATCATAACAAAACACAACACATAGCATAACAAACATAGCAAAACACTACAAAATATAGCATAGCTTAACAATACACAACACAACATAGCATAGCAAAACAAAACCTATAATAGCATAGCAAAACATAGCATAGCATACCAAACACAACAAAACATAGCATAGCATAGCATAACAAAACATAGCATAGCAAAACAAAGCATAGCATAATAAAACACAACAAAAAATAGCATATCATAGCAAAACATAGCCTAGCATAACAAAGCATAGCATGGCAAAACATAGCATAGCATAACAAAATATAGCATAGCATACCAAAATACAGCATAGCATAGCATAACAAATCAAAGCATTGGATAGCAAAACATAGCATAGCATAATAAAACAAAACATAGCATAGCAAAACAAAACATAGCATAGCATACACCATCACTCAGCACCACCACAGCATCATTCAGGGGCACCACAACATCACTATGTGCTACCACAGCATCACTGAATGCCACAGCATCACTCGTTCGCCATCACAACGGTATATGGTCTAAATATCAAGTCCAAAATATCGTGGAACACAAATATCGAGTCCAAAATATAGAATGGACAAAATATCGAATGGACAGAATGTAGACATCAAAAATATCGTTTTGAAGGTAAGTAATGTAATATCAATTAAAAAAATATAGACAGTTAAAATATCGAAGTACATAATATAGGTTATTAAAAATATCGAATTTTTAATAATATTGAATTTTTTTAAGTGTTTTGTATGTTAGTATATGTGTGAAAAGTGTATATTTTTTAGTAATTTATTTTAAGTAATTAATTTTATGTTGTTTAATGTTTGCATAATTTAATTCTGTAGCGGGTTGTGGGTTTATAGGGGAATAGGGTGGGAAGTAATTTAATTACAATTAATTTATTGGCATTTATTTTGAATACATTGTTAATTCATTTTTATTTGGTAATTAATTAATTCTCAATTGATATTTAATTTGTATTAATTGATTAAATGATAATTATGTGACTAATATTAATTTATTTTCTGTAGTGGGTTGTGGGTTTATAGGGGAATAGGGTGGGAAGTAATTTAATTATAATTAATTAAATATGTTAATTAATTTATTGGTATTTATTTTGAATACATTGTTAATTAATTTTTAATTGGTAAATAATTAATTCTTAATTTATAATTAATGTTTATTAATTAAATAATTGATAATTATGTGAATAATATTAATTTATTTTCTGTAGTGGGTTGTGGGTTTATAGGGGAATAGGGTGGGAAGTAATTTAATTATTAGTAGTTAAATATGTTAATTAATTTATTGGTATTTATTTTGAATACATTGTTAATTCATTTTTTATTGGTAATTAATTAATTCTTAATTGATAATTAACTTGTATTATTTGATTAATTGATAATTATGTGAATAATATTAATTTATTTTCTGTAGCAGGTTGTGGGTTTATAGGGAAATAGGGTGGGAAGGAATTTAATTATAATTAATTAAATATGTTAATTAATTTATTGGTATTTATTTTGAATAAATTGTTACTTAATTTCTAATTGGTAATTAATTAATTCTTAATTGATAATTAATTTGTATTAATTGATTCATAGATAATTATGTGAATTATATTAGTTTATTTTCACTACAGTGGGAATAGTAAAATTTACCCCTATGCTATACAACGCTTTCCCTACTGTTGCACTCTCTGGAGTAGGAATAGTAATTTTTACCCCTACGCTATCCAAAGTTTTCCCTACTGTTGCACTCTCTGGAGTGGGAATAGTAATTTTTACCCCTACGCTATCCAACGCTTTCCCTACTGTTGCACTCTCTGGAGTGGGAATAGTATTTTTTACCCCTACGCTATCCAACGCTTTCCCTCCTGTTGCACTCTCTGGAGTGGGAATAGTAATTTCTACCCCTACGCTATCCAACACTTTCCCTACTGTTGCACTCTTTGGAGTGGGAATAGTAATTTTTACCCCTACGCTATCCAACGCTTTCCCTACTGTTGCACTCTCTGGAGTGGGAATAGTAATTTTTACCCCTACGCTATCCAACGCTTTCCTTACTGTTGCACTTCCAGGAGTGGGAATAGTAATTTTTACACTCCCGCTATCCTACGGTAATAATATTGTGTATTGTTTATTAATATTATGTTAATATATATATATATATGTTTTAACAGATATGATTGTATATTTTTTTATAAGTTAAATTAATTATTTCATAATTTTAAGGTAATTTAAGTATTTTTAAGCGTATTTTAGCTATTTATTTTTTATATTTTTTTAATTTTACATTATTTTTAAGACAATCGATATTTTTACAAAGTATATATATTTAAACGATATTTTGGATTCGTATTTTGATACTTACCTGTTTGTAGATAGGAATTCGATATTTTGTCTGTCGATATTTTGGGATCGATATTTTGGGTAGTCTATAATGTGTCCGTCGATATTTAGTCAGTGATCCCTCACAACATCACTCAGGCCACCACAGCATCAATCTGTGCAACCATTCAACAACAACTGTTTTAAATATGTTCTCTCAATGTTTCAAGCTTTATTACAAATGTAATAAATAGATGTTAATATTTCACTTCTGTTCTTGGATTTTCGTCACAATAAAATACACTGAACATAATCTTCACAAAAATGATTTACAAAAGTTTAAGCTATTGCCATTATAAATTAAAATAACTTTTATTTAAGTATTAATTATTTAAAAAAATTAAAAGCCATTGTTATTTGTAATATCAATACATGTAATTCACGTAAATACAACACATATTGCATTACAAATGCTATAGGTGTCACATTTGCTAAAGTTTTAACTATTGGCATTGTAAATGACAAAGCTATTAATTTTGCTATTTTCAAAAACAAAACATAAATAAAAAATGTGTCATTTACAATACCAATAGCACAAACTTTCCTAATGCGAAACCTATTGCATTGCAAATGCCTGTTAATGTTTGGTGGGAGGTGTCACTGATTTATGTGTTTACTGGCTTGCTACAAATATGGAACTCTTCCAAAGTTCTGGTAATTCTGAGAAACCAGACGGAAATAGCATGTCAGGCCCCTTGGGCAAATGTTAGGCTGTTTACGGTTTATGTCCTGGTCTTGAGGCTTTGAGAACACACGCTCTTCTAAGAACTACTGTGCCTAAAAGGTCTCTGGATATATTAGTGCAACAACAACGTATGCTTTCGCCTTAGTGCAGGAGCCCTACATAACTATCTGGCCATTCATCACGTTTGTTTGCATAGGTGTCTCGTGTAGGACTAATACGTTTCCTCACTGCTGCTGGGAGTGATGGGACATGTATGCAGAAATATCCTTTCCTTTTTAACACCCTTTATTTAAAGTGTTTGGATGGTTACTACTTTACTGTACATAAGCAGGGGCGTAGCTTCGAGGGGGATGTTTGGTGTGTTACACCCCCCTTAATTAATGTATTATTTGGTAAATAGTTGGGTACAGGAGCTTTTAGTTGGGTACGGTAAGGTGTCTGTCGGATTACACCTGGGATTTTGTACTACTCACTCAGACAAAACAACACACTCTTCTTTTTTTTAAAGTTTTAAAACATGGGTATTTTACAAAATACTGGGGCATATGTACAAGGAAATGTCGGACCATGGAGCAGTGCCAAATTTGGCAGCGCCACACTCTGATATATCCAAAGTGCAGGAATTTATAACAATACAATGCACCCCTGTGTTTTCCAAGCGCTGGTGCTAAAAAAAGCTGCCTAGCGCCTACGCAGGCACCCTCGCACCATAGTGCAAGGGTGCCTGTGCTGCAGGAAATGATTGTGTATGTGCCGGAAGGTGGCCCTTTCTGCACATACACAATCAATAATGGCGATTTGCTACTTCTCAGTGTGCAGCAGAATGCACAATACATAGAAATTGCAAATTGTTATTATTTAATGATTATGTGCAGGAAGGGACAACTTCCTGCACATGAAAAATCATTCATGGTGTTTTGCCTTGTTTTTTTTGTGATGCATTCTTTGTGTGCTGCAGAATGCAGCACACATAGAAAAAGCGAAAACGAGGAGAAATACAAGTGTTTCTCCTTGTTTTGCATTCTAACACTTGCATTTGCATGCAATTCGTTTTGGCGCTGCCACATATTTATATATCCTTGTAAATCTGGGGCGGCGTCAAAAAGCAATGGGTGTTGCAGTGGAACGCCCAAAGCAACACCTGTTGCACAGCCCTTTAACGCAGATACCTGCCTGAAAGGGTACTATATTTACATAGTGGCGTTAAGCCACAAAAGGCTTTTTAAATGCTAATTCCTAAATATAATGACCTTGAAACCTATGGTTTTTTCAGTGAATTCCGAAGGTTTTTTAAATGCTAATTTCTAACTATTCCTACAGAGGTAGGACATATGCAGAAAGAGGAAGAAAAGCTCAGAAAGAAGCAAGAGAAATGCAGAAAGAGGCAACGGAGGTCCAGAAAGACGAAGAAAGGAGCAGAAAGAAGCAAGAGATATGCAAAAAGAATCAGCATTTGTGCAGAAAGAGGCCTTGTTGCAAAGTCATCCTGTACCCCCAACTTTTTGTTGACTGGTACTGGGGGTAAGTGACTCTGACTAACCAGATCCGGGCGCGGGCTATCCTGCAAGACACTTAGATCACACTGAAAACACCTACAAACATAATGGTACACTATGGGTTGGGGTTCCCCTGTGATTGGCATGACCTTCCCTGAAAGGCACTAGTACATAATAAGACAGGGAGATTAAAACTACCTCGAATTCAGAGGTGCAGAAAGAGGAAAGAGAAGTGTAGAAAGAGCGAAGAGAATTGCTGAAAGAAGCTAGAAAAGTGTGGAAAGATGCAAGAGAAGTGCAGAAAGAGGCAAGTGAGGTGCCGAAAGAAGCAAGAGCAGTGCAGAAAGAACCAACAGACGTGCAAAAAGAGGGGTGCAGAAAGAGGTAAGAGAGGTGCACATAGAGGCAAGAGAAGTACAGAAAGAGGCAGGAGGGGTACAGAAAGAAGGAAGAGAAGAGAAGTGCCCAAAGAGGCAAGAAAATTGCTCAAAGAAACACCCGAGGTATAGAAAGAAGCAAGTGAAGTGCAGAAAGGGGCAAGTAAAGTTCAGAAAGAAGCAAGAGCAGTGCAGAAAGAACAAACAGGGGTGCAAAAAGGGACACGGTGGTGCGGAAATAGGTAGGAGGGGTGCACAAAGAGGCAAGAGAGGTACACAAAGAGGCAGTGGGAGTGCAGAAAGAAGGAAGAGAAGTGTGGAAAGAAGTAGCAGAGGTACAGAAAGAGACAAGAGAGGTACAGAAAGAGAAAGGAGGGGTGCATAAAGAGGCAAGAGATCTTCAGAAAAAAGCAACAGAGGTGCTAAAAGAGTCAAGAGAGGTGCAGAATTAGGCAGGAAAGGTGCAGAAAGAGGGAACAGTGGTGCAGAAAGAGACAAGAGAGGTACATGAAGAGAAAAGAATGGTGCAGAAAGAGGCAAGAGATCTGCAGAAAAAAGCAACAAAGGTGCTGAAAGAGGCAAGTGAGGAGCAGAATGAGGTAATAGATCTGTTGAAAAAAAGCAACAGAGGTACTGAAAGAGGCAAGTGAGGTGCAGAAAGAAGCAAGAGGGGTGCAGAAAGAGGAACGAGGGGTGCAGAAAGAGGCAGGAAAGGTGCAGACAGAGAGAACAGGGGAACAGAAAGAGACAAGAGAGGTGCAGAAAGAGAAGAGATGGGTGCAATAAAAGGCGAGAGATCGGCGGCAAAAAGCAACAGAGGTGCTGAAAGAGGCAAGTGGGGTGCAGAAACAGGAAAGAGATCTGCAGAAAAAACAACAGAGGTGCTAAAAGAGGCAAGTGAGGTGTAGAAAGAAGCAAGAGAGGCTCAGAAAGAAGTTACAGAAGTACTGAAAGAGGCGTGAAGGGTGTAGAAAGAGCAAGAGAATTACAGAAAGAGGCAACAGAGGTACAGAAAGAGGCAAGAGAGGTGCAAAAACAGGCAGGGAAAGTGCAGAAAGAGGGAACAGGGGTGCAGAAAGAGGCTATATTTATTTGCTTTCTATTTGCTGGCATTATTTGTTTTAGGCTGCCCGTCTTCAGTTTGTTCCTCCTGTAGATCATAACCTATTTACTTTATTATTTCACAAGTGCACACTTCCTTTAACCAGGCCTTTAAATCTTTTTCTTATAATCTCACAATTGCTGTGCATTCAAAGAGAGAGATCAAATGTCAGGCTCTGTCTTCTGTTGGAGCTTGGTGTTTACTTTTCTTTCTCAGAGTTCAACGTAAGAAGATTCATAAACTGGTCAGATATTTCAGAACATATCAGAATTAGGAAATAACAAAGTAAACACATTTTTTTGTAATTCTGAACAGTGATGAAAACACATTTTTAATACGATCCAAACAAATCTATACACTAAGTGATAACATTTCCACACATTATTGTTTCTGCACTGAATACTTTTATCACAAAACGGTATGTCTCTGCAAATCCAATGGTGATTATCTGTAATAGCAGTGGGCTACCACAACATGCATACTCAACACTACGCCACTCCACTCTATGCCCTTTCGCTCCATACCACTCTATGACATGCCACTCAGTTGGAGGACACTCCACTCCACTCTACGACAAGTCAATTCACTATATGACACTGCACTACATGTCACTCCGCGCTCTATGCCACTCCACTCTATGACATGCCATGTCACTCTATGACATGCTACTCCATTCTAGTCTACAACATGCACTCCACACCACGCCACTCCACTCTAAGACACTCCACGACACACCACTCCCCTCTACTCTATGACACACTACTCCACTCTATGCCAATCCACTCTACGTCACTCCAGCCTACACCACTCCACTCCATGCCATTCTACAACACAACCCCCACTCTACGCCCCTCCACTCTATGCCACTACACTCTGTGCCACATCACTTTAAGCCTCTCCACTCTACGCCACTCCACTCTTCGACACAACACTCTACGACACAACACCCTACATTACTTTACTTTATGACACTCTACTTCACGACACTCAATTCTGTGATATCTTACTCCACTCTACTTTATACTTCTCCACTCTACTCTACACCACTCTACAACACTTTACTCTGCTCTACGGCACTCCACTCTATGCCACTCTATTCCACTCCACTTTATGCCACTTCACTCGACTCCACGCTATTCCACTCTATGCCCCACTACTCTACAACTCTCTACTCCACTCTACTCTCCACAACTCCCTCTATGCAACTCAATTCCACTTTACTCCACTCTACTCTATGAAACACTACTCCACTACACCCCTCTATGCCACTCCACTCTAAGCTACTCTATGCCACCCCACTCTTTGATACTCTATGCCACTCCACAACAATGTCCTCCACTCCTCTCTACTCTACTACACACTACCCCACTCTTTTCTACGACACTCTACTCAAAAGCACACCACTCAAATCCACCCCATTCAACAACATTCTATTTGACAACACTCCCAGTGGTTGAAGTTGGTGGGAGCTACATTCAACCCCTTGCGGTGGTGGCAAAAAGCAGAGGACTGTCATTAGTATCTTCTGCTGATGACACTCAGCTGGTTACCTCTTTCTCCAACAAATCTAACAATAACTTAATCAAATTCCAGGATGATATGCTGGCTGTAGCGGAATGGATGTCAGCCAATTGTCTTCAGCTTAATGCCAACAAGTCAGAAACTTTATTGTTAGGAATAGACACACAATTATGGACAGCCCAGTGGTGGCCGGACATGCTGGGGTCCGCACCCTCGCCTAAAGATGTGGTAAAAAACCTGGGCATATGGGTTGATTGCGCCTTGGCCTTCGGAACCCCAACAAAAGCGGTGGCAGGTGTTTGTTTTGGTCATATACAAGGACTCAAGGCTCTGTTAGGGTGTTCGACCCACAAATAGGCCAGATCATAATGCAAGCTATGATTCTGTCCAGATTAGACTATTGCAATTCCTTGTACATAGGTGCAAACAAATCTGGGCTACAGTGTTTGCAGAGAGTACAAAATGCAGCAGCGCACTCGCTGTTTGTGCTCCCTAAATCTTGCTCAGTATCGAAACCCCTCCCCAAATGACACTGGCTGCCAGTGGACAAGAGAATTAATTTCAAGTCCCTATGCATTGACCACAAAATGTTCATCCAACAAGCACCCCCTGTTCTATCAGATCTTCTCTTTCCTTATACACCATGCCGCAAGCTGCATTTTTCGGATTTGCATTTAGCATGTATCCTCGAGTCCAAAGAGCTAGAGCGGGGGACGTTCCTTCAGGGCGCTGGCATTAGCCCTCTGGAACTCCCTACCTGTGACCATCAAGAGTATCCAGAATCATGCAGCTTTCAAAGGGCCATAAACACCTGGCTCTTCTTCGTCTAGTCGTTCCCTCTAGTTTTCTCCATCCTGCAATGTTATTTCGGGGTTTAGCCCTGGGACGCCCCATTGCTGGGGCAGCTATGCACTTTATAAATCTAGTAACAATACATTACATAACATAAGCCAAGCAGTCTCCTGTGCTGTGAAACCGGGATGGGCAGACAGCTAAGCAAACCTTCTTGCCATTGCGTCTTCTTCCCTAAAAGAAATGTTCACATGCACAGCCGGTTAGTCTGCAACTGTAAAGAGCGCTTGGAGCCCCTGTTGACGTTAACTGATAGAATCACTTGAAGCTGCTTGACAGCACAGATTTATTCTTTTTGAGTGGTAATGCAAGAGAGTTACCAGCTGAGCTGTGAATTATGTGCTCTTAAAGGATAGTTCTAAAACATTGCACTATGTACAGTCTGGGTATTACTAAAGCCTATAATTTGGAAGCACTTTTTTTTAATCTTAAACCTTTGTATGCATTTTGTCACAGCCTATCTTATACAATGTGTAAAACAAGTTTGAAATAATGACTTACATATTCACAGTGCTTTTCACTGGGACCTCGTAGCACAAAAAATATACAAGTCACTATTCTGCACCAACCAGGATTCCCTTCTGAGGCTCTCTTGTTAAAACAGACAAAGACATCTGTAGTGCATTAACCAATAGAGATCTTATAATGTTCGATAGTGCATTTCCCGCTGATGAATTTAGGTTGCCTTTATTTTTCATCTAAGCTGTGCCTTATTTTACATATAGTTACTTGATGTTAAAAGTCTGAAACAAGTTGCAGAATGTTTTGTTTTTTTAGCCTTTGACCCCACCCCTACGGTCCCCTCACCTGGCACCTCTTTAGGCACAACATCACAGTTCCCATACTTTTTTGTAATGCTCTTCGACCACTGGACACTCTACTCCATTCTATGCCACTTCACTCTACGACACTCTATGCCACTCCTGTCTGCAATACTTTACTCAACTCTATGCAACTCCCACTATGCACCACCTTACTCCACTCTATACCACTATACTCTACTCCACTCCACTCCACTCTACTCTATGACACTGTATTCCACTCTGCACCACTCCACTCAACGACACTCTATGCCACTCCTCAACATTCTACTCCGCTCCCCTTCACTACATGACCCTCCACTACACTCTATGCCACTCCACTTTTCTCTACAACACTCTACTCCGCTCTACCCCACTCTACGACATTCTATGCCACTTCACTGTATGACATTCTACTCAATTTTAACCCCCTCCACTCTAAGCCCTTCCACTCTACTCTGTTCTACTCCCATCAGGCCACTCTACAACACTACACTCCACATCACTCTGTGCCACTCTATGCCACTCCATGACACTCCACTCTACTCCTCTCTACACCACTCCACGACACTCTACACCACTCCACAATGACACTCTATGCTGCTCCATTCTATGACATTTTACTACACTCTGTTCTACTCCACTCTACTACAATCTACTCCACTCTCCACAACTACACTCTACTCCACTGTACACAACTACCTATATACCACTCCATGCCACTTTACTCCACTCTACACCACTCCACTCTACTCTATGACACTCTACGCCACTCCAATCTACGCCATTCCATGACACTCTACTCCACTGTACAACACTCCACTCCACTGTGTGACACTCTACGCCCCTCCTCTCCACGCCCTCCAGACCACTCAATGCCACTCCACTCTACGCCATGCCATGGCACTCTATACCAGTACATTACACTCCACGCTACTCTACTCCACTCTTAGCCACTACACAACACTCTACGCCACTCCCTGACACTCCATGACACTCCACTTTATGCCACTCCACTCTGCGTCACTCCACTCCATGCCACTCTCTTCTACTCCACTAACCGTTCGCCATGCTGAACAGCAGCCATGCAGGTGTAGAAAATGGCTAAAATACATTGGCAAAGCCACTAGTTCTTGCATAGGTGAGACCGATTGGCTTTGCCTATGCTTGTTTGATCACCAGCTCCAATGTTCCTATGATGACATCCCAGGCACTTCCAATCTGGCAGGCACAAGAGCATTCTGAACAACACTACACATACATTCCCGGGATAACAATCAAAATCAATAACCAACTTGATGCCACAGTGAATGCTGCCAAGGCTAAATAATGCTAGCACTAGCACTGGCATTGCTTCTACGGAAACAGTCATTTATATGCATGTACTACCATTGCACTCTTAAGCACTACATTACCATGTTTATCTCATTAGATTTATGTCCTACAAAATCAAACACACATCCTACATTTGTTATTATTTTCCTTACGTCTCATAATATGCCCTTTTTTAGGTCTCGCTGTGAAACCAAAAAGTTAAACGGATTGCGAGTGCGGATTTCCAACAGTTCACGTGAAATCACGTGACCACAAGCACGCGCATTTCCCCACCTCAATGCCACATCAGACCCGACCTTACCATTTGCTCCTGTGCTTCCCCGCCCACTGCTTCACACTTCACGGCCGCCAAGCCGTGACTCGCATTCAAAGCTGGCCAAAAAAACGCTCTTCAAAGGCTCTGCTCCCTGCCCCCCCCTATCCCCCTGCTCCACTCTCCTACTGTGCTGGCAGCCCAAACCCCGAGGACATCTCCACTGGCCCCAGACCGTTGTTGCCCAAACTTCATGAATAATTGCCGAAGAGGCATTACTTCATTGGAACATGAGCATTTGGACACTAACTACATAATCAAGACATTTCTCTGTAGTCTCGATTTTACTTCAACCCCTCACCCCCCATATGCCAAAGTCCCTCCCACCCTTCCTTAGATCTTCACTTTGATTTGAACTGCTTCACACTTCAACTCGCTCACTCCCCTTCTCCCCCGCCCCCACCCGATCCGCACTGCAATCTCTCTTCGTCGGACTTAACGTTCTCCCCACTGTGTCACTACCTCTTTGTCACTTCTGCACTGTAGCAGTCTTTCTGTGGGCCCCAGCCGGCTTTCCTCGTGATCTCTTCAGTGTTGCAGTCGCCACCGCTGCTTCGGCAGGCGGTAAAGTGCTTCACTCGCACACTTCATTCACATTGACTTTGCCTTCAAGAGATGCAACATGTGCAGAAGGTGCCGCAGTCAGTGCCCGTGCCTGTCCTTGTTTTAACATCCCACTAACCTCGGTGCTTCCAAGTCTTGCAGGCCACTTCCCTGCATTATGGCCCATGCATCTGCGTGTAGCTTGTGCTGCGCCCTTGTTCACTGTCGCCTCCCTTTCCATGCCCAGTGTCACCTTAGTGTCCCAGAGGCGTTCCTCTTTTCTTCTGTCTTCTGGTCAGTCCCTTCCTGTCTCTGTGTCTCTCCAATGCCCCACCATTGAGCGTTTTGCCCCACACCTTTTACACCGCATCCCGTTCGTTCTGCACATGTCCACCATGTTATAGTGTGGCTTCCGTCCTTTAAATAGAATGGCTCCACTGCTCGTTAGCCAGCTCCTGGCTTAATACAACATGTAATGTTTTCTCCTGGCATTGCTTTCTACTGAGGTCTTCCTCTCACCCTCTGAGCCCCCTTACACACACTCTCCCCCTCCCTGGCGTTGTTGCAACCCTTTTGGGAAACGGACTGTGAATTTGGCAAGGGCCGTTTGCTTTTCAGGAAACAGCTAGCAGTTAACAGGCTGTCTTTTCAACGTTATGGAAATATCTGCGGCGAAATTAAAGGGACTAGCACGTATGTGTATGGTTGTAATGCTTTTATGTAATTGACACTGCCAACGTAGTAATATTATTACCACCTTCTCGCTCCCTGTATTCTGTTAAGATTACGATATGACTCCATGTCATCAGGGAGACCATAGGCCAGTTCAGAATTTCCTCCAACAGACTGTTGCATTCTGGGAGCTGTAGACTTGATTCATCTCAACAGATAAAAAGAAAGGACTAACGTTTCTAAAACAATGACTTGTAAAAGGAAACTCGGTACCCTGAAGGCATGTGGTCATCTTGTAGCTACACTCTATAAAGGTCTTTCTTAGGGCGTTTCCTCACTGCGCCCTCTCTCTCCCTACTTATTTTGTGCTCTCTCTTTTGACCTTGATCTCCTGCCCTCTCCCTCGCTGTCATCCCATACTACTCCCTACTTATTTCGTGCTCTTTCTTTTGACCTCTCCTCTCTCCCTCTCTTTACCTTCCCCCTGCTCTCCTTTTTCTCCCTCTCCCCATCTCCCCCTCTGCCTGCTCTCCTCTCTCTCTCCCTCTCTCCCTCCCCTCTCTCTCCCCTCCGTCAATGCCACCAGCCGCCTGCCTGCCTCGCATCACCACATCAAAGGCAGCCCAGCCTCCCTCCCACAAGCTTCTCCCAGCGTGCGCTCTGCCTCGGGCCGGCATTTCTCCTCCCCTAATTATTCACTGCACGGCCTACTGCTCCCCCTATTTGTTTTTCACTGTCGCCTCCCTTTCCATGCCCAGTGTCACCTTAGTGTCCCAGAGGCGTTCCTCTTTTCTTCTGTCCTCTAGTCAGTCCCTTCCTGTCTCTGTGTCTCTCCAATGCCCCACCATTGAGCGTTTTGCCCCACACCTTTTACACCGCATCCCGTTCGTTCTGCACATGTCCACCCTGTTATAGTGTGGCTTCCGTCCTTTAAATAGAATGGCTCCACTGCTCGTTGGCCAGCTCCTTGTTTTTATTTAGTTACCGCTGGCAGTAGATCTTGCTAGTTTGATGGTTTCAGTATTCATTTACATCCCTTTAATGAATGGCTTTGAAATCGTTTTCTTTTTCATTTTTTAAATGCAAACATTGACAAAGTCGGTCTTTTTGTCTTTTACATAGTAAAACTGTTTGGCAAGCTTCAGTAAGGCACATGGTACTGTGTAGGCTGCAGCAGTCAGACAAATGTGTGTTCTTCTTTTGTCTTTGTTTTCATATCACTTCTACCCAAGCTGTTTGTACTATCTGTAGTAGCTCTTCAGAAGTGCTGGCATATTGGGCAATTCTGTCTCCACCCCCGTGAGGCACGGTCAGCTTTTCCGAGACAGTGACCTACTTCTCGTCTATACCATCCTGCAATGAACCCCAAACTCGCCGGTTTTTTAGATACACCAGATTGTCTAGAAATCTACTGACATCTCCAGCATGCTAGAGAAGAAACATGTAGGGGTGCAGAGGTCAGTCGGAAGAGGCAGCCTCTTACCAATCAGTTTAGAGAAGTTGATGAATCCCCTTCATAGATTATTGCAAACAGCACTTTGAGCAACTGCTTCTGTATATGGCGACTCTTGCTGTCACGCTACCGCCTCACTCTACTACTCTACCACCCTCACTCTACCGCCCTCAATCTACCACTCTACCGCACTCACTCTACCACTCTCACACCCTCACTCTACCTCACACACTCTACTGCCCTCACGTCCTCACTCTATCGTCCTCACTCTACAACTCTACCGCCCTTCCTCTACCACTCTACCGCCCTCACTCTACCTCCCTAACTCTACCATTCTAGCGCTCTCACTCTACCACCCTCACTCTAACACTCTACCCCCTCACGTCTTCACTCTACCACCCTCACTCTACCGCCCTCACTTTACCACTCTATCGCCCTCACGCCCTCACTCTACCGCTCTCACTATACCACTCTACCGCCCTCACACACTCACTCTACCTCACACACTCTACTGCCCTCACGCCCTCACTCTACCGCCCTCACTCTACAACTCTACCGCCCTTCCTCTACCACTCTACCGCCCTCACTCTACCGCCCTAACTCTACCAATCTAGCGCTCTCACTCTACCGCCCTCACTCTAACACTCTACCTCCCTCACGCCCTCACTCTACCGCCCTCACTCTACCGCCCTCACTTTACCACTCTACCGCCCTCACGCCCTCACTCTACCGCACTCACTATACCACTCTACCGCCCTCACACACTCACTCTTCTGCCCTCACTCTACCACTCCACTGCACTCACTCTACCGCCCTCACGGCCTTCACTCTACCATCCTCACTCTACGGCCCTCACTCAACCACTATGCCGCCCTCACTCTACCACTCTACCGCCCTCACCCTACCACTCTACAGCCCTCACCCTACCACTCTACCGCCCTCACTCTAACGCCTTCACTCTACCACTATACCGCCATCATCCTAACACTCTACCGCCCTCACTCAACCGCCCACACTCAACTGCCCACACTCTACCACCTTCACTCTACCGCCCTCATTCTACCGCACTAACTCTACCGCCCTCACTCACTATACCGCCCTCACTCACTCTACCGCCCTCACTCACTCTACCGCCCTCAATCACTCTATCGCCCTCCCTCACTCTATCGCCCTCCCTCACTCTATCGCCCTCCCTCACTCTATCGCCCTCCATCACTCTATCCCCCTCCACCACTCTACCGCCCTCCATCACTCTACCGCCCTCACTTACTCTATCACCCTCCCTCACTCTATCGCCCTCCCTCACTCTATCGCCCTCCATCACTCTATCGCCCTCCATTACTCTACCGCCCTCCATCACTCTATCACCCTCCCTCCCTCGATCGCCCTCCATCTATCGCCCTCCCTCTATCGCTCTCCCTCTATCGCCCACCCTCTATCGCCCTCCCTCTATCGCCCTCCCTCTATCTATCACCCTCCCTCTATCTATCTATCGCACTCACTCTATCTATTGCATCACCATAGCATCACTCAGCACCACCACAGCATCACTCAGTGGCACCACAACATTCAACAACAACTGGTTCAAATATTTTCTGTCAATGTTTCAAGCTTTATTGCAAATGTCATAAAAAGATGTTAAATGTTTTCACTTCTGTTCTTGTTAAAACATTGTGATTTGTCAGATCAATACATGTAAGACAGGGGAAAACTAAACATGTACCTTTACTAATTCTATAGATGTAACATTTGCTAATTTTATAACTATTGGCATTTCTAAGAACAAAATTAATACTTTTATATTTTGAAAAACATAAACAAAAATTAAAAAATATTTACATTTTCCACTCCAAAAAAAGACATTGTTATTTGCAATATCAATACATCTAAGTCACGTAAAGACAACACATATTGCATTGCAAATGCTATAGGTGTCATATTTGCAAAAGTTAAAACTATTGGCATTGTAAATGACAAAGCTATTAATTTCTCTATGTTCAAAACCAACACATAAATAAAATAATTGTCATTTACAATACCAATAGATCAAACTTTCCTAATGCGAGACCTATTGCATTGCAAATGCTTGTCTTGATACTTATTATTCACAACACAGTAATTCTACAACTCTCCTCCGCTCACCTGTCTCTTTCACAATCTATGTTCTCTACACTCCTCCTACTCACTGGTCTATTACTCACAGCCGTGCTCCCACCATAGCCTCCTCCTCATATGTTACTCATCGCCTATTAATTTGTCATCGCTGTTGCAGGCTGCATTAAGAAACTGATTGTTACGCACAATATGCCTTGGTTATATAGATCCAAAAGATAGCTACTGGTACTCATGCTGTGTTTCAGAATATTTTTTGTAAAATTATCGTCTGACAGAAATAATGTGGCCTAAATACTGTTTATAAAAAATATCACCCGAACTGGGGTAGTTCTTCTATTATTGCCTTTACAGAACACTATGTTACAGTGCATTAATCTTCCACTTCCATCCTACCCTCCTCTGACTGGTTGTCTTTATGCTCAGTGGCGGCTGTTGTGCTAAGGCGGAGGAGTGTCGCCCCACTGCTCTTAGAGCAGTGAAAAAGGGAAAAATAACATGATAATATGAAAGATTAAAATATAATAAAATATTTTATAAAATGATAATTATTATAATTATATTTTTTGCTACTGCTGGGCTGGATTAGGGCGGGCAGGTGGGGTGGCTCAGGGAGGAGGAGTGGTATGGGCACACTTAAGTGCGCATGACTGCTTGGCCGGCCGTCTTGGGACGGCCAAATATTTATGGCCGCTGGACATATTCCCCACCAGGCTATAATGCACAGCAAGATGGTGGGGAATATGCCCAAGCTTCCTGTCCCCAACTGAGCAGCGATCCACAGCGCTCGGACCAATCACAACGCTGCATTTTAGCGTTGTTGGCTCAGGAGAGCATGTGTGCCAGTGAAGTCACAAAGAGAAGCGAAGTGGAGATGGAGGAGAGATGGCAGAAAAGGTAAGTGTGTTTTTATTTTATATTTGTCAACCCCCCATTGCCCCCGCCACGTCCCGCCATCCCCGTTTCCTATCGGCCACCACTGTTTATGCTTGTCTGTGACCATGTACGCCCGCCACTGCCTTTGGCTACGTTTGCACTATAGAAATATCACATGCAGACATACATTGCCTCCACTGGGACAATATTTCTAGAAAGCAATATTTAGGACACAATATTTATGTCAGAAGATAAGTTGGTTCTGGTTTCTAGTACCATACCCAGTGTGTTCTATGCACAACTGCCAAAACTGCTGTCTTGCACTCCCATGTCACCTCAGCTCATATTTCCCCCAAAAGGAGTGCAACTCTTTAATGTTTTTTATTTTTCATATATTTCGTTCTTGGTGATATGCAGTAACAATACAACACCGTTACATAAACTGAAACTACAAACTGAGTTACATTCATTCAGTTGTGGACAGGCCATTTATCAGATACATACGTATGTACAGCCCCATCACAACCCCGTTCAAATATGCCTCTGAATGTTCTTTGTTCAATGTATAGTATATTACGACTTCTTGCAATAGGGTCCTGATAAAGGTCCGGCTAGGAGATGAATCGTGGATTTGGGGCCAGAATTATTAACGGACAGAATTACCGATTGTGGTTGGTAATGCCTCGTTTGCACAATGAGATTATACATTCAATATGGAATGAGGAATAACCACATGACCCTGGGATTACCATGTCCTTTTTCACATGGACATTCCAAATTCCAGGAACCTTTCTGCTCCCATACACCAGCTACACGCTGCACTTGCTAAATGGGAGCGGGGTCAAGGCGGGGGGGGGGGGGGGGGGGGGGAGGGGTGGGGGGGTAAGTGGGGGGGCAATGTGACGCAGAAGGGTGTGGCCACTTTGGGCTCTCCTGTGGCATGGCGGGGCGTCTCATGCTGTCACTGTGTGAAGGTAGGTTGGTATATAGGTAGGTGGTGGTGATGGATTGGTGGGGACCAGGCTGTGTCCCAGAAAGGATTCCAAAGTGGTTTAACCGGTAGAGGAACCCCAGTGAGGTAATTCATTTTAAGATTCCCTCACCTGGTAATTTCGGATGTGCCAATACAAAGCCACATAGAATTGTCCAGGGCAGTATTCCCGCCCTGCCTGGCGACTTGTAATCTTGCCCCAAATGTACTGATTAGCAGAAAGCGTGTCCCTCCCAAACGAAAGAACTCATTGTGTTTCTGTGGGGATTGAAGAAATAAGCCCACGAGAATCGTGGCTACTTCTTTACTTCTCACGACTTCATGGTTCAGTCCCTTCTTCCTGAGAACCATCATCGGGATCGGGAGGGTCTGGAATCGTCATACGATAACATGTCCACCACAAACACACAGCACAGAGCATGTGGCGTGACCAAGGTGCCCTTGGCACGAATTCGAGCATGGGAAATGTCCCACCTGTCCCTGTCCGGGCAGTAGAAACATTGATAATAGGGCAGCAGGGGGGTACCTTACAGCCATGGACCCCGGTGCCACTGCACCTGCTGCTCCATTGATAGCTACACTCCTGTTTATGAACAGTAACAGAGCTGGCTCCTGCTCTCCCTGTCCAGGTACTTTTCAATTACTCACGTGAATGTAATGCCAAAGTTCATGTGTCTCTATTTCGGAGACTAAGAAGGTTTATTACAGGTCAGGTCTCTAGCCCAATCCACTGATAAAAGTACAGACAGTCACACAGACAGCACTGGATTGGGACAGTAAGCATTCAACCAATTAATAATTAACCGCAACCAATCCTGTCTATGGTGTTTTAGGCAATGATGAGAGTCAGTTCTTCTGTGCGAGCCTCCTAACTAACTGCCCAAATGAGTGGCTCCTTTCGCTCCCCCCTTAAAATGTATTTCCCGGTGTGCGTCGGGACCTGTCGCCAGCTTACTGCATTCACTACCAGAACAAGTGCCATCAAAATCGCAGTCGTAAAACTCCCTGATTCTACGTTGCACACACACAGGTGTTTGCACAACGAGCACAGCTAATACTTGAGCAAATTTCGCAGTGTTCGGTTGCCCAAGCCATGGGACGGGCGCCTATCTTCCGCAAACAGAGACAGGGAGATTATGGTTCCACTTTGGACTGGTCCCTGCCCTGCCCACTTACTTCTTCTTGTTCAGGTGTCCTATAAACGTATGGGGGAAGCCCAAGGGCAACCAATGGAGGCGCCAATATTACCAAACTAAATATACCTGATGGGGAGAGATCATTAATGAAGCGTAAATTGCTGGCCTTGGGGAAATATATCACCAAATTAATATTTTAAGCCCAATACTACAATTTGTGGTTATAATATTTATTTGATGATAATGCCCTTTCTATCATCCGTATGGGTTGGACTTGGGCGACTAATGTTTAATATAGCGAAGCATGCACGGCAAATGTATCCAAGAGTAACATTTCTTTTTAGCAAGCATGGCTAGCTTCAGTCACAGTGAGTGCCTTTGACTAATAAAGGCGAAAATAAATTAGCTAAGGAGGAACTGACTAAATAGGTCTGCTCTTTGCAAGAACTACCAACTGATCAGTACAGCCAGGTGTCCCAGAAGATGAGTCCCCCATCTGATCAATGGGTACGTTCAAATGTGTTACATGTCCTATACAGCTCTTTCCTTGTCCTGTGTATTATCTGGAACAAGATCCATGCGTGCATACACCCGGCAGAAAGTACTACACAACAAACCCCTTCTCTGGAGATAAAATATTCAATTTGATTCACCAATTAAATAAAACAAGAAGTCTCCAGGGCATTCAAGACTCAGTCAGTCAGTCAAAAGATGCGTTATTTCGGCCTACAGGACCTTAAAAGCACATGTGAAACAATTACAAATTCATTACAATTTATCGATGTAAACAATTTTGTATACTCATTAGAAAATATAAGAACATCTAAAAAGTTAAAAAGATAAAATATTGAATAGCTTGGTAGACATTAAGGGCCAGATGTAGGTAAGTTAATTTTACCGATTCATAAATACCGAATTTTACCGATTCGGTATTTATGAATCGGTAAAATTGAAGGGGGGAGATGTAGAAAGAATCGGTAATTGAATTACCGATTCTGTAAGAATAGGTATTTACCGAATCGGTGCCCATTGATTCCTATGGGCATTGAAGCCCATAGGAATCAATGGGCATTACCGAATCGGTATTTACCGAATCGGTAAATACCGAATTTTGCAAGGGTGCAGGGGGTGTCACTTTGACACCCTCTAGCACCCCGATTTAAGGCATGTGTGACATGTAGCACACAGACATGCCCTAAGGGCATGTCTGTCTGTCACATGCCATAGGTGTGCATGCACACATGTGCATGCACACCAGGAATCGGTATTTTACCACCACATTGGATTGGGTGGTAAAATACCGAATCGGTAAGGCCTGTGGGACTCAGAAGAGTCCCACCTACATCTCAGAATTACCGAATCGGTAAAAATACCGATTCGGTATTTTACCGATTCGGTAAATTTACCGATTCGGTAAATTTACCGAATCGGTAAAATATGCCCCCTACATGCCAAATACTAAATACCGGTCGGTAACGGCCGAAATCAGCCGTTTCCGACCGGTATTTCGGCTCCTACATCTGGCCCTAAGTATCTCGATCATAAAATGCAAAGTCGACTGTATTAAGAGATAAAAAACTAATTAAAATGCGGTGTCCGGGGTCTTGGAAAGTGCAGAGGGTGGGCAGTTTAAACTTGTACTTTCTTTAAAACTGCGCAACGAGCACACCACATTGAGAACAAGTAACGGGAGGCAGAATAAACAATTGGCATGCTGGTATCATATTTCAGGATTCTGTAGGCCTGTAGGTAATGGGAAGTTCCAAGGTTCCTACAAAGCTGTCTTAACCAACGAGCCCTTATAGCCTTATAGGTAGGGAAGAAAAACAGCACATCAAGTCGGTCTCCGTGCAGTTTTTGCAAGACGGACAATCTTTCTTCAGACTACCCCCCTAGTTATAGGTAACAGCACATAAGAGGAGTACGCCATGCCTGAACTGTTTTTTAGCTAGATAGGGCTGTATGTCATCAATGCTAGGTTCTAGGAGGTATAGGAATTTCACATCTAGAAAGGATGTAGTAAGTGTGCATGTCCTGGGGCCCCTCTGGAGTAAATTGAGATGGTGATCCTTAATGTTTTTTATCAGGGCTTTTCTTGGTGTTACCAAAGAGCTTTCTTCCGGGCTTTCCCATAAGTCTCCCATTCCAATGGCTACAAAGGAGTTCTTAATATAGGTGAGACAAAAAATGTTGTTTGCCCCCCCTCAATTCCTCCTTATACGTGGATAACTCTGAAGTACTCCATAGGCGGCACCAGTAAAGTAGGGGTCTGAGCGCTACCTCCTGTTGCCATTGGGCTCACGCCCAGGTCCATTCGGAGCGGAGTTAAAGGGGTGCTATTGGGAAGACCCACTAGCTGTCTAAGGAATGAGTTTTCGATCCTTACGAGTTGTTTGGTTGGCCTATGGCCCCATAATTCAACTCCATACATGGCAGCCCCTCTAACTTGCGCCTTATGGATTTCCAACACTGGCCCCAGCATCTTACGTACACACTTCCTCTGCTGTTTCGCAAGGTCCCCTGACGTTTGTGTCAGCTTCAGACAAACCTTCCTGATCTGGTCACCCCACTCCATTTTCTCATTGAGGGTTAGGCCCACATAGGGCCAGATGTAGGTCGGTCGGTAACGGCCGAAAATCGGTATTTTCGGCCGTTACCGACCGGTATACATGATTTGAAATGTAGGGGCACAATTTTACAGAATCAGTAACTTTACCGATTCGGTAAAGTTACCGATTCTGTAAAATACCGAATCGGTATTTTTACCGATTCGGTAAATCTCAGATGTAGGTGGGACTCTTCTGAGTCCCAAAGGCCCTACAAAATCGGTATTTTACCACACAATCCTATTGTGTGGTAAAATACCGATTTCAGGTGTGCATGCACATGTGTGCATGCACACCTAGCCATGTGACAGACAGACATGCCCTTAGGGCATGTCTGTGTGCCACATGGCGCACATGCCTATTTGTGGGGTGCCAGAGGGTGTCAAAGTGACACCCCCTGCACCCTTGCAAAATTCAGTATTTACCGATTCTGTAAATACAGAATCGGTATTTCCCATTGATCCCTATAGGCTTTGAAGCCCATAGGAATCAATGGGAAATACCGATTCTGTATTTACCGAATGTTACAGAATCGGTATTTCCACATCTGGAAATACCTACATGTCAACCACATTGATTTACCGATTTTCAATTACCGAATCGGTAAAATTCGGTAATTAAAAATCGGTAAATTAATATTACCTGCATCGGGCCCATAGTCACAAGCAGAGACTTTCTGTAAAACTTCCCTGGCTAATTGTGGATTGGGACCCTTTGAGTGGCCTGCATTGAACACCATATATTTTGTTTTCTGGGTGTTCATTTCCAGCCCTGTGTTCTTGCAGAATAGAAAAAAATATCTAGTGCCCTTTGAATACCCATCTGTGATTTTGACAGCAGGAGTCTGTCATCTGCGAACATCAAGGCAGTTACCTTGCGGCCAGCTAGTTTTGGAGCATCTATGTCCCCTCCCGCTGCCAATATTCCCACTAGGCCATTTATAAAGAGACAAAAAAGGGTTGGGGCTAGGACACACCCCTGTCTCACACCTCTCTCTATGGGTATACGATCAGTGAGATCTCAATTCTTTCCAAATCTAGTTTGGGCATAGTTGTTCGCATGCAATCTTTTCAGGATCTCGCCTAAGTACAGAGGCACCCCTAAATCAGATAGGATAGCCCATAATTTTTCTCTAGGCACTAGATCAAAGGCCAATTTCAAGTCCACAAAGATCATTTAGAGACTGCCACCCTCCAAGATTACTGTTTCCCAGTGCAAAAATTGCAACCTGAACACTTGATCAATTGTGGACTTTTTTGTACGATAACCGGCCTGATAGGAGGCAAGAATGGAAAACTCCTCCATGTAGTTCTGCAATCGGTCCAGGAGCACTTGGGCAAAGATTTTTTGTGCGACATCAATGAGGCTAATAGGCCAATAGTTTGCAGGATAGTTGAGTGAGCCCTTCTTGAAAATAGGGATAATTTCAGCCCCTAGCCATGTTATGGGGATCTCCATTCCCTGTAGTATAGCGTTAAATATGCTCCGAAGGGAGGAGGAGCTTAGCGCGCATCCAAGATGGTCGCGTGAGCACAGGGCTCCCAGGACCCTCGCCACTCTTCGCAACTTATCCTGATAACATCCTGAATTCTTGTACGGATTATTGAAGATGAACCTTGACTGAGTTCATAACTCTTTTCAGATTTTAATTCGGACTCAGGAAACCGAAATTACAGCGATTTGAACTTTTGAGGCCCACCTTGCGGTAAGCCGGGTACTTGGCGAATTGTGAAGCCGGGACGAAGTTGAATAACAACGGCAGTGGGGTCTCCCCAGTAGCCCTACTCCAACTTTCGGTTTTGTTTCTGGGTCCTGGCATGGTCTGATTACGAGAAGGTTCCGCTTGGTCGGGGACCTGTCCAGCCTCTATTCAGTGTGAGTGCGACTTTACCATCTCAGCCGATTGGGTCAAGTCGTGACTTTGTCTTGGCCGCACAAGCCAGTTTTTGTGGACTGTTGGTGCCTTGCCCGCAGGCGGCCATTTTCACTAGGTCTCGCGGGCCCCTCCGGGGTGCATATTCCAGCATGGCAGCCAGGGGCAAAGTCGAGAAACGGAAGACTAAGACGCCCCTTCGTGGGGGACCGGTCCAATCCAACGTTATGGACCGGTACACTCAATCCAAAGGATCTCCTGGAGTCCCCAGTCGTACCCCGGAGGACGCCAAGGAGGACCCAACCGCCCCCACTGATCTGTCCCTGCAGGACATCATGGGCGCCATTACCAAGATGAAGGAGACCATCAGCCAGCAATATGAGGCTCTTGCTCATAAAATTGACACGGTTGCCATTGATGTCACCCTGATCAGAGCCGACCTGTCTAAGACCAACGAGAAGGTGAAGTCGTTGGATCTGAAGACTTCCAGCCTCACGGCCAATGTGTCTGAACTTCAGACCGAACTTGGCAATTTGAAATCGGCTAATGACCTGATGTCCCATCGGCTGGAGGATTTTGAGAACAGGGCAAGACGCAACAACATCCGCGTCATTGGTGTTCCGGAAAATCCCGAGACTCACTCGATTGACCTCCTGGTTGAAGATATTCTCCTGAACCACCTTGCCCCTTCTGGACTGAGCAAGTTCTTCGCAGTGGAGCGTGCCCATCGCGTTCCGGGGGGAAAGCCTAAGCCGGGCGCTTCTCAGAGGCCTATCATAGCCAAACTTTTTCATTTCAGGGATCGTGATGCTATCCTGCAGGCGTCGAGAGTGAGCGGCCCTGTGAAATTTGAGAATTCCACGGTTAACTTTTACCTGGACTTTACTCAGCTCGTCCAGAGACAAAGGATGGGCTTTCAGGGAGTTAAGCGACGTCTCCGGGACTTAGGATTGAAGTACGCAATGCTTTTCCCTACTAGCGTTCGTGTGGAATACGAGGAACGGACATTCTTTTTTGAGCGGCCGGAAAATGTGAGTGACTGGCTGGATTCCCTGCCTGGCCGAAACGACCGGACTGAGCACCCTGGTGGTGCTGAGGATGGTGAGCCTGCACAGAAATGACCTTTCGGCTCCTGAACCCAGAATATTAGACATTGCTCATCTGGGTTCTATTTCTTTTGTATACTATGTTTCATTGATGTTCTCTTCTGAGTGGCGGGAGGGACGGGCCTCTTCCCTCCTCCAGGGTCTTTTTGTAGAGTGGGAATGTTAGGGCGACAGGCACACTGCATGTTGGGGTGGCTTTTTAGTCTACTGCAGGAGTGCAGGGAGGGGGGAGTTGTAACGGGTGTTGGTTGGGTGGTGGGAAGGGGTGTTTGTGAATGTGTTTTTCTTTCTCAAGGCAACGTATTGGTTTCTTCTATGATTCAAGTGTCCTGCTCTTTGTGGGGTGACTCATGCATCACTTGTGGGGATGGGGGGTAGTGGGTTGAGGTTAATATCTTGGAATGTCAATGGATTGGGTGATCGCATAAAACGGGGTGTTGTACTGCAGTATCTGCATCGCTTGTCTCCTGATGTGGTACTTTTGCAGGAGACGCATTTGGTGGGAAATATGTGTCATGCTATGAATAGGTGGGGTTATCGCCTGGTCGCACACTCCGGGTTCACCACTGGTTCTAGAGGGGTGGGTATTCTGGTTTGGTCTTCTCTCCCTCTAGAGATTGATGACGTAATCCTCGACGACAGAGGGCGTTATGCCGCCCTCACTGGTAGGTGGGAGGGTAAGACTCTTTCATTGCTCACTGTATACGTTCCCCCGGGTCTCCAGACCTCTACCTGCTCAGATGTTGGCAGTGAGATGCTGGAGCTCCCTGATTGCATTCTCCTTATGGGTGGGGATTTCAATTCTGTGCTTTCTGGCAGTATGGATCGTCACCCCCCCAGGGATCTTCCTAATTCCCAGTCATGGCTCAATGGGTTCTTAGACACCTTTGGTCTGGTAGACTGCTGGAGGTTAACGCATCCGACACAGAGTCAGTACACCTTTCACTCTAGGGCTCATGGGAGTCTCTCCAGACTTGATTACATCCTTATGCCCGCTGCCCATCTTCCTCTGTTAGGGAGATCAGACACCTGGCCCGGGGCATTTCGGATCATTCTCCATTGTGGCTCTACATGGACACTGGGGTGAATGCTGCGGGGCGGATCGCCCCTATCAACCCCTGGTACCTGCGTAATCCCAAGACCCGTAATAGTCTGATAAAGACCCTAGACCACTATTTTCTGGAGAACGAGGGGTCTGTTTCGTCTCTGTGTCCCTGTGGGAAGCCTTTAAAACTGTTATCCATGGACAGGCCCTATCTTTAATAGCTGAAACCAAGAAAGCTAGGAATCAGGAGGTGGTGAGTCTTGAGGTGGAAATATTGGAATTGGAGGCTGACCTAGAATCAGGCGTTACCCATGATAGACTCCACGCCCTTGGTCTGAAGCAGCTTGACTATAAATCCCTTGTCACGGATGCTGCCAAGACGATGTACAGGGAGCAGCAGGGTAGACTGTATGATGTTGGGGATAAGGCAGGTAAATTGATTGCGTGGCTTGACAAGAAGGAAAGAGCGAATCGTGTGGTCCCTGTGATTCAGACTTTAGATGGTGAGAGTGTGACTAACCCGAGTGAGATTGTGGAGTGTTTTGCGGATTATTTTCGTGCGGTGTACTCCCCGGTGTCCGATAGAGATGAGGACGACTCCCATTCATTGCTGCGGGACATTGCGCTGCCTTGCCTTTCTGGGGAGGATCGAGAGTGCATGGAGGCTCCGTTGTCTGTAAACGAGATTGCGACCGCAATTCGTTCTCTCCATTCGGGCAAGGCTATGGGCCCGAACGGCTTGCCTATTGAGCTGTACAAACTGCGCCCGGATAAAGTCGCACCATATCTTCGCGATATGTTTATGGAGTCACGTGATCCTGGCACCTTCCCTTGTGACCAGCGTTTGGCAACGATCGTAGTAATTCCCAAGGAGGGCAAGCCTCGGGATCGCTGCGCATCATACAGGCCCATCTCCCTGTTGAATGCTGAGCCTAAGGTTCTTGCCAAGGTCCTCGCTAATCGTCTGCTTACAGTGATTTGTGACCTGATCCATCCGGATCAATCCGGTTTTATTCCACACCGGAACACTGCTCTAAATTTGCGGCGCCTACATGGTGTTCTCGCGAGGGCGGGGTCTCTTCCGGAGCCAGCCATCTTGGCTTCCTTGGACGCCACGATGGCCTTTGATACGATAGAATGGTCCTATCTCTGGGCCGCCCTCGAGAAATTTGGTTTTGGTTCTGAATTTGTCGGGTGGGTGAAACTGTTATATACGGAACCGCTGGCTCAGGTGGTGGTCAACGGTCGAGTGTCCAAGTCCTTTACTCTCGGGAGGGTTACTAGGCAGGGGTGCCCGCTGTCCCCCCTGCTCTTTTGCTTTAGAACCGCTTGCAGCCTGGCTCCGATGGGAGCCGTCGATAAAGGGCATTCAGTGGGCCCCCGATTTTGAGGACCGAGTCTCGTTGTATGCCGACGATATCCTTTTGTACCTTACCTCCCCTCGTAAATCCCTTAACGTCCTGTTCGACGTTCTCACCTCGTTCAGCAAGAACTCGGGCTTGATCATAAATTGGTCTAAATCTTGAGTATACGTTATCTCGGGCGGCCTTCCCCCATTACCAAGTAGATTTCCCATTCAGATCTCTCAATCCGGCTTTAAATATTTGGGGATCTTTATATCGCTAGACCCAGCTGCCCGCTATGAGCACAATCTCCATCCTCCTCTCCGAAGATTGAAACTAGACGTGGTTCGGTGGCGTAGATTGCAGTTATCGCCGCTCGGCCGCACGGCACTCTTTAAAATGATGTCCCTGCCCAGGTTGTTATACGCACTCCAGAATTCGTTCGACGTCATTCCGGCAAGCTACTTTCGGGAGGTGGAAGGTTTACAGAGGAGGCTCGTTTGGGACGGCCGCGCACGTATTGCTCTTGCAAAGCTAACTCTCCCCTGGTATGACGGGGGCATGGCGCTCCCGGATATCAGGAGGTACTATTGGGCCTCCCAGTTATCCGCAATCGACCACGCAATGAATGCACCCAGTCCAAATCCGGCATTCGAGATGGATAAACATCAGTTGCCTGGCGGTAACGACAATAGGGCGCTCTATTCTCGGACAGCGGGGAGGAATCTAACGGGACCCACCAAGATTGCGGTGCGTGTGTGGAAGGATGCGAATGCGGCCATGGGATGGAATGATCGATTGACACGAGCGACCCCTCTGTATGCTTCTGAACGACTGGGATGCCTCTGGACAACAAAAGGTTTTGAGAAATGGCTTATGATTGGTATAAGCAGAGTGGGTGACCTTTGGGTGAAAGGCGCGGTCAAGACCTTTGAGGTGCTTCAGAGTGAGTATGAGTTGAGTGAGAGAGAGTTTTTCAGGTATGCGCAGGTCCGCCATGCCTTGACGCCGGTCTTCGCTGCCGATGGTAATGTTCCCGAGTCCTCCCCACTCGAGGACCGTATACTTGATGGTCATCTGCCCGATAGTACGATCTCATTGATTTATAAGAAGTTAATCAACAATCGGGCAGATCTCCTTCTGCGTCTCAGGGAGGCCTGGACTGGAGACGGGTTGGAGTTGGATGACGAAGACTGGCAGTCAGCACTGTCTTCCTCGAAAGAGGTCGCCATTCCCGCCCGTCTCCGTCTCGTCCAACTCAAAATTCTTCATCGGGTGTATGTTACTGGTCCTCGTTTGGTTGCTATGGGCTATGCAAGCGGGGTGTGGATTGAGTGCTACCTTTCTCCATATCATTTGGGAATGCCGTGAGGTGGCGGCGTATTGGAATCGTGTGCATGCGGTAATGGAATGTGTCACCGGGGTCGCTCTGCTGCCTGAGGCTCGGAGATGCTTGCTGAATGTGGGGGAGCCGAATGATTTCAACGTCGCTCAGGCCCGGTGGACGGCCCTTGGGAACATGATCACAAAGAGGGATATTGCACAGCTGTGGGGTTCCCAACGGTCCCCCACCGTGTCAGTATGGAAGGAGAATATGGACTGGTGAATGTTTAGAGAGAAGACTGTGTATTTGGCTAGGGGCAAACCTAGGGCGTGGAATAAAATCTGGGGTAAATGGAACGCCTACCGAGGGAACGTCTGTACACCCCCGTTTGAGGACAATCCGTACATTTCTCTGTCCCCCTGATCCTGACATTCCTGGAAGAATTTACTCTTTTTCCTGATTATCTGACTTCCCCACTGACTCCCCCCCTGGTCATCTCTATTGCTTTCCTGATTATCTATCCTGTATTGAAGGTCCCCCCTGTCGGAGCTCGACTTTGTCCATAATGCTTCCGCCTTGAGATTTGTTTGTCTGTTTTTTCTTTTCGTTCTTTTCTAAAAAACAAAATAACTATATCCTGATTCCATCCTGTGTTGCTGAGAATTGTATCCTGTATTTTGCCGGACCTCTAGGGGATCAGTCGCTGCTTTGTGATGTTTTACGACTGCTTTTTATGCTCTAGCGGCCGGCCCCTGTGGTTGTAGGCCCATACTTGTAATGATATTTGCATTGCACAATAAAGTTTTTCGAAAAAAAATAATATATATATGCTCCGGAGATAGGGGGCCCAAACACTAGGTTCATGGCGATAGAGATCGCCAGGGATCTTATCTAGCCCCGGGGCCTTAGCAGGTACTACTCGGGCAATTGCGGCCGTTACCTCTTTTACAGAAACTGCTGGGGTTTCCGAGCTGACTAGGTGTGTGAGGGAGGTGGAGGTTTCGGCTTGCTCAAGATTACCCTCTTCCTAGAGTAACGTAACTGAAAGTGTGCCCTCCAGACCTCCGCGTCCAAGTTTGGTTCGAAAGCATGATTATCCTCCTTTGTGTCTAAGCTTATTAATTTCCAAAAGGTCCTCATGCCCCTCCTGTTAAAGCATCTCTCAAACGATCCCACTTTTCTATTTCCCATTCCTTTTCAGCTTGTTTAATTTCATGTTTGTATAGTATCCTGTTTCCCTTCATCACCAGCTTATCATTACTTTTAAAAGCTGTCAACAGGTTTGTCTTAGCCTTACGGCATTTGCCATTCTACCAGGGTTGTCTAGGAGCACTGCCTGCCTTTACTTGTATTATTTTTACAAAGCTACCCGCCAGAGCAGGCACTAATCCTTGGTGATTTTCTGCTATTTTACTGAGGGCGCGGACAGAATCTCCGGACTCACTTAGTTGGATTGCAACCTCCAAATAAGGCAAAATTGTTTGGTAAAGTGAGGATAATCTGTCTTGGGATTCACATAGGGTGCCCCATCTTACTCTCCTCCTACAACTAGTTTGGATTGGCCCTGATGTTTTCAGCGAATGGTCCTTAGGGGCTTCTCCAATATATGGAGAGTCCAATTCTAGGATCAGAGGATTATGATCACTATCGTATCTAGAAACAATCTTAAAATTGACCAACCGATGCCAGGATTTAGTATTCTCCATATTATAATCTAGGATCGAAGGGGAACCCACCTGTTATAGGTGAAATTTGCCGGACTGTCAGAGTTAGAACGCCCATTGCACACCCTAAGCAAATAATTCAGGGTGAGGGTGTTCAACTGAACAACTAATCATGTCCATGCCCGTACTGCCTGTGCATCGGTCACTGGCATGGCCCAATGCAGGTCCTTGTCATTTGGGTCATCAGCCTCCAGGTCCTTCAATGGTTCTTACTGACAATTAAAATCACCAGCCAAGATCACTGTGTCATTGTCAATGACTGTGGATATGAATGAGGATAGTTTCTCGAGGGTGGAAGACTCTTGCCCGTATCCGGTTGGACATGAGTATACATTAATAAGCACTAACCTAGGCCTGGCTGGAGAGCTCAGAATAATACAAAGAATGTCACTAGGTGATGTCTCCACCTGCTTCGCTGTGCAACCCAAATGTGTAGCAACCCAAGTAGTAAGTTCCCCAGATGGTCACCCTCCCCCCCCAGATGTGGCAGGTACGCTGTAGGTTGCGTAACCGGGTCTATGGGTTGTCTCCCTGGTCCAGGTTTCCTGCAGCATACATATATCTGAGTCTCGGATGAAGGTACCCCACTGTGGGTTGTCTATTTTGGAGCGGAGACCTGCCACATTCCAAGACAGTATTTTGAGCTTCAATGAGAAGTTTGTGGGGTTGCTGAGATTTTAAGACTCCCTATCCAATGGCCAGTGACCGCTCCTAACTATGGACTGATGAGCCTCTGCAGTTATTGGAGGTGGGTTTGCCAGCTGTTGGACATTGTAGACCTCCGGTAGTAACTCTGAAATTTTGTTGAGAAGAAGTTTTCCTTTCGCCACTACTGTCTCCCCTACCCTCTACTAGTCCTTGCGTATGAAGCATAGGAATGTCAATGCCTCTAATTTCTGCCCTTCTCTCATGTGGCCCATCTTTAGATGTTTCCAGTCAATCTATGTCCTTCATAATACTAAGAGCCGCATAGTGATTTTTCAGTGGGATGTTATATCTAGATTGGTTCCAGCCCCCACCACCATCCGTTCTAAGTGGCAACTGCTTATGGCTAGGAGGCTTGTAGAACAACCCCAGTGGTAGAATGTGGATCCCTGTTTGCTCAACTGTCTAGTTACCCACCTTGTCGAGCAATGTTTGAACAAGGTTGGGCGACCCAAATGATAACTCCACACAATCACCCCCAGGCAACTTCTTGGAACTGCCTATCCAACCAACCTGTCTGGCCATTTTGAATTCAGTAAAGAGTGGGGAGGATAATCCAGTTCTTAAGCTTAGCAGAGACAGTGCTTTATTTTTAAGTGAAGACCAGTGTTCCTTAGTGCCATCAGGCAACATGGGGACATTGGCTAGCACTATCGTATAAGGAGTTGCTTCCGGTGGAAGGTGTAGGGTGTTTATGACGGATGTACTTCTTGGTTTGTGAGATGCTTTGTCTTGTCCAATTTTCTTTGGTGATTTCCTTATGTTTACAAGTCTAAGTCTACCAGTTAAGGGTTAATTTTGAATATTTAATAAACTTTCCTGGATAGAACTTTTGGCCTGTGACTTGTGGTGCACAGTAGACGGGCCTGCCTGGATCTGTCTCATGTGCAGGGGAGCTAATTGACCTGATAGTGGTGTAGTCACGAGACCAGGGTTTGAGGGTCCTGATTGTGAAAGCAAGGGCCTATCATCCCCAGTTTTTTGTATGTCCTTTGTGGTACAATAACAGTGGCAGGGATTAGTCAATGGCGGCTGGCTAATCAACGGCCCTGGCTAGCTTGGCCGAGGCTGCTGCATCTGTTCAAGTTTATCAATACTCGCTTTAATTTGATTTAATTTTTGAAGTAGGGGTTCTAATAGGGTTGTAGCCAGCCCTCCCATTTTTCCCCAGAACTCTCTACTTACTGTGCCCTGTATAGAAGTTGTGGGACTTGTGGGGGTGGCTATATTACCGGGATTAATTGCAGAAGGAGGCCCTTCAGCCACCTCCTCTTTGAATTGACTTGACTTGACTTGATTAAACGTACTCTTCTGTCCCCTAGTGTTTATTTTGGTTTTGGCATTGGCCTCCCTCAACACAACACTATCCTTTTCTTTAGTGGTGTTGCTAGTCGTTATCCTGGTAGGGGGAGTACTCTCTTGGCGATCAATGCTGTTAAAAGCCTCTAACGGATCGAGCTGTCCTTGGGGGAGTTTTGGTTCCAAGGATAATCTTCACTCCGTCAGAGCGATTTCATGGATAAGGGTTGACTCAGCTCGTAACATAAAAGCATCAAGAGTCCCTACCACACCCTGTCCTGGAAGGGATTTTCTTTTATTCATTTTGTCAATGTATCAATATGCTCTGCAGCAAAAAAGGCCCTGTAACAAAAACGACCCACAGGGGCCCAAAACCGGTCCCCACACTTGTGGCACACCGGGGAATTGCCCGGTGCCCGCAACGGCCAGTCCGGCCCTGTCTCTCGCTTGTGAGAAATATTGTATAAAACAAGGGGCTTGCAGCCCATTCATTGCTTAGCATTTGTTGGCTTCATTGTCCCTCTTATTAGCTGTCTTCTAATTGGCCAGGACGTGCTGGCATCACTTCCTCTTTCGCTGATTTCGAGTGATTGAAATACTTCTTCCCTGTAATCCTCGATGAGCCTTTTGTCATTTGTCGAAATGTTTTATTATGTCACACACACTTCAAAAAATATATTTTCTCCTTTGAAATGGATGTTTATTGTGACAAAAGATGTTATCTGCTTTTATTGTGACAAAAGATGTTATCTGCTTCCAAATGTATTTTCACTAAGCCTTGTAAATGGGTGCAATTGCTTTTTTATGTGATGGGATTTTAACCCAAATGACATTTTTTCACCCATAGGGAGATTAACTGATTTGCTCAGATTCACATGAGTGTTGTGCCAAGACTTACCAAGCATTGGAAAAGCCAAAAGGTCTCGCTTTTTGGACATTTGGCTCTGGCATTGCCTTTTGATTCAACTGTTACAGCATGGGCTTGGCCTATTTATGCAGTGACTTGTAGTCTTGCTGTAAAGCAGTGTGACTGCTCTATAGCATGGCTACAAATAATAATGGAAAATGGACTATTATGCATCCAGCGCTAATACAATTTTTTTTAAGTTCAGTAAACTTATGTTGTGTCATAGCACTTTTTAAAATGTGTTTTAGTCACTACAAAACACCAGCTTTGCTGTACAGCATGGCTATAAAACATTGCCAATAGCTCTCAAAGGCGAGACCTATTGGCTTTGCTGATGCTTATATGCAATCTCTTATGATACATTTCAGTAAATTTAGCACATATCCTGGTTTTCAGAGAGAGTCAACTGAGTACAGAGGGAAGCATGTTTTCGTGTGCTCCTGTTCAGAATTACTTATCAACCCCCTAGTATGAAGACATTTAATTAATACAGGTGATAAAGTGTGTAAATGAAGCTTTTAATTTCCACAAGCCCCACCTTGTCTGTGTTTTCTATTTTGGTGAATGCTGCCAATTAGGTCATGTTGTGCCTGGTGGAAAATTGTAGTCCCACTTCTATGTTTGTATAATAACCTGTTTTTTGGTTTTCAAAATCTGGTCATCCTGCCACTGTCATGCCCCTATTCCTCAACCACAAACTTAACCCACACCCCAACATTATCAAGACTTACCCCACTCCTTACCTTCTGACCTTGAGCGCAGTGATCTTGGACCCTGCCGCTGAAAGTTAAAGACTGAATGAACTGCAATCTCTTCAAATGCAAGACATTGAAAATTGAAATGCTCATATGTGGGAACTGGTCAACCACCCAGCCATCGTCGAATGCCCAGGATCAGGAAGCCACACTAACCTTCACCAACGAATATGTGATGTCACAACGCGATCAAAATGATCGCAGTATCTAACATTGCAGTTTTTACAAACAAACAGTTGTTACAACAAATTGCGCTGGAGGGCGGAGGGCGCTGGACTTAGGAATAGTAAGATTTACTATTCCAACACCAGTCTACGTACAGTAGGGAAGGTGTTGCAATAGTAAATCTTACTATTCCTTAGGTTATAGCGCCATCCAGCGCAAGTCGATGTAACGACTTCCGTTGTAACGGCTGCGTTCTAACTGCATCGCAGTGTAATCACCGCGATGTAAAGGATGTTTCCCTCACCAACAAGGTCAAGTTACTTGGCGTCATCATGGACACAGAGCTTTCACATATCCGACCAACCAACACGTAACAAAATCTGCATATCACACTCTGAGGCTCTATCGATGAAATTTCCCTTTCCTGTGTGTTCTCACATTAACTTCAAGTAACTACTAATCACATTCTGTCCTGATGGTCTATGCTATGACATCACCATCCAGCTCCGGTGGATGCAGAACTTAGGAGCCTAGCTGCTCCTATACACCTGACCTTGGGAACACATTACAAGTACAGAACTGGTTCCCTGTTACCTAGTAGAATCTCCTTCAATGCACCCTGCTTCACATATCAGGCAACGAATGGCGTAGGCCCTTATGCCTGCAACAAACTGATAATGCTAACACAGATTACCCAAAGCAAAGGGCATGTAAACAATAATTCAAAACATTTACCACCAGGTCAAGAACACATTGCTATTAAATATTAATGCAAACAAATCTCCTAACACAAATTTCCAAAAGATGCCCCGTCACACATAACATGTATATCAAGATGGCAAAACATAGCCAACTTAGAGTTAATGAATTATGCAAGAGCAGATGTCTATAAAAAATGTGATAATCACACAACATGTACTTGTATTTACAAAGTGAAGATATATATACAAATATTACATAAAGCACACAGTTTACACAAACGCAACAAAGAGGTAAATATTGTCATTCCCACAATATCATTTGAATGTAATAGAGGTAAATGATGACCAGCTAATCCTTGAGATACACAGTGAGAAACATTTACAGCTATTCGAATTAAGAATGTTCAACATACAACTGGTTTTATCAAAGTGATATTTCCAAGTGGTCCAGTCCCTAATGTCAATGACATTCAGCACTCCAAAATTTAAAGGCTGTCTTCAGCAGAGCACACATATAATTGTAATATACTGGTTTGGACGTACTGCACAAGTTGTGCCAATAACATGAAGCGCTAATTATCACCCTTCTAAAAAATGCGTTCAGTCTTCATCAAACATAATGTACTTCAAGAGGAAAAGAAATCCTATACAGAAAAAAATGATTTATAGCGGTCACAATAAAAGTCACTAACCTGTGATCTTGTTGTCATGAGCTATGCATATTCACGACTCACAATCCCATCTACCTCTCACGCCACAGGTAGGTAAGTAGCAGAGAGTCCATGTCAGTGGGGTGAATGGGACTGGGAGGAGAGAAAGACACACACACCTTTCACTTGTTACGGGTTCAACTTGTGGGCACATTCTCATCTGGGTCAAACACAGTGTGCTAGCACCTCAGTGTGTGGACTTACAAACACAGATGTTAAGGTTGTAGATATACTGTACACTACAACAATTACACTTTTGACCCAGTTTTCATTACCCTGAGCAAGCAGGTTTCTACGGTATCTCTCAATGGATTTGGTACTGTTCAGGTACTGGTCTGAGCGATTAATTAAGGAGTACAAATTACTAATTGCTAGAGATAAGTGATAGACTGTTACAAACACCTTGGTAAACCCAGCAGTTGCATTCTGGTTAAAGCTTCACAGTGCACACACAATGTTCTTTCACACTCTCATTAATTTCTTTGAATGTCCACTACTTGTTTGGGGTAGGCATTTGCCTTATGCAATTGCAGAATTTAAGTGCGATAAATTAATCATGAGTTGGGATGTACCGTTTACTTCAGAGGAGAAGTGTTCTGCTGTTACTTTACAGGAGAATGTTTGAGGATGTCCATGCCTGAGGTCAGTGCCCAGATTTATAGAGAATTTGCATTAGGTTTGTGTTATGTTTTTAGTGCAACCCGACGCAGACTTTTGGGTTTTGTAAACCAAGGAAAATCACAATTTGTGTTAGTTTGTAACCCAAAGTAACACAACGCAGCACAATGTGCTCATTGCATTATATTGCATCAAGGCGCGTTTCATAGTTGGTTCATGGCTGTTCCCATGAACCACTCATGGCTTTTGATGCAAATCCCAGTCTACACAGAATTGCAGACAGGGGTTTTCACCAAATAACAGCGCGCCACATTCTCCATCCTTTCCGGGGCGTAGTGTTTTTCCATAGTTCAGTATGAATGGAGGAGAGATAGACATCAAACTGGGGGCATATTTACAGGGAGTCAATGCCACCAGAACGTCACTTTTTCAGATGTTCTGGTGGCGTTAACTCCTTTGACTTATTTACTTAACGTGGTTTAACGCCACCTAGTAAATAATGCCCCTTTTCACACAGCACTTGGCGTGATAGGGGCGTGCAATGGGTGTTGCAGTGGGCATTCCACCACAACACTAATTGCTTTTTGATGCTGCCTCATATTTACAAGGTATGGGGCAGCACCAAAAAGTAACGTCAAGGAATACCTGGTCTTAAGCATGCGATACAAGGAGAAATGTGTTACTTCTCCTTGTATTTTGCTCTTTCCACGTGTGCTGCATTCTGAAGCACACATAGATAGAGCAAATCGCCTCTAAAGATTGTTTATGTGCAGCAGGAAGGTATCCCTACCATCACATAAACAATTGCCCCAGCAGCGCAGGCACCCGAGCAAAATGGCGCTATGGTGCCTGCACTGGTGCTAGGCAGCGTTTTTAACGCCAGGGCTAGGGGTAACGCAGGGGCGCGCCCCAATCTTGTAAATACGGTGCATTCTGCATTTTAAAACTGTCAGAGAGTGGCGTTACCAATTTTGGCGTAAGACAGCACTCAGCCACTTTCTTGTAAGTATGCCCCCCAGTGTCACAGCTTGGAAACTAGAGAGTGAGAGGTCTATCCATCTTGCAAGCTAAGTGGTGCAATCATTGTCAACCAAGCTGACCTGTTGTAATATGGTAAGGATGAGATAGTTCTTATAGAGTTTCATAGATTTCTATACATTATTACTATCCATCTTCAACATATTGCTTGGCAGTTAGGAATTTCCTACCTTTTAGTCTATTACAACCTCAGCGATGCACTGGTTCAGAATGACATATGTTAATAATATGTAGGTACAAACTACCTTGCACATGTACATGGGTGACTGGTAGATTGCTGAAAATCTGCACTCCAAAGTAAGCTCCTTAGTCAATGCATTAAGAAATTGAGCAGCTACATGGGCATTACAGTCACACGTGCCTGCTAGTGGTCTAGAAAGGATGCACTCCAATTCAGCAGAGAACCATGAGATATTTTGTACAAAGATTTTGAAGAAAGTGAGCATGGCAACTTTTGATTTAGTTGTACATAAATAACATCATTAATCTGACATTACTTTTTTGGACCACTGCCATTTTAAATGTGGACATTTCAATTAAAAAGAAGGATTTGATGCATGTTTTGGGTCAGAACGATGATTTGATGTTTATGCATTAAGTTCGATCAACAGTGGCTGAAACTTTTGCAGAAATTACAGTTGGCACCTTTGTTTTTCAGTCTTAAGGGCTATGAGTAGGCCCAGACATAGGTGCTATGCTTGCTGTACCACAGGGCTCAAGGTGCACCTCACTGATAGTGCTGAACGAAGTTGAAACCAGAATGGAGTTGCTTGTGCTCGCATCTAGAGAGGAACTGCCCTTGCAGTTCAGGCTGAACTATTCCTGTCAAGGATCCTCCTCGGTAGAGGCTGTTCATCCACAGGAGCAAAGATGAATGTCCCACACACTTCCAGACAACAACGACCCAAGCAAGAAGAGATAACTCGCTCAAAGTCAGCTGCTACCAAAAAGTGTGGGGGGAATTATCCCAGGGAGTATACCACTCTCCCCCAGCAAGGTGATGTAGCTGCAGTCTGGATGGCAGGAGATCGCTGGAAATAAACGTACAACAATACTAACCTCACCAGTAATTTACAGGACTGATAAATAAGTGTTCAACATAGCATTCCACTTACCTCACCAGGTGAGTGTCAGGGCTTTATGCTAGTAGTCCAGGCGAGAACCAGGAGTAACAGAAGGGAACCCTGGTGACTACCAGCAAAGATACCTCCAAGGCAGAATGCACACAAATCCAGTCTTGCTCATAAACTGAAGACAGAGCAAGACTAGGGCCACAAGCGCAGCTGATGACAAACTGGTATCACTTATAAAGCTAAAGACAAAGTGATACAGAAACTCCCACTTCAGCTCATAAACTTAAGACAGAGCAGAGTGAGAAACAAATAACACACAACACAGACAATCCCCACTACCGGCTCCTAAGCTAAAGACAGAGCGGAGTGAGGAAACAAATAACGTTGAACACGGACAAAATACACACCACGTCCGACTCGTAAATTTAGGACGGAGCGGAACGGGCGTACATGTAACAATACAAGATAGACGAAGCAGCGCTCCACTCGTAAACTAAAGACGGAGTGGAGCGCATAAACACACACAAACAGGACCCCTTCAATCCCTCTGAAATAAACAACAGAAATGACCGCTGAGAAATACAGGGCTGAATCGCCAGCAAACAACTGACAGAAACGAGGAGTGAAGGGCTGTCGGGGAACCAAGGCGGAAGGGAGAGCTAGGCACAGAGGGAGGGCGTGCCGGTAAGGAGAAGGTTAGCGGAACAGAACGGGAAGTACGAACAACGGGTAGGACACAGGCCAGAGAAAGAAATACTGTGACACAAGGGCGAAAACCACAGGAACAGGAAAGGAGTACAAACGGGATCGTTAAGGCAAAGCAGGATCTCAGAACGCTACGGGAACCTCACGGAGCAGAACGCTGAGTAGAGGGGGCGTGGTCAGTAACCAAACAGTAAGCCAAGCAAGGATTCGCGGGTGAGATTCCCTTTTCTGCTAGTTAGGGAGCGTCTCAAAATTACCGTAGCCTAAGGCAGTAAGAGATTTCGGGAAAGTCACAAAAGGATCTCAGGGGCACAATAATACTTGCAGGAAAGAGCATTCTACGCAGCCCTGAGGAATCTACGTTGAACACTCATGAATGGGGTCAAATCCGACCACCCCTAACAATATCTAAGTAAGAGGTGATTGCACCAACTTACCCCAGTTGAGTGATCAGCCAGTTGTGTCAAATATGGAGGCCAGGCCAGGGGTGGCGCAATACATGCTGCAGCCCCTGGTAGGCCTTGGATACACCTATGCCCTGGGTACCTGGAGTACACTGTTACAGGGGCCTATAAGGTGAACCAGTTCCAATTCGTAATGCACTTAGAGTGCATTGGCGTTAATTTAGAGAGAGAACAGCAGGCTGTGGGTCTGATTAGCAGTCCCACAGCCACATTAAGTCATAAACTAGTGAAGCAAAAAGCAAACATTTGGGGTGACCATAGGATAGCAGACCCTACTCTCCTACACTGGACAGGAGGACGGACGATCAGGGCAGGTATATCCTGGAGAAGGGCACCCTAGATGGCACACTGATAATCCTGGGCAGTGTATATGCCCCGAATTATGAACAAGATAAATTCCTACACAAGGTGGGGATGGCACTATCAGACTGGGCTGATATCCCCTGGGTATTCGGGGGGACTGGAATGCTGTGTTGGATTTGGACCTAGACAGGTCACTCCCCCCCCAGACGTCCGGTGCCACGAAGCTGACTGATACCTTTGTTACATGGGCAGATGGCTTGGGACTGACTGATTGCTGGTGAACACTGCACCCTTTCTATAAAGAATACTCCTTACATTCCCCAGTGCATGATTTACACACCGGATAGACCGCTTACTGTGTTCCCGAACTCTGGTTACGTCGGTTGGCTCCTCGGAGTATCTGGTGAAAACCTTTTCGGACCATAGGCCCCTAGCGTTCACTCTCCACTGGGGCAGAGTGCCGACGCCGACCCCGGTGCCGACCTGGAGCCTTAATCCACATCTCCTGGAGAACGGACCGTTTCGGGCGACCCTATCGGACACCCTGACACACTACTTGGAGGACAACTGGGATTCCGCTTCCTCTAATTTGGTGGTGTGGGATGCAATGAAAGTGGTGGTACGGGGGCAGCGATAGGTCAATTAGTAGGGGCCAGACAAGAAATCCACAAGAAATTGTGCGAGGTGGAGGACCGACTAAAGAGGCTTGAGCGAGAGGCGAGCGTGGATCCAGAGAAAAAAAGGGAATTACAAGAAGTATACATCGATCACGCGGAAACGTTAGAGTCCTTGCGGAACGTAGATTTTAAGGCCTACCTGCGGAGACAACACACTGAAGCAGATCGTTCCGGTGCTCTCCTGGCACGTTTGGCGCGGGATACACCGGACCCACCAACAATTACACAAATACGTAACCCAATGGGCGCCCTAGTACATACTCAATCCGACATTAACCTGGCATTTCATGACCACCTGAAGGCACTTTATGCTCCTACAGGCCTAAGAGATTATATGCAGATAGCTGAGTTTATGCGCAATCTCCCCTTCCCATCCTTAGCAGCAGAAACACAAAAGGCAATTGAGGGGCCTACCACACAACATGAGATACGTGCCGCGAATAAACACTTAAATAGAAATAAGACGCCGGGCATGGACGGGCTCCCGGTGGAGTTTTACTCGGCCTATGCTGAGACACTGGTGCCAGTCCTGTAAAAGATCTACAGGACAGCGTTTGAGGAAGGACACTTGCCGAAGTCCACCATACAGGTCCTAGTGATCTCCATACCTAAGCCAGACAGGGATGTTCTAGAACTGGCAAACTATAGCCTCTATCCATGTTTTTACAGAATATAAAATATTGAGTAAAGCTATTGCCCTGCGGACCCAACCGCACCTGCCCGCTCTTATACACTGGGACCAGTGTGGATTCCTCCCTCTGTGTAATACTTCCCTGAATATGAGACGCCTGCACGCATTGATGGCTGCATCACCGACGGAACTGAACCGAGTGGGGTGCATTGCATTGGACCTAAAGCAGGCCTTTGACTCACTTTCCTGGCCCTTCATGTTCGAAGCTTTGAAATGCTTTGGTTTCCCTGCTTCTTTATTGCGATGGATTCGGTTGCTGTACACCGATCCCACTGCCCGGGCAAGAAGGGGGCAATATGTTTCAGCGGAATACCTAGTGCATAGGGGAACCCGGCAGGGCTGCCCCCTATCCCTAATGCTGTTCGTTCTGGCACTCGAGCCCCTGGCCATTGCCCTCCGCATGCACACCGAAAAATTGGGTATTCCAGTGGCAGGGACATCCCACCTAATTTCCGTATATGCGGATGACATGTTGCTTTACCTCCGGGATCTGGAGGCGGACCATACACAACTGTATGGCACATTCTGCAGGTTCGAAATAGTGTTGGGACTAGCCATAAACCCGGATAAATCAGTCTGCTTTTATTTCTGGGACGCACCTCACCCTCCTTCCATACCCTTCGGGGATTATCAGATCCCAGTGGCACAGTCCACCTTTAGATACCTGGGGATCCAAATATATAGGGCAGCGAAGGATCAGATAGATGGTAATATCTCCAAGGCCATCACTGGTCTCCAGCAGCAGCATTGGGTTCTGGTCCTCATTACCTCTGTCCGTCATGGGTCGCATTGCGATAGCCAAGATGGTCATGCTCCCTCGCCTATTGTATTTTTTCGTCAACCTGCCGGTATGTCTCCCACAACAGGTAATTAACATGATAAACACTCTACTGATCACTCTCATATGGGGGACGGGCAGAAGGCGGATAAGTCTCCGCAAACTCCAGCTCGGCACCAGACTGGGAGGCCTAGGAGTCCCAGACTTCCGAGGTTACTATTACGCTAGCCAGCTCCAGTGGTTGTCCTTCTGGCTGGCAGGTAGAAACCTCCACGAGATTGGACTCACGACGGACTGATTAGATTGGGGAGAATTACATAGTTTACTGCTGCCAAAAAGTAAGATACCCCAGACATGTCACCCATTGCTTTGTACTGCCCTCAATTGCTGGAAGACGGCACTAGCATACACAGCGTCAGTCTCCCAACACCACAGGGGAGACTCACAATGAAATGAAATTTGATTTATAAAGCGCATGGCTGCCCGGAAGGGTCCCAGCGCTAAACAGAAAATGGAACAGAGAACAAACTGAAGAGGGTACCGATAATTAGGAGTCCTTGGGAAAAATAAATGTTTTAAGGGCCTTTCGAAACTTAAAATGACAGGGTTCGGTACGAATCCGACTGGGGATAGAGTTCCAGTTTTTTGCCGCATTTACAGAGAAGCGGCGACCCCCTGTTCGTGCCTTCCTAACTCTGGGAACCTTAGCAAAATTTCCAAGGTCCAACCGGAGAGCCCGAGATGTTTTTTAAGGGCAAATCAGGCTCCTGAGGATCGGAGGTCCTTTACCCTGAAGAGCCTTATGGGTGATGCATAGCGATTTAAAGATGACTCTTTCGCGTATTGGCAGCCAGTGAAGTGCTCTTAAGACAGGTCTAGCCGAAGATCTTCTTGAGGCACCCGCAAGCATCCTGGCTGCAGCATTCTGCACCCGTTGAAGGATATTGATGGTAGCTTCAGGAGCTGCCAAAAACAGGGCGTTACTGTAGTCCAGTCTGGATAGTATTAACCCCTGGATCGGACGTGTCCTGGACTGGGGGGGCAGAAGAGGGAGAACTTTCCGCACTGAACGTAGCAGGCCAAAACAAATGCCTGCAACTTTCTGTACCTGCGTCTTAAAGGTTAGGTCAGGCTCAAACCACACCCCTAAGCTTTTAATTTTTTCCTTCGGTATGGGCAACTCACCCAAACAGGGGGGGCCAGGCGGTTTTGGGGAGAGATGTAAAGTGATGACCCAGGAGCATGATCTCCGTTTTTGCTCCATTAAGTTTGAGCCGCGAACTAGACATCCAGGAGAATATTCTGGCAAGGCAGGCGGAAAGATTATCAAGACATCCCTCTTGTTGGGTTAGCGAGACGACGAGTTGGGTGTCGTCCGCGTAAGTGACTGTTTTGATCCCGAAGGGAGCCACTACCTCCTCCAGTGGGGCCATATATATGTTAAATAAAGTAGGGCTCAAAGAAGAGCCCTGAGGGACACCACACTGGAGGGGGGTAGATTTGGACAGTACACCAGCTTCCCAGATTCTGAAAGAAAGGTTACTCAAAAAAGATGTAAGCCATTTCAGGGCCAATCCTGTTACGCCCAATCTGGCGAGACGGTGGATTAGAATTTCGTGGTCCACCGCATCGAATGCAGCACTCAGACACTGCAGCATTGCAGACACTGCACCACTGGACAGAGAATGGGGTTGAGGAGATAGGGAGCTTTTTCGGAGATGGCATACTTCTGGATCAAGACACCTTTGTACAAGTTACGGGGACCTCTGTCGGAAAATACTTGTTGCATGCCACGGTATCCCACTATATCCGGACGACTTGGGCGCCAAAACGGACCCAACCACCTAGACACGAGCTAGTACACTTGATTCATTACATGGGGACTGGAGGACACTTGGTACGTTGGTTATATACTGGGATCAGAACCAACGCAGCGATATCCCTTACCTCCTTACGGGACACTTCGGCACAAGATAGCGGGGAAGAACTAACAGATAATATATGGCAGACTATGCTCAAACACCCTAAAAGAGTCTCACGGAATGTGAAATTTAAATGTATTCAGTCCATTGTTCTTCATAGGGCGTATCTAACCCCTGAGAGGATCCACCGGATGTTTCCAGACTCTCCCCACTGTTGCCCTCGGTGTAGAGCGGAAGAGGCGAGCCTCCTTCATATGCTTTGGGCATGCCCACAACTGAGAAGCTACTGGGGGGAGGTATGTCAGACACTAAGAGAGGTTACGCACATGAGGACACAGGAGACTGCCTTGTACTGCCTAGTGGGAGCCCGCCACCGCCCTAAACCCCTGAAAGCCAAACTGAGATTTGTGGATCAAGTCCTTCTCTTGGCTATCAGAGCGATCACCATGAGATGGAAATCCCCCAGAGCGCCCAGTGCGGAGACATGGCGAGGGGACGTTGTTAAATGGGGCCAGATAGAGAGCGCCACCCTTAAGAGGGAGGAGGACACTCGGAGGCGGAAAAATCCCATAGCTATGGATTGGGAGGTCATGCTATTGGAATTGGATAGACGGGACCCGGCACCATCCCAGGGACACGGACCACAGGTTACTCACTGAATAGAGAGGTCTGGGGACAAACATACCAATGTCAGATTTGGAGTTTAGGTTTCAGTGTGAACACAGTGATAAAGTAGTCGGCACTGTCGACCGGAGAATCATACCTATGAGAGACTCTTGCGCCCAGGAGAAAGGGGGGTTGGGGGCGGGATAGTTGGGGTGGGAGTGGGAGGGGATGGGTCTTCTTCTTCAGACATATGTATGGATATAATCGCTCTATATCAACCTCCCCGTAGATAGGTGTGTAGCGTCACACGCCGAGTGGCCATGTTGAAGGTATGGACATTACATAGATTCGTAACTATTGAGGGGGATTACCACTGTATTACCTACTGTTGGGGTGAAAATAGAAAACCGTGAATGTTAACAATATGACGATAATAGGTATGTTCTGCCTTGTTTGTACATTCATGAATAAAGAATTATAAAAATAAAAAAATGTGTGTTCCTCATTGGTGTATACCCTTTGAACCATGTATCGATGTAGTGAACAACAAATAGGTACTGAGCACTTTACTTCCGGCACGGACGACGCAGATGCGGAGCCAAACAATGCCACCTACAGGCATGCAGGTTTACTGCTCGAAAATCTTTTAGATTCATACTGATGCCTCAGGATATTCAAAGGGATCATCAATCAAAAAGAAGGGGAGAATGAACCACAAAGATCTCAATACCAGAGCCTCAGGAATATTGTTTTGGAGACCCACAACCACACATTCACTGTCTGAGGTGTATATAATCTCCGCCTAGTGTAGTTTGGAGGATAGCGTCATCAGAGAGTGGCATATACTGTAGTAGAGTATTGTAGAGTGGAGTTGCATAGAGTAATATAGTGTGTGAAACAGTGGAGCTGGGTACAGTGGAGTGTTGTACAGTAGAGTAGAGTGAGGTAAACTCTCCTACAGTGGAGTATAGTGGTGTAACGTAGTGTGGAGTAAAGAACTATAGAGTGTAGTGGTGTGTCATTGAGTAGAGTGGCATGGAATGGAGTGTACTGGTGAAGCCTAGGTAATAAACTGTTATACATTGGAGTGGGGTCTCACACAGTAGAGTGGAGTGCTGTGTCATACAGAAAAATGTTGTATCCTGGAATAGAATGTTGTACATTGAAGTGTATGGGCATAGAGTGGAGTATAGAGCTGGACAGTGGAGTGTACGGGGATAGAGTGGAGTAGAATGTCGTAGAGTGCCTTGAAGTGTGGTAGTATTTTGCAGAGTGGAGTTATATAGAGTGGAGAAGAGTGTCATACACTGAAGCGGTGTAGAGTGGAGTGACGTACACTGTAGTAGCATAGAGTGGGTTACCGTAAAGTGGAGTAGCATACAGTAGAATAGCGTATAGTGGAATACTTTACAGTGGAGTGACCGGACCAGCCTACCTCAACAGTTGACTCTCCTTCTACGTTCCCAACCGTCACCTCCGCTCCGCCGACCTCTCCCTGGCCACCGTCCCGCGCATCCGGAGAACGACCACCGGAGGCAGATCCTTCACTCACAGCGCCGCCAAGATCTGGAACACCCGTCGACAGACCCTAGACCTGCTGACCTTCAGGAGATGACTCAAGACCTGGCTATTTGAGCAGTAGCAACAACCCCCCCTCCTCTCTCTCAGCGCCTCGAGACCCTCGCGGGTAAGTAGTGCGCTTTACAAATCTTGTGATTGATTGATTGGTTGAAGATTGGAGTGGTATAGAGTGGAGTAGGTTACATTGGATTACTGTAGAGTGGGGTGGCATACATTGAAGTGGCATAGGGTAGATTCAAGGAAACATAAGTTGGAGTGGCGCCTCATACATTAGAGTACATTACTGTGTCATACAGTGTTGGAACAATTGTAGAGTGGAGAGTGTTGTACAATAGCGTGAGCAGGCACAGCATTGAGTGCAAATTTGGAAAGTGGAGTGTACGGGGATAGAGAGGAGCAGAGTTCATTAGCGTGGTATAGATTGAAGTAAAGTTTTATAAAGTGGAATGATATAGAGTGGAGGAGAGTACACTGGAGTGGCTTAGAGTGGAGTAGTGTAGAGTGGAGTAGCGTAGTCTGGAGTGGGGTACAGTGGAGTGGCATAGTGTGCAATAGCATATACTGCAGTAGCATACAGTGGAATGGCACATAGTGTAATATTGTATAGTATAGTAGCGTACATTGGAGAGTCGTACAGTGAAGTGATTTAGATTGGAGAGGTATATTGTGGAGTGGGCAGGAGTGTAATAGCGTAGAGTGGAGTGGTGTAGACTGGAGTAGAATAGAGTGGAGTGGGGTTGAGTGAAATAGCATATAGTGGAGTGGCATAGAGTGGTGTGGCATCCAGTGGACTAGAGTAGAATGGAGTGGCAAAGAGTGGAGTGGAGTGGCATAGAGTGGAGTGGTGTACACTGGTGTGGTATAGAGTGGAGTGGTGTATAGTGGAATGGAATACAGTTGAATGAGTATCCGGGCCAGAACTTAATGGGGGAGGGGGGCTGCACAACCCCCCTCCCAGGGCCACTTTCAGCCCTGGGGGACTCCATCCCTCCGTCCCTGCCAAATTAATAGGGTGGGGGCTGCACGCCCCTGCCCGATTTCAGACCCAGGACCTCTGGCCCCAGGGACACGGCCTTCAAATGCTGGGTGCCCTGGAGCCCACCCAGGGCACCCTGTCAGCACCGTTGGGGACCACCGGGGTACTGAGTGCCCCGCGGTCCCTGCCAGCTCCCCACCTCCTACGAGAGCCGGCATTGCTCTTACACACAGGTAGCTGCTAAACATGCAGCTCCCTGTGTGTGGGAACAATCCTATTGTCGGTTTCCCTCCTGCTTGACAGCTGGCAGGGAAACAGACAAAAAGTCAAGCCTCAGCAAGCTGGAGTGGTTTAACGGCTCTCGCTTGCTGGGAGCGAAGTTTGTGTTTGCTCTGACTTGACCGAAGCTATTGAAGCCCCCACAAAGTCAGAGGAAACAGCTATGTCCCGGGGGTGGGCACCCCGGGACATAGCAGGAGCTGGCCCTGGGAGGTGTTGGTCTCTGGGGCCGTATATGGCCCAGGAGGGGGGCTGTGTGGCACCCTACCTCTTCAAATTTTATTTTGGCCCCAGTGAGGTGGAGGCGCCCGCACTATTGTTGACTTAGCCCCAGGGAAGTGGTGGTCCCTGGGGCTTGAAACAGCCAAGAAGGGGGGTCCAAGCAGCCCCACTCCATTTATTGAATAAATCCCCGGGTAGGTGGTGATCCCTGGGGCTAATTTGAGTCCATGGAGGAAGGTCCATCTGGCCCCCTTCTTTTTTTTTATAAAATGCCCTCGGGACCTGGCCCATCTGGGGCCCTTTTCACACCAAGCGCAGTAGCCTGCACTTATTTTTAAAACATTTTTGTTCCCAGCACCAGAGCTAGAAGGTCAGGGTATTCTTACCCTGCTCCCATTTCTTTTTCCTGCGTTTGTTTTCGGGACTCGGTGAATGTGAACATTTGTGAGTTTGAAACTGAATGCATGTAGATTCTTTTCCACATGAGCAATATTACATGGTGCACAACTGCGCCTGGGTGAAACCAATATATTGGGCAAAGAGATTGGAAAGAATTCTCTATACGAAAAAGATACCCCCCCCCCCCCACCGGATAAACCCCTTCTCCTATAACTCCACCAATTGTGGGGGTGTTCCCTTCTTTTTTTCTCCCATTCTGGAAAGGGGCTTACTTCTACCTTTAGCAGGAGTAAACCTCTGACTTTCACCAATATGGTGAGCGCTGGCAAAGGAGTTTGTGAAATCCCACAAACAGGTAAGGTTTGGGTTGTGCACAATCAGACGGACTGACACCCCCCCCCCACACCCCTCCTCCCCCCTGGCATATACATTTACTCATGTAGAAGTCTTCGTATGTATAAATTCTGTATCCCCGTCAAAAATCGTTTTACATTCGAAAAAAAAAGCTATTTAAGCATGGAAGCTAAATGTACACATGCAAATAGCATCGGGACCCAGGCCCTGAGATTGTGAAGACACTGGTGGACGGTGACACTTTGCTGACACTGGCTGAGCTCTAACTGGCACTGCTGACAACCCTCCCTCGTGGTGCCTGCAGGGCTGTACGCTGACACAGTATGTGCAGGAACCAACAGACACTGGCCTATAAGGCTCCTCACCCTGATGTACACTGAGGGGTACTGGACCTGATGAACTGCATGCCATGGAGGTATACTGCGGTGAGGCTCTGGTAGTAAAGGATAGCTTCAAAGCAAGGACACAGACATTGGAAGTGATGGCAGCACTGAGACTGAGGGGACTGAAGGTGATAGAGACGGACTCTGCAGACAGTGAAAAGGATGGCTAGTCACAGCTGTGGGCTGCTGCCACGAATATACATTGACATGGTAGGGCGCAAGCGTGAAGGCGCTGGCGACCATTGCGGGCAATGGCAATGATGACTTGGGGGGAGGGGGGGGCACAGGCACATGTGGATGGTGACACTGACAGTGCTAGTACTGATAGAAGGTCAATTACATGGAGTCATGTGCCAAGGCCCTTGGGCAAGCAATTTACATGGAACCACCTGCCCCACCAAATAAGTAGGAAATGAAGACCATTATTGTGGTGCAGAGGCGCCGCCCACAACCCTGGGCCATGGTGCCACGGTGCCACTACACCTGCTGCACTGTTGATAACTACGCCCCTGGGAGCTGATGCATTTTGCCACTGTGGGGCCACTGGCTCTTCTGAGCACTGACTTTTTTACAGACACTGATACTGAAGCAGCACTGGTCCTTACCAAAGGTGACGTCACAGGGACACTGGCACTGACGGACACTGCTGGGGTACAAGTACAAAGGAGCTCCCACACTCTTGGTTCACTTGTGGGGTCGGACACTGACGGGAGATAACTTAAGCGTCGAGACGCTGGCAGCCTTTCTGGTTTGCGGCCCCCACACACCCACAAGCAGTGAAGTCGGACAGATTGTCTTTCACTTAAATTTTCCTGACTCAGTTTTTAATCAGTTACAAAAGAAGTCAAGTGTGGGTTGTGAAAGAAAGCAACAAAAAAAAGAAACATTGTTTGAGAAGAGATTAAATCAGGTTTTATTATCTGGACAATGGCCTCGGTATCTTAGCGATTCTCTTGTCTGTGGGCTTTTTCACAGTCCCATCTAAACCCTGGTATCTTGTCTGAGATAGCAAAGTGTAATCATATATTGTTACCCTAATGTGAAAAGCATTCCTACTTACTTGTATCTCTTTTTCACCAATAAATTATCAACCCTCATTAACCTTCAGTTGCAAATGGGATAAAGTTCCCTACATGGCAATTAACCAAGATTTTACAGAGCCCAACAGAGCATCAACAGAAAATATGCATTTACTAATCCTCGAATTTGTATTTTGTGAGGTGAGGCTAACTAACCAACATACAGCCACAACTCAGTGTATGCATTTTGTTATCCAAATAAAATAAGAATAAAATAAGTCAAGAATAAAATTAAATAAGTTGCCACAAAATAGCATTGTGGAGCAAAATACAATACCCCTGCTGTGAGAAGCAGGCCTGGTACATGATATACACTTATGTAAGTGTACACCTTGCACCAGTCCAGACAACCCTTATGGTGATTTAGGAGGATCTTAGACAACCATAGAAACCTCTCTAAGTGGTAGCTGTGGAGAGCACCCTTCAGGCTTAGTCCCGGAGTGTAAAGCAGCTTGTTTCACCAGAACACGATCTTATATGTTTTGATTAAGTGAAAAAGAACGACACAAGGTATTTATAAAAATATGCATTTATTATATAATACCCTCTAATATGTTTAGATATCTCCTACCCGGAGATATGCACAATGCACACAATACTTTGCATAGAAATCACAGTAAAAAGCACGAAATACACAGTGGACCACAGGGGGACCAAACCCTATACTAACAAAGTGGTATGAGAACCACGACTCAAGTCAAGACAATGTCGAGAGGGCGTAGAAGTGCTGGGGACACAAGGAAGTACTCAAGGTGAGTGACTAGGAACCCCACGGTGAGCGTGCGCAGTGTGAGAACACAACTGCGTGCTCCTTACAAGTCTACGTGTAAGTCACAGTTAGATTTTTAAAGATTAAGTACCCTTCCCAGTGGATCCTGAAGAAACCATGTGGAACACAGCTTGTTGGAGAGTCAACCAACCTGTGGATACCCTATTATCCATGTTACCTATACCAGGGAAGCCGGGTGCATAGGTGTGAAGTGGTGTCAGAAACCACTGTTGAACCCAATGGAGGACTTCAGGAAAGTCCTGCGGTTGATTATGGAGAAAGTGTCCAGTGCAATCCGAAGATGGATTCTAGATGAGAAGTACCTGCAAGCAGAGGGGCTAGAGTCTATGTTACTCAGGAGTGACCAGGAGATCTGGAAGACAAATGCCAATCAATGTCAGGAGTTGCAGGAGAGTTGACGAGGACCTTGACTCTGCAGCTGTGAGGCCAGGCGATGCTAAGGAAGACCAGGAGCCGTGCACGAGCGATCCCATGTTGGATGTTGATTGCTGAGGGGTCGGTGTCCAGCAGGAGTACCAACAAGCCTTGACAAATGCACCCCCACGCAGAAGTCGAAGAAGGTGCAATGTCAGGACCAACAAGGTCTTGGGGCTCACCACAAGGAGGGGAGTCAGGGCAGGTCCCGAGCAATCAGGGGTGCCCAGCAAACGTAAAGGTGACCCTCAAATGGACCCACAGGCCGGAGGCACTGGAGTCGCGAGAGGACCTCAAGCAGCTCAACAAAAGATGCAGGCCACGATGCACAAGGTGCAGTGTGGCTGAAAATTCTGGTCACAGGAGGTACTCGAGGTTTGAGCCTGAAGATCTTCTTTTAAGGAAGCCAATAAGCCTTTGCAACTGCAAGTTGACGCAGTGCACAGAGGTTAGGTTATTGCAACCCCCACAAGAGATACTGGCGTCAAACTTGGTGAGAGGGCAGGGCAGGCCTCAGGAGCTGTGGAAAACCACCACCTATGTGCAGAACCTTTCAGAATACAGAGGAGCTCTGGATCAGCAGACTGGTCGACTTGGTTGCGGTGCCTGCAAATGCAGGGGAGTGACTCTTTCACTCCAAGGGAAATTCCTTCAGGTGTCTTTGATGCCCACAGGCCTTGGAAGGTTCCTATATGGTGCACAGGCACAGACAATGCAGCAAACTAGAAGGGAGATGAAGTCAAGCTCAAACGAAGTCCAGCAAAGTCCAGAGTGCTCAGACGGTAGAAGTAGAAGTGGTGTCTGATCTGACTCTTATCCCATGAGGAATCTAGGGACCCAGCCACAGGGAAGTCCTTAAATAACCTTAGGAAAGGGTTGGGACAATTCAGGGGACCCTCCCAGAGGAGAGGCTGGACAGGGGGGAGGTTATTCCCATGTCCTTTGTTCAGTTTCACGCCAGAACGGTAGCCAACAGCTCCCAGGACTGGTTTGAACTGGACTATGCATGGGGACAACAAAGGTGCCCCTCATGCAGACTGAGTGGCACCGGCAAGCGCATCCAAGCTGCCCCAATGCACTAAGTCCTGTCTGGAAGGTGGTCACACCTCCCTGTGACAGGATGCCTATTGTATTACCTTCCCCTGCTCGAGCTTGGCTCAGCAGCAGGAGGGCAGAATCGTGTCCCTGGTCAGCCGCAACCATTTTGTGCTGTCAGAGTCTGGAAGACTGGTACCAATGACATGGAGAGCCTAACCGAGGGCTCTTCCAGTGCTTGGAATCATACCTCCCATACCGTTTATGTTGTGTTGGTAGGATTCCAACATGCTTGATACCATATATGATAGGATTCGTTTTAGCTACTTTTGAGATGGTCATCGCGAATTACTCGGTGCCCCTCTATATGGTATATGGCTGTTTCACTGATAACCCGGGAGAATGGACTCCATAGGCTGCACAGGGTGTACTGCTCATGCAGGTGCACCCTCTCACTTAGAAACAAGCACCCTGCCTTCAGGATTGCAAAAGCTTGCTATAGGGGTGACATATGTTTTAGGTGCAGTGACCCTAGATATAGTAAGCCTATATCTTTAGTAAGTGATGCTAGTACCAGCTTACACAGGTTGCGATGGCAGGCCTGTAGCTCCATTTCAAATGATTTCCCATGGGTGGCATAACGCAGGCTTCAGCCCATGGGGGACCTCTGGGGTGCCTATGCCCTGGGTACCTTAGTACCATATACTAGGGACTTATAAGGGTACCCCAGTATCCAGTCTGGAATGTACATAAGTACTGAACATAACAGTTTAGGGAGAAAGCAGATAGACTAGTGTCCTGATTAGCAGGACCCAAGTCAGACTAGTCAATAACAGCTTAGCACCAGGCAAAAAGTGGTGGTAACCATAGTAGCAGATCCAACTTTCCTACACCTGCAATATCTAATATGGTTTTAAATATTAACTTGATGCTCATTAGAACTCCCCAGCTAGCTTATATAAGTTGAACGGTGAAACACCAAAATGCACCAGAATACTCAAGGGCAGAACTCGAGTTCACCTACTCTAAACTAAGTCAGTCCTGATATTTTACTGCTTAAAACACAACCCAGTTAACAAAATGTGTAAATATGCATTGACAAAGCCAATAAGCCTTGCCTAGTTGACCTAGTGCCTTTGCCAATGCTTTTAACCGGTGCAACCCAGCGCTGGGAAAAATTCAAATGCCTTTGCCGAGGTTTTGCAGCATCTTTGAATTTAAAAAAAATAAATAAATCAACAAATAATCCATAATGATGCAACCGCAGGCATGATTCTGACTCATACATGTGAGATGAGCTCACCAATGTCACCAGGCATGACTGCCCCAGCATTATGACGCAGGGGCCATTTCCTTTGATTTTATCTACTGATCCAATATGGTAGATGCCACATGGATCAGTAAATAAAATACAACTTTTGTTTAAAACATGAAAGCACATAATGCACCACGAACCACCCAGCAGCAAATAGAAGATGCCGGATCCTCCAACAGTTTAAAAAAAAGTTTATAGATCTGCAAGGGGTTTGGAGTGCAAAGAAGGTGCAGGTTGAGTGAAGCAACGTAGAGTTCGCTAAAGGTGGCAAATTAAATCAAAGTAAGGCGAGTGGAGGGAGTGTAAAATAAGCAACACAGAGGGCGATGTTGAGGCACACTAGGGAAAGAAAAACACTTTGGGGGCAGGGGAGAATTACACAAGGAGAACGCAACTAGGATTGGGGGGCAAAGCACATGGGATAGAGGCCGCAATGTGGAGTGCGGTGGAACAGAGAAAACGTGAGAGAGACAGCTGGAAAGTCCATACAATTTCCTAGAGTGCTCAAGCCAAAACTAAAAAGTAGTTCCCTAAATGTGAGCAGTGGAATGATACAGGCCAGTCAATGAAAGAGGTGGTAAAGAGGCTATGCGCCATGGGTGAGCCAAATATAAGATGGACAAGCTGTGACATGAAAAGCTATCCAATAAGAAGTCAGCAAAAAAAGTGTCAATAAAGCTAACCAATGATATTCAAGGGCAGGCTATAAGCCTCTGTAGGTTCTTAGTAACCCTATAATAGGTCTTTGAAACCACAGCTGACCTGTCTGGTAGTCTTGAAATGAAAATTGAAATTTTACAGATAGCCACGATAAGAACATGAGAATGTCAAACGTGTGTAAATTGAAGATGGTTCAGCTATGCTGAAATGCTAGTGTTTTTCTGTAACTGAGCTTGGTCTTCAGTTCTTCATGTCTATACTGTACAGACCTATCCAGGGATGCCTCAGATCCTGCCTCGGTACCTAAAGTTTAAAAGGATTAGCCGGTACACTGTGAAATTACGTGGGGGTCGGGTCACAAACGAGGAATTGGCATTTCCCAGTTCTGAGAAAGTTCCTCTTTTGACATGGTTAGCCCCCCACTTTTCACCTGGAAACTGATGTGGTTTCGAATAAAAGTAAACAATTGTTTGGTATCCCTGTGCACTCTAGCATTGAAAATTATGATAATCTTGACTGAATTTCAACAATATTCAAGTTGTGCTGCAAAGTCTGACACACCGTTTGTGTCGGTGCCTTTATATATACAACTTGTGTGTGAAAGGAGATTCCTAACATTGAAGGTTTGCGCACTCTCTGCGTGAAACTGGAGGGTTTCTTCACATAATCAATTGCTTTAAAAATAACACTTTCCAAAGTTCATCTCCTTGTAATTCAATATCTCTTTATTTCATATTTCTTCTTTCATTTTTAAATTAAATCAATTTTTTTACATGTCCAATGTATCATCTTGATTAATGAATTTTGTGTAACACCCAATGCATTTCGGGTCATCAAAACACGACCCTTCCTCAGGGGTCTAAAAGGAAAAACACAGGACCAGATGAGTCTCAATTGAATAAAGTAAAAGTTTTTTAGAAAGAAAACGTGACATCATAAACGAGTCTAGACAATACAAAATTAATTTCTCATCAGTTAGGAGTCCTAACTTTACTACTACTAAATTGAGAAAAATCCTAATTTTAAGACTTTCGGTATTCACAGAAGGCATTTAGGAGTCCTAAAGTTAGTAGTCCTAACTTTACTACTACTAAATTGAGAAAAATCGTAATTTTAGGTCTTTCGGTATTCACAGAAGGCATTTAGGAGTCCTAAAGTTAGGAGTCCTAACTTCTGTGAATACCGAAATGAGTAAGTTCATTCTGTGAATACCAAAAGTAGTAAGTGCATTCTGTGAATGCCAAAAGTAGTAAGTTTCTTTCTGTGAATACCAAAAGTAGTAAGTGCAATCTGTGAATACCAAAACGGTAGTAAGTTTAGGATTGAGCCTTAAGTTCATTCTGTGAATCGGGCCCAATGTCAATAACAGGCCACTTGGTAAACAAATCCATCAAAACAAGGACATATTCTTGAAATTCACCAATTGGTCCCATTATATCGATGGCAACGTTTTCCCAAGACTGATTAGGAATACTCACATTTGACATAGGAGGATTGAGAGTAGGTAGCGTCTTGTCAGAACTTGAACAAAATAACCAATCACTCGCAAATGTTTTTACTTGTTTGTCAATACATGGTCACCAGAATGATTACTTCACTACATTTTTTGTCCTTGCCACACCAAAATAACCCTCATGGCATAAATTTAAAATTGCATTTCTCATTCCAAGGGGAGGAAAAACTTTTCAGCCTCTTAAAATAATGTAATTTTCAAAGGACAATTCAGATCTCACATCCCAAAAGGCCCTGACTTCCTTAGATAATGACTCCTTCCTTAGCTACCCCTCAGACATATATTTCATTACACTTAAAAGATCATTGTCTTTGAATTGTTCAACCACCCAATCTTCATGCTTAATGGCAGATAATCCTGAATCATGTACTAAAGCCACTTTGAGGTGGCACCATGGATCATCCTCGCAAGTCTCCAAAGGGTTGGGCAAACGTGACAGGAAATCCGCAATCAGATTGTCTTTTCCTGGCACATATACTATTTTATATGTATAATCTTTCAACCTCATCGAAAGACGTGCCAGTCTTGCAGAGGCAGAGAAAATTCCTTCAGTGGAAAGGAATTTAAGCAGCGGTTTATGGTCAGTTCGCATAACAATTGGTTTGTCCTAAATGAAAGCTCTGAAATGGTCAAGGGCCCAAGCACAGGCGAGTGCCTCCCGTTCAATTATGAGGTACTTTTCCTCTGAAGGAGAAATAGACCTGGAAGCGAATAATACAATCTTTTCCTTACCTTTGCCATTCATTTGGGTAAGCACAGCTCCTAAACCCTTATTACTCGCTTCAACTGTAATAAACGTATCAGAACAAGGGTCAAAATATGAAACATGTGGTACTTTATCCAAGTATTCTTTGATGTACTGAAACTCATCTTCGCATAATGAATCCCAATTGAATTTCACATGTTTCTTTAATAGTTGCCTGATGTTAAACACTTTTCCTGCAAAATTTGGTACGAACTTTGCACAATACTCCGCCATCCCCAGAAAAGACCTTACCTCATCTTTGTTACTCGGAGATGGAACATTCAATATAGTATTAATTAGTTCAGGTTTAGGTTTAACCCCGTCTGCAGAGATGATATGCCCTAAATATGAGACATTTCTTTCACCAAACTTTAACTCTGGCTTAACTCAATAGTTAGACCTTTTCACTCCAAGATACTTAAATCTTTTTCCAATATTTTGTCGTGTTGATTCCTGTGTTCTCCATGAACTAAAATATCATCTTGGAAAAATGAAACACCCTTTTCTTTTCCAAACAAATTGTACATCAGTCTTTGAAACACCGCAACTGCTGATGCCAGCCCGAATGGCATACGTTTGTATAGAAAACACCCAAAGGGTGTAATAAAAGCTGTTATCTTCCTCGACTTCTCTGAGAATAGGATTTGATGATAAGCTTTTGATAGATTGATGGTTGAAAACCATGATGCTCCTTTAAGACATGACACCATCTCGTCATTTTTGTTAATGGAAACCTATCAACGAGGATATTATTATTCACATGGCGTAGATCCACACACAAATAAATGTTTCCATTACTAAGACGTGCCACCACAACCGGAGAAATCCAGTCTGATGACTCTACTGGTTCAATTACATCTAATTCTACCAGTTCTTTTAGTTCTTTCTCCACCTCATCCTGTAGTATAATGGGTAACATGCTCATTTTATGGATCTTAGGGACTGCATCATCTTTAAGAATGATTTTGTGTTCGAACCCTTTGAGAGTGCCTAACGTTTCTTCGAAAACCCCAGGAAATTTCTCTTGTATTCCTTTTCCAATTGATGTCATTTCATCAATATTCAAAACTTTTTCCACACTATTTGGATCAAGTATATTATGGAGGTTCCCTTGGTCCTTCCAACCAAGTACTGATGGGCCATTCTTTGCCACATATAGCTTCCCTCGTGCATTCCTACTTTTAAATTCAAATGATAACCACCTGTATCCAATAATATCAATACTTTCACCAGTGAAGCTTTCTGGGTTAATATCAGGTGGAGACAAATATTCACCAATTATTTCCTTAAATCTACTGTTACAAAAATCTTCGTTTACTATTGTAAATGGTGAGCCCGAATCTGCATAGATTCTAATTTTGACTCCACCAATACACATATCACACTCAGGCTTCTCTTTTGTGCTTTTATCATCAATATTTAACAGCTATCTCCTTTCTTGAAGGTTTAAAACTGATGATTTATCATTCTCCTCATTATCATCATTCTCACTGCTGCTAGAACACGCTTCGTGTACACATTTTACTTTCTCTTTTTTCCTGCGACAGCTTTTCGCAAAGTGCCCCATTATGTCACAGTTTATGCATCTTTGTTTGAGTGCAAGACATAATTTACTGTGTGCAAGGTGATCTTTGCTACCGCAACAATAGCATTTCCATTCCGAGTTGCTTTGTTTCCATTCTGAGTTATTTTGCTTCCACTTTTGGTCATACTTTTTGGTTTTCTCATTCTTTTTATGGCTAACTACAAATTTCAGATCTCTCTTTGTTAGGTTGCTGCACTTCATTTGCGCATCTCCCCGACATTTCTGCTTTGTGCACTAAATTAACCACTTCTATTAAGGCATTATCTCCGTTAATCCACAAACAATCTTGAATTGAGCTATTTTTACTGTGCATTACTACTTGGTCCCTTATAAAGTCATCTTGATTGTGACCAAACTTACAATCAATAGCAAGTTTTTTAAGTTCAGCCACAAAGTCGTCAACAGATTCACCTTTAAGCTGTTTGCGCTGAAAACATTTTGTAACTTGTAACTCCGATGCAAACCTTGGGGGCAAAATATTTGTCTAAATCATTCAACCCAGCTAGATATACATTTGTATCGCCACTAACAGTAGTCTTAGGCATTCTGTTATAAGTTTTTAATCCTTTAGGACCAAGAGATAGTAACAAAATTCTACTTTTCTGCTCAGCAGATATTTTTTCGTTTTCATCAATTGCAGCAATATAATTATCAAAATATTCCTTCCATTCTGTCCATAACATTGCTGGTTCACTTCCTGAAACCCAAAAACTATGTGGCAAATTAATTGTAAAGTTTTGTTGATCCATTGTTGTTTATGAAGATAAAGTTTACAGTGAGTATGACTTCAATATAATATATATATTTCTCCCTTAAAAAAAATATATATATATCTGAAAGAAACATTAATTAAAAAATAAATAAATATAGGACTCCCACCTGTTTCCTGTGTGGTTTCGCTAAATAATTCAGAAAGCTGCAATCATACTAGCTTTGTCACTCATCTGTCGATGATTCTATTACAGGACCGGAGGCTTCAGATTATGCTTCTCTTTCTTTACTGTAATTTTCCCAGCAGCCAATAAACGTACAGTTTAATAAAAATAAACTACAAAGACCATGATGCTCGGCCTTAGCCATGCCTCTATTAGCCCTTATAAGTGTCCTGGTAACATTCCCAGCGTCCTCTTTCTTTGCTGCTCACACAGCAAGAGATAAGTGCCATGCTCCTTATACTGCTTTATTCATGGGGTTTTGACATTGATGTAGTGTGGTTAGCGGCGTTTATGCCTTATTCATACAGCTTGCTCGCTGTGGATATTATGTGAATACATGCATTGTTTTTCTTAATCGCTTGCATTTGTAATCGGGACCCGCGGGTGCTTCCCGCGTTTGAAGGAGCCGCCAGACGCGGCATTTCTGACAGCGCTTCAGCGCGTTTAGACGGGGCTCTGCTCCGATGGTCTTTTTGTTAATCAGTGGAATAAGCGCTTCAACGCGCACCAGTGCCAGACCGCGTCACGGTCATCTTTTACCTCTGGTTGCGATCCGCTCACCGGCAGGTAGCCCAAGGGCTCTCCCTAATCGCCCAGACGCGCATTGGAGCCGCAAACCTCCTGGCCAGCGCGTGCAGCGTGACGCACGCCCTTTGGGCTATATTTTGGTAGGATTTGGGCGCGCGTTAGGCTGCACACGCCGATTTTGCCTTTTCCGCCGTTTCTCACCGCATTTTTCTACGAGCTGGTGGAGAGTGACACCTGAACTGGTTGAAATAGTGGTTTATGCCTTATTGGAGTGAGCACACGCTCCCTATATATTTTTTCTTGGCTCCTACGCGCTGCTGGGCTGCAAGAACTTGACTACAGAACCTGCTGAGGGGGTCTGGTACTGGTTACTTGAGTATTGGACTGTGTGCATTGGGCTGACTCCCCTAGTGCCTACCTCTTGTGAACACTTAGATTTAATTTTAAAACTTACCCCACTGTTGTTGGAAATGGATGAGTGGGTGTATTTTGATGAGGAGGCGGGGGAAGAAACTTATGAGGAGCAGCCTGCTGCTGCTGTGGAGGACAAAATTGTAGAGGCTCTGGACGCTTCGGTCCAAGCCTCAGTCAGCAAGGCAGTGGAAAGCGCAGTACCTGCGACTGTGCAACAAGCATTGGCGGCTGCGCTTAAACCGATTACCAAGCAGCTGGAGAACTTTGCAAAGCGCCATGGGTTTACAAAGGATAAGTCCGCTAAAAAGACTCCACCAGCTCCCCAGGCAGGAGTTACTGATCAGTGGCCACACTCGGGCGTGTTAGGTTCCCTCCCTTCTGCATCTGGGCAAGATCATGCCTACCCGACCAGTGGCAAGTCTAAGAGTAAACAACATTATGTGGACACAGACACCTCTACTACCACTGGCACTGACACCACGGATACAGATGAGGAACAGGCACCGAAGAAGAAAGCTAAGAAAGTGTAATGGCTGGATTTTCTGTTTAGATGGGATCAGCCCCCAGGGGCCCCTGTGACCCAGCCAAAACGTACTCACCTTCCGTCCTCAGGACTCCTCTATATCCAGGCACCTGGTACCTACCTGAGGATAGGGAACTCGCAATATACAAGCTCATATTATTAAGAACACCACTAAATCTATAGGGATACTAAGAATACTCACTGATTACTAGGGATATCCATACCCTACACTACACTTATTCACATCAGTTGGTCTCGCGGCCACCCTGACCCAGACCGTTCTACCCTAGGGCAGATCTGACACACAATCTGGTGCGTCTACACACGTGGGTCTGCAGCCCCAGTGCTCTCCCTTTTTCCAGCGTTCGCGATCCTGCGAAACATACACGGTAATCTCCCTCTTACCGCTCTCATTAATCTTGTACCACAATCCGGTGGCTTTACACATTGGTCTCCCACCCAATGTTCTCATTAACGCCGCATATCAACGACGACCACATTCCTATGAACACCTATACATATATATATATATATATTGGGATATTATCTCAGCTGTCTACTCAGGATGAAACTACAATGATGACTTTGGATGTTATTCCGGATTATATAATGTACTCTCTGCTCTTGGCATCAAAGATTCACTCGCTCCCTATTTATGTGATCACCACTCACCTGATTGGGATTACTCATCCATTCATGCAGCAATTACCTAGGAGCTATGTTTACCTTTAGTGAACAAGAATAGGGATTACACACCAGTTAGTTATAAACTGGGGGGGTCATTTATTATTAATACAACACAGATCTGACAAAGACTATAGGTAGAACACACCGCTTGAAAGAGAAAAGATTACACATAGCAGGAACACTCCGCTGAAAGGGAAAAGATTAAGTGTAGCTAATGTGATGAAAACAATATCACCTGATTAGTGTGAAGTCTTGTTCTAGCTGTCATCTGGGTTCCTCTCTCGTCTGTGCCTTGGCTCATCTCATGCTCTCTCTCCTCTCCTGCACTCCTGGGTACACCTCTGCGCTGATCGCTCTGTCTCTGGACTCCTCTTCCCCACACGAACTGTCTCTTCACCTTGCGTCTTCACTCTTTTAATAGTTCCTGCCGCTCTGATCACTGTTCATTCTGTCTCTCTTATTCACTCTATCTCTGCGCCAATGTCCAATTCCATCTGCTCTCATAGGTTAATCCACGAGCTCTCCTCTAACTCTTCTAAAAGGCATTACTTCAGACTCCAGCTATTCACACTTCCTCCTGATAAACAACTGCTTCTGACTGCTTCCTTCAGTTCCAGCTCACTATTCAACTCAGCTCTTCTCCAGATTGAACCCTCTCTCTCTCTCTGCCAATTCCACTCCACTGCTCTCCTCTCTGCTGGACTCTCCTCCTCGACTCCTTCCTGCTTGACTCCCCTCTGCTTGACTGACTGACTCCGCCTCTGCACTTCACAAATATAGAATGCTGTTTCCTCATGGAAAGTTCCAGCCAGCTGCCTTTTCTGACCAATCCCATGCACCAGGCTCCTTGCGCTAGACGCTCCCACAGTGACCAGTCTGCTTGTTTCGTCTAGAGACTGAGCCCGGGAACAATTCCTGATTAGATTCAGCTCTGGCCGGTTCTCTCCGGTCCGCTTAGGGCGAACAACAGTTATAACTATCAACATTGCTTTTGCCCTAGAAAGCCTCTCTGCTTCCATCAAGATGGAGTCTCTCTAGCTTTAGGCCTGAAAGGGGTGAAATGCTCCTTAGCTCTGTCAGAATACCTACATGAACCATACCAATATGTCTAATATGTCAAAGCCAATAGGCAATAGACAGGTTAAAGTCAAGAATAAAGGCATATTAAGCAGCTATCCTCTTCTAGGTCTGGAAAAAGGGCTTAAAAGGGCCAACACAGGCTAAGAAGGCCTATACTAGATGCGAGCAAGAATAATGATCTATTATCACTGCTAAATCAAGCCAAAAACCCTGCCATAACAGAAAGGTGCCTCTTCGCGTCAGACCCTCCTCCTAATACTCCCTTTACCTTCAACCCCACTGACATTGTTCATCCTCGATCGTCAGATTGGGTTCCAGCCCCTGCGGTGGCAGAGTACCTTCAGCAAAATATTAGGAAGGGGTTTGATAAGGAGGTTTGTAACCGACTTAGATCGGAATGCCCTCGTCCCATCCTTGCCCATAAGGTGGCGGAGACTCCTGAAATAGATCTTAGCCTTCTCACCTTCTTGAAGAAGTTTGCTAAAGACCCTAAGAAGGGGCTAGACCTAGCTTGGCACGGTTGTCAGGATAAAATGCTTGATGTGGTAGGTCCGCTGGCTAAAATCCTGGAGATGGCCTTGCAAGCAAAGGAATCCAATGTGCCGGTTGACCCCGATATCTTGGCAGGCTGGACACAACGTGCCATTTGTTTATTAGGCAATGCTAATTGCGCAGTGTCCACAGAGCGACGCAAGTCCCTAATGATGAGAATGGACTCTAATCTGACGGAACTAGCAACGGCGGAACCTGGTCCCTTGACGGAGGGCAACCTTTTTGGCGACCGTTTAGTGAAAGGATGTCTCCAAATACGTTGGCACCTTCACTTCGCTGGATACAGCTCAATCCAGCATTAAGCGTGTGCTTCAACAACACCTTTTTAACAGGGCCCGACGAGGTCGGGGACGCTCGCCAGGCCGATTCGCCAATCAACGTCCCCCCAGAGGTGATTTCGGACGAGGTCGAGGAGACTGGGACTCGACCAGAGGTGGCACATTCTACCCCACACAACGTCGATACTCCAAAGCCAGATACCAAGGAGGAGGCAACAGAGCAGGTTTCCATGCCCAGAATTCACCAGGTGAGCGCACTAGATTATTTCCATATGCCATTGGGGGGTTGCACCACTCACTTCTTTCACAATTGGAGTCTCCTGACTCAGGACGCATGGGTCTTACAGACTGTTCGGGGGTTTCAACTGAAATTTTACGAAACGCCCAGACAGACGACCAACCAGAGGGTTTTTCATTTTTCCCAACCAGAGAGGATTTGTATAGACAAAGAGATAGAAGAACTGCTTCGCAAAAACGCCATATCCGTGTGCGAGTACAGTCCACACAGGTTTTGCAGCAATATCTTCCTAGTGCAGAAAAAGGGTGGTGGTCACAGGCGGGTGTTGAATTTAAGGGACTTCCATTATTTTCTGGTCTACAATCATTTCAAGATGGAGGGGATCCATCTGTTGACGGATCTGTTACAACCGAACGATTGGATGGTGAGCTTGGATCTCAAGGACGCCTATCTTTTGATTCCCATTTATCCTCCTCATCGCCGATTCCTCCAGTTTCAGTGGAACGGACGATGGTTCGAATTCTCAGCCCTTCCTTTTGGGCTTTCCTCGGCTCTTTGGTGCTTCACCAAGGTGATGAACTCGGTGGTCGCACATCTGCAAGAGCAGGGAGTACGCCTGATAATATATCTGGACGACATCCTGATCATGGCCCAAAGCCCAGATCTAGAATCGCAACACCTTCAGATGACCATTTCACTGCTCCAAACTCTGGGTTTTGTGATCAATCAAGCCAAGTCGGCCCTGATCCCATCTCAGTCAATGGATTTTCTAGGGTTTGTGATCAATTCACAGAGGGCGCAGCTAAGTCTGCCGCAGTCCAAATTGAAGGACCTGAAGAAGGAGATTATATCCCTTCTCAGCAAGCAGATGATCTCGCTCAAGACGATCGCCAGAATAGTGGGTTTATTGGCGTCGTCCATTCAAGCGATATTTCCAGGCCCTCTACACTACAGGGTGTTACAGAGACTCAAAATTCAGCATCTCCAGAGAGGTCTGGCTTATTCGGACCTGGTCCCTCTGTCGCAGGAGGTGAGAGACGAGATGCGTTGGTGGTTGAGCCATGTGGAAGCGTGGAACTGCAGAACCATCTTCGGCTCGCTACCCGAGATAGTCATCGAGTCCGACGCCAGCCGTTGGGGCTGGGGGCACGCTGTGGCGATGTTTCCACAGGCGGAAGGTGGTCTCCGCAAGAGCTGGAGCTCCACATAAATTGTCTGGAACTCCTCGCAGGCTCCTTCGCAATCAAGACCCTCTCACCGCAGCGGACCTCTTGTTGCATCCTCCTTCGGATGGACAACGTCTCAGAGGTACGTTACATAAACAAGCTAGGAGGGACGAGATCGTCCATGTTGGTGGAGATAGCCAAGGATTTTTGGCATTATTGTCTCAGCCATCAGATCACGGTTATAGCAGAGTATATTCCGGGTCAGTCCAACGTGATAGCGGACTGGAACTCGAGACATCTTCGGGATTACAGCGATTGGCAGCTGCTTCCCAGAGTGTTCAGCTGGCTTCAGGATCTATGGGGTCCGTGTCAGATCGACTTATTCGCATCCAGACTGAACCGTCAGCTTCCCAGGTTTTTCAGCTGGAGGCCGGACCCAGCGGCGGAAGCAAAGGATGCCTTTCTGCAGGACTGGTCGGGGCGGTGAACTATGCATTCCCTCCCTTTCTTCTGATTCCACGAGTGGCCTCTCACATTCTCAAACAGAAGGCGGAGGTGTCCTGATGACACCTCTGTGGAGATCGTAGCCTTAGTTCCCGATATTATTGGGGATGCGCTGCGACCTCCCCAGGATGCTCCCCTGGTTGGAGACTCTCCTTCTAGGACCTCTACGGGAACAGCATCCGTTGATTAATTAATTAATTAATTGTGGGTTTATATAGCGCTAGGATAGACTCCCGGAGGAGTATCTCCGCGCTTCGACCGCTGCGAAACCCTTCCTGGCTTCCCTGAGAGATGGTCCCTTAATGGGTATCTCCAGGGTGAGACCAGGCATCCCCGGCGGTCTGGTGGGGCCGTTAGTGCAGATGAGGCAAGCTTATGCCCAGAGTTGCCGAGTGTGATCGCTGATCAGAGTGGGCACCGAGGCGAGAGAATTATCGAGTCCGCTGACCCTGGTCCAGAAACCTGCCGCGTCGGGAATCGAACCCTGGTCCCGGGCCGTCCTCTGCTCTCGGGTCTGCCGCCTCTAACCGGTGAGCCACACTACTGCACGATTGTCTCAACGAATATCGCTGATGGCATGGAGTCTTTCAGGCAACAATGGAATTTGCCTGGGGTTTCAGGAATGGCTAGCGACTTTATCAAGCAAGCCTGGGCCCCTTCCACGAGAAAAAGGTATTCTTCAGCCTGGAAGGGCTGGTTATGTTGGTGCGTGGAACGGGATTTGGATCCCGTGGGGGCAGGACTTTCATATGTCGTGAATTTTTTGTCAGACAAGGCGGCTGGTGGTTTGGCCTATAGATCTGTGAATAACTTCCGGTCGGCCATTTCCGCGGGACACACCCACATTGACGGAAAACCGGTGGGTATGCACCCTTAGGTATGCAAACTCCTCAAGGGCATACGTGTCGCAAACCCTCCCAAGCCCAAGTATTCTGGGCTATGGGGCTTTTCTTTAGTCATCAAACTTCTTAATAGTTGGCCCGCTAATGACTCGCTTTCCAGGAAACAGTTATCTGCGAAACTAGCTATGCTATTGTGCTTGTCAGCTTGCAGAAGATCGTCGGATGTACGCGCCTTGGATGTTACAGGTAGAGTATTTACTCCGGAGGGAGTTTATTTTACCATTACAGGTCGTACAAAGACCCTTTCCAGACAGGTTGATTATAATGCTTTCCCTAGTAATACCAAACTATGGGGCCGATTATGATCGCAGTCCGCCACCATAGAGTAGGAGGGACCGTCCGCAAGGGCAGCGGCGGTCCCTCCGTGCAGATTAGGATGTGACCGCCAGGGTGGGGTCACATCCTCTATTTCTAACATTGCAGCTTCAAGCCGCACCCGCCGCAATGTTAAAAATGCATGCACAACATTTGCGTGCACAAAGCGGCAGGCACCGCGAGGTGCCTGCGGCTTTGCTCACGCAAATGCAGGGGGGTACCATAGGTACCCCCCATGTGCACCCCCCACCCCCCCTTCACCCAGGGGGCCCGCAACGGGCCCCCGAAGTGAAGGTCCGTATGCTTTTCCACGGCGGAAAATCCGCTGTGGAAAAGCATACTTTGTTCTCCATCATAATATGGCTGGCGGTGTCTGACAGACACCGCCAGCCATGTTAATGCTTTTCCGCCGCGGTCGGAAGGCGACTGGGGCGGAAAAGCGGCAGACAGATTCAAAGACCCACCAGCCATCCTAATTTGGAGGTGGGTCTTTCCAGCATCCGCAATGGTTTTCCCGCATCCTCCGGGCCGGCGGTGGATTCCGCCAGCCCGAAGGATGCGGGAAATCCACAAGCCTAATCTGCCCCTATGTGTGGTCCAATGCTTGAAAGCTTACGAGGAGTGTACTCGTTCTTTGAGACCACCTGGTGTCACACAGCTTTTGATTGCTGTTCAAAAGCCATTTAAACCTGTGTCCTCCGCTACTATTGCAAGATGGCTTAAGTTTATCATGAAGGAATCTGGTGTTGATGTTCAACTGTTTGGGGCGCACTCTCTGCATGGGGCCATGGCTTCAAAGTCATATTTATTGGGAGCTAATATTCAGGATATTATGCATTGTGCTGATTGGTCGTCTGAATCGACATTCAAACAGTTTTATTATAAGCCTGTGGGAGACATTACATCTGTTGTTTTTGATACAGTGTTAAACTAGCATAATCTGAAGACTCCGGTCCTGTAATAGAATCAAAAATTAGCTAGCATTCGCGCCAAGAATTTTCAATTCTATTAAGGACACGGAGGCGAGGATTATCCCACCCGGCTATGTTCAACGTATGATCATGCTTACCCACCCGTTCTGATATGTTTAAGGCTGTTTTATACAGGAATTATGGGTTGTTATATTTGTTTTTTCTAGGCAACGACATGAAAAACGAATGAAGAATCTTCCGTTGAAGAATGAAGTTGTTCCCTGTTATTCCCTGTTGGAGAATATTATAGACTTTTTGGTTATTGGACTTATTCTGCAAGTTCGTGCAAAGAAAGGGGACGCTGGGAATGTTACCAGAACTCTTATAAGGGCTAATGGAGGCGTGGCTAAGGCCGAGCATCATGGTCTTTGTAGTTTATTTTTATTAAACTGTACGTTTATTGGCTGCTGTGAAAATTACAGTAAAGAAAGAGAAGCATAATCCTCGCCTCCGTGTCCTTAATAGAATTGAAAATTCTTGGCGCGAATGCTAGCTAATTTTTGATTTATAGCTAACTGGAGAAAATCCAAAGTAGCATCTGCGTCGGGTCACGTTGCGTGACCCTTTGCGTGCGCGATGACGTGGTAGGCTTGACTATTTCCTTAGCTTGCGGTGATCGTTGTGCGATCGGGTAACCTTTGAAAAATGCAGGTACTCAGGCAGCGAGTGTTCCAAGATCGCGCTGTTCCTCAGGGCGCACTGGTTGTTGTGTGATCGTGCTACCTTTAAAAAAATGCTGGTGGTTTAGCAGTGAGTGTTCCTGGATCACGCCTCCTTTTGAAAGATGCTAGCGATTCAACTGTGCAATTTACAATAGTGGACCGCCTATCCCACGCTCTACTGACATTGTACCACCCAGATCAACCGCATTTAATCATTACAATTCGGATTTCACGTAATGAGTTACCCATATCGTTTCTCATTAAAAATGCTCCATTACTTTCTCCAACCCAGTATTAGATAGCGGACCGATTGTCCCACCCTACATTCAATGAGGGAATATTAGTACAGTAGCTTAACTTCTGATATTTTCCGATTGAAAGATTTTCCTTTTTATCCTGGTCTCCGTTCCACAATTAAGTCTTCAGGAAAAATCATTAAATACACTTCCACAGCGAGGTGATACGCAGTTCATACTCCAACCCATCGCCAATTACATTGTTGTATATTAAATCCATAGAAACAAGGTAGAGGAAAAGCTTGTTTAATTCCCAACACAGGAACAGATTCGTCCTCTCCAGCAGCAGTAAAAGTAATGGCTGAAGCAGGACAGAATATAGGATACACAACTAAATATTCTAATTCTATGCACTAGTCATACACTCGAATAATTACAAGATGCCAACATAACATTACCTCCATAAGGTGTCAGCGGCACCCAATTTTACTCTATCTCATACTCAAAGAGCAGCAATTAGGCAGCTAATGTTAACAGTTATCTATGTGTAAGTTAAATGTGTACCCGGATAATTAATTTGCTTGTTGAAGTACTAACTCATTTCATGGGAGTTGGAAATGAGAATAAAATTATCAATATATATATTTCTAATGTATGGCCTAAAACATGCATGGGCTAGTATATGATGTATATGGTGCTATTAAAAATGGTGAAGAGGTTGCACAGAATTATACTTATGTTCAGGGTCTCTGGAATTATAGAATTCTGCAGCATTTTCCACATAATTACAGATTTGCCACTCTTGTCACATATAAGTAGCTTCTTGTGTTTAATGATACAGCGAAAAGTGCCCACTTAAGAGAAACTAAGGAATATGACAGAGGCCTTGAGTCATGCTTGGGTTGCATTCAATCGAAACATATACTGCTTATCTGTTGCAAATATTTACAACCGTACCAGTTACAGCAGTATATCTGAATAATCCTTTGGTTGTCTTCACATGCAAGAGCACTTCTTTGGACCGGCCATGGGGAGCACTTCACACAGGGCTGGACTGGCCATAGCGGGCACTGGCCAATTCCCCGGTGGGCAACCAGTGAGGGGACTGGTTTTGGACCCCTGGGGGTGAGGCGGGCGTTTTATGTTACCAGGAGCTGGTTTTGCAGCATAGCTGCAATATCGGCCCCCTGCAACAAAAGCAGCTGCAGTGTTTTTCACGCCCCCCCTCATCCCCCGCTGCCGGTCCAACTCAATTGCCAGGGCCACTTTTGCATTTCTAGCCAGCCCTGATTTCACAGGCACTTTTTATCCTACCCCAGAAGCAATTTTAGATGAATTGGCAAAAAAGTTTGTCATTGTGAAATAACTTTGAGAAGACTGGTTTCAGGATGCTTTTTGTTGTCACCAGCAAAAGCTACTTTTTTTGTTTTCAATGCTTTCAAATTACATGTCAAAGCCTATTGTCCTTAGCATTTAAATTCTATCAAATCTACCAAACATTTTGTAAGTTGTTCTTTTTTTAAGAAGTAACTTTATTAGCATTTTTTCAACAAGCATTACGTGCAACTCAGTTAAATACTGGTGTTTACAACCTTGGTCAAAGCCAAAGAATTAGTAGACACGGCACAGCTGTGCAGAATATTGTTGAGATCCCCATTTCAATCACATTACACAGCCCAGAAAATATCTAACATGTTCCCAATTCTCATATTCCACCCCCACATCAAAATAAAACTGCAAAGGACCCCATAAGTTGCCTTGTTTTTGTAGTCATCCTAAGGCCTCCTGTATTGGGACTGCCAGGATCCTGCACCTTTTCATCCCTGTTATTCAACCCTCTTCAGTAAAGGATTCCGCTGCCTGCCACTTCTAAAGCCAAGTAAGGTTATTCATTGAAGTAAAACATTTGTAGAAAAATACATATTGCATATCTGTAAGGGGAGAGAAAAAGGGGGAAGGGAAGAATAAAGTCATACCTACACATATATGATATAAAAGGAACAAAAAGAGCAAAATAGAAAATATACAGGCATATAATTATTTAACAATATATCCTCAGCAAACCATACAAGAAATTAAAAAAAATAATAATGCCCTCCAAGGAGGTTTGGGAACTTCTTCTAATAAAGGACGATGATGAGTAAAATTACAAGCACAAGTATCTAAATAAATAGTAACAGGTGACCACGTATTATTATGTTTAATAAAAAGGGAAAGTGCTCTATCTAATCGATGATTGTAACACACACTGTACCACCAGGCCTGAAAAGAAAGTTGTGAGGATTGTTTCCAATTCTTAGAAATTTGCTGAAGGGCAACTGCAGTTGATACATCTAGAATATACAACATGTGAGGGTTTGTCAATGATCCGAAAGGGTTCTGAGAAAAATATTTGAGGGTGAAAATGCAATGATTTTTTGAAAAACAGAGTTAATTTGAAACCATACTTTTAACCAAAATTGATTTGTAAGTGGGCAAGAAAAAATAATATGGTATAAGTATGCATATGCAGCATTACATGACCAACAAGTGGGCAAAACATCTTGGATAAATTTATGTAGAGCGTCTGTTGTGATCATGAGTCTGTTGTATATAAAGAAAAGAGTTTGAGTACTGGCAGCAGAGCATGATGATTTCCGAATTCGCAACCAAAGATTATCCCAGAGTGAAACAGGCCATGAAGTTTGAAAATCTCATTCCCATTGTAATTCAATATCCGAAGTTTGAAAATCTCATTCCCCATTGTAATTCAATATCCGAAGTTTGAAAATCTCATTCCCATTGTAATTCAATATCCGAAGTTTGAAAATCTTGTTCCCATTGTAATTCAATATCCGTTTTCTCTTTATGTTCTGGAGGTTTGGTAAGTAGTATAAATGGACAAGGCATTTGGATGGGTGGTTAGTATTGGAAGATGTTTATGAAGTGACGGAATAGGAGTATGTGAAGCTAAAGGGGTAAGTACAGAAGTAATATGCTGGATTAATGTATTACAGCCTGCCACTTCTGATTACATTGTGTTGATCGAGAACCAGACCCAGGTTAAAACTTTTAGACATGTGTTGACCTCAAGGAACTCGACTACATATAGTAAAGTGAATTTCGCACAAAAAGGGACAGGCCAACTCATGACCTCCTGATGTAGGCTGATAATTTCTGACCGGAATGGCTGCTACACAGACCCAGACCTTGTGTAATAAATCACCTTTAAATGTATGGTACTACAAATAAGTTCTTTCAAAGAACCCAATTAGTTTGGTCCAATACATTTGAATGCATCATTTCCTGACATTCTTTACCTAAATCGCTTTGTGGGATGTCCACAGTGTTCTGTTTAAAAAGTTGTTATTTTAAGTTCAATTTAGTTGAGAACTGTGCAAGTGGACTCGTTTAAAATGAACTACTTTCCAAGATGATTTAAAAAATTGCATCCACAAACCCAACACCCTGAAATGACTACTTTCTCGTAGTGTTTTATACTGGAGCGTTTGTTATTTATTTCAAACTTATAAAAAATAAAATAACTGAATATGATGCCAAACTTAAATATTATGTTGATACCAATATTAATGAATACATTTTTCAAAACGTTACTAAAAATAAACACCTCGAATTCCTTGCTGTACCTGAAAGAGCGAGAAATGGTAGCACAAGGACTCTGAAGTTGGCATCAGGCCTCACAGTTTGAATAGTTAGACTGTCACTTCTCTTCTTGAAGTAATTGGGCCTCCGGTGGTCACTGATGCGAGGAAATCTCCTGAGTCCTGTTTTAATGTGTTCCAGCTCTTACCATGACCCCTGAGGGGCGATAGATTTTGAGATTCTTCTAACTGTGCGCTGGACAGTAGAAGTAAAAAAAAAAACCTCACCTTTCTATGCTTGGTGAAAGATGTAAAGCGCTGGACTCAAATTGTAGGTCACATTCATTCCCCTACATAAACTCCGAATTGGAGATTTTTTTAGGTCTCGGCCTATTCCATTCCGCAGGAATGAATAGGACAAGTCTATTGCGGTGAAAGAGTTAAACTAAGCTCTCCAAAAAAGCGGATTTCCACGAGTGCATTTGCTCTCGTGCACAAGCTTTTGTCCGAGCCGCCTGCCTCCAAGAGCTTCACATCCAAGCCATCTGTTACTTCCCCAGCGTGGTGCCGCCAGCAGCTTCACTTCAAGGGGTTCCGCTCCACCCCCTGCTGCATCAAAGGCTTTCATTTCGTGGACGCTGAGTTTTTTTTAATGCCCCTTCAGGCCACAGACTTGCTCCATTACTTGCGTCTTATTTTTTTATGTGATACAAGTCACATCATAAGTACAAAGTGTGGCGCCTGACTTTTATTTTGCTGTTTCCGTCATTGCATCTAATTATTTGATACAAGTTTCATGCTTTTGGTAAAATGTATTTATTTTCCTTTACTGCGCGCAAACACGCAGACCACAGCCTCTCTCTCAGTCAGCTGCACGTTCATCTATTCCACCCCCCTCCCTCTCATGCACGCTCTTCGCTCTCCAAACCCATTACTCAGGCCACAGACTCCATTACTTGCGTGCTATTCTTTTAGGTGATACAAGTTGTCATTGCATCCAAATATGTGATACAAGTCACACAAGTACAAAGTGTGGCGCCCGACTTTTATTTTGCTGTTTCCGTCATTGCATCTAAATATATGATACAAGTTTCATGCTTTTGGTAAAATGTATTTCTTTTCCTTTACTGCGCGCAAACACGCAGACCACAGCCTCTCTCTCAGTCAGCTGCACGTTCCTCTATTCCACCCCCCCTCCCTCTCATGCACGCTCTTGCAGAGGCCGCCGCACCCTCCCGTAAGGGTGGGGGAGGCTTGAAGGCCGGCGCCATAACCCTCGTGGTGCCACTAGCGGGGGTAAACTGGTTCTGGGCGCTTTGATGCGCCCAGGAACCAGCGGAAGCGGGGTGCGCACCAGCCACCCGACCGGAAGTGACCTGTTGACCTGAGCGCCCCCAAAGGGCGCCCAATGGTCAACCTGGCTTTGTTTGAACCCCCCAATCAGGGGGACTCACCTGAGGCCGGCATGGAGGGCTCAGGAGGATTTAAGCGACGCCGCCTCCCAGCAGAAGCACAACGCCTTCGAGGAGCTGGGAGAACGGCGCAACAACAACGACTGAAGGAAAGAGGCGACGCGGCGAAGGACGAAGCTGAAGAAGGCGAGGCCACGGTTGGAAGATACAGGTCATCGTCTCCGAAGACGCCTCGTGGAGTACGGCGCGCCGTGCCAGCTCCTCCGAAGCGAATACCAGGTAAAGCGGCAACAAGCTCAGAGCCCGGGGTAAGCACACGCAGTTAGCTGTGCCCCAGCTGACGGCCTGACGCAGACAAACCAAGAAGCCACACGGAAGTGCGCAGACGATCACGACATGTCGGAGGGCCAGCCAGACGAGAGGGCAGAGGTACTGATGAAGATCCGTGAATTAGCGGCCATCCACGGTGACGACTGGCTCCACCCTCACTTGGGTAAAGGGAAAGAAAACAGACCGGTGGAACAGGCAGACGAAGAACCAGGGCCTTCCGCACCCAAGAAGCTAAAAAACACGCCGATGAAGAGAACATCCAAGAGGAAACCTCCGAGGAAAGTACGGCAGAAACCTCTTCCGTCGAGACCGGAGGACAGCGACCAGGGCGAGACGACCAGCAAAAAGAAAAAGGGTGAGCATATTAGCGACATCGTAAAGGAATGTTTAAAATCGCTGGCGCCGGGGCTACTTAGTGGCACAGGGCAAGGAGTGGCAGGGCCTAGGGAGCAGCGCGCAGAGGAAGCAGCAGGTCTCACGTGGCATATGGTCGATCCAGGGTGGGCCCGACAAACAAGAGTGCAGGAGCAGGTAAGCTTGTCCGCCCAAGGTGAACAGATTTCCCCGCTACCCGGGTGGGGTTACGGCCCCGTTTCGGGAAGCCCACCTCCGAGCGGAGTAGGCAACGATCATTACATCAGGCCATCCCCTGGTCCGGCGTCCCTGACTACGAAGGCCACTGGCTTGGCATGTCTCATCCCTCTTGCAGTAAAAGAGAGGATATGGCGCAAGGAATTCATAGACATATTTTCGCTGCTAGAAATTCAGCTAGAGGGGCTCGATCTAACCACGTGCGACAGGAAGGAGGAGGACAGGAGAGAAAGGCGCGGGGCCAGAAAGGAGCGCAATTTCGACAATTGGCTAGATGCGTTCAGAATCATGGCATGCATTATAGTGGAAAGGTTCCCACATTGCGCTGCTGACTTGTGGCTATACGAGGCCAACATCCACCTAGCACAGAGGCAGTTCCCTGGGGATGCCTGGTTAGAGTACGATAAAAGGTTTAGATAAAAAATGCAGAGGCACCCCGAAATGGAGTGGAATGAGGAGGATGTATCGGGGTTCATCCACAAGATGCTTACGGCTAAGGAGGTTAGGTCCTGGGCGGGCAAAAGCGACCAGCCCTTTCGGAGCTCATACCAAAAGGGGAAGAGTGGTACATACCAGAGGCAGTCGAACGGGAGATCGTACTCCCCAACCGCAGCTAAGGCGATCTGTTGGAGATACGAGGCAGGGGACTGCTCATGGGGCTCCGCTTGTAAGTTTCAACACGCATGCGCCAGCTGCGGGGGCAAGCACGCTTCCGCTGCATGCAAAGGTTCCAAACACGAATCGAAAAGGGAAAAGAGAGAAAAGAGCAAGAAGCGTTAGCCCTAATGCAGGGAAAAGGGGGGGACTGGTGGACATTAGTAAGTGCCAGCTGGCCCGATCCCCCATTAGTACACAACGGCTGCGCAGATTGGCGAACAAATACCCGAACAAAACAGATGCCAGGATACTGGTAGAGGGCTTCGAGCAAGGCTTTGTTATCCCATTCCGGGGCCCGCTCCCCTCGGCGGGGGCGAGCAATTTGAAGTCGGCAAGGCAACACCCCGAGGTGGTTAGCGCCAAGATAGAAAAAGAATTGAACCTGGGTAGAGTTGAGGGCCCCCTCCCAAAGGAAGTACAAGAGGGCATAGTCGTCTCCCCACTAGGCGTGGTTCCCAAGAAAGAAGAGGGTCAATTCAGGCTGATACACCACCTTTTGTTTCCGGAAGGTTCCTCCGTGAACGACGGTATCGACCCCGAAGCTTGCTCAGTGGGCTACGCGTCAGTCGACGACGCAATTGAGCTGGTAAAGGCGGCAGGCATAGGAGCCCTCATGGCGAAAGCGGATATTGAATCAGCGTTCCGCCTATTGCCGGTCCACCCCTCCAGTTTCCACCTACTGGGTTTCCAATGGGGTGAGGAGGTGTTTATTGACAAAGCCATGCCCATGGGCTGCGCGATATCATGCGCATATTTCGAGCAGTTCGCCACTTTCTTAGAATGGGCGCTTCATGACCAGCACCAGGAGGGTGGAAAACTGCACTACCTAGACGATTTCCTGTTCACAGGCCCGGCAGGTTCCTCAGTTTGCGCTAGCACATTGGCAGCCTTCGAGGATCTAGCCAGGTCCCTAGGGGTCCCCCTCGCAAAAGAAAAAACGACAAACCCGACCACGAGGCTTACGTTCCTGGGCATAGAATTGGATTCTATAGCAGGAACGGCCAGGCTGCTTGCAGACAAAGTAAAGGAATTTCGCGAGGAAGTATCGAAGCTATGGGGTCGGAAGAAAGCCACCCTGAGGGAGATCCAAGGAGTGATTGGTAGACTTAACTTCGCGGCTCGGGTAATCCCGCCCGCCAGGGTATTTTCGAGGCGCCTAACAGGGCTAACGGCCGGCGTCACCCACAAACACCACCACATCAGATTGAGCGCAGGCGTGAAACACGACCTGCAGGTGTGGGACGAGTTCCTACAAGATTTCAATGGGGTGCGGATGTGGAGAGAGGGGTGGGTAACGGCCGAACAGATAGCTCTTTAGACGGATGCGGCCGGAAGCCTGGGTTTCGGCGCGGTCCTGGGAAACAGTTGGTGCGCCAGCCAGTGGCCGGAGGAGTGGCATGCGCAGGGGCTCACTAGGAACATCACGTTTCTCGAGCTGTTCCCGATAATTGTAGCACTGACCATCTGGAGAGAAGAAATAAAAAATCTGAAACTCACGCTGTGGTCAGATAACATGGGAGTAGTGCAGGCCATTAACAGAGGCGCAGCGAGATGCCCGGACCTGCTGAGGCTAATGTGGCGGTTAATTAAATTACAGCTGGTAAGGAATCTGGAGCTGAGGGCACGCCACGTGCCAGGGTCAAGGAACTCGGCAGCAGATGCACTCTCCCGGTCCCAAATGAAGCGGTTCATAGAACTGGTGCCCGGGGCAGACAGGGAGATGACCCCCTTTCCACCGTCCCTCTGGGACCTGGGGGAGTAGACTTATCCTGGCTGATAGGGCAATCACTTACCGCGGAGGCAAACAGAAGATACAGGACTTACGCGAACACGGTAATGAGAGTTGGGGGTCTAAAATCGCTGGAAGACAGGGCGAAAACTCGCACGGCAGTGGAGAAATTCATACAATGGGCATTTAAGTCGAAGAAAACGAGATCATGGGCACATGCGCATTTGTCCGCCATCGCCCATTTCGCCAGGCTTTAAACAGGCGAGGACCCAACCACCTCGGCCTATTTAAAGGCGGCCCTAAAAGGCTGGAGAAGGGTTGAAGGCAAAAAGAAGGACAACAGGCGTCCCATCGATTTCGCCAAGCTGGGGCAGCTCCTGGGAGCCCTCACGGGCTTAATATCAGACAAATATGAGCTACTACTATTTAGGGCGGCATTCACCACGGCTTTCTTCGGAGCATTCCGAATCAGCGAATTAGTAGCTCCCAGCAAGGTCGGGCCCAGCGCAGCAATGCCTGCAGGCAAGAGACATTAAACCAATGGCGAAAGCAGTGGAATTAACGCTGAGACAGTCCAAAACGGACAGGGCAAGGAGGGGGACGACGATACGTCTCCATTGCATCCCAGAGGCTGGGCTTTGCGCGGTATGCTGGCTATTTAGGTACATGGGGGCACGACCAGCTGGTGAGGGCCCCCTCTTTATACATAAGGATGGAAGGAACCTGAGTAAGTTCCAGTTTACAGCTATAATGCGCCAAGGCCTTGGCAAAGCCGGGTATCGCGCGGCATCGTTTGCCTCGCACTCATTCAGGATCGGCGCAGCGACCTCGGCAGCGCAGCATGGCATGCCTGAGGACAGTATCCAGGCGGTGGGCAGATGGCGCTCCAAGGCGTACAAGTCGTACATACGCCCCCACCTCTTATAAAACATTTTTTAAAAAAGGGACAAAAAAAAAAAAGCCCCAAGGGGGAGAGGGGGAGGTGGTCACTTTGGGATGCCGCACGGCAGGGTGATAGCCCCCTCGTAAGTACACACGGTGCGCAGAAGGCCACCTAACAGAATGCTTTCTCTCGATAGGGGGACGCCCGCGGCTGGTCTGGGTGGTGGGACATTCATTCGTGTCCCGAATGGAGTCTTGGTGGCGGCAAGGGGGCCACAGCATAAGCAGGCCCAAATCGACGTACATCCGCTCGATAGGGCAGCCGGGTATGAGATGGGAGCAGCTACTGCCGACGCTGGACGGCCTCATGGCAGATTCGGCCTGGCTGCCCGACGTCCTGATCATCCACCTTGGGGGCAACGACCTGACCCGGCTGGGGCGAAAAGCAGTCGGGCAGGCCATCCAAAAAGATCTCACCAAGACAGCAGCGAGGCTGGGTCCCACAACGATAGTCTGGTCCGAAATGATCAGCAGGAAGTATTGGAGAGGTGCCGATTCCAACAAGGCCGTCGATAACGCAAGGAGGAAATTAAATGTCGCGATGCACAAGTTTTGCCTCGCCAATGGCCTGGAATCAATCCGGCACGGCCTCATCCACCCAGGCCGCCCGGAACTCTACGGGCAAGACGGGGTGCACCTCTCCGAAAAGGGGATGGAGGTGTTCTGGGATAACTTGTGGGATGCAATGACACTCGCAGGTTGCAATTAAAAAAAAAAAAAAAGATAAAGATATACACAAGTATGGGAAAAGGTGGGAGCCACGAACCAGGTGCAGGGGGGGGAGCCGCAGTAAGTCGTGAGCCTCCCTGCGGCGTGGCGGAAATCCTACACTGGTTGGCTAAGAAAACACACCGGCGGGCGGTGTGTAAGAGGATGGCCACTCACTTTTGAATGCCGCACGGCAGGGTGACGTGGCGGCATAAAGGAGGGGAGTAACAGGAGGAGACGGCACGCGCGGCCCAGACCCGGCCGGACGGCAGGGCGCAAATGGTAGCGAGCTGGGGACCTAACTCCCGACAGGAAAGCTCCCCTCCGCAACACGCAGAAAGCGTGGGCAACCAACCACTGGAGCACCAATAGACTGGCAACAAACTGGTTTGTGTACAAGCCCCATTTTCGAACTAATGAGGGCATAAAAAAGACTGACACCTGTTATCACAAGATGGTGTCATAATTTGTATATGGCAATTATGATTGATGTTTAATGTTCGTAAAATGGAAGATTGCTTGAAACCAGTTTGTGTTATTAATATGTCTTTGGTTATTAATAAACTGCAGCCAACAACGACCACTACTAATACCAGTTATTGTTGGCTGACATTATTTCCCACCATTGGCAACAGCAGAATGCGGGGGCTGGTAAGTATGTATGCTTGGGTCACCGCGGAATGGGCACATGCGAGGGTTATTGCAGAGGCCGCCGCACCCTCCCGTAAGGGTGGGGGAGGCTTGAAGGCCGGCGCCATAACCCGCGTGGTGCCACTAGCGGGGGTAAACTGGTTCTGGGCGCTTTGATGCGCCCAGGAACCAGCGGAAGCGGGGTGCGCACCAGCCACCCGACCGGAAGTGACCTGTTGACCTAAGCGCCCCCAAAGGGCGCCCAATGGTCAACCTGGCTTTGTTTGAACCCCCCCAATCAGGGGGACTCACCTGAGGCCGGCATGGAGGGCTCAGGAGGATTTAAGCGACGCCGCCTCCCAGCAGAAGCACAACGCCTTCGAGGAGCTGGGAGAACGGCGCAACAACAACAACGACTGAAGCCCACCCACCCACACCTAAGGAACAGCAAAGTCGCAGTGCTGGATAAGGGAAGGGGCGTTAGCGGAAATCCTACACTGGTTGTCTAAGAAAACACACCGGCGGGCGGTGTGTAAGAGGATGGCCACTCACTTTTGAATGCCGCACGGCAGGGTGGCGTGGCGGCATAAAGGAGGAGAGTAACAGGAGGAGACGGCACTCGCGGCCCAGACCCGGCCGGACAGCAGGGCGCAAATGGTAGCGAGCTGGGGACCTAACTCCCGACAGGAAAGCTCCCCTCCGCAACACGCAGAAAGCGTGGGCAACCAACCACTGGAGCACCAATAGACTGGCAACAAACTGGTTTGTGTACAAGCCCCATTTTCGAACTAAGGAGGGCATAAAAAAGACTGACACCTGTTATCACAAGATGGTGTCATAATTTGTATATGGCAATTATGATTGATGTTTAATGTTCGTAAAATGGAAGATTGCTTGAAACCAGTTTGTGTTATTAATATGTCTTTGGTTATTAATAAACTGCGGCCAACAACGACCACTACTAATACCAGTTATTGTTGGCTGACATTATTTCCCACCATTGGCAACAGCAGAATGCGGGGGCCGGTAAGTATGTATGCTTGGGTCACCGCGGAATGGGCACATGCGAGGGTTATTCACTCTCCAAACCCATTACTCAGCTCACAGACTCCATTACTTGCGTGCTATTCTTTTTGGTGATACAAGATGCACGCTCTTCTCTCTCCAAACCCATTACTCAGGCCACAGACTCCATTACTTACATGCTATTCTTTTAGGTGATACAAGTCGTCATTGCATCCAAATATGTGATACAAGTCACACAAGTACAAACTGTGGCGCCCGACTTGTATTTTTCTGTTTCCGTCATTGCATCTAAATATATGATACAAGTTTCATGCTTTTGGTACATTTTTTCTTTTCCTTTACTGCGTGCAAACACCCAGACCACTGCCTCTTTCTCAGTCAGCTGAACGTTCGTCCATTCCACCCCCTCCCTCCGTCTCATGCACGCTCTTCGCTCTCCCATTTTTTTTATCACAAACCCCATTAATCAGGCAACAGATTTGCTCCATAACTTGTGTGATAGTCATGATTTTTAAAAGTCACTTAAGACCTACTCACTATGGCCTCTGCACCACAGAACATTTGTAAGAAAGACTACCACAAAGCTCTGCAATTGTGAGTACCATCATGTTTTCTTTTTCGTGGGACAGGGGGGGCGTCTGGGGACGAAACCACACCAGGATACTGGAGTGCTTTAAGCTCAGACATAAAGATTCTTATCTGTTGGCGGCCATCCGCTGTGAAATGCAAATCTGAGCTAAAGGAAACGAAAAACACAACGGCCCATCCACAGTCACATCATAAGTACAAAGTGTGGCGCCCGACTTGTATTTTGCTGTTTCCGTCATTGCATCTAAATATATGATACAAGTTTCATGCTTTTGGTACATTTCATTTCTTTTCCTTTACTACGCGCAAACACGCAGACCACAGCCTCTCTCTCAGTCAGCTGCACGTTCGTCTATTCCACCCCCCTCACTCTCATGCATGCTCTTTGCTCTACATTTTTTTAAATCTCAAACCTCATTACTCAGGCCACAGACTTGATCCACAAATTGTACTTTGCTGTTTCCATCTTTGATTTTAATTATGTGATACACATCATAAATACAAAGTGTGGGCACAACTTGTATTTTGCAGTTTACGTCATTACATCAAAATATGTAATACAAATCACATCATAATTGCAAAGTGTGGCAAAAGAATTGTATTTTGCATGTTTACATCACTGCATCACAAAAATATACAAGTCACATCATAAATACAAAGTTTGTCGCAAGACTTGTATTTTGCTCTTTACGTCATTCCATCCAAATATATTTGACAAGTCACATCATAAATACAAAGTGTGGCAACAACTTGTATTTTAATGCTTACGTCAAGACATCAAAATATGTGATACAAATCACGTCATAAATACAAAGTATGCCGCACAACTTCTAAACATTTACCAATGCTGTTCACTTTTTTAACGGAGGCCATTTAAGTATGCCTTTTAAGTATGAACAAGTCCTAATGTTTCTCAAAACCGCCCACTGCTTCACAATTTTAACGACTACCAGGCCATGTCTCAGATTTCTACTCCCCCCCTCCCCACAGCAATACCAAGAGCTTATTGTACTTCCATCCTCCCAGTCTTGTTTTCTTCACAAGGATGAAGTTTTTTTTCAAGTGGAAAAAAAATTGCAATTATCTAGTACAAAAAAAGGTGGTGTTACTTTGACCACAATACCTACATTTACAACACAAGCATTTTTTTATCCCTTGTTTTTCTGATCTTCTGCCCTTTGTAACACTCTTTTTTGTGCCTTTCTAGCCTCAGCATCACCACTTCATCACTCAGCGCTAACCCAGCATCACTCAGCACCACCACATTATCACTCAACACCACCACACAAACACTCATCAACACCACAGCACCACTCATCACCACTACAGCACCACTCACCACCAACACAGCAACACTCAGCACCACTCAGCACCACCACAGCATCAATCAGCACCACCACAGCACCACTCAGCACCACCACAGCATCACTCAGCACCACCGCAGCAACACTCAGCACCACCACAGCATCACTCAGCGCTACCCAGGTTATAGGTGTCACACTTGCAAAAGTTATAACTATTAGTATTGTAAATGACAAATATATTACTTTAACTAATTTCAAAACAAAAACATAACAAAAAATTGTCATTTACAAAACCAATAGCTCAAACTTACCTATTGCGAGACCTATTGCATTGCAAATGCTTGTTTTAAAGTGCCCAGTGCTCTTCCTTCCACTGCTCTTGGGGCTCCTTGGCGGGGGCTCCGCGCTCATCCGCTATGCCGTTCCCGAGGAGGCGCAGAGGGGTTCCCAAGTGGGGAACCTGGTGGCAGACCTGAGACTGGAGCTCCGGGCGCTGGTAGAGCGCCGGATGCGGGTGGTGCCCGTCGGAGCGGGCCGACGCTACCTGGAGGTGGACCTGGAGAGCGGGGCGCTGTATGTGAACAAGAGGATGGACCGGGAGCAGCTGTGCGGCCCGGCCGTGCCCTGCCTGCTCACCCTGGAGGTGGTGGCCGAGAAACCCCTGGAGCTGCACAGTGCCGTGGTGGAGATGCAGGACATCAACGACAACGACCCTGCCTTCCTGCCCGGGGACATGCGGCTGGACATCAGCGAGTCCGTGGCCCCTGGGGCGCGCATCCCGCTCGAGAGCCTGCAGGACCCTGATGTGGGGGTCAACTCTGTGCAGAACTACAGGCTGAGCCCCAATGGGTACTTCACCCTCAGCGTCCATACGGGGGGAGAGGGCACCAAGTAGCCAAGTAACTGAGAGTGGCCTGTCCCGCCAAGGACTCTCCTGGATTTCTTTACTTTTTCTTTTGTCCTGCCCGCCATTTTGCTGCTGCTCTCGGATGCTTTTCTCTGGACCCTGACTTGCCATCTTGTCCATTCCCTCGTCCTTTAACCCTCTTCCCTCGTTTCCCCCTTGACGATCCTCAAATGTTTCTTCCCTTTTCTGATTTGCCTTTTCCCGATACCCGTACATCCCTCCCACCCTCCCTTGGTGCTGGGACTGCATCCCCCCTCCGACCCCACTTAATGGAACTCTGCTTTTCTGTATATAGAGATAAACTCTAATCACTAGTATATGCAGTAGACCTTTGTACTCTCTACCACTCCTATGTGACTCTTAGAGTATATCCATTTGTATCCCTTCCCTATGTATATAGAGATAACTCTAATCACTAGTATATGCAGTAGACCTTTGTACTCTCTACCATTCCTATGTGACTCTTAGAGTTTATCCATTCGTAGCCCTTCCCTATGTATATAGAGATAACTCTAATCACTAGTCTCTTCTTTGTGTGACTTTACATCTTGTACATTTGCAATTTTTTCTGTTTGTATCTTTTATGTAACGCATGTAATCATTAGTCCTTATGTTTTGCAACTGGTTCTTATGTAAAGCGCTCTGACACCTTCGGGTAAAGTTCGCGCTATATAAAATCGCATTATATAAAATTTAAAAAAATGTAAAACAGATTCATATTCCTGGGCACCAGCGGCATCAGGAGTGAAAGGTGAGTAGTTTGGGCCAACAAGTTACTATTTGATTGGAGAACTTCTGTTCTTAAACTCCCGTGTGTTTGATTGACACCTCATCGGGCCATGAAATTAGGGTGGGTGGTGTTGTGTTTGCATCTCGAGGTCTCTAGGGGTGGGTTCACTGGTTTCCAAGCACTCAGCTGAGCATATCACTTAAACGCAGGGTGAGAGGGCAGCACCTGGCAGGGCACCCCTCCCTCCCTGTGACTGGATAGGATCCGGCGGCAGGCACGTACACATGTTTACTGCAGCGGATCGCCATGTGCTCCTGGGCAGCTGAGCCTCATCACAGCTTTTAAGCCTTGGAAAAACATACTGTGACTCTCACTTACTACAATCACAGCACGGCGACTGGTGAAACCCTAGCTGGACTGCTCCCAGGCCTGTCTGACAGGCCCATTCATCTCTCATCGCCAGCTGACAGAGCCCCGGGTTGGCGTTCGTACCCTCTCAGCGTGTATGTTAATGATCCTGGCCATCTTGTAACTGAAAACCTTGCCCTTGAAACCAATAGAGTAACTGCTAGGCGATGAAAAACATTTCCATAAAAACACAAGCTTCTTTTATTCCCAAATGAATTCCATACAATTATTAATTAAAGTAGAAACATCTAACTGTGTACCCTAAATAAAAATGTGCAATATTTGCTGTACGAGGTGACCCATTATATAAGTCCATATTCATAATGACTACAAAAACATAAAAAACTTTAGGGCTTATGTACAAGCCCAGTGCTCCGCCGGAACGTCACTTTTTTTGATGTTCCGGCGACACACACTGAGGCTTAACAATAGCACCCGCATCCCCCAAATGTTGGGGGGCCCACCAACCCCCCAGTTCCAGGCACCCTCTGACACTGTGCACGGCTGACCTGAGCTCATGGCTGGGGTGCTTATTTACAAGCCCCTTGCACCGCCGGTATGTCACTTTTTCCCATATTAAAAGAGCCTGGAGCATGCAGGCCCCCCTCAATGCACTTTACATGGGGGGGGGGACTCAAATGTTATTATGCCACTGGGCGCACTGTGCAGAGCCATATTTACAAGGCCACGGAAAGCCACCCTGCGTGGCTTTTTATGGCCTCATAGATATAGTGTAAAGCAACGCAGTCCTAGTCGCTCCGTTGCGTCACACTGTCTCAGGGAGGCATGCAATGAGAGTTGCGGTGGGTGTTCCCACTCCACGCTCATGGTTTTTGACACATTCCCAGATTGAGAACACAGTGTAAATCTGGGAATAAGTCAAAACCCTGCACCTCCCCAGGGGTGACTTATCGGTTGTTTTTGTGAAGGAAAGTGCCCCTTACTGCACAAAAACAACCTGATTTCAACGCAGGTACCCCTGCACCATGGTGCAAGGGTGCCTGAGTTGGTGCTAGCCAGCCATTTGTGCGCCAACGCATTTGTGCGCCAACGCAGTGTAAGAGGACAGGAATGCACCGTATGTTATACATACGGTGCTTTCTTGCCCTTTTCTTTTGACACAATGCTGAAAAGTGACATACATACATGCATCAAATTGTTGCAAATGAGGTCCTAAGGAGGTCCTTTGTTTACTGTTCCCTGCGTGTTAACCCCTTCAGTGCGCGCAAAATTTTCGCGCTGCGCAGGAGTTTTTATTAGTGGGCGGGATTCGGACGGCCGGGGACCGTCCTACGAACACGCCCACTATAACTTGCGCCCCCGCAATGCACTGCTGATGACGTCACATATTACATCACTCAAGACATGGTCAGTGACATCACTGATGACATGGGTCTCGCATTTTCTGACACCCCTGTCCTGCTGTGCTGCATTGCCGTAGATGTCCAGGGGGACTGCATCGCAAAGCCTGCCTTGCCGGTTACCACGTAATCAGAAAGCGCCAGGAGTTGCTTAAAACTGGGTCGTGGGCTCCCGCAGTGCGGGTCCTGCATTTGCTGACATCCCTGCTGTGCTGCATTGCCGGAGAGGTCCGGGGGACTGCATTGCCCAGCCTGCCTTGCCGGTTACCACGTAATCAGGAAGCGCCTCGAGGCGCTTAAAACCGGGTCGCGGGCTCCCAAAGTCTGCGCCCTTCCAAGCCAGGAAGAGGCAGGGCAGGGCCAGACCCCTTTCATCCGACCTTTGGGACAAAACTCTGAAGTCTTTCAAGGTACTGTGCTGTTCAAGGGTCATGCAGCATATCTTGTCGTGCCGCTAGTTATACCCCTCTGGGAGCCTTGAAGTTGTATAAATATAGCATAAGTGTGTTAAGGTTTTAAAGGTTACTATCCTCTATTTTCCACAAACATCCTAACTTGTGATCCTGTCGTAGATCTAAAATATCCATTTGGGTGTAATGGGTAAAAGGAAAACTATGGAGGGCACAGGGGGGACAAGCGGTCTTGCTGGTGGGGCAGGTAAAGGGGAAAAGGCCAGAAAAATAACAAAGATAGCAAATGTGTCTAAGAACTGTGTTATGAATAGAAATGACAATCTCATCACAGAATGCGAAGGGTTATTAGGAGTTGATCTTCCTGTTCCCTTTGACCCTGCTAACTCTTTACCTGTAAGAAAAACAATTCCCTTGCGTTCAACCACTGTCCCGCCAACGTTTCAGAAGACTTATCTCAAGACTATAGTAGCTAACCTGGAGACCACACAATTAGGCCCTGATTCGCAGCTGATGATTGACACCTCATGCCAATTGCCCATCTCTCCTGTCCAGGATGCTATTTGTCATATTGAGCCCTCAACCATTTGTACAAATCGATTTGCAGTTTTGGTTGGGGAGCCTGACTCCTGTGAGGATGTACAATCCTCACATTCCATCATAACCTCAAAGAAGAATTTAATTGAGTTAGATGCCACCCTTTCTTCTTCAACACAGACCCTCCTCCAGACCGTAAATTCACTCAGGGAGGAGGTTGGGTCTTTGAAGACAATGATCTAGGCGCTTGTGGCCACTGTAAAACTGCTAGCTCATAACAAGATATTACACACACCATTTTCTTCTGTACCATCCAACTTACACCAGGTAGCAATGCCAGGAAACCCAATAGATAGTGCCCTGTTATCAGCTCCCACAGTCCTATCTGGACAAGCCGCTATGGTTCTGCCAGTTAAGCTGGCAGGTCCTCCTGGAATCCCCCCCCCCCCGATATTCTGCAAAATCAACCATACTCTAAAGTCACTTTAAACTGTAGAAGGACGATTGACGTTTTGCCTGTTTCACTCTTGGGCAGAAATGTAACATTTCAACAGAGTAAACAACTTCCCTGCCCCCCCAGCACAAGCACAGATAGTTTTTATGATCAATGTGCCTAACATTTGTTCAAAAGGCAGATATGGGAATGAGGACTTCCTGATAAATAAGTCCATACATTGGTTACGCCACGTTAGGTGTTGCTGCTCACTGATTAGAGAAGATGTAGTCAGGGCATGGAGATGCACGTCCATTAGTCAACTCACAGACTCACAGACTGTATCAAACTTACCCTGACCAACCCTATCTTGGTGGAAAACCTCTTGGCACTAGAATATAGGACCTGCTCTCCCAATTCTTCATCTTTTCAGGTTAGGTATTTCCCTACAAATACTGTAGCCAGGGATCATGATATTGCAAAGCTACTACACTCACTAAGAGGATTGTCTATGTCAGGTCCACCAGCCTCGACAGGAATTACAACTCACCCGAACCACTAATATTCAAAGTGCCTCTAGCAATACTCGATCAGTTACTATCTCTGGCAAATTTCCAACCCTGCTAAAACTTAACAGCCATAGCGGTGACCTAGCATGCAATTTGAGGGACCAGGGGCCACTAATATCTCTGCTCCACTTCCCGTCCCACGTGCTTGACACAACAAACCCCTCTGAGCGATGGAATTCTAATATCCCTGCTTAAAATTCTTTCGTGGAATATTGCAGGTCTCCATAGCAAAATGTTGTTACTCGACTGGAACGACTTGATTGAGGAACATCACATTTTCATATTCAAAGAAACTTGGAGCTTAACCCCATTATATAAATCTGGTTATACCTGCTTTTTAAATCTGCTATCTCTATGGGGAGGGGGCGGCCATCTGGAGTCGTTATTGTTTGGGTTAAGATCGATATGGGCTGCCAAATCATCGAACATCACTGTGACAGCCCAGATATTATGTGACTCTTGATTAAAGGAAGCAAAGGTGGAAAAACTCTTGAATTGTTTAACGTTTATTTAAAGGGAACACCAGGGGGCAAATTGTCAAACGTTGTCCTAACTTTAGAACAGGAATTATCCAACTGCCCACCAAATTCTTATGTTATGATTGCCGGAGATTTTAATTGTACTTTCGAGCCATTAGGTTCTGAGGACTTGTTGGGGACAGAGGAAGATGACATCAAGTGGGGTGTCCCATTGTTAAATATCCCTCCCATCAAAAATGGTCCCAAACAGTAATACAGATTAGCACACTTGTCATAGAAATCGGACTAAGGGCTGTGAATGGCAGAACCCCCTCTGATGTTATAGCAGCTAATACATATTACAGAGTGAATTTCCCCTCACAAATTGATTATATATTAGTAGACGTGAGACTCTGTAAAATGATAATAGATATGGAAGTGGTCCCTTCCTCTGACAGGGACCACAATACACTAAGTCTGAGTATGGAAACCCCCTGGGACCCTCATTTTTCCTTTAAACCAGGTTCCGGGGCCCCTTATGACAACTAAAGAACTGATCCCTTCTAATTGTAGAAGGTCCCTTAAATGGCCTAGAGTCACTGCCCAAGAATCCCAAATGGCTGGCATTAGTCACACCTTGAGTGAAAATACGCTTATATTAAGGGAGGACTATGATAAAATAGATGGCCAGGTGAATATACCAGAATTATACGATAGAATGACAGCTCAAATCGGGGTGTTCTTTATAGTGAACAATGCTGGTAAACCAAGTGGAGGTGTTAAAAAGTGCCATACCTGGTTCACCGGGGAATGTAGACAGAAAAAAGGGCCTTGGTTTTAGAAATAAAAAACAAAAATTGATCATTATTTAGAGATTCAAGAAAGAACTTTAAAGTCGCTGCTTATCGTGCTAAGCTCGAGTGGGACGAGTCCCATTGGCAGAACCCAAAAAATGCAAGCACAGCTAAAGACCCCAAAATTTTCTGGAATTTGGTTAGGCGGTCTGGTAATAAAGATCCAGACCTAATTCCTAACCATATCACAAGCCAAGATTGGTATAATGATTTTGGGAGCCTTTATTCAGGGACTAACTCAACTGCCCAAGTGGGATTAAAAGACCAACTAAGTGCTAACCCCACTTTGAATATCACGGACCTCTTCACATTAGAAGAAGTGGAGGTGGCCATAAAGAAAATAGTTCCAGCAAAAGCACCGGCACCCGACGGCCTCCCAGGAGATCTCTTCCTTACAGACTCCTGTAATTGGGCAAATTATATTATGCTCTTAATTAACTCAATCGCAAAGGGTAGTGCAGTACCAGAGTAATGGAAGGGCGCTGAGGTGGTACCCATGTTAAAATAAGGTGCAAGGGAAGACCCTGCCAACTACAGCCCAATCAGTTTGATAGATAATATGCAGAAAGTAGTTGGCAGTGTGTTACTGCAGACAATTCATCACTGGGTGGACGAAGAAAATATCCTCTCCCAATACCAAGTGGGATTTAGCGCCTGCACTGGGACAGTAGATCAAGCATTTAGGTTACTCTTAATTTATTGGAAGGTGGTCCTAATTGGCAAAGGCAGTCTTTATTTGGCATTCATTGAGCTCAGGACTGCCTTTGGCCTGGTCCCTCATGAACAGTTGTGGCATCTACTGGGCGAAATGGGAATCCCAACTTTGTTGCTGAATTTGCTGACTCGCCTACATGAGGGCAATTACGCCCAAGTGAGGTGGGGGTCCCAAGGTCAGAAAACAGATAGGATCCCAGTTAATAGAGGAGTTCGCCAGGGCTGCGTCTTGGCCCCCACCCTGTTCTCTTTATATATGAAGGGTGTGGTTAGCTTTCTCCAAGAGTTTCCATCTGATGCCCCTGCCCTGGCAGGCGATAGGGTCCCCACCCTTCTCTTTGCAGACAATACATTGCTTATATCTAAGACACCGGTATGGCTGCAAAAGGTTCTAGACAGATTCCACCTCTTGTGCGAGTCCAGGAGGCTGATCGTAAACACCTCCAAGACCAAACTTATGGTGTTTAATCCCTATAGGTCATATAGAGGCAATCTCACCTTAGACGGAACCCGCTTCGAAAAAGTCACAACGTTTGATTACCTAGGAATAAGGCTGGCTGAGAAAATGCAGTGGAGATACCACATAGACAAAATGCTCTTAAATCATAAATGTTTCGCAGGAGCATTAGCCAGAGAACATCGCTCCTCACAGAGTAGACCTTTGGCCCCTGCTCTTGCAATTTATGCAGCAAAAGCAATTAGTTCAGCACTCTACAGTGCTGAATTTTTGGGATTGAGAATGTGGATAGTATTAGGAGATCAGAACACACGTTTTTAAGAGATCTAGTGATGCTTCCCCTCAATGTGCCACTCAAACCATTGATGAGCGACATGGGTAGGCAGTCTTTTAAGGATGTAGCTAGGTTACGGTCTTTGTTATTTTGGGCCTGCTTGTGCCGGACTCCTGAGCTTACCAACTATGCCTCGACACTCACTGAAGTTATGGCTTTGGATGGCAGTTAAAGGATCAGCGGGGTCTAAACTCAAACAAATGCTCTTTGCACTCGGCTTTAAGGACTCGTGGGATATGCAAACCCCACCCAGTAAAGCTGAGCTCAAAAGGCACTATTGGGACTGGGTTAATGCCAAGGAGAATAGCAATTTAAGAGTAGGAAGGCTTACGGAAGAATTTTATCTTCACAAGCAGCATATCCTTTTAGAACCTTACCTAGATTTCATCCAGACACCACAAGATAGAGCACTTTATATACAGTTTAGGGTAGGTTCACTCCCGGTACGAGAGCTAACTGCAAAATGGAGCACCACACACCAAACACCAGTGGGGTGTCCCTGCTGCAAAGCGCCGACTGAGAGTGTGGCCCATCTTATGTTTGCCTGCCCTGCCTACAAAAGTGCTAGAACGAGATGGCTAAAGCCCATCTGCAGACAATTGGGCATATATGAACATGGCACAGCTCTACGTATTTTAAAGTCAGATGTGCGGACCCTTTTTGCAAGTGGTGTGGCCAAGTACCTCGGCCGTGTTTGGATAATAAGGTTTACATTTCTGAGTGGGGCATCCCAATGAATTACTATGTTTTTATGCTATTTTTTTAGCCTTAACGGTTTGCACAATTCATATTGCACTATTATTTTTACATTTCAGCCCTTCTTGTATAAAACAAAAACAAAAAAAACAAAAAAAACAAAAAAAAGCTTGTATTATGCGGGTAGGGCTGGAGTCGATTTTAATTTTAGCAGTGTCACAAGTTTTATCTGTTATGGTCTGCTTTTGCCATTCATGGGTAATGAGATTTTAATGAATTTAATGAACTGATGGATTTTTATACTCTTAATTGATGCTTCTTGATAACTCGTATTGTTTTTATATATTGATGAATGTAAGATTGCTAATGCTTTTAAGATAACTGTTATCGAATTAAGCTATTTTTGAACACTGATGACATCTCAAATGACATCACTGATGACATCACTGATGACACATCCAGTGACTGTGTGTTTCTGTAAAGTTTAAATATGTTTAATATATATAGGGAAAGGCGTATTGAAGAATGAGTGGGTGTATAAGTGTCTGAATGGATGATTTAGTAGGTGCGTGACTAACTCCATAAGTGAGTGATTAAACGTATCTTACTGAATGCATGGGTTAGTGACTAAACTGTGTGAATGTCTGTATCCGACTTACTGTTGGTGTGTAAGCGGCTACATGGGTTTGTAAATAGATACATGAGTGTCTATATGGGTTATTGATTGGTTGTCTGAGAATCTGTATTGGTGCCTGAGTGTTTATGTGGGTGGGGTGTGTGTGACTGTGCATAGATGTGTGAGTGGGTGATTCACTGGGTGCCTGGTTTCAAGAGTGCATCTGTGATGGACTGTATGCGTGGGTGAGTGTGTGTATGGGTGTGTTAGTGAGTGAGTGTATATCTTAGTGGTACATGTGTGAGTAACTACATATGTGAAAGGCAGTATATATGTGCGTTGGAGTATATAAATGGCTATAAGTGAGAGTGTGTGATTGTGAGAGTATGAGTGACTGTACGGGTGAGTGAGTGATGTGTGTGTAAACCTAAGAATTAGTGAGTGTTTATGTAGTTATTGCTGTTGGAGTGTCTATGGTTTTGAGAATGGCAGTCTGTAATTTAGAGTGGGTGTATCACAGGTTATATTAGGGTGTGAGAAGATGCATCAAATTATCACATGGAGGATGTCATCAGTGATGTCATTTGAGATGTCATCAGTGATGTCATCAGTGATGTCACTGATCATGTCTTGAGTGATTTAATATGTGACGTCATCAGCAGTGCATTGCGGGGCACGAGTTATAGTTAGCTGAACTAACTATAATGGGGGAAATTCTCTGGTTTTGTACGAGTGAAGTGACCACCTAACTATAACTTTCCCCAAAACCTATGGTTTTTTCATTGAATTTCTAAGGTTTTTTAAATGCTAATTTCTAACTATAACTTGCCTGGAACCTATGGTTTTTTCAGTGAATTTCAAAGGTTTTTCAAATGCTAGTTTCTAACTATGCCTACAGAGGTAGGACATGTGAAGAAAGAATAAATAACACACAGAAAGAAGCAAAACAAATGCAGAAAGATGAAACAGAAGTCCACAAAGATGAAGAAAAGTGCAGGAAGAAGCAAGACATGTGCAGAAAGAACGAACAGAGGAGCAGAAAGAGGCCTTAATCCAAAATCATCTTGTGCCCATAACTTTTTCAGAAGGGTACTGGTGGTAACTGGCTCTGACTAACCAGGCCTAGAGCCAGTGCTATGCTAAAAGACACTAAGAATACAGTGAAAACACCTACAAACACTAGGGAACACTTTACATTGGGGTACCCCGTGATTAGCATGACCTCCTCTGTAAGGCCCTAGTACATATAAGGGCAGGGGGATTAAAACTACCTCTTAAATCGCGCTACTGGGCGCATTTGCACAGTGGTGGAGGGAGGGGGGGGGGGCCTGAGGTGACATGTGTGCAAACACGCCCTGTGGCCGCTTTAAGTTGGAAGATTAAGTCCCCTTGAATTCTGACGGTCCCTGGGGTCCAACTAGCCAACCAGGTACCTCCAGCAAGTGCCACAGAGCTGCGTTGCAGAGAGGTGTAAAAAGGGGCGTGGCCTGGCCCACTTCTCTGCAACGCAGCGCAGTGGTGCTTACTGGAGGTACCTGGTAGGTTTGTTGGCCCCCAGGGACCCAGTGGATTGAAGAGGAATTAATTCCCCAACTTAAAATGCACCACAGGGTGTGTTTGCACACATGTCACCTCAAGCCCCGCACCCTCCTTTCACCACTGTGCAAACACGCCCCGTGGCGCATTTTAAGTTGGTGGATTAAGTCCCCTTGAATCCTGAGGGTCCCTGGGGTCCAACTAGCCCACCAGTAAGCACCACAGATCTGCGTTGCAGAGAGGTGTAAAAAGGGGCATGACCTAGACCACCTTTCTGCAACGCAGGCCTGTGGCGCTTACTGGACATACCTGATGGGCTAGTTGGTCCCCAGGGGCCCTCAGGATTGGAAGGGAATTAGTTTCCCAACTTTAAACGCTCCAGAGGGCGTGTTTGCACACATGCCACCTCAGGCCCCGCCCCCTTCCCTTCACCACTGTGCAAACGTGCTCCAGGGCGCGTTTTAAGTTGGGAGATTAAGTCCCCTTCAATCCTGAGGGTCCCTGGGGGCCAACTAGCCTACCAGGTACCTCCAGTAAGCACCACAGAGCTGCGTTGCAGAGAGGTGTAAAAAGGTGTATATAATAGTCACAATTTCAAAACAGAAAAGGTTGACGCCGTGTCTGTGCGCAGAATAATTGTAATGCCAGCTGGTAATGCTAGACACGTTTCGCCTGTCCTGCAGGCTTGTTCACTTCCAAGTCAATAAAGTTTTCTTCGCATTTTTAATTGTGAGCGGGAAGTTGTCACGTGATAAACTACAACAGTAGAGTGAGACAACAGACTCGTAGTTTGTAAACACATTCATACAGTGCATAAAAATTTACAACAATGCAAGTTATTGCTGCCGTTATTTTCTAAATTCATGAAACCTGCTGCATAGATACAATATACAATGACAGCCTCAAGTGCTGATTTGCATTGCTCGTATTAATTACAATAACTAATACGCTTTGCTCGTAAGCCATGCACTTCATGCATCTGATAAAACCATCCTTTCTACTCAAAAAAATTACAGTTGGTTTCTTCACAGTCTTGCTTGGTAGCATGTTGCTAACCAACGCTTGTTGAAGGGATTGGGCTCTTCTGAAAGTGAATTGAGGTCTCCTTTGGATAAGTTACCCAAAATTGGATTGTTACGAATGATGTGCCAGTGCTTGTAAATGATATTTCTAACCTCACCTTGCTGATTGTTGTATGTAGTAATTAGTCGACACTGGTTCTCCCCTCTTGTAATACTTTCTCTTTCTTGCTCTTAGTATTAAAGAGTATTCAAATTCAAATTCCTTTATTCGGTTTCCAAAATGTCATAGAAAACCATAAAAGTACACCTAAAACCACACACAATCAATATATTTAAATCATCACATAACAATGTTCCAAAAATATTTAAAATTGGCAACATTAAAATACAATAAAAAGATCTAGACAGATAAGTTGTAAAATAGTGCTAGGTTATTAAGAAAATTTGACCAGGCATAGGTTTAACCAAGGTTTGATCGATGGTTAACACAAAACTTTAGGAAACAGGCAATATTTGTAGCATAAGTTTTTGCTTCCAGAAATTGGAGGACCAGAAAAGCAGGGCAACAGCTACGCGGTCCCAACGTTTTTAAAATTGGTAGAAATCCAATATTTCCTAGGCTCTTAGTAAAATTTACAAAATAAAACTATATGAATCAGAGATTGAAAACGTACATCGTCACAGGGACAGACAGAGAGGTTCTTAGACCAATCATTTGGTTCTGGAAAAGTCACCAAACGATGGAAGATATTAAACCTAAAACGGGTCAGTAGGAATTTCTCATAGGAGGTCATCTTATGAGTTAGATAGGGCTGCATTGTAAAGGTGGTCTGGATAGATAAAATATGCTGTACTGAGCATTTTTCGACCTCGCTAGTTAGTCGTAGCTGCTCTAAATGTGACATACATAGCTTTTTTAATTCTTTTCTTGATATCTCCGAAATAGTTAACGGGGAATAGTAATATTTTTCCAGGCCGAGGTCATAAAAGAATTTTTTAACATAAGCAAGCCAACTAATCTTATGCACATTTTCAAGCGAAAGGCAATCGCGCAGAAGGCTTCGGGATAATTCACTCTGTGCGGACGACCAAACACTGTGCCATAAGAGGATTGGTTGGAGTTTAATGGTGTCTGATATGTAAGAACTCTACGATATATCCTGAGCTAAATCACACAGTAGTAAACTTTTATATCAAATCAGAATCCGCACAGTCTTCTTATAGTCTTTGTTTATTTCTCTTTTTAAATGTAGATCTTCACACTCGAGTCTAGCCAACACGTGTTTCGTCTCTTGTGGCAACAACCACAGACTTCATCAGGGCTAGAATGTTACAAAATATGCAGTCAGTATATCGAAATATATGATGTATTAAGTGTAACATTTAGAAAAAAGGGAATAAGTGAAATTTACCATAACATAATGCAAAAAATCCTGTGTTCATTTTAAATGTGGACAAAGCCACCAGTGGTAGAGTCCAAATCACCAGAAAAAACCGAGGTGAGAAGAAAAAAGGAAAAAGAAAGGTGGACAGACAAACAAATCAAAGAGTCATCCTATCCAGATACTACAGAAATAAAACACCGGGACCCAGTAAATGTCACCACATAGTCAGTGTCAGAAGCAGGGTCGGGAGGGGGTCACTGAGGCGTCCACAACGCCGTGTTCGGACCAGCAGTTAGAAGGACGAACACAGACCATCCTTGCGTTAAAGCACAGACAGGCGACCATATCAAGTATGTCTTAAGTACCCTGTTCAGCGAAATGCGCATGCGCAGTTCAGAGAGAACTTCATGAAGCCCCTCCTCCCGCTGTCCGTGTGCCAGTTCCCCTCCCCCTCCCGCTGTCCGTGTGCCTGTTCCCGCCCCCCTCCCGCTGTCAGTGTGCCCGTTCCCGCTTCCCCTCCCACTGTCCGTGTGCCCGTTCCCGCCCCCCCCCCGCTGTCCGTGTCTCCTGGATGTGCAGTAGATTGCATGCACACACATGCCCTTGACGACCCTGAGCGAGCATGCACCAGCTCCTTTTCCTCCCACGCGTCACGTCCCCTTACACCCACGTGACCCCACCCTCCCCTTGCAGGTTTCCATTTAACATGGAACCGTTGATTAGTAAGAGCTTGGCGCTTTACTAGTCTCGCTACCGGACACATCCCTGACCCTTGAAACACTACCTTGTAGGGCCTGATCGGATTTCTTCCCCGTCCTGCAGACATCGGCATCCCTGCTGCCGATTAGAACCTTCTCCTAGGTAAGCTTATGATGCCCCAGCCAGTACGTTCCTGTGAACTTCTGCCACACGCGCTGGAAGTAACCCCGGGCCGTTTGTCATCTCTACTCCAAGATTGCAGTCACACTTCGCATCAGCTGCCTCCTTTGATGTGGACTGGATCGAATCATTCGCCGCCCAGCCACCTCGGATTTACTCGCTACAGGTAACCTCTTGGCTGAGATTTACCTACCTTTTCACGCCTTGTTCCCCTGCCCTACCCCTATTCCTTTCACCGCAGGTCCAGACTCATGGTTTCCTGCTCCCGCCCTCATCGCACGGACTTCTCTGACCCAGTGTCAGCAGGTACCCAATTGCTGTCCCAGGATACCTTGGTTTAATTTGTTTTTCCTTCTTGGCTCTATCTCTATTCATTATCCCTCCCCGGCTCCTCCTGTTTCTATAGAGCACTTTTCAAGAATTTTTGTAACCATCATCCATTTGCGAGAGATTAAGCTATTGGCATTGTAAATGACAATGCTGTTAATTTATCTGTTTTTAAAACCAACACATAAATAAAAATGTTGTCATTTACAATGCCAATAGCTCTAACTTTGGCAAAGGCGAAACCGTTGCATTGTAAATGCTTGTTTAATATTGATTCTAAGATCCAAATTAGCCATAAAACTGCGGTATCTTTCTACGACTCGGAGCTCCAGTGGAGTTCTGGCTAAAATCACGGCATCATCAGCGTACAGGAGGGCGGTATTGGGCAAAAGCCATAGTATTAAAGAGTATTTCTTCTCTGGTTTTATGTTTTGCCTTGCAGATGGCCTCATCAAGACATGTCTCAGAATATTCTCTAGCCAAAAAGCGTGATCTGAGGCATGATAGTTCTGCCTCTAAGTTTTGCCCGCTACTACAGTTGCGCATGGCCCTGACGCATTCCCCATAGGGAATACTCCTTACCAGTTTACCCGGATGGAAGCTTGTTGCATGTAGTAACGTATTCCCATCGGTAGACTTTCGATACAACTTGGTCTGCAATTTACCATTATGCACATTGTTGGACGTGGCCTCGTGGCGTGGTTCCCCCCGATCCTCAGCGCCCTGTGCACGCAGCTCTGCAACCCGAGAACTACTGGTCGACCTGTCCCGGTCCGCCCAGAGCCCTACACCACGCTACCCGCATGCCCTAACCCAGTGCCGGTGGCCCCATTCCTGCATCCCTACCCGTGGCCACCAGACACCATCATTGCCACACAGGCCCACCAGCCGCCATCTTTCCTCTCCGCCATCCCTGGCTCTGCCACCCTTAGCCGACCCCGGCCCCGGAGACGCTTAGGCGGCAGACGCGCCAGACCCAGCTGGGGGGTAGAGGGCCCTCCAAGTACCCCGGACCAAAGACTACAATTGCACCTCCGGCCTCCTTCTGAGAGCCCGGTTTCACTCACACCTCTAGCCTACCCCTGGGGGCTGGTTTCGATCACACCTTCGGCCTCCCCGAGAGCTGGCTCCAGAACTGGATGGGCATCTGGGAATCCCCGGACGCATCTTCTAAAGCATCAAAGAGGCCGCCAACGGAAGACCCTGCCGGCCCACCCCCGGACCACGAGATCCCCCCCTGCGAGGGTCCGGACATCAAAGGGGCCCTGGACTATATGAAGGCCCATCTCAGAACTAGCGGGCAGTTGTATCCTGGACAAGAAAGCCCTGCTGATCTGATCGCGGCTGACAAAGATGCTGAACGTCTCTTTTATTTTGTAATCAATGCTGTCCCTCTGAGTATAAGGGGTGGTGATTATGAAAAAAGATGACGAAAACTTGAATCCAGTTACATCATTAAACTCAATACCAATAACCCAGAAGGTCTCAACATGGAAGAAGACCTACATACACATTTATAGGTTCCTCCTGCATCTCTGTTGTTTTTAACTTTTCAGTATAACTGTAAACGAGCAGGAGAACATACCCCTCGGGAATGGTGGAGCCCGCACCCTTCTGATTGTTCATTTCCGACTTCTCCACAGACTCACGAGTGGGAGCACGGAAACGAGACGGATAGCGTGTACGAGGAAAGCGGCCCCTTTAAGTGGGCGTCGACAACTACGGAGGAAGGCCCGGCACTACAGGACGTCACGGAGACCGCATTGGTGAAATACCAGGAAACACTGTATGCGGGGTGTGGAAACACCGCGGAGGAGAAGGCGGGAGCGGAAGAGACGAAGAGCGGATGCCGAGTCGGAAAAGGAGACCGAGAGAACCGAACGGAAGATCACGGAGGAGCAGACGGAGGGACCGAGTCCAGAGGCAAGCCAGGAGGCCAACGACCCTGCGAACCGCCGTGCCACACTCCCGAGGGAGGAGTGTGGCTGTCACAGGTACGGCGGCGTTGGGCAGCCTGGGTGGGAAGACGAAGTGCTAGCGAATAGCGTGTACATATCCCTGTTTGTCCATACCCTTTAAGCCATTCCTACCCTTCCAATACCCTTCCCCTACCCTCTTTCCCTGCTCATACCCACCCGTCTATATGACTTACACGGAGCACTGGTAAACTGATAGCTTGAGTCACCGGGTTTCTCCTCACACTCCCCGGGTCCCTTGGTGCAACCCTACTAGAGGACTGTGACCTAACGGCCTCCCTTCTTGTTGGTCTTTCTTTGCATGTTGCGAGCCCATCGGTAACTGGATTTAAGACCCCTATTCCTGAGTGAAGGAAACCGGTAGAAGACCAGTGCCACGGACCCCAGTACCTTTGCCCGGGAAAGACTGACCTTTAGGACCAGAAAGACGTTCATTTCAAAACCCATAAGAACTTTGAAAATAAAACCCTCTTTAAACCCTACACCTGGTGTCAAGGTCATCCCTTCACCCACGCCCACAATAACACAAGCACTTTTAGGCAGATGTTTGAGTATGTAAAATATGTACCGTTAAGGTGGAATATGTTCACATGCAGGCTTTTAGAATTATTATGATCCATATAAATTCGGATTAGCCCACTTGGGCATAATGGTGGGTATTGCAATATTTGAAAGTATATTGGTTGATGCCTAATGATTTTACCTATTGCATTAGATATTTAATTAAAATTTACCACGTGTATAGAATTGAATTAGAACAGCAATTTTGTGCTATGTAAAACTTATGCAGGTTGGGAGTTAGACCACTAAGGTCAGAACTCCAGTCAAGCGTGGTGTGTGCAAAGCGTATTAGTCATTGTAAATATTACGAGCAATGCAAATCAGCACTTGAGGCTGTTATTGTATATTGTATCTACGCAGCAGGTTTCATGAATTTAGAAAATAACGCCAGCAATAACTCGCATTGTTGCAAATTTTGTATGCACTATATGTATGTGTTAACAAACTACCAGTCTGTCGTCTCACTCTACTTTTGTAGTTTATCACGTGACAAGTTCACACTCACAGTTAAAAATGCGAAGAAAACTTTATTGACTTGCTAGTGAACAATCCTGCAGGACAGGTGAAAAGCGTCTAGCATTACCAGCTGGCATTAAAATTATTCTGCGCACAGACACTGCCTCGACCTTTTCTGTTTTGAAAGTGTGGCAAAGTAATTTGGACCGTGACTGGGAGGAAAATTTCATCAACGCGCCCTTTGATTTGGAGGCAGCGGGCTATCCCAATCGAGTGTGGAGCATATATATATATATATATATATATATAGATATATTACCTACTGGCGGTCGCCAGTAGGTAGTTATAGTTAGGACCTAGTTTCCATATGAAATCCGCATTATTCTATTTGGAATAACTTTGTCGCCGGTTAACGAATCTTCGCAAAATTCTCAAAGAAGATGGGGCGCTCCGTTTCACTCCTTCCCTGAAAGTTTTGGGGTGATTTGGGAACCGGGGGGGCGAGAAAAAACGGGGTCACAAAACATGTTTTCCCCATGCAATTTTCCATAGGGACCTTAAGACACGGCTACAGCCCGAACTTCTGAACGAAATAACACCAAATTTGGAAAAAAGGGACAGTTTGGTTTGCAGTTTACGCTTTTTGTTAAATGGTGTAAATCCGTTCAGTAGTTCCTGACAAAATCAAAAGTAAAATCATAGATATATCTATAGACGAAGTAATGTACGCGTATCCTCCCGAGCACGAGAAAAGACCCTGTCCACAGGACGTAAACTTGCCTGGTACTGGTTAGAGGTGTCAGACAGCATTGACGTGGTGTTCTGTGTATCTGTCAAGGAAGATTGGCCTTTTTAGCTTGAAATTAGAAACCTATGGGCGAGGTGCAGTGAATTGTCCCATCAAGAGTATACATAAAAGATGTAGGGGATTATAATAGTTATCAGTACGCACAGACTGTTCTATTATTCTAGTAACTGACACAAGTTTACGTCCTGTGGACAGGGTCTTTTGTTGTTGGTTAATGTTTGAATGGAGGGCGACCCAGTCCAATTTTCCCTCTGAGCTCCCATTTAGAGTTGGAAACACACCAAACCAGGAAGTGTCGGCAGCCATCGTGTGCCTCGGTAGAACCTAACTATATCTACCTACTGGTGACCACCAGTAGGTAATATATATATATATATATATATATATATATATATATATATATATATATATATATATATATATATATATATATACACACACACATATATATATATGTATATATATGTATATATATATATATATATTCACTGAGAAAAACAAAGGTTACAGGGACGTTATAGTTAGGTTCAGATTTCACTCATACAAAGCCAGTGAAATTCTGCATATATAGTTACCTGAGCTAACTGTAACTCAAGCCACTGCAATGCATAGCTTATGAACTCACATTTTACATCACTAATGACATGATCAGTGACATTACTGATGAGATCACGGATGACATCTCAAATGGCATCACTGATGAGATCAGGGATGACATCTCATATGACATCACTGATGATCTCATCAAGTGAGTGTAAGGGTTTTTAAGAGTTTATGGTTGGTAAATATATATAATAACACTACAAAAGTTTATTTGGAATACTAGGTGCACTACTACGGAGTGATACTACTTCTAACATATATTATTTGAGTGGCTGTGTGACTGTATCCTTGTATGTATGGATTTGTAAGTTGCTGTATGGGTGTATAGGTGGATGTGTGAGTAGCTGTGTGGGTAAATGAGATGCTGTGAGAGTGGCTGTATTGGTGAGTGAGTGGGTGTACCAGTGGCTGTATGGGCGAGTGAGTGGCAGTGTGAGTGACACGATGAGTGGGCAACTGGGTGTGTAGTGCCTGTATGAGTGACTTTATCCCCCAACCAGTTGGACGCCAGGAGGCGCGTTTGCACAGTGGTGATGAAAGGGGCCGGGCCTCCAGTGACTTGCCGTTATTTTTTTTTTACATTTTTTTTTATTTATTTCGGGAGGTGGTCCGGGTGGCTCCCCCCATCTTTGGAATGATTTCGTTCCTCGGTACCTCATCCCCTCGGGCCCAGTCTTTTTATGCACTCGTCATCCTATGCTACCTTTGGCATCTTTAATAAAACAAGCATTAGTAAAGCAAATAAGTTGTGGCTTTAAAATGCCAAGCTATTGTTTTTGTCAATGCCTTTTTTACCATTGCATGCATGTACATGCATGCATATGCATCGCATGCATGTACGAACACACATATGCATGCATGTAATGGCAATTTTGGACAGGTCTTCAAATAAAGAAAAAAGCATCTCAGGATGGCTGCTGGCATCATAAGGCATGCAAACCCATGATTCTTGATGCAGGCATGTGCATGCGTCATGATTTCAACAGCTATTTTAGGTCAAGCCTGCAACAGCGCATTTGCTTCATGCTCTCTAGCTTGCAGCTGTGTTGTTTATCTAAAAGGCCTTGGAGCCTACCTTTTGCTTATCCTTTGTTAGTTTTATTGTGACTCTTTTGTGCTGACTCCTAATAGGTCAGCGCAAGTTAAGTGTTACTTCCTTTCCTTTCTGTGAAGCATGGACCAAACACAGATTGATTTGACTTAATTAGTGCCTGTCCGCTGAATGTGCTGTGATTTAGGTACTATTTTGTCTTCCCCCTCTCACTCACATTTCTGCGTGGTGCTTCTTCCCCTCCCAACCACCCCTTCACCATATTGCTGCCCCATCTCGTGCTCCCTCCCTCCCCTGCACTTCCCTCATTTTACTTTCACTGTACCCCCATCTACCACTGTCTGTCATTGCTGCTCCCTTCCTGCACAACCCCTCATGTTACCAGGGGAGTAGCTTGAAAGGGGGTGTTTGGGGTGTTACACTGCCCTAATAAATGCATGTTTAATAAATAGTTGGGTACAGGAGCTTTTCAGTATGGTGAGGTGTCTCTCAGATTTTATATGGGATTTTTAAATACTAACTCCGACAAAAACACACACACACACACTTTTGTCTCTGTTTTGCAGGGTCTTAAAACATGGTTATTTTGCCAAATACTGTATTTTAAGTATCCCCTCACTATGTGCACTCCTTTCCCTTTAAACTGGCCCATAAGCCCCCCTCATGCTCTGCTTCTCCTATATACTGACATGATATGCCAGCGTGAGTGACGAAAATCTGAAGCTCAGTCCCCAGTCTTACTGACCGAGCTACACTCCGTGTGTTGCTTCCCCCTACTGCTGTCTATTGTTGCTGCTCCCTCCTCCCTTGCACCTCCTTTATATGATTAACAATTATAATAGTAAAGTGATGATTTTTTATGCTAAAGGAGGTACAAAATCAAGAAATTTTAAGTGGCAATTAGGATCCCAGCAATTGGAATGTGCTAATTCATAGCCTATTTGGGTAAAATATTCTCCACCATTCTTTCTGTGAAGGAACACATTTCACACTTATCAGGTAAAGTTGTGGTACATTCAACACACTCTTATCATTTTATAGGGTTGTAGGCTGCATACACTTTACCCACTTCCTGTATGTGTATAAAGTAAAAATCCCCAACTTGAAATATTGGATTTTTTTTGTATAAAATGGAGGGGAAAATACTTTGTGATATTTGGAATGTAAATACCCATGCTCCAGTTGATGCCTTACGCTTGGAAATGGGGCTCCAAAGCATTTGATTTAAGTTTAAACCTTTTTATTGTTTTGTTATCATATATAAAGACGCCTTTAGATATATCACAATTCACTGAGTATAGCATTACATATTGCCTCTTCCATTGCCACACTAGGTTATGTCCGCAGTGTAACAAGTTTTGCAGTTAACAGGTGATGTTCTTTGCTTTATAAGTACTATAATCCTAAACCCTCTTCCTAAAATTTAAACTGTGAACAATGCTTCCCTCCCTTATCCCCCCTAACCCTTTCCCCAGAATTCACAGTACTCTACTGCTTTATAACTTGGTGTGCAAAAGTGCCTCGTAGTCAGGTAGCAAGTGGAGTCGTGGGGTCTAGTTTGTACTTGTTAGCCTGAGTAGGCGAAGGTATTTTGGGTATGTGACTTCGTTGAATTCCGAAGCCAGAAGGTTGAGAAACGGTTTCCACACCTCCTTGAATGCTTCTTCCGAATTTGTCAGTGTGGCATTGATACGCTCCATCCCCAGGACAAACCACAGTCTGTGTAGCCACCCTAGAAACGTTGGTGATGTTGGCGTTCCCCAGTGCGACAGTATGTTCTGAATCGTCGCGTTCAGTGCAATACCCATCTGCCGCCCCCTCCGGGCTTTTAACGGGTAAGTTAGTGGATTAAGTAAACCCAGTATCACATAGCCTGGAAATCTTGGTATCTGCGTGTCAAATTGGCGATCTCTCACATCTAAGATTTTTGGCCATTAGGATGTTAGTGTTGGGCACTCCCATAAGATATGTACTACCCTGCATCCCCGCCAGAATGTGGGGCTTCAGTCCGATGTTCCCTTTATTTAATCGCATTGGCGTCAGATACAAATACATTGCTATTTTTGTAGCGGTCTATAAGCTGGATGCATTTCACGTGGTATGTAGGCCCTATAATAAATGTCTACCCACTACTTGCGTGTTAGATCTCTTCCTTATTCTTTAGCTCCATTTTTCTGGCTTGGGGTGGGTTGTGTGGAAGCTGCAGGGAGAAGCATATCATATAGTTACAGCATCAGTTTCCTGTCATTGCTTTTGGTTACTAACCAATTCTCACACTTTGTCATATTCCTACTTGCCTGTGGGAATATACTAGGTTGGAGCAACCAGTGCCGCAGTTGCATGGACGGGAACCGTTCTGCCTCCGGTAGTGCGTAGTCCTGTCGTAGTTGTGCAAACGTATGATCCCCTCCACATCGAACATATGCCCCGCCGCTTTGTAGGGTGTGGTGAGCCATGCTATGAACGCCATAGTTTCCAGCCCCTGGGAAAATTCCTTATCCCAAACAGTGGCGTCATCGGGGAGGGAAACTTTGTCAGCCCCCTTTTGATTGCTGTCCTATCCCATACCTCCATCACGGACTTTGTAACGGGTGACCTGTATAGACTTTGTGGCCTCTCTGCTTTCTGTAGAAAGGGTACCTTCCACAATGAAAGACCCGCGAGTGCCCTATCTTGGAACAAGCATATTTTTTCAAACTCTTCTCTGCTCCACTCCACCAATCTGGGCGGCATGATAGCACTCCATGAGACATGGCATCCCCAATCCCCCTTCCTCTGGCCACCTGTACCCTAGATCCCGGCATATTCATGGGCACGAACCCGCCCAGATGCAGTGGAGGATGTCCCTCCGTAGTGACGCTATTGTTCCCTTAGGTAGAGCGATCACGATTGTTTGGGAAATATATAGTATTTTGGGCAGGGTGGACATTTTAATGGCAGCGATGCGACCTAGGAGTGAAAGGCGGTGGTGTCTCCAGCAATCCAACTCCTTCCTGATCTGTCGGGTCAATTGGGCATAGTTTAAATTAACCGTTTGCTCGATGCAAGGGCCTAGCGCTATTCCCAAGTATGGGATTGACTTGTTTGCTAGCTCTACTGGGAGTTTCTGTCCCTCGAGCATCACCCCCTATGGGTCCCAGATAGTTTGAGCATTTGTGATTTTCCGACATTCACGTTGAATCCCGAGGCCTCACCATAGGTCTCCAATTCTGCTAGGAAGGCTGGTAGCGAGCTCTCCGGCGACTCAATGGATGCTAAGATATCATCTGCATTTAAGCTTATCAGATGGTCCTCCCCCCAAACAGGATGCCTTTAATGTTGGGGTTGCCTCTCACTTTTTGGGCCAGCGGTTCAATGTACAAAGCAAACAGGAGGGGCGAGAGCAAACACCCCTGTCTAGTGCCTCTTTGAATAGAGAAGGGGCGGGAGGATACTCCGTTCACCCTGACCATAGCTGTTGGAGAACGATAACAGCCTTCCACCCAAGATCTGAAACCCTCCCCTATGCCAAAGTGGACCATTGTTTTAGCCAGGTATCCCCAGTTCACGCGGTTGAACACCTTCTCAGCATCAACCGTTAGCAAGAATGCGTCTCGGTTCATCCTGAGCATTTGATTTAAGGGGATGGTCGATATCCTTCGATGGGGCCACAGGCTTTTGCTTAGCAAAAAGAATTCCATTAGAGACCTACTCTGTTTAGAAGTATTTGACCAATCAATGTAGGACCGCAAAGGCCTTCTTTAAGAATTTTAACAATGCACTACAGCCTTAGGCTAAGCTTATGGCAATGTCCCCCTTTACACTCAATAATTTCTTTAAAAAACCGCTTCAGGATTACCTCAAGGGGTCAAAATATGCTCTCATGTAAGGAAAAAAAGAAGATGGAGGTAATAGTTCCACATGTTCCAGGGTTCACTCACAACCATATTTAAAGTGGAACATGATATACTTCCGTTTTTCTTATGGTTTTGATTGAATATTTTACCATTACATTTTATGAAAGCAGCCTTGATGGGCATAACTCTGGAGTTTAGATTGTGTAATCTCTGCAGGCTTTTCATACATACCTTAGCATGGGTACTCACAAAGATTTTCCCAATGCTCACAAATTTGGTCTGTGATGTGACCGAAGGCCGCATTAATACGAGTACGGTGGCATTCAGGGTTTGGGGGGTTTTGGTAAGGTGGGTGTAAGGGGTCCTAGGCGTATTCATAAGGGGCCTGGTTTTGATGTAGGGCGGAATCGCTTCCGCCTGCTACCCACTCGGTCCTGGGACCGATCAACACCTGGTCAGCAGTCCCCACCGCCTCATTAGGATGCTACCGAACACTGTTCGTCGCATTCCGACATTTAACTATGGGTGCATGTATTACGGTCCAAAACCGTCTGTAATGCATGCTTCCATGGTGAAATGGTAGGTGTGGTTCATCCCTGCACCAAGGTGCAGCGATGAAAAGAGGGACACCATAGGTCCCCAATCAGAGGCCGTGCACCAGAAGGGGCCCTGCTGGGGCCCCCCAAACACGCTTTCCGACAAGCAGGCATGGAAACCATGATGGAAACTGTGCATTGTAATCTCAAGGGAAGAAAGGCCTGCCCTTGAGATTACTGGCAGAATTCTGACTGGCCGACTGGCTCTCAGAGCCCGTCGGAAGCTAGCCGGAATGACCAAAAGGTTTACTTTCCGACTCTTAATTAGGTGGTCGGAAAGTAAACTGAGGAGCCCATTACGATGCGGCTCAGAAGGCTCTGACTGTCGGTCGGAGCCTTCCAAGCTGCATGGTAATTGTCCCCATGGTGTCTGAATTGCACAATGTTAAACCCAAAAACATGGGATTAATCCTGGCTTCACCGCTTAACCAAACTGTGTGATCCTCAGTAATTATTTTATTTCACTTTCCCTCATTTTTCCTCAGTAGCACATAAGGACCTTGAAATACATGACTTCCAGGATGTGTGTTGTACAAAGCCTTCTCCAGGGTTTGTTTTAATAAACTATATGTTGTTCATGTATAATAGAAATTCCAGGCCCCAAGAGGTGAACACGACAACTGACTTGCCTCTTCTTTATACTATTAGCATTGTTATCAGGGTATAGGGAAGAATGAATGTTTTTCAATTAATGTTTAAGCTTAAAAAATAAAAATACTTCTCAATGCACTGATAATATGATGTACTAATGTAAAACAGTTCTGCAGGTTAATGAATTATTATTATTATTTTTTTTAATTTTTGAAAACCTTTATTGTGCTCAAAGACAGTACAAATACGGGCCCACAACCAACCGGCCGGCCACGGTCACACAATTAGCACTGGTGCATGCAATACGGCGCCAGGGTAATGCGGCATGGCAATGGTTACAATACAAGAACAGACTGGAAAGCGCCGTCATACCTAGGCACAGGAGCAATGTAGGTTAATTTCAAAGTTTTTTTTTTGTGCAAATATTAAGGTCAGGTCATACTACTCCGTACTTAAACAACGAAAAGAGAAAAGCAAGGTCCATGTAGGCGGGACTCGACAAAAAAGACAACAGTTTCTGGCAAAGCAATTCACAACATGCAAGTCCCGACCAGAGGATGGCCACAGAATAGTCAAACCACAGGAAGCTGCCTCAACAACCCATCTTCAATGGCTCCACCACCCATCCCCCAGCATACCTAACACGGGCCTAAATAAGAAGGGAAAATCATAAAAGAGCAAAAAAGGTACCATAGAAAAAAACTCAACTAATAGTTAACCCCCCACCCTACACACATGCAGAGGCTATGGCCTACCCCCCCCTAGCAGAGTGTCTGTCGCCCCATAAACCCGAAATATAGTAAGAGAAGAGAAGAGAGGAAGAAGAGAAAGCGAAAGTGAAAGTAAAAAATAAAGAACAAATTCCAATGACATAGGGAGTAGGAACAGGAACCCCGTCCCTAAACGCCCCTAAGAAAAGATCCGGGAGGAGGGTCAATTAAACATGCGCGCAAGCTCCGCCGGTCCAATAAGCAATCCCCACCCCAATAGTAACGTCAATAGAGCTGCAGCAATCAATACAGTGGGGGGGAGAATCAATGCGCAATCAACAATAAAACCAGCCAAGTTCGGGGTCCACCCTACCTCCACACACCCGCCCGGGTACTAAGCAAAGAAAGTCCCCTATCCCTGGCCAGTCCTGGGGCTCAGTCTCTCACCCCCTCCGCACACTAGTCCAGTGTATTGCAGGAGAACAAAGGAAGATGGCCGCTCGGGGGAGGGGGGAGGTGCACCATCGAGGGAAGAATGGCGTCCGGTCCCAGGAAAAGAATCCACCTCGGTCCCAGTCCACTCTAGCATGGTCCAGCCATGCAAATCACAAATCAAAGCAATCCGAATCCAAGGCAAGCATGCCGGTGGTGAGGCAGGAGGGCAAAACACTGGTAGCCCGGGCCATGATCTCTCGCACAGCTGCACACAATCCAGCGTGGGGCAAGGGGGATACACTGTTTCGTTGATGGCATTAATAAAGGGTAACAGACCATTACCAGCTCCTGCGATGGCTACAGTATCTTCCCCTGCGGTCTCACGAGACAATGTTGCGGCGTCAGGCTGCAGCAACTCCCGGCCGGAGTCGTGTTGGAGACAATGCCCCTGTCCCAGGCTGGAATCTCGGGAACAGGCATCGAGTCTTGCCCCCAGCGCGTTACAGCTGCCCCTCAACTCCAATCGCAACTCACCCAGGGCTGCAACAACGTCAGCAAGGGTGAATGTGGGCTGTAAAGACCCCATGCTCGCAGTCCCGTGGGGAGGAGTTGCTCTGATCCCTTTCACGCCGGGGAGCTCGCTGCTGTGATGGGGGGCTGTGTAGACTGTGTTTCAGTGGCCAGCCATCCGCTGCACCATCTTGAGTCCTGCCCAGCACAGTGCGGGGAGAGGCAGGGGGAAGCAGCGGGACGCGGTCAGGCGGTCACTGATCACCCACCGGCTAGCAAGGATCCGCCCGTCTCGGTAGATCATCCGAGGGTCGACAAATGTATGGGGAGGCACGCAGATCAGGGTTGGGTCAGCCTTCGTCCACCTGAGGGACTCGGGGCACGAAGCAAAAATATGGCGGCCAAGAACAAAGGACCCGCTGGCAAGGCGCCCAAGCCGTCCGGCACCATTCAGCCCAGGAAGTGTGCAGCGGTCCCCGTTGGCAGGCAGTGCACCGGTCGTGGTCGCACAAGAAAGCGCCGTCCAGCCGTATCACCCCCGTCACAAAGCAGCTGCGGGAGGGGGCGCGAGGGCAGCAGGGCGCTGCGGAAGAAGCTGGGTCTCAGGCCAGGGCACGTCCGTCCACAGCGTCTGAATCCGGGCGGGTGGAGAGGCCGGCGGAGCACCGGCAGCAGCAGCTCCGTCTCCCGCACCTTTTAGAATCAAAACTGGGTAGCCGGGCAAGCGGGATCGTGGTGCGGGATTCCGGGGCCGGCGGAGCCGAAGGCTGCGCGTCCGTTCCGGTTAATGAATTATTAACAGACTTTATCATACTTTTAATGTAAGATGTTTTTATAAATTATGGTGTTCCAGAAGTTAAGTAGTTTAGCACACCCTAATTACTTCTTTCTTTAATTTCAATTAGCCTTTAAATAAATGCTTGCCAGCTTATTAAAATATTTTTTATGTTAGTGCTGGGACACATAAACATTAGCCTATTGCTGCTCTTGACCAGGGGGACGCATGTAAAGGTCAGGAGGGCCGCATGTGGCCCCAGGCCTTAACTGAGTATCAGTGCTTCAGAACATGGTCTTTTTCTGTTCCCCACTGTAAATAATAATCACTGTTATTTCTTAAAACCATTGTTTTTGAAATACGGAGTGTGCTCAACGAAAGAAGCCCTTCAATTTTTACTTAATCCAGTAAATGAAATGTTTTTTTACATTTTTGCCATTTTGTACATGCTTTTTTGGTACCTATTGATTATGCAACTTGTATTTTATGTAAAGTGGATTTCATTGTAGATCTGTATCTTAAAAATAAAAATTGAAATCGTATGGCTTCCACGCCCTTGTGCTTTTTTTTAACATATTGGACAGCAGCACTGGCTGGTGCATGTTTCCTTTGCGGGACCAAACAGGAACCATCTGTTAATTACAAACAGATGGTTTCAAAGCTCACTCCCGCAAGGGAATCGCCAAACGTGCACGTTGCCATTGAAAGAAATGCAATGCGTGCACGTTTTTGGCTCAAACAGTGACTCCATTACTAAAGGTCTCCTCCTATGCAGCGCATGCCCACTGCGTGGGCGAGACCTAAAAAGAATGCCAAATTCACACAGGGAGCATATGGGAAGCAGATCGAGCAGCCAGCATCTGTAAGCAGAGGAAGGGGTAACTGAAAGAGAGTGCAAATAGGTGGCTGAGGGACATAAAAAAGGAGTTCTATGATGGGGGATGAGAGAAGCAACACGGACAGCAGGAGACATGGAGGAAGTTGAAAGAGGAAAATATCACAGGTGGTAAGAGCAAGAAAACACATGTACCATAAATTGCTTACTAAAAGAGCACAAGCATTGGTAAATCCAATAGTTGCCTCCTATGCCAGATCTATTGGCTTTGTCAATGTTTTTTTGCCATATTGCACAGTAGTGAAGCTGCTGTGCAACATGGCTGAAAGTAAAGAAAATAAAACTGCTACGATGTGGTCAACATTGGCTGTATCACGCCCAAAAACATTTAAGCAATGGAAATTGTGGAACAACCAATGGACTGGGAATTATGGTGCAAAGTATTCTTGGCTTATGTAGAAGTTTTAGAGGGGGATGACTGTCCATCCCGAAGAAATATGATTATGAAAATACTGCTTTAAAGGACGGGGGATAAGGAACTTAAAAACTTGCCAAACCTAGAAAATCTATGGTGTGAAATGATGGACCACGATGTGGAATTACATGTCTGGACAGTGAAAAGAAATCTCAGTGGAGATTTAAGTGTAGTGTTTAAAATCAAAGAGGATCTTATGGCTTTGAACAATGTAATCATAAGATGTGATAAGATAGTTCCTCCTGTTGGGCTGAGAATTTGTTTTGGCTCATGTTGGGCATATAAGCATGTCAGGAATTAAGAGGGGCATCAGAGAGTTTTACTGGTGACCAGATGTAGATAGTAAAGTGGATGCAATCAAAAATGGGGAGGCTGATTAGAACGTGATTTACGTTATTGAGAATTACAAGTCCTCATGTGCCTTGCTATCTAGCGATGATGATGATGCCCTTGACATTTGTTCTTTTACTCAGATACACTAGAGGTCCCCTCATCCACTCATGTGCCCACCACTTCCAAATCGTCCCTTCTGGATTTCCTTAAGGAGCATATGTTCGACCCTTAAGAGATGAGACACACTGACTCCATTTCCCTCTGTGGACGACTTTGTCCCCGGATGGTTTACGTCACCTCTAGAGAGAAATCAGCAAGATCATGGGTACTCACAAACTTTCTTTCGGGGGCCAAATTTACAGTGTGGTTTGTGTCCGAGGGCCGCACTGGTGGGGGCGGGGTCAGGGGGGAGGGGGCGGGCTAGAGCAAAAAAACCGTGACCATAAGGTTGAACACAGGTCCCTGCAGCAGACGCCTTCGTCCACTGAGCCACCAGACTCCAAACACACACACTCGCCTCTCTCTCTCTCTCTCTCTCTCTCTCACCCACCCTCTGTAACCCTCACTCAGACTGTCTCTCTATCTCTCTCTGTCTCCCTCCCCCTCTATCTCCCTCCCTCTGTATGTCTCCCTCTGTCTGTCTCCCTCCCTGTCTGTCTCCCTCCCTGTCTGTCTCCCTCCCTCAGTCTCCCTCCTTCCCTCTGTCTCCCTCCCTCTGTCTCCTTCTCTCTGCCACCCTCCTCTCTCTCTCTCTCTCTCTCTCTCCCTCCCTCTCTCTGTCTCCCTCCCTCTGTTTCCCTCCCTCTGTCTCCCCCTCCCTCCCTCTGCCCTTCCCTCTGTCTGTCTCCCCCTCCCTCCCTGTCTCCCTCCCTCTGTCTCCCTCCCTGTCTCCCTCTCCCTGTCTCCCTTTGTCTCCTTCCCTCTGTCTGTCTCCGTCTGTCTCCCTCCCTCTGCCACCCTCCCTCTGTCACCCTCCTCCCTCTCTCTGTCTCCCTCCTCCCTCTCTCTCCCTCTGTCTCCCTGTCTCCCTGTCTCCCTCCCTCTCACTGTCTCCTATGTCTCCCTCTGTCTGCCACCCTCTGTATCCCTCCATCTGTTTCCCTCCTTCTGTCTCCCCCTCCCTCCCACTGTCTCCCCCTCCCTCCGTCTGTCTCCCTCCCTCTCGCCTCCCTCCCTCTGTCTACCTCCCTCTCTCTGTCTCTCTCTCCCTCTGTCTGCCTCTCTCTCCCCTCTGTCTCCCTCCCCCCTCTGTCTCCCTCCCTCTGTCTCCTTCCCTCCCTCTGTCTCCCTCCCTCTGTTTCCCTCCCTCCCTCTGTCTGTCTCCCTCCCTCTGTCTCACTCTCCCTCTGTCTCTGTACCAACTGCACGTCTACACCCGAAAACTGGTCTCACTAGTCTGCTTTAGGCTGATGTCCTGGAACTACTGGGTCACCCACCATAAAGTGTTGTGGTGCACAGGGGTGGTGTGATTCAGCAGGGGAAGACAGTGCTAAGCTTCTGCATATTTCTGCAACACCACTGGTCTGTTGTAGAAGTTTGGATCCAAGAAGGTACCAGAGGAAAAAATGTGAGTGGGAAAAGTCAGAGTGGGCACCAAACTCCTAAGTATCAATACTAAACCTAAAGTCTGAGTGATCATGATATTACTCATGGTTTTAAGTGAACAATGATACAACATGAGTAATGCAGAGGACTTTATTAAGCTTGAAGTTCACGAAACCTAAAAATATCTGCTTATGTGTTCAGAAAAAATAACCGGGCGGTTTGCCGTAATGGGATATAGAAATAAAAAATCGGTACCCTAAATACATACCGAAAGTGTTAAGATGAAATACTTTCAATATGAAATATTCTATTTTATAAACACAAAGGCACGGGTTTGTGTTAGGCTTAGGTTTAGCATTGGTTCAAGACATGTTTTAATGCATTTCATATTACTCTTTTAGAATTATAGTAACAGAAATCGTTACTGTTGTTCAGGTATGGAAATGTAATTTTCAATAAAAATAAATTTACGTTTTTGTCCAGTTAATTAATGTGCACATCTAGCATTTGGGAAATATTAGCATTCCTAACATCTTAAATTGTGTCAAGTTGAGACAGGAAGGCGGAAGAGCATTGTAAAGCTCACTAATTCAATGTAATTGGTATTTTAAATAGTTGGATTATGAAGAGGAAATGCCAACCTATTGTAAAGCGCTCTGATATCCTTCGGGATCTTGTTCGTGCTATATAAAACTTTACAAATAAAAAAAAAAACTAAAACCCCTGTTTATTTTCTGCTCTTTACTTCTTGCCTTTGTCACTCAGCAACAAATATTAAGTTATTGATGGGAAAAGGATGCAACAAGCAGGCAACCCTGTGTCTCCCTCCCTCTGTCTGCCTCCCTCCCTTTCTTCCTCTCCCTCCCTCTGTCAACTCACCTGGCGTGCGCGTGTGTGTCAGCCGGGGCTGAGACAAGACAGCTTCCAGGCCGCACCCGAGTACTTCACAGGTCTTTAAAAGACCACTTACTCGTTAATGAGGCTTTGATATGTTTCACCTCTTGGCGCCCCTGCATCTCTGCTCTGACCTTCCCTGGATTCGCCGGGCCGCATAGAGTGCTGCTGCCACCGGCAGTGTTTCCGAACACAGGACACTTTAAAAAAAATAAAAAAAGACACAGGTAGGATGGCTGCAAGGTCCGCGGGCCGCCAAGGAAGGCTTGCCGGGCAGCTGGCGGCCCGCGGGCCGTACTATGAGTACCCCTGAGTTAGATTGACTTTCTGCATCGAATGTCTCCACCCCTCCATACCAGGTAAAAGTTGCTTCACACACAAAAGGTGTTGAACAGTTGTCGAGCATGCTCTGAAGAATTGTCAAGATTGAGTTCTAAATAGTCTGGTACCCTCATTTGCCTCACTGGAGCCATTGAGCAAGATGCCACATTGTCCAAGGAGTAGACCTGGAGGTCTTATGTGACTGGACTCAATGCATATCATAGAATCATAAAATACAACAATATAGAGTCACAATTAAATTGAGTACAAAGGCCGGTAAAAGAGGGGAAATTAATCATGAAAATATAGAAGAGAACATTAATACATAGCATTGCATAACATACGAATCATTGCATAACATACGAATCAATAGGAGACCAAAAAGATTGAAACAACTGTGAATTGTGAACAACGCCTTTAAGAGACAGTTGAGCTCCTCTTCTTGTAAAGATAATCAACGACCACCAGGCATGAACTGAAAGAGAAGAAGCATCTTTCCAACAAAAGGTAATGGATTTTAAAGCAGCTGTAATCAACGATGCGTGTATGGAAAGACAATGTCTCCAAATCTTTTCAACGTCCTGAAGACCTTCGATTGTTTCTTGATCAGCAAGCTCCTCCATCTATGGATACTCATGATCCTAATACTTGAGTTCGACTAGCCTGACTTCACTTGTCACATCTTTGCATATTCTTATACTCATGGGCTTCAACGGTTCCTGGCCATTCTTGTGGAACAGGTGTGTGTTTCCTTGTCCTTATTTATGTTCCTTGTTTGTTTCCCTTCCATTTGTGTTTCTTCCTATTGTGTCTTTCCTTTTCTTACTCTCTGCATAGAGTCACTCTTTTTTCCATGGCTGTTTTTCCATTCGTCTTCTTCTGTTTCTTTCTTTTGTCCTTTTCCCCTAATTCCTAATGGTTAATATTCATAATGTTAAAATAGTTTCACTTAATGTTAAGGGTTTAAGACATCCAGTAAAACGCACCAACATTTTGGATTACCTGGGTGCGTGCAAAGCTGACATTTGTTTTATCCAAGGAACGAATGTTGATGATAAAATTCTGCAATATATGAGGAAAAAGTGGGTAGATAATATTGTTCCCTCCCCTGCGCAAGGAAAGAAAAATGGTTTTGCAATTCTCTTTGCAAAAAGGTTACACTGTCAGATTCTTAGTAAGTTCACAGACACAGAAGGTAGATATATAGTGGTTAAGGTTAAAGTTCACGACTCAATCTTCTTTTTGCTTAATATTTATGGTCCTACGGCTGACGATCCTTCTTTAACTTCTGAAGTTCTGAAGTTGGGGCAGGTTCCTTTGATTGTTGGGGGGGATTTCAATGTAATTATTGATCTGTTACTAGATAGGCTTTCCACTACAAAATTCCGTCCTCCTAAAGTTTTTCATACCTTTAAATCTTTCCTTCACACAACCAAGTTGGCTGATATTTGGAGGCTACACTTTCCTACTGAGAAATGTTTTTCCTTTTTCTCTAATCCCCATAATTCTCATTCAAGGATTGATTATTTTTTGCTTTCCCCTTCATTACTTCAATCAGCCACCAACCCTGTTGTAGGTAATATTGATATTTCGGACCATGCCTTGATTTCCTTTGTATTAAATATTTCCTCTAATTTTGCCAAGCGAAATTAATTACGTCTTGTTAGAAATGGGGTAGCATGGTGCAGAGCGGGTAGGCCAAACTCCCGAGGACATGTGTGAAGCATCCACGCAGTACACACAGACGACACCTAAGGCACACCACAAAAAGAGACCACACCAGATTAGATGGAAAGAATAACTTTTGTATTGTACCAAACCTACACAGGTAATCACAATTATCACTATACTGCGCCAACTGGCGCCAGGGCAATATATACAAGGGGATTATTTACAGGGTAAATTAAAAAAGAAGGTAAATCCAGCAGTGTCAGGGCTGTAATAAAAACATAAGGCATTATCATTTGGGATAGAACAACAGGCAGGAACACCTGCCATAAAACTTCTTAGCAGGACATACACCCTAGGCATAAAAGCATTCTCATCCAACATGGACCTGTGGACATCAACATTAGCCTAAACACATTTAACATGGGGCATGAAACCTATGAAGCCTTAGGCCTAAGAACAGCAGGGTAGGCCTGGTAGCACCTAGAACATCGTGGCTTAACTTAACATTAGGCACTAAGCGCGATCATTAGGCCTGACATGTGAGCATAAAGTATTAGGCACAACATCATGAGTAGGGGACTGAGTCCTAACATATGTCCCAACCTGCATCGGGCAAAATCCTGGGAACTCGGGGGGGATCAACCTTAGGTGAAAACATTAGGCCCATTAGTATAGGGCCTAAACCCTGAGCAGGACATCAGCAACCAGTACATTAACATGCATCCTGGCATACATCGCATTCAACATGGGGCCTTGAACATCTGCGCATGAAATGTCAACCATATTCATGTGGGGCCTCAACATAAGTACCTGGGCATATACCTCCCTATACCTCGTGGGTGTAAGGCAGATTAACATGGAGGCATGCAGACATTAGACCTAACTCTGGGGCATAAGGCATTAAGACACATTAGTCTTGACCCAGGGCCTAATCACAGTAGCAGGGCAAAAAACAGGGCCTAAAAACCTCAATAGCACAAACGGCATTAGCAACGGCATCAGTATTAGGCCTTAAACACAATAGGTGCGACACCATCAGCGTACTGCACAATCACACTAGCACTGGGGCCTAAACATAAGGCATCATCATTAGCAGGCCCTTTAGGAAAAATCACAGTACCCCATGTGCTCTCTATAACGGCATGAGGCATTGAATCACAATTAGCATGGGGGCAATACTGTCACTAGGCATTAATCACAATGTGCATAGATCAGCCTCACTGCATTGGACATCAGTATAAACCTTAGCAGCAATGCAATAAGCATAAAAGCGTTAGCATTGACACATTAGGATAAATGCACTAGCATCACCACATTAGCGTAAGTCACATTAGAAGGGGGCATAAAACATTAACAGCCATGCAGTCATTGAGTGAAAGCGGCACACATCATAAGTACCATCAGGCTTGCAGGTTGGCCTTTGGCGCCACAGCGCCTGGGTAAAATGGAATCCCTCTTCTGGACTCTGCAATTAAGAGTGCCCCACAATGTTGAAGCTGCTCGCTGTCAACCAAGCAGGCAGGGGGGGGAATCCCACATGCCGGGATTCCCTTGTAGCTCTTTAGAATCCCGGCGCTGCAGACTTCCGCTCCTCCGCTCCTGGGCACAGTTGCAGTGCCTTGGCAGGAAGCAGAGCACAGTCAATGCGAATAAGGCACTCTGGCAGCACCACAATGCAGCAACCATGCAGGGGAATTGAAATATAGCGCTTTGACAGCACAGCGCTGTAGGCCTCAGCTCCTCTTCCCTTGGCACCCTGAATATAGTGCTTACGATGTGCTCAGTCCCACCAGGGGCTTCAGGGACGACAGGTAGCGCTCCTCACCAGCAATGCGAATATAGCTCTCACGAGGCGCTAGGTAGCTGTCACAGATTAAGGGTTACACCTAATGACATAGGGCCAATGCTCCTCTCTCCTCACTGGCCATCTGCATATAGTGCTTGGGCAGTACAGCGCTAGGGTGCAGGCAGGGGGAGGGTACAAACAGTCCACATGCACGGCTCACGAGGCGCTAGTTCCCACCAGCAGACTCAGGGACAACAGGTCGCGCTCCTCACCTCATTCTGGGCGCAGTCAAAGGTGCTCCTTGGCAGTCAGATAAAGCACTCTTCTTTTCCAGGCGCTAGGGAGCAGTCAGGGCCCAGGTGTAGTGCTCACGAGGCGCTAGGGCAGGAGAGCAGGCAGGCAGTGCTAGGCCAGGTCAGCGTTCAGTGGGTACTCATCAGTACAGGACAGCAGCACCTCGGAGCCATCATCCCCTGTAAGGTGGCACTCCTCATGGTACAGCAGCCTGAACTCCAGCAGCAGGCTCTCACAGGCCCTGTGGACAGTGGAGGGGTGCAGATGGGCTCAGGGGCCAGCACACAGGCCCATGTGGTGGCACCCCCTGGCAGCAGGTCCCTTCACTCTCAAGTGCACGCTCTGACTGAGCAAATGGTATCTCTACTGCTCTACATATACCAGAAAGGCTGGAAGCTTCTAGAAGGTCCCCGGCAGTCCCAGCCTCAACTGTCACTGTGGGAAGTATAGAGCACCTTGTCACTTCAAACACTAGACCGCTAACCCACCACAGGCAGGCAGCACAAGCAGACAGAAATGGCGTCCATTTTAAAAGCGAAATTTCTGCAATGGTAAAAGAACACTAGCTCGCCAACTCACTGCAGGCAGGCGGCACAAAGCACACAGAAATGGCGTCCATTTTAAAAGCGACATTTCTCCACAACAGCTCAAATAAATCTGCGCACGCCATTGCACAGCATGTGTCACTGCATCTCACACCACACATGGCCTATACATTTCTGTACCATGGGGGAGACATCCTAAAATAGGGGGGGGTGAAAAGAGAAACATTTCAGGAAAATGGGCCAAGTCCAATACGTCTCTTTCTAAATTAGTGTTACATTTACCTTCTTTGATAATGCTTATGCCAGTATGCAATGAGTTTTCCGTAGGCCTCACCTTTTTAACTGAGGTGCTGGTCCTGCTACAGTAATGTTATGTTAATGTTATATGGGCTTGTATAGCGCGCAGCTGCCCCAGCCAAGGGGCGTCCCGGCGCTTTCTGTATGAGGAGTGGACAGATGGTGGGATCGGGGAGGTAGGAAGTGAAAAGAAAGTTTAGCAGAAGAGGTGAGTTTTTATAGCTTTCCTAAAGGTCTGCAGATCCTGTATCCCTCTGATCGGATCAGGGAGGTCATTCCAGAGCTTGGCGGCCAAGTATTTGAAGGAGCGGCCGCCCATCCTGGATAGTTTGATACGGGGTACTGTTGCGAGATTTTGTCCTTCTGAGCGTAGAGTACGTCGAGGGACGTATTTTGACAGAAGTGGGCAGAGCATGGGTGGAGAAGCCATCTTTAGGATTTTAAATGCTAAGCACAGCGTTTTGAAATGAATTCGTTTCTCCATTGGGAGCCAGTGGAGTTTGGTGAGAGTATTGGCTACGGACGCATGGCGGGGGATTCCTACCAGCGCCCTAGCGGCGGCGTTCTGTACTCGCTGGAGTCTAGCTTTTTCAGCTACGTTCGTTCCTAGCAAAAGGGAGCTGGCATAATCCAGCCTGGAGAGGATGGCTGCCTGTACTATCGTCTGACGGGTTTGGTTATCGAAGAATCCTAGGATGGGTCTGAGATTCCTTAGAATGCCGAAGCAGGTTGCTGCCACTTTTTTAGTGTGCTGAGTGAATTTAAGGGCAGAGTCTACCCAGACTCCCAGGTTTTTGACACAGTCCTTGGGTTCCGGTGGTTGTCCTAGGTCTGCTGGCCACCAGTTGCCCCCCCAAGTGTTAGTCTTTTTTCCTACCACCAACACCTCGGTTTTGCCGGCGTTAAGCTGTAGGTAGTTCGCTGTCATCCATTCTGTGATGTCAACGAGAGTGCGTTGGAATTTTTGGGTGCTAAGCCCACTTTCATCGTTTAGTGCCACCACCAGCTGAGTGTCGTCAGCGTAGGATACGAGGGACAATCCGTGTCTCCTGGCCACCTCTGTCAGGGGCTGGACATACACATTGAACAGGGTGGGGCTAAGAGCTGAGCCCTGGGGTACGCCCTGTTCAATGGGACATTCCCTGGAGAGGTGGGGAGGGGTGGAGACTCTGAAGGACCGGCCAGATAGAAAGTCTCTGAACCAATCAAGGGCTAGTCCTGATACCCCGACCTCTTTTAGCCTGAACAGCAGAACCTCGTGTGACACCGTGTCGAAGGCAGCACTGAGATCAAGTAGAATCAGTGCTGCCGTTCCACCAGAGTCTAAAATGGTGCGGAGGTGTTCAGTCACACTTAGTAGGGCTGTCTCAGTGCTATGACCAGCCCGGAAGCCATGTTGTGACCAGTCTAAGATGTTATTAGATGCCAGGTGTTTGGTCAGGATGGTGTTTACATGGGCTTCTGCTACCTTGGCTGGCCATAGGAGGAGGGATATAGGTCGAACGTTTTCGGGTTTGTTAGGGTCCAGTGTAGGTTTCTTAATAATTGGTGATATCCGGGCTTGTTTCCACTTGGAGGGGATTATAGCAGTAGAGAAGGATTTGTTAATGATCTCTCGCAGAGGGCCCAGAACAATTTCGTCAGCTTCTCTGAAGGTTTCTGGTTTGAGAGGGTCTGCTGGTGAGCCGGACTTGATTTTATTGCAGATTTTAGTAAAGTCTTCTTGGCTAAGGGCCGGAATGTTAGCGAGGTTAGATTTGTTAGGGTCATTAGAAGGGGTAAGTTCTGAGGTGGGGGAAAAGTGCTGTAGATTTTTCGAATTTTTTCTAAGAAAAAAGAGGCCAAATTGTCGCATAGTGCAGGTGAGGAGTTTAGGTTAGCCATTGTTTTTTTGGTGCTGAGTTCTTTAAGAATTTTAAAGATGGTTTTTGATGCATTATGGCTATTCTTGATCTCCGTGGCGTAGTAGGCTGCCCTGGTCCTGCATATGCTACGATGGTAGGTTTTTTGAGATTTTGTGTATAGGATCTTGAGGGCGGGGTCATAGTTTTTTCTCCAGCATCTTTCAGCTTTTTTGCACTCTTTTTCTAATGCGGAAAGTTCTTTGTTATACCAGGGACTGGATTCATGGGTACGTGCTTTGATCCATTTGGTAGGTGTAGTGTTCCGACAGTGTGGGCGACGGACAGTAGGGCGCTAGGACCCTGTGGGTCCTCAGGCAGAGTGACCAGGTCACCGGACACCAGATCCAGTGACGAGACAGGAAAGGGGACAGACTATGACGAGGACAGGGACGAGTAAGGACGTGTTGACGAGCAGCTGTACGACATGAAGAAATAAAGGAATATCCGACTAACCTGTGTCCTGTGTTATGATGTGCCGCCCAGCAAGCACCACGATATGACAACTGGCGACGAAGGGGTCAAGAATCGACGTGTGGTCATCGAGGAATACTAGAAGAAATGCCAAGAGCCCACCTTGGACGTGCATCGTCATGGAAAGTACAGAGAAATTGAAGGAGTAAGGTGCAGCGACGCGAGAGAACACCGCGATCGCTGAAAGAAAACGTCTGACTGAGCCCGGTAAGCGCAAACACCAAGCTCGTGAAATTGAAGAAATTAGCGCGAGAGCCGCGGCGGCCATGTTTGAACCAGGCGGATAGGGCCGATCAGCGAGCAGAACAGAAGGGCGGCCATTGTAGGGTCAGGCGAATGAGGATTGGCTCCGAAATATCGCGAGAGCATCAGCGGCCATTTCAGGATCAGGCAAACGAGCCAATAGGAGAAGAGAAAAAGCGGGCGGCCATCTTGAGGACAGGCAAAGAAGAACAGAATCGAAAATAAAGTTAAAAGAGGTGCAGAAGCACCGGAAAAGGCCGAAATAAAGGGAGAAAGGAATAATTACAAGAAATAATCACAAATAAAGAGTGTGAAAGAGCACCACAAGGCAAGAAAAGACTACAAAAAGTGAAAGAAAGAGAAAGGACATAAACAAAAAGACAAATCGACAAAGAGAAAGAAGAAAAAGAAATACAAAAGAAAGGAGCAGAAGAGAGTGGAAGAAGCCAGAGAAGGCTAAATAAAAGACAGAAAAGAGAAATAACAAAAAAAAGAAAGGACAAATAAAGGAAACAGCAGAACAACAAGAAAACAAAAGGATAGACATAAATAAAGGAAATAAGTCGCAGGAAAGATGAAAAACTGAGAAAAGAAGGAAATAAAGACGAAAAGACTAGGAAAGCCCAGGCACAGCGTGAAACAAAAAAAAAAACTGCAGAAAAAGGGCAGAACAACACAAGAAAAGACAAAGACAGCAAGAAAAAGCTGGATAGAGAGAAAAGAAGAAAATAAAGAGGAAGAAAGAAGATAAAGAGACAAGAAGAAAATAAAGAGACAAGAAGAAGAAAAGAAGAAAGAAGATAAAGAGATAAAAAGAAAAAGTAGAAAAGAAGAAAAGAAGAAAGAAGATAAAGAGAAAAGAAGAAAACAAAGAGGAAGAAAGAAGATAAAGAGATAAGAAGAAAATAAAGAGAAAAGAAGAAGAAAAGAAGAAAGAAGATAAAGAGATAAAAAGAAGAAAAGAAGAAAGAAGATAAAGAGATAAAAAGAAAATAAAGAGAAAAGAAGAAGAAAATAAGAGATAAGAAGAAAATAAAGAGGAAAGAAAAGATAAAGAGAGAGGAAGAAAGATAAGAGGAAATGAAGACGAAAAGAGAATAAAGAGAAAGGAAAAAAGGGAAAGCAGAAAGAAGAAGAAAAGAAGAAAGAATCAGGACCGACTAGAGGACAGACGTGATGAAGACCGCTCCTGTGTAAACCACGATATGACAGTAGGGATCAAAGTGTCTAGGGCTTGGCTGATCCAATTGCAAAATTGGTCGTATCCATGATCAGGGTTTTCACTAGGTGGGGGGGGCACGTAGTGAGGAGGGCGTGGAAGTCCTCAACACGGAGCTTCCTCCAGGTTCTTTTCCGGACCTGCTGGGTGGGTACATTGAGCAGGATGTTTTTACAGGGAATTGACATGGTTACTAGATAGTGATCAGTCCAGGTCATGGGGATGGGCATTTCGACCTGTGCATTAGTGATATTCGAGAAAATGGGGTCCAGGAGATGACCACCATTGTGGGTGGGGCCCTTTATAAGTTGGTCTAATTTTAACGCCGCCAGATCAGCTAATAGAGTATTAATCTTAGAATCTTCCGTCCGATCAAAGTGGATGTTCAAATCTCCAATAATAGTAAAGTTGGCGGTATCAGTGATCTGAGAGCACAGGTTCTCAAGGAGTGAGTCAATGAACTTACCGTCCTTTCCTGGGGGCCTATAAATCAGGAGTCCTACAAAGCTAAGCTGGGGATTGATTTTGATGTTGTAGCGTGTACATTCGCTATCTTTGATGTCAGCTTTAGTTAGCTGGCACGTAATATGAGTTTTGGTCATTACGGCAATACCACCGCCTCTGGAGTTTCTGTTGAGAGTGTGAGTAGTATAACCTGAAGGAGTGGCCAGGTTTAGGACGGTGTCCATGTCATCTTGGAGCCACGTCTCAGTTAGAAATAGTATGTCCAGGGCATGGTTAGTGACCAGATCGGAGATTTCAGTGTGATGTTTAGGCATAGATCGAACATTCAAATGACCGATTTTGATTGTTGAGCATTCGGCTCTGACGTGGGAGGTTTGCCGGTGCAGAGTCGGAAGGGAGAACCCACATGGACATACTTGGGGCGTATTAATATGGGAAGGGTTGAGGATAGCGCATTCTTGCCTGGGGTGTCGTAAATTAAGTAGCTCAGTTTTAGAGTATGTTGCCTTACCCCTTTGGCGTGAGGCATGGTGTCTGGCGTCTGGCGATGTCTCGGCGCTGACGAGCGCAGACGGGCAGGACTCTGGCTTGACTCCGGTGATTCAGAAAGGGGGGTGGTGATGAACAGAGTGTCTGAATTAAGCAGACCACTCTTACCCAGACCAAACTACCAAGCCAATTCTTATACTGGGAAGGAAACAAGCTACCGGGGACCGGTTTCTGGCATTTCAGCCGTCTTCGGCCCGGCTTGCTTGAATCCTGATGGTGCAATGAGCTAGGGACTCACATCTGAGTATACCCTTCCACGCTTATGGTGGACAAAAATGATTCAGAAAGGGGGGTGGTGATGAACAGAGTGTCTGAATTAAGCAGACCACTCCTACCCAGTCCAAAGATCAGGGCTTGATCCATCACCGTTTTTTAGCTCACTGCACCATCCCAGCTCAGAACTTGACTATATGCAAATTAGTCTGACCCTGGCCCAGTGCATCATTGGAACAGGGCAGACCAAACTACCAAGCCAATTCTTATACTGGGAAGGAAACAAGCTACCGGGGACCGGTTTCTGGCATTTCAGCCGTCTTCGGCCCGGCTTGCTTGAATCCTGATGGTGCAATGAGCTAGGGACTCACATCTGAGTATACCCTTCCACGCTTATGGTGGACAAAAATGATTCAGAAAGGGGGGTGATGATGAACAGAGTGTCTGAATTAAGCAGACCACTCTTACCCAGTCCAAAGATCAGGGCTTGATCCATCACTGTTTTTTAGCTCACTGCACCATCCCAGCTCAGAACTTGGCTATATGCAAATTAGTCTGACCCTGGCCCAGTGCATCATGGGAACAGGGCAGACCAAACTACCAAGCCAATTCTTATACTGGGAAGGAAACAAGCTACCGGGGACCGGTTTCTGGAATTTCAGCCGTCTTCGGCCCGGCTTGCTTGAATCCTGATGGTGCAATGAGCTAGGGACTCACATCTGAGTATACCCTTCCACGCTTATGGTGGACAAAAATGATTCAGAAAGGGGGGTGGTGATGAACAGAGTGTCTGAATTAAGCAGACCACTCTTACCCAGTCCAAAGATCAGGGCTTGATCCATCACCGTTTTTTAGCTCACTGCACCATCCCAGCTCAGAACTTGGCTATATGCAAATTAGTCTGACCCTGGCCCAGTGCATCATGGGAACAGGGCAGACCAAACTACCAAGCCAATTCTTATACTGGGAAGGAAACAAGCTACCAGGTTCTGAGCTGGGATGGGGCAGTGAGATTTATTTATTTATTTTTAGAGTTTTCTATAGCGCGAACTTGAACCGATTAGGTTATCAGAGCGCTTTACAAAGCACCAGTTCCATTACAAGTTATCACAGCAGTTTACATAGAATCAGTTACGTTGCACATTTCAGGATCTTGATAAATAACAGTGATGGATCAAGCCCTGATCTTTGGACTGGGTAAGAGTGGTCTGCTTAACTCAGACACTCTGTTCATCACCACCCCCTTTTCTAAATCGTTGACTCCGGTGCGGCACCGGCGCGCCCGCTGTACGCGTCCGCTGCGCGGAGTCATGCCTTTCCCTTTTTATAGTGTCCACTGGGGTGCCCTGAGGCTATTCCCAAGCTAAGATTTCCTTCTGCCGTCCCTTCTGCATGTCCACCTTGTACCCTCAAGGAAGTTGTGATATCCAAGGCTCAGCCTTGGTTTCAAGCAGCCAAGCATACCTCCATGCAATGAAGGTAAGTCAAACATTTTCTCACTTTTCCACCATACCTCCTATCAGAGAACATATTGCCTTATTCCTCTAAAAGTGGCATACCATAATCTCTGAGCTATGAGTCCGACAAACAGTCTTTGGGTACTAAATAGATTTTTGGCCTCCCCTCTTAGACCTGTCGTCTCTTCTTAATTCTCTTTTTTGTAGTATTGTCCTAGTACCCTGGTAGACCACAAACCATCAGAAATGCCATCAATCGCATGCTTTTGGAGTGCAGTTTTGTATGCTCAGTTAATCTCATCTGCAAAAGGAAAAAGGCCTCACAGTGGTCATTCACCTCTGAGCTCTCAACCATTGAGTTTCATGCCAACACTTCAAGATAAAAGCTCTCCACCCACTTCTTGCAGGACACTCTTTTGCCTGGTGACTGGCTAGCCAGACTCAATCTTTGTGATGCTTATTTTCCACTTACAATTTGCGAAGTCCACTAATTCTGTCTAAATGTTTAATGGAAACAGAGGTGGCATTTTTGCGGCCTTTCATGTGTCCTTTCCTCCAAACCCTGTTGCTTCACCAAGGTCCTTGGTGTGGTGGTCGCCCACCTTCACACCACAGGTGTTCATCTGATTATCTATCTAGAAAACATCTTTCTGATGTGTTCACTGATCACTCTCTCCCAACATGTAGACAAGATTATATTCCTCCTCAACAGCCTAGGTCCCCTCCACAGTTTCTAAAAATCCTCCTGCACACTGTCACAGACAATATAGACACTGCTACCTGTACTTTCAAATTCCCCAACAAGAAGTTGCCTCTCATCAAGTGGCAATTGAAGGCCACCCTCGTAACCTGCACTCTTTCCCTGAGGGCTCTGGCCCCATTTATTGATCTTCTCGCTGCCTCTATCCAGACCATTTTCGTAGCTTCTGTGCACTATCGAGCCCTCCAACGCTGGAAGACACATCTTCTGTGACAAGATCCCACTTATTCAGCCCACATTCCTTTAGACAACTCCCATACAGAGCTTTGTTGGTGGCTCCTCAATATTGAGGCCTGGAATTGCAAAGACCCCTTTGGTTCTTTCCCAAATATGGTCATTAGCTCAGATGTCAGCAAATCCGATTGGGCACGAACCAGAGTTCTGACCTCCGTAGCTCTGTGGTTCCTGTGAAGGTTTAGGTGTATTAAAATTATATGGTCGTGCGACCTTACAGTGTAATGCACTCACACAAAAAATCTTTGGTCCAGTCAGGTTAATTTGCAAAACCTTAACCTCAACTCTGGGTAGCTATGGCTTCGAGCAGCAAGACTTACACAAAGGAACTAGTGCAAAGAATTTCACAGTACCAAACAATGAAATATAAAAGCCACATAACACCAAAGAAATCCAACACCAATTTATAAAAATATATTATATTGTTGTGAATTTTTAGAGTCGGTAATGAGCATAATCTACCTGAGGGCTCTGGGGACACAGACTTTTCAAGTAAACTTAAATCTCAGTTTAACAGACAACAGTCATTGGTAACCATAAAGCTTGTAAACGTTTGAAAAGTTTGTGGTCGACTACTTTGGCCACAATTGGGCGACCAAATCGGACAGGGAGAAGATCTGGGAGGCCAAGAACGAGAAGATGGACAGTTACCTGGCCATAAAAGCATTCCCCAGTCCAGATCACAACTTTACAGCACACCACATAGCCTTTATGGTTATTACCCGGTCCACGGATCATGTGGGAGCGACTTTGGGGATAGACGTTGGGGTCCATTGAAGTGCTCTTTTAGCTAAGAAAAGGCCAGGTGCTGCTGGGCTACCGGTCTACGTCCATAGCGGTCCTACTGATAGCCTTTGGTGGAGTATGATGTCCTTCTTTGTTTTTTTCTGTTTTTATTAACACAAAGGTTTCCAGGACTTGGAGAAATGTACCTTACACATAATAAATTAAAATTTCTGACATAGGTTACAGCATTACTGAGCAGTAGCGGTGAAAGTACACACATTCAAAGGTTCGTCTGGAATAGGGTGAGAGCATCGCATCTCCACCCTCCCTACTATACAAACTGAAGGTCTGGGAGAGGTCTCTGCTCTCTTCTCCTCCCATACCTCTGGCTCAGGTGTGTGGGCAACAGTTTCTCATCTCCTCATTCTCCATCTCAAGACCATAGTGTCTCAACCATAGGGCCCAGATCCTGGTGAACTTTTTGGAGCAGCCCCGGGCCTTGTATGTCACTCTTTCTGCGGCCATGTACACATCTATACCCGCCCTCTGTTCTGCAAGTGTGGGAAGGTCAGGAGCTCAACAGTGTCTGGCAATATCCCTTTTAGCCACTATCAGTCCCAAATTGCACAGTAAAATTTTACAGTGGGGGAGCTCAGTCTCTGAGGCTGGTGTCTTTCTTGGGTAACCAATGTGACCTCAGATGACACTCCTGGGTCTGGCAGACTCTGGGGCAACTTTTGGCTGTTGAGCATCCGTCTATTGGGGTGCCTAGCAGCATTCAGTGGTGATTCATCAGGTGTGGCTACCGACTTGGGTTACGTCAGGTTTTATGGGCCTGGTGCTGATTCCAGGGGTCAGCCGACTGACCCTTGGAATCACTTCTTTGGGCTGGGGCTTGGGAATGGCTTTCCTCAAGCCAGGAGCCACAGGAACAGCCCTCTCTGTGCTAGCCCAGGGTGCAGCAGGGGCAGTTCAGCAGACAGTACAGATTCTCTTTGACAAGTCCCAGTCAGAAGGGCAGTCCTTCTTCAGTCCATTCTCAAGTTTCAGCATGATCCGAGGTTCAGGGGTGCTATATTTATGCTCAGAAAGTGACCAGGGGGATGATGCAGTTACAAGTCAATGGGCTACCAAATTCGCTTTTGCTCTGTGATGACTTTCCGGCTATGTGTGGCATCAAGCAATCCCAGAGTGCACCGTTCTGCCCACTCTCAAGATGTCTAAACCCTTTCTCAGATGTTAGGACCTTGGTAGCCCACCTTAGAGGGGTGGCTAACTGTGGGCTACATGCCCACGGGAAAACCAGTTTGGGCATTGGTCTCCCCTAGCTGATCCCGCCACCAGCATGTTTACCTGGACAAAGGGCAGTCCTTTACCTGTGTGAAAGCCATTTGCACACCAACGGAAGCTTCGCATTTGAAGTTCGACTTTGGGCTAATACTCTGAGAGGCTTCCTGCAAAGGGGAGGTAACACCTTGCCCTGTAGAAGACTGATACTGTTCCTAAGCCTGAAAGTCATTCACATGACTCCCCAGAAGGGGAGAAAACTGTCTGGTGGCAAGTGACGGTGTGATGCTACTGGACAAACTGGGTCATGAAGTGCCAAAGTTGCTAGAAGTTGCATTTCTGTAAAAAAGACATTAAATTCGACTTGGGCATCAAGTCAGGTTTAATGCCACAATTAATTTGTTACTTTGAAGTACCCGTTTTAGTAGTCCCTTTCAGAAATTAGCCAGGCAGAGTGTCCAGACTGTAACTCTGTGTTAGCCAATGGAGCTCCTAACTCTTCCACTGCAAAAATTACAATTTGGAAGTTTTGTTGTTAGGACATAAATAAAAATACACATTCAACCTAATGATATACAGCTCCCTGTCTTAGGGGATGGACAGATCTTCCTTAGGGAAGAGTTACATATATTGTTAAGGAAAGTAGGGGCTTTGCCATTGGTTTGAATGGCAAAGTTTAACTAGCAGTGTAAGCACTGCTCTTCCAGCTTGCATTAGAAGGCTGGAAGCCATTTTGTACTATGTCACACACAGGGTGGCACAATCAGTTCTGCAGCCCTGGGTGGACACTCCGCCTTACATGCCCTGGGTAACATATACCAGGGATTTATAAGTAAACCGGTCTCTGTCAATCGGGGGTAGCAATTCAACAAACACTTTGTAATGGGTTAGAACACTGGCGCTGAGGTCTGGTTAGCAGGCCTCATTGCACTCTCACTGTCGAAAAACCAGCCCCACCAGTCCAGAAACATGGGAGTGAACATGCAAAAAGAGGCATTTCTGTACAGTTCCCTTCAGAAAAAAAAGCTCAATTTCAATTGAACTCATCATCAAAACTCTTCCCTGGTAACTTGGCCGTCAAATGGCTTACAAACCCAAATACCATTGCTTAATTCTTCTGTGAACGGACAACCTTCCTTTAACATACATCAACAAGCACAGAAGTGCCAGACCTGAGCCTCTGGCAGCCCTGTCTGAAAACTCCAGCAACATCGTCTCAACAACAGTCTCAAAGTGATTTTGAGTAACTTCTCGGTCGCTACAACTCCAATGCAGATCGGTTTTCCATGTATATTTGAAATTTAAGTGTGGAGGCTGGATCTGAATATTTTTTCTCTCTCTCACACATTTGTTAGGAGTCCTGTGGATATAGGTGTTTTGCCTCTCACCGGTCAGCTTTCCACATTCATTTGGTCATCTCCCCAGAATTTTACTGTGGGCAACATGTTTTCTCTGTAAGATAGTCATAATTCCAACCCCTGACACTGTCCCTCTCAAGTCTTGCTTCCCCATCAGCCAAATCTAGCCAAGGACTAGACGCCTGCTCACCTCCTGCTCCCCACTAGCTTTGCTAGTACTTGGGGCGCATCTCCTTGCTTCCTCAACTTCAATCCTCAGGAAATTTCCTATTGACACTTTTTTCCAAAGGGCTATCCTATATAACCATCAAAGTCTATTACTCCACTAGTGCAGCTTACTTCCCGCTGTTCATAGGAGACCCCGTTTTCCTTGCTACTCCTCTTCATCTTCATTATTCTTACCTTCTACATCTCCAAACTGTGCACTCTCTTTCAAAAAACTCTCTCTAAAGATAGCATCCTTGTTATGTCTCATATCTTGTAGAAGAATGTCTTACTTTAGAGCCCTCTCCCTTTACGGTTTTAGAGCCCTCTCCCTTTCTGGTCTCCACTTTTCGCCAAATGGGGCAATGTTCTACATTTCAGCTAACACCAAAAATATACATCCTTTATTCTTATTTTTCTGTCCTTCCAGCTCTTTGTGTTATCTCCTGCCTTCGGGAATACATTTCCTGCACTTCTCATCTCTTTTGCTTGGACCCACTTTACTTCAATAAGTCTGCTTCTTGTGCCACCTTGGCCCATTGGGTCAAGCTAAATCATGTTTGCAGCAGGCATTGACGTCTACTTTCCTTAGGCCAGCTCCACTCAGGGGGCTATAGCTTTGAAAGTTTCTTCACTGCCTCTATGTTTGAGGTCATTCTTAGGGACACTGGCTGGTCTTGGGTGCCAGCCCTTAGAACCTTCTACCTAAATCCAGATCAACACATGGCTGACCATAGAGGTTGAAAGGCACCAGAAGATGGTACTTTTCATGAATTTATTCAAAATAAGGTTGCAAATGACTGAAAAGCAACCGTTCAGGCTCAGGTCCCAACATCAACTGAAAACACTGCCACTGCAAAAACCTGAGACCTCTATTCCATTCCAGAATATGAGGAGTCATACAAAAGATCACTAAGTAAGTACACAACAACATGATCACCATCTATAAATAATTTCCAGGTTAAATCAAATCAAGCACAACTGAGCACAACAACTTTCCCTTTTTTGACAAGAAAATAAAAGTTATGAAAATCCATCGACAACATCAATGCATGAAGTAATTATTGAATTTAATAGGTTCCCCACAATGCAAGAAACAGCTTTCTTCTTTATGCTATCACTACCCATTACAGCACTACACCATGGACTTCACTCTAAAACTCTACAATGGTTCAGCTCCATTTTAAGAAGCAGAAGTCAGAAAGTATAACTGGGTTATTTTACTTTTTGCCCAAAAATGATCAATTATGGAGTCCTACAGGGATCATCACTGAACCCAACAGTTTTCAATGTGTATGTCTCTCCATTAGCCAGGATTGGGAAAAAATGTGGATTCAACATCTGCTCTTATTTGGATGATACACAGTTGATGATAGCTATAGGGGAAAGACATGTGGACACTAGAGTTAATTTGGTTGACTGTCTAGCAGAAACTGCCAATTGGATGATGGAGCATTGTCTCAAATTAAACGCGGAAAAGTCAGAAATACTGCTCCTTGGGGAGAAAATTTAATTTGGGACTCATCTTGGTGGCCTACTCTATTAGGAACTACACCAGAGCCCAAACGGGTAGGGAAAAATCTAAGAGTCCTGGTAGATAATACATTATCCATGTAAGATCAAGTAAAGGCAACGTGCTGCAAATGTTTTGCCATTTTAAAATTGTTAAGGAGACTTTTTAAGTTTATCCAGAACAATTGGAGGAATACTATAGCTCAGGCTCTAATAACAAGTAGACTGGACTACTGGAATGCCTTCTATGTTGGTATGGCAGATTACTTGTTTTCAAGACTGCAGGTAAATCAAAATGCAGCAGCCAAGTTAGCCTCTAACAAGGACAAGTTTAGCTTGGCATCAAAATGTATGGAGCTGTTACACTGGTCAATGTGCCAAAGAGCTAAGTTTAAGTTACAATGCCGTGCGCATAGAGCATTACATAAGATTGGTCCTGAAATTTTGCAAGACAAAGTTGAATCCTATTCTCTGAGAATAGATCAGAGATCCTGTAATCTTACATCAGTCAAAACTAAAAGAATAAAGAAAGTAAGAGTGGGAGGTCACTCTTTATCATACCAGGCAGGCATACAATGGAATAAATTACCATTAGACCTAGACCTCACTGAAGACCATTTGGGGTTTAGGAAGAAGCTAAAAGCATGGCTGTTTAGGACATAATGCTTTTAGGGTCCTCACGAACAAATGCCTTCAGAAACGTAAGGGAGTTATACTTCCACTGTGATATCCCATTGGGATGAGTGCTGAGCTCTATAAATACTGTAAATAAAATAAGTATCCTGTGGAGGCTCTGTTCTAAATGAGAAGTATTGAAAAATACAGATTTCAAGTCAGCAGAAGGTGAAGCCCTTTGTGCAGACATATATGTTTGTTGAACATCGGCATCATTCAGTCGGTCATGAGAAACATTGTCAAGCTGTAACCAACCCGAACATTCAGATTCAGTAACCATACTTTTGTTTTTTCTGATAATCTCAGCTTGCTGTTGAGCAACCTTAACAAGACGCCTTCTGTTCCAAAATCCTTTACCTTCAATGAAAAAACTGCTACTTTAGGTACTTTTACAACTTGAATGGGTAAAGAAGAACGTGCCTCTCCTGTTCTGACTCTAACCGGTCTCTTGAACAATACCTAGTCACCTAATGATGATGATGATGATGATGATGATGATGATGATGATGATGATGATGCTGATGATGCTGATGATGATGAACATCATCCTCATCATTAGTCGCCTACACAAAAATATGTGCCTTTTATCAAGGAAGTTCTTCATCTTAAATTGTGTTAGAGTTACAGTGAAAGAAAGTTCACTTTCCAAATGAATATGGTTTGATACATTGGTACAACCTTTGTTTTTCCACCAATCTGGAAATAAATTAGTATGAGCTTTTCTTCCTCTAGTTAAAGTGAAGGGGGACACACCAGCAGTGCCATGAGGTGTCACATTGTATCTCCAGATCTTGGTTTACAAACATTTGCAAACATTGTGTCCCGATGTTATGGCAGTTTAGATTCCTTCTTTTATAAATCTATTCGCCCTCTCAGCAAAACCATTAGCAGTTGGAGAATCTAGGGCTACCTTAAAATCCTTGATATCATGATGTTTTCAAAACGTACGCATGTGATGTAAAAGTAAATGTGTACCATTACCTGTAACAATTTCTGTTGATGATTATTCCAACATGAAAACATTCTCTAAGACTGTAGTAGCAGAATCGGTGCTCGAAGAATCAACAAAAGAATAATACATCCACTTAGAATACTAATCAATCAATAAACAATAGACAAATATTCTAAAATTTGAAGAAAAAAATTTCAAATCACCTGATAAATACCTACTTTCAGGCCAACCATTCACTATAAGCTGGTTTGCTCTTAAAAATTTCTCATCACATAGATATGCATCATCCATTCTTTCCCAGTCACCTTTTTTGCCAAACTCACTAACCGCATCCTGCATTGCCATAACACTTCGGTGTCTTCCAAAAAATCATCCCCATCGGCGTCCTCCAGTGGCAAGCATGATAAGCAATCAGCTCGGAAATCCTTTCCACAGGGTAGATGTTTCACCTCAAACTTGAATTCCTGGAGTTTTGACTCTGATCTTACCAACAGAGCACATGCTTTACTCGTCCCACTGCTACTAAGAATGTGAACCAATGGCTTGTGGTCAGTGGATAGTTCAAATTCTCATCCCCAAATGAGCATTCAATTTTTTTTGCATAACCCATGTAAAGTCCAATGCTTATGTCCAATGGTTCTGCAATATTTCCCAGTTTGCTTTACAGTACTACAAGCAAAAGCCACTGTTTGCCCCTAATCTGCCACCCATTGACTGAAGATGGCTCCTAAGCCTGCCAAGCTTGCATCAAAAGTAATCACACATTTACCCCCTGCCCTAAATGCGCTTAAGACTTGTGCTACAAATAACTTCTTAACCTTCTTGAATGCTACATCCATCATTAGACCACAAAAACTTGCTTCCTTTCTTTTTCTGAGCAAAGCTCTTAAGGGAGCATAGCATTCTTCTAAACCTGAAAAGACAGTAGTACATCTCTATCTTTAATTAAACAAACTTAGGCTTTATACCTGATGAAGTGATCATGTCCTCCATCTCTTGAGTACCAAATTTCAATATGCTACGTTACGAGCTTATTCCTGTTTGTTAGAGAATGGTTAATACATTTCTTAAAATTTGACTATGTGCCTCAATAGTTTCTGCAAAAATTAGGATTTCATCTTGATATGCCTGCACACCTTCTAACTCACCAAACACATTGTCCATTAATTTTTGGAAACACTAGCCCCCAATGCAAGTCCAAACAGCCACCTAAGATACTTGTAAGCGCCATTGGGGATATTTACAACAGAAGTGGTGGAGTGGGGCGTTAGACATCATGGCTTAACGCCTCACTCACCACTTCAGAAATGCAAGGCTGCACCATATTTACAACAATATGGTGCAGCCTTGCATTCCCCCTGCGCTGGACAAGGCAGCACACATGGAAAAAGTAAAAACAAGGAGAAAGAAAGGTTTTCCCTGGCCTTAATTTTGGCGCTGCCTCCTTTTTATGCTGGCCTTGTAAATAGGGGGCAGTGTCAAAATCGATGGGTGTTGCGGTGGAATGCCCACCGTAACACCCACTGCCCACCCCTTTCGCACTAAGCATAGCGTGAATGGGGGCCTTATTTACAAGGCTGCATTAGACCATGTTAAGTGACTTAATGCTGCCTTGTAAATAAGGCGAACCCCTATTACAACAGAAATGTCACAAACAGTATTGTTCCTGTGGCAATAGGGGTTTGTACATATGCCCACAAGTGTCACAAAAGTTGTGAGTTCTTGTGACTCCAGGGGATAGCGCAATTTGATGATATGCCAAACGTAAATCGATAATAGAGAAAATCTTGGCTCCCCCAAAATGACTAACAATTTCGGTATTTTAGGAAGGGGGCTGCAATCAACAAGTATGTTTTTGTTTAAAGTACGAAGGTCAGCACCCAAACCTAAATTCTCCAGATTTTTTTCAGGTCACTACTTCAGGAGAAGCCCACTGGGAAGATTCACTTTGTCTTAATAATTTCTTCTGAACATAGTGTTTTAGAAACCTGCTTAAGTTCTTCTCTAACCCTCAGTGGAATAGGTCTAACTTTGTGAACTACAGGTTACATTTGTTGTTGGAGTTTGAGCTGATGTTTAAACACAACTGTTCCCTCCTGTTCATGAAATACTTCACTAAACTCATGTAAAATACATTCAACAGTTCTATTGTAAGAACCATTGCCCACACACTATAGGCTTGTCACCAAGAACCACAGGAGTCTCAGCATCTGTTTTGAGAAATTGTCAGGGACCGTCCGGGACTGTTTGGGACACAGTCAGGGACTGAGGCAAGTACTGGGAACTGGATAGGAAACGTACACAGAAAGAGGAGTACAGTGCTGCCCAGGATCACCCAGGGAGTCAGAGGAGAAAAAGGGATCCAAAGCAGAAGCCTGTACAAGTGAACACTATGGCTAAGACTCAAAGAATGGGCACTAAAGAGGCAATTTAGAATTCAGAATAACTACACCCAGGTGGACGTGCAGACATGTGTACATAAAAATACCCACACAACAACATTAACAATAAAGGGATTGTGGGGTAAAGCACTCGGGAGCTCCACATAGTAAGACTGAAGCTCAGTAAGTTCCTCACCCACAATTGCGGTTAAAGATACTGACTGCAAATACCCATATATAGGATATGCAGGCAAAGGCAGGGCATGTGGAGCTGATACCTATGGTGATGTTATAAATGTAACTCAAAGACCTTTCCCACAGTGAACAAGAAATACCACCTAGGTTGTCAGCTGTGCCCACGGATCCTAGCAATCAAAACAGGAGTACGCAAGGCAGTAACAGCAAGGGGGTAAGAACTAAATACAAGCACAATAGACATGGAGCTAGCAAGGAGGAGTTCTTCACAGGAAAGGAAGGAAATCACAGGGCACACTTGGCGGAAAGCAAGTAGCAAACATACAAGGTAATAGAAGCAAGACAGCAGGAATGGAAAGACAGTAAACTAGGAACTAGAACCAAGGAAATGGGAGGAAAAGCAAAGACTAGAAAAGGATATACAGAAGGGGAGTCTACAAGGGTATAGAATAGTATTGAATCAGAAGACAAGAAAACAACACAGTAGCACTGAAGGGAGGCTGTGCAGGAGCAGAAACAAGAATTGAGCAAAAGCTCAAGAGCCAAGGAACAGGAAATTACTATAGCTCAGGAGTCAAGGTAGCACAGCAGGGAGTGCTAGTTCAAGGAAACAGGAAATAGCTACAGCTCAGGAAACAAGGGGTCAATAGAGCACTGCAATTAGTGCAAATCAGGAACAAGAAATACCTGAAGCTCAGGAACAAAGAATAACTATAGCTCAGGAACTCAGGAAACAAGGTAGCACTGCAGGCAGTGCTAATTCAGGCACAAGGAATAGCTATAGCTCAAGAATCAATGAACAAGGATTAACTATAGTTCAGGAATCAAGGAGTTTCAAAAGCTCAGGAAACAAGGATTGGTCTCACCGGAGCACAGCTACAATGGCCAGCACTGGACTGGAGGAAGCTGAGTCTTAAAATGGCTCACAGTTATCACATGCATCTGGTGTGAGTAGGCTAGCAACAGCCAGCCACAGGAAAGCTGAATTCCTCCACCCATCCTTGGCCTGCAGAGGTGGAGACGAAGCAGTGAGCAGGGAATTCTAGGTAATGGAGTTTCAGGCATGAGCCGGCTGGCTTCCACAAAACCTGGCATGAATTGGGAGTGGATGTCAATTTCCAAATAGTGTCCAAATGGCTGGAAGTCAGTATATGCAAGAACAGGAGGGTCCAGTAGCTTATTATGACACTGGAGAGTCTCAAGTTCAGTCCCCTGGTGGTGGACACGAGAACGCAGGGAGCAAGTTGTGATAGAAATAAACTAATTCTTGCAAAATCTTGCCAACCAATAAAGTCTCTGCCCTTTACTGCAAAGTAACTTTTGGTGGTTGTAACTCTTCCCAAACATTCCACTTTGTCACAAGATACCAAAGCACAACAATATCTTTTTCACAAAAGGCTTTAACCCCTTCGCTGCTGATGACGAGCTCAGCTCGTCATCAGCCACGGGTGGCGTGTGCTGATGACGAGCTGAGCTCGTCATGTAACACGGAAAACGGAAAACAGCCACACAGCGCAAAAATCACCGCAGCAGCGATGCGGTTAAGGATTGATATCTGTTGGCAAAGTGTGATTTTGTCCTTTCAATTGTCATGAAAAGTTGTGTCTCTTATAATTGTATTTGTGGAACCTGAATCTGCCATAACCTGCAAAGGAACTTCAATGCCTCACACAAGGGTCCTTTTACAGAACCAGAATTTATTATGGAGTTAAATTAAATTGTTAAAATCACATTATTGGGTTTCTCTGTACAGATAGTTTCTGTTACATCTGCACAGTGGCTTTTTACCAGATTTTTACTGCTTCTACACACAGCCTGAAAGTAACCAGTTTTCTTGAATAACATACCAAGTTTTCCAATGCTGGACAACTTGGAATGCTCCTAAGATGATTGTTTGAACCCCACCTATAAAATACGTTAGGACTCCTTTGTAGGGTTTTCTATTGTTTGTTGCATACATTTACTAAACACACAGGATCACTGCCACAATCAGAATCAGTAGTAGATCAAATATTAACAGGGCCATCTGCATTTAATGCTTTGGAAGAAACCAAAGACAGTTCAATTCCTTTTGCTAAATCAATGACTTCGAAAAGAGTTGAGGTTCTGCAACTCAACAATCTTTCTTATATTTTCCTTGAATAGGAGTTGAAAACAAACTGATCATGCATGTATGTATCTACATTGATCCCAAATTCACAAGTAACATTCTCAATGCTGATATGTATTCCTGCACACTTTCTTCGATTTGCTGCTTCTGCTTATGTCTCTCGAGCATGATACGTTGCTCAACTGAACACTGTTTATGTAACCTCTCAAGAGCTTCTTTGTAGTGATCCCAATCAGCATCACCAGCTTGTCCTGGTGGAGCAGGTACAACTGAAAGATGATCAAAAACATGCTGAGCAGCCTGGCCAATCCTGCTAAACAACAATGCTAGTTTGCACGCAGGTGTATAGTCTATGGCATCTATAGCAACCGGATAATCTTCAAATATTCTCAACCGCTGTTTCCACTTAATTTTAGGTTTACAAGGATGCTGGAGAAAAGGAGGTGGAAGTGTGTTTTGTTGTGAAGTGGCCATGTTCATTTGAAGAATAGTACATTTTATCAAGCTGAAAGGACTACTTTCTAAGCCTGTGTATATAAATGTAACAGTACTACAATACAATACTTAAAAACTGTAGACCTTGACATACTGGTCAACGATTAGCAGACTCTAAAAACAGTTAATAGTTAAAAAGTCAAAGCAAATGCAATGATCACAACGTTGGAAAATACTCTTGTGTGACAGAAGCAAACTGACTAAATGTGTTGCAGAAATCCTCTGTGTTCTGTACAAAATGGCCACCAAAGTACTATATCACAATGTGTCAAAGTTTTGTGCGTGAAGGGAGGGACAACATTGTCTCCATACACAATGCCAGGCTCATGCTGGGATTTGGAGACTCGCGCTGGTAGTCAATGTAATATATATCACAAAATTGAGCCCTCAGTCTTTGATTCAAAAAGGTATTCGGCAAAATTGGAGTGTTCTTTTATTTGGAACAAATCCTTCACCCACCAATGGTGGCATGCTTCATCAATAGGATTTTTCTTGTGCCAGGATGCCAAGTCATGGCATGGGCTACAACCCCCTATCTGAGAGTGAGGACCTCAGGGATATTTTGGTTCTACGAGGTAGGTATACTAAATACCTCAATGACGAGTTAATAGTTGGTAGGGGGCGCAGTGCAAAAGAAAATTATGTGATCAAGTGTGGGGATGTAAAACAATCTCCGGGGTACACAATGTATCTTTATTGGAATGTCAATGGGGCAGGATTAAAAACAGGACACTCAGTGGCGTAGCTAGAGGGAGGGTGTGGGGGTGGGCGGTCCGCCCAAGGCGGCACCATTTTTGAGGCGACCATGCGGGCCGGCACTGGAGGCCCGTTGCGGCCGCGGCGGCCTCTGTGACATGAGGTGACCTGACCTGCTTCACTAGCTTCGGTAACTGCAGGCTGCCGCTGCATGCAGTGCACACAAATGCGGGACTTAGTTTTGGCAATTTAAAGTCCCGCGTTTGCACTGTGCGGCTGTGCCTGCAGTAGTTACCGTAACCGCAGGTCAGGACTGGAGGAGTGCATCAGTGCAGGCTGCAGTGCTATGCAGCACGGCCTTAATCCGGCCGCGTGAGTCACTCCGACCGTTGTTGGGCTTCCCCCCCTCGCCTCGCCTCACTCAGACTAGTCCTCCAGGGCCGTCAATCAGTGGTAGCATGTGCGGTACGTGAGAGCGCAACCAATGACGGCCCTGTAAGGACATTTTTGGCCAGCTCTCACCTCGCAAGGGTGGCAGTGACGCGTTACTCGCTCACCGCCCCTACGCACGCACCTCGTCGTGTCGAGGAGTCGGACTTGGAGACCATTCTTGCCTGTCTGCTTTATACTGTCTTGCAGCCAGGCATGCACCTTTTCAGACTCACTATAATTCATAAGAGGTGAGAGAGGATTTAGAACCGTCCTACCTATATTGTATTAGGTGGTTTATTAGAATGATTGCACGACGGCACCATGAAATATTGATGCAGGCAGCTTAGTTTTAGTTTTTTATTTATTTACAAAGAGGCTAGAGCTGCAGTGCCAACCCAGGCATGCAGTGCGACAAGTTGTATGAGAGGAGTGAGCGCGCAGCATTGATGATTACACACACAGAATATGTATATGCAATGTGACCGTACTGTACAGACAGGAATGTATGTGTTCCAGCACAGCCTGGGGTATATTACCCGCCCTAAGAAGCCCTTAGGATTAAATCATAGAGAATGGGAGACCAAGACACTCTCTCCTCCCAAAACTCTACTAGTGGAATTAACAATCAACTAAATACTCGTGCCAGAATATTTACAGAAAGATGATTGAGAAGTGGAGTTCTGGAATGAGGCCGATTTTTTTAAAATGATTTTTGAAATTATGGAAGGTCAGTTCATACAGGTACAGCACCTAACCAGTGAAAAAAAGCAGTGACAATAAGCAGTCTTGCTGGGATAAAGGGTGCCGCAGCCTTGTTGTACATGTAGAGAAAAAGTGTTTTGCAGAACTTTTAAATCACACTTACTGTATTGGCAGACCTACAATTCGTGTTAGAATGCAAAATCATGGACTTTATCTGGTGCAGCAATATGGATTCCTAAGCAACTTATCAGTGATACCTGTCAGAAGACATTTTATGTCTTGCTTGATGGTGAAGTCTGCAATATTAATCTAAAGTTGTTTTGGGTCCCTCGAGCACATCACGTTTGTGCAGGTCCCCACTGCTTTAATGGGGGGACTATGATGTATGGTCATTTAATGTCAGCTGTAGATGATGGATCCCTGAACAGTGTCATGTATGTAAATGTTTGCATTGTGCTGAGGGGTAATTGTTCACACAACTCTCTGATGTATGTCACATGTGGTTTTTCTGAGTCCCCAGATAGATTATGCAGTCTGTGTGTTCTCTTTTGTACTGCCAGTCACCGGTGTATTCAACTGTGTAGCCTTTAACCGTGTCATGTATGTGCATGTAAGTTGCATGATCGAGGTAACTATTAGCAGCAATACTACGTGTCTCTTGGACATCTTTCAAGTACTCACCGTCCTTTTTCCCCAGCACCGCCCCCCCACCCCAAGGGGCGGCAATCTGAGGGATAGCCCCGGGCGCCACAAGCTCTAGCTACGCCCCTGGTAGAAGGGAAATGTATACCTGCAGTTAAATGGATATTATATGTTTTCTGTAATTTCATATTAAGTGCTGGGGTTTTCCCCAATTTTTTCCATGTTGTCACATTGGATATTTTCGGTCTGACGTGTAACTCACACCTTTGGTAGTAGGGCGTGGGACAACCTTTATAGCACCAACAAAAATGTCATGATTTTTCAGGTATTACTGTATACCCATTACCTTTTGTATATCGATATGAGGTGCAATATCTAGCCAACTACTACCCTCTCTATTATATTTGTTACTTGTAGCATTCTGCACTCGTTTTCTTCTGATTGTGGGAAACATAACTTACCTGTTTACATATAACTACACAACACAATAGCATCTTTGGCTGATGATAGAGACAAGCATTTACAAGAAAATATTTCTGTCTCTAACAAAAGTCAGGATGGTCTCAAGCAGAAATGTATCAAGCTAGAATGCTTTAGAAGGCAAGAGCTGTAAAGATGGTGGGATCTGACTATACTTCAAAGAGGTACATTGATCTCAAACAGGTACCCGAGGCTTGCAGGTTGTAATATTTCCCTTATTTGAAGACTTGCACCCAGATTTACAGGGCAAATGGAAACATTTGATCCTGTCCCCTTCCTTCAGGATGATGGAAATCTTAATCAGATCCGCAGAACGTAAACAAGCTAATCTGTTGATTGAAATTGGGATATTGGAAGAAGTTAAGGGCCTAAATCTACAAGAGGCTACTGAGAAAAATTACAAAATCCTCAAATAAATTTTGAATGCACATCAGATGTACATAAAAGACAAAAAAATAGAAAGTGAAGGAGAGACAATAACGATTTCTGAAACGACAGAGTATTCACTTTTGCTACCAAGTTTGACAATGTCAAACCCCATCCGAATCTTGCCGATGAGAAATAGAAAGCACCGCTATGTCCACGAGCGAATCCGATGTTTCTAGCATTAGTAGTGACATTAGCAATTCCTATGACACTTACACTGTTACCGCATTTCCATCTAACAGTACTGCTTTGTCCTCTTTTTTTAGAGGAACTAGAATGTTTCAGGAAAGGGACAAGACAACATTTCAACAAACCAAACATAAGAAAACAAGAGGCAGGCCCACAGGCCTATGTAAGAACAGGAGTGACTACAAGGTCATCAACCCGCAATCAGAAGAATTGAGTGTCGGTTCTTCCTTGATGTCTAATGCTGTTTGTGATAATTCTGTTGCGACCACGGATAATGTGACAATTGTTAATTTGTCTAATTGCAATATTTCTGACCTGAAAAAGAATGTACTCAGTAGGGGACTAGGTTTTTTACCCTGCAGCTAGCCCTGATTTCACACAGATTCATATAGACCTGTTCAAATTTGTGCATCGCTTGAAATTAAAGACATTTTTCGACAAGAAGCTTTTGTAGCCTTTACCTTTCATTCCAACCATGTTGAAATGAAACAGAACGATCAAAGAGGTACAAGATTTGCATTTACTGTTGTCCTTCGATGATAGCACAGGTTCTGCACCTACCACGTTGAATCTACTGTCCGACTTGGATATAGCATCGAATTTGAACATTGATAGTGGTTTGAAACCCAAATCACAATTCGTACCCACTTTACCTTCAGATAACATGATAGACCTAGTTTGCAAAGGTGTAAGAAATTATTTACATACATTGGAGGACAAATCTTTTGATAAACACAAACCTCCTAGACACAGTTTAACTAAGGAAAAAGTTTTGCCCTTAAAACACTTACTAAAGTACCTAACATTGTCATTAAGGAAGCAGATAAGGGTGGTAACATAGTGGTTATGCAAGACACAGAATACACCCAAGAAATAGATAGACAACTCATGGATGGGCATACCAGACTCTTGGGCAATCCTTTAAGTGACATCACCAAGACCATAGAAATCAATTTGAAATACTGGTGTGACAAGTGTCTCATTACCAACGTGGAATTTAAATAAATTCTCAACCCATCACCAAAGGCACCTTGTATGTACATACTTCCCAAAATTCATTAGAAGGGTACATTTCTCTGGGGAGACCTATAATCTCAGGCATAGGCTCCCCTACGAAGCCTATTTTTGAGTACATTGATGTTTATCTACAGCTCATGTTTCGTAATCTTCCCTCGTACCTTAGGGAGACTAACGATCTTCTTAGCAAACTAGAGGACATTGAGTGGGCAGAGGATTTTAGATTCATAACATTAGATGTCTGCTCCTTGTATGTGAGCATACCTCTGGAAAGGGGGACTCAGTCCCCTGCATCCGCTTTATCTAACAGAGATGCTACACCTTTTTGAACATACACTGACTTGACACGCTTGACTTTAGAAAATAATGTTTTTTTACACAATGGCAACTGGTTCCGACATGAATTAGGTGTTGACATGTGTTCAAAGTTTGCGACTTTCTATGCAAATATGCATACAGGTGTATTTGAACAATACAGTAAATGGGCATTGATCATCACATGCTTAGATTTTTTTTTATAATTTATAACATAAGGCACATAGGTATCTTGCTGAGTTAACACCAACTGATGCACAAATGGGTCTTGTATATCTGCACATTCTTTCTGAGATATGGTTTGGGCACACCTTTACTATGTCACTTCTCTGTTTGGCACATCTTCTTAATGACCTATATATATTGTACGGAAGGGCCCTGTGGTTTAATATACATGTAGATTCTGGATCGAACTGATGAAGATGGCATTACTTTTTCTACCAGACACAGAGTTGTAATGGGCAACCTTCTAAGGTGCTTGTCTCTCTGTATGTTTTCTCTTCGAATTGCTTTGGTTCATCTTCTAAATTATGTTTACAAATTATTATACAGCCTTGAAAAAGTCACTGCGTGATGAAACATGTGTCAGCTGTTATTCACTCTCAGGAATGGAAGAGTTCGAAATTTGTGAAACATGAATGTACAGAAGAATATCTAAACTAGGTATTTCTACAATAAAGAAAACCCTCTACCTAACACAAGTCCTTACTGATTGGATATTATATGTTTTCTGTAATTACGTATTGAGTGGTGTGGTTTTCCCCAATTTTTTCCACATTACTTGAGGTAGCAGCTTGCCTGAAAATGCTCAAATCGAGAAGAGTAGTTAAAGCCATGTAGGAACATGGAGTATTATGTGGTGATGTTAGGCATCACCATGCAATACTCTCACAATACCATAAAGATGGTCCTTGGATTCGCAATAATAAATCTATAGCTCAGTCCTGGTACAGTGGCAACGAGCAGGCAGGCTTTACTAGAGGAACATATGTTTAGCATTTCTGAGTATCCAAATGAATGATAAGTATATTGACATGACCAGAAAGAAATCCAACCAAAGTAAATCAGATAAGTATAACTGGAGTTATGGATTTTTGAAGCAATATTAAATCAGTGCAAAACAGTACTGCAAAACGTTATCATTGCAGTCTATGGGAAAAAGCGCTAGTTGCAATCGGTCACTTTTAGGTCGCGTTGCATGGAACCCAACGAGGGTAAAGGTCATGTTAGTCCCAGGACCAAGCCACAACAGTCATTTCAATTTCACCTGGCTTGAGATGCCCGGGTGCAGAGTTGTCCTGGATGTCCTTGGTACTGAAGCAGGAGCCTCGAGGAGCTGATTTTACAGCTTACACAGTGCTGGTGGGGAACAGGGTGCAAAAAGTCGACAATAAAGCCACTGCTGATGTTGGATGAAGGCTTTGCGGAGTTCCCTCAAGATGCAGCATCGAGTAAATGGGGTGGTTGCCAGACTGTCAACCAACAAGCCTTGGCAGCGGCAAGCTCAGCAGAAAGTTACTTTAATGTCTAGAGGTCCGGGGAACGTGGTTGTCACTTGAAACACAGTTGAGGTCAGGACTGGGTTTCCTACAATGCACTGGACCTAATTTTCCCATCTGCCTGGGTGCAAATGTGCCTGGGAGCAGGGGAAAGGCTGTTTCCTCCCTTGGGCGGTAGCCTGGTTGCATATCACAGGTGGTGCAGCCTTTGAAGCTCACCGCCTTGATGTGCCACTTCACAGCCATCCTGTCATGGAGGGAGGTGTGACATTCTTCCCATCCAGTCCATTGTTTCTGACTCCTGGGAGAGTTCACAGTTCCAGGCAGGGGTGTCAGATTCCTGGCTTGGCAGTAGCAGCTGCAGACTGGCAGCTAGAACACAGGAATGACTGCGGCAACGAGGAGGGCAGTCTCTGAGGTAGCCACCAGGATACATGCCATATTGTCCTCAACACAAGATTTGTGTCAGGGGTGATGAGGCATGTTGTTTGATACCAACATAACATATTTAGGTTGTACCATAATGAAGCTGCCAACCTTGGGTTTGCCAGGGTGCCAGCCCATGTTATCCTATGGACCGTCTATCACTTATGGTAGCACATGACCTTGCACATAATCATGGGATAACATTTGATAACAGTTACCTAACTGAATAGAGGGATTTTAGCAAAATTTGGGACTGGGAAGGGCTCAATTAATGCTGTGCTTCAAGTATATTGTGCAACATATGTGGCAAAAGCTAGGGATGTGGCTGAACTGTGGGTCCACAGATGGGTACGAAATAGGCAATCAGACCGTCAAAATTTCCTGAGCACTTTTTCGGCCTTTCATAGTCGAATGGTGAGTGGATGATTTCATGGGAATTATACAGCCCCCCTCTAAAACAGATATTTGAAAATAAGCCCTTACGGTTAGTGGTGACCTGGTAGAGCAAAGTTGAACAACTTCCAGTTTGAAAACTGATCAGCAAAATAAATCCTTTGTATTGGAATCCTGTTAAAGGTCCTCTTTTTAATTTGCCCAATAATGCAACTGCAGCTTTGTGAGAATGTTAAACAGGGGCAACTCCTCCGTGAGAATGGAGGAACTTCACCCCGCCAACTAAACTGCTCCCAAAAGCCCCAAAGATGAAAAATAAAATGGTAATAAAGTTAATTTATTATCATTTTAATTTTCATCCACCCGTCCCGAACCGAGGGACAGGATGGAGCGGGGCTTGCTGAGTGGCATCAGCAGGGAGGAGGGTGGGCTACCCGGGCAGGTCAGTTCAAAGTGCGTATGTCTCTTTGGCTGGCTGTCGTGCGAGGGCTAGCCAGATATGTGCACTTTGAAAGCTCTGTGTTAGAGCAAATGCAAGCCTTCAGTGCCCTCTAGAGCGCCAAGAGAATCCACTGCCTCCAATCCTGGTGCTCCTCTTATGCTGGTTAACAACATGAGAGCAGCACCAGGATTGGTTAAGGCAGTTGACTGGGGTCGGCGCTGAACAACGGGCTGCAGCAGAAGTAGGAGGACGTGCAGCGAGGAACAGGACGTGTCGAAGATGAGTGGGTTTTTATTATTTTATTTTTACCCACCACCCATTTGCCAGGATCACCACTCCCCACAGATGCCAACCGCCACTGATGTTTAAACTATTTTAAACCAAAATGAGAGTTTTGAATCTGGGTATTTAAAAACTGCAGAATTGGCCTAGTTTACTGCAGAACCAAGCTTTATCTCACTTGCCACATAATCCACAATGTGCTGAATAATTTGAATTGAAATAAATGTTTCTAGCTCAAATGCACCAAACTTTTTTTCTAAGTAACACATGCAATCTCAGGTTTTCTAATACAATTAAAGTTGCTGGCTACATGTGTCAAAGGGAGAGAGAACAAATGTTCCATGGTTATTACGATTTGCCACATTTGTTCTCCCTGCATGGGCTGTTGCACTTTTTCCTGCCAAGTGCTAATGCGCACATCCTTGCATCGTCGCACCATATTTCAACAAGCATTTACAATGCAATGGTTTTGCCTTTGTTAAAGTTAGAGCTATTGGCATTGCTCTTGACATTATTTTTATTTATGTTTTTTTTTAACATAAATAAATGGCATTGTCATTTACAATGCCACTAGCTTTATCTCGCAAATGACACACACAAACACCCACAGAGAGCCCCCCCAAACACACACAGAGCCCCCCACACACACACACCCACACAGAGCCCCCCACACACACAGCCACACAGAGCCCCCCACACACACAGCCACACAAAGCCCCCCACACACACAGCCACACAAAGCCCCCCACACACACAGCCACACAAAGCCCCCCCAAGTATAAGGTACTTAAAATGAGTAATTTTGTCAAAATGACACGTCATGTGTAAGATTATAATGTGTTATTACGCATGCTCCGTGTGTGCGCCTGGTATTGTTTGGCATTAAGATGTGATACAAAGTGACGCTCGGTTAGTACGTCTTACTTTGTTTTAAGTCCATGGGATTTTTGCTGTCCTCCCCGATGCCCCTTCACTGCATTTTGCCCTCTTTAGTACTCTTTAGGAGAAAAACATGGAACCTAACATCCTTAATACAGGTAAGAAACAAAAAAAATCCTCCTCAGTAGGTATGCTCAGCATCCCTCCGGTGACTTTTATGACGGCCACTACATTCATTCTTTTGCTAGCCTCTCTCATTTCTACAGGAATCAGAGGTTCCCCATCACACAAACACTCAAATATACTAAGGTTTTGCACAGGCACTCGTGAGGATGCAAAGTGGTGCAAAGCACTGTGGTGAGCTACTAAACATTATTTAAGGCCTCTGGGAGCCGCCAGATCAAAAAAGTCCCTGCAAACATTTGTAAATTTGGGCAAAAATTCAGTCTAGACATAGCAGGTGCAGGTGGTCCACCTCTTCTCTGCCTCGAGAGCCACTAAGAGCAGCACATTCAATTGAGAGCCTTGAACTGTGAATAATGCCGAAAGGTGAATGTGGTAAAGCTAGTGGGCTCAGTTAGGGGATAGCCACCAACGACCAAGCATTCACCAGTACATAGTGGCCCAGCCCTCGAGAAGAAGCCAAACCAGTAGCCCGCTGTTGGGACTTGTGGAAGGACCTCAACTGGTCCCATCATCCCAAACCTATGGCATTTGGAATTGAATACACAAGTACCTTCTGGGGAGTAGAAGTCCAGAGTGCTCTATACCCAATATATATATTCGGGGAACAGGGGCTGCCCACAGTGTAAATACCCTTTGAACCAGGGGCAATCAACATACACATGACAAGGGATCCATGTGATGAAACATTGAATAATTTAGAATGCCATAAAAGTGCACAATTAATGAGAGGAGACACAAACATTGCAAGTATTCAGCATTTTACTGCTAAAAACGTGCTCCCTTGTCGTGGGTGTTCACACAGTGATCAATAACAGATAAGGAAATAAAGTGTGTGCGAAAAACAGCCCAGAAAGGATACTTGAAGAGTAGGCAATCGATGATACTGCATAAACATTCAATTAGAGATCAGGAAGTTAATAGTACTGCATCAATTCCATTCGACATTTTTGGTCAACTGTAATTGAATCCCAACCAGAATAATGCAAATTAATAATTTGACAGATTAATCAAGGAGTGAGCCCGTCACCAAATTGCAGAACAGTTGAGGTAACTCGCACTGTGTAATATTCCACATTCGGTGAACAATTAAAAAAGGTTGCATTCGGAGGGAGCACGGAAGGGTGACATAGAACCTCAATGTAAGAACGTTTCCCTGGTATATTATTTGTTCATGAGTGCCTTACTGTGAAGCGTATCCAGTGACACTCATGTGGCAGAGGTGATGAGGCTCCTGAGGGAGGTTGGAAGGTTAGAGCTCATGATAAGTGGAGAGGCAGGCATTGGTGGGTGTTGCTGCCACGGTTGTAGTATTTTCTCCACCTGAGAATGTGGCAGGGGGTTAGGGCCATCGTTGACGAGGTAAGGGCGAGGTGCCACTCTGTGAACAGATTACCTGGAGATAGGGGGCGGGCCCTCAAGCTTGGGCTGGGGCGCGGCCTGAGTGAGAGCCGGCGCTGCAGGTGGGAGGGGAGGGGAGGGGATGTGGTGAGGGGACACTAGGGAGTCTGGCGTGGTGGAGCCCTTGATCAAGGGGGGGTTGTTTAGAAGAAGAAAGTCAGGGCACAGCGGACCATCCGCACAGTGTGCACAGCTATGGGGCCACGAGTTGTAAAGAAGCGAGGAAGCATGCAGTATCAGTAGAGTTGACGCTCTTTATGGGTATCGAGGGGGGAGGATATAAACAAGCTGCATCTGTTGAGCTTCACGTGGTGCTATGTGAGAGTTTGGGGGATGCGCAGAAGGGTGGGGTATGAGGCAGGGGGGAGTCCCAAGTGGTGGAACAGAGCCTGCAGCCTAGCCAGCAGCAAGCTGGGTTGCATCAGCCAGTAGAGTTTGAAGAGTTGGAGGGTGGAGTGGCTAGGGGCGGAGCGCAGAGGAAAGGACCCATAGCAAGGGGGGGACACGGCAGATTGGGGGGCATGAATATGCTTGCGCACTGGGTGGAGGCTTACAGTGAGGGAAGGTTGGACAGGGTGGACGCCTACATAGGAAGTGGTGGATCACACCGATGGGTGCAAGCACATAAAAACAAGCATTTACAATGCAACGGAGGGGGGGCGGAAAGGCACGGAGAGCGGGAGGGGGGGCGGGAACAGACACACACGGACATAAAGCAACAAACAAAAATACAAATGAAAATGCCAAAATCAAGTCTCCAGCAGCAAGGACAGTCACCAAAGAAAGACGGTTGGACCTAACAAAGCCAATAACACTCATTTATCTTAATTCCTCGTCTTTCCAGCACTCTTTCACCCGATTACGCGTTAATTCTAGCCTTAGAAACACATGATAGTTGATAAATGCTGTGACAGTTGTGCTCGTACGCATGTGTATCTTATTACAATGCTAATTACAATTTTTAACTTCATTCACTGTCAAGACTATCAAGGAACAAATGCGTAGTGGATAGTAATGAACAATATCTGTCACGATTCAGAGACAAATGACTTAAATAAATAGTAATAATTTATAATGTGCACATTCACTACACTAAACACAAAGGTTTATTCCAGTTTTTGAAATTTTTTAAAACAAGGAGCTTCACATTAAGAATAGCCACCCTCAGTTATGTTCATTTTAATGATTTAACTCCCCCCTCCCCCAATCCATCCCCCCAGAGATCCTTTCAAATCTGTAATGGGTGATCCAATTTATGGATAGATAGCTCAAATAAATGTTGCACATTAATCAGGGTTTGAAAAAGTGTTTACCAATACTACACGTCTCGACTTTAAGTGCTGCACAGCAGCCTGTAGTAGCAGTCTGTAGTAAACTACTTCTGTCGTCCTTGATTAGCACTAAAAATTGCATCTCCAATGGTGCATCACACAAGGGGTATAGGTGCGCAAAAATACCCCACTCTATTGGTAGTCTTGCACACCAGATCCCATGCACTACCGCATCCCCTTCATAAGTAAGCATACGTCTTATCCTATAGTATGCCAAAGTCTTTCTCCATACCATTTAAGGTCCAGCCTGCACCTACAGAGTTTGAGTGCTGAACAGCTTGTACATCACCCCTACCCCAACTCACCTATGGTGCATACAGGGCCCGCATCCCCGGAGACGAACTCATCCAAGGAATATACACAAGCTATGAATGGGTCTTTCATTTTTCTTAGCAAACTGAAAAGTGGTACCTTCCAGAGGTGCCTGACATTAAGATGCCAGGATCCTGCCACAGGTGCCCTCCCCATTACAGGCGGTTATCGCCAAGACAGCCGCACATTCTCGGATAATTTCCATCATTAAACCAGTATTTCAGCAGAATATAGATCCGTAATATCCAAAGAATCTACACATTAATGGTAGGTTCTTCTCTCTAACCTCCATCGCCCACCCACACAAATTCGGATGTCTCCGCCCAAGGTGTGCTAGTACTGCCCATTAGTTATGCCGTAATCTCCAGTGGTAGGTGTGTACTTAGTGCACATTTGTCCACGAAAAAGGATGCAGCAAATTAGGGCACATATGTAACAAAAAACTACCTTAAATCGGAAGCACATTTGGTCGTCACTCCCGAAGGGTACTGAACCATATTGTGCAATACCATCACTTAGGGTGCACGTGTCTCTGCTTACAATAGTTGCGCTTGCAAATCTACACTGCATTGGTGGTCTTGCACGCATTCCAAATGTGCCCCAGTGGAGCATTTAGTTAGCCTTTGCCCCTAAAAGTCGATACGGAGAGCCCTTCTTCCTCCTCAGATTGGATACTAGTGCACTCGTTCCATTCCTCTGGACATGCACGGAGGGCCTTTTCTCTTCCACAGAAGCAGATACCTTCTTGATGTACACACTAGACCTCCGCCCCACCACCTGCTTCCATCCCATGTATAGCCTGACTGATGTGACTGACACCTGTGAGTGTTTTGAGGAGTTCACAACCTCAGATCTCCCCTCTACACCCCTGTGGGATGAGTAGTTCTCAGGGTGCAAGCATATAAAAACAAGCATTTACAATGCAACGGAGGGGGGGCGGAAAGGCACGGAGAGCGGGAGGGGGTCGGGAACGGCCACACACTGACAGCGGGAGGGGGGCGGGAACAGACACACACGGACATAAAGCAACAAACAAAAAAACAAAGCACTCACCTGGACTTCTTCCGGCAGATCTCTTGCTTCCTGCTCTCCACTCCTCCTCCCGATGACGCGGCGGAGGCTCGGCCGGCTGGGCCAATCCCAGCGCGGCCCTGGCTGGAGGTAGACGGCTGCTTCCTTCGGCTGGGGAACTTGGCTTCGGGGGCCGCGGCGGGGAAACAAAGGGACAATGCCGGGTGGGCACCAGCTTTAGAGGTCAGCAAAAGCGCTCCACGCCATCTAAGTGAGGCTCCTTCTCACGGCCCGAGCAGGAAGGCGGGTGCCGGCTCAATGCCGGACCAGATTCGGGGGCGTTCCCGAGGGCTTTTGGCTGACGTAGCGTGACGTAGCAAAAAGCCAAAAATTCTCGGGAACGCCCCCGAATCTGGTCCGGCATTGATGGACAGGCCCGTCTTCCAATGGCTAGCCTCCATTTATGGAGCTAGCCAATGGAAGACGGGGGCCGTTCCTGTCTCCCCTACCATAATCATTAGGTTTTTCGCCTGCGCGAAAAAGATGCGCAGAGCGCATCTTTCGCCAGGCAAAACCTAAAAATGTGTCCTTTCTCTAAATCATGGGTTTGTACTGGAAGGGGACCCTTCCAATACAAAAGCTATCTATCCTTAGCATGTTTCCCACTTACAATGCAGCACACATACAAAGTTGGAAAATGAAAATAGTTCTCCTTGTTGAGCCTGCCTCTAGGAGGCGTAACATTTTGACACAAATCCCGGTCAACAAATGTTAATTGATAGGGATTTGCATAAAAAACCATGAGTGGTCGAATGGGAACGCCTATGTAACACCCACGTAGCGCCCCCTTGAACCAAAGTAGCTCAAAGTTGCAAACAGCCACTCTGTGCCTGATTTGCATAACTTTTGTGTTCCAAACCCGGCGCATGGCGTAGTAAATCTGGGCCGTAGTGACAGAGCCTTCGCGAAGGTTAACTGGTCAACATTCAGTTGCTGATTTCTGTATTCAGGAGTTAAACTGCCGAAACCTTTGTCCGGATACTATGAATAAATGCTAAAACGGCAAAACAACAAAATAATACTGCTCCAGAATGTGGGGCCTATCACGGAATAATTTGCCTTATCTAGTGGCACAATTTAGCCTGTCCTGCCATAATTTCACAGTTCCAATGGCCAATCCTGTGGGAAATTGTCTGGCTGGCTCATCACGGATTCAGGCTATGCTTTTTTGGTGGCAGGGTCGCTTTCAGAGAGCTGAGTTTAGCACATGAGTACAATCTCTTCAACACAGCATTGCCCTTCTGTGCCCAAAAAGGACACTGAACCAAGAAAGTTGTTTGTTAGTGACAGGCATGTTGGCTAAACCATGTTTACTCTGAGGTTGTGCTTGACAGCCTGGACCTTCAATGCTTTCCCAATAACTGTGTTACTAATATTAATCCACATGGAGAGTGGCCAAGCACTGAATGCCCTCTTGCTGGCATTGCACACACAATGTGCACGTGGGCCCTCATCAGCAGCCGCCTAAGATGTGTGGTGATGCAGGGACACTTGCAGGAGCAGTGGCCCCAGTGAATCAAAATTGAGTGTGTAATCATGTCCATACCTTAAATAAGTGTGGCCCTTGTCCTCTTTGTCTTGTTGTAGGTATCTTGTTGTAGGCCTAGCAATGGCTGTCTCTCCCATAAGGACGACTATGTTGGCATATTGTAAGCCCATGGGTATTATTATGACCACATCTAGCTACACAGAGGCCATCCTTATGTTGTGGGCATCCTTGAAATTTTGGAGGCCATAATTAGGATAATGCTGGCCCTGCCACAAAATGGTACTCCTTGCCATATTGTAGATAATTTGCCAATGTTATACCATGGCAGGCAGACTTAAATTGTTACCATCCTTCTTCTTGGGCACATGTGTTCTCTTCTTAGTGTCCGGCTCCAGCCAGCAACACCACCTTTAAGGGATCTCCTGACCTCCACCCCTTCACAGGCTTGGTTGGTCTCAGTTCTTTATCCTTCCTGAACAGATGAGGCCTCCTTTTTTAGATGGTCGGTGGCAGCGCACACTTTCAGTATCCTTTTCACATTGACTTTAGCCCCTTCTCTCAAGGCAGAGGAAGTTTCTCGAGCATGGTTAGGGCGCACTTCTCTCCAACAGCTCCTTAGTCACCAGGCAACTGGACGGATGATGCCACAAGCCTCATCTTTTGTACCATACACAGAGGAAATCCAAAATAAGTTCCGTACAGTGTATGAAGCTCCATTAGGGAGTGCATCATACATACGCTTTCCTGTTTTCAGTTTCTTTTTTTGGCTAATTCTGGTGGGGTTTTTTTAAAACCTTAAAAAACAGTGATTATCCATGTTTACAAATTTTTGCGCCATTAAAAACTACAGAAACAGTGTTTTTCTGGTGTTTATGAAATTTTAATTAAATTGTGATTATTGCTTGCTTTCTGCACTGATAGTGCATGTGTACAGATAGTGTATATACAGGGTATATTAGGTCCAATTACATTTTTACTGCACCAGAATGGACTACAAAGTCAATAGTATTCTTCAATAACTCTGGAGATTGCAAAGATGCTTTCAGGATACCATCTAGCAAGTTACAAGGATCTCTTACTGAGAAGCACTTCAGCTCAGGTATTGATTTTGACAGACCATCATACAGTGGGGAAGAGGTGTGGCGCCGCAGCCAGGGCGACTGACACTGGACGCTGGGGATCACGGTTCAATCCCTGGCTCCGACGGCAGGGGTCTGCCCTGCACCATGCGACTCTGGGCAATAGCTTGCTTAATCTTCCAACTGTCCCCAGCGCTGAGATACCCCTTCGGGGGTCGATTCGTGCGCTATACAAGTACTGGATTTACATTTTACATTTTTCACATACCTAGCTGAATTACTGCAAATACAAACAATATCACTCCAATTTTTTGGGAACTTGGTAGGAACTTTTCTCAGCAGCATTCCAAGTGACAATGCATTCCATGTTTACCATTATCTCAGATGCTTGGTGACAAAATTATTTTCACATATACCTGTCACTACATCTTGCATTGAATGTTTAAAGCTTTGGGTTGTTTGACAATTTATTTACAATCAATACTGACTCACTAGGAAAGGGGGCTGATGTACCAAAGGATTTCACCTATTCTCTGTCTGTGGGTAAATGTGATGGTACATATTAGGAAAGATTCTTATGAAACCAGCCATTTTACCTATTGGTGAAACATATGTAGCCAAAATATCAAATATGATTTTGATATTTCCCAATTCTCTACAGTTTATAAAATAACTGAATACGACCTAAAACATGCTTTAAACACTTCATCTTTAGACCAAAGACCACAAAATTGAAAAAAGCTGAATGAAGAATAGACCATGTTTTAGTGACATCCCTAAACAACAAAACTCAAGCAGAATACTGCTAGCCCAGTCTTTCTCGAAACTATCTTGTATAGCAAAGTTACATTGTATTGGCCCCTTCAGGAAGAAATAAATGGCACTTAGTTTGTGGTTGAAAAGGTGTTTTTTCAGTGTTTATATGTTTGCACCGGTGATGGCTATTTTCCTTTCTGTGGGGTTTTATCAGTTATTATAGGTTTAAACCTAAAACCATATAGCCTATTTATACAGCAGAAAACCAAATACTTGAGGTCAGACATTGAAAAACTGGCCATTTTCAAGGGTTGGATCCCATTGCTGTAACAGTAGCATTCCCAGATGTACTGTGAGCACATTTAGCATTAATGTGGCTGTACCGTTGTGAAAAGTTGGCATGGTATATGATGTCCACTAATTAAAGTGGGCACCTTGCACCAGTGCAAACAACCCTTATGGTGATTTAAGAGGTCAAAAATAACCTTAGAATGCTATCCAAGTGGTAGCTGTGGAGAGCAGCCTTCAGGCTTAGTCTTGAAGGAATGTTAAGCAGCTTGTCTTACTAGAATGCAACCTTATTCGATTGGCTAAATGGAAAGAAAACCACACAGTAGTTATAAAAATATGTATTTATTATTATAACACACTTTAAATACCTGACAGTATCTACTACACGCAGATAAACACAAAGCACACAATACTGTAGCACAGAAACAATCGTAAGTAGCACTAATACACAGTGGGCTCCAGGGGGAGACCAACCATATACAAAAATAGTGGTATAAGAACCACGAATCGAGTCAAGACAATGTCTAGAGGATGTAGAATTGCTGGGACCTGAAGGAACAACCCAAGGTGAGTAAGTCGGTACTCCACGAAGGACGGGTGCAGTGTGAGAACACGACTGCGCGCTACGTACAATTCAATGGGAGAGTCGTGGTTGCAGTTTTAAAGTTCCCAGTGGATTACAAAGAAGCCCTTTGGATCATAGGAGGTTGAAGAGCCACCCCACCCGTGGATACCATAGTACCAGAGTTACTTATCCCTGAGAAGCCGGGTGAATAGGGCCGAAGTGGTGTCAGAAACCGCCGTCGGTCTCAATGGAGGACTTCAAGGAAGAGCCACTGCTGGAAAGAAGAAAAGTGTCTGTTGGAATCCAAAGCTGGATTCTTGATGAAGAGTACCTGAAAGCAGAGGGGACTGGATCACTCAGGAGTGACCAAGGGCTCGGTAGAAAAATACCCACCGATGTCGGGTGCTTAAGGTGCGTTGAGGGGGTTCTTGACTCTGCAGCCACCGGGACCAGGAGATGTTGAGGACAACCAGGAGCTCGGTACAAGCTGTCCCACAAAGGATGCCAAGTGCTGAGGGCTCGGGGTCCGGTTGGAGCACCAACAAGCCTTGACAGCGGCAACCCACGATGATGGTCAAGAAAGGTTACTGTTCAAACCAGCAAGGTCCAGGAGACTCACCAAACACAGGGCAGTCAGGGCAAGCCTGGAGCAACCTGGGGAGCCCAAGAAAAGCAGTGTTGACCCTCAAGAGCACCCACAGGCTGGAGGCACAGGAGTCGCAAGGGGACCTCAAGCCGAATAACAAAGCAACAGCCCACTGAGCACTCAGTGTGAGGAGGCCAAAGTTCTTTGGTGAAAAGGGTGCCAAAGGTTGGGGCTACTCGGAGCCCAGTACACTTGTTTCGGGAACACCAACAAGCATATGCACTTGCAAAAGTGTGTGGTGAACAGGAGTACTGGTATTGCAGCCCCGCAAGAGATTTTGAACTCAAACTTAGTGAGAGGGCAGCTCGTGCCTTTAGTGACATGGAACTCACCTCCTGTGTTGCAGGAGTCTTCAGAGTCTGCAGGAGCTCAGGATCAGCAGACCGGTCAGTTTCATTACAGTGCCTGCGACTGCAGGGGAGTGACTCCTTCAATCCAAAGGAGATGTCTTTGGTTGTCATTAATGCTCCACAGGTCCTCTATGGTGCACAGGCACATACAATGCTTCAGACTGAGAGGGAGACAATTTTGGGCCCAAATGAAGTCCAGCGAAGTCCAGTCGGTCGAAGTTCAGCTGTTTCTGGTTCATAATCTTGTCCATGTAGAATCTAGGTCCTGCAGCCAGGTAAGCCCTTTTGTACCCATGGGAGAGGGTTGGACAGATTCAGAGGACCCTCCCAGGGGAGGGTCAGGACAGTGGGGATGTTGCTCCCATGTCCTTTGTCCAGTTTCGCACCAGAGCAGGAGCCAACGGCTCCCAGGACTGGTTTGAACTGGATTATGCACATGGACACCAAATGTGCCCCTCATGCAGACTTTCGGTCGCTGGCAAGAGCACCCACCCAGGCCTAATACACTAAATCCTGTCTGGCAGGTGGACACATCTCCCTGTGACAGGATGCCTATTGTTCTGCCTTCCCCTGCTCAAGCTTGGCTCAGCAGAAGAAGGGCATAAATGTGTCTCCGATCGGCAGCAACATTTTTGGGCTGCCTGGGACTAGAAGACTGGTACCTGGAACACCTGGGACCACACAAAGCTTGTTTCTGAGGAGTGGAATCTTACCTTCTACAAAGGTTACCGGTGTCTACAAAGGTTACCGGTGTGGGGGTATGATTCCACAATGTTTGATACCAAACACGATAGGGTTACTTTCAGCCGTTTTAGAGTTGGTCCTTAGGCGGTCGCATAATGCCACTCGATATGTCTTAAATTACTGATACACTGACAACCCGGGAGAATGGACTCAGTAGGCTGCAGGGGTGTCCTGCTCATGCAGGGACACCCTCTAACTTAGAACCAGGCGCCCTAACTTCAGCGTTGTTAAGGCCTGCTATGGGGTGACCTATAGGTTTTAAGTGCAGTGACCCTTAGATATAGGAAACCTATATCTAAAGTAACAGGTGCATGCACCATTTTACACAGGCTACAAAGGCAGGCCTGTAGTTCCATTTTGCATGACCTCTCATGGGTGGCATAATACATGCTTCAGCCCATGGCAGGCCTCTGGGGTACCTATGCCCTGGATACATGGGTACCATATGCTAGGGACTGACAAGGGTACCCCAGTATCCAATCTGGAGTGTACCTAAATACATGACATAACATTTTAGACAGACCGCAGATAGACAAAGGTCCTGATTAGCAGGATCCCAGTCAGACTAGTCAAAAACAGTCTAACATGAAGCAAAAATTGAGGGTAAACCTAACAAGCAGATCCTACTTTCCTACAACCGTACATAATTCTTGTCCTATCAAAGCATACCCACTGTTGACTTGCTGATATCCCACTATACATTATTGTGCCCCTCCTCGGCAAAAGGCAACCTTTCTTCTTCAATTATGGGGCTCCTTCACATTATTGTGTATATCCATTGCCAATTGCTGATTCTGACTTAAGGTGGCTCTCCTGTATATATATTGTGGGTTTCTCTAAAATTATTCAGTGCATTTTTGGCATTATATTGCCCCTGGTCATCCATTCTGGCATATTTTGTGAGTCCTTTCCATTAACATGGCTCATCCTTGACACAAGATGGATATTCCAGAAATCTGGTGGCTACATCTGGCATTTTATTGGCATTTGTTACATTTGACTGTGGTATATGGGCATTTGAAGTACGTTTTTCTCGGCAGTGGTAGAAAGGAGTTCCTGAAGTAAAGGATAAACTGATATTTAAAGACCAAACGTGTGTATTACTTAAAAAAAAGCTTGGCAACAAACATTGCTTAGCAGTAATTGTGTATATTTACCAAATTAAAATACTGGTTTTGGGTTTGATCATTGTGTATTTTCAAAGTTATTAACCAGATGCTTTAGAATTATTGCTATTTCATAACATACCACAAGCAAATACAGAAGAGAAATGGTGGAGGCATTCCAGTATCTATATTGATATAGCTTGCTATGACATTATGATCGCCACTCATACCAGAGGCGTTAGCCCACAAGATTGCTGTCACCTTAGAACACGTCTACTATCTTAATCTGTAAGGTCATGAGACAGCGCAAGGATACCCTAACGGGTGACAAGTAGCGGGCTACTATTCTACTGACTGACTGATTGATTGACTGATTGATTGATTGATTGATTGATTGACTGACTGATTGATTGATTGAGTCTGTGATAGCGGTCTAGTCCTTACCACATTCTGGAAAAAAACAAGTTGGAGCTCACCAGCATAACTACCCAAGCCTGATGAAAGTCAATTTTGAATAATTATAAAAACGAGGAAAACCATTTTTCTTGAAACTTTTTAAGAAATCCAATAAAACGGATAAAAAAGGAACACGAAAATAGTTAACAAACAGGAGTAACGAAAAGGGCAAGGAGAAGAAATACTAGGCTAAAGGTATAGGTAGGGGCACTAGGGTATAGGTGGAGGAAAGGTACCAGGGCATACATAGCGGTAAAGATGTATAGGTACTATGGGGTAGGTCAGGTTAGAGGCAGAAGATATTAATAGGGATGAAGGTACTAGCTTCTGGGTAATAATACAGGGCCCGAATCACAGAACTAACTTAAGACAAAATCCTAAACTTACTACTTTTGGTATTCACAGAAGTTAGGATTTTGTCTTAAGACAGACTTAAGGCAGATTTAAGAAAGACTTAAGTTAGGATTCTGTCTTAAGTCCCTCTTAAGTTTGTCTTAAGACAAAATCCTTACTTCTGTGAATACCAAAAGTAGTAAGTTTAGGATTTTGTCTTAAGTTAGTTCTGTGAATTAGCCCCACAGAAGAGAAAATGCCACAGTTGAGGAAGAAGTGGATGGTTGAAACAACTTGGGTGCATTATGAGGGATGACATGAGGTGGGAAGGTCGAGGGATTTAGATCCCCTCACAAACAAGTAAAAGAGAGGGTAGACAGGGATGTTATAGAAAGTGAATCCACCTTTATCACCAACCTGTATTCTGTTAGTTCCTTCTTGGAATTCCCCGGGAATCTGGGTGCACTTTGCATTTAAAATATAATAAAATAAATAAATAAGAGCAGATTCCAATTCTAGGCAGTTGCTCGGAGTCTAGACAGGAGTTGGGCATAATAGTAGTGTAATAAAAGATTCTACTCTTCTACCAAATCCGGTGTGGACCTTCACTACATGTTTTGGCAACAAGCCCTGAAATGTATGATCAAACCCTGAAACCCTGAAATGTATGATCTAACAGTTCCCAGCTCCACAACCTATGTACAAAGAATAAAGTGTGGAATATTAAGGCTTCATATGGCGAACCCACGAGACACAGACTGAGAAGGCCCCAAATGCAACGTGTAAGGGATTACATGCAGAGTTTATGGGTGGCTGGAATTTTTGATACTAGTCAGAATCTCCGCATACAATTCCTGGTATTACAAGTGGAACCACTTAAAATAAGCATTACATACTTCCCCCGTACCTCGACTGAGTGTTTGATGGGGGCTCTGAACCGGGCCAGACAGTAATGCAGCCTTTTTCCCTTTGTGATTTTAATAACCTGATTAATGCCGGTAGAATAGGAAAACAGGGTAACATTTGGTTCGGAAATACTGGACTACCTATTATTGCAAAGAAGCATAGCTCCACATAGAAATGCTGATCCGCACAGCTAGTAACCAGGACCAAAGTTTTTAAATGCCTGTAGCGAACTGAGTGGTGTGGGAATTGACATATACGGTCAAGTCAAGCGTCTAAGAAAATGAGAAAATGCACTTATGTAGCCAGGTGTGGCTGTTTGGCTGCTACCAATGTGCGTGGAGTCTGATTGAATTTACCATCTGACAGAGCTTAACTGCTTCACTGGACACACTCACTGAACTCTCCTGGTTTCATGGAATATACTTTACTGAGCTGGATGAAAAACATTCTGCTGTTTTCATTTGGTAGAGATTTGTTGTGCCTGAATTTAGTTTACTGAGACTAGAAGCAATACATTCAAGCAGTTTGGGAATATTATATGTCTAACTGCAGTCATAGAGGAATATGCTTAACTACCCTTAATGGGGAAGTGTTGGCTCAGTACTACTCACAGAGGGTTAAGTGTGGATTTAGAGACTAGGGGCCCGATGTAGGTGTCCATTTACCGACCCGTAACGGCCGATTTCGGCCGTTACCGACTGGTAAATGGTCATTTGAGATGTAGGGGCCGTTTTTTACCGATTCGGTAAATTTACCAAATCGGTAAATTTACCGAATCGGTAAAATACCGAATCGGTATTTCTACCGATTCGGTAACTTGGAGATGTAGGTGGGACTCTTCTGAGTCCCACAGGCCTCACAGATTCGGTATTTTACCACCCAATCCAATTGGGTGGTAAAATACTGAATACAGGTGTGCATGCACATGTGTCACATGTGCCCGAAATCGGGGTGCTAGAGGGTGTCAAAGTGACACCCCCTGCACCCTTGCAAAATTCGGTAATTACCGAATCGGTAAATACCGATTCGGTAATACCCATTGATTCCTATGGGCTTCAATGCCCTTAGGAATCAATGGGCATTACCGATTCGGTATTTACAGAACTTCTTAAATACCGAATCGGTATGATTCGGTATTTATGAAGTGGTAAAATGAATTTACCTACATCGGGCCTTAGATCCCCATGATGCACATTTAAAACTCTCACACCAATTGTATCTACTCCTGGTGATCCACTCATGCCTTTGAAGAGTGGATGGAGTACTTTATGATTTACATGGCATACTTAGATGATGAAATGTCTCTGGAAATGTAAATGTATGCATGTATGTATGTTCTTATATAGCGCTCGATTTTACCCTTGGGCATCTCGGCGCTTGCCTTGGGAACCCGTCCTGGTTTTTCCCTGTGAGATCACCCGTGCTGGGCATCCCCAAGGTGAAAGCCAGGCATCCCGCCGCGGGGGGGGCGTTGTGGAGATTAAGCAAGCTTGTTGCCCAGAGCTGCATAGTGTGAACTCGTGCTTAGAGTGGGCACCGAAGCGAGAATTATCGAGTCCGTGGACAATTGGGTTCAGGACCCTGCCGCGTCGGGAATCGAACCCTGGTCCCGGGTCTGACCTCAGCTTCAGGGTATGCCTCCTCTAACCAGTGAGCCACATTCTCCAAATGTAAATTGATACTTGTATAGCGCACTACTCACCCGCAAGGGTCTCAAGGTGCTTGTACGAATACTGCTGTGGAACCCATCCTGGCTTTCCCTGTGAGGCGTCCACTCCTGGGCACCCCCAAGGTGGAGGCCAGGCATCCTTAGCATTGTGGGGGCCGTTGTGGAGATTAAGCAAGCTATTGCCCAGAGTTGCAGAGTGGGACTCCATGATTGGAATAGGCACCGAGGCGTGAATTATCAGGTCTGTGGAATTTTGAGCCCAAGACCCGCCGAGGTGGGGAATTGAACCCTGGTCCCGGGCTAGACCTCTGCATCAGGGTCTGCCGCTCTAATCATTGAGCCACACTTCTCCAATGAAATGTAGGATTCTGCCACATTCCTTAGGTCTAGAAGGGGAAAGGAATACACAATGGTACCATAATGGGAGAGAGGTGTGAGAGAATGTAATGTATTTATCAATGCTGTAGATTACCTACATTCATATTTTAGGGTTAAATATGTGTGGCTATTAATGAATACAAGTCCCTGCACATGAAACAAGGTACGGATACGGGTGATGACAATTATGTTGACTATTTAAATAAATTGAATTGCAAATGTAGTGCCTTAAAAGGTGGGCCTATTTGGAAACGAATAGTAATGTTTTCTATTGCTAGTGTATGCAATACAGTTGTGGATGAATGGGGAAGCCTGTCTACAGCACACTACAGCAATCGCATCATGTGTCGAAGTTATGTGTATGTTGTGAAAGCTAACAATAGATGGAGAATTAGTGAAATTGTGAACAAAGGAGGTCTAAAAAGAAAAATTCTTAGTTAAAGTAAAAGAACGGAATCAGTCTGCAAAAGTGATAACAATAAATGCCATACTTGTGGAAAAGTTCGAAAATTGACCTCAGACAATGATGGTTTTCAGCTTCTAAAATATAATGCGGTGTAGCTGGCCCTTTTACCAGAGTTTTGAGGGATAAGAAGGGGAAAACAATGGTACAATACAAGTGAGGAAATTACTGAAGTTCAAGTAGTGGAAATACAGATCATGAAATTCTGATTCTGAATGTTAAGGAGCAGATGAATGTCAATGAAAAAATAGTTGTGGACTGTGTGTCGGCATGTACAATTGTAGATGAACATGTCCGAAGGATAGATTCAAGGACTAAATTGTTGATACGTTAATTCCATAAGATGTTAATGTGGAAGGGTATAGCAGGGAATCTATTGAATTTATTTGTTACTGTAGATTAGCCCTCAAGTTTGAAGACAGAATAACGAGCTGGAAATTGGCGTTGGACCAATGCTGCTAAGGTCGGTGGATTAAAATATCTTGACAATAGTCTTCATCCTAGTAGAAAGTAGCAAGTGTTTGTTGGGTAAAATGGAGATAAGTTAGTAAATCCGAGATCTCTAATACTTCCAATGCCAACACTGCATGATGCTGAAGGGAGGTGCAGAACTCAAAGTCCACAAAATCTGGAATATACCCATTTGTGTGAGAGGCGATGAGACAGCTGAGTTACACAAGCTAGAGACGGCCTGGATTTTTGCACTTGTAGAGCCTGTTGAGTGGTTGGCAATTCTTTGCTCGGTAGTGACCAACATAGCCCTTAGATGTAACTGAATGCTACACCACAGGAGAGAACCATACATCTCCGCAGCACACTGCAGCATGACGATAAAATGACGATAAATCATATGGGTCCTGCCAGGGACTATCTTAACAAACAGGATTCTAGTAATAGACAGCCCAGCAGGGAGAGTGAAGCTAGATGATGTGAGCTAGGAAGTGGATGAGATGTGTGGGCGCTGCCCTCCGCATCTCCCTAGTCCTCAATCTTCTGCTAATAGGCGGGGAGAGTGTTGGTGGCCTTATGGCACCCTGCAAAGTACCATTAATGCTGTGTAGATTAATGTGATTGGGCATGTGTGTACACTTGCCCAAAGACTACATATAAAAATGTCCTATACCATTGATACAACTGTATATCTTGATGTTGTCATTGGAGAACGTTTAAAAACGAATAAAAAACCTAAAAACATCCACAAAATTAGCGGAAATTATCAATACATTTGCAAAAAAGTATTTAATTGATTTCATATGCAAAATTTCTCCGATGGGCAAATTTTGCGTGTTTTGAGTGACTAGAATGTTTCGCCCACTGCTACTTTCAGACTCCAAAAAGTACTCTAAGATGGGTGATCTCCTGCTGCTATCCGCCTCATGCCCCATCTCGAGTAGTGCCTTGGAAGGTAAAGGGTGAGACTCAAAACTGTTGGTAGGTACCTGCCATGGAACAAAACGTTATTTCTCGATTTCTAAGCTGTATTTTAAATCCTATTAATTCCTAGAGACCCAGAGTATGAGTTACGTAAATGAAGTGGAACAATTATGAATTCTTTTAAGACACTTTAGAGACGCTCTGGTGTGAAGTGATGGCTATTTCTAATATATATATATATATATATATATATGAAACACGAACGTCCCAGCAGTGCGACCAACCTTCACAGCGGCGCGTCATGTGATCAAGGCTCGTCGTGAGCAGAAACGTTACGGCGACAGCACTCGAATAAATCCTGCATCTACGGAGTTCTTTCATATGTATATATATATATGAAACACGAACGTCCCAGCAGTGTGACCAACCTTCACAGAGGCGCCGAACCAGGAAACAGACTCCACAGGCAAGACTTAGTGCTTAAGGGTATTTAATTATAGCATCAAATGTCCAAATGACGCGTTTCGGCCCCCAGACATGCAGCCTTGATCAATATATATATATATATATATATATATATATACATGTATATGTATATGTATATGTATATATATATATATATATATATATATATATATATATATATATATATATATATATATATATATATATATATATATATATATATATATATATATATATATATATATATATATGGAACAATAAATATAGATGATGACATTTCGTACCCCAGAAATAAAAGAGACGGGCAGAAAACGAGGACAAAAAATTCATAATGTAACTACAAGAATTATGTCACAAAATATAGACTATTAATTGCATTGGCGTTTTTCCTGTCCCTCGCGTACTGAGAGTGGAGAATGTGGTGTTATTACTGGCACTGTCAAAATACACCGACATTCTTCTGGGGACACTTACTCAGAAAGGAAATGCGCTACCTGCCCAGCCGTCTCCTGTCCACCAGAGTCGGCCCAGCTCACGAGAAGATTAAGCTCTTCATAAAATCCAAAGATCATTGTGTACCTGTTCTGGTCAGATATCGGGTGTCTGAGGACATCCTTTAGTCGGTTGTTTTTTTCCGGTTTTATAATGATCAATTACATTTCAACAACTGTGTTTAGACGTAGTAGTGTATACCATAGAACAGCCTTTAAGGAAGTCGGTGCTCGTCTTTACGTCAGACAACAGTTCCTGGTAGGGTCACCATGAGTCAGTGTAGTGTTTATCACTGACACTGCGGCTGAGTATGCGACTGGAGGAGTGCACTCAGGTGTTTGGGCGGAAGCGCTACGTCTCTTCCCAAACACCTGACACAGCTGTGAGTCAGGAAAGCGTTTCGCTCTCGGTGACGTTTGGAACAAAATGTAGACAGAGGGGCCTGTGGGGCGGGGTTTGAGCAACATTTTCGCGCGCGTGCCTTGTGTCGCGTGCTTCATAGATATAGGCAGCCTGGACGTGGTACATTCGAGCTAGTGTGAGGTGTAAGACAGCGGCAAAGGTAATATACCACGGAGCTACCACATGGCTTCAAGCCACGCAGGCAACCCAGCAAGATGTTTGTTGCACGTCAGACGTGTGGAATGTTTCTGGGGAAAGTAGAAACTAAACCCATATGGGAAATTCCGGGCTCGGCTCAATACTTGTACTGCTTTTGGACCAGTCAGGTACAGACGTAACGAACCTGGGGTGGGGTGGGGACAGGAAAGTACAGGGACGGACAGTCGCGCAACACCCATTGGACTCGCCGGGCTTCTGCCCCCCCCCCCCCCCCCCCCGTCGTGTGTGGCAGCCCGGGATGAGACAGATCCCGGGCACACACAGAGCCGCACCCGAACGTTTCACAGGTCTTTAAAAGACCATTTGAATGTTAATTAGGCCTTGCTATTGTTTCACCCCCTTCTAAGAGCCCCTGCAGCTCCACTCTGCCTACTGATCAAAGGTTCAGCCCCCCCCGAAGTTTTTTTCCTAGCAGACCCCCCACCCCCACACCACCACCACCAACTCCCGAAATTCGGCTCTAGTTGCGCCTCTGGGGACGGAGGAACTGTAAAGGATTAGGAAGTGGCGCTAGACACAGCCCACCCTCATGCTTTTAAAAGTGGCTTTCAATGTATGTGTTTGTATTTTTCATAATGTACATTACTTGCATAGGACTCAGATACCTGATCATTTTATGGCTTTAAAAACTTTTTCAAATCTGACGTACAGACATTTTAGAAGCTGACAGCCATTGTCTTAAGATTTGTCATATACTATTATGAATGTCAATTGTTAAATCAAAATACGCTGCTTTTGCTGTACCGCCCCTATTCTATAGCAGGACACGCGCTGTTGCACACATCAAATGTCTGCATGTGAATGGTATTTCTAAAGTGTGAACCTAGCCAAAAGGCGACAGAGAGCAGTACATGACGAAAGACAATCATACAGTCAGCGAGTGAGAGGTGAGGAAGCTGGGGTCAGGATAGTTAATACATTGTGATTAAGTGCTCTTTAAGGAGGTGAGTGTTTGTATGCCCATCGAACACCCTGGCTCACAAGTTTTTCTAGATTTTAATTTCTAATATCAACAGATTTACTCCCATTTTCCTTGCTCTGAAAGCCTTTCACCTTTTACTTCACTGGTTGCTTCCTTTCATTAAAACCTCTGTACACCATCTCCAATCTCCAAAGGCAACTAGAATTTAATTTACATAATTTACCTTCCCACCACCCAGGTACTGCCACAACAGCCCATCCTAAGGGCTGCCAAGTTTCAAACAACTTCACTCCTGCCATCTTCAGCATACACAGGTTTAATATCACGTACACGAAGTGTGTCATGATCAGACCCTGAACTTTGTTTGTAATGAAACATTTTTATCAAAGAAGGAGCATGTTTCCCAAAATTGGCACCTCTTATATTGACTCTGAATTACATTTGTTCACTAGATGTCCAATATATCCACGGGGGTGCTACATGGTTGGGATTAAACTGTTTTTTGATCTCCAATCACAATTATATAATTAAGTTAATTTTAATGCATTTTAAGGCATTTGTGAGTCCCTTCTTAATGAGAAAAAATGTCCCTTTTAAATATAAACCATTACCCTGTATGTTACGTCTTGTAACACATCCTGTAACATTATGTGATATATTACTAACTCCAAGATAGCTTCATATCTTCAACTTAGTTGATTTGGAAACAGGTGGGACTTTGCCTAAGAGGAGAAGGTGAGAGTAAAAGAAACTGAAATATTCAGTATCTTGTAAACCATTCTTTCTATTGCAGATAAAGATTTACAACAATATAATACACAATCTTAATCCTATAAATTCATCTACAATATTGTGAGAGGCTGGCATAGTACATGGTGCACACTTAAGTAAGTGTAGCACTCTGCGCTAATCCAGATAACCTTTATGGTGATTTTAGTGGTCTTAGACAAACTTAGAAAGCTCTCTAAGTGGTAGCTCTGGAGAGCAGCCTTCAGGCTTAGTCCAGGAGTGTACAGCACCCTGTTTTACCAGTACTTAATCTTATGGTATAAGTTAAGTGAAAAAGAACCAAACAGTGTAGTTATATTGTAAGATGTATTTTTTTATTTTTTATTTTTATTATTATCACTCACTAACACAATGTATTATCTCCTATCGGAAGATATAAACACAATACACGCAATACTTTATCAATAGAATATGTAAGTAGCACAGAATACACAGTAGTCTCCAGGGGAGACCAAACCATAAACTAAAATAGTGAAATGTAAACCACGACCTAAGGCGAGAATGGGCCCAGAAGATGTAAAAGAGCCGAGGACCAGAGAAACCACCCAAGGTGAGTATCTAGGAACCCCACAGAGGTCATGGGCAGCGTAACAACACAACTGCATGCTCAAAAGAAGTAAATGGGTAAGTTGCGGTTGCAATTTTAAAGAAGAAGGATCCCTCCCAGTGGACCCTGAATAAACCCAATAGAAGATGGAAGGTTGGAGAGTCACCCCACCAATGGATACCCAAGGAACCAGGACAGCTACTCCAGGGAAGCCGGGTGCATAGGTGCAAAGTGACAACAATGGAGGACTTCAGAAAAGATGCAGCTGGAGAGAGACAGGGATGCCCTCTCTCCCCCTTGCTGTTTGCCCTGTATATTGAGCCATTTATTCAGCATTACACTCTAATTTACAAATTATACCATTGATATCAGGAGCAAGCCAGCTTAAGGTAACTGCTTATACAGACGATATTGCCATCTTTACTACTGACACAGCAACAGCAATAAGTCTTATCAAAAAAGAAGCAGGAAGATTTGGTCTTTTGTCAGGCTTTAAACTGAATGTTAGAAAGACACAAGTGATCCTTAACTTTTGACTAAAAAGATCCATAGCAGGTGTGTGCTCTGTAGCCACGTACCTGGGGGTGCGTATTTAGGTGCAGATCGAACGTAAACCTACTCTGAATTATGAGCCCCTGTTGGAAGTCATAGCTAAGCAATTGAAAAGTTGGCATAAGCTCCCAATTGGTATAGTAGGGAGGTGCAATATTATAAAAATTAAGGTACTTCTCAAGTTTTTATTCTTATTATGGTCAATTCCTCTCCCTGTCTCTAATTCTTTTGTTAGGAAACTAGAAGGCGTGTTAGGTAGTTTTATTTGGGGGTACAAAAAAGCCCGAAGGGCAATAGATTTACTGAAACTCCCGTATAATCAGTAGGGATGGGCAAAATTTGCGAAAGTGACTTTCGTAAACTATCGCGAAATTGCCTTAAATCTCCGCGAGCATGCGGAACTTTCACGAAGATGTGGAGATTGTTTTTCCCGCCTGTTCTCGATGTGTTTTTGCGTGCTCACAGGGAAATGTACCATATTTTCCGGCGTATAAGACGACTTTTGAACCCCTGAAAATGTTTTGGAAAGTCGGGGGTCGTCTTATACGCCGGATACCAAATTAGACCGTCTGTTTTCATGTGTTTTTTTTAACAGCGCGGACTACTCCTGAAGGTGCCCACGCTTCCGGCCCAGCCGGAGGTGGGGGAGGGTGGCTCTAATCCGCCCGCCAGCCACAGAGTCGGAGAGCATTGCATCCTGGGGCTCCTGCGCCTCATACCATTGCCAGGTGGATACCCCCGGGTCCTCCCGCACAATTGGCTTTCAAGCCGCAACTTTGCCCCTTTACTACTGCCTGGTGGGTACCCCCGAGGCCTCCCGCAGAAATTGGCAGCCATAATGCCGGAGGTGGGGGAGGGTGGCTCTAATCCGCCCGCCAGCCACAGAGTCGGAGAGCATTGCATCGGTGGACAACGCTGAGGATCCGCGATAGCATCCACGGAGTCGGAGGACGCCGCCGGGCACTGGAGCTGCTTCACTGCGGTAAGCTGAGCGTACTCGGAGGACTAGACATTTAGTGCGGGTGGAGAGATTAGGCTCGCAATATTTCCAGTATACAAGCAAGGTGGAAGAAACATTTCCCGCCTAAGTATACAGTGCTTACAACCCTATATTTCTAACTAATCATGACCACCGAAGCTGACGTGCTCAGAGATAGGGCAGCAGCGGCGGACGCCATGTTTTCGAATTTACCAGATATCAGCAATAATCCCATAGGTACATACATGAACAGCGGTACTGTAAAGCGCTCTGACACAAACCGTATTTCACAGTGGAGCGGAACCGGTAATAGGAACAATTACGGTACAAAATGAACAAATATGAAAAAACCAAACGTTAAGTTACATGGTTCAAAAGTGACAATAGTGAGCAACCAAAATACATGAGGTAGCAATCGGTACATTACAAGAGAAAAAAGTGATAAGTGTGCAGGTTATAAAAGCGTACAATGTACGAGTAGAGCGTTGGACTGTGCTGGAAGTGGGGGTAGTCTTATACGGCGAGTATAGCACAAAACCTAAATTTTATCAAGCAAAGTGGGGGGTCATCTTATACGCCGGGTCGTCTTATACGCCGGAAAATACGGTACCTCTAACCTGCCCATGCGGTCGCTAATGGGCGTGGCCATCTTGCTTGCAATGCTTATTTCCTCTTCCGGGTCCAATGACGTGTTCGCAATTGCAAACTCGGGCGGGATAGCGCGACTGGTTACCAACAATCCAACATCTCGTGGCGCACGCGAACGGATAGGGAAACAAGTCGGCGAATGCAGGGAACAGGTAAGTCACTACCTCACGTGCAAGAATGCAATTTTAAAGCGTGAACAAGAATAAACTTCAGTTTCGCTGCAGATTGCAAAAGTTTTGACATTTTTGCGCTCTCCGCAGAACGCGAAAATGTCAAAATGTCATAAATTCTGCGAGCGTAACGAAATTTACCGCCCAGGCCTAATAATTAGGGTGGGCTTGGCTTTCCAGATTTTAAAATGTATTACTGGCAGCATTTGCGGGACGTGTCCGTAGTCTCCTAGATCCCAAAAATCAAAACTTTTTTCATAGTTTGGTTTTGTGATCTGAATGTTGAATGTTTTTATATAAAACTAACAACCCCAATTATTTCAAAAGGATTAGGTTTAAGACCATCAGGGATAATGTGCATATATGGTGAGCAATGTCTGTTAAATTTACCCTGTCGTTTTATCATGATAAGCTCCCACTGTGTGGCAATCCCATGCTTCCAGAGGTATTTCAAGATACTGTCAGTAGACGTTGGGCTAGATATGGGATTCAATGTTTGGGCGATCTGTAGGACTGTAATGGCTTTAGCACATTTGAGAACTTGCAAGCTTATTTTCAATCTCCCTCGCCAAATATGTTTTAAGTATCTTCAAAAAAGGGATAACTTTATGAAACACCTAGCCTTAACGACAGTGTCTAGCTCGGAGATATGAGACTGCTTGCACACGGAAAAGCCGAAATCAGTCATTAGTATTATGTATCAGTGTCTCAGTAATTTTAGACAGAATGGGTGCAAAAACCTTGCTGCACAATGGAGTAAGACTTTGAGGATAAATGTTACTTCTACAACCATCACTCAAGCACTACGAAATATAGATGGGTCAATCCATGTTAGTTTGAGACTACAGCAATTTCGCACAATTTGTATGCTTTATCATACCCCAAGAAGATTGCTAGCTGGGCTCAGGAGAGTCAAGGAGGGGATCGGAAAAAATACCCCAAATATGGGATATGTGCTGCCGGCATTGTACACATGTTTGCTACCAGTCCAGAGCTAGAAACGTTCTGGCAGAGGAAAGGCCAGGTGATGAGGCAACGATTTGGAGTAGATCACCCACTACAGTTATTGAAAATATGTTGTGCCATAAAGGAGAGAGTCAAGGATCGAAGCAGCTTATTGCAATCGTATTGGTTCCGGCCCGACTTATCATTGCCAGGGCTTGGATCTCTTCTAAACCTCCTACTATAGGCGAATGGTGGGCTATAGTAAGGGAAACTTATGAAATGGAGAAAGCTCTATCTCGGGCAAGAGGAACTCGCTCTCTGACGAAACTAGAGGCAAAGACTTAATACTGCCTTTGATGATTATACCATGATGAGTACCATTGAGTTGGGTAACAATATACATCTGTTATTTCAGCGCCAAGATGCCCCGTTGCTGGGGTGAACATGCGCTTTACAAATACATCTGTTATGTCATGTTATTATATACAGCACAATGGCCTTGAACTGAATGTTAAAAAAACTGAAGCGATGATAATTGGTGTAGTCAAACAGAAGTTTAATCCCTGGAAGGCCATAGCAGGTACCATTGATATTGTTAAGACATATAGATACTTAGGGGTGATATTTGACAATCACATGTCTTTTAAATTTCACATTAAAGATCTAAGGGCCAAGGCTGTGACACTTCCATGATTTTAAATGTTTAAAGAAATCACTGAACTGTCAATCATATGAGTTTATTTTCAAAGCAATCAAAGCCAAGTTACAACCTACCCTTATTTATATTTCCCCGATTACTAGAGGGAAAGATGTGAAGGTGCTTGACTTACTGATTGTTAAGGTTTTTAAAGCAACCTTTGGAATTGACAAGTCAGTGTGTCAACCAGCAGCTAGATTGGAATTCGGTCTCCAAAGACAGTGCCTGGTATTAAAAGGATCTTTCCTAAAATGTATGGCTGCATTGTCCACATCAGCCCCTGCATCTTTAGGGAATATCTGTTGACAAGAAATTGATAAATCTGCTTACACAGCTAAATGGAGAGCCTATATTTTAACTTCCCAACGAGATATCGGCTTTCAAATTGAACTGCCAGCTCTCAAAATGCCCAACTACAAAATAATTTCAAAAAAGCATATTAAAGTTGAATCGTTTAAATTGGATAAAATTGCATTCGCTGAGAATAACTATGCATGGTACGTGATCAATTCATACCAATCCCCGCATGTTCAGCCATATTTAAATGTCTTCTTTTCTGTAAAGTTAAAAAAAATGTTTTTAAGGCTACGTATGAGTATAAACCCAACAAAGGAGGGAACTCGTTCTTGGATCAAACAGTGGCCGGATTCTAATTGTAGATTTTGCGGATGGCCACAGGAAACTCTTGTACATATAATATGTGTATGCCTGAAGCTGATTAATGTTAGACCTTTAGTTTTGAGACCTTATTTTCTGATGAGTGGCTTGAGATCTGCCCGACAGGCATTAATCATGTCATTGTCTGGTGAATCGGTTCCATTACTATGTCAACTGGTAAAAATTTTAATGGCAGTTGAAAAACGTTTAATATAGGGAAGATCCCCTCTATTTCTATGGTCTTGGTGCTATTAGTTTTACCGGCTTATACATGTTATTACTTAATAATTTTTCTTGCAACTGTCTTAATTTTAAATGTAACAACAGCTGGGTTATCATTGCAGCCATCTTATGCACTTTTTGCACATTAGCACTTTGAAAGGAAGGGGAAATTACTGTTTATTGGTCAGAATATTTCTCTGTTATATCCATGGAAATAGTATGTAAAGCACACCGTCACTTTAAAATGTATAATGTGCAATAATATTCTGTGATTAACGATGCAAAGTGGGTAGATTTAGGCTTATCGATAATTTTTTTAATTGAATTTATGGGACAGTTTTTGTATTATGTGATGAGAAGATCTTTTGATTTAAATGTGAATGTGTTTTTCTTTGTGACATAAGATGTTGTGATTGCAATGATTTTAATTAATCAAGCAATAAAGATTATATTATTAGAGACTATATGGGGGCACTTGGCACTAGGTACATAAGACTAATAGATTAGATGGTGCGACTGTGTTATATGTAATTTGAAGGGAAGCCTCCCGGAAATAGGAATCTGGATGCAAGTTTATAATTATTATTAACGGTATTGTCGGTATTGTATAATCCTAGGAATGTATATATATGTGTGGGGATGTACCTCTAATGTCCCCCCCCCTTTTTTTTCTCTTTTGTGTTGTTGGTATGGTGTAAAATACCTCAAGTATAGCTTGTAATGAAGTTGCCTTGCTGACAATATAAACATATATTTTTTAAAAGGAATAAAAAAGAGAAGAGGCAGCTGGCGAAGAAGGTGAAAGTGTCCGGTGGAACCCAAAGGTGGAGTCAAAATAAGAGGTACCTGCAAGCACAGGGGACAGAGTCTAAGCCACTTAGGAGTGACCAGGAGGGCACAGAAGACGAATGCCCACCGATGTCGGGGATGCAGGAGAGTTGATGGTGCCCTTGAAGTTGCAGTTGTACGGACCAGGCGACACAGAGGAGGACCAGGAGCTGTGCAAAAACTGTCCCACGTCGGATGTAAAGAGCCAAGTGGTCAGTGTCTGGAAGGGCACCAATAAACCTTGGCAACAGTAACCAACATAGTCATAGAAAAAGGTGTAGTGTCGGGTCCAACAAGTTCCAAGTGACTCACCACGAGCAGGTAGGTCAGAGCAGGGTCAGAGCAAGCAGGGGAGATCACTGGAGCCAAAGAAGACCCTTGAGAGGACCCACAGGCCAAAGGCACAGGAGTAGAAAGCGGACCATGAGCAGCTCACCAAAGTATGAAGGCCCACGGTGCAAAGGATATGGTGCAGGCGAAGATCTTGGCGGCAAGAGATGCTTGACCCTTGAGCTTCTTGGAGCCTGAAGATCCCTGGAGGAGAGAGTCAACAAGCCTTGTCAACGACAAGTTGACGTAGTTCCAACAAGGGATACTGGCCCCAAACTCGGTGAGAAAACAGTGCTGTCCTCAAAGGAGTTGCAGAACCACCACCTGTGTTGCTGAGCCTTTCAGAGTCCATGGAAGCCCAGGATCAGCAGACCACTTCACTCCAGGGGAGATACCTTCGGTGCCTTGGATGTCCACAGGCCTTGTGAAGGACCTGTATGGAGCACAGTCACAGATGTTGCAGCAGACTTGCAGGACGATGAGACCAGGAGCAGCAGGAGTCTTTCCAGTTGCAGTCTTGGTTTCCAACATGAAGTCCAGCGATGTCCAGAGTACCCAAACGGTTGAAGTTGAAGTGGCATTGGATCTGAATCTTGTCCCATGAAGAATCTATGGGAATCTATGAGATGTCCACAGGCCTTGTGAAGGACCTGTATGGAGCACAGTCACAGATGTTGCAGCAGACTTGCAGGACGATGAGACCAGGAGCAGCAGGAGTCTTTCCAGTTGCAGTCTTGGTTTCCAACACGAAGTCCAGCGATGTCCAGAGTACCCAAACGGTTGAAGTTGAAGTGGCATTGGATCTGAATCTTGTCCCATGAAGAATCTAGGGACCCACCCACAGGTAAGCCATTAAGTATCCTAAGGAAAGGGTTGGGGCGATTCAGAGGATCCCTCCCAGAGGAGGGGCTGGACAGTGGGGAGGATACTCCCATGTACTTTGTCCAGTTTCACACCAAAGCGGGAGCCAATGTCTCCCTGAACTGGTTTCAACTGGAGTGCAAGGAGCGCAGCAAATGTGCCCTACAAAGCAGTCTAATTGTGCTGGCAAGCGCCCCCACCCGGTCCCAATACACTAAGTGAAAGACTATAGCAACTTTGAAAGTAAGCGTACTGCATTTACCAGGATGCAATGGGGTGAACTGTGTTGGGATGAGAGGAAGTGTGCTCCCTCCCGCTTTTTGTTCAAAAGCTCCCTTGAGCCAACGAGCTGACGAGCTCTCCTGGGATGCACCTGTGTGCCTGTGGAGAGGTACTGTGACCTGTGAAGACTTGGGCACCGTTTCAGCAACCCCTGATGACTTTTTTCTGCTCCTTAGTACTTTTTGCTCTCTACTGATGATGGGCTAAACCCAGAAACACGTGTCTAGAGATAACAGCACTACCTGCACTTTGGTGAAAGACTACAGCAACTTTGAAAGTAAGCATACTGCATTTACCAGGATGCAATGGGGTGACCTGTGTTGGGATGAGAGGCAATGTGCTCCCCCCCACTGTGTTCAAAAGGCTACCTTGAGCCAACGAGCTGATGAGCTCTCCTGGGATGCACTTGTGTGCCTGTGGAGAGGTACTGTGACCTGTGAAGACTTGGGCACCATTTCAGCAACCCCTGATGACTTTCTCTGCTCCTCAGTACTTTTTGCTCTCTACTGATGACAGTCTAAACCCAGAAACAGGTGTCTAGAGATAATAGCACTACCTGCACCAACTTTGGTGAAAGACTACAGCAACTTTGAAAGTAAGCGTACTGCATTTACCAGGATGCAATGGGTTGAACTATGCTGGGATGAGAGGCAGTGTGCTCCCTCCCCCCTGCACTAAGTCCTTGGCTAAGCAGCAGGAGGGCAGAATCCTGTCTCTGGTTGGCAGCAGCCTTAGTTTGCTGTCCGGGTCTAGAAGACTGGTACTGGGAGCACTGAGGGCCTTTCGGACAAGCTTTAAAGTGCATGGAATCCCATTCCGTTTATGGTGTGGGGGGTATGATTCCAACATGTTTGATATCAAACACGACAGTGTTCGTTACAGCCTGTTTAGAGAAAGCCATTGCGTAATGACGCATGGCCACTCTATGTATCTTAAAGGCTGGTGCACTTACAACCTGGAAGAATGGACTCTGAAGGTTGTAGGGGTGTTCTACTCATGCAGGGGCACCCTCACACTTACAACCGAGCACCCTGCCTTGAAGGCCTGCCTTAGGAGGGACACAGATTTTAAGTATAGTGATCTCACATATAAGGAAACTTATATCTGTCCTAAGTGGTGCTAGCACCACCTTCCAAAGGCTGCAATGGCAGGCCTGTAGTCACAATGTGAGTGGTCTCTCATGGGTGGCATAATGCATGCATCACCCCATGGGGACCCCTGGTGTACCTATGCCATGTTTCCTTAGTACCATAGACTAGGGACTTACAAGGGTACACCAGTAGCCAAGCTGGAGGGTACCTAAGTACTCACCATGTCCAATTTAGGGAAGAAGTACTGGGGTCCTGTTGGGCAGGATCCCTGTCAGATTAGCCAGTAAAACATAATGACACCAGCAAAAAGTGGGGGTGACCATGAAAGCAGATCCTACTTTCCTACAAATATCCATTATTAAAACCATAAATGTTAGTTGTTTTCAGGCCCATTTCAAAAACATTATAACACTGTATGCTTCACCCAATGTAATTCTATACAATTCAGTTGCAAAAATATCTTAATGATAATACAGTGTGAATATTGCAAAAGGATGCATGCTGAATAATATACAACTCTGAGAAAATAGGACTTCATAACACACCTCAACTCTTTTCACAGCAATACTGATATTTTGCAACATCAGTCTACAGTCATAATGCTCCTTTCTCATCTTTTGATTTTCCAAGCATCTGAGATATAGGTGAACATTGTGTATTATATCAAAGGGGTTCCATTATCTGGCATAATAGTAAAGCCTAATTGGCTGTACTAAAAAATATCAAAAGAGTTTCATAGATTTCCAAACAAGCATGATTCTCAGATCTGAGACATAATGAAGAGAGCGCCATGCACTGACATTCAGGGTAAGCCTAGAGAATCCATCACTTTGTTTGTGCAAATGGGAGGTTGGCCTGTTAATTTTGATATTCTACTAGTTCACAGGTAGCTTGTATGAGTCACTTCCAGGACAGGCAGGGAAAAACCTCTGGGGCAGGATTAGCAGAGACAGGATCAGAAGTTCCATTCTTGCAGGCTCATTGCCTGGCAGCAGCAGAGAATGGATGTTCTTGCACTCCGTGTGGTACACACCAGTTTTGGCATCCATGCATGTTTGTTTTGTTTCCCCCAGGGGATGGTTTTCCACATTAAGAGACCCCTATCTTTTTCCTTTGCTTACAGGCCTCAAGTCTCCTGCCCAGTGAGTATTCCAAATTGACCATTCCCCTGATGTGGCTTATCAGCAGCAGCGTTCCAGCTCTGAATTTCCAACTAACATCTGCTCTTCTCTCGGTTGGCTCTCTGCCTGAAATTAGACAGCTGTGGGATGAGTGGGGACTCTTAACAGTGGCAACTTGGTGGGTAAGCTTGGTCACTCTGTTTTGCTCTCATTTTCACCTTGTGATTTGTAGAACCTTTGTACTCTTTTCTTGCTGTTGACTGCCTGCAATAGTTAGTCTTGAGTCCTGCTCAAATCATTCCTCTGCTCTGAAGCTACAAAGGGGTTGCCTGCCAAAAACAGTGTTTTATCTTTTTTTAACCAAGGACCCCAAAGAATTCATACATTAAAATACGGGTAGACGGGGCTCACTGGAGAAAGGTCCCACTGTCACTGTTGGAGGGGGCAACGTTACATGAATTGATTTTTTTTCACAAATTCCTCTGTAACCTACAAAACACCACATGAGGTTATGAACAGTTTTTTGAAAATGTAAACAGAGTCACTAGATTGTTGCAATGGGGCTTCAGTCCTCCTAGGATCCCTGTGGCCAGGTATTGCAGAGTCCTTGCCATTAAAGCACCCCTATTCTATTCCGTGGCCTCGTGGGTACCACCCCGCTCTCTCCCCCGAGGCATCGATCGCACAAAATGTACCAACAGAAATTCTTTGGGCTAGGGGTCGTAACCACCCTTGCCGTATTTTATTGAGAAAAAGATAACACATAAATGTTTTTTACATAATAGGCAGAAACCCCCATAACACTCCATAGAATATTCATATACAATATGTGTGTAAAATATTATTTACAATGTTTGTGGATAGCAATCTTTAAGAGAGATTCTAATACAATAACCATTCCTAATCCTAAACTAAAGAATATATACATGTGTCTGTGTGTATCACAAATTGAGCCTACGGGAAAGGACATGACTGGTCCAACTACATGCTAGCCCCCCCAGGAGTGACCTTGCACAGGAGGCCCGTCTGCCCAGAAGGGTACCTACCTCAGGCACGCCCTCAAATGCCACCCCCAAGGGGCTGCGCTGTTATGCTAACTTGGCGCCCATGCGCCTGTGCAGGGATTGGCCACAAGGACCTGCTGGATGTGTGCACTTCCCCACCCCAGCACCCTCCGGCTGACTGGCCGTAAGCCCCCCCTGGAGTTCCATGAGAGGCCGCTGTCCCCAGCTGCTCCATTAACAATGGGGATGCCTACTAAGAACCATAAATGCCCACCAATAATGACCTTACCGCAGACCAAGGATAACATAACGTAAAATACGACATATGCTGACCACTGTAAAAATCAAAGATGTTTAGATATACAAAATTGCAACAACCAAAAGACAGAATTAATTAGCAACCTGAAAAGAAAGAAGAAAACCTGCACCGAAAAAGAAATCACATCAGATAACAAAATATGCTGCCTCAGTGGATGGTGGGTGGGCAAAAAGGTAGTCTCCAAAACCCCAGAAGGGGCAGCCAGCAGGGTGTTGCGTCGGAAGTGGCGAAAGGCGAGGAAGAGACCGTCCTGCCACTCCGCTGCCCCTTTAAAGTGGTGGGAACCAGAACAAACCGGCTTCCCCTGCCTCAGAAGTGCTTGAAGCACTTCCCGATTCAGAAAAGAGGGGTGGTGATGGACAGAGTATCTGAATTAAGCAGAACACTCCTACCCAGTCAACAGATCAGAGCTTGATCCATCACCGTTTTTTAGCTCACTGCACCATCCCAGCTCAGAACCTGGCTACATGCAAATTAGTCTGTCCCTGGCCCAGTGCATCATGGGAACAGGGCAGACCAAACTACCAAGCCAATTCTTTTACTGGAAAGGAAAAAAGCTTCCGGGGACCGGTTTCTGGCATTACAGTCATCTTCGGCCTGGCTTCCCTGAATCCTGATGGTGCAGTGAGCAAGGGACTCATGTCTGAGCATACCCTTCCACGCTTATGGTGGACAAAACGATTCAGAAAAGGGGGGTGGTGATGGACAGAGTATCTGAATTAAGCAGAACACTCCTACCCAGTCAACAGATCAGGGCTTGATCCATCACCGTTTTTTAGCTCACTGCACAATGCCAGCTCAGAACCTGGCTACATGCAAATTAGTCTGTCCCTGGCCCAGTGCATCATGGGAACAGGGCAGACCAAACTACCAAGCCAATTCTTTTACTGGAAAGGAAAAAAGCTTCCGGGGACCGGTTTCTGGCATTACAGCCGTCTTCGGCCCGGCTTGCTTGAATCCTGATGGTGCAGTGAGCAAGGGACTTATGTCTGAGCATACCCTTCCACGCTTATGGTGGACAAAACGATTCAGAAAAGGGGGGTGGTGATGGACAGAGTATCTGAATTAAGCAGAACACTCCTACCCAGTCAACAGATCAGGGCTTGATCCATCACCGTTTTTTAGCTCACTGCACCATCCCAGCTCAGAAGCTGGCTACATGCAAATTAGTCTGTCCCTGGCCCAGTGCATCATGGGAACAGGGCAGACCAAACTACCAAGCCAATTCTTTTACTGGAAAGGAAAAAAGCTCCCGGGGACCGGTTTCTGGCATTACAGCCGTCTTCGGCCCGGCTTGCTTGAATCCTGATGGTGCAGTGAGCAAGGGACTCATGTCTGAGCATACCCTTCCAAGCTTATGGTGGACAAAACGATTCAGAAAAGGGGGGTGGTGATGGACAGAGTATCTGAATTAAGCAGAACACTCCTACCCAGTCAACAGATCAGGGCTTGATCCATCACCGTTTTTTAGCTCACTGCACCTTCCCAGCTCAGAACCTGGCTACATGCAAATTAGTCTGTCCCTGGCCCAGTGCATCATGGGAACAGGGCAGACCAAACTACCAAGCCAATTCTTTTACTGGAAAGGAAAAAAGCTTCCGGGGACCGGTTTCTGGCATTACAGCCGTCTTCGGCCCGGCTTGCTTGAATCCTGATGGTGCAGTGAGCAAGGGACTCATGTCTGAGCATACCCTTCCACGCTTATGGTGGACAAAACGATTCAGAAAAGGGGGGTGGTGATGGACAGAGTATCTGAATTAAGCAGAACACTCCTACCCAGTCAACAGATCAGGGCTTGATCCATCACCGTTTTTTAGCTCACTGCACCATCCCAGCTCAGAAGCTGGCTACATGCAAATTAGTCTGTCCCTGGCCCAGTGCATCATGGGAACAGGGCAGACCAAACTACCAAGCCAATTCTTTTACTGGAAAGGAAAAAAGCTTCCGGGGACCGGTTTCTGGCATTACAGCCGTCTTCGGCCCGGCTTGCTTGAATCCTGATGGTGCAGTGAGCAAGGGACTCATGTCTGAGCATACGCTTCCAAGCTTATGGTGGACAAAACGATTCAGAAAAGGGGGGTGGTGATGGACAGAGTATCTGAATTAAGCAGAACACTCCTACCCAGTCAACAGATCAGGGCTTGATCCATCACCGTTTTTTAGCTCACTGCACCTTCCCAGCTCAGAACCTGGCTACATGCAAATTAGTCTGTCCCTGGCCCAGTGCATCATGGGAACAGGGCAGACCAAACTACCAAGCCAATTTTTTTACTGGAAAGGAAAAAAGCTTCCGGGGACCGGTTTCTGGCATTACAGCCGTCTTCGACCCGGCTTGCTTGAATCCTGATGGTGCAGTGAGCAAGGGACTCATGTCTGAGCATACCCTTCCACGCTTATGGTGGACAAAACGATTCAGAAAAGGGGGGTGGTGATGGACAGAGTATTTGAATTAAGCAGAACACTCCTACCCAGTCAACAGATCAGGGCTTGATCCATCACCGTTTTTAGCTCACTGCACCATCCCAGCTCAGAACCTGGCTACATGCAAATTAGTCTGTCCCTGGCCCAGTGCATCATGGGAACAGGGCAGACCAAACTACCAAGCCAATTCTTTTACTGGAAAGGAAAAAAGCTTCCAGGGACTGGTTTCTGGCATTACAGCCATCTTCGGCCCGGCTTGCTTGAATCCTGATGGTGCAGTGAGCAAGGGACTTCCCGGGCCTCTTGGCAAACAGCCAATGACTTGGCGAGGTCGGGCCTGGTGCCAGCAGCATCATCTGCCTCCATCATCAGCCCCGCCCTCTTCTTGGGGAGGACCTGCAAACTGCCATAGGCACGGCGTGCCTGAGTCTGTGTGGTGCTTCTGCATTTGGTCAGGCATTGCCGAGTTGCCGCCCTCAAATCACCCCTATTCTTTTCCGTGACCTCATGGGTACCACCCCCCTCTCCCCCAAGGCATTGATCGCTCAAAACATACCAACACAAATTCTTTGGGTTAGGGGTCGTAACAACCCCAGCCGTATTTTATTAAGAAAAAGACAACACATTAAAATAATGTACATTGTAATATGCAGAAACCACCATAACACCCCATACAATCTTCATATACAATATTTGGGTACAATATTATTTACTATGTTTGTGGATGGCTAATCTTCATATAGATTCTAACACAATAGTTATTCCTAATCCTAAACTAAAGAATATATACATTTGTCTGTGCGCATCTCAAATTGAGCCTACTGGCAAGATCATCACTGGTCCAACTATGTGCTAGGGCTCCCCCCCCCCCTGGAGTGACCTTGCGCAGGAGACCCGTCTGCCCAGAAGGTTACCTACCTCGAGCACCCCCTACGCCGTCAAATACCACCCCTAACCGGCTGCGCTGTTATACTAACTTGGCACCCACGGACCCGTGCGGGAATTAGCTGCAAAGTCCTTTTTGAAGAGTCCACTTCCCCACCCCCACACACTGCTTACTAAGGACCGTAAATGCCTCACCAATCATGACCTTACCGCCACGGGCCAGCATAGTTCCCCGACTATCTGGCCCGTCTCACAACTGCCCTAAGGTCAGGCCTTGTCTCGTCCCCGGGTCAACCATGCAAACAAGTTTTCTAAGAAAAACGAATTCCCCAAATTTGAGAGGTGAACGCCATCCTGTAGGAAAAACTACTCCCCCCGAATGCATCCATGTGAGATGGTTTGGAGTTTTGGGGACCAACAATCCATTTTCTTATCAAATGTCTTAACTGAATTGTTCAGGGCACAGACCGAATCGCCCCCACCATTGGAATCTTGGGATGATGTGGGACCACGCTAAAACAGACTGAGGACATTTCTTCACCAACCACCCTATCTCAGTGATCAGTGCCTCGAACACACCCATCCTGCCCATGTGTCCCGGATCGTTTCCCACCAGATGTATCACCACAATTCCAGGGGCATTGTGCACCTTAACCAACAAAGACTCCAACATGCTCCTTAACTACCCCAGGCGCAACCCTCCTTGCCCATGAAAGGAGATGTTAAACCCCGACTGACGGGCCCGCTCCATATAGTTTCCTGCAAAAAAAGCATATTTTAACTTGTTCACATAAGAATGGCCTACAACCCATAGTTCAGTGTCGTCCGGCCCCCAGGCGGGCACCAGGGCTGCATGAGGATCCAACGACTGGCGTACATCAGCAATCCTCAAGACATGAAAACTGCGAAAAGACAAAGAGATACAGCGTTATTGGAAAAGCGTCATAGCCTTAAAGCATATGCAGCCTAACATAGCGCTTATAACAATCTGAGGACCACCGTCCAATTCTCTGTACCGCTTGTCCTGTAGGAGCCCTAGCTTTGGCCTCTGTGGCCGCTCAAATTCTGAAGAAATGGGAACCGAATCCAGAATGCTCAAACCCTGCCGCCCTGAGGGCTTGCCCAAGAACCCTGATGAACTGGAACTTGGTGAGCGGGGTGCCATCCTCTTGGATTAAGAGAGGACCCCCTGCGCCCGAGATCTATGGGCCAAGAATGTCTTGAGGTTGCCTACGGGACAGCAAGACCTCCTTTGCACTCTATGCAATAAAAAGTGGTCCCCCTGCCGCCCTGGTCCGTTTTTGACCAAGGGTTCGATAGAGATACTGAACTGCCCTGTATCTGCCCATGCTCAAGCTAAAGCCCTCCTTGCCAATCCTTCTTATTACTTGCCACCAGTTCCCCAACTCTGAGAGCAACATAAAAGACAGGGTAAAGGCTGCCCTGAAAAGATGCACCTCCCCGGTGGACCTACAAACGCTCCCCAGTAACCCCAATTTGTGGAGAAGTGTGGCTCACTGGTTAGAAGCGGCAGACCCTGAAGCAGAGGTTAGTCCGGGACCAGGGTTCAATTCCCGACGCGGCAGGGTCTTGGGTCAATGTCCGCGGACTCGATAATTCTAGCCTAGGTGCCTATGCTAACCATGGGTCCCACTCTGCAACTCTGGGCAATAGCTTACTTAATCTCCACAACGGCCCCAGCAGTGCCGGGGATGCCTGGCTTCACCTTGGGGGTGTCCTCTCACAGGGAAAGCCAGGACGGGTTCCCCAGCGGTATACAGCGCCAGGACGCCACGCAACGAGGTAACAGTGCGCTTTACAAGTATACATACATTACATTACAATATCACTGCCAGTGTTTTGATGCCAATAGGGTGCTAGGTGTCTGACTGTGACCCCTGTAAGCATTGCCACCCTCTCAGAGCCCTCTGCACTATGAAAGTATTAGGTGGATCCCGGTGGCCTCACATTTTTGCGAATAAAGAACTCGCCACCATATGGCGCAGTGCACACGCTGCAGAACACCCCAATCCCTTAATGCCACAGGAATGATGGGATAGCGGAGGATGCATGCCACACCCCTTCCCAACCTTTCTCAAGGAAAGTACAATAGGTGCTAAAAGCCCCCTCATAGGCCCCCATCGTCCTGGGTGCTAGGCTGGCTGCCACGAGGTCCGATAGGTTGGTCACCAAGTTGCCAAAGATGGTCTGGAAAGGGCATTGGGCATTCCGCTGCTTCCGTGTGGTATGACCTGAACACCTGCATCTTGAAATGAGACAGAGCATCAGCAGCATTATTCATCATCCCTGGGACATGCTTGGCCCTAAACAACACATTCAATGTCATGCATTGCAGCACTATCTCCTTTAACAGCCTCAGTATTATTTTACATTTAGCTGCCTGCACTCCACTACTGATATGTTTTTGGACCAAAAGATGACTGATTGATTGCCACCAGTATGGGGAAAAGCTACAAGATACCTACGTGAGCCATCAAACCAGACTCCACCCATCACGATGGCCAATGCTGCGTGGAACATGCTGGGCCCAGGATGGCACCAAACACCTCGCTTCCTGCTGCATCTGTCATCAGGCTCAGCTCCTCACTGGACCTGGGGGGACTAGCCCACACCACAGTGCCTTTGAAATCATGCGTGGTGTGGCTCACTGGTTAGAGGCGGCAGACCCGGAAGCAGAGGACGACCCGGGACCAGGGTTCAATTCCCGACGCGGCAGGGTCGTGGACCAGGGTCAGCGGACTCGATAATTCTCGCCTCAGTGCCTACTCTAACCAGGGATCACACTCGGCAACTCTGGACATTAGCTTGCCTCATCCCCACAACGGCCCCCCACATACGCCGGGGATGCCTGGTTTCCCCTTGGAGATACCCAGTAGGGACCATCTCACAGAGAAAGCCAGGATGGGTTCCCCACGGTCTACAGCACGGAGATACCCCATGTGGGGTGATTCATGCGCTTTACAAGACATCATTACATTACATTACATTACATGCAGGAATGCCATCCAAATATGCATATCCTGGCAAACCTCACTGGACAACCGTATGTGGTGGTGCTTTTCCCTTAGACCCGACAGTGCTTGCACGATGGAACGCGAAAATGGGTCGGCCATGGGGATGATTTTTAGCACACAGTTGAGCTGCCCAACAGTTTTCTGCAGCTGGCACAAGGTGACCTTATCCTTACTCAAACACTCCTGCAGTGCGAGGGTGAAAGCAGTAACCTTCCCCTGCGGGAGCCGTGACACCCCATTTACCCAGTCTAACTCGATGTCCAGAAATTCAATTTCTGTTGAAGGCCCCACAGTTTTGCTCGGCGCTAAAGAAACTCCAAATTCGCCCATCATCGTACAGAAAAACTGCAATACCCTGTCACACTCTGACGAACGTGGTGCGCCCAGGAAAAGGAACTCATCCAAGTAATGCAGAACCCACCAATAGCCTGCCTCCTGCCTGAAAACCCATTCAAGAAAAGAACTGAACTTCTCAAAGTATGAACAGCAGATAGAGCAACCCATGAGCATGCACTTGTCCATGTAGTATTTCCCCTCGAGCTGAAACACCAGCAAATGAAAATCCTGCGGGTGCACCGGGAGGAGGCGGAACGCTGACTCAATGTCCAATTTTGCTAAGAGGGTGCCTGGCCCCAGCTCCTGGAGCATCTGTATTGCCTGATCAAGAGAGGCGTACCTGACGGTACATAATGCACTGTCTATTGCCTCATTCAATGATTGTCCCCTGGGAGAGGACAAGTTGTGCATCAGCAAAATTCACCCGGGTCCTTCTTGGGCACGACCCTCAGCGGTGAGCAGACAAATACCTCCAATGGCACTGTTTCAAATGAGCCAGCCACCCTCCCTAATCTCAGTTACTTCTAAATCTTTGACACTGCGTTATTAGACCTTGCTGATTCTGGCAGTGTGGAACAACCAAGTAGCCAGGTGCTGGAATCCTAAAACCCTCCTTGAAACCTTCAAAAAGAATTTGGGCTGTGGCTGGACAACTGTATATTATGTTATAGAAAATTTCTAAAGCACACGTACACCATCAGGTCTCTTGGCGCTGGGTAACAAAGTCACTGGTTGAGAAAGTACATGTCTAACTGTAAGCTTGGGTAAAAAGCCAAGTTTTCAGCTTTTTCCTAAAACGAATGTGGTCTGTTTCTTGTCTCAAAGTAGTGGACAGAGAGTTCCAGAATTGGGGTCCCTGTATTGAGAAACACAACACTCCTGTCTGTTTGCGTCTGAATCCAGGTCCCATCAAAAGATTCATATGCATAGATCTTGGGGGCACTGTGGGGAATATCTGTGAATCCTAGAGGATATGTATGTGGGACCTATGCCATGTATAGCTTTGAACAGGATGCATCCTGTTTTGAACATGGATCACTGCTCCACTGAAAGCCAGTGGAGCTCCATCAGCAATGGCCTGACATGACATCACCTTCCTTGTTAGTAAATGATTCTAGCAGCTTGGTTTTGTATGAGCTGCAGATGGTATTTCTGGTTGCACGGAAGGCCTAGATAAATTGCATTTGCATAGTCAATTTTTAATAGAATCCTGGCAATGATGATTTGAATGCTCGCCTCTCTGCTGCAAAACCTTCTAATTTTTCAAAATTTCCATAATATGAAACAGCAGGCAAAAGTGACCAAACCTGTCTGCGAGCTCATGGAAAGATCTGAGTCGATTTGTATGCCTAGGCTCTTTATCGTATTCTTTGGAATAGGTGCGGGCCTAGCTTCGGGGGCCAGTGGGCCGAAGTCCAGTGCAAAAGTGTGTTGTTAGGGATGATGATTTCTGTTTTTTCAGAGTTTAGTTTTAGAGTCATCAATGGTAATGATCATCTGCATATCATCAGCATAGTTATAGATCTTTACCCTCATCTGACCAAGTGTGAGTATAAGGGGGCTAATATAGATATTTTTTATATTTTAAATCTTTATTTCGGCAAAAATAGCCATAAAAGACACATGAATATACATACACAAGTTAAAAAAAAAAAAAAAAAATTTGAATTCCAATTAACAATTCATAAAGAACATGCATAAGCTTTTTCTTTAAAAAAAGGGTCACCCGAAATATTTCATTTAGCACAATTCAATATAGCAGCAGAAATGCACACAGAGAGTATACCTCTTTGGAGAATCTATCATAATTTTTCAAAGCATTTGACCCGATTTTTTTCGAATAAAGAAAACTGAAGTTAAAAACCTGCTAATACTGAACACGATGAACTGATCAGAATTTGTTTTAACAATCCTATATGCAATATGACAACTTCTAGTTCCTAGGAGAGCACACATAGGTTTTATCCATTTTTTCCGTGCTTTTGTGTAAGCATTACATACAAAGAGCATGTGAATTTCATTCTCCAAACAGGAAGCAGAGCACATAGGGCATATTCTGTTATTGTCAGTTGTACATTCAGCATTTTTCTTTGACCATCGTTCAAGGTTAGAAGTTAACATAAGAGTCCCGTATCTGAATTTCAGGTAAAGGGTCTTAGCCACAGGAGGCTCAATTTCGTCCAGAAATGTTTCAAAACAAGGTTCAACTTTAAACAATAAAAATTCATTGGTTAAAGTGCCAGTTCTACTCTCATATACAACCTTGTTATTCATATAGGACCAAAAAACTCTCTTCACCATGGTTTTTGCAGATGGTGGCAGGTTCTCCGGGTGTTCCCAAAAGGAATGGAACCCCAGCAGTCTAAACCATTTTTGTATGTGCCCATACCATGGGATGGAATTAAAAGTGTCGAGGTTTAGTACCTCTTGAAGACAGTTCCTATAGTCCAACAATTCTGGGGTGGACCAAACTCTAATCCAGAACATCAAGGGTCTTAGAATTGTAAAATGATCAGTTCGTTTAAAATTTAGGTCAAATTGGAGGGGGATTAGGGGGGTGCTAGTCGGAACTCTTACAATAGATCTCATGAATTTATTATCCAATCCTTGGAAACACTCTCTGGCCCAGGGACCCCATATTTCAGCCCCGTATAGAGTGGCAGATTGGATTTTAAATTTGAAGAGTTCAAGAGCAGGTGTTGCACTCTTGCTTACACTGGCATTCAATTTACTCATAATGGGTTTTACATTTTGATCATATACCACCCTACTCTTCTCAAGTTGGGCCTTCCATGTTAACTTTGAGTCGATTACCACCCCCAAGTAAGAAAAGTTATCAACGACCCCAAGAGTTTGTCCATTAAGAGTTAAAATCCCTCTATCTGGTCTGCTAGGGTTTAATGCCATACATTTAGTTTTATTAGTGTTTATTTCCAGGCCTTTTTTTTCACAGTAACCACTGAATGAGTTTAAGAGTATCTGTAGGCCCCTCTTAGTCTGAGAGATGAGGATGGTATCATCTGCGAAGAGCAACGCAGGTACTCTCTCTCCATTCAGCTGAGGTGAATCGTTGTTACAGGCATTTAAATGTTCAGGAACATCATTAACAAATATGGAAAATAGAGTGGGGGCCAGGACACAACCCTGACGAACTCCGCGCTCGATTGGAATATCGCGGGACAGTTCGCCATTTGGTCCCCATCTAATGTTGGCATGGTTTCTAGCATGTAACTCAATTATCTGGCTTAACAGGCACCCTGGCATCCCGGCTTTGTTTAAGGAACTCCAGAGCAATTTTCTAGGAACAAGATCAAAAGCAGCTCTAAGGTCAACAAACGCTACATACAAATGACCCTTCCTAATATGTACGTACTTCCAGTAAATACAACAGAATCTGAAGACCTGGTCTAGTGTACTGGTCTTAGACCTAAAGCCTGCCTGAAATTTGGTGAATATTTTTGACTCCTCCAGCCAATTGTTCATTCTAAATAATAAGTGTTTGGCATAGAGTTTCTGCAGGGTGTCCATTAAGCTAATGGGTCTATAATTAGAGGGATCAGATTTACTACCCTTTTTAAAGATTAGCACAACTTCTGCTGCACGCCAGCTTTCAGGAAAGGAGCAATCAATAGATAAAACATTAAATAAATAATTGATATAAGGAGCCCTGACTTCGATTGCATGTTTGTAAAGGTCGCCAGGTATTTTGTCCGGACCGGGGGCTTTACTGCTTTTTAGGTCGTTAATTGCCTTCGTGGTTTCTTCCAAGGTGAAATCAAGGCATTCAGGGGGTGGAGGTGACCAAGTGTCCTCAGGAGCAGCACTGTCATATTGTTTGTACAGGGATGTGAAGTGGTTTACCCATGTTAGTTCATCCAAGAAAGTGTCATTAACTGCTCTTCCTGCATGCCCACCATTAGCAACCAACCTCCAAAAGCCAACATTGTCGTTTGTTTTGGCAGCAGCCAGCATATCTGCCCAAAGAAGCTCTTCCCATGCTTTTTTGGAATCCTTTAGGACGTGCTTGTATTCTTCCCTTGCAAGTTTGACATCCAATTTAGAGCCCTCTTTTATTGCAGTTAGAAGACTCCTTTTGGCCATCTTACACGAGCGATTAAACCAAAGCTTCCCATGGCAGCCCATCCTTATATTTTGCTGGTTCTTCTTTGGCATTTTAGACATGTGAATCTTGAGTTTGTCAAAGAAGGTTTTGTGCAATTCAACAAAATATGCATAGTTCTCAGATAGGGGGGGAGTGTCAGCCATGGGGCTAAAGGTTGAGTCAAAGAGAGAATAAACAGCTGCAAGAACTGTGCCATCTGATAGTAGATGCGGCCATTTTAGAGCACGTCTATTATTGTTAACGTGAACAGATTTGCATAGAGCATCTGCAACTTCAGTGGGCATAGAGTCACTAAACATACGTGCTTCAATGTGTAGCTCCAGGGGAAAATGGTCACTCTCAACCCTGTTAGATACTCTGAAGTCCATCATAAAGTGCCAAATGCTTAGTGAGACAAGAATAAAATCAAGCCTACTTACAGATTTTACAAAGGTTGGTTGTTTGGATAGGTCAGATGGAAGGCGGCCATTGCAAGCTCGTAAACCATGTTCAACTGTTAGCCTTAGAATTTGAACGGCTAGCGTAGTGCACTTGACGTGTATGGCAGTCTCGAGCTGGGGGATGTTATAGGCGTGATCTTCATCCTCAAGAGCCTCAGTAATGCCAAGAATCGGTTCATAATTTCAATTCAAGTCACCCCCCAATATTACTGGAACATCACCAACTACTGTTTTAAGGAATGAATCCAAAATTTCCAGCGTGGGTGAAACCCTGGAGTGACCTATGGGTCTATTGTAAATATTAATGATATAATAATGATGCCCCATTGCAGTAGTAATCTTTAAGGCTAGTATATCCGGAGTTCCTGTATCTATGCTTTCAGCTTTTATAGATAGTGTAATTTTAATCCAGATGATAAGACCCCCCGCAGGTCTTCCCCTCTCTGGTTGAGTTGCCATTTTATCAAAAGTTTTAAAACCCATCCTATGTGGGGTTTCCATGGCCCATGTTTCCTGCAAAAGGCAGATTTCACCAGAGTCAATGTAATCCGCCCAATCAGGGTCCTTCAAGTTTTTTCCAACTCCAGCAATATTCCAGGATAAAAATTTCAGTTCAGGAATTGATGGTTTATTAGAAGGGTCACAGTTAGCTGTGGGCACTACTAGGGATGGTATAGCAGTAGTAATTAAGTGTGTATTATTTATTTTGTTCTCAACATTGAATACCACTGCCCTTATTGTACGAGTAGGAAGTTCACCATGACGCTCCATCGGCATGACTGAATTTCCTTCGGGACTAATTTGGTTATAAGGATTAGTTATCCCTGATCCATAAAAATCCTGCCCCACTACTAATGTGCAATACAAATCATAGAGCATAGGGATACAGTTAGGCATGGTTTCCAGTCAGTCCACCGCGTCCAAACAGCTAAACCTATTGAACGTTGGGACCCCAGACCACGCATTAAGCTCTGCTTGTCTGGCTGTGTTTGGTGCATAACCATGAAACAGATTAGGGGTGTTCCAACCAGGGCCTTGCTTTTGGATTCTGGGAGGAGGGTAAAAAAAAGAAAGGGGTCTAGCTGTAATAGGGAATGTGTCTCCATAAGACTTCCATGCACAGATTTGTTCCGCACTATACGGTTCCTCAAACGAGACAACTATACAGTCCCCCGGAACTGACTTAGTCATTTGTCCAACCCATGGCACCCTGCGTACCATCAGAATTTTGCTTCTCATGTGATTTGGAATCGGTTTATTTGAATTTAACCAATAAATCACCTTGTTTTTTAGTGAAGCAAAGTTCTCTTCATTGTGATTTTGTAATTCGGGGACACCAGTAAGGACTATAACAAATGGACGGGCATCTGGTGGCAAATCAATATATCCTCCCCTGAAGTTATTTTTGGGGTACGCTGTCTGGTGGTTGTATGAGTCAGTTCTATGTGCTTGGGACCTATCGTGCACGGGTTTCTTAGAGCCCTGGTGGGGTCTGGCTATCTCCACTGGCTTCTGGGGGGCAGAAGATTTAGTGGCCAGAGGATTAGTTGTGGAGGCAATTGCTGGCTGTGGTTTATTACTTTGAGCAGTCCCAGAAAGCTGAGATGCAGTGTTGTTTGCCAGTGGCCCATTCTGAACTATAGAAGTAGGTGCTGCTTGGGTTGTGGCTTTCAAGTTAGAGTTTTTATTTTTGGCTACCCCTTCTTTTTGTTTTAGAACGCTAAATGGATTAGTATTTGGGGTAGCAGTCACTGGTAAAGTTTGAACATGTATGGGCCCGTCATTACCATTGCCATTAAGGCTTATACTTGCTAGCGTAATAACCCTCTTCTCTACCTCAAGTAGTTGATTTTCAATACCAGCTAACCTAACTTCTAATGGCCTCAACAATACTTTAAGCGTTTCCCACACTATTTTCAAAAATTCTTCCCTGTCCCCTTGTATAGAATACCTAGATGTAGAGATATTCTCACCCTCTTCTATTGGGGTATCAGTGCTTTGTACCGGGTTGGACGGCCCTGTATTGTCCGTGCTACATTGGCTAGTAGGGGGAATAGGATCAGTCCCTGTAGTTGTACTAGTGGTCGGCTGTTCAAGACCCCCCAAAAAAGTTTGATTTGATGCTACCTTGGCCTTCTTTCTAGCATAAACTGAAAGGTTTTTGCGTTTGCGTTTAGGTGGTGGTTTAGCATTATCACAAGTAACATTTGGGCCAGTTCCCCCCAGTACTATGACTCCCTGATTGGATTCAATAGAGGGTTCAGGGGGTAAGGTGTTTTCTGGAACTATGCTATCAGTTACATCATTGCTGCTTACTTCTAGGATGTCAGCAGAAGCTGCCCCCTCATTGATAGAGTGTATTTCAGCCAAAGCGATTATGGGGACAGGGCCAGTAACGCGCTCTGGCGTTTTAGAGGTTGCGATATGACCCAAGGATGATTTCTTTTTCAGTGCCAGTTCTATTGACAATTTCCTAGCAGACTCCAGCTCTAAGGAAACTCTGTGCTGGAGCTTAGTGATCTCGTTATCTATAGACAGGCTTGTCCGTGTAATAAAGTCATCAAGTGTCCCAGTAACCTTTTTGCCGTTTTTTGTGGTTTTGCTTCGTGTGGCTCGAACAGACATGTTGAAGGATTCTAATGTTGCCCTTAAGAAATTAAAATATAGACAAGTTTTGCTACGTGTTGGATAAACCACAGCCAAGGGGGATGGCCCGGTCCGGTCTTATTCGGTCTGGAACGGCCCAGTCTTTGCCCCGTCTTCGCCCACGCTGCGTCCCGCGCTGCGGGAGTTATAGGAACTTAAATAGGGGCGTGGAGGGCGGGGGGCGGGCCGGCAGGGAGAGCGGACCGGAACGGTCTTGCAGGGACTTCTGGGTATTGAAGTCCCCGCACGCTCGCAGCCCCGCTGGTTGCACACGCCCAGTACCGCCTGTTAGCCTCTCAGATCCCGGACTCCTCTCCACGTTATTTCAGCCCCGCCACACACAGCGAAGCGGCACCCGCGGAGCGGGTGCGGCAAGATGTTGAAAGAAGCGCTGCTGTGGCGCGCTGGTGATTGTGCAGTCCTCCGTCAGTGCAACTCTGTAGCAAGGTAAAGATATTGAAAAGGTACGGGGACAAAGAGGAGTCCTGCGGTACTCCACAGTTCATGTTGACAATGGCAGATTTGTGGAGCAAAAGCCATACAGATTGCTTCCGGTCCTGTAAAAAGGATTTAAACCAATTTAGGGCAGCACCTCTTAGACCGGCTTAAGCAATACGTTCCACCAGAATGTCATGGTTGACAGTATCGAAGGCTGCAGACAGGTCCAAGTGGATCAAGGCCTGAGTGCAGATTTCATCAGCATTTTCTTTTAGGTCATCCATGACGGATAGTATAATAGATTCGGTGGAGTGGGATGTTCGAAAGCCTGCCTGATGGAGGTCTAAAAAATTGGTTCTATTTAGCCATATTATCAATGTCATTAACTTCACCGGGGAGGGAGCCCTGATGAGGAGTAAATCATCACTCTTGCTTCTTACCCCCTTTATCCTTTGTTTTCTTTAAACATTTTGATTCGGAGTGCAAGGGGAGGCCACAAAATGAACAAGCGTGCTTGAACCTACATGCCCCTGGCGGTGCCTGGTGCAGGTTCGCTTATTAAAATCCTAGCACTTCGCCCCCCCCCCCATGCTGCTCGAAAGGACTGACCGGGGGTGTGGTCATGGCGCACTTGTTACATGTGGCATAACCATAAAATGAGGTCAATCTGATCCCTTGTTAAATCAGGGTCAGTTGCCTTCACCCTCCTAAACTCCTTCTACCCCACACCCCCGTATTCATCATGCGCATAAGAAATCCTATTCTGATAACATGTCATTTGGACGCCCAAACCGGTAAAAGGTTCTGCCATGATTGCTTGATTGTTGGAGAAACCTTTTATCCAATTAAAGAAAGTCTCATCAATTTTCTTTTTGTAATGCCAGTAGCCACATTCCCTGGAGTGCGCATCACTCCTTGCATCTTTTTACCTCTTCCCTTTCGGGCTTGTCCAGCAACAAATCAAACATGTCCACATACTCCCCTTTCCAAAATGTTTTCCTCACTTCCCATGAAACGTGCCTGCCCAGACGCTCCTTTGGGGATCGTATCTCCCCCAAACTTAAACTTGGCAACACTTGGGCCATACCTGAGGCTGCGGCGTCGTGTTTCTTGATGGGAGCTCTCTCTGCCAATGTACTGGATTTTTCAGACTCTGGGGCACACTTGTTTTTCTCTGCAAAGCCCTGATCAGATGTGTTAGCTGCCACACTACCAACCACTGTTGTCCCCACTGCCACAGTCTGGGCGTCCGTCTACCTGGTCCTTTCCACCTGTGCCACCAGTTTCCTAGGTTTTTCCAGATCATCCCCCTCAGCCAATAAGGCCCCACTGCCGGCTGTAGGGGTCCATGCCCCAAACTTCGGCAAACACGGCAGCACAGCAGCTAAATTGGCGACTAAATCTGGTTGATTAGACGATCCCCCAGCATTCAGTCCGCCCAATGGCACCTCACGGGAGACTAAAACCAGCTGACTAGGCCCCCCTGCATTCAGTACGCCCAATGGCACCCCACTGGTGGCTACAACCGGCTCTCTAGGGACTCTTTCTGCATTCAGTATACCAGACGGTACCTCAGGTGGTGCCCCAAACCTGCCTCCCAGAAGGGACTCCCCCTTAACTCTCTACTACTGGAACCCACGGGGGCACCTGACCTTCGCTCCGGCCCTATTTGCCGCTAGCTTTCTTGGGCACTGGCGGTAATGCTGCTCTGGGGGCTACTCCAGCCCACCTAGGCCTCTCCTCACCTAATTCCTGCCCATCCAACCAGCTTCTCAACTCTGCCAAAGACTGTCCCATATCGTCCATTCTGCGCATCGTTGCCTCCATCAATTCCTCCATGCGCATGTGCTTTTCCCCTTTCTGCGTCTTAGGTGCCATTGCACCTCAAAACCACAGGCCTAACACCTAACACAGCAACCAAATAGAGACACCACCCAGTATTGCCTATACAATACCACAAAATGCATCCTACCTGCCTAAAAACCAAGACCCTCAGCAGTGATCTATGCCACTATACTTTGGCTTCACCTGGGAAATGCCTAATCCTTAACAGCCACCACTGAACCCCTACCTACTCCCCACAGCAAAATGGCACCAGTGGGGAAAAGACACCTCCGCTGCCTATAACAGGGACAAAATGGTAAGCTCCACTGCCCCCCACAAACCAACACCCACAACCAGCACCCACAAACCAACTTGCTGCAGGGAAAACATTTTTTACAAGACCTCCACTGTCCCCTCCCTCAAAAACAGCACCAAAAACCCACTTGCTGCAATGGAAAGTCTAATAACAAATCTTAAAAACACTTTTCCCCCTCACCTGGGCTTCCGCGCTAGAGCCGCAACCGCAATATTAAAATTGTGGGTCAGGCTCCCAGCTGGCCCAAGCAGAAAAGGAAACTGCTGATGCCCCAACTCTTCCTGCCCTCCCACTTCAATCGTCGACCTGCAGGGAAAAGAGAAAGGGAGACAAAAAACAGAACAAAAAGGTAAATGTCTCCAAAATCCCCGATGGGGCAGCTGGCAGGGCATTGCATTGGGAGTGGCGAGCAGTGAGGGAGAGACTGTCCTCCCAGTCTGTGTCTTGTTTTCGTCTGTCAGATACCTTCTGACAGTGGTGAGTTTTTGGATACCGAGGCGGTAGCCTCAACACTCCACATTCATTTTGAGTTTTTTAGTCGCTGTTTAGGTTGTCTTAATGATGTGTGACACTTTGTCACATTTGAGGTTGGATCACAAGGTCAGCGCTGTGATAGGCCGTGGGTTGGGGGCAACTGGGTTTGCATAATTGTCAGCAAGTTTTATCGCAGAGTCTTGTTTTCGTCTGTCAAATTTCTTCTGGCGGTGATGAGCTTTTGATGACTGCCGCGGCAGTTGCCTTCTGACAGTGATGAGTTTTGGGGCCTGCGGAGCGGTTGCCATCTGGCAGTGATGAGTTTTGGATGCCTGCCTAGGCGGTGGCCTTCTGGCAGTGATGAGTTTTTGGATGCTGTGTTGCTGTTTCAGTTTCACAAGGTTAGCGATTCGATGGGATGCGGGTAGCGGTCAAATGGGTTTGTAAAAATTTCTGCAAGTTTCCTGATCAGTGGGTTTTCTTTTTGATCCAATCCTTTGTAGAATGTCTTGTTGAGTTTGCGGAGATGGTCGTCCAACATCTCAATGCCTAGGTCTCTGTGGAGGTCTGCTATTCTTGTGAAGATAGTAGCACATGCTGCAATCCATAAGGCCTTGCTCTGTAGTCTATGTAGGTCTTTCCGATGCTGTGGGCGGCAGCCACTCCAAACTGGTGAAGCGTACGTCATGGTTGGTCGAATTATTGTGATGATTGCTCGCACCTTGCTCTGCATGGGCATCGACTTGGTCTTCAGGAGTGGGTATAATACAGCCAGTTCTGTTGCTGTTTTCTGGCAGGTCTTCTCTATGTGGTTTCTCCAGCTGAGTTTAGAGTCCAGAGTCACCTCCAGGTAGGAGCTGCTGCTTTCCCATTTGATCTCTTCCCCATTGAGGAGGATCTGTGGATGTTTCCTGTTCAGCTTCTTGGTGAATAATGTTGCTGTGGTTTTGCTTGTGTTCAGGGTGATCTGCCAGTCGCTGTACCATTCGGAGAGTCTGCATAGCAATGTCTCAAGGTTCTTAGCCACTTCTTTGTCGCTGAAGGATTGGGAGAGGACTGCAACATCATCGGCGTAAAGGGCAAGATCAGTCTTCTTTACGTCCGTAGGGATGTCGTTTGTGAATATGTTTAAGAGGAATGGTCCTAGGATTGATCCCTGATGCACTCCAGCAAGAATTGGGTGTGGCTTTGAGCATTATTCTCGTACCGCCACGGGGGTGCCGCTCGTAGGAGAAAGGACTCTGCAACTTGGGCTGTTTGGTTGACCGGGGACTACAGCGTCCAGGAGCCTCTACTGTTAGCCCACCTGTGCTGCTACGCCCACACCGCGACCGCCACTTAACTCCTCGCGGCCCCCGCTTCGCGGGACACGCGCGGGCGTGCACCGGGGGAAGCCCGGGCCAAGGGCGGGCCCGTACGAGGACGGAACGGGGCCACCCTCTATAATTTCTTTCTGAGGTGTTTAACTGGTTAGCAGTGGCACAGCTAAAATGTAATGAAGACAAAACAGAGATTTTGCTGTACGGCCAATTTCCGCCCAATTTTAGAGATCTTTTGTGGCCTCCTGATTTTCCCCAGCCAAGTTCAGTCACCATCCCGGCAAAGAACCTGGGAGTATGGTTTGGGGAGGATCTGAGATTTGAGGCACACATAAAAAAACTTACAGGGGTTTGCTTTGGATCTCTCAAAGCTATGCGGAAGTTTTTTCCATATCTTCCATCTTCAGCAAGAGAGTCGGTTGCGAGGGCATTAATTCTATCACGGCTCGATTATGCCAACTCTCTTCTTAGCGGAACTCCAGCCTTCCTAGTCGCCAGACTACAAATTATTCAAAATGCGACGGCAAGACTTCTGTGCAATGTGCCCAGTAGAGAGAGTGTGCGAATCCATTTGAAGGAGCTACATTGGCTGCCGGTGACTCAAAGGATTACTTTTAAAATCCTAACACTAGCATTTAAAGCAGTCAATGATCTTGGGCCTTTTTATTTGAGGAAAAGATTCAGCCGATACACTCCCACTCGTTCTTTGCGTTCAGCTGGTTGCAATTTTCTGAATGTTCCCCGCGTTCGGCGAGTGCGCCTTGGAGGCCAATCAATTGCCGTTCTTGCGGCTTCGGCCTGGAACACTCTGCCTTTATCCTTGAGACTGATCCAGAATTTTGTACCTTTTAAGAAGGCACTGAAGACTCATCTTTTTAGATCTGCTTATTAGACTTCTGTTAATTTTCTCTTGTTTCCTTCTGGCCACCTGCTTGTTTTTTACTTTTCGCGCCAGGATACTCTGGAGTAACAGAGCGCGTTATAAAACAGCAAAAATAAATAAATAAAATAAATAATTCTCAGTACAAGCTATCCTACAAAGGTTGGTACATTCTTGCCTAACACTCAGGATTGCCTATCAGTTGTCACACCTTGTTTGGGTTACAAGTTACTGGAGCTATTGTTTTACGGGCTGATTAAGAGAATGGCTGCAGCCAGTGTTGGAAAGGGGAGAAAGTCGCTTTCTGGAGGAACTATTATGGGGACACTGGGCCAATTTATAATAAGGGCATCATCCGTGTTACAACGGGAAATTGAAATAACAGAAAAAAGGCTATCTATGGAGCCGAATTTTGATAAGCGGTCGTCACTGGGTAGACTGGCCCAGGTGTCATCACCAGTGTCCCCCATAACAGCCGATAATATGCCCGTTGGTTCCAATGGTGAGGGTAATCAGCCATCAGATAGAGCTGGAAGGCCGCTCAGCCCTATAGTAACAGTGGTTACAGTATCAACAGATCCATGCACATTTGCGCAAAGCTCAGGATCAACCAGACCAGGTCTGTCAACGCGGTCAGCTACTAGTACCAAACTGGGGATTACTCATGAGGTACTAGATACCACAAATGAAAGAAAGCGTGGAGGAGCCACTTTAAAGAACAGAAAAGCAAAAATTCAGAAATGTGGCAATCCAGGGAGTAATCTGGTGGCAGCTGATTTGGACGTACTACAGGCAACTGCAAGCGGGTGTCTGGTATCACAGGGCATCGACGACATGATTCCAGCGGAGAGTAGGGGAGACTTCTGGGTCAAACTAGAACAAGTATTTACTGAGACTTGTCTTCCTATCTACGATAGACTGAATTTCATCGAACACAGATTTACTCAGCTGGAATCGTTGTGTACTACACTACAGGGTGGGGAGGGCATGCGGGTTGGGGATTGTGGTAACAACGGCCATGGGTTAAATGGGCCAATAAACGTAGGCTGTCAGCAAACAACCCCAGCAGTAACTAATGTGAGATCAGGTTTGTCTGCCCCAATTGTTTCATCGGGTGTACATCTTACCACTATTACTGAACCCGGGGCACTTAAGGTTCGTGCGATAGACAGGGACATGGAGGATGGAGGGGACATGGGGGCCCAAAGTCTTGATCAGCCAGTAAATAGGGCAAATATGGTAAAAACCAGTGATCCATGTAAAACTGTGTTACCTCGTTTAGACCTCCCTCCTGAATCCACACCCTATGTGGTGGTTTTAGTAGGGGTCCCTACCTTGAGCCAGGGAAAAATGTAGGCCTATAGTGAGTTGAAAAATAAATGTATCCACTGGCTTAACTATAATAGGCCTCTCCCTAATCAGGGATCTAGGGAAATTTTATTTGCCAGACGTGTAGACTGGGTGGGGTCTTGGGCAAAAAATATACAGGGAGATTGTGTTGTAATTAATTTCAGGAATAGTTGGGCGGTTAAGCTTATCTGCAATTGGGAGGCAGGTAGCCCAGAAACGCAAATAAAATCTTTTCCCCTAACTTACTTCTACCCGGTTGCGTCTAGTCATTTCTGCTCTGATCCCAATAGGAGAAGGCAGGTGTGGAGGACAAGGAAAATTCGGGTGGTAACTTCCTCCCAGGTAATATTAATTGGAAGGGCCCTCAAAATTGTTCTTCATCATTTGCTAGATTTCATCATAATAACAGATTCAGTGACCTGGATTTAGTAGACTGGCGGTTGAAGCATAGAGTGTTCGCATCCACCAAAACTGACAATACAAGCCCTCTAGAGGTTAGGGATGGCTTTCTTGAGTTGAAGCGTAATATAATCCAACATGGCCTTTGTGGGGGCGAGCGTTCTCCCGCGGTTATAAGGGGTAGCAGTAGGGGGAGCCCAACTTGGAGACATGGTGGGGCCCCACCTACATTAATAAAGGAAATGGGAAGAAGCCCTGGAAAGGGAGGGCTCAGAGGTAGAACATATAGGGAGAGGGGGGCTAGCAGCAGGACCGGTGTGAGGAAATATACACAAAAGGTTGACCCACTACCTGGGTTAACTAGCTGTAGTATTATTAGGAGGGCTACGTTAGGGGAGGGAAATGGCAATAATAATATCCTTTCCTGGAATGTTGCAGGGTTAAAAAACAAACTAACATGCCCAGATTGGGGTTGGTTCATAGACAATTATGATATTATGCCTTATGCAAGAGACCTGGGCCTTGGAAAATATTCAGCGGTGTGGCTTTGCTACTTTCGATACGTTAGCCACAACGAGGGGTAGGGGAAGACCATCTGGGGGGTTAAGTACTTGGGTGGGTACGCACCTTGGAGCAAAAGCAGAACAGTTGATTACCAAATCACTTGATATACAATGTGTGCCCCTTACCCTTCCAGCAAAAAAACACATTGCCTTAATTAATATCTACTCCAGGCCAACGCAGAGTGGGCAAGAGTCTAGTGTTATTGAACAGTTGAAAGAATTTATAGTGACCCTCAACCCAGAGTATACCTTAATAATAGGGGGCGACTTCAATTGCCAGTATGAACCCCTTAGCAATATGAGTATAGATGAGCCAGATACTGAGAACCAATATTGGAACATTCCTAAACCCTTGATACCACTGGTCAAGCATGGACACCGTTGATCCTACAAATTAACTCATTTACTCTTTCCTTGTCCCTGAGGTCTTTCAATGCAAGATTAAAATCAGATAGACCTGGCCTAATGACATTCAACAGAGAAGGGCAAACTTCGACCATAGATTATATCATGGTTGAATCTAGATCCTGGGATAGGGTTTTTGATTTTTGGATCGAACAGCGGATAGACAGTGACCACAACGCTGTGGTAATGACACTAAAGCCCGGTAGCTTGGGCCTGTTAAACCACCAAATAGAGCCTAACCCTGTCCAACAACCTCTCCTGTTATATAATAACAGACGGAGAGTAAAGTGGCCCCATATAATGGGCTCTCCAAATAAGCTAGCACACATATATCAGCAGGTAGTGCCGCACCTTAGTGAAATGGCGGGGTTGGGCTGTCAGGCTCTTGTGTTGGTCGGAATGCAAGGTCTGTTGAGATTCATAGCCAGCTGTCCTCTAAAATGATTGAGGTATTTTATCCGGAGGGGAGCACCAAGGAAAAACGGGTCCTATCCCATCCCTGGTACAATGCCACCTGTCTTAAAAAGAAAAGAGATTTAATTGAAGCTATTAAGGCCAAGGACAAGCCAAGGACTAAGGAACTTCGGCTGCAGTACAAGTGGGTGAATGAGCAGGAAAGAAAAAACTGGGAAGTTGACAAATGGGAAGATCTACGAATGGCTTTACAGTATAAGGATCTGAAATCCTTCTGGGCGATAGTTAGCAATGGTGGAAGGGAGGATAGAACAGCAATAACTCCTGGCATAGCCCCAGCAGTTTGGAAAGCCCATTTTGGTACCTTGTACGCTTACTCGGGCAAAGGCGATTCAGTTCCTTCAACCCTGGGCCCCCTCCATGAGTATCGACTGGGGGGGGGGGGGGGGGGGGGTCCAGGAGATTACCATCATTGAAGTTTAATCTGCCATTGTCAAGATACTCCCCAACAAAGCGCCAGGGCTTGATAAAATTCCAGGGGACCTATTCCGGTCAGAACCGAAAATGTGGGCCCCCTATCTCTGTGTCCTGATTAATTCCATCTTAATGGGGACGGATCCACCAGATACTTGGCGTGGTGCAGAGATAGTTCCCATCCACAAAAAAAGGCTGCCCCCTGTTACAGTCAAATTACAGACCCATTAGCCTGATAGACATAGCTCAGAAGTTGATGGGACGAATATTTTTGAATAGAATCCTGGCCTGGGTTGAGGAAAATGAGATCCTGAGTACTCTGCAAGCCGGATTCAGAACGAGCACGTCAACTATCGACCAGATATTCAGACTTCAGGTACTGTATTGGAAAACAGTGAGTTTGGAGGGTGGCAACCTCTACCTCACTTTTGTGGACCTGAGGTCTGCTTTCGATCTGGTTTCTAGAGATAAACTGTGGAGAGTTCTTTTGGATCTTGGCCTCCCACTATACCTCCTGGATGTGTTAATCAGGCTTCATACAGAAACGTTTGCCCATGTTAGATGTGGGAAACATGGAGAATTGACAGCCCGTTTTCCAGTTAAAAAGGAGGTGCGCCAGGGGTGTGTGCTGGCCCCACCCTTTTTAGTTTATTTATTAACAGGCTTATCAATCACCTATTAGGTGTTAAGGACATTGATGGCCCAAGATTAGCCTCAGGTAGGGTACCTGCATTGATGTTCGCCGACGACACTTTGCTGTTGTTGAGGACATCAATGGGTATCCAACGTACCTTGGATAGCTTCGCAGATTTCTGTGCGTTAAGAGGCCTGGAGATAAACTTGTCTAAAAATAAGTTTATGATCTTAAATCCTCCAAGGCAGACCTGCTCAAAGCCGGTATCGAATGGCATCCCGCTAGAGTGAGTAAAGACCTTTGAATATCTAGGTAGTATCCTTGAGGAACATCTGGGATGGGATGCCCAAGTAGCTAAGTCCGCTCTAAAGCTGACTCAAAAGGTGGGTGGGTTATCAAAAATGCACAGAGTATCTATTTATAAACCCGCCGCCCCAGTTACAGAAATTTATAAAGTACAAGTGAGAGCGGCTTCTATATACGGGGCGGAACTTTGGGGGCACCTTAGGCCTAAGAGTCTAACCAGGGTTGAACACTCATTCATGAGGTCCTTGTTGGGATTGCCCGTTAGCACTCCGGTAGTACCCCTCAGGCTGGACCTAGGTCTACTCCCTATGGAGGAGGAGGTGGCATTAAGGCCACTCACGTATTGGAGAAGACTTTGGTCAGACCCTGAACTGGCCTCTTACCGAGTTTAGGGAAGTGTGGGCCGCAATCAGAACAAGGAAAATCCCGTGGTTAATCCACATTAGGGAACTTTGTGCCAGGATCGGTCTACCAGAGCTCTGGGGATCACCTGATGTATCCTGCCCGGCATTATCTAGGGTAGACTTGGTATTCCAGTACAGGCAGCATAACTTACTGGCTTTACATGCTAGCTCATCTGTTGGTAGATTGACATCCCAGATTCTTCAAATAAAAGAGGAGTATAAAAGGGAGGACTTCCTTGACCAGATTTATCCTACATCTTCAAGAAAGCTGTACATGCAATTTCGAATAGGTAGTCTGCCGCTCAGGTCCTTTACAGGTAAATGGGACCTGAACAAAAATAGTGACTGCCCTGCGTGCAAACACCACCTTGAAAATGAAATTCATGTCCTTTTCTTCTGTCCTGAATATCAGCCGGTGTGTAACCGCTGGGTGAAACCAATCTGTAGGAATTTAGGTTTCAGTAAATGTGATAGTGCTCTTAGAGTTTTACAATACGATACGCACCCTCCTAGTTTTTGCCGTTTTCCGTTTTTTGAACGGTATGTGGCTAAAACGTAGGAAATGTTTATGAACTAAAATTATGAATCAGTTTCTGATGAACCTTAATGTATAATCTTGATAACTTTTGAGGATGGTTTAATTGGTTTTTTATATGAGATGGTTGTGTATATATATGATTGTGATTGTTAGTGATGTGTTATATGTTATTTATTACTGATATGTATTATTTTATGTATTGTACTATGTGCTTTTATGGTCCATTGTGACCGAAATAAATTTATCAAAGAATATGTTAAAGAGGAATGGTCCTAGGATTGATCCCTGATGCACTCCAGCAAGAATTGGGCGTGGCTTTGAGCATTCTTCTCGTACCGCCACCTGAATGGTCCATTATGACAAGTAGCTAGACAGCAGCTTAACCAGGTAGCTTGGAAACTTGAGCTTGATAAATTTGTAAAGCAGTCCCTCATGCCATACTTGGTCAAATGCTTTGGCTACATCCAGAAAGACTACGCCAGTAGAATTGCTGATGTTGAATCCATGGCTGATGATGTCCACAACTCTGAGGTGTTGGTGAATGTTTGAATGGTCTTTCTGGAACCCAAACTGTTCTTTGACGAGGAGGTTTTCGCTTGTCGCAAAGTCCACGAGACGGGCGAGGATAACTTTTTCAAAGGGCTTTGATAGGCTAGAGAGCAGACTTATGGGGCGGTAATTTGCAGGATCCCGTAGTGGTTTTCCAGCCTTGGGGAATATGACGACTCTTGCTTCTTTCCAGGCGTTAGGGAGATACTGGTGCTGCATATACATGTTGAATATCTCAGCAAGATGATCCACTGCGGCATCTGGGAGCATCTTGATGGCTTGGTTGGCTACTCTGTCCCTTCCTGGTGCCTTGCTATTTTTCAGTGTCTTTACTAGGGTCAGTAATTCGCCCATTGAGCATTACACAATGATTGCAGCTTCTGTTTCTGGTGGGAGCTCCCGGTGGTGCTTAGCGACCTCTTGCTCGACTTCTGCTGCTAGTTTGCTTGCCTGGTTAGGCCTGAAGGATGCCTCCAATGTGTCAGCAAAGACTTCAGCCTTATCCCTGTTGCTGAATGCCAAGTGAGTCTTCCCTTGTATCAGTGGGTTTGGTTCCTTCTTCCCAGTCAAGCGCGGGTCATTCTCCAGAGAGAGTAGTCCGAGTCCTTCAAGTTAGCTGGAGCTGCTTCCCATTTTTCACTTCTGTGCTGGCTTATTTGCATCTTCAGCTGTCTTGTCAGCTCATTTTACTTCTTCAGAAGGTCGGGTGCGATTCCTTTGCCACTCTCTCCGGGCTCTGTTCTTGTCAGCTATCGACTGCTTGATGCCCTTCGGGAGGTCGTAGAAAGAGCAGCGTTGGAGTTTCTGCTTGGGAACGCTGCGCTCAATAGAAGTGTGGACTGCAGCTGTAAAGTGCTGAACCGCCTGGTCAATGTCTTCAATGCAGCTTAGGGGGCCAGGGACCAGTTTCTCCTCCAGGCTTCTCTTGTATAGGCTCCAGTCTGCCTTCTTGTAGTTGTGCCTGGTGCCCTGTTGCTGATCTTCAAGCACGTCTCCAACTGTGATCAACACTGGGTTGTGGTCAGACGTCAGCGCTGTTAAGGTTTCTAGCTCCGTAGACTGGGAGAGATTCTTCATGACGACGATGTCCAGAACATCCGGTTTATGCAGTGCAGAGCCTGGATAGTGTGTTGGTTGAGTTGGGCCAGCCACTACAAAGTCCTCCTTCTTTGAGTGGGCAAGTAGAGCATGCCCTTTGCTGTTTACCGTGCAAGAGTTCCAGCACTGGTGCTTGGCATTAAGGTCGCCTCCAATTAATGTTGGGATGCTGGGGTCCAGCAAAACATCCAAGTCCTTTGGGCTTAGCTTGCCTGGGGGTGAGAAGGCGGCAATCAGCCGTGGAGCGCCTGCAGATGTCTGTATCTGTATGCCAGTTGCTTCAATACACCCCACCTGTGGTAGTGGGGTCTCGTGGTGCTTCACTTTTGTGCTGACAATCACTGCTGTTCCTCCGTCCTTGGCTCCGGTGGTGCGATCTGTGCGGTACACCCTGTGGTTTGCTAAGTTGAGCTCCTGGCTTCCTTGGAGGTGGTTCTCGGAGATAAGCGCTATACTCACATCCAAGGTTTCCATCAGGTGCAGGACTTCTGCAGTTTTCATCTGAATGCTGTTACCATTCGAAATCAAGAACAGGGAGTTTCCTTTAGATTTTGCTGCCATTGCGGGTGTTTTCTTCACCGTGGAAAAGTCTGGCGATGAGATTCGCCACCATTGTCACCACAGGGTGGATGTTCATGTCTGCAACAGTTTTTGCAATCTTTGTGATGAGTTCCTGCCAGTTGATGGCTGTGCCTATTTCACAGGATGGTGCTGGGGCAGTTGTTGGTGTTGGGCTGCCCTGTTTGGGTCCTGCTGCTTCTGCGTATGTTCTACCGTCCACGCGTGCGTTGCTATAGCTGTTAGTTGGGTTGCCAGTTGGGATCCTGTGTGCCAATGCGGGTTTGTAAGTCTTCCTTTGTCCCTGGTCTGTTGCTGTTGAGTGTAGAGAAGTCTCTTGTGGTTGGGGGGTTTGCGCGGTCCATCCTTCGTTGCCTTCTGCAGGTAGGGACAGCCGGGATAGCTTGCTGGGTGGGGTCCTGTGCAGTTAGCACATATTGCTGGTTTGGTTTCTCGGTTCCTTGTGCATTGGTTAGAGGTGTGCTCGCCTCCACAGTGCACCCACTTTGGCTTCTGGTTGCAGAAAGCAGAGGTGTGCCCCAAGCGCTGGCAGTTGTAGCACATGACCGGTCCTCGTTTCCTTCTAGGCGCTTCTGTGGTGACAGTGCAGCTGCAGAGCCGTGTGACTGCTGAGAGGTCTACTGGCTTCCCATCCTGGCTTGCCGACAGGGTTACAACAAAAAGGGGAAATTTCTTGTTCTTGTCCACTGGAGAGGCAAACTGTGTTATATTTTTGACTGAAAGTCCAAGTTCCGATAAGTCCTGAGTGATGTGCCCAAGGGCTGCATTTGCTGGGACGCCCCGTATTATAAAGCGCTGGGCTTTTGCATCGGTCAATGAAAAGGTGTGGTACTCCATTTTCTGTTCTGTGAGCATGCTGGTCACACTCCTGTAGTCCTTTGATGTGGTGAGCATGATCTTGGTGTGGTCCTGCCAGGGCTTGATTGTGAAGGTGGAGGTGCAGTGTTCCTTCAGTAGCTCCACAAGGACCTTGTGTGTGGCTAAGTTCTTCAGGATGATGGGAGGGATCCGTAGTCGCTTTGTGGGACCTGAAGAGGTGTCTGGTTCAGATGCCTTGTGGTCCTGAGGGTAGGCTTAACTGTCCTGGGTACTTTGGAGAACCCGGTCCTCGTTTCCTTCTAGGCGCTTCTGTGGTGACAGTGCAGCTGCAGAGCCGTGTGACTGCTGAGAGGTCTACTGGCTTCCCATCCTGGCTTGCCGACAGGGTTACAACAAAAAATGGAAATTTCTTGATCTTGTCCACTGGAGAGGCCAACTGTGTTATATTTTTGACTGCCCTCACACATCACTGGGGAAGTCATGCTTCATAATTTGCTCTTTGTAAGGCCGGCACTGCAATGCCCTACAGGCCCCCGAAGTGTTGCTTTGGCAGAGATCTTTTGTTCTTTATACTGTATGATGAAAGGTGTGTGAGACAGTGCCCTCTTTCTGCACGGTTCCCCCCACTTTTTGCTGAATTGCTTATGTATTTTGACTGAGTGTGTCCTGGGCTCCTGCTAATCAGGTACACAGGACCTATGTTCCTTCCCTAAAACTGTATTTAAGCCTAAACCCAATTGGCATCTCTGGCCGCAGGTCAGCCCCTAGTAAATGGTACCACAGGTACCCAGGGCACTGTGACCAGAGAAGGCCTCTAAGGGCTGCAGCACTTATTGTGCTACCCTCAGAGGTCCTGTACCCTGACACTCACACACTGCCTTTGCAGGCTGTGTGTCTTGGTGCAGAACAAAGTGAAGAGTCAACATGGCACGCATCCCTGTGTGCCATGCCTACAACCCACTGCCTTGACATAGATCAGTCACCCCTCTAGCTGGGTGCACTATACCAGTAGTGAGGGTACAGGTGCATGAGCCCTGTACCCCTACAGTGTCTAAGTCCATTCTTAGACATTGTAAGTGCAGTGCTGCCATTAAGAGTTTATGGTGCTGGGAGTTTGTCATTACGAACTCCACAGGACCATAATGGCTACACTGAAAACTGAGAGGCTTGGTATCAAACTTCTCAGGACATTAAATCCACACTGATGCCAGTGTGGTATTAATGAAAAATGCACACAGAGGGCATCTTAGAGATGCCCCCTAAAAACTAACCTACCACTAGTGTCCAGGCTGAGTGGCTGCTTTCAGCTGCCACCACCAGACATGTTTCTGGACCCATGGGTCGATACCCAGCTGCTCTCTTGGACCTGAAACGATGCACATCCTGGGACGAGGTGCCCAGCCTCCTCCACTAGGATGGGAAGGGTTCACAAAGGGGAAGCTTCAAAGTCTTGCCGCCTTTTTGAGCCTCCTAGGCCCCTTGCTGCTCTCAGCAACTGGTCTCCACATGTTCTGACCCCCACTTTGGGCAGGAAAACTGGCAGAAATACAAGTGAGGAAGAGAGGTGTCCCCACCTCTGTCAACTCCATTCTGATAAGCGTAGCTCAAATCCACCCGAGTGACTTACCACACTCACCTATAGTTACTCAGTAAGAAGTCAGCCGGACAGTGGAGAAGAATAAACAAGGTAATTTTATTAGGCCACAAACTCCCATATGAGAGGGCCCTGTCCGACCTCACCCCTAAGAGTGCCCCGAGAGGACTGACTCATCTCATCACAGTAATACATTATATCATGGTACAGCAAAGTAAAACACGCCCATACTGGAAAAGTACTGAACCCCAGAGAGGGGAACAATGGCCTCACACAAGAGGCATCTGCACCTGCAAGAGCAACATTTGGTTATCTCTTCCCAAGGCCGCGGAGCCGGGCCTCAGCGTCTCCAGAGCATGAGAACATTACAGATTAGAAACTTGCTAGTTTCGGCCACAGCTAAGAAACGAAAAACTGCTGCATTAGGGTTTTTCCTATTCCTACGGGAGGGGGAATGAGCGAGTGCGACTCGCACACACAGATGAACATCCAAAATGGTGGCACACAAGCTAAGCTAAGAAAACTGAACATCACCACACGCATAAATGAATAATACTATGAATAGTAGAAACGCAAAAAGGCACAAGTGAATACGTCATTAGTTAGACACATGATGCTAACTCGCATATGTAAATGGCAGTGGGCGGGACATCGGAATATGAAACCTATCCATCCCTTAGGTGGGGGAGGCGAGGTGAAGCACACCTTTCAGTCCATTTCATCTTCAAGATGGGGGGACTCAGCCAATCAAGGACAGGCTCATCCCCCCTCCCACTGGAGGGTAGCATAATAGGGAGTGTACCCTCCCCAAGGAAGGGACCCATTGGTCCCTGCTTATACCTACCTGTAACGCCCCTAAAGCTAGTATTTAGGGGCATCCCTAAACCTTGCTTCCTCAGACAAGAACCTACAAGAAGGGAGAAGAAGAAGAACTGAACAGCAGTGCAGCAGCTAACAAGAGGAAGACACCCACTGACTTGGCCCCAGCCCTACCGGCCTGTCTCCACCTCGAACCTGCTCCTGCAAAATCCCAATGTCTCCTGCAGCCAGCAACCTCAACAACCCCGGAGGACCTGCCTGCCTTCAACCTCAAACACTTTGTCTCCCGTGAACACCGCGTTTGTTAATCTGCAACCTCTGGACTCGGCGTGAAACCACAAATCAGCACCACTCTGCACCTGCCGTCCACGGCCTGAGTGGGCAAACTCCACGAGGAGGTCACCCCGGCAACCCCTAACCTGCCTTCAGCTGACGCTGCAGTTTAAATCCAGAAGGCCCCACTAACCGTGACCAGGAGCTGGTAAGAAGATCCAACCGTAAAAGGCACCCCTGCACCCGACGCCCCATGGCCTTGTGTGCCCAAACCGACGGTGCCTAACCAACCCCTAACTTCCCAACTTACCTCTCGAAGTGGTGGTCGCACCCAGAGGACCTTCGTCTCCCTGTCTGCAGGGCTTTTGCAAACCGGAGGTTCTCTATTGAAAACAACAGGGCATCCAACGTCGAAACAGCACCCTGCACCTGGCCACCGTAGTGCCGCTGAGGGTGCACCTTTGGTGCTAATCTGTTTCCCCATTTGGCCTGAGTTAAAGCCCAGGAGCATTGCTCCCACAACCCAGTGGCCTGCTTGCCAGCAGCCACCAACCGGAGGCCCCCTACCCCCCACTGGATAACATTGTTATGTTATGTTATGTTAGTGGTGGTCTTATAAAGTGCTTGGCTACTCTGACAGAGTGTCCCATCGCTATACAGACCTGTAAAAGCTAGGCCAAAAACAGGCGAACTACTGTCCAAACAACCAGGTCTTGAGCCCCTTCTTAAAGGAAAGCAAGTGGTCTAGTTTCCTGAGGGAAAGGGGCAATTTGTTCCATAGTTGAGGAGCCAGCAATCTGTATGAGCGTCCTCCAATGCGCGCTCGTTTGGTTGCAGGAACAATGGCCAGCTCTTAAGAGGCGGATCGTAAAGATCTAGAAGGAAAATAGAACCGCACTCTTCTCCTTAGATAGACAGCCCGGAGCCATGAAGAGATTTAAAAGCTGTGATGAGAGTCTTAAAATCGATGCGTTTATGCACCGCCAGCCAGTGAAGCGAATTCAGAAGAGCAGAGATGTGAAACCTTTGGCTAAAGCCAAAAATGGCCCTTGCCGCCGAATTCTGAACAGATTGGAGACGGGTAAGGTGATATTCCAGGAGGCCTAAATAAAGTATGTTGGCGTAGTCCAGCCTAGAGCCGATCAGAGCCTGTACCGTAATCCTCCTGTGGGCATGAGACAGAAAGGGAAGACATTTCCTAAGAGTTCTTAGAAGGCCGAAGCATTGGCCAACTACAATAAGAATCTGGGGTTTGAGGGTCAGGCCATTATCAATTTTCACGCCCAAATTTTTTGCCATAGAAGTAGCAGACGATGAAGGGTACATATCGGTGGGCCACCATGATTTCCAGTTGGCATCAGGGGAGCAGCCGTAAAAAAGGACCTCTGACTTATCAGAGTTGCATCTAAGCTGGTTCAGTTGGAACCACGCAAAAACAGACTTGAGGCTGCTCATGATGGTAGCGCCGGCGAAATCAGTGTTCTTATCGCAGGTGAAAAGAAGCTGCGTATCGTCGGCGTAGGAAACAATCCGGGCTCCGTGAGATTCAACTAAATCAGCCAAGGAAGACATGTAAATATCAAAAAGAGTGGGGCTCAAAATCCATCCCTATGGGACTTCCACCTCCAGCGGAGGAAGTGGGGCAGAGAAAGGAGGGGCCCAAATCGATTGGGCCTCAGCACTCTGCACCCGGCCACCCTAGTGCCGCTAAGGGTGTAACAAGAGTGCATGCTCAACCCTGAGGGACGCCTGAGTCTAACCCCAGAACCTCAACTCCCACTACCAAATACTTACCTCAAAACCGATAACACTATTTTTCTCCATAGGATAACATTGTCTGTTTTTCTGTGAACAGTTCCTAAGTGTGGAGTTTGAGAAACTAAAGAAATTCTTTAAAATTGCATAACCTAACAAAAACGATTTTACTTACCTGTTTTCAGGGAATGTCCCAGAGTAGTATCTGGGTATACTACTCTGTGTAAGCCTAGTAATCTCAAAAGTTACTTACCTGCTATTTTACTTAAAAGTCTACTCAAGTCTATGTACTGCATTTACTAAGTATTGCATTTCTCTGCATCCATAATGTAAATCAAATCAAAGTGCACATACAATTATCATACAAACTGTATTTCGATTGCTTTACTACTGTAAAGTACTTATTGCTTACACGTGCCAGGTTTGCTTGGTTCTAGAAAATAAAATAACTAAAAGAATATTTTTATACAAAAACAATTTGTCTGAAGTTTCAGTCTTTGAGTGTGTGAATTCATTTGCTAACTATGTGTACAACAAATGCTTAAGACTGTCCTCTGATACTGCCTTACTGCTTGACCACACTACCACAAATTGGGTTCCACTGGACTCTGTGCACGCTATATCTCACTTTGGTATAGTATATACAGAGCCAGCTTCCTACAAGGTGCGAGTATGAGGGCGTCTTAAATGTGTGGGGTGATTGTGTATGTGAGAGTGACTAAAGTAAAACTGTCTGGGAGATATCTATCAATGTTGTAATGTTAAGATTCTCCTGAGAAGATAACAAAAATGTAAAGAGGTTGTGGCTACTGTGGGGGCGTGATGTACCCTAGTAGCTTCAAGTTTGTGGGTGTAGTGTAGTCAGGTTAACATGTTTTGCACCCCATATTCTAAAAAAGATCCACGGCATTTCTTCAGAACCAAACACGGAGGTAGGAACCTATACCATAAAATGTAGTAATGTATTCCTCATTAAAGAAAACACCTGGTTCCCATAGGTCAGAACAGGTTAGTGCACAGCTACCAACTGTAATAAAAAATGTGATGGCAATCAGGTACACACACCAAGATGTTACAAGAGTGAAGGAGCCAAGCGTCTAAGTAAAACTCTAGAAAGGCATTCTAGACTGTAGTACTTACATGACTCGTACATGTGAAGTTTGAGAGACCTACCCTCTTCTGCTCGCCTGGATCACGTCAGAGCAGAGGAGGCAGTCCACTTGTAAATTGCAGCTGATTTTGAAAATCGCCCTTAGGTGTTGAGTGTGCCACCATGGGGTTGCATCTTGATTGGATAACTCATGCAGTAATGGAAGCGAAGGCAGGTCTGGGTCAAAGGGAGGCTCAAGGACCAGCTTTGCATCGGTTCTGGATTGGCAGCTATCTTATAGTGTGATCGCAGTGAATGCCTATATGCCATTCAAGCCAATGTATGTTAAGCGTTCTGTGATGTAATCTGTCTTGGTGCACAATAAGGGGTCTGGTTGTGCACCAGGACTAATCATGGGGATCCAGAATAATAAGCGTTTGCCCATAACAAACAGCACATATTGTCAAAAGGAGTTTACACAAACATCTCCATTTCGATCTTCCAGTGGGTGCCATCTTATAGTGTGTTACGAATGCCTGTGAGTCCCATCATATGTTTAATATGCAGTGATGTAGTTTACTTTAGGTGCACCAAAATGAGTTAGTAATGAACCAATACTAATCATGAAGAGCCAAAGTCATTAAATGTTTATCCATAGAAAGCGGCGTGGGTGGTGCCATGGTACAAGGAGAGACCCGTATTGTGATCTTATAAAGTTGACATGTTGTTGCGGCTGCCATATTGGAATGTGTTGATCCCCAGGCAAAGAAGTTGAGATTGTCAGGCCTCTACAAATAAGTCTAGGTCTTCATAGTGGATGCTATACTGGAGACCCAAGACCCCATGGTCTAGGGACATTCATCTGATGTTATGACCAGAAGTGATATACAGATTGTGTGTACCTATCTCCATGGGGAGAACGGGTTTCTGTAAGGATGTGACTTTTGAAGGCAGTGTAATTTGTAAGCCAGCTAGAGGAAAACATCAAGGTGTATTAACTGTTTAGAGGGGTACCAAAACCACCGTGAAGGACGACGGTGGTGATTAGGATCCTATCTAGGGGGATTCTAAATGTATCCCTAGTTGGCTAAAGACGGGTTTAAAAATTCTGAATTATGGGGTTATACCTCATACCATGGGATCTCATAATTTAGGCTCATACTATTTGTGCAAAGGCAGAAAACCCAGAGTTGCTCTTTCCTGAAGAGACTTGTTGTGTTCCACATGTGGTTGGCCTCCAGGATGGTCCACCTCAGGTCATCAGGAGAATGTGATTACACATCTTAGTGGCGCTGAGTCCACATTGGACCATGCTCTGATGCTCCGTAATCCTTGTCTTCACAGCCCTCATGGTAATACCCACATAGTGGAGGTGCAATGGCATGTGATCAGGTATTTAGTTATTTGTATCATTTGTAAAGCGCCTGAATCACCCCAGATGGGGTATCTCCGCGCTGCGGGCGTGAAGAGGTAGTACAGACAGTGTTTTTAGAACAACAGAGTTTTTAGTTTTTTCCCGAAGCCTAGATAGTTAGTGGAAAAGCGGATATCCAGGGGTAATTGATTCCAGAGTTTGGGAGCAAGATAAGAGAATGATTTGCCTCCAAGTCTGGTTTGTCTGATACGAGGGATGACAAGAAGGCCTTTCCTTTCTGAACGAAGGCTTCGCAAAGGTGTGTATTTAATCAGTTTGTCGAACAAAGAGGCCGGACCAAACTGATTTAGGCTTTTGAATACTATGCAGCAGACTTTGAAATTTATTATTTTACGGATTGGTAGCCAGTAGAGTTTACGTAGGAGAGGAAGATAGGGGGCGTGGTAGGGGGCACTGGTCACTAAACGGGCTGCTGTATTCTGCACCACCTGTTGACTCTGTAAGGCAGAGTCTTTAGCGGAGATCAGCAAAGCATTGCTGAAACTCAGGCGGCTGAGTACTAATGCGTGAATCAAGGTCTTATGTTTTGAAGAAGGGAGAAAGTGGAAGACTTTTCGCAGCAGGCTGAGGGCATGAAAGCAAGCTCATTTGGTGGCTGCTATGTGGTCATCTAGATTCAGGTTGTTGTCAATAAGCACTCCCAAGTTTTTAATTACTGGTTTAGGTGAAGGCGCTGGTCCAAGTTCTTCTGGCCACTAGCTGGGGGACGAGCTAGGGACTGCATCTTTAACCCCTTGGCCGCGGCGGTAATTCGGCTGCGGTGCTACTGGGAGGGGGGGTCGTGCGGCGCTGCTGGGAGGGGGGGTCGCGCGGCGCTGCTGGGAGGGGGGGTCGCGTGGCGCCGCCATGCTTGTGATGGACCCACTCCATCACGAGCCACGGGCGCGCTGTGCTCATGACGGAGTGGTTTCGTCATGGCCCCGCCCACTCATTAATTCACCCGCGCAGGCGGGGAATTGATGCAGCGTGGGCGGAGTGGCCGCGGCGTGACAGAAATACTCCCTCGTGAGCAAAGCGCGCCCGTGGCTCGTGACAGAGTGATTCCGTCACAAGCATGGAACAGGTTAAAGAGCATGATTTCTATTTTTCCTGTGTGTAGCTGCAATAAGTTGCAGCTCATCCAGGATGTTATCATTTTCATGCCCTCCACAAATATTTTCTGGATATTGGGGGTATCCTTGTCATAGGCCAGGAGTATTTGTGTATTGTCTGCGTAGGATATCGGGTTGAACCCGATATTCCTGAGGAGCGCAGCAAGGGGGGCGATGTACAAATTGAAAAGGGTGGGACTGAGGCAGGAGCCCTGGGGTACCCCTTTCATTACTACGGTGGTTTTGGATTTAAAAGAGCCAAGGTTTACTGTTTGTGTCCTGTCTTTGAGAACATTTCTCAACCATTCGAAGGCTGTGTCTTGAATGCCTATTGAGTGCAGTCTATCTATCAGAATCTGGTGTGAGATGGTGTCGAATGCGGCGGTCAAGTCGATCAGTATGAGAATTACTGCACGACCAGCGTCCGCCTGCAATCGAATGTCATCTGTTACATTGACCAGAGCTAGTTCGGTGCTGTGGCGGGGGCGGAAACCTGACTGGGAATGATCAAGACAGTTGGAGGACTCGATAAATGCCGAAAGATGTTTGTTAATGTGTTTCTCTAGTAGTTTACTGTATAGAGGGAGCAATGAGATGGGACGGTAATTGGTAATAACATTGCATGGGCGACAGTTTAGAGTTTTTCCTGATTGGCATGATCTGAGCATCTTTTTATTCTTTAGGAAGTGTACCTTGTTCAATTGAGCTGTTAAGGATGGAACAGAGAGGCTCGGCCAGTTCAGCTGAGAGTTTTTTTGCAGTTTTGGCTGGGATAAAGTCTTTGGGAGAGCCTGACTTGGCAGATTTTAGTAAGGATTTTGTGTCCTGAATGGTCAGCAATGGAAAATCTTTCAATGTGAACAAATTGAGTGGGCGGGGGCTCTCATTCGTCGTGTTATACCCGAAGTTGGCACTGGGAGTGGATATCTTTTTTTAAATGTCCTCAATTTTTTGTGTAAAATGATCAGCTATGCAATCGCATAGCAATTGGGATGGCTCATCATCTGGGTTGCATGCTTTGGGATTAATAAGGGCGTTAGGAATATGAAACAAAGTTTTAGGGGTGTTGTCTGATTGCTCAAGTTGTGTGGCTATGTGCTTTTTGCAGGCATTTCTTAGATTTTTGTGATATGTATCTAGATCCGATTTATATTTTTCCTTATCCATCCGGTCTTTAGTTCGACGCCATAGGTGTTCTAGTTTTTTACATTTGCTTTTCTCTGATCTCAACTCTAACGAGTACCAGGGGGTCTGGTGGCGAGTGGTGGCAGCAGAAGATTTTTTCACGGGGATAATAGTATCTATAGTGTGTCTGATGGAGTATGGAAAGCCATCAGGTGTTCCTCCACTGTGTCCATGGGTGGCTGGTGAGGAGGGATAAATGCTTCACAAAAGAGAGTTGGTGTGAGTTTGTGCCACTGTCTGTAGCTACAGGTTACTGAAGCTTTATTGGATACGTCTTCGCGTGGACCCGCCAGGTCAAATGAGATTAACAAGTGATCAGACCATTTCAGCGCAATGGTATGTTTATAGATTGTGTCCAAGGAGTTGGAGAAAATGTGGTCTAAAGTGTGGCCTGCAATGTGTGAGGTGGCATCATTCTTTTTTTATGAGGCCATGGGCAGACATTTCCTTCAAAAATGTGGCGGGATCCAGGTCCTGGGAGTCCTCACTATGGACATTGAAGTTGCCCAGAAGACTACATTTGTTGGAAGAAATCACATGTGGAGCAAGCATGTCCAAAAGGTGAGTAATGGAGTTGGAGATCGGGCCAGGGGGGTCGATAGACTAGGGCGCCCTTCCAACTCAGTTGAGAGTGAAGGTCCAGTCTAAATACGAGGATTTCTTTTTCCACTGATATATTGGTCTAACATTGTGGCTTTTATAGGGTCTTTATATATGACAATCGTCCCACTACCCATCTTGCGTGGTCTGTCAAGTTTTAAAATGCAGTTGCCCTCTGGTAGGGCCATAGCGATGGCTGAGGAAGAGGAGGCTAGATGCAATTTTTTGTGTTAGAGTTGGTGAACTGTTTTTGTATCAAATCTGGGCCAAGTTCAATCTCCTTCGAGTGAATAAGCATGCGTCACAGGTCCCACACGGGTAGTGTACTGTGGCGGGTGGACGGGCCCACAGGGTGCTCTGTGTGTGGGCTTGTTTTGTACGCAGTCTGGTATGCACCAGGAATCCTTTAGATCATATGTTTCCCTGAAAGCAAATCGTGGCAGTGAAATTTGAATGGAGCCTGTATTAAGAATGCCCCAATGCATCATAATGATATGTTTAGTTTTGTTTGAGTTTGGGGTGAAGGTGGTTACACACTTCATGACATCTTCCGTGGGTCTTGTGATGGTCTCCAAGAGGGCTCCCAATGATTGTTGTGGGCTCTCTTCTCAGCTTGTTTGATGACTTTAGTTGGGTAGTGCCTGGCGGATAGGTTTCTACTGAATGTCTTGGCTTGTGTATTATGATCCTTTAGTGAGCTGCAGTTTCTTTGTAGACGCAAGAACTGTCCATACGGCAGGATTCCCATCGAGTTTTTGGATGGTGACTGTTAAATAACATTAGGCTGTTACAATCTGTGCTGTTCTTGAAGGTCTTAGTACACGGGTGTCAGTCCTCAATTGATCCAAAAATAGTATCTCTTTTGTGGAGGATGACTGGGTGAACCTTAGATAAGGGTTCAGAGGTTCAGAGTATTGATCCAGTTTCCAAATTCATGGCACTTGGTTTCATCACCCTTCCAATGGACCAGAATGTCATCAGTGTAACATCTCCACGTGAGGATGTTCTCATTAAAAGGACTTGACCCAGCAGTATGCGTTGTGTCTTAAAGTGGGCCATGTAAAGGAAAGCCAGACTAGGGGTGAATGTACTGTCCATCGATATCCCTTTTATTTGGTGGTATCTATGAGTCTTGAATTTGAAGAAGTGGTTTTTTAACGCCATTGTGACACACTCAATGTTGAAGACAATAGAAGTATTGGTCGTCTCAAGTTTCTGCTATTAGGCAAGTCTCAATGACCTCGGTGGTGGTGTCCTGCGGAATGTTGTATACAATGCCTCCACATCCAAAGTTACTAGGAGGTCAATTTCATGTTGGTTGTCGATCAGCAACCAAGTTCAACAGCTGTCCTTGAGGAAAGATGGGGTTCTGGGGACCAGAGGTTGGAGATAGTGGTCGCAGAATTTACTTAGTTCTTCCAGTAGGGATCCAATGCCCGAGATGATAGGTCTTCCTGGAGAGGAAGGTTAATACCCTTGTGTATTTTTGGTAGTATGTAAAAATTACAGAGTCCTAGGGGATCTATTCACTAGGAACTTGGCATCATGTTTCGTGATCCAGTCCTGTGCTTCTGCTGTCGTGACCATGGGTTGGATGTGTTTCATCAGAGTGTCAGTTGGATCGGAGTCCATTCAGCAGTAGTATCTTCCATCCGCTTACTGGCATAGGCACTCTCAATCACAGTCAGTGGAGTTCATCACCTTTGTTCGCTGGTTTTATTGTGATCGTGGGGTCCTCAGTCATGGAGCTGATAGCTTCATGTTGTCTAGATGGTAGATTTTCATAGAGCCTGGACATTCCGATCTTTGCAGTTTCTTTAAATATGGCTTTTACTTACACTCGTAAGTCTGAATTGGTCTTCCCACGGGGTGGGTACAAAACCTGTGTCTTTCCTCAATACCGCATTCTCGTCTTGCCTAAGGGTTCTCTTTGATAGGTTAATAATTCGTTTTTCCCGGCTATCTGGCTTTGGGTCTGCCTCTGGGTGTCTGGTTGTTACCAATTCAGCTGTTTGTTGTTCGCTCTTCTTCTTCCTCTGCCCCAGTCTCTGCCTAAAAAGGTGCCGCAAGGGGTTGTTGGAAGAATGGCTGTGGTAGTTGATGGGGCACCTGGAACTTGGGGTGCCACATTAGGATAGATCCTGGAAAGGGGGCATCTGGTACCCATACATGGGTGGCATGGGGACATGTCCCCGGTGGCTTTTGTTGCTGCCACAGCTATTGTTGCTAAAATTACTGCTTAGGAGTAGTGTGTCTTGTGAGATGATGTCTCGGCATCATCTGATGGGAGGTCGCTGCTAGGTGGATGGTAATCATTCCTTGTGTAAGGGAAAACCATCTCTTTCTATCAAATCTTCTGAGATTTTTCTGAAGCTTTGATATTTTCTGTTTCATTACATAGTCCTTGTGTTCGTTCATCTGAGTATTGATCTCAGAGAGCCATGTCTTTAATGCTGAGATACTAATCCCAGCCTTTAATGCACTTTCTAAAATGTTAATTGTAATAATGAGTTCATCTGACAGGAATTTCACAGTGTTGGAAATAAGAACAAGCCTGTCACGTGGGCATTTCCAATAAATCTGGCTCAATTCCTGTCTAAACACTATATCCTAGTTTAGAGTTAAATCCCTTTGGGTAGATCCAATTAAAAGCTAATCACCCTACAATCAGATCACCACACACATCAGATATTACACTATTTTATCGCACTGCTATGCCACACTGAAGATTGTACCATATATAGCCATGGAAAACAAATAACAAAAAAGTTTAAAAATTAACACATCCATTTATTAATCATTAAACACTATTTGATTCTTAGAAGACGGTATATGAGGCTCGGGGCCGGCCCAGGAAATGGGGTAGAATTTGGTCACAATGGAATGAATACCGTGGAGATATTTGTACCCCACCACTTGATTTTACTACTAATATCCCCTCGTCCCCGTAATTGACGTTCCTATAGACTGACTACTATGCCTTTTCAATGATCCTTTTCACCGTCTCCCCGCCCCCAGAAGGTTGCTTTTAAAAAAAATGTATATTGATCTTCCCCCTCCCCCCCTCCCATGCCCTAGACACTGTTCCCACCATGTGAGTGTCTGTGTTGTTTGTTTCAAATTTCAACAAAATTATAAAATTAAACCTAAGTGATCCTTCCTCTGATGTTTGATGCCAATGCACCGTAGTGATGTTAAATCTGGCTTTTTCCGCAGCGCAATGTGGTCTGGAATATTGTCGATTGTCATAGCGGCCGGCCCGATTGGGTTGTAGGCAGACGCTGTGTACTGTGCATACGATAATAAAGGTTTTTTAATAAAAAAAAATAAAACAAAACACTATTTGATTCTTAAAAATAGCCCCACAGTCAATACGCATAAAATATTCAAAACAATAGAACACAATACATTAAAAATCCATAGAACAATATATGTAAGATAGAGAGAAAAATAACCAGACAAATACAATATCTCTTTACAGCATACACATCCGACATATAGTGATATCACAAGCACGGAGCTCAGCAATTTATAATTGGTATTCTTGAGCCATGCCTGAGTTGGCGGATTGTGTACTTAAAATTGGGTGTCGACACGTTTCGATGGTTCATTTTATAAGTCCATCTTAATCAAGACACATGTATTAACTCTCTGTGTTTGTTAACCAAATTGTAGGGCCACCTTTATGCAAGGTAGGATCCCTTTTGTAGAAAATCAATTGTCTGTCACTCGGAGGTTTGAATTAAATCCCACCCAAGTCTGTTGAAAGTTCCCCGTAATTAGACTTTGTCTTTTATTTTTTATTTTACGAGGGTCTTGATCACAATATTCGCATATCCGAAGTGTCAGATATTAAAATAGAGATGCTTGCGCTGCTGAGCAATTTAGCCGAAAACTCCTTTTAGAAACGAAAATGATAGTAGAGGACTGATTGTCGTGCTTATTTCTCGTTGACTTCAATGGCTCGATCTCATAGATCGGATTCACGCTTATAGACCCTGTAATGATTAGGGTCGAAAGTTTTCAGCTTGTAAATGCTCCAGCGTGCGTTCCTCCTTCAGCGATTAGATAGCATCTATCTAATGGAAGACTGATGCAGAGTGATTTTTGTAAACTCCTTTTGACAGCACGCGCTGTTTGTTGTGGGCAAATGCTAATTATTCTGGATCCCCTTGATGAGTCCTGGTGCACAAACAATCCCCTTATTGTGCACCAAGACAGATCACATCACTGCACGCTCATCATATGACATCTTGAATGACATATAGGCATTCACTATGAACACACTATAAGATGGTCGCCACTTCAGGACTGACGCAAAGCAGGTCCTTGAGCATTTGTTTGATCCAGACCTGCATTCGCTTCAATTCCTGCATGAGTTATCCAATCAGGATGCAACCTCATGGCGGCACACTGAACACCTTAGGGTGATTTTCAAAATCAGATGAACTTTAAAAGCAGGCCGCCTTCTCTTCTCTGTCTCGATCCGGGTGAGCAGAGGAAGATAGGTGTCTCACAATCCACGCGTAGGAGCCGCATAAGTGCCATGGTCTTGGATGCCTTTCTAGAGTTTTACTATGACGCTTGACTCCTTCACTCCAGTGACCTCTTGGTGCGTGTACCTGACTTCCATTAAATTTCATATAACAGTTAGCATCGGTGTGCTAACCTTTTCTGACCTAAGGCACAATACTGATCGATCTGAAGGGTAAGATCACCTAGTCAAACTTAGGATCACCAGTCACACCGTGATTCACTGAGTGACACCTGCACAGGTTTTAATTACATTTTGTCTGTACTATGTCTGTCTACCTGCTTGCTGAGTTGCGTGTTCTGTTCTTTTTGCATTTGCTGCCCTAAGAGGAAGGGGTATGCCTAGACTTGGGTCCCTTGCTCGCTACGCCACCAGATTCAAGCAAGCCTGGCTGATAAGGGTTTTTTGGTAGCAAACTTCTCAGCATAATAAAACTATACTGATTCCAGTGTGGGGTTTATTATACTATACACTCAAAAGAGCATCTTATAGATGCCCCCTGAAAGACAACTAGTCTCTGGTGGGTTCCCTGACTGGTAAACACATGTTTCTGGACCCTTGGAGTGGGAGCCTTCACTTCCTGGTCACAGAAACAAAACCTTTCCTGGGCAGAGGTGGTCACACCTTCCCCAGGCCAGGGGGAGGGGAGCTTCAAAGGCATTGCCTCCTTGTAAGGTGACCCCCAGCCTCCCCTGCTATCAGGAGCAGGTCCCCTTCCCGTCTCACCACTTTTTCGGCTGGAAGACAGACGGGAAAAATTAGAGCAACCCAGAAGGTGTGCCCACCTCTGACAACCCCATCACTCTTAAGTACCCGGCATCTTGCAGATGACTGGGTGAACCTTAGATAAGGGTTCAGAGGTTCAGAGTATTGATCCAGTTTCCAAATTCATGGCACTTGGTTTCATCACCCTTCCAATGGACCAGAATGTCATCAGTGTAACATCTCCACGTGAGGATGTTCTCATTAAAAGGACTTGACCCAGCAGTATGCGTTGTGTCTTAAAGTGGGCCATGTAAAGGAAAGCCAGACTAGGGGTGAATGTACTGTCCATCGATATCCCTTTTATTTGGTGGTATCTATGAGTCTTGAATTTGAAGAAGTGGTTTTTTAACGCCATTGTGACACACTCAATGTTGAAGACAATAGAAGTATTGGTCGTCTCAAGTTTCTGCTATTAGGCAAGTCTCAATGACCTCGGTGGTGGTGTCCTGCGGAATGTTGTATACAATGCCTCCACATCCAAAGTTACTAGGAGGTCAATTTCATGTTGGTTGTCGATCAGCAACCAAGTTCAACAGCTGTCCTTGAGGAAAGATGGGGTTCTGGGGACCAGAGGTTGGAGATAGTGGTCGCAGAATTTACTTAGTTCTTCCAGTAGGGATCCAATGCCCGAGATGATAGGTCTTCCTGGAGAGGAAGGTTAATACCCTTGTGTATTTTTGGTAGTATGTAAAAATTACAGAGTCCTAGGGGATCTATTCACTAGGAACTTGGCATCATGTTTCGTGATCCAGTCCTGTGCTTCTGCTGTCGTGACCATGGGTTGGATGTGTTTCATCAGAGTGTCAGTTGGATCGGAGTCCATTCAGCAGTAGTATCTTCCATCCGCTTACTGGCATAGGCACTCTCAATCACAGTCAGTGGAGTTCATCACCTTTGTTCGCTGGTTTTATTGTGATCGTGGGGTCCTCAGTCATGGAGGTGATAGCTTCATGTTGTCTAGATGGTAGATTTTCATAGAGCCTGGACATTCCGATCTTTGCAGTTTCTTTAAATATGGCTTTTACTTACACTCGTAAGTCTGAATTGGTCTTCCCACGGGGTGGGTACAAAACCTGTGTCTTTCCTCAATACCGCATTCTCGTCTTGCCTAAGGGTTCTCTTTGATAGGTTAATAATTCGTTTTTCCCGGCTATCTGGCTTTGGGTCTGCCTCTGGGTGTCTGGTTGTTACCAATTCAGCTGTTTGTTGTTCGCTCTTCTTCTTCCTCTGCCCCAGTCTCTGCCTAAAAAGGTGCCGCAAGGGGTTGTTGGAAGAATGGCTGTGGTAGTTGATGGGGCACCTGGAACTTGGGGTGCCACATTAGGATAGATCCTGGAAAGGGGGCATCTGGTACCCATACATGGGTGGCATGGGGACATGTCCCCGGTGGCTTTTGTTGCTGCCACAGCTATTGTTGCTAAAATTACTGCTTAGGAGTAGTGTGTCTTGTGAGATGATGTCTCGGCATCATCTGATGGGAGGTCGCTGCTAGGTGGATGGTAATCATTCCTTGTGTAAGGGAAAACCATCTCTTTCTATCAAATCTTCTGAGATTTTTCTGAAGCTTTGATATTTTCTGTTTCATTACATAGTCCTTGTGTTCGTTCATCTGAGTATTGATCTCAGAGAGCCATGTCTTTAATGCTGAGATACTAATCCCAGCCTTTAATGCACTTTCTAAAATGTTAATTGTAATAATGAGTTCATCTGACAGGAATTTCACAGTGTTGGAAATAAGAACAAGCCTGTCACGTGGGCATTTCCAATAAATCTGGCTCAATTCCTGTCTAAACACTATATCCTAGTTTAGAGTTAAATCCCTTTGGGTAGATCCAATTAAAAGCTAATCACCCTACAATCAGATCACCACACACATCAGATATTACACTATTTTATCGCACTGCTATGCCACACTGAAGATTGTACCATATATAGCCATGGAAAACAAATAACAAAAAAGTTTAAAAATTAACACATCCATTTATTAATCATTAAACACTATTTGATTCTTAGAAGACGGTATATGAGGCTCGGGGCCGGCCCAGGAAATGGGGTAGAATTTGGTCACAATGGAATGAATACCGTGGAGATATTTGTACCCCACCACTTGATTTTACTACTAATATCCCCTCGTCCCCGTAATTGACGTTCCTATAGACTGACTACTATGCCTTTTCAATGATCCTTTTCACCGTCTCCCCGCCCCCAGAAGGTTGCTTTTAAAAAAAATGTATATTGATCTTCCCCCTCCCCCCCTCCCATGCCCTAGACACTGTTCCCACCATGTGAGTGTCTGTGTTGTTTGTTTCAAATTTCAACAAAATTATAAAATTAAACCTAAGTGATCCTTCCTCTGATGTTTGATGCCAATGCACCGTAGTGATGTTAAATCTGGCTTTTTCCGCAGCGCAATGTGGTCTGGAATATTGTCGATTGTCATAGCGGCCGGCCCGATTGGGTTGTAGGCAGACGCTGTGTACTGTGCATACGATAATAAAGGTTTTTTAATAAAAAAAAATAAAACAAAACACTATTTGATTCTTAAAAATAGCCCCACAGTCAATACGCATAAAATATTCAAAACAATAGAACACAATACATTAAAAATCCATAGAACAATATATGTAAGATAGAGAGAAAAATAACCAGACAAATACAATATCTCTTTACAGCATACACATCCGACATATAGTGATATCACAAGCACGGAGCTCAGCAATTTATAATTGGTATTCTTGAGCCATGCCTGAGTTGGCGGATTGTGTACTTAAAATTGGGTGTCGACACGTTTCGATGGTTCATTTTATAAGTCCATCTTAATCAAGACACATGTATTAACTCTCTGTGTTTGTTAACCAAATTGTAGGGCCACCTTTATGCAAGGTAGGATCCCTTTTGTAGAAAATCAATTGTCTGTCACTCGGAGGTTTGAATTAAATCCCACCCAAGTCTGTTGAAAGTTCCCCGTAATTAGACTTTGTCTTTTATTTTTTATTTTACGAGGGTCTTGATCACAATATTCGCATATCCGAAGTGTCAGATATTAAAATAGAGATGCTTGCGCTGCTGAGCAATTTAGCCGAAAACTCCTTTTAGAAACGAAAATGATAGTAGAGGACTGATTGTCGTGCTTATTTCTCGTTGACTTCAATGGCTCGATCTCATAGATCGGATTCACGCTTATAGACCCTGTAATGATTAGGGTCGAAAGTTTTCAGCTTGTAAATGCTCCAGCGTGCGTTCCTCCTTCAGCGATTAGATAGCATCTATCTAATGGAAGACTGATGCAGAGTGATTTTTGTAAACTCCTTTTGACAGCACGCGCTGTTTGTTGTGGGCAAATGCTAATTATTCTGGATCCCCTTGATGAGTCCTGGTGCACAAACAATCCCCTTATTGTGCACCAAGACAGATCACATCACTGCACGCTCATCATATGACATCTTGAATGACATATAGGCATTCACTATGAACACACTATAAGATGGTCGCCACTTCAGGACTGACGCAAAGCAGGTCCTTGAGCATTTGTTTGATCCAGACCTGCATTCGCTTCAATTCCTGCATGAGTTATCCAATCAGGATGCAACCTCATGGCGGCACACTGAACACCTTAGGGTGATTTTCAAAATCAGATGAACTTTAAAAGCAGGCCGCCTTCTCTTCTCTGTCTCGATCCGGGTGAGCAGAGGAAGATAGGTGTCTCACAATCCACGCGTAGGAGCCGCATAAGTGCCATGGTCTTGGATGCCTTTCTAGAGTTTTACTATGACGCTTGACTCCTTCACTCCAGTGACCTCTTGGTGCGTGTACCTGACTTCCATTAAATTTCATATAACAGTTAGCATCGGTGTGCTAACCTTTTCTGACCTAAGGCACAATACTGATCGATCTGAAGGGTAAGATCACCTAGTCAAACTTAGGATCACCAGTCACACCGTGATTCACTGAGTGACACCTGCACAGGTTTTAATTACATTTTGTCTGTACTATGTCTGTCTACCTGCTTGCTGAGTTGCGTGTTCTGTTCTTTTTGCATTTGCTGCCCTAAGAGGAAGGGGTATGCCTAGACTTGGGTCCCTTGCTCGCTACGCCACCAGATTCAAGCTAGCCTGGCTGATAAGGGTTTTTTGGTAGCAAACTTCTCAGCATAATAAAACTATACTGATTCCAGTGTGGGGTTTATTATACTATACACTCAAAAGAGCATCTTATAGATGCCCCCTGAAAGACAACTAGTCTCTGGTGGGTTCCCTGACTGGTAAACACATGTTTCTGGACCCTTGGAGTGGGAGCCTTCACTTCCTGGTCACAGAAACAAAACCTTTCCTGGGCAGAGGTGGTCACACCTTCCCCAGGCCAGGGGGAGGGGAGCTTCAAAGGCATTGCCTCCTTGTAAGGTGACCCCCAGCCTCCCCTGCTATCAGGAGCAGGTCCCCTTCCCGTCTCACCACTTTTTCGGCTGGAAGACAGACGGGAAAAATTAGAGCAACCCAGAAGGTGTGCCCACCTCTGACAACCCCATCACTCTTAAGTACCCGGCATCTTGCAGATGGCAGGCACTATCCAATCAGGATAAAGGATTGTGCTCACTACCCCAAGTGGGGTGAGCACACCAAGAGTGTAGTCATCCTAAGGTCAGTAGCCCATTGGCTACTACCTCGAGACCCCTAAAACGCCCCTAAATATAATATTTAGAGGGCAGTCCTGAACCCAGGAGGCAGATTATTTCACCGTACAAAGAAGAAGGACGAAAGAAGAAGCACAGCAGGAGATTGCAGAGAAGAACTGACTTCGCCCTGCCCTTCCAGCCATCTGCAGTTGCAAATGTTGCCTTGTCTAGCAGCCAGCAACCTCCAGAACCCTTGGGAGGACTAACTGCCTTCAACAAAGACCGGATCTCCTGTGAACAGCAGCTCTGCTCAAAAGAATCCCCAAAGAAAGACTTCAAGCCTGCCGAAGACAAACAAAGCCGACTACTGGAACCACCCCGACACGGTCCGAGTCTGAGTGGCCCAACAGTCCCAGCGTAGTCTCCTGGTGCTCCAGAGTCCGTGTCCACTATGGGTTGACCCCTCCAGGACTCCCCAACATTGCTTGCAGCTGATCTGCGAAGGTGATGTATGAAACTGTTTACTATATATTTTCTATAATCTGCCCAGCAATCTGCCCCCGTCCCGGCGGGTCTGTATATTGTAAGACGGTACAGGAGGCGGATGAAAGGATCGAAGGCAGAGGGCAAGTCGTGTACCCCTGGTGTTTCCCTATGTGGGCGTTCCCCATTCCGACATGTTAAAATGGGGAAGTGAGAGTTTAGTTATGCTTGTTCAAAGGGTGGGTGGGGGCTGTGTACCCGGCAAGTTGGGGGAGCTGGTGTGGGAGGGTGGGGGAGAATACCTTAGATGTCACATGGCTACCTATTCCTTCATTAATAGCAACAACAGCACAGTTGAGTACACGTCAATTCAACTGTGGTAATGGTGGATAGTTCACAAGACAAGTATATTATTAAAATATTGTCATGGAATGTGCGGGGCTGAACAACCCAAAGAAGAAGAGGCAGGTGCTGGGATACTTGGATCGCCACCATATCTTAGTTGCCAAGTTACAGGAGAAGCATTTGTGCCCCAAGACTGCGCCCCTGTTCGCTTCAAAGTGGGCTTCATATCGCTCCTTTGTATTCTACTCAACTTACCCTCGAGGGGTTACGATCCTAGTTTAAAAAGGGATGGCATTTGTACCAGGAGTGACAGAGACAGATGCAGGTGGGCGTTACTGTCTTCTCTGGGGAAACTAAACACATATGACGTGACGTTTGCCAATTACTACGGCCCTAACATTGACAAGCCGCGCACACTTCTCCAATTATGGAACAAGATTCAGGAGATAGGTACTACCTACGTGGTATGGGGAGGGGATTTCAGCACAACGGTGCAGCCTCGACTGGACATATCCAATGCTTCCCCAGCCCACTTTACTAATTCAAGCAGGGCACTAGAGGAACTCATAGTTGGCAACTGTTTATTAGATTCTTGGAGGCACATACATCCCACCGGGAGAGAGAGCACCCATTACTCGTCGGTTCACACATCCTGGGCTAGACTAGATTACATATTACTATCTGCAGGAATGGGACACTGGCTGGGACACGTGGCACATTTAGCCTGTATGTACTCCGACCACTCGGCTGTCTTGGTGAACCTGCAGACTCCGCTGCAACACTCCCCTTAGGGGAGTTGGCAATTTAACCCTTTACACTTGGAGGACACAGTTTTTAAGGCAGAACTAGAACAGGATACTCAGGTTTCTTTTTAATGTAACATGGATTCTGTCTCTAGTGTCACCATAGTGTGGGAAGCCTTCAAGGTCACGGCTCGAGGGTGGTGCATTTCCAAAAGGGTGGTATCCTCAAGACACTATGCAACGACCTTAGCAAACTGGAAAAGACACTTAAACCGTTGGAAACTGATATCATCACGGACCCCGACGGACACACACTTAAGGCCAAGATGCGTGACACGCTGATAGAATACGGAGAGCTGGCTCAGAGAGAGAGCAGGTTCTAAGGCAAGTCATACATGGCGAGAATATATGGTGAGGGCGACCGGCCAGGGATGGTTCTGGCAACAGCAGTTAGGGCCCCTAGGTTTTCCAACTATGTCACAGCCATGCAGGACACGCAGGGCAACCTACACAGAAACCTCCCCGACCAGCTCAATGCATTCAGAGACTTCTATAGCACCTTGTATTCTTCCCAGAGAGGGGACCCACTAGACCTGGCGGCCTACCTAGATGACATGGCTTTGGCGTGGTTGGGAGACACTCAACGTAATTTCCTGGGCCTCAATCTGGAACGGGACAAAATTACGGATGCAATCAATCAAATGAAGTCAGGGCGGGCCCCGGGATCGGACGGGCTACCGATCGAATTCTATAAAGTATTTGCCCCTATATTAGCCCCCATCCTCAGGGAAGTCTTTTATGCTGCGCGCGAGAAGGGATGCCTACCGGAGTCTATGCGTGAAGCCTTGCTCACCTCATTACTCAAACCAGGGAAGCCCCCAATATGCTGCGACTCCTATCGGCCCCTGTCTTTACTAAACTTCAATATGAAAATGCTCGCAAAAGTTTTGGCGACCAGACTAAACTTGCTGATGCAGAGGCTAGTGTTATCCGACCAGGCGGGATTCATCCTGAGTCGGGCTACTGCGCACAACCTCAGAACTCTAGCTGCAGTACTAGAGGTTATAGACCCAAAATGTGCAGCAGTGGCGGTTTTCCTAGACGCTACCAAGGCGTTCGATTTCCTAGAGTGGGATTATCTGATGGGCGTCTTGTACCGCATGGGAATGCCGACCTCCTTCCTCCAATTGATACAATTACTTTATTGCCGTCCGGTGGCGTTGGTGCTTTTTTTTTTTTTTTTTTAATTTTTGAAAACCTTTATTGTGCATAGGAAAGAATAACAAATACGGGCCTACAACCATCCGGCCGGCCACGAACAGCTGGTTAGCACAGCAGCATACATTATGGCGACACAGTACTGTAGCAGAATCGCAAACAATTAAAGGAAGAAAGGCTGAAGGATATCGCAGCACCGTGTCACAGGATGATTGTAGGTTAAATTTTAAAGTTTTTTGTTATGCAACTATTGAGATCAGGCCGTAGTGTTCCGTACTAATAAAAGGAAGGTAAGAGCAAGGTCCATGCAGGCGGGACTTGACTTTAGCACCTGTGTCAAGCAAGTCGTAAATCGGTAATCAAGTCCCCGCCAGGCAGGATGGCCACACAATAGTTGTGCCACATAGCAGCACCCATGACCCAGTCCCCTTTCCGCTGCCACCCTACACCCAGCACTCCCAAACATGGGCAAGAAAGTGAAAATCATAGAAGAAAACTAAACAGGTCCCATAGAAACTAACAAAAAAAATAATGATAACCCCCCACCCTACACACATGCAGAGGCTATGGCCTACCCCCCCCTAGCAGCGTGCCTGTCGCCCCATAAACCCGAAATTTAGGAGGAAGAAAAGTCGGAAGAAAGGAGAAAGAACAGCAGGAAATGCAGAAGAAGGAAAGAAGGAGACGAAAAGAAGAAGAAAAAGAAAAGGAAAAACATCACTCTTGAATTCAGGGAGGGAGAAAAGGACAAGCTAATCTACCGCTCCCCAAAAAGGAAAAGGTGGGGGGAGGAGCCCACTGAGCACCAGAGCTCCCGGGACCCCAGCCATCCACTGCATACCCACACTGAAACCTCCTACTCCAAAAGCGACTGCGCTGTACTAAATTGCAACAATAGGAGTGATGGAAGAAAACAGTACACGATGTGTGTACACAACAGTTACAGAAGCAGCCTCCATCCCTGTTCAGCCCACACGGAAAAGCATAGCGTCAGTAATCACCCCAAACACGACATGGTTGCGGGCACACGTCTAGGCTAGTCATTATTAATTACCCTTTAGACCCTGGACCCAGACAGAACCTCCCTCCCACTATCAAAGAGCACAACAGTACAGGATAGACACAAGTTCAATTGGGAAAGAGGCTGCAGTTGCAAATCAGTCAGCAGGACAAAACGATAAACAGTCCAGGACACCGCCAGCCGATCAAACTAGCCGAGATGAGGGGCCCCATCAACCCTGGCCCGATCGACGAAACATCTCCAGGCATGACCATTCCAGCGGATACCCGGCCGGCAGAACAAAGAAGCAAAATGGCCGCTCTCGACGGGAAAGGTGCAAAAGAGAGGAAGATGAGCGTCCCCGGTCTCCAATTAATTCAGCGCCCAGGATGACGAGCCCCCCCTGCCATGCAGGGTGTCGCACACTCCGGCGATGTTGGAAGAGGGCTCCGAAGGCTACTCCCGCAAGGGGGGCAAACAGCTGGGAGAGCAATAAGCGAAGCCCTGATCGCAGTTGGGCAGGCAGAGTCAAAGTTCCCGGAGTGAGGGAAAACTGCGTAACAGTAGCAGCGTCGGCAGGGAGGCGCGCAACATTGTAACCAGGAATATAACAATCTTCCACACGCTCTTGTAGCAACACTGTATTCGTCTGAAAAGCCACTCCAAAACTTTGGAACCTCCTGCCACTAGCCATCAAAACCGCCCCGAACCTGATGAGCTTCCGCAGACTCTTGAAAACATGGCTGTTTAATCAGTAAGAGGATGATTCGATGACAGACTCCAGTTGCTCTACAGCGCCGAGACACCTCCGGGTATTTGTTGCGCTATAAAAGTTGCGTAAATAAATAAATAAATAAATAAACACAGGCAATAGGGGTACAGGCAGCCTCGGCCGCTGTAAGGAACTCACAGCTTCATCGATCTTGTCCCCCAGTTCTTGAGCAATGCGCCGCCATGTTGCTCGTAAGTCCGCGAGGGCATCGAGAATATCGCCATAGGTCAGGTCACTCTGCAACAGCAGCCGATCCTCATTGCCCAGCGTCGCATCTGAATCATCGCCCGGGTCAATGGCAGGCAGGTCCGCGCAGGCTGGGGACAAGGAAACAGCTCTCCGTTTCTGCTGGAGGACAAGCGCCATTGTCGTCTCTCCCACGGATCCACACTGGAGGGAGAGGGGGCGACTCCGTTATGGAAGGCAATCGTCGTATCCCGGGGGGGCAAGCAGCTATCAGCACGGAGGGTCCTGCACAGCGAGATCCCACTCAGCTCTCAGGGGCACTCACAGCGCGCGACCAGAAGGACGCCGCAAGATGGAGACCGCCCAGGATAGAGGCAGTGCGGGAGCGGAGAGCGAAGAACAAAGGGATCCCGTCTCCCCGGCACACACTCGTCAGCCGATTGGAGTCGCTCCTCGCAGGGCAGGAGGAATTCCTTCCGCCACTCGCAGGCGGGTCTGTCCCAAACGCCGGTACCTCCACAGCCCGGCCGCCCGACAAAGAGCCCCAGTGACCTGCGGCGGCAATCGGTTCGAGGGTCGCGGGCAGCCCTGGTGAGTGGCTAGTCCCGAAATCCTCGTCCAAAACGGCCGGCGATGGTCTCCAATGAAAGCGACTGTCCACAGCGCATACAGGTCATCGTCTCAGCGCGGAGCAAGCAAGGATTAGTGCCAGGATATCCAAGCGGAGCAGACGGCTGCGGGAGCCGGGCGCTCACACGTCCGTCCCGTCCGCCATCTTGGCTCCTCCCCCGTTGGTGCTTTTAAATGGTGCGAGAGCCTCCCCTTTCCCATTTCTAGAGGGACCCGACAGGGTTGCCCCCTATCTCCCATCTTATTTGCTCTAGCCATTGAACCTCTAACTGCTAAATTGCGCCAGCACCACAATGACAGAGCGCTAATCTACACGGTCAGGCAGTTGCTTATTTCCCTATATGCGGATGACATGACCGTATACGTCCACAAACCCCAGAAAAATCTGAACCCCATCCTAGGGAAATCACCAAATTTGGGGTCATATCTGGTATACAGATTAACTTGTATAAGTCTGCAGTTTTCCCCCTGACAGATAACACCCATCCACACCAACTAGACTACCCGCTGGTCTGGGAATTGGAAGAACTCAAATACCTGGGCATATACATTCCTAGGGACAGAGATGCTTTGATGAGAGCTAATTACGTCACAGCCATGGATAAAATCACTGACTCTGTCACTAAGTAGTTGCGCTTGCCCCTATCCATGGCTGGAAGAATCTCACTGATCAAGATGGTACTGCTGCCCAAATTGCTGTACCTCTTTATTAATATACCGTACCACCCTGGGAGCTTCTTCTTCAAAACACTCAGGACGCAGCTCACTAGGCTTATATGGGGGTGGGGGGGGGACCATGATGCTGCCCTATCATCAGGGAGGATACGACGTACCAAACTTCGAATTTTACTACTATAGTGCACAGGCTCAATTCGCGCAATATTGGTTCCACCCAACGCCCTATATGCCCCACCTGGCGGTCGATGATGGCTACATAGCACTGACGCCCCCATCGGCCTACCTCTTCACGTCGGTGAGTGAACGTGGGAGTGAACGTGGACGAGATCCCTCCACCGTAGATGCACGGTAGTGGCCTGGCAACGAATAGCCCATAAATTGAAGGCCCCGATGCTATACTCCCCCAAGATGACCCTGATCCGAAGTCCATTGCTTGCTGTCACGGGCGAGGGAATCTGCCGTAAGATGCTCGAAGGCCTTAACTACTCCACCTGGGGTGATCTCTATATTGGAGGACAATTTCGTACCAAAGAACAATTCTTCCCCACACATACACCAAAAATAATGGACATATTCCTTTATACTCGGCTCCGTCAGAGTGTGAAGGCAGCAACCCCAGCATTTCCTGAGGAGCGGACCACATTCGACCCCCTGCATGCGTTTCTGCAAGTGGACCCTCCCAGGCAGGCTGTGTCTCTTTTATATAAACACGCGCAGGCCCCAAGGCCATCACACGAGATTAGAGCCAGACAAGAATGGGAGAAAGATATGGAAGTCCCATTGTTTGATGATCAATGGGAACGTAGCTGTACACACACAGAAGCTGTCACAGGGAATAGCAGACTATATCTCATACAGTTAAAGTTTTTGCATAGATTATATCACACCCCGGCCAGACTGCACAGATTCCATCTCCGGGTGGACGACAGGTGCATCAGATGTGGTGGGGAGGGAGCGGGCTTTCTGCATCGGGCATGGAGTTGCCACCAGGTTGCAACCTTCTGGACACAAACATTTGAGGGACTGTCAAATATGTTAGGGATCCAACTAGATTCTTGTCCACTGGTGGGCCTCCTGGGACTATGCCAAGTCATCAACACACCGCACAAATTTTTTTTAGCTATGGGATTGCTTCTGGCAAAACGACATGTGGCTAGTCGCTGGGGAGAGGGCGTGCGCCCACATTTAAATGCTGGGTCCATGCCATGACCACATGGCAAGAAAATCTAGGTTTTTACGCAGAAATGTTACCCATTAAGTCACGCCCGAGGGATATCTGGGGCCCACTTACCACTTATCTGTTATCACAAGACAGTGCTGCTGACGAAGGGTTGGAAGAAATCGCTACAGAGGCGGGGAATAATACTGAGACGGGGGGGCTGAACAATCAGGAAAGAATGGCTGTGTAAAGGTTTGAGATATACTAAGGTCGGGTCGATGTGGGAACCATCTGAGACGACTCGGCGGAATCTCATATGTGTACAGGGGGGGGTGTTGGATCTGGAGGGAGGCCCAGTCGTTGGAGGGTTCAGTTCTTGTGTACTGTACCATCTAACCACTTGCATGGAGCATTGTGAATACCTGTACTACATGTCGCTAACTTCTTCTGTTTAAGAAATTGTCTGTGCTGAAAAGGACTTGTGTTGACATCAAGGATACTACTGGGAGGGGAAAGTTACTGTTCAGACAATCATGTTATTACGGGAAGGTGGCAAATGTTGATATACAATGCAAATTATGATCCACCGAATGTGTATTGCACTGATGTACCGTAAATTGATTCAATAAAGGTTTTTGAAATGTAAAAAAAAAAACATTGCCTGCAGCCTCCGCACGGAAACACCCCAACCGCGAGTGGCCCGGTAAGGTGAAATGTGACCTCAAAAGTCCCACCTGCATCGTGCCGCCCTGCACCCTGGAGAAGAGGACCTGAGATGCACCTACATCCCCGAGCCGTCCAACTTACCTGCCCAGCTGTTGGTTCCTCCCAGAAGACTTCCTGGACCGAGCCTTCAGTCAAAACCCAAAACCGGCAACTCCCATTGAGAACAACAGGACACCCAATGCCAAATGAGCAACCTGCACCCGGCCACCACTGTGCCTCTGTGGTGCACCTTGTGTGCTAAATAGGATCCCCCTTTGCCATGAGCTTAACCCTAGGAGCTTTGCTCCTCGACCCTGTGGCTTGCCCGTGAGCAGACACCAACCGAGAGCCACTAGCCTCATAGGCCAAGATTGGGCCTCAGCACTCTGCACCTGGCCGCCTTAGTGCCGCGGAGGGTGCTATTTGAGTTTTTGCCTTGTTCTAATCCCAGAAACTAAACCAGACTATTTTTTTACCTGCAAACCGATAACCTCATTTTTCCCCATAGGATTGAATTAACTGTTTTCCTATGAAAAACTTGTAAGTGTTGAGGGTGTTCATATGGAAACCTAAAACTCTGTCTTGATCAAAACTGCTTTACCCACCTATTATCTAGAAAATGACCCAGTATGATATATAGGTATATTGACCTGTTATTGACCTGCTTATTTCATTACTCGCTGTGTACCATCTGTCTGAGATTATTGTGACTAACTGTTTGGTATTCTTATTTGATATCGTTACTGGAGTTGCATTCTCCTTCTCTTCTCGTTGTGTTTCACCTGTATCTGATTTTTTGTGACTACAACTGTTTGGCATTCTTAGTTATCAATACTAGAGTAGTACTCTACCTTTCATCATTGTGTAAAGTGCTCTGATATCCCTTGGGATCTGGTTTGTGCTATATAAAACTATTAAAAAAAATATATATATATATCACACTGAGTAGAAAAAGTAATCAAAGGTAATTTCAACAGTAATTGAATATTTGCACAAACATGTAACAAAAGTTATTCTCATCCAGCTTGCTTGTTGATCAATCTGTCTGGAAAAGTACAATTCAAGTTACCTGAACCAAGTCCTGGTTGGTTCTACAAATAAAATACAACAAATTAATATTTTTTGATTAAAACAATTGGTCTGAGTGAAGTCTTGAGTGTGTGACTTCATGTCTTGCCAGAGTGTGTACAATAAATTGTCAACCCTACCCTCTGCTCGCCCACGCTACCACAAATAGAGTGTAAGGAATTATCTACTTTTACCTCTGTAAGCCTTTGGCGATCCACTTGACTCTCTGCACACTATACCTTACTTTGGTACAGTATATACAGAGCCAGCTTCATACATTTGTGGATCAGCGGGGGGGGGGTCTACAACTCTCTATTTGTTGGACTGACTTGGTCAACGCCTGATCACACAATAGAACTCATAAATTGTCTTTAGAACTCTGAATTTGTTGAATTTACATTTTTTTCAAATTTCTAAAAGTTTTGTTAGGGCCTTGGTTAAATCCCTTTTAGATTTTTTTTGAACAATTCAAAAAAATCTTCATAGGGGTAAGAGTGTTTAGAATTTTGGTAAATTTCTCTTAACAAGAACACAACTATTACTGGCAAAATGCCAAATGACAGAACATGGTTGAGGAACTCGACCTCACCCCTTACCTCCATTTAGAATTTAGGGAGTTACAGTCTCTATGCAAACTCAAAACATTGTTGTGGGGTCCCATCCTCCCCCCCCACCCCCAAAAAAAAGGCTCCAGGAGCTCTTGCCAGGGTATGCAAAGTGCCACCCATCTGAACATGGTGAAGACCACTCAGATGGGGAAGGAAGAGGAGGCGATGAGGATAAAGTCCAACCTCCCTCACTTGCTAGGGAGGACAGGATCCCTGTGCTGCTGACTCCAAGAATGTGACTCACAGCACCTAGATCCCACACAGGTGGGTCAGGTACTTCTGAGACCATTGAGGACAGCCTTAATAAAGAGACCATATTTTTAGTAAGGTTGGCCAAAAGATTAGACCTAGAGTAATGTATTATCTAGGTTTACATATGGAAGCTTTTGGGGATCCAATAGACTCTGGACACTAACTTACTTTGGCATAGTATGTACAGAGCCAGCTTCCTACAAGCATTATACCAGCTATGTCGAATTTTTTAACCTATTGTTTTCCCTTATTGATTTTCTTTCCTTTCCAGGTTGAACGGTCATTTTTATCTTTGAACTAGGTATTTTCTTGTATGGGGAATACCTTTACTACACATTGCGGTATAGGTGGGGGTAGGTTCACTACCTCTCGTGTTTGGTCCTGAAGAAGTGCCATGGAGCTTTTTTTTTTTAGACTATAGGGCGCAAAACATGTTACCCCGACTATACTACACCCATAAACTTGAAGCCACTTTGGTACATCACGCACTCACAGTAGCTCCAATCTCTTTACGGTTTTTTTGTCCTGTCCGGAATATCGTCACATTAATAGATATCTCCTAGACAGTTTTACTTTAGTCAACCTCACATCCACTCACCCCACACAATTTGGACACCTCATTCTCGCATCTTTCATCATACAGCATAAATAACTAATATTTTCCAAAGCGACCCTTAGGGGGGCCAGGAGAGCATTGCAGCACAGGCTTTACGAGGGTCAGCGCCCAATGATTAAGCAGGACAACCCCAGGGATGTGTGAGGGCAACAAGAAATAGTCTTTAGGATTCCCTCTCCATGTTTTGTCCACCATTTTGCCTTTCCTTCTAGTTTTCTGATAAGAACAGTAACTTCCTTGTTGGTTTGATTATAACTTTGTGCCCAGGTACTGGACCATTATTGGCTCCCCCCTTCCTTTAGTTTTGATTATTTGATGTTGGTCTTTTGATTGTCATCTACTCCAAACACGCCCAATTCTCTCCAACAAGGGTTTAAGCCATCTGCTTCTTTATGTAGCACCGGGAACACGGGCCATTCCAATATTTTGTTTAACCGGCCCACACACCATGAACACCGTGTCAGCTGCATCACTCTCCTTGGAGCCTGGCAGGACTCCTAACAAGCATGTACCCAGCAGGCCAAGGAGTGAAGATGGGGTTGTGTGGGGTTCAGTTACAGTTTTAATCAGCACACTGTCGAGGAGTAGGAAGATACCCTTTCACATGCATAATTTCTGGGTTACTGTCACATGCTTTTTAAAGCAGTCATTCTAAAACACTCCTTCATCCATCTGTATTCTTGGGTGTACACCTTCCTCATGCCTCAGAAACCTGAACCATCATTTCTTCACATTTCAGTGGGGGGAGGTCTACGGAGGATTGCGGAGCTGAAACTACATTTGAGTAGATTAAGGTTTACATTTATATTTTGTGCATGCCTGTAAATGTGGATCCCACAGCCGGACTCAGATGTGTAAAACAGCAGATTTATTGTATCCTGTAAATACCATTACCCTGGGAAGGGATATTTATCAGGTGTGGAAAATACCTCCTAGTACTAGTTTATGCCTTATGAATGAGGCATAACATTCAGCTGTGGTATTTACTTAATCAAAATCCATGTTTCCAGGCATTTGCCTTTCCTCCTGCAGGTTTTCCCTGGCATTTGTGTTTGAGGAAAACTGCAGGCTGTGACATTCATATTACAAATTCTAATTCAAAGCTCTGATCTGCAGTTAAGACCTAGGCCCAATGGCTGTTTGCTGCATTCTGTTTATTAGTTGTACACTGAATGATTGGTGGTCGAATGTTGGTCCATGGAGACTCCACCAATGCCAGATTTTCACTATTCTGGTATTGCCCGTCCCACACATGTGTGTAAGGAAAGTTGGTGCCAAATGCTTTTTGACAAAACTGATAAGCGCTGTAACCTGAGAACATTATCTGCTGTCATAGGCCTGAATCTGTAACGTGTCTGAATTCTAAGGAATAGTTTTTCTGCCAGATGCCTAAGCATGCAGTATCTCTGCAAGAGCTAGGGGCACAAGTCGGAGTCAGAAACGTCTGTATGATCTGAGAGAGATCTTCACTCTGAAGAAATGTGACGGGCACAAATAAAGCAACAGTTTTCTAGGGTAACTGCTTGCTGCAAAGAAGGCTAGTTTTGCTGTTGAACCTGAACAATGCTCTAAGGTACTGTGACCCATGCTGGATAGTACGCATTGACTAGAGAATAGATCTGGCTCTCAATGGGATTAACATGTCACAGACTATGCCTTTGCCAATGTGTGTGCAGCTGAAGAAAGGCACTGGGCACAACGTACAGTAGCATCCCAGCGGCAAGGGGGAGATGCTACAGGCCACAGATTGAATCGAGATGCCAGGCCGGCAAAAAGGATGCGATGACCCAAGCAATGCCTAGGTGGCAGCAGGCATATGCGTGGTGTAAGCAGCATCCACACGGGCAGTAGAGTAGCTGCTAACTAGTGTTAAACACGGAGTAGAACCAGAAAAGAAACCTAGGCAGGGAAGAAGAGTGGTTTGCACTGAATGTATTATGAGAAATTCAGAATGAGAAAAAATATTGACTGATTAACTTTTCAGGTGTTACAGTGCCTTGAACAACCGCGTGGTCCAGGGAGATTACACTAGAATAGCCATTAGAAAGATGGTGAGAATAGAATGGACTTGGGCTGATCCAAGATGCGACTGAGCAGCTTTCAAGCCAATGGCTGAAGGATCTTGAGCCAAGAAAAGCAGTCAGTGGTCAACAATTAACTGCTTTTCTTGGCTTTGCTTACCTAAAGCCCACTACTTGCATATTGTTTTAATAATACAGAAGTGTCTTGTCCTACTGTAGACTTAAAGAATTGCCGATTACCTTCTGATCAAAATAAGGTTGGAGATATCTAAAAATCCCCTCCCTTCCAGGGTGTCAAGCCACTCGCTCTGTGCAATTTGGATGAAGACATTTTAAATCAACACCTTTGTTTCTCAATCTGATTCTGGTGTCAGATGTCTGAGCTTTATTAGATTTGCACAAGAGGGACTAGCTGTGGTGTGCTAGGATGGGGCACCTAGAATCGTTGCCATCTGCTACATAATGATTCTGTACAAGACCTCAGCTTATAAGCTTGTGATGGGCTTGCTCGAAGAACGGTTTAAGATGTAAACCCGAGGATAGCTTTGCTTTTTGATGTTGCATGTGTGTAGAACTTGGAGTGAGTGAGGCTTTAGGCTCACTCGTGCTTCCAGAACACATTTGTAGGACATTCATTCTTAGAATACAAGAATCCGGAAGCTCAGCCTGCATGCACTGTAACATTAAGGCAGATGGATTTGACACATTGAATCCAATTCAAGGCCCCTTCCTTTAACTAAACAGGTGGTTTATTTTCTGATCTCCGTATTGTTTCTCAGGAAAGCATGATACAGATTTAGAATAAATGTCATTACCATTTGACGTGGTTTGTTTATCCATTGGCTGTTGTATGTTACCTTACAGCAGAGTTTGTTTTTTAAACCCATAATTTGGGAAACGAGCAAGGTCTTCCTCTCCTGCCTAATTGAGTAGCTCTTGTGACTCATTGCCTTGTAGTAGATCAGGTTCAGTGCTTGCTATTAATTAGACCAGGCTTAGACTACACTGCAAATTGTCATTTTTTATAAATCTTCACCTTTTTTACTTTGAATCCTGTCTCGTGTGGATTTCTTTGCCCGCTGGGTAGTTTGTTAAAAGTTGGGCTCGTCTGGAATAGGCTCAAGTCTAGACGACTGATACTCAAAAGTGCAGCCCTCCTGATCTTTGCGCACGGTTCTGGTTAGCAGTTAGTGTGAAAATGAGACTTCTCTTCGAAATCCAAAAAGTGTTAACATGCAGAACCTTACTTTAGCAGAGTAAACTTTTTGGCCCCTGGGAAAATCTTTGGGAGTACCCATGGCCTAGACCCATCAATTATGTCTTTTAATGCACAAAAGCCCAGTCGTGTGCTTAGAAAGTGTAACCACCCAAGTTCTATTGTAATATGATGCACTTCCAAAGTCTACGCAACCAATGGGAGTTTTACATATGGGTGCCCATGCATGTAAATGCGCAGAAATGTGGCTATTGCCCCCAACCCAGAATCTTTACTATGTTTGTAACCCATGGTAAAGCTTCACTACCCGACTGAACCATCTGTCGGAAGAAGGGTTTGTTGTCAAAAGCTGAAGCATGGTAGGTGTCTAACTAATCATTACCTGCGAAATAACATTGTGGCATCAATTTTATATATCAGTTAACTGACTTAGAGAGCACTGCGCAGGGTCGAACTGGCCTAAAGGGAAATCGGCGTCAGGTGGGCTGGTTTGATAAGTCAGTGTGGGACCATTTTTGCGCTGTTTGTGGTTCTGTTTTGTCAAGGCCGGTTTTTATTGTTGATTTTCAGATTAAAACAAACATTTCCGGCAGCAAGAAGGAATAGATGCAGTCTTCCATACCTTGCAAAACGTTGTGCTTCTTTACAGGTTTAAAAACTGCACCAATTTGCAGACATAGGACACTTAAGTATCCAATTCACTAATGGGGCCACTTTTTATGTTGGTGCCCGGGCCCATTGTCTGTCCCAGTCAGACCTGGACATTGCATGAACAGGTCTCCTCTGAAATTCGCTTTTTGGCACCTTCATTCCTTACCTTTTGTCTAGGAGTGTAGTTGACCTGCAAGTGTATGGCATTCATACATTTCAATAGTCCTGATTTAGGCGTGTATACAAGTAAATTTTGAGGGGGGGGGGGGCGATACTTTTTGGGTTTCGCAATCCTCCCACGCTGCTTCACCCTTTCACAGATATCTTTCCATCGGTTAGAACAGGTTTCAAAGATGGCTAAAATAGTTTACAATTCACCAGAATGACATTAGAAACCACTTTTCACACAAACATGATTCAGTGACAACCTTGAAGTCTCTAACACCCCACCCACACCAGAAGGCATTGGAGAGTTTTACATGGGCACCAGTTACGGCACGTGTGTGCGCTTTTTTTTGCGCAAGGGTTCGGCAATTTGCCATGCTAGCTCAAACTAGGGGCCACATGTACAAGCTATTTTGCATTTGCAAATCACTAAATAACCTTTTGCAAACGCAAAATATCCTTTCAAGATGTAGGAAAGGCTTTGAAGTTGCAATTTTAGTTATACGCAATCCCGTAAGTACATGTACCAAGCTTTTTCTACATGCAAACCGCAATTAAGAAATGCAGTTACCATTGACTCCCAAAGACTATGGTAAACCAAACGCAATTTTTTAATGCATTTTTCAGCGTGCCTTATTCCACACACCTACCCCTACGGCATGTGTGCACATTTTTGGGGTGCTTCAGTTGGGCCTTAGACCCCCGGGCACCCTAGTTATTGCATTACCCAATTTGACATTACTAATTGGGTAACTGCAAATTCGAAAATCTTTAAGTTTAGCTATTAGGTAATCACTATTTTCTTACATACCATTTTCCCCTTCCTTAAATAGTGATTACCTAAAATTCACTATTTAAGGAATGCAAAATGGATGTTTGATACATGTGGCCCTAAGCAACATGAAGGATCTCGTTCTCAAAGGCATTGTCTGGGACTCGCCGGCTGCCATGGAATGGGTTTAGCTCACTGGCCCGCTCTTGGGTGAGTTCATAGAGGCAATCCACAAGGCCGTTCTAGTAGGGATTGTGATTAAGTTTGCGAACTATTACTGTAGGAGTACTATACTCCTGCCCTTCCTTGGACACGCCTATGCAAGTGATGGCATCCTATAGGGGTGTGTTAACTCCAGAACGATGCTGGCCTGAAATCGAACCCAAAGAAGAAATACTTGAATGGTGTGCTTAAGGCCCCTGGATCCCTGCAAACTCACCTGCAAAGAGCATGTGGGTTGCGATGCACAACAAACCACGCAATATAAAAACAGAATAAATCACATGTTTTAGTGTTCAGATCATTTATTTAAAAAAGTACAAAACACTGTGCAAATGTCGCACTTGAACGTCAAGTGTAGTAATCATGTAAATTGCAATGGGTATCGTAAATAGTGCTTTGGGGGTCTTTCCCCCCAAAATGGTTTAAGGTGTCTTCACGTCACCAATGCATTCCTGCACAAATATGTAGCTGCCATCATCAGAGCGCAAGAAAAAAAATCCTGGTCAGTCAATACAAATGGCTGGCTTGAAGTCAGCATGCCTCTATGCAAGTTTAGCTACAGTGCAAGTATCAAAATCTTAGTCTCGGAGAGTTAAAAAAAAAAAAAAACTGCAGAAAATGCAGCCAGACACAGGGAGGTGTGTCTGCAAGTGGCCAGCGCTGGCAGACATTCCCATTCTTGCAATGGGTCGCACAACTCATGTCCTGCATAGAGGGGGATGCATTAAATCGTACCTCGCCCTTAGGTTAACATTTCAAACAAGTAAATGGTCGTTAAAGAGATGGACTCAATCCATCTCCACAAAAAAAAGCAGTCCTGCTGCAGACAATGGGAAAAAAAAACATTTTTAACGCAAGTGGATCTACAGTGTAAAAAATGATATCGACTTATCAGTTATGTGCAAATTTACAATTTTAGCTGAAGTTACAGTACGTTTATAACACTGAGACGATTAGTTCAATTCGGCTTTCAGATCTGCGTTACGTCACATTGGTAAAGACCGGGGAGGGGGAATTGAGGAGGAGGCCCAAAACCAAATGCCGTTCGCTTTCACGTTTAAACATGCCCAGGCAGTGGATCATATTAAGTGATGTTATCAGCATGAAGCCACAAGCTTCATTTACTAGACTGGCCCCCTTCTTGAAGGGTTCACTTCCCGACACTCAGCCCAGCAGCAACTGGTTCTGTTCAGTACTGAACAAGGAAGTGTCCTGCGCCGCTCGCGGCAGGCAGGCTCAGCAGTATACTTGAAACAGTCCCCTGGGGGTGGCCCTGCCTTCTCTCAGCAGTCCTCTTCATCCAGAAGCTCGTCGGAGCTGTACAGTTTCTTTTTCAAGACCCGGAAACCAGAGCCGAGTTTGAGGGCTTGGCCAAAGCCTGGAGTGATGGCAGGGGAAGCAGTGAACAGGCTCTGTATGCGGGGCCAAAGTCCGGGTTCAAGGGTCAGGATCAGGGTCAGCTGGAAGGTGGGCACCACCGAGGGGTCTATTGTCAGTTGGCCAACACTGTAGACTGCCTTGCCATGTTCCACGTACAAGTCAATGAGGGCTCCCTTCAGGCCACAGGGCTCCGAATTGGACAAGTGCAGGAGCTCGCGGCCCACACGTGCCAGGAGCCGGTCTGAAGCCACCAGCTTAGAGCATCTCAGTGCGTTGATCTGGGTCTCGTTCAGGAAGAGCTCGATGAGGGCCAGCAGGTCGCAGCAGAGCAGTTCTTCGCCGCGGTCGTACAGCAGCTCCGGCTCGCCCATAAGTGCAGGATCGGGCAGTGAGAGATTGTCAAGGCTTTCAGCATCTGAAAGAAGCGAGAAAAACATCAGGTCCACTGAACGAGTTGGACTTAAACCACACACTGACTTACATTAAGCATACTTTATACAAGGCGGACTACTGACAACATTCGGCCTTAACCACTTCCATACCAATTCTCCACAGGCTCTATTCTATGCCCAAAAAGTCTAGCTCTGATGAGCCTTATAAGAAATGAAATTATTTCATTCACTCAAGGGCAAAATACGCTGAACTCGACTGTGTACAGCCATCGTCAACATATTATAAGTGTATATATACTGCAAATATTACTCAAAAGGGTTTGAAAGGTTTTAAAACAGTAGGTCAGGATTGCCAAGATCAGGCGCAACAAGGATGGATCTGTAAGGAATATGAAGGAAGATTGGGCACTTCGATAGATGTTGGTACATTCCGGATCTAGGTTAAGTACCAGAGGCCTGCCCGAATAAAAAAATCCTATTCCTGCAAGCAGGCTACTACTGTACTTAACAGAAGATGAATAAAGTAGCAAGTTGGCAGATGGAAATCAAATTAACTGGCAGTCCACAGAATTGGGATATTGGACGACCCTGAAATGGGGGTGGGGGCGATTAATGAAAAGGTAAGTTTACGTATTTGAAGGCAAGTGTTTCCCATAGTGTTCTAGAGGAACGAGCTTAAAGAGTGCCGTCTACCTTGACAAAAAGTTTCATACAGTGCAGATGAGAAGGACTGAAAGATGTTGGTAAACTCCACTGGCTAGCAGGTACATCTTAAAGGCATGATCGGCCTCGCCTCCAGTGCGTTTGATTGGGAGAGGCAAGTTTAGTGTAGGTGCGATTTGGCTATTAGGACAAACATTCGTCAAGTCAGAGACTTGGAGAACACTCACCATAATCTTTGGTATTTGTCAACTCGCAGTCAGTACTGTCCAAACTTCCGCAGTAGCCAGACGTCTCCAGGATGCTCTCTGGACCACTTTCCAAGCTGCTCTCCAAGCTCGCCATACTGCATCTGAGGCGAGAATCACATTGCTTCAGGCTTGGAGCCTTCGAGTGTGCTTGTGGTGACCCCCGCTTCGCCCGCGAGGACATCCAATACAGTCCAGTGAGGGTTCCCCAGTGCGCAGGCATTGCAGATCTTTAAGTCAGGCTCTGAAAGCAAAAAGAGGAGGTTATTGTAATAGACTACCAATGATTACGTTGCATTAACCAAATATATATGCCGTAAGTGAAACCGACAACTGCATCCAAGTACATGACAGATTATGTAATATAGGAAACATTTTGTTAAGGGCAAAGATGTCAATATGCTCACACACTTTACACTGCCAAAGCACAATAGATACCAAATGTACTGGTATAGAAATCATGCACCAGTAGAAAGGATGAGCTGTAAATGTGCTAGCAAAGCACAGAAGGACCCAAATCAACCCCTCAAAAACGTGCTACATACGCCCACTAATAGTGGAAACCTAATTAAAAGACTAGGCAGAGTCATTTACAACATAAAAGAGGCAAGATACGAAATGCGCAAAATACACCAAGTGCACAAAGACTCGGATTACATCATCAGCAGATCCTGCTGCAATAAAAAAAAACTGGAGGTAGCACCTTAAGAGGGCGCTACGACTGAACAGGAGCATAAAAAAAGCTTGATTGTTTACACGCCGAAGGGGAAAACAAATGTAAAGGAAAGAGGATTGACACCTGCAGAGCACATCAATATGACGTCACATTCAAAGACGGTCGGTGCCAAGCATTATTCCTGTAGCCAGATCACCCATTTTAAACAATTTTAAGTGGTTCTATTGTAACCGCAGCGCCACTGGTAAAGGAAAATGACGACTTCAGTATTTTTTAGAAGTGTCAATAAGCGCAGCAGAGTCCAAGCAACGAAGTACTTTTCAGAAGTTGCGTCTTAAATAATAGCTCCCACTGCAATGTAAATCATAGTTTATAACGTAACCGGACTCAAAAAAAGTGAGCGGATTATTTTACAGTCTAACGTTCAATTTTAAACATAGTTAACAGCTTTAGATATCGCAGAGAACTAAACCAAAGCTAGAATTCGGTTTATGTAATTAGCGTAGGATATTAAATCGAGACCCGTTAGAGAATTAAACATAAACTTCAGCAGAAATCACGCAACTTACAAAAACGAATACAAATGACAGAAATACGCAAGCTACAGAACAACCGGGTTTAATAAAAAAAGTTCACACTTACAGTGATGCCTGAGGTAGTCCGGTGACGGACGCGAGCCTGTTCCACTGGCCTGGAACTGTCAATGCGCTGCAGAGACACCCTGTCACCCCAGAAGTATACCACCTCCTCTCCTTTATAAGTGCTCACCACATCCCTCCCTAGAGCAGAGACAGGTCGAGAACTCTCGAGCAATGCTGCTTATAAAGACGAACAGGCCACGCCCACCAAACGTGTGGCGTCACTGACGCCGCCGTAGACACACCGCTAATCAGTTTATGGAAGTGGCCAATGAGAGAGCTGCTCACGCTCTGAACGTTCTGTCCTGCCTGGTTACAGGAGGCGCCCCGCCTCCTCCGCCTGGGGGCTGAGATGGACGTGATTGAAGAGCTTGTTTACCACAGAGGAGGATGGTCGGGCATCCTGGAACAAAGCCAGCCAGGACTCCGGTGTATCTGAACACACAATAGCTTTCTTTTTCTACATGCTTGTGCTTTAATTGTTTGTGTGTTAGGATCTTATTCCCGAAAGGTGAGGGGGGAGGGGCTCATCCCCGGAGCACAGGTCTGGTAGATTTACTCTCTGTTCGTAGTGTCCGGGCAGCTCAAGATTATGTACTTTCTCATTTCAGTAATACACAATTTATTTTTATTTATTTGAAGAGTTTTGTATAGCGCCTGGCTAGACCCGGAGGTATCAGAGCGCTTTACATGAGGATAAGCTGTTGTGATTACATTAGCATGTTACATAAATTACATCAGTTACTGAAGCATAGCATGACATCTTTAAATGTTCTGCATATACATTTTTCCATTCTAGATTTAACAACGCGACTCGCCAGAATCGCTGTTTGTTTTCTGTTTGGGTTTTACACAGAGAGATGTAAATGAAATACATTCTAGGTGCTTTCTAAGGGGATGTGATAAAACGATCCGGGGATGTATGTTCCAAAACGAGGAACATGTTTTTTTTTCTGTCCTGTGGATTTTTTTAGTTAAATGCATTACTGCCAGTTGTAATGCCGCATATGTGTGTGTCCGTCTCTGCTTCAGGTGTGCCAGGCAAGTAGTAAAAGTAATGTGACTAGGCTTGCCACCTAGACAGTTTTCTACCGGCATCACCCGTATTTCAATGACCCGGCCGTACAAAAACAAGCAAAATCCTTTAAAGCCGTTATTTTTCGACCCTAAGTGTACAGGCCTCTAACAGGAACTATAAATAGAAATCATTTTTTTTTCTAAATCATTTTTATTAACTTAAATCACTTTTAAATGTGTTCTAGAACTGCATTAATGGTCTATGACTAACAAAGGCAGAAAAGTCATGTTACAAATGTATACGATTTTTGCTTCGAGTGTGTTTAGTGTCATGTCTGGGGCTTTGCAGACTCTTAAATCAACAATGAATGGCAGGTCGTTTTTTAGGTCTCGCCTGTCGATGCGCATGCGCATCGAGCAAGCGAGACTATAGGGGCTCATCGACTCTTTATCTAACTTGCAAGGAATCGTGGCGATTCCTTGCAGTGCCCGTGACTTTTAAGGTCAATGCGCATGCGCATTGAGCTTATGCGCATGCGCATTGACCTTAAAAGCGCGTGCACGTCCGTCTTTGTTTACCCGCTCCGCCCCCTCCCCTTCCCGCCGTCTCGCATTTCGCAATGCCCTCCTAACAACACACACACCCTCTCCCCCGCTCCGCCCCCTCCCCGCCATGTCTGCCCCCTTCCCGCCGTCTCCATTTCGCAATGCCCTCCTAACAACACACACACACCCTCTCCCCCGCTCCGCCCCCTCCCCGCCATGTCTGCCCCCTTCCCGCCGTCTCCATTTCGCAATGCCCTCCTAACACACACACCCTCTCCCCCGCTCCGCCCCCTCCCCTGTGCGATGAGGCATTACAACCCTCAAGTTGTTTCTAGGCGTGACAACAACGTATGCTCCTATAACCCAATTTAATGGTAAAGGCTAATAAATGAGCCTTCCTTTCCTGAAGCTTCCTCGTTCAAGTCGGGCACAGCACATGGCTTCTCTTAAGGTCCAGTCGGGCCCGTCACACACCCTCCTCACACGTGGAGCTTCCACAACGTATGCTCCTATAACCCAATTTAATGGTAAAGGCTAATAAATGAGCCTTCCTTTCCTGAAGCTTCCTCGTTCAAGTCGGGCACAGCACATGGCTTCTCTTAAGGTCCAGTCGGGCCCGTCACACACCCTCCTCACACGTGGAGCTTCCGCGTGACTTGAAACCAGCGGCGGGCGGCATATTGCAAGTATCGCTGGCCGCAGGGCGTCGCTCTTGTGAGGCCCCGGCCGGAATGCAGAAGGCGGGTCCGGTGTCTCAGGCCATGCTGTTCCTTTCCACTGATCCCGCGCGTGCTCTCCCAGTGCGCCCGAGGTCTTCCCTCGTGCTTCAGATGACGCAACCTTCCGTCCTCCCCTCATACTGTCTCGCAGGAGAGTGGAAGAACGTACAGTTCCCAGGGAAGCCTGTCCCCTTGTCAGGGTGTTGTCTGCCACTCTGTAATAACCGGTAGATCAAGTATCCAGCTGTGAAAGGCCTTAGTGCAGCTGTCCGTGTTCACATTTTATGTCGTTTGTAGACTCCTGTCACATAGCAACTCTCTTTTCTTGTGGGCGTGTCTCCTCTCTCGGAATGCAAGCCGGTTGTGACACCTTAGAAGGTGACCTTGCGGGGTCCAGTCTGTCTTGTTTGCCAGTGAGTTATGGCTAGTATAGGGCTATGTAACTATCGCGAATAATCTTTACGTCAGCGGGTAAAAGCAAACAATACACGTAGTTCACCTCACCCGAGGCTTTAAATGTGGAACAAAGGAAAGGTCACCTTCAGCCCTGGGTGGGTGTCCTCTCGGTCAGACAAGAGCAGCATTTTGTGGACGGCCATATTACAATGGTGTACATGTAACCTGGTATATCCCTCTTTGATGCTCTGCTGACAAAGCAACAAAGTGCTGACCTTTAAGGGAACACGAATTCTGCGCTTGATTCGCTGTGTACTAGTCACTGTGACTATGCTGACCCATGAGTCATTCCAGTGAGCAAAGAGGGCTATTCAAACGTTAACGCTGCCCAAACATTTTTTTATTTGTCGAGTGCCCCTGCTGCTCGCCGCCAGAACCGCTTTGATGATTCACCAAACGACGAACGTTTGCTATTTTATAATAGCCATAGTAGCCATGAACCGGCCCACTATGGCATTGTTGAACACCTGATTGCGCTTGTACAAGAGAACATGGCATGCCGGTATCTCACTCACGTTTTCACAGGTCACAGGTCACACGTAATTTTAATATGAGACATCCCACACCGTAGCCACCCTCACTCACCCTCACCCACCCTCAACCCCTCACCCTCAACCCCTCACCCTCACTCACCCTCCCTCACCCTCACTCACCCTCACTCACCCTCCCTCACCCTCACTCACCCTCACTCACCCTCCCTCACCCTCACCCACCCTCACCCTCACTCACCCTCACTCACCCTCACCCTCACTCACCCTCACTCACTCACCCTCACCCTCACTCACCCTCACTCACCCTCACTCACTCACCCTCACTCACCCTCACTCACCCTCACTCACCCTCACTCACACTCACTCACCCTCAACCCCTCACCCTCACTCACCCTCAACCCCTCACCCTCACTCACCCTCAACCCCTCACCCTCACTCACCCTCAATCCTTCACCCTCACTCACTCACCCTCACTCACCCTCACTCACCCTCACTCACTCACCCTCACTCACCCTCAACCCCTCACCCTCACTCACCCTCAACCCCTCACCCTCAATCCCTCACCCTCACTCACCCTCAATCCCTCACCCTCACTCACCCTCAATCCCTCACCCTCACTCACCCTCAATCCCTCACCCTCACTCACCCTCAATCCCTCACTCACCCTCACCCTCAATCCCTCACCCTCACTCACCCTCAATCCCTCACCCTCACTCACCCTCACTCACCCTCACTCACCCTCAACCCCTCACCCTCAACCCCTCACCCTCACTCACCCTCAATCCCTCACCCTCACTCACCCTCACTCACCCTCGCTCACCCTCACTCACCCTCACTCACCCTCACTCACCCTCAATCCCTCACCCTCACTCACCCTCACCCTCAATCCCTCACCCTCACTCACCCTCACTCACCCTCAACCCCTCACTCACCCTCAACCCCTCACCCTCACTCACCCTCACTCACCCTCACTCACCCTCAACCCCTCACTCACCCTCAACCCCTCACTCACCCTCACTCACCCTCAATCCCTCACCCTCACTCACCCTCACTCACCCTCACTCACCCTCAACCCCTCAACCCCTCACCCTCACTCACCCTCACTCACCCTCACTCACCCTCAACCACTCACCCTCACTCACCCTCACTCACCCTCACTCACCCTCAACCACTCACCCTCAACCACTCACCCTCAACCACTCACCCTCAACCACTCACCCTCAACCCCTCACCCTCACTCACCCTCAACCCCTCACCCTCACTCACCCTCAATCCCTCACCCTCACTCACCCTCAATCCCTCACCCTCACTCACCCTCAATCCCTCACTCACCCTCACCCTCAATCCCTCACCCTCACTCACCCTCAATCCCTCACCCTCACTCACCCTCAACCCCTCACCCTCAACCCCTCACCCTCACTCACCCTCAATCCCTCACCCTCACTCACCCTCACTCACCCTCACTCACCCTCACTCACCCTCAATCCCTCACCCTCACTCACCCTCACCCTCAATCCCTCACCCTCACTCACCCTCACCCTCAATCCCTCACCCTCACTCACCCTCACTCACCCTCAACCCCTCACCCTCACTCACCCTCACTCACCCTCAACCCCTCACTCACCCTCAACCCCTCACTCACCCTCACTCACCCTCAATCCCTCACCCTCACTCACCCTCAACCCCTCAACCCCTCACCCTCACTCACCCTCACTCACCCTCACTCACCCTCACTCACCCTCAACCACTCACCCTCACTCACCCTCAACCACTCACCCTCAACCACTCACCCTCAACCACTCACCCTCAACCACTCACCCTCAACCCCTCACCCTCACTCACCCTCAACCCCTCACCCTCACTCACCCTCACTCACCCTCACTCACCCTCAATCCCTCACCCTCAATCCCTCACCCTCAATCCCTCACCCTCACTCACCCTCAATCCCTCACCCTCAACCCCTCACCCTCACTCACCCTCAACCCCTCACCCTCACTCACCCTCAACCCCTCACCCTCACTCGCCCTCAACCCCTCACCCTCACTCACCCTCAACCCCTCACCCTCACTCACCCTCAACCCCTCACCCTCACTCGCCCTCAACCCCTCACCCTCACTCACCCTCAACCCCTCACCCTCACTCACCCTCACTCACCCACCCTCACCCTCACTCACCCTCAACCCCTCACTCACCCTCACCCACCCTCACCCACCCTCACCCTCACTCACCCTCACTCACCCTCAACCCCTCACCCTCACACAGTGCAATAGGTCTCGGAGCATTTGAGTTAGAGCTTTTAGAAATGTTTATGGCTTTTTTTTTTTTATTCTTTAGCATTGGCTACAGGAAACAAAAATGCTAAAGATTTACAAAAAAACCCATAAACAATTCTAAAAGCACTAACTCTAATGCTGCGAGACCTATTGCATTTCCAATGCTTGTTTTTTCTCTAGGGAAGGTATAACCCAAATGTGACATAGATATCGAGGTGATGATTGCATTTATTATAACATAGGTAAACTCCTATTCAACGTAATATGGAATATTCTTGTAACGCCACATACAATGAAACGTGTCTAGTGTGCCAGAAAGGACTAGTTAACAAACGTATATCTTATTTGGTTAAAGCTCTATTTAGTCCCATCACTAATTTTCACTTTTTGGGAGATTTTGTAGGTCCCTCTGGTATAGCTGCTATATTGAAAGCCCACAATTGTATCAATGTGGTGTGATTAACAAATTAATTCCAGATATTCTGCTGAGAAGCTGTGTTTATTTTAAAAATGTCTAACGTAGACCTTGATTTCAAAATGGTTGTCATGGTTCTTTGCTACCTTTCCCTTGCATATAGTCAACTTTCTGTCCTTTCCACACTATGCATTTAGCATAAAATAGGTATTTTGTAAGCAATGTTTTGAACATGATGCCATTCTCTCATGTACATGGTGCTTCAGTCTCAACCTCTGTTTTTATGTTGTGTTAGCATATTAAATGTTTCCCGCAGGTTTTCCCCCAGGTCTCACCTCTGGAGACCACAATGTGATTCTCATGAGAGCAGTGTTGAAATAACCGCAGGCTGTCAGGAAAACCAGGGATGAGATCTAAATAATATGAATCTGTGGAATAGTGCTGACGTGATTTTACAGTGTATCGTTTGTTCCATCTTTAACATGATTAAGTTGGATTTACAGACCTTTGCACATTCACACCAAATGAAACAAGCAATGGCCTAGCCAATAGGTCTAGCTTTTGGGACCTTATAAGTATTTAGTTATGCAGCACAATATCCTTGGTGCAAAAACGGTTGCATTTTTCATAAAAAGATGGAAGGTGCACTCGTAGAAAGTAGACGCGCAAACAGTAAGTCCAGAAAAGTGCTTCTTTTTGTTTAGTCAATCTTAAAAACCGGCACACAGCCAACGCGTTTCGTTCCCAATTGTGCCAAAAGGGAACTTCGTCAGGCTCTTGGATAATTGACCAATGGGCGTTGAAAGATATTGACGGGACAACCAGGGGGAGTCCCGAGGGGCACAGTGCGCGAGGTCAACTAGTGATGAAAATCTCCTGAATAATTAAGTCATTCAATGCGAGAAATGTAGCGTAGTGAAACGAGTGACGTCCTATAAGATCAATATGAAAGGGGGCCTGATGAGGAGGAGGAGTAGGACGACCGGACATTACTAGTTGCATGAAGTTCATGAAAGCGAACAGGCTGTTGTCGTCCACAGTGACCCGAAAAAGCCCTCCACTTCCGCCGCGCATGTAGGTATGTCCGCTAAATTTCTGTTGGCTGATTTTTGCATTTTCTAAGCAAGCCCATATATGTATTGTATCATATTATTGTCACATAGCTGGTGTTACCAACTTTGTAGCTGTGGTGGAGTTTTTCGATTGAAAGGGCTTTTTTGCTTTCCTAATAGTAACTTCAATTTGTCAAGTTTTCGTATGTCAGCATTTGTGCAGATTCATCATGGATAGCATATAGTAAGCTTGGGGGGGGGGTGAGTAAAAAGAGAAGCAGCTACCTTTTTACCTAACGCAGGAATTTGTGTTCTCCGCTACAGTAAAGAACTACTGAAATTAATGATATCAGACTTGGTATGGAACTAGAACTTTATTCAAAATGGACCCTTTTTAGGTCAAGCCTAGAGCAGCGCATGAGCTGTGCTCTGGCGAGACTTTAATAGGGTGTTCAGAAAATGTTACCACTGTGGCCTAGAGCTTGCGTCCATGTGGGCGGGCGCCTGAACACCCTATTAAAGTCCTACACCCTGCACACTTCTGGAAAAGCCCGACGGATCCTCGGGACGGTCTCCTTATGATACTGCGAGTTCTTAGAAAACCAGAAAGAAAAGCGCTGAAAGACATGCGCGACCCACGACTGAGAAAGTGAAAGTACATCTACAGAGATACCTTACGGGAGCGGGTGCGATAATTGCTTACAGATGGCGCCGCTGCTCGCTCCCGCAAGGCAAACGCTGCACATGCATGAGTGCCCATTGGAAACAATGTAGAACATGCACGAGTTTCCACAAAATTCCAGATCGATTTCAAGAGGCCCCTCCTAAGCAGCACTTACGCGCTGCGTAGGCGGGCCCTGAAAATCTTATGTTTCACCATATAAATTAACCTTACTTAGATTTTGTACGGCTCACTCTTCCCTCTGATCATTAGAAGGTGACACAATGCTGGCTTGATCTCTGATTTCTGACTTATTTACTGAGCTGACCAGTTCTTGTATTTCGTTATTTGCATTTTATTTCTGAGCTTCATGCTGTTATATGACAAATGACTAACTGACTAACACTATGCCATTGATTGTGCTTTCTGTAATGCCCTTAAACATTCAATAAACCTTCATGGCTTTCAGTTTTCATCATAATACTGGTCTGTCTTTATTGCGAAGCCTACTGTGATTTACATTTAATTCTGAAATTTTTATTTAAATGTTGACCAAGTCAGGTTGTGGAGTAACAAAATCCATAGCCGATTAACACCACTCCTGATTTATCAGTAGCTCTTAAGATTGAAAAAAGAGTTACAGTGCTACGTCACATCCATAGTACTTGTGAGACGTTACTGAGTACCTCAGAGTAATCATTGGTTCTTCGAGAGAGGAGGAAAATGAAGGAAGGGATCATAATGGTATGGGAAGGGAAGCCCATAACGTCATAACATATTTTGTATTTTTAGTTGTGTATTTCTCTTGGGCGCTTTAAAGGAACTAACATTCTCTTCCAAGACTTTTAGGTGGCCTCGGTTTTACTAAAATACAATGGAAGATTCGAAACATATTGCTGGTGAATATTGTTGTTGAATATCTTTATTCGGTAAAAATTGTTCACCATAAAAGAGTACATATACACAATAAAAGTACATTTCCCCCTCTAGAACAATGATAAAATATAGCAGTATAATGGTGAATATATGGAGAGTAGATGAGTGGACAGATTGACGGGAATTGGAACGTGGAGGTGATCAGGAACACAACTTTGGGAACATCAGGATGAATGTTTAGATGTTGAAACTCACTGCTGACACAGGATCATATTCTGGACTGCAGATTAGTGTAAGTGCACCTGCAAACAAGCACAACCAAAATCCTATGAATCAGCATAGATGCCGTTCTTATTCTGGAACTACAAATAGATGCTGTAATGAAACCCTCAACAAATTTGTTCAGAATCTTAAAATTGTTTTCTTTTCCCTACCGAGGCCCTCCCCACATACCATAGACCTGCTTGCACTGTCCCCCCTGGATTGCATAAATAAACTATAACTAAGAATCCAAAAATCACTCCTTAATAAATTGTAATGGGATCGAAACTTAGCACCCAGTCTGCTCCTCCACGTGAACCCTAGAAACCGCATCATGCCTGCCCTTTTGACCTTGCATTGGCTTTTAGTGTCTCTCTGAATTGTGTTCATAGCCCTTTGTGAGACACATCGAGCACTGTAGAGATAAAGACCAATATTAGTGCGACTCAAATTGGCAACTTAACCACCCTAACTAAAAATACTTTTAAAGCTGAAAGTGCCACATTTCAACCAGACCTTCCTATGAGGCCATTCCTTCTCAGTTCAAGCTTGAAGGGTTTGGACCCCCTCACCTATGCCTGTGCATTAGTTTGGAGATAACACAGAGTTTGAATTAAACTACATTCCACCATCATACCCACCGCACTTGTGATTGGTAACTAATCGGCCCTGCCCTTAAATACGAGTTGGCCAAGATGGACGCACTCTTGCCAAGCTCACCATTCTTTGGTGACATGTAGCAGACCATCAGGAATGTGGGTGCATAGTTATGTAATTTTTTTTTTCTCTTAGCGGGACAGGGTACCTCGCTGCCCGCTTGGGTTAAATGCTGCCTTCCGCCTTTGTCAGGCTCACGTCCCATCGCTTGGAGCCATACTGAGAAAAGCTGTCACCACCTACTCCTCTTCATCAGCTCACGCTATACTGAGTGGAGCCATTGTTGTCACACATTTGAAGTATGAAGGCCGCAATGGGTATCATGGTAGCTTAAACAGAACCGGGGTCTTTAGCGGGACAGCATACTGTGCTGCTCGCTTCAAACACTCCCTTTCTGAATATATCGCTAGCCCTTAAAGATTCAACTAGAACTGCTCCAAATGCAGGAATAGTGACATGGGTAGGATAGTGCTACACTCAGACACCATTGAACATAATGCACTAAGACTTACATATAAGACCTGATAAAGTACACGATGTTATCATTTGACACTGTCACCCTTCTAATCAAATGTATATAAATCTTTTTTTTAAATGCAGCCCTATGTGATAGGCAGCCTTTGAGCCTTGAGAGTGTATAAATGTGATATAGATTTTGGGTAAGAAATACACTGATCCCTTGTTTAAACACTAGTGTGGATTGTTGTGGTGTAGGTTCACTGTTTTGCTCACCGAATAACCCTTTTTGACAGCCTGTTGTTTGAATGCTTATTATTAAAGAAATATGCTTTCAGTTTTATCACTCCTTAAAGCAGTGGACCCCGTGATCGAAATACTATAGGCCATTTTTCTCCATCCTCTGACTTATTATGATGAGGCCAATATATATTTCTTGCACAGAACCTTTTGCAGGGTGACTTATAGTTGTCTTTGCTCCTGAAGAATGCCCCTGATTCTCGTTTGTGGTCCCTGAAGGGCAGAAACATGTCGACCCTAATACTATAGGGAGTATTTTTTCAAACTCTTGGTAATTCTGCTTTTTGATCCTGTCCACTTGAGACACCAGAATAAAATTGAGTTTTGCCTACCAGGAGACCGTTTTATCCCAATCACTCCCTTCCTATCTTTGCTATGAACAAGATGGCTCTCAGCATCTCACTTGAACACCCCTTTTGAGTGTTGTAGCCCATACCAGATGTGGTGCAGAAGTGAGGAGGGAACTCTATGATGAAGCATGTTACCAACAGGTGAGCGAGGGTTCTCGTCCTAAGAAAAGCATTCTCCCACAGACTTTTGGTTTTTTTACAAATGATTTCTCTTTTTTCTTTAACATATGCCAGATGTACGTCCGTGTGTTTCTATTTTCTAAGGAAATTATAAAAAATCTCACTTTTTGCGGGGCTTGCCTCTTACTTTTGAGCTGTAAGTTATACCCAAGCAACCTCCATTTAAACACATTAACTATGAAACTAATGAACCACAGAGCAAAATAGGTATGAGCTCAATAACTGTCCAATAAAATAAAGCTGCATGGAGCATAATCTAGCTCTGTAACAAACTCTTTAAACACTAGCAGTGCCATGTTTGGTATGACATCTGTACCATGTGTCAGAACTTCATGCGCCTCACCCATATCCTCCCACCAAGGTCCTCCTAATGCTTTTCTTTCCAGGCCTGTCTATGAACAGTCTTGACAGTTACAGTGCCACAAAGCACAATAATGGCAATGAATCTAAAATACAAACGTATGCCGTGGTGGACATTTCAGATTCTACTGGGACCTATTAAAATATTTTATTTTTTTCCATTAGACTTTATGACTAATAGAAATAATGTTTAGGAAACTGTAATGGTTAAATAGATTTGAGAGCACTTTTAACTTAGCATAACACATTTGTAACTGGTCAACTGGAACGTTCACCATAGAGAATGAAAACGTGGACAAGTTGAATGGTAATGTTTAGAGGTGGGCGTAATTCTTGTAATTCAGTGTATGTAATGCCGAAGAATTACCTAAGGATTCTTCAAGATTACTCTTGAATTGTGTGAGAAGAGCATTTCTGTGCTTAGCGTTATTTCATAGTTCTAAAAATGCCCACTCCCATCCAAAATGGACACGTAGATGCATTTTGCGCTAAGAAATAGCGTTAAATACAACATAACATGAATAGTGGGAGCTGCTCTCTCACTAGATGTGCTCTCAAGTTAGGATTTTTTCCCAATTTATTGCTGGCAATTAGCGTTACTGTTTTAGCGCAAATGCACCCTTGCATCCAAAACTGAGACAAGGATGTATTTTGCGGTAAGAAACAGTGCTAGATGCAGCAGAACATGAATACAGAGCGTGAGCTGCCACTCTCGCTCGCTAAATGTACTCTCGTAGGATTTCCACCTCAAATGACTCTTAATTACTTGAGGAGAAATCTCATAATTAGCAGTACTTCTTGTCAAACAGTAATGCCCCGGTTACTTACCGGTAATCTCCATTACTCCGAGTCCTTGTCTTCCTCGCCACAGTATATACATATGAGCCTCCGACTCCACACAGAATTCCAAGCATAAAAAACAGCGCTCTAGTCTCCCTCTCCCAAGATGGCCCCCAGTGGCTCCAGCCAATCCCATAAAGGGATACAGAGAAACCAACTCGACCTGAAAAACCAAGCCGCAGACATGAAGACACCACCAGGGCCGGGAGGGAAGGGAAACTATACTGTTGCGAGGAAAACAAGGACTCGGAGTAATGAAGATTACCGGTAAGTAACCGGGGCATTACCTCCTCGTCCGTCTTCCTCGCCACAGTATATACATATGAGCCAATACCAAAGCAATCGGCTTCATGTAAGGAAAACAGACCACACCATCAGTGCATCGAAAAACATAATTTAATATTCAGAGGCCCAACAACCAAAAAGGACAACCTCTCAAGCAACCCCCGCAGACAGAACAGAAGAGGCACGTGAAACGGAACCCCCACCCCCAATCTGAAGGCGGTAATGGGACATGAATGTATGAGGGGATGACCAAGTAGCAGCCCTGCAAACATCCTCCATGGACACCCCTTTGAAAGCAGCCCACGACACAGCAACAGACCGGGTGGACCGACCCTGAACAGGAAGGGAGGGGACCTCAGAAACAGAAGCATAAGCTAATAGAATGGCCTCTTTGATCCAACGACTGACCGTGGACAGCGAGGGTTTAAGGCCCTGACGCAAAAGACCAAAATTAACAAATAAATTGTCCACCTTACAAAAGGAAGACATGCGTGACAAATAAATCAATAAGGCACGACGAACATCCAAGAGGTACAAAAGGCAATCCTCATCCGAGGAATTATCAGGGCAAAGAACCGGAAGAATCACCTCCGCAGACCTGTGAAAATAAGAGTCCACCTTAGGCACAAATGTAGGATGAGGGCGCAAGACCACACGATCCGACAGAATGACCAAAAACGGGGCAGACCGCAGGAATGCCCCTAACTCCCCAATACGCCTGGCAGAAGCAATAGCCACAAGAAACGCGACCTTGAGCGTCAAAAACTTCAAGTCCACCGACTCCAATGGTTGGAAAGGAGTCAACTGCGAGGAACGCAGCACCAACGGAAGGTCCCAAGGAGGAGGACACAGGATAGGACAGGGACGTTGGAAAGAAAGAGACTTAAAAAGCTGTGTAACCAAGGGTGAGATCGAAACCAAAGGAAGAACATGGAACGCCCGAATGGTTGCCCATTGAGCCCGAAGAATGGCCAAGCCTAACACAAATCCATCATTCAGAAAATCCAGAATGCGAGTCGGATCCAAAGAATCCAATGACAGCTCACGACCAACACACCAAGAAGCAAAATTATCCCAATGCTTGGCGTAGGATTTAAGCGTAGAAGGCCTCCGGGACCGTTGAATGACCCCAGCCACAGTCACAGAACAACCCTCATGTATCAGAGAATCCCTCTCAAGAGCCAGGCCCGCACACCCAGGGAACGGAACACAGGCAGAGGAAGAAGAGGACCCAACAGAGGATCAGGCACGAACGGCAAGGTTCGCCCCGGAGACACAGCCAACTCCAACAGCAGGGGATACCAAGGGCGACGTTTCCAACCCGGAGCAATCAGAAGCACAAAGGATCCCTCCCTCTTGATTTTTAGCAAGACCGCCGGAATCAGCGGAACAGGGGGAAAGGCATATAACAGACCCTCCGGCCAAAGGAATGGCAGAGCGTCCACCCTCCAGGCATCCCGGCAAGGCATAATCGTGCAAAATTAGGGGATCTTGGTATCGCTCGAAGAAGCAAAGAGGTCCACAATCGAGGAGCCAAACATCCTCCGCAACCTCCTGAACATCAAATTCGTGATGGACAAAGACCCCATGGAAGGAAACACCCGGCTCAGACAATCCGCCACAGTGTTCTCCGGACCCGGCAGGTAAATGGCAGACAGGGACGCCAGGTGCACCTCCGCCCAACAACAAATCCGACGGCCGAGGCAACTGAGGGAACGAACCCTGCAACCCCCTTGATGGTTCACATAAGACATCACCACCTGATTGTCCATCCAGACTTGCACATGGTGACCCTGAAGGAGATCCGAGAAATCCAAAAGACCCAGAAGGACGGCCTTCAGCTCCTTGTAGTTGGAAGAACAAGGCAAAACCGACTGAGGCCAAACACCCTGAGTCGTCGAATCCCCCAGAGTAGCACCCCACCCCAGCAGGCTGGCATCGGTAGTGACCACCCGGGTGGAAACAACCAGAAAGGGGCGGCCCCTGGACAGATGACCCGCATCCAACCGCCAACCCAGGACCACCTGAACATCCTCCGACATCGGAATCAAAACATTCATATAGAGGGAACAGGGGTCCCAATGCGACAAAATGTGGGACACCACTGGGTACATGTGGAGGCGAGCCCACGGCACCGTCAACAAGGATGCCGACATCAGACCCTAAACCCTCAACCATAGGCTCACAGGATGAGAAGGCCCCAACAACAGGGCACGAACTGCAGACATCAGGGACAGAATCCGGGGAGGGGGTAGGAACACCATCCCCAACTGAGTCTTGAAAAGAGCCCCAATGAAAGTCAATTCATGCGCAGGAACCAGGGAGGGCTTTGGCACATTCACGAGGAACCCGTGATGCTCCAGGACATGGCACACTCTCTGGACATGCAACTCCGCCTTAGAAAGAGAAGAAGCAGAAATTAAAATGTCGTCCAGATAAGGAAAAACACTAATGCCCTCCCCATGCAAATGTCCAATAAGAGGAGCCAGAGCCTTAGTAAAGATCCTGGGAGAAGAGCAGAGTCCAAAAGGCAATACCTGGAACTGGTAATCGCGACTCAGGACGCAAAACCGGAGAAACTGCTGAGAGTCGGGATGAACAGGCACATGCAGATAAGCATCTCTCAAGTCCAAGAACGCCAGGAAATCGCCCTGAGACACCAGAGGAAGGATCAACTGTAGTGAAACCATTTTGAATTTCTGGCGAGGGATGAAAGTATTGACCCGCTTCAGGTCCATCACAGGTCGAAGATCCCCGGTGCGTTTGGACACTAGAAATAGGATGGAATACATGCCTAACCCCAACTGATCGCTGGGCACAGGAATCACTGCATTTTTGGTCACTAGGGAATCAATGCCTTCCAAAAGTGCAAACCGCCTTAGAGGGTCTCTGGGACAAGGCGTGGATCTGAAACAGTCTGGGGGAGTCCGGGTAAACCCAAGAAGTACACCCTCTGAAACCACTTGAAGAACCCATTGGTCTGACAGTCTCTCGCCAAGAGTCCATGAAGCAAGTGAGGCGACCCCCAACCGGACCTACACCAGGAGCGATCCAGTCATGACTTGGAAGCGAGAGTGGAGGAGGTAGAACCACCAGAGAACCGGGACTTATAAAAGAAAGGAGCACCCCAGCCACGCCCCCTACCACGAAAGGGCTGACCAGCACGGCCCCTCCGAGAATGACCAAAAGCTCGCTGCGAACCAAAGGCACGGAAGCGACCAGTACGTTCAGGAGCAAGGAGCTTACGGTCCTCCGCCGTTTTCTTCACCATGTCATCCAAAGGAGGACCAAAACACTTAACACCCGAAAAAGGGATCTTCATCAGGAGATTTTTCTGTGCAGCATCCGCTTTCCACGATCAAAGCGACAACTGACGCCTCGCAGCCACAGACGACCCAGCCGCTGAAGCCGCCGCCCCCAACGAATCAAAGGAAACATCAGATAGCAGGCGCACCTGTTGTTCCATCATCGCCAGAGTAGAAGAAATATCTTCCCCTTGATCCAACAATTCAGCGACAGATTGAAAATCTTTCAGTAAAGATTGGATCGCGTAAGATGAATATGCGGCAGCCCGGATAGAAAAATTTGCAGCCGCAAAAGTGCGCCTCACCGCACTATCCACCTTACGGTCAACCGGGTCAGCAGGAGAAGAATCCTCCGAAAAAACAACCCCATGAGAAGACATGCTGGCCATCAAAGAATCCACCTTCACCGAGGAAGGGTACTTCACAGCAAAATCCTGCAGTGGGTACCTTTTACTCAAAAAACACGGAAAGGAACCCTTGTCCACTTCCTTCCATTCATTATCCAAGACTTTCAAAACAGAAGAATGTAAAGGCAATGTATCAGGCTCAGGACGCTGATATTGCGAAAACAAATCGTCTTCCAGAGGCACCACAGAGGCAGGAAACACCAAGTTCTCGCGAATGTGACCCAGCACCTCCTTCAGGTCGGCACCTTGCACAAAGCGGCCCCGGACATCAATGTCCTCTTCAGCGTCAGAATCAGCAGCATCAGCACCATCAACTTTCGCCCTTTTATCAGGAGGAACAGGCACCTGACCCTGTAAAGCAGGAGCCACAGCAGAATTAATCATCTGCTGCAAAAATTCCAAAGAAGGAATTCCACCCCAGAACCAGAAGCCCCTTCCAAGGAACCAGGAGCAGGAACATTCAGAGAATCGCGCTCCATCACAGCCACACACGAGGGATGAGTGGAACAAACACAGGCAATGAAAGAGACATCACGCCCGGTATAAAAAGGACCCAAGGTTGCTAGGCAACCAAAAAACCAGCCATTGGCATTTTCAAAATACCATAAATGCCGTATGTAGAGCCGCGTGCACGCGCAATGCAGCCACAGACCGTCGCGGGAGCAGAAGCAACGGAGACCCGAAGGCGCTCCCTCGACATCGAGTGAAAAAATGCACAGAGACGGCAGCGGTCAAGAACGCCATAGGGAGCCTCCGGTCCCCACAACAAGCACATCCGGCCCTGGAAACAGGTAGGCAAGAGACCGGGAGCCTCCGGCCCCCACAGCAAGGGCACCCGGCCGTGCTACGTCCGCTGAGCATGACGCGCGGCCAGGAAGGAAAACACACTTCCCAAACAACCGGCAAAGCAGGACTCCAGGCGTCCTGTACGTCATAAAACAATGACCAAAACCGAAAAGAACAAAACGCCACGAAAGTCCGCTAAGCAGGACTAGAGACGTGGAGGCAGAAGAAGGGGGAAAAGAAACATCAAAATATAACACCCCTTTAAACTACTTCCCCCAAACTTAATACCCAGGGCATAAGGGGACCCCAGCCCCACTCACCTGACCAGCAGGAAACACATCACTTGGAGAAGTGCAGAAAAAAAGAACAGGTCGAGTTGGTTTCTCGGTATCCCTTTATGGCAGTGGTTCCCAAACTTTTTTGACCCGTGGCTCCCTTGATCTAATTGGCAGTTGGCCGTGGCTCCCCCCCATTTTTTTACCGGTGGACGGGTGGGTGGGGATGTAAGCCCGACCTCGGGAGTACTTCCTGTTGTTTTGCCTGCTTCCGTTGTGCCCTCAGACTACCCTTCTGTCCGTGCCTGCCCCCATATCCCTGACTACCCCTTCTGTCCATACCTGCCCCCGTGCACTCTGACTGCCCCCTCTGTCCATGCCAGCCCCCGCGCCCTCAGACTGCCCCTTCTGTGCATGCCTCCTTTCTTCGTGCACTCAGTCTGCTCCTTGTATCCATGACTGCTCCATTTGTACCCCTGATTGACCCGTCTGGCAATGCCTGCTCCCACTGTGCTTTCAGACTTCCCCTTCTGTCCATCCCAGCCCCCTTCATGCTCTCAGACTACCTCGTATGTCCATGCCTTTCCTCCATGCCTTCTCCCTTTGTGCGTTGAGACTGCCCCTTTCCTCCATGCCTGCTCCCTTCGTGCCCTAAGACTGCCCCTTTCCTCCATGTCTACTCCCTTCGTGCCCTCAGACTGCCCCTTTCCTCCATGCCTGCTCCCTTTGTGCCCTTAGACTGCCCCTTTCCTCCATGCCTGCTCCCTTCGTGCCCTGAGACTGCCCCTTTCCTCCATGCCTGCTCCCTTTATGCCCTGAGACTGCCCCTTTCCTCCATGCCTGCTCCCTTTGTGCCCTGAGACTGCACCTTTCCTCCATGCCTGCTCCCTTTGTGCCCTGAGACTGCCCCTTTCCTCCATGCCTGCTCCCTTCGTGCCCTGAGACCGCCCCTTTCCTCCATGTCTGCTCCCTTCGTGTTTGTGCCCTCTATCCATTATTCCATGCCTGTTGTCTTTGTGCCCTCAGACTCAGGTGCGCAACACCCATTGGACTCACAGGGCTTCAGCCCCCGACATCGTCCCCCCCTTCCCCGGGTGTCAATCTGTGAAGCTGGCAGCTTAGAAACTGGATATGGACTGTGCCAAGTTTTTCATGGGGCTGGGATCCATTTGGGTGGGAAGAGGAGGGAGCTATGACAGAAGGCATTTAGTGTCGGGCTGTGTTTTACAGATTTGGCGTGTTTGAATGGGGTTGACATCATGTCTGCTATTCAGCAGGAAGGGATGCGATCGGTCAAACCCCAGGAGACGATGTCCTTTTCGAATTTGATCCCTGAAATAGGTGTGATTCAGTTCAGCGAGGGTGTACGGTGCCTCCTGCACCCCTGCAGTCCAGTCCGTCCACTCCAAGGATATTTCAATGTCACTGCTTTAACAGTGTTAGAGGGCACCCTGCTGTGGTCTGTGCTTCTGATATAGGAGCAGACAGGTGAGAGGCGCCAGTTAAGCTAATATAGAGGTTGTGGAGAACGGAGACCTACCAGCACAGGGGGGAAATGACCCTGGGATGAGAGGAGCAACTGCAGTATCAGATGGGGTGGGAAGGGTAACTGCGATGCCAAGGAAAGAGGCACCTGGCAGGTGTACCCAGAAGGGACTTCAACGTTGGCCACACAAAGGAGAGAGGGACGTGTTGGAGGTTAGAAAAGCTGAGTTACGTTAATACTGGTGTGGGATGAAAGCCCCAAACCCGGTGTGAAATATGCATTAAAAAAAATCAGATGAGGGGCTTTAAGATGACCTGTGAAAAGAAACAGGAAGGATACCTTGGACTAAAACCTGCATTTTGTCGCTGAGCTGGTGGGGTTGGCATGCTGGTTTGTGTGCTGTTGCACAAGAAAGGAACAATCACTGTGACATTGGCGAGGAGCAACAAGGCCCCTTGCTCCCCTCCCCCCCCCCTCCGCCTCCCATTCGTGTGTGGTAGCCCAGGATGAGACAGCATCCCGGGTGCACACAAAGCCGCACCCGAACGGTTCCCGGTCTTTAAAAGACCATTTGCGTGCTAATGAGGCCTTGCTGTTTTTTCACCCTGTCTAAGAGCCCCTGCAGCTCCACTCTGCATGTTGCCCACATCGTGCTGCGGCGCCCCTGGCAAGTCATAACGGCGCACCAGGGCGCCGCGGCGCACAGTTTGGGAACCACAGCTTTATGGGATTGGCTGGAGCCACTGGGGGCCATCTTGGAGGAGGGAGAGGGAGACTAGAGCGCTGTTTTTTATGCTTGGAGTTCTGTGTGGGGCCGGAGGCTCATATGTATATACTGTGGCGAGGAAGACGGATGAGGAGGTCATGTTGAATTACCGAAATTACTATTACTCCGGCGTAATCGAAATTCTGCTGAGGCCTAGTTATGTAGGGGTGTGGAAGAAAACATGGAGAGGGGAGTTGTGAACATGGAACACCGTGAATAGATAATTGGATGGGGTGAGTGGGACCATAGAGTTGATGATGACAGGGGATAAGGAAGAGAACAATGTATACCTGGGGGTTGAGTTTTGTGGAGCACCGAGTGAATAAATGGGAACATGGAAGAAGGCGAATGGGGTGGGTTACTGGGAGCACCAGGCAAATAAGAGCCCAAATACTAATTACTTTTATTGTATTCAGAGTTCTTGCTATAGCATCATACCATGCCCACAGGAGAGCTTCATCATGCTTTATGTAGTAATAGCAACTTTCAATATACATTAACCAGCAAACATGGAACAACATAATGCATGGCCATGTATGTTATCTTACATGCCCATCGATGGATTACATCCGGAATTGTTTAAGAGCCAGGGTGCATATATAAAAGGAAAGTTAAAGACAACTAGATCAGATTTTGCAGGAAATCCGAGTGGCAAGTCGACTAACTTGCCACTCAGACTAACTACGTGGGAATGAGAATAGTTTAATAACTATAAAGGAATGGGAGCACGTGGTTTTGGAAGCACAGGGTCTTGGGGGAAATTAATGTGAAATTACATGAACAAACGAACATGATATGGCCTGAAAGAACGGGACATTTTTGAGAACTGGGTTAATGGATCATGGAGAGATTTATATGGTCTACAGAGGTACGGGGTGAATTCGAACAGGGCCGGGGACAGGACACTGGGTTTGGGCACAGTCATCTCATTTCTTCCCAATGAGCTGAAATGTTTTGCCGCGGAGTCAGCCTGTAATGGCTTCTGTTTGCAGCAGCTTCATATAGTGGGAACTCGACCCGAAGGTATCAGAGAGCGTTACATGAGCACCATGTTTTGGGAGGCGCGGGGAACTCCAAGTGTTGATTTGCCCAGAATCACAGGATGCATGAGCCTCCAGGCAGACTCGAACCTGGTTCCCCAGCTCCAAAGTCGGCCGCTCTAACCGTTAAGCCACATCCTCTTTATCAAGTTAGCGACGTACATATAATCATTGGGGGTTGGGTCACCGGTGAAAGACCGTGCTAAACGCCCCAGTCAGATCAGATGTCCCTCTCACATTTGCGAAGTTATCTCCACGGGCGAAAAGAGTCAAGACATGGGCAGCTCGGGGAGCCAGCGGCAGCCAATACTCGATGTTTTGTTCACATTGCCGCAGAATGCGCAAGACAATCATTCTGGTGACCCCCCCTGCCTGCGGGTTGATACCAAGTCACGTCTGACGGCCTGGAGCTAAGGAAGGAGGCTCGCAGTCTCACACTTTTGTGTGCATCTGGAGGCTGCACAATCTATGTTCGTTTATTGTTTAAATTACCCATTCCGACACAGGAGAGGGATCAGTGCTTGACCCCGGGGAGGCAGACACATTGTTTTAGTCTATTTGTTTTTTTCCCCTCTTTGAGAGGGGGTGGTGAGAAGCTCCGGTTCAACAAATGTTTCTGATGCAGCGCCCCTGTTCTAACCGGTTTTAGGTTTAGTGCACCTCCCCCCTAACTTTTCTTGGGAGGTGGGGGGTGTCTATGGGAATGCAGTGCGACTGTAGCTTCGGCACGTAGCAGAAAGGAAGGAGACAAACAAGTCGGCTCTTGTGGGAGGCTCTGAGCACTTTAACCCGCCCCTGATCGACACCAACCCCGCCCACTCCCTTCCCCTCCCCTCCATGCAAAGCTCGCGCAGGCTTGCATCAGTCAGTGCTGCTGTGACAAATGCTACTGACCGCGGTCACCCCGCGTAAGGTGCTGCCTAATTTCATCAGACGGGAACGGATAGGTTTGGACTCGCGTCCGGGACACTGCCTGCGGCCGTATCACGAGTGGATTATGCGTTAAAACACGTAGCGCAACACAACACCGCATTATATGCGCGTGACATCTTTGCAAAGAATGGGCGTGCGGGTGATGTCGCTGGCTTATGTATAACAATCACATAAATTAAGTGGATGCGTGAACTTGTTTTCTACTGCTCTATGGGCCAAGTAGAAAGAAATGTAGTTACCTCAGATGGTACTGTATATAAACGTTGTGCTTAAGACCCCTTTGTGCATCGTTGTCTGTTTTCTATGTTTATGCGCACCACCAGTTACATTATTCTGTGCACCTTGGTTCTATTAAAAACTGCAGTGCTGCTTGTGTTTATGGAATGTTCCAGTTGTTAAACTCGTGTAGCCCTAAGCAATGTGCACAGACCAGTGGTTGTAAAAATTACACTCTGCAGCGAAACAAAATAATATGTATGGGGGCACAGAGTGACGTGCAAAGGTGAGGGTTTGCAGGGGTGGACGCAGAGGACACACATGGTGCTGTGTGCCAGGGCAGCACACGGTGATGCACACCTAACAAAAGCCTTGGGTGCTGTGACTCATTTGAGCGCTGTGTGTTGTGTATTGGTATATAGGATTGAGTGTTGGGCATCAGGGGAATAATGAGGCCAACCCAGCTTCGTTTTCGTTGGCTAAAGCAGGCATGTTGCAGGGCTTGGAAAGGCAGGTCTGACTTATCTCATGAAGGCAATTGCTAAATGCTTTTACTCATTTATTTTAATAGTTTTATATAGCACTAGCTTGACCGATAGGTATCAGAGCGCTTTACATACATACTGTAAAAACAGAAGGAAATTGCATTACATAGTAGGAAGGCGGTAAGGAAGCAAAACGGAGATAAAACATACAACTTGAAAAATAAGTAAACTGCAGGGGAGGGAGAGAAAACAAACGAAGGTGGCTAACACAGTCAAGTCACCAACTATCCTTGAATGTAAAGAGAGAGAGAGGCGTCAGCTCAGATTTTGAAGTCTAGGTTAGTTGACTTTGGTCAGGAAAGTATTTGTTAAGGAGATGGAGTTTCAGGTCCCTTTTGAAACAGGAGAGGGAGGGGTTGCATCTGAGGACTCTAGGGAGAGTGTTCCACATCCTGGGTGCGTTGCCAGAAAACGATCGGTACTGAGTGGTTTTCTTTTTCATTTTTGGAGGAATAAGAAGGAGTGAGTTGGAGCTTCTCAGAGTTCTGGTTTGTCCTGCTCTTACCAGTTTGTTGTTGTTCAGGTAGTTGGGGGCCGGAGAGTGAAGGGTTTTGTGTGTGATGCAGGCCAGCTTGTAAATACACCTCCCTTCCATGGGAAGCCAGTTGAGGGAGTTGAGAGCTGGAGTGATTTGTTCAAATCTTTTTACTCCAGATACAAGTCGAGCGGCCAAGTTCAACACTGCCCTTAGCGGGTCTAGTTGAGCTTTTGAAGTCCCTGTTAGGATGGCGTTCCCATAGTCTATTTTAGAGAGAACTAGGGATTGAACTACTGTCTTTAGGTCATCATGGGAAATAAATGGTTTGAATTCCTTAAGGTGTTTAAGTGAAAAAAGCGCACTTTTTGCAAAGTTTTTCATGTGGGCCTCCATTGATAAGTTGTTGTCAAGGGTGATGCCTAGAGACTTAACTGAGTCGGATAGGACGAGGGGGCAGTTTAGGGCATTCAGATTCTGAGCCACTCTTGGATTGGACGGTGGTTACTTTTTGGAGAGAATAGAATTAGTTCTGTTTTATCTGGTTTGAGCTTTAAGTGGTTAGTGTTGAACCAAGTTTGGATCTCGATTAGAGTGACATTAAAGTGCTGGATGTCGCTGGGTGTCTTGATTTTGAAATAGATTTGGGTGTCATCCGCGTAAAGGTGGTAATTCACTCCAGCTTTTTTCAAGATGATTGTGAGGGTCTCCATGAGAGATTGAAGAGGGACCGGGAGCTGATCGAGCCTTGCGGGACCCCAAGTGTGACTTTTGTTGGGTTCGAGAGACAGGAGTTGATTTTAATTTGTTGCAAGCGGTGTTGAAGGAAGGGGGTGAACCATTTTAGTACAGTGCCATTAATGCCGGAGCGCTTCATCAAGGTCTCCAGAAGAGCTGGATGATTTACTGTGTCGAATGCCGCAGCTAGGTCAATAAGGATGAGTAGGCAGGCATCCCCTTCATCTAAAGCCTTGTGAATATCGTCAGAGCTACAGCCTTTCCTGAATTCTGATTGAAAGGTTTCAAGGAGGTTGAACTCATCAATGTGTTTGTTGAGTTGGTGGAGAATACTAGAAGGTGGAGGTGATGCCTCGATCTCCATGTGCATGGCCCTGGTTCCTTAATGTTGGGCAACGTCGATGAAAAAATCGGTGCCTAAGGACGATACATCAAAAATCCAGACCCTCTGCGTCAATTCCACAGCGATGAAGTAGGTGCTGCGTTGGAGTTGGAGCGGTGCGTCATGCTCTTCGGTGATGCTATGCTCGAAACTCATGCTGCAGCGGTTTTTCTTCTGTTAGGGCACTGGTTGCGGCCACCCCTCCCAGTTCCCCTGACAGCAGGGGCAACTCGTTTCCCAGATTGCACTCTGTGTGCATCTGGGGACTAACTATTTCCCTCCTCTGGGCCACCTTCCCACCTCATTCTAGGAACACAAGGGCCATAGGGTAGAAGAAGCCCTGCCCATGGGCTGGCGTTACCCTACACATCTGGTCAGTGTACTGTTCTGGAGGAACTAGCTTTTGTAGCACCATGGTGTGGCTAGCTCCAATGTCTCAGAACACTGTCCCATTCACTATCACCTGCTGGAAGTGACGAATCGAAGCCTCAGGGATCACTAACTTTCCCCTGAGTTCACTTCCCAACAAAGGGACATCATGACATGGTCTACGACCTGCCCCTGTGGACTACCCTCCCCTAAGGCCACCTTGGCCACCCCTGTAGTGGTACCACAAATAGGTGGTTATTTTGGACAGACAGGTTCACCTGCTTGTGTCCTAACTGGAAACACTCAAAGCAGCTGGGTTGGAAATGGGGTGCCTGGAGCCACCGCCCACCAGAACCTCCTTCCTGTTTCTCAGAAGGGGCTTGGGACCCTTTTCCTTCCCCCTTACCCTGGGACCTTTCTGTGTCTCCCTTGACCTCCCCCTGACTCTGCCTGGGGGAGCCTGAACCACCCTTCTTGGCTGGTTCTCCCACATGTAATCTCTTGTGGACCCAGATACTCACCTAGTGGTACGCTTCCTGAGCAAGTTTCCTGGGGTCAGTAAGCTTGCTGTCCATCAAGTGCTGATGTAGCTCTGGAAAACACAGACTAGACAAGTGCACCCACACAATCAGATTGTACAGCCGCTTGTAATCTCTTACCTCACCGCCCTTCACACAACCATCCAATGCTCTGCAAAAATAATCTGCACATTCAAGTCATGTCTGGGGATCAGGTTTCTTGCTCTGCCTAAACTGATCCCTGTACTTATCTGGGGAAGACCATACCGGGTAAGAATGGTGTCCTTCATTTCAGTGTAGGTGAGTTCATTTGCCTTCTCTAAGGCCAACAATGTGTCCTCCATGCATGCTCTGTACCTCCAGCTCCACACCCTCATGCTCATCCTAAGTATGCACACCAGCCTTCTTTGCTGTCGATCAGGCCCTCATCGCCTTTTGCAGCTCCTCTTAGTGAGGCCTTAAACAAGACATTGGAGCTCCTTGCAGAACGTTTTGAGCTGAGGAACTATATAGGTTTCCCACCTCTAACTACAGCTTTAACTGCTGGCTCACCAGTCTGAGACATGATTGTGGATCAAAAACTCAAGAGCTGCAGAAAAGAGAAAAATCAAAACAGTATGGGCCCAATTGACAGAACTAATTTTATGACAAAATCCTAAACTTACTACTTTGGGTATTCACAGAATGCACTTGCTACTTTTGGTATTCACAGAATGGATTTACGACTACTAACTTTACGTCTGCACTCGGGCCGTAGATTCCGGCCCGGAGGCGGAGATTCTGGCCTGGAGGCGGAGCTTCTGGCCCAGAGGTTGGACTTCCAGCCCAGAGGCGGAGCTTTCAGCCATAGCTAAATCTCCGCCACCGGCCGAAATCCCCAACTCCGGACCAAAAGCACCGCCTCCGGGACGGAAGCTCCGGCCCGAGTGCGGACGTAAAGTTAGTAGTCGTTAATCCATTCTGGGAATACCAAAAGTAGTAAGTGCATTCTGTGAATACCAAATGTAGTAAGTTTAGGATTTTGTCTTAAGTTAATTCTGTGAATCGGGCCCACAGTGGTTGCAAAGTGGTCTGCGTTATGGAGTAGTGTACACCAATCACTGTATGTAAAGTATAAACACAGGTCCTATCCACACCGCTGACCACCAATGTTAGAAATGGGGTCTCTAGTTGGCAGTGGTTTGCACCCTTCCCGGTAGGGACTCTCACTCTAGTCAGGGAAAGGGAGTCACACAGCTAAGATAACCCTTGCTCACCCCTAGGTAGCTTGGCACGAGCAGTCAGTCTTATCTCAGAGGCAATGTGGAAAGCATTTGTGCATACCCACACAGTAACACAGTGAAAACACCACAAAATGAGTCGACACCACTTTAGAAAAATAGCCAATATTTATCTGAATAAAACAAGACCAAAATCAAAAAACTCCTTACTGCTATGCAGGGGAGGTGATTTGTCGGTTCCTTACTGTAAGGGGAGGTGATGTGTCGATCTCCGGACACAGCCTCAGTTCCTTACTGCTGGGCAACATTGATGAAGAAATCAGCACCCAGGGACGATGCGCAGAAAATCCAGACGCTCTGTGTCGATTCCACAGAGATGAAGCAGGCGTTGCGTCGAAGTTGGAGCGGTGTGTCACGGACTACAGTGATACGATGCTCGAACCTCTAGCTGCGGCGGTTCTTCATGCGCACTGCAACGGAAACCTGGGGCCTGATATTTGGGCTCTTGTTGTTGGAACAATCTGGTCTGCAGGCCCATCAGTACCATTTGATTTAAAGGCCCTTGGCACATCTGGTGCACTTTACTAGGGACTTACTAGTAAAGCACATATGCTGGTCATGGATAAACCAATCACCAATACCATTTACACAGGGAACACTTGCACTTTAGCACTGGTCAGCAGTGGTAAAGTGTCCATAACTAAATCCTGGAGAAAGAAAGTCAGAAAAATAAAATACAGAGGGAGGCAAGAGTTTTGGGAATAACCCTCCATAAGGGCCAGGGGCAACCGTAAATATATATACACACACCCACCCATATGTTGTGCATAAATATACATAGTAGGTTACCTATTTTTTGTTTTTTTATTAAATTCCATATATGTGTATAAACCTATAAATTGAAAAATATACCCATACAGACACACATGTATTTAGACAGCCTTGTCTACATGCCCAGACATACACATATTTGTCCTATTTGAATATATATGCAGTGATATTTTTAATATCTAAGACTATTGTTATCCCCTAAGAGAAAGCATAGAAAACCATATGCAAAGATAAAGATACTTAACCTATACTCATATTTACATACTCTGAAATAAGTTTCATCGTACAAAGAAGAAACCCCCCACTCATGTGTATATATGTATTATCTACATACTAAGACATATAGATTCATGTAATGACTATCCATTCAATTATTGTCATATAGATAACAGCTGTTTATTTAAGTTTTTATTTTTTTTCCAGAGTGTATAATTCATATATCTTTTTACAATGCATAATCTCAAGTACATACAAACATCTACATGCACATAGGCATATTTACATCTCTAGACATTTGTGTACATGCAATCCATGTATGAACATGCATGCATTCTCCAAATCATATATAGATAGATATCCACGTCCTTCATACAGCGTCTGTGTTGATCACCAGGAGTAAGAACCCGTTTAGTTATAAATCCAAACTGTGCCTTTGGGGATTGCCTCGAAAAACACTTGCTAGCACTCCAGGAAGTCTGCTGAAACTTTTAATGAATAGCAATATATAGACCTGCCCATACACATGTATGCAAGTACATCCCTATACAAAACCTAAACCTATATTGATGCACACATGCATATGCATTCAAGTTGATGTGAGGGCTAAGTATATGAATGTTCACATCTACATAACACATGTAATTTGTAATTTTTATTATCATTATTAAAAATATATTTTTTAGATATTTCTACACACCCACACATACATACAGATGCATGTGCATACACACACACTAATGGTGCCATCCTTATACAAAGTGCACACACACATATACCTACACATATGTACATATCGTTTACAATATCTCTGTTCATAGGCATATATAAATGAATAAAGTGTAATTTATGCATTATTATATACATTGCAGAGATATTTTATTAATTAATTGTTTTAATGTTATTCATACTATTGTTGTATATTAGTGTGTTGCCAGCTCTTCGCTAGTCTTCTGAAACGGAGATGGTTCTCATTGGATCTTATTTTAGGGACTGAAAATTTCAATAGTTCAGATACTTATACAAGAAATATGTTCCACTCTTGTTTTTTTCTTGTATGCTGGGTTTTTGAGAAGGGGTGCCAGGCTAGAGTGTATGTTTTGCTCATTTTGAGAAGTAGTCCCTTGCCCTTCATTTTCTTGTAAGTGATACAAAGCAGCTTTAAGAAGGATTTTCTGACAACTGGTAACTACTGGAGGGCCTTCAGTGCTGGGAGAAATGGGCTTTTGGTTTTACACGAAGGAGTAGTCTGGCAGCAGTATCTTGACTTAACTGTAATCTTCTCATGGTTTATAAAGGTGATCCCTTTATACACCCATTAGTATAATCCATTTTTGATAGAAGATTGTTGCCTGGACCTTGTGAGGAAGATCTAGGTATGGGAAGGTGCATCACAGCGTTTTCATGGTAGGAGAGGTTGACCTGTATAGCTTATTGACTTGGGCATTCATGGACAGCTTGGAGTCCATGGTAATTCCAAGGTTTGTTGTCTCCTTGGTTATTTTTGGTTGTAGCATAAGATCATCAGGCCAGGCACAGACAGGGTCATAGATTTTCCAATCACCCCAGGTGAGTATTTCAGTATTGGGGGCTTTTAATTTGAGGTGGCTCCATGTTTTCCACTGGTCGATGGCCCAGAGACAGCTGAAGATTTTGTAGTTTCAAATGTCCTCGGGGCATTCTAATTTAAGATCAATCTGTGTGTCCTCAACATATTTTTAGCAGGGGAACTCAAAAACATTGATTGGTTCTGGTAAGAATTTTTATATATGTGTTGAAAAGGAGAGGTGGGATGACAAAGCCTTGAGGGATACCTGCTTTTATGCTGTGGGGTTTTGATGAGAATGGAGGAGTATGGATCACATTTGTTCTAATATGTAGGTAAGATGAGATCTAAGTGAGAGCAGTACCATCTATGGCAGTTTCCTTAAGTCTTAGGATTAGTGTCATGATCGACTGCGTCGAAGGTCGTTGAAAGACCCAATGAAAGTAGTGTAGCAACCTCATTCCGGTCTACTGTTATTTTTAACGTTGTTCCAGATGGCGATTAAGTGCCTCTTCCTGGACAAAATCCTGTTTGGAAGTTGGAGAGTACAGTTTTGTTTTTCAATGAATTCTGACATCTGGGTGAAGGCTGCTCTTCCTATTCTATTTCATTCCTCTTTTCTTGTTTAGGAATGGTCAATTTCCTATATGTCTGTATTGTTGGAGTCTTGAGGGTCCCGGTTTGTTTTCTTTAATATGGGTGTATATATGCTGTGTTTAAATTTTCTGGAAAAAGTTCTGTAGATAAGGAGGTGTGCATCAATGTTCTGACTGGAATGGCCACCAACATTGGAAGCTGTATGTTTTTGAAGTTTTGTGGGGAACCAGGTACAGAGGTGCAGCTGGCTGGCCTACTAGCTTTATCAGGATCATGAAATTTAGTTGGAAGAGTTGTTGGAAATGAGTTAGTGCTGTTGTTATTTTTGTCTATTAAGCATGAATCCAACATGTCTGCTTTAGTTGTGTAATGAGTTGCCAGTTTGTGACAGAATTCTTAAGAAAGGGGATAGTCAAGTCAAATTCTTTATTTCCAAGAAATACATTCTTACAGAAATGTAGCATAATTTTCCAAATCATTGATACAGTACATTTAGAAAAGGGGTAGATTCCATTGGGTCATTTATCATTGTGAAATTTAGAGTATTTTAAAAATTCTTTAGTGGGGGCATTGTGCGTTTTGTGCGTTATGAATTCTGCTTGAGTAATAGCTTTTTACATCTTTTCTTACTGTAGACCTGTACAATGTATTATGTATAGGTGTATTTTGTCTTGAGGGTTGTTTGTTTGTTTGTTTAGAGCCAGTTCCATTGAAGCTTTGTGATTTCTTGTTTTAGCTTTATAGGTCTCGGCTAAGACTGCACGTGCTGTCGCTTGATATATCTTTTGTTTTCTTTAGAGCGGGCTTGGAGCCCACCCATTACTTACCATTGGTTGGCTTCATTGTCACTCTTATTTCCTTGTTTCCTTTTGGTCAGCTGCTGTAGTCTTCTTTCCTCTTCGTGTGTTTGTCTCTCTCTTGCAGCATGGACATATTACCAGTGTGTTTATTTTCAAGTGGCTCGTTCAAGTACTTCTGCCTCCTTGTGTTCCTTCCCTATCTGTGTTGGCTTGCCCCTGCCCGCCCTCCTACCTCCTGCTGTCTGTGAAGTTGCAGTTTTGCTATGTGACAGCCTGTAAGCTCTCTCCACACTAATTGGACCTGTGTTTGTTGCAACAGGCACTGCACCAGAGGCAATCAGGTGTCTGTATGTTGATTCAAAATGCTAGGAGAGAGTAGGGTAGCACAAGTTGTGCATGTTCAAATCTAAACAATTAAATAAGGAAAGAATGAGAGGCCCGATAGAAGGCATAAGGGGTTTTCCTCTATCAACCCTTATTAAGAGTCAGATGGCTCATGTTGGCGATTTAGTGCCTTACTCATATAATTAACATAACAGAAGATGGCCCCTTGCAAAACAGAATATCACCAGGTATCAAAACTTGTAGTACATAATATCACAGCATGGTATAAAATTACGTATTGCATAAGATTTGATAGAATAATATATACCATGCCACACAGTAAAGTACCATTGCTTGACATAGCAGAACAAACCAGAGAATACCATATTATAACATACCATGGTATAGCAAGGCCTGTGGTATCCTAATATATGGTGATGTTTTAATTTCATATATTAAAATGTTTGCATTAGTACAACTTTAACACACAAAAAGCTTAACACTGTCTAAAAAAGGATATGCTCATTTACGTTCTGATTGACCATAGCTAATGTAGGCTTGCATTTTGAAATGGCTAATGTTGGTTGCCATCTTGCTTTGAGGCACGGAAAAAAACATTTCTATGCAAAGCTGAAGTCCTAATTATCAAATGCAATGTTCTTTTGCCTTTCTTCACATGAGAAGAAATGTTTTCTTTTCTTTGTGATAATCACGTAATGTTTTAATGAGTAGCGCATTAACAAAGACACCTGCAGAGTGGACCCTGTATACAGGGCCGGCTTTAGCGCTGGTGGCGCCCTGTGCTACAATGTTTGCTGGTGCCCCCCCACAGACTCCCTCACTACTACCCTTTAACAGTGCCACCTCAAGTCTCCATAACCACTCTCTCCCAGGTGTATTTAATTAGTTATTTACTACCTCCTGTACCAGTGTAGGGTTACCCAGAATTTAAAACATAACCTCATGGTTGAGGGTTAAAATTAATAATAGGATTTTTTTCTTTCACCGAAATGAACCCTTTTTGAAACATTAGAATATGAAAGATGGAGGAAAACATCACAATGCTCCAATCTTTACCTTGCAGTTTGTATGCAGCTCCTTGATGACAGTTTTTAACTCACTGATCTGTTAGGATTCTAACATCTACACTGCTAGTAAATAAAGGATCTCTCTGACAAAAGCACTGGCCTATTTAAACTATATGTACTTTGTGATCTGCATGGTACACATTTTTTGTAGCAGGCACATTAACCGGCTGTGCTACCATAAAATGAGTTAAAACTTCCTCTTGACAAAACTCCTTCTCTCCAAGAAAAACATTATTCACTGTGTTATTTTTGTATGAAAATTGCGGAGGCCAGCAATGCAGCAGCAGGTGCTTTTAAAACTATAAAATACTTCCACACATGATGCCCCCTGGAAGAGTCAGCACCCGGTGCAGTGGCACCAGTAGCACCGCCCTAGAGCTGGCCCTGCCTGTATCTCATTCTGCTGAAGATGGTGTACGTATGAAGGATGCTGTGAGCTGTATTATGAAGTCCCTGAGAATCGAACAAGCACATAATTGTATCATCTTGCTTTTACCTGGCTGGACCATCTCAAGAGAACTGTGTGTAGGCCTATCAAATGTTAGAATTGTGTGATTTAACGAATGCAATGTAGATTAGAGGTTGAGTGAGTTGTATATGGTCTAGATGAAGTGCAGAGCAGAGTTGGAGCATTAGGGCCTCGATGTACGACCATTTTTAGGTCGAGGACTATCGGTTCTGCCGAAGGCAGAAACCGGAAGTCGGAGATTTAATGATTCTTAGAGTGCTGCATTTATCCCTCCCTCTTTTTGCTCTTTCTCCATTGGCTGGCTTCCTAAATGGAGGCCAGCCATTGGAGGAGAGAGCCGTCCCTCCAAAGAAGCCCCGTCTTTTTCGGATTTGGGGGCGTCATTTTTGCTGTTCTTTAGACAGTGACGTCGTCCGTCACTCAGAACAGCAAAATACGCCCCCAATTCCGAAAAAATTTCAAAAGCTTGTGGCCGCCATTTTAAGTCTTCTTGTGATGAGGTAGGCTGCTGTCCTCGTTTCCCGCCCCCCCTCCCGCTGTCCGTCTCTGTTTCCGCCCTCCTCCCGCTGAATCGGTCGGCCGTTGTATTCTTTCCCTGCCGTGGTCTTTTTCCCGCCCCCCTCCCACTGTCCGTGTTTGTTCCCGCCCTCCTCCCGCTGATTAGGTCGGCCGCTGTGCTGTTGTATTCTTTTTCCCACCCCCCCTCCCGCTGTCTGTCTTTCTTCCCGCCCCCCTCCCGCTAAATAAATCTTTCAGTGGTAGCCGTCTTTTTTGCCGCCCCCTCCGCTGACTGGTTCCCGCCGTCTTTTTTCCCGCCCCCTCCCGCTGGTCCTGTCCCGCCCGCACAGGATCTCATCGCAACTGATATCTTGAACGCCGACCATAATTGCAGGACGCTGAGGTGTGCGTGTTCAGGACTCGGGAGACGGAGGGAACAGACCGGAGCACTCCCGAGGACGAGCCAAATGAGGAACAAGGACGTGAAGCAGATGAGCTCATCGAGGAGCGAGGACGAGAAGCAGACGAGGCACCCCAATGACGTGCGGAGAGAGCCGGTGTTGAGCAGGAGGAGTGGACGGAAGAGTGGTGGTCACTCCCGGAGGACGTTGTAACGCCGCCGTAGCTCAGGAGAATTGCGGCCCCCGTGGTATGTGAAACGGGGCAAGGGTCACAGTAATCCGGGAAGATGGGGGGGGGGGGGGCGAGTCCTAGGGACTCAAGGGGCATGGGCAGCTGGAGTGCTAATCTCTCGTACCTATTCCCTCACTTACCCTCATTTCCCGCTCACAGCCTTCGTTATTCACTTTTGTACCACACCCTAAGTTTTGTAACCGCGGTTACATAATCACTGTTTTTGGAACCAGCCGGGGTTGTCTACTAGAGTCGGGATTTGCCGAATTAAGTCAATTATAGCGTGAAAAGTCTAGAATGTAATTACATACTTTGCTTTACTAGTTAATTACATTTGAATTATGGCCTTCGAGCAGTTCTTTGTAACCAAAAAACATGGGACCGGCGACTGGCTACTTTACATGAATCGCAAAAAAGTGCCGTGCGTTAAACCTTGCTTAGTAAATGTAGAAACTTTATGGAGGTGGTAGCAAGAAAGATGATGGTAATAGAGTATCATGCTAATCTGGCCAATCCCTGGCCATATGTCGTTGATCTTGTTGGGTTCTGTGACTATCATTGTTGTTAGATTATGTGAAAAAGGACCGTGCGTGTACATAAAGGCCCTTGTGGTGTAGAGATAGTCATGATGTACCATTGTGGTCTATCCTACCACACCACAGACATGGCGACCACCTCCTCCTTTCTCCGCAGTACTTACATAGACGTATCCTACACCTATTCTGGGATAGCAGCCAATCGGCAGTGAGTTTCACCCCTCCCGAGCTGCCTTGGGGGCTGAATGTGGGGTATGGTTTTAACTCCCCGCACAGAAGTCACGGGACCGGTGATCCACTGGGTCCTCTGTGTTCAGGACCTGATGATGACAGGCTGAGACCTGGATGGACTTAGGGAAATTATCTGCAGGTGGCTGAAACCTCACAGTCGTGCCAGATTGCCAGACCTTGCTTTTAAGGGCCTGGCCATCCTCCCGCAGGGCACTCCACTATTTCCAGTGTCTTATCAAAGAGAGGTCTTCTTTCGTACTCTACTACCTCTATACCAAAGCGGTAGGATCTATACCACTATCCTCTGGGCAGTCACCTGCAAGACCCTCCCTCAGTCAGACCACAAACAGCCTGAGACCCCCTGAACCCGTGGAAACTTCCAGAGCATGCGTACTCCCTTTCTTCAATCACTTGCCTCAAGAACACACACGTCAGTTCTATGCTAGTTAATTTAAAAATGCATGTCCTCTTCTTAGTTGCTAGTTTGCACTAGAGCATTCCTCCCGCTTGCAGCTCCTAAAATATATTCTTGTGATTGTGGCAAAACCACTTCATCCTTCTCCTAGTGGTATGTGTTGCTAAAGATATGGATGAAGATGTGGGCTAATGGGCAGAGCTGCCGAGTTTGGAGGTGGGAAACCAGGTTCGAGTCTCGGCGACCTCTCGGGATCCTGTTATTCTGGGCAAAGCACGTCTCCTTGTTCCTACCAAAAAATGAATGTGTAATGTAGCTGGTGCTCATGTGAAGCTCTCCAGTTCCTTTCTTTTGTTTTTAAAAAGGATGCTAGCGGTCCAGTCACGAGCAGCCTATGATATGCCCTGTGACACCGATTAAAGGCTAATTAATGTCGTATAAGTGCCGCTTTGTGATATTATTCGTGGTATGAACAGTTGCCTATATTTGAATATACATTTCAGATCACGTGAATTATTTGATGGAATGAGAAGATTTCAGTCCACGATAAAAACGTACAACAATGAAAATTAAGAATGGAAAATATAGGATATAAGAACGTGCAAAACTCCCGAGTAGACCTTGGCTTGGAGGGGCGACCATAATATCCTGAGACCCGGGGAGCTGACCCAGCCCTTGAATGCTTTATGAGGCAAACTTACAAATTAATGGATACGTTCATAGACATTTTCTGACATTATCGTTTGTTATTGGTATTTCTATTACACACACGTTCATCCACTCACATTTTTTGCACCTACATCCATCCACCCATTCTTCACCCATCAACCCTATCATCCATCCACCCTTACATCCCTACTTTAATCCATCCATCCACTCATTCTTCATTCATCCACCCACCTTTTGGAACCTACATCAATCCACCCATTCATCATTCATCCACCCCCCCTATTCAACGTTTTTATTCCATCAAGGTACAAGTGTGAGTGACATCACGGTGATTACATTGCAATTTCAAGATAGAAACGGGCTTGACATGTATGACTTTCCACATGATTATATTGCGCTCATCAAGCTTCAAGCTTTTCACTTTTTATGATTCCCACGTTTTTATCTCACCTAGCTGCATGTTTGACTGGCATCGTGCGTATGACTTTGAAAATGTAAAATGTAAACTTCCACGTTTTTATTTATTACATCGCGCTGAACAAGCTTCCAGTTTGAGTGGCATCGCGGCCGACGCCTTGACATTTTAAGACTTTCCAAATGTAAACGTTCCTAGTTTGAGTGACATTCAACATGCGATTGCAAAATTGAAACAGGCTTCGACATTAACATGGGCTTGACATTGACATTTTCTATCTCACTACATCACAACATCACTCTATGCTTATATCTCACTACCTCACAACATCCCTCTCCCTCACTACCTCACTCTTTCACTACCTCACTCTCTATCTCACTACCTCACTCTATCTACTTCACTCTCTCCCACTACCTCACTCTCTCTCTATTTCAATACCTCACTCTCTCTCTCACTACCTCACTCTCTCTCTGCTAATGCAATAGGTATCACATATGCAAAAAAAAGCTAATACCAATTGAAATGACAATGCCATTTATTTAGGGATACAAAAAAGATTTAAAAAAATAATGAGCAATACCAATAGCTCTACCTATAATATTGCCGAGACCATTGCATTGTAAATGCTTGTTAGCTGCTGCAAACCGGAAATCAGCCTCTTTGCGACTACTAAAATGGGTTGTAACATGTACCAAATCTAGTTTTCGAATCAATAACCTGTTGCCGACTCTCAAACTAGGTTTTGCGAGTTGCTATTAAGGAGCGGCATGCCAAGGGCGTTCTTTCCTAATAGAGTCAAGGGGGGAGGTAAGATTGGTTTGCGACCGCAAATGCGGTAGCAAAACAATCGCATTTACTATCAACTTAAAATGAGTGGTAAGCCAGTCGTAAACAGGAAGGAGTCCGACGGACCACTGCCTGCTCTTAACCCCTTCCATTCTCATGACGAGCTCAGCTCGTCATGAGGCACAGTTGAGCTGTGCTGATGACGAGCTGAGCTCGTCATGAATAGAGGAGTTCTCCATAAATCAGCACAGGAGGGGAAAATGCACAGCAGCCAAGGTGTTAAAAAATGAAACTAACCCATTTCATTTCTATTTTTTAAATGCTTCCCATTTTATTTTAAGGAAAACTGGCTGCATTAAAAAAATCTGCTTTATTGAAAAAGCAGTCACAGACATGGTGGTCTACTAGGCCCAGCAGGCCACCATCCCTGTGAGTTTGTGAATGCCGGCCATTCCTAATGGGCCACAAAATGCAACCTGCCTCATGAATATAAATGAGGCAGGTCCTTTGCTACCCATTTGGGAATCACAAACAGTGTCTCAGACACTTTGAACATAAGTGTTTGCGGATCACAATTTGTGAGTCGCAAAAAAATGCTAATTGCGATTCACAAAACACTGAGGGTCGTACATCTGGTCCTTAGAATACCCTCTTAATGAGAGAACTGACTTTCGTTTTTCTTTCCCTTTGAGGCAACTCCATGTTAATTCATCGTCTTAGTTGTATGACTTTGATTTGATTTGAACTTCATATTTTTTTATGCATTCATATTTTCATTAATCAACTAATCTGAATTTTGCCTACTGTAAACCTTTAACCTTTAATACATCTTCATGGTTTGAAAATGTAATCAATCGCTGTCTTTCTTGCACATCCAAATGTGCTTTACTTTTATGAAATGTAACGATTTGGTGACCAGTCTCAGCTGTCAACTTCGATTCATCCAGTAGTTTTTTATGGGCCCCGAAATGTGTCCAAAGAAAAGGGCTAACAAAATCTTATTGCAAAGGATAATCTCCATGTCAGGCTTGGACGATTTAAATTCACCACTGAACGTAAAAAATTGCCTTAATTTAATCTGCGATCTGATCTTTCATATTCCTATGTGGGTTTTTGATGTTCCAGAGTTCCTGAAAGCAGTTGCAGTATCCTATGAGTGTGAGCGTAAGTATGATTATGCTGTTTTGATTTTGAATTATCAAGAGGCAAAGTGTTTGTGACTTGGATAATTTGTCTCAGTTTTGGGTTGCTTTGTCCAATTGGGTCAAAGAAGGACTTTATGTTGAGTTTGAAAATGTGAGTGTTCTTTAATTTATGCCGCATGGGCTTGTTGAGGTTAATTCTCTCATTGTTCAGAGTTTAGGTTTATGTCATCGGATTCAAAAAAATCTATGATCCCAGGAGGGATATATTTAACTGGTATTTGACTTGTCTGTTAAGGTTGAGGTGTTGGACTGTGAGGCACCACAGCCACCCCAAGATAGGGACTTATTAAACTTCTATTGTGAGATTTTACTAACTGGGATTAGTGTTCGGTTGATCATTTGTTCACAGGAGTAGACCAGACTAGTCAGATTGGGTTTCACTGGTCGAGAACTTACTTATATGTTTAGTAATATCAATAGGATACTATTCTTTATTTCCCCTAGAGCGATTGCTGATTCTATTTGTCTTTAAGTAATCAGACAAGTATTTTTATGTTATTTTGTTTATGCGAAGCAGATCAGAGTGAAGTGAGAAAGTCTATGTGCCATGCTATGAGCTATGTCATTAGGTGTGACGTTAGAATTGGTTGTTCCGCTTGTGTGGCCATGTTGGGATTGGTCTTTAAGTTGTTTGATGCAACGCTCCATTTTGGTTGGTTTAGTGGTGCCCCTCTAGGATTGGGTGTTTGTGTTACTGAATACCACATTGTGATTTACTGGAAATTGCCAGTCATTTTACTTCTGTGTGTATTTTGCAAGAGTAGTGAAAATGAAATTTTTTAAGAAAATAAGAGCCGTGTTGAAAAATGATGATGCACTTGTTGGTGAGGAGGCTTCTCCAGAGGGCACACCTGCATACAATGGGGCCACAATGTCAAACCTTGCATATATGTTTAGGTTAAATAATAGATTAAGATCACAGCAAAAGATTAGTCTGCAATTTCCCCCCGCATTTCACGTTCAATGTGAGAAAAATTGGAAAGAGTGATGCATGAGACGAACACCCAACCAAGGCTTGCACAGTTTGAAGTGCTGAATGCATGGTAACATTTTGCAAATAAAAATTAACTCCATAAACCCCACAGGATACTGTATGTATTGACCCAGTGCAGGAAAGCCTATCGGAAGGCACTGAAGGTTAGGTAAAGTACTGTAAAGATGAAAGCCTGGGAGGATCTTGAGGAAGCTAGCAGTAGGAAAGATCTTAGGGCATTCTGGGGCATTGTGAATTGGCCCCCCTAAGTGAAGCAGTTGAGCCCACCCTAGAAATTGCGTTATGAGGACAGAGTGGTTATTTTCAGAGGAATCTATTCCCCCGGGATCTGGGGAGACAGAGATGAGTGAATCCAAGTATATCCCTGGGCAGGCCCACATATTAACTCCCAGGCTAAATACCTCCTGTGTTATGATGAAGTGGTGGAGGCCAGTATAACAAGCCCCAGCAGTGAAGCCCCTGACACTGATGGGGTGCCCATTGACTCGTTCAGGAGCCAGCTGAATCTTTGGGTGGTAAAGGTCATTAAAGTTCTCCTGGCAGCAATCCGTACCAGCAAACTACCTATCATGTCGCAGCCGACCTTAATCCGCATTTTTAAAAAGGGGAACCGAGGGGATGCAAGCTGCTTCCGCCCGATCCCTCTCCTGGATTCCACGGTGAAGATCCAGGGTTGTAGGCTCTTATCTCACTGTCAGGCCTTGGCAGAGGACTCCAGAACCCTTTCTAAAATTCAGTATGGATTCAGGAGGGGGCTCGAGACGGAGGATAATGCCTCCATCTCTCCCCCCTGCTTGGCAAGTACACCATCGCCAAACAGGGCTCTTTGTTCTTGGGGTTTATGGACTAGTCCAGCATCTTTGATTGTGTTTCTCATGGTAAACTTTGGAATATTATGGAAGATCTTGGCATAGACAGGTCAATAATTAACCCCATCAGAGAGATTTATCGGGATGCTAGTGCATCAGTGAAGTTTTGCCCTGGGCTAATGCTAGGAGTCCTTTCATGTTCACAGGGGGGTAGGGTATGGTTGCTTCCTTGCTCCTTTCCTCTTCACCCTTTACATGAATCATTCAGAGAGAAACCTTGTTCATACGTGCCCAAGATTGGTCAGTGCCCTATTCCAGCTCCGCTGTATGCTGATAACGCTTTCCTTATGGGGTGTACCCCCTAGTGATGATGGCTGAAAGCCTAAAAACGGTCCTAGGATGCTTGTTTACAGTCCAGGGAGGACCAGGCCTGGCAGTTCGGGCTGGATTGTTCCCATTAGGTGCAGGGTCAAGACTGATTTGCATATGGCAGGGTCCAAACTGGAATGGCATGGTGAGCAAACAAACGATGGATTTAGGCCCAGATCCTTGTACAGGGGTGAATGTATAACATTGTTCTGCATTCTGTCCAACAATTGTTTTTTTTGCATTTGTCTCCTCCCTAGTGTTGCAGCATCTTTGCGACCAATTCTCCATCCTAATGGAAGTGTTGGATCTCAAAGTTAATAGTAGCAAAACTGTCATGTTATGTAGCCTTAAACATGCGGTTAAAGCAAACCTTTTTCTATACTCAAGCTATTCAACCCACAAATATTTTTAGTAGCCTGGACCTAGTTTTTAACAACTCTGGGTCTTGGCACCAGCCGCTGGAGCCAAAAATAGTGAGTCTGTGCAGAGTACCAACACCGTCTTCCGAATTGCTGCTAAACTGGAAAGAAGAAATGTATATCATATGTTAGCAAGTGTGGCTACTCTCTGGGCTGGAGTCTGGTGCCTGAATAAAGCAACTGAAAACAGCCCGTCGCCTGCTTTCTCTCCCCCAAAGCACTGCTGCTTTCATCTGGCTGAATGAGTTGGGGTTAATTCCTGTGGAGGACAAAATATAGACCCGCACCCTGATGCTGTGGTGACGAGTCTGGACCAATGAGGCATTGGCATTAAATAGAACAATCATAAAAGATTGATTGTCTTTGGACTGGGGCCTTGAAATCCCGTGGCTGAAGGAGATTATGAATATGACCCTGGCTCTGTCTAGACCAGATCTGTTTGACAATCCGTCATCTCTCTCCTCCGGCAACAAAAGGACTCTTTGAGGGATATGTGCTACATAAAGTATGAGGTATCAAGGTAGGAAACAATTAGAACCATGTCTTTGGTGATATTTATATCTCTCTGGCCCCGTCTGATGGCCTGCAGCCCCTTTTATTACTCAATAGGCACTAACAGAAAGTTGTCCTGTTGAAGTTCCGACTCAATTTATTCCACCGGTTGGTGGATTTCCCTTATTGTAATAACTGGGAGTGTAATTTGAATCACTGTCCCTGTGATTCAATTTACTCACAAAGTACTTTACAAGTAGTGTTTTTGTAGTTTTTATGCTCTACCAAGATCACGCACTATTAAAGCTCTTTTGAATAAACTCTCTCCAAGACATTGCATGCAGGCACTACATCTTCTTCAACGTCTAGCATCTGCTGATATTATAACAACTGTTTATATATACTTTAGAGCAGTAATTAAGATTAGGAAGAATTTGGGGACTACAAGAGAAGTCACCTCCTGACTCTTCACCAACCAAGGACTTTGGACAATATGAAGATGTAGCTCTGTGCTGGGCCAGTCTGTGGTCCTTTCCCCCTTTGCCTTGCTCACATCATCGTAATAGTGGACAAATCTACTCACCCAGGGAGGTTTGGTTTTGTTTTTTTGCACTTTTATATTCTTATTAAGGTTCCCAGATCTGCAGTCCGCCATTTTCATGTACTGTATTTTTAGCACTGTAGTTTGCCGCCTCAAAAGTTGCATTTTTAATTAATTTCCTTTCAAAAGGTGAGCTTACCGACAAAACAAAAACCACTGTACAAATATACATCAGACTTGGACCAGGAGTTAGTATTTAGTCCAACTTTATTTTGAGATTGATTTGTTGTAAATCCGTTCAGCATTGAGAAAATAAACAAGCATTTACAATGCAACGGTTTCGCCTTTGTAAAAGTTAGAGCTATTGTCATTGTAAATGACAGATTTTTTATTTATGTGTTGCTTTTGAAAACAGATAAATAAATGGCATTGTCATTTACAATGCCAATAGCTTAATCTCTCGCAAATTCGAGACCTATTGCATTTGCACCCACACGCACACACCCACACTGAGAGCCACCCACACACACACAGAGACACCCACACAGGAGTGAGGGTGCAGGGATGGAGGGAGAGAGCAGCGTGAATCTCTCCGAATCTAATGAAAGCCCTTCCTAAGCCTGATGTATTGCACCTGGCAGTCACTTGGTCTGCTCTAGCTATTGAATAATTGAAAGGGTCTGATCGGGGGGGGGCCTTCCCGGGGAAGCACGCTCCGCCTACAAAATAGCTATCACAGAACGCCACCAACTCATCAACTCAGATATTGACCACTCTGAGACCCTTTTAAAATTACAGGATTCTTCCCCAGTTTTAATTTCTCCTATTGGGTACTTCAAAGAAAGTTCCCTTCGTATCGGATACTTGTTGTGCAGACAACTGTGTTGTAAGTGAGATTCTTTTAGCAATGTCTTGATGAAGGTGGAGTTGCCACTGAAACGCGCGTAGACCAACCAAGCTTGTCCCTGTGGAGTGGCTCTGAAGAAACAATTGTGGCATCTAGGATTGTCCGTAACATCTACCACTACAGTTTTCTGTATAATAATGAGAGACCTCACAGAAGGCTGAATCTCTATTGATATGTACTTACAGTTTGTGAGCAGTGAGAATGAGTGTGTATGTTGAGTATGAAAGAATGTCTTTCAGGTGTCTGCTAGAATAATGTTCCAAGTAATTATTTGTGAGGAATCATAACTCATGTCATAAATAATGTACATTGATTTGTATTTAGGTGTGTTTTGAGATTTTGTATATTTATTATGTGTATCTATTTAAAAAAGAACATAATTGTTTTTGATACTAACAAAGAAAAACTGATATAAAGACAAAAATAAAACTTAAAAATATTACTAATTGTCCTTCTTTGATATTGGGAGAGGTTACAATTCACGGATGGGCTATAAGTATATAGAACCATTTGTAGGTCTAAATCAAGCAATATAAGTCAGACAAGAGGTTTCCGTTGATACTCTTTGCCAGAATCAACAAAAAAACTCCTCAGCAAACTCCAGATCGCCCAGAACGCTGCAGCCAGACTAATCCCCAATATCCTATGGTACATCAATATCACTCGACATCTCCGCGACCTCTGCTGGCTCCCTGTCGAAAGAAGAATAACCTTCAAGCTGCTTACGCTCGCCTACAAGGCCCTCCACAACACCAGACTCCAGTACCTCCATGAGAGAATCTCTTTCCACGCCCCCAAGACTCCGCTCAGCTGACCTCTCCCTAGTCACCATCGCTCATATCTACAGGACCAGAGCAGGAGGAAGATCCTTCTCCTACCTCGCAGCCAAGACCTGGAAAGTACTCCCTCTTCACCTCCGACGGAGCCAGAGACTGCACCAATTCAGGAAGACCTCAAACCCTGGCTCTTCGAATGACCCTAACGGAGCTGCCCACACCCACACCCAGCGCCTTGAGAACCTCATGGCTTAGTAGTGTGCTTTACAAATCCCTGTTTGATTGATTGAATATTTTCATATTACCTCCTTGCTGTTTTTTAGGTACTTTACATTGCCATAAAATAATCACCATTAGCCTACAATATTTTTTTTTTACCTTCTACTAACAGATTTTTGATCCTTTTAGCTTCACATTACAGATTCTACTGTTAACCATGTCGACAAATATACTATTGCTTTCATATGAAAGAGCAAAACACCAAGAATTTAAGCAGTGTGTGGGAAAGTGGGTGTATGAGCATTTATTAGGAGGCACAAAATACTCTCTTCCATAGGATAAAAACGATATTAAAAGTAAACTCGGAGTTATGTGACCTTATAAGAGAACTCCTCTGTGACTTGCAATATCCTTATAACGATTGGTAGGGGTATCTTATCCAATACATTCTATAGAGTGGAGGCTTTGAATAGGGAGTTCCATTCCATTGCAACGAAAATGTTTAAGTACACTCAGATTTATATAGCAAATGGGTAGGAATGCAATTAAATCTAAAGAAGGTGAAATGCAACTTACACTCTTGCCGGTTTCTAAATAAAGGTGTAATTAATTCTGTCAGTGAATGCTTTGGTCCTTACCAGAGATTTTAATTTCAATCTGATGGATGCTAAGGTGAATGATAATATGGCCAATGTCCTATTCAGTGGACGGTTGTAAAAGGAACAGCACTACTTTAAATGCACAGCACAGCACTATTTTAAGTATCTACTTGCAATCCGATACTTCAGCCTCACCTACCCATTATTCATGACCGTTTTAGCTAACCGTGTTATTACTGTCGATCGTTTCTTGACATATTAAATAAATTAATATATAATCTTGCATCAATCCGTAGCCCACCTCTTAACTTTGGTTTATAAGGCAAGTGATTGCAGTCTTAGTCTGATGGCATGGAAGTGTGTCCTATTAGAAAAAGCGAATTGGAAGTTTTTAAAATCCTCCTCCTTTATATACTGTTTGTATAGTTTTTTACATTGCCTTTTGTATTTTATTTTGTTATGTTTATTATGTTATGTAGAGATTGAAAATGTATGAATTTTAACAATTTTTAATTAAAGCTCTGCTTTATTTTTTCAAACTCCTGTGGTGTTGCATTTGATTGAGTGCTTTTGTAATGTGTGATGTAACGTGTGAGTGTATGAGATCTTAGAGCTATTTATTATGGGCAACAGGGGTGTTTTCGGTTTACAGAACCCTGCCCCCTTGATTTGAGGGTTATCTCTAAATATTTTAGTTACTATCAAACCTTAATGGTGTCCTTTAACACGACTCCCAGCCCACATCCACCTACTCACACTGCTCAATTTTCCAGAAACAGAAATGTACATATAGTTCAAAAATCTACCAGTCCCAGCCTAATGAAATGGAAGGCTGGTATTGTTACTTTCCGTCGGAATATCACCCCACCCATCACTTACCTCCAGTGTACAAGAAAGAACTAGAGAGGCCCCCAAAATAGATGAGAGCCAAGTGCTCGCGCTTCAGTGTTGACAAGCCATAGATGCAGGCTGCACAGACACAGCCCAGGGTGTACAGACAGGCCCCAAAGCGCACTACGTCCAGGGGCTCCAGGATGTGGTCCACAAGTGTCCGGTCGTCGCTCTTCTTGTGGTCAATGCCTTTGGAGAAATCGTAGTAGGTGTTCACCAGGTACCCAGCACCATGCACAGCATGAACAGCCACGGCGCTGACCAGCAACAGCAGAACATTTAAACTGCCCTGAGATCGATAGGCCAAAACACTGCCTAGTACTACAGGGATCAGTGAGGCACTGAAACTCCAAGGCCGAAGTGCCAGCACGTACGACGCACACTTCTGCCTCCAGGCAGAATGACAGTGGCATGTCTTTTCAGTCTCAGGCGGCTGCGGGTGATCCGAGACGCTTGCCAGCTGTGCTGCCTCTCCGTTGCAGTGCAGGTCCAGAATATGCTCGTGGTCAGCGAGGACGCCAGTTTTATCCACACATTTCCCTGGTTTCACCATGGAAGCGTCAGTTACAGAAAAGACGAGCGGCTCGGAAGAACCTACAGTAAGAAGACGAAGAGCAGAGCAATTGTTATTCCTCGTGCATTTAGCTGACTTTAAAGTGTTAAGGCTGCTGCTTCAACCAGAATAGTACTATGACCACCTAACTGATAGCTGCAAAGGGAAGGAACCGCGAACAGCATGACAGGCTACATTATGAAAATACTACAAACCTGTTGCTTCTGCCTTCAGAGGGATGGTCGGGAATGATGTAAGTGCATGCAACACCGAAAAGTAACTCCAACTGCGTAGGGGACTTGTCATACGAGCCCAAGGAAGAGCAGATGGCGGAGTTACCCTCTAGCTATAGTTTTAGTTTCGGTATCAGTTTTTAAACAAGCATTTACGGACGGACAGCGGGGGGGCGGGAACAGGCAAATGGACAGCGGGAGGGGGGGCGGGAAGGGGCACACGGACAGCGGGAGGGAGGGGGCGGAATCAAAAGCACTCACCTGGAACTGGACTTCCTCCAGCGGCGGCGGTCGGCCGCAGAATGAGCTGGATGCCGAGACAAAAAAAAAACCAACTCCGCCCACCGCCGCATGACTACACAGAGGGAACGCCCAGGGAAAAAATCTCGTGAACGCCCACGAATCTGGTCCGTGAATGACGGACAGATCTCTGTTCCAATGGCTAGCCTCCATTTATGGAGCTAGCCAATGGAACAGAGGGCGGATTCAAGTCCCCCATATTGCAAAACTAAAGATTTCTCCTGGGGGCGGAGCTAGGAGCTCCGTGCCCCAGGCGAAACCTAAAAAGGGCGCTACCCACAATACACACAGGAACCACAGGTAGATGTAGTTCTTTCCATAAAACTCACTTTAAAGTTCAAGAACTGATATGCACATGTTTCCTTCTCAATCAGACTTTGGGTGAGACGACATTAACATCTGTTTGCCCTAAGCCAAGTAGTATCAGTATGTGGTGAGCTCCGAGTGTGGCCAAGGGCAAAGCTATATATTCAGCACCATTTAGTACTGGTATGTATTGGTACTGCATGCAGCCAAGTAAAAACATTGTTTGGGTTAATTGTAACTTTTGACTCTTGTGACGAAATTGCACCAAATTTACAGAGAGAAAATATCCCCACATGTTTTTGACCATTGAAATTTGGGTACATGATGGAAAAGGGGGAAAGTACAGCATTGGTCTTAATTGCTGCATTCTCTGCTTACATTGCCACAATGATAATGAATCTTTGGAAATCAACAATGCAAAGTCCATGTCCATTAAGTACTGCAGGGAGAGCCACTTTGCACAAAGCGCAGTCCTCAGCCATGCCGTTCTTCATAATGGGAACAGCACAACCACAGGCCACATCTATTATCCAGCTAGTTCTGGGGCCAAAATACATTGCCTTGGTGCACAGTCGAAGGCAATATTCTGTGCCTACAGTTCACAGGGTAAGCCCTACACTAGGTCTTGTGCCAGAAGTGTCTAGGGGTGTATGCAGTGTATGCACGGCATGGACAAATGTAACACCTATGTCCAAACCCCACATGGCACAGCACACACTCCCACGCCCAGTGGGCTTTTGTGTCAGTGAAGGCAGTCAAAGTTTTGATTCCACCACATGCCTCTGTGTTCTACCATCCTACACTTCCTGTCTCTTTTTATGTGTGGTGTTAGCCAAGATCTTTTGATTTTACTAAAATGACTTTAATAATGTACTTATAGTTGCTTTTTCCAGCCTTCTTCATCCGTTGGTCAGTTGTTGTGTCATTCACATTTTCCTTAAGCCCACTACAGCATGCTGCCTGGGCAGTGGATCATCCCACTTCAGTCACTGGCTAACTTCACTGTGAGTGACGGTATTCTGCCCTTTCACAAGAGGCAGATCCGCACATAAAGTAGTTTCCTTCAATGACAGGGACTACTATGGCAAGCGTGTTGTCAGAAAATGAGGTTTCTGCCTTTCTGGTTGGCAGAGGTATGCACCTTGTCCAAGTAGGAACCACAATCCTAGTCAGGGTAGGTCACAACACAACCCAAATTATCCTGTGCTCAAGCACTGGTAGCTTGGCACAGAGCAGTCAGACTTAAGAGGCAATGTGTAAAGCATTTGTGCAACAGTTCATACCACAGCACAGTGAAAACAACAAAAAAAATCCCCACCATGTTAGAACAATAGATTATGATTTTATAAATAAAACAAGACCAAAATGACAAAAATCCAACGTGTAGAAGTTGCGATATGAATTTTAAAGAATAAATGTCAAAATAGGGCTTAGAAGCAAGTTGTGTCTAAAGAGTTAATTGGCCACGCTGGACCGGGACAAAGTCAAGCATTCAGACCGACCGTGATGGAGCTCTGGCTGGATGCCTCTGTGATCCCACGTAACTGTGGCGATGCATCAGTTCCAAAGTGTGACGGTTCCGAATGCAATGTGCTGGGTTTCTCCACGCTGTAGAACCTATGTGTTGATCCTCTCCATGCTGTGGCAGTGATGCTTCAGTTCTGAAGCGCTGGTTCTAAGTGCGATGTGATGCTTCCAAGTGTGATGTACTGGTCAGGTTCCCACAACAGCGGCAACTCTGTACTCTCAGCAGATAATGCGTTAGTTCCCCTAGAGCAAACCCCTAGGTCTACTTCCAAGAGTCCAGTACTGAGGTGACCCCACTTGACAGGATAGACTCACAAGCAGATGAGCCCAAGCTTTAGAACAGGAGGGTTTTAAGTCTTTTGCGTCCCTGAGACTTAGGCAAGCAAGCATGTCCTTGAATTCACTCTGGGTTCAAGTGATGCAGGTCCAGTCCTTCTTAGCTAGGCAGAGAGTGAGCCGCAGGCAGCAGGGCAATACAGCAAGGCAAGAGTTCAGCAAACAGCAGTTCAAGCAGAATGGCAGTCCATGAGCGGCACAGCAGATCATCTTCTTCCTGGCAGAGTGGTCACAGCTCCAGAAGAGTACTAATTTGGTAGTGCCAGAGGTCCAGTACTTATACCTAGTGGTGCCTTTGAAGTGGGGGAGACTTCAAAGAAAACTTTGAGGTGCACAAAGGTTCTTCCTTCCTGTCCTGGCTCTAGACACACTAAAGGAGGTAATCAATCCTTTTTGTGGGGACAGGACACAGCTCATTCAGATTTAAGTGTCAGCTTCTCCCTCCCATTATGCACAGGATGTCCCATCTGCATGTAGATGACCACTCAGGCACACCTACCCTTCGTGTGTGACTGTCTAGAGGAAATGCAGGAAGCCAGCTTTCACCCACTCCAGATGTGTATTCCAAAGACAGGCAGAAGGCACCAAATGGCTAAACTAAGTAGATGCCGAGGGGCCAGATATAGGTAAATGGCATTTACCTATTCGTAAATACCGAATTTTACCGATTCGGTATTTACAAATCGGTAAATGCCATGTAGGTAAATATTCTGTAACAATTACCGAATCATTAAGATTCGGTAATTACCAAATCAGTATTTACCGATTCGGTAATTGCCATTGATTCCTATGGGCCTTGTGGCCCATAGGAATCAATGGCAATTACCGAATCGATAAATACCGATTTGGTAAAATTACCGAATAGTCAAGGGTGGCAGGGTGTCACTTTGACACCCTGTTGCACCCCTGATCCAGGCTTGTGTGCCATCTGACACACATACATGCCCTTAGGGCATGTATGTGTGCCACATGGCACAGGTGTACATGCACAGATTTGCATAAACACAGGTATTCGTTATTTACCACCAACTAATAGTTAGTGGTAAATAACGAATCCTTAAGGCCCTGTGGCACTGTTTTCAGTGCCACCTACATTTTACCGATTCGGTAAATTTACCGAATCGGTCATTTACAGAATTGGTAAATTTACTGATTCAGTAAATTTACCGAATCGGTAATTTTTAAGGCCCCCTACATCTAAAACTCCAAATACCGGTCGGTAACGGCAGAAATCGGCCGTTACCGACCGGTATTTGGCCACCTACATCTGGCCCCTAGTTCCTAAAAGTGGCATTTGCTAATCTGGGATTTAAAATCCAACTTTACCATAAATTGTGTTCAGTAACACTAAACCTGAATAGTCTCTCTTCACAATTTGGAGTTAGACTTAAAATATGTAATAAGGTAATCCCAGAGTTATCCAATGGGAGAGATAGGCCTTGCAGTAGTGTCCTTCCTTTTAAATCAGCTGTACCCTGCCCTGTGGGGTATACAGGACGACCTACTGTAGGAGTGATTTATATGTATGAAAAGGGATGGTTTAGGCCTGACAAGAAGGTTTACTTGCCAGGTTGACATGGCAGTGTGAAACTGCATACATAGGCTCTGTAGTGGCAGGCCTGAGACATAGTTTAGGGCTACTTACGTCGGTGACACAATCAGTGCTGCAGGCCAACTAGTAGCATTTGATTTATAGGCCCTGGGCATATATAGTGCACTTTACTAGGGACATAAAAGTAAATTAAATATGTCAATTGAGGATGAACCAATAGTACCATGTTTAGGGAATGTAACACAGATTAGTAGTGGTAAAGTGCGCTGAGTCCTAAAGCTAGCAAAAACAGGTCCCAAAAACGGAGTAAGGCAGGCAAAAGGTAAGGCTGTCAGGTGTAACACAATATGTTATGTGTATTTGTAAAGCACTCTATCAACCATGAAGGTATCCAGGCATTGAGCAGTTCTTAGTGCCTAGCACTGCCTATGGTAGGTTGGTTAATTGGAAAGCCAGGTCTTCAGCTTCTTGCGGAATTCTAGAAGAGGCTGTGATGTGTTGTGGGAGGCCATTCCTCATCTTAGAGTAATGCAGGAGAATGCTTGTCCTCCTAATCTGGTTCTGTGTATGCTTGGATGTATGCGAGTATGAGTCATGCAGAGCGTAGGTGTCTGTGGAAGAAGATGCAACTGTTCAGGTAAATGGAGCCTAAGTTTTGTAGTACCTTGAATGTATGTGTGAGGAGTTTGAAATGAGCGCATTTGTGTATCTGTATCCAGTGGAGCTCTCTGTGGTTAGGTGCGATGTGAGTTCTGAGAATAAGTCTGACTGCCGAGTTCTGGATGGTTTGTAGTCTTCTAGTGGGTTGCTTGGTGATCCTGGCATAGGACGTATTCCCGTAGTCCAACTTGCTGGTGACTAGGGCGTAAGTGACAGTATTTCCAGAGTTACTTGGGAGCCATTTGAAGATCTTTCTGAGTATCTTACACTGGTGTACAACATGGCTAAGAAACAATGACAAAGCTAATAGATCTTGCATAGGTGATTCCTATTAGCTTTACCAATGTGTGTTAGGTTTGCCAGATAGACAGCACATGTGCTGTCTGTGGTGAGACTTATTGTCTGCTAACAGTGGGCTTAGAGTCTGCCACTTACCATTGGTAGTCATTATTGTCACTTTCATTTGCTTGCTTTTATTCAATAGCTTGCATGGACTTTACTTCCTACTTCCTAGAGCCTAGAAGCATTACTTGTGTCCTTCTACTGCTCCTTTTTCATGTGCTACTTTTTTATTTTTTGTTTAAGAACTCCAGTGGAGTGCATATGTTTTCCAGCTGTCTCCCTTTGGTACTTCTCCCACTTGGCTATGCACACATTGCTCTTCCTCTGCCCATGTGCTTCTCCCTGCCACCTCAGTGATGCGTTTGTCCTTGCATACTTTTCCCCGCTATTTTCCGGCCCATGTGCTTTTCCCCCAATTCATTTTTACTCCTTTTCTGTTTGATTACCCCTTTCATGCTCTACATTGCCATTCACATTGCTCTCTTTCCATTTGCTTCAGCTCACTTGCGGCTATGTTGCCAACCCCCACCCATGCCATCCTTGTTGTTTACCACCACCAGCACCTCTCGTGTTGCTTGGCCCCGCCTTCCATGTTGTTTACCCCTCTACCCACATTGCTTCCCTCCCCACCCGCTTTTGCTACTTTTATTTCCTTTTGCTTACTGATCCCACTCGATTGGTAAACAAAAAGAAAAAAGTGCTTGTGTCATGTTGAAGACGTGTGTATTTCTTGGTGCCTAAAAAATGAAGCCGCCAACCTTGTCATAGGATTTTTATCCCTTTTGTTAGCCATGCTGCACAGCATTGTTGAATCTGTACCGCATGACTAAAACTACCAGTAAAGCCAATAGGGGCGAATGGTGAGGTCTGTTGGCTTTGCCAATGCTTGTTTGTATAACCTGGCTGTGTTTGATTTGAAAGAAATGACACTTTCTGTGCTCTTGACCCCTTCGAACATGTACCGTGTTTTTGTGTATCCGCCTTCTTGACATTGAGGTCTCTCTCCTAAATGCAGTGGACTATTTAAAATTGCCTGGTACTAGGATGAAGAGCAAAGGGTAGTTTGTGAGTTCTTCAAACTCACTTTGTTCCACATCGCCAAGTTTGCAATTCTTATTGGTTGGTGTATCCAGTCTACAAGGTTTGTGTAACCGTGAGTTGCATGATTGTCGCTTCTTCAGTGGTTGATGCTACTGAAAGAAGAAGCAGACATGAGCTGCATGTTAATACTTAGGTTGTGTATTCGCAGTGCTCCCTGTCCTGGGTGTAGAGCAGTTTGTCGATTGCATCATATATAGTTATTGGTTCTGCACTGTAGCTCTTTGATGAACGTGTTTCACCGAAAATGGTTTGATTTATAATAAATATGATATCGTTTTCGCCAGTGTTAATCACATTGTTCAAGGTAGGGCATTTTACCAGAAAATTGTGTTTAAATTTTTTCCAAATATATGTACCTAGATGATATATATGTATTTTAACATAATACATAGATATGAACGTTAAGAAATCTACATCTATATTTACCTATATATACTTACCTTCACAATATAGTGGTAGTCACTATTCTGGCATTGATGTTTTGGTAGGGTGATATTGTTTACACCATATTCTGACACAACTCAAGAGAGCGATTTAGCTTGCTAGAGCAGCAGTTCTTTCTTGATAGAGGCTGCAGAAGATGGCCTAGTTGTGGATTTTGTTGACTGAGCAATTGCTATTAATTATTGTCCAACTCAACGGTAGTCATCCTAATCTTGAAACCAGACACTCCATCATAACTCGTAAGCTCCTTTTTCAAATTTCAGGATCTACAAGATACATTCAAATGTCACCTGCAGACATCGATAGTTTAAATGTATCTTGCCAGGTGTGGAAGTTTTATGCCTATGGAAGTATTGTAACGCTCTCTTTGAGTGAATGGTTTCATAGTGAGATCAAACACCAAAGATGATAGTGGCCATCCCTGTCTGGTTCCTACATGAGCTTCAGATCTTTTAGTAATTCACAAACAAACACTGGATGCCTGCTTTCCCAAAACCCATCAAGCTGAACAAAATGTCTCTACACCCTCCAGGGACAGTAAAACATTATCAAAATGAATGGGCAGAAACTAATCACTTAATGCGCTTGAGTCATCCCAGCCAACCAGGTAAAAAAGAAAATGAGACAGAGAAGGCAGTTGACAAAGAAAGTAGGAAACACAAGAATCATCAGAATCTAAGTTCTCCTGACTTCACTCCAACGAAGGCATCTGTCCAACGGATTCAGATCTGAAAACGATCAACCCCAGATGGTGCTTGTTAGACCTGGTACCATTGGTGTGAGTCTCCCTTCCATTTTTTTTTGCTGTTGTCTCCTCTGTTTTTAATATGTTTTGCTGTTTTTAGATGCTTTGGGAACTGTGCCACTGCTATTCAATTCCACAGTGCACGTGTTCCCTATTGTAAATGATTGTAATGGATTAGTGACTCCATGATTGGCTTATTTGATTTACTTGTCAGATACTAGTACAGTGCACCATGTGTGCCCAGGGCCTGTAGATCAAATGCTGCTAGTGGGCTTGCAGCACTGATTGTGCCACCCACATAAGCAGCTTGTAAAGTGTGTCTCAGGCCTGCCATTGCAGAGCCTGTGTGCAGTCTAGTACTGCCATGTCGACATGGTAAGTTCACCCACTGAATCAAAGCCTGAATAGGGCTGTGCCTGCTTTTCACAATGCTGGCTCGACCTACTGTGGTGCCTCTGATGACCCTGGCCCACACTGAGAAAGGATGACGTTGTGCACTGGCAGAATGCACCCAGAGCTGGTTTGGACTAGGTACAGACACTCTCTGCCTTCAGAGACAAAGGGTTTGTGTGTATAAAAAGGGGGACCCAGACCCCAGAACTTTAGATCACTTCTGGACATCAAGACGGACCTTTTGCGAAGGAGAAGAACCAGAGAATCTGCAGAAGTTTTTGACTTCCCCTGTGCCAGTGTGTAATTGCTGGGGTTGGCCTGCAGTGGTTTCTATATTGCCAAGGAAAGGATAAAGACTTTTATTTGCAACTTTCATCATCTTGAAGAAGAATCTCTAATGGGTTGAACTGTGCTTGCCTCCTGCCGAAGTCTCAGGGATACAAGCCTTCATCACCAGCTCCCCCCCTGAATTTCCTTGCTGGGAATTCTGTCTGCAGAAGCCTGTGTGTTATTGGGAGCTACTACTCAATGAGAAGAAGCATGTTGCATCCGCAGCTGTCGCCATCGCATCATCGGAGAAGCTTGTCGCCACCGCAAGGGTCGCGTCGCATCACCGGAGAAGTGTGTCTCCGTCGCAGCTGTGTGTCGTTGCATCACCGGAGAAACGTGTCTCTACTGCAAGGGTCGCCGTCTCATCACCAGAGAAGCGTGTCGTAGGGCCTGTTGCGGCTCCAAAGTTGCAGAGTCGCCGTCGGGCGTCCACGCATCATCTTCACGTCGTCGCATCGCATCAAGGTCGCCATCTTCTCGCATTGCACTGGATCGTTGCATCGTATCAAGGCGCTATCTTGTCGCATCGCAACCGGGACGCACAACGAGATCGTCGAATCCCCTCCTCTCCGGTAAGGAATAGATGCATCGCCTACTTTGCGCAAGCACTGAGGATCAGACGCATCGCCTCCCCCGAAGCAAGGAACCAACACATTGTTCTCCCTGCAAACCTTTTGCTTATTTTCAGTGACGCATGCAAAGGTACTTTGTGGGAACCGTGTCGCATTTACCATCTACAGTGAACTGAGTTATTTCTACCATTTTGATGTCATTTTCTTTTTACTGTATTGTGGATTTTTGTCATTTGGGTCTTGTGTTAAGTCTATATAAAGAATAATTATTTTTTTATAAAACATCTGTTGTGTCCATCTGTAGTGTTTTCACTGTATTACTGTATGTGTTCACAAATGCTTTACACACTACCTCTGAGATAAGCCTTTCTTCTCGTACCAAGCTACCACAAGGTCGAGCAGGGGTTATTTTAGAAGTGTAGCCCCCTTACTCTGAATAGAAGCAAGGGTCCCTATTTGGACAAAGGTGCAAGCCATTGCTAATTAGAGACCTCCAGTTCTAACAGTGCTTCACATCATTTCCAGGTACCATTGCAGAAAGAAAGACCTGACAAGTCCCTGAGGAACAAACATACGTCTACCCCTGATGAACCACATTATATTTTCAAGGTGACTGGCGTCCTCTGGATCTCCAGGTTATGCAGCTCTATTGACTTCCAGCCAAATTCTCCTCCCCTGTAGTGTCTCTGGATTCGAATGAGGAAACAAGTAGATACAACACTGAGTACTAGAGCATTTTCAGTTGCACTGCTGCTGCGAGTATTCTGCACACATCAGACATGTACTAGACTGCATAAAGCCCCTGTCCATCACTGCCAGGTCTGAGCCATCCTGTACATCAAGCAACTCACTTGGGCACCATAACTGGACGCCTTCATTCCTCAACTCAGCCCCAGAATCTGAATGTGTGTCAGTCTTTGGGCATTTTGAAACCCTTCATACTGTGGTGCACATCATGTCACCTTGAAAGTCTGTGGACGCCACCAAATATTTCCTCAGATTCACTGCTGAAGCATACAAAGAAGCTAACAAATGACTCTGTTTTAAGAATGCACTGCTCTCCGTTTGTCACCCTACCAGGCATTTATTGTATGTATCGAGCTGTACAAATATTATGGTTTTTACTTAACTGAAATAAATAATGTTGACTTTGACCCTACCAGGCAGCACTTCCAACCTAACCGCCAGTGCCTTAATAGGTTGTCCTGGACTGACCATTCAGAATTTGGTATCAGATCACTGTGTAGGAAGATTATGGATTACCTCAGAATTCCCTCCATCTAGCCAGCTCGTCCCTCGAGTCACCAGATGTTGGCCACTGAGGGCTTCTGCTTTGCAAATGCTTTGCAGGTCTTAACCACTTCAAAGCTGGCGCATATTCCCGTCCTGTGTTGCAATTTTGAAAATCCCATTGTTTGTGACAAGGTCAACTCATCATAAGCACAGGGCAGGTAAAACCCATGACGAGTTGACCTTGTCACAAGCATGGAAGTGGTTAAAGGTCAACCCTCGTCCCCCTCTTTTAATTCTTCTGCAACTTCACCGTCTGAGAGTATATTGCATCAGTACTGGGCGCAAGCTCGACGACTGCTTGAGACCACCTCACTGCTTTCAGGAAGTTCTCCCCAGTCACCTGCGCTGGTACATGTGCACAGGGTTTACCACGTGAGGTTCACTGTCACTCTGGGTGTGCTACAGGTGCTTCCCTAGGCCAAGTCCGATAACTGATGATGCAGACATGTTCTTCCTCATATTCGAAGCAGCTGCTCTCCCCTCCACTGCTGGAAGCCTCATTCACAATTCCACACAGCATTGGTTGTGATGCAGTCACTGCGGGAGGAACTGCATGCCTCTTACAGCCTCCGACTGTAACCTTAGCCCAAGACCCTTGACTGACGCACATGATGTGCGAAGAATGGAACCTTCCCATGACAGTATTGCAATATTGTGACCTTTTGTGATTGTTGGTGGGAGGGATGGTTGGTCTCAACCTGGAGGCAGCATAGTTCTTACAGTGTAGCCTCCCCTCCAGCCATCAACCCAAAGATTCTGCCAAGTGCCGAACATGGCTCTCTGCCTTACGGAGCCCCAGAGGAGGTGGGCGCAGAGTCTTTTGAAGCCAAGGGTAAAGTATACTTTTCTCAGGACACCAAACTTCCAGGGAGGTGCTGGTAAAGTAGTTGGGACAATCAGGAGTCCCACTTTCAACTTGTATGGAAACAGTTTTTTTATTTTTTATTTGATAGCTTGGTATGCTCTTCATAGAAGCTTAGTGCGCATGTCCACCCTGCCCAGCCTCAACTTGTGTGTTCTCACGCAGTTAGTGACAAAATATTAAAACATCTTTCTTTCTCCTCTCTTCTTACTACACATTAAAGGACCTGAGCTACCTCACTCTATTCTTTTTATCCTGTTCTCTGATTATCTCTATGTGTCCATGTGCTAAGTATATACCATCTTGTTCTACCTCAACTCTACTTTACCTATGTCTACCTCACCTCTCAGTACACATCTCTGTATCCCACTTGCTCAATAGTTCTCTCATGACCTCATCCCCCTCTCTGCCACTGTCTTTGCCTACCTTTACATTTCTATCTCTCTGCCCCTCTCCTTGACTCCAACCTTTGTCTAGCTCATTCCTCATTTCACTGCTATTTGTATCTCCTCCATCTACTTTTCCTCTCTTTCAATCTCATCTCTCTAGTTATCTTGCCTCTCTACCTCTTCCTCCTTCTTGCTTTACCTCTTGCTGCGTCTTTCAGGCCTCTCTTTCTCACTGCCATCTGCCTCACCTCCTGAATACCTTAATCTGTCTCTAACTCACATCTCCCACTACCTCACCTTTGCCTAGCTCACCTATCCCACCACCTAACCGCTCAGTTTGCCTCAATATTTCATTTCTCCACCTCCCACCTTCATTCTACCTCTGTTCACTCTACCTGACATCTCTCACTGCCTTGCTCTTTTCTCCCAACCACTTTCTCTCTTCTTTATCATTACCCCCCTCTTGCTGTCTCATTTCTCTCTGCGCCCATTCTGGATTTTAAATCAGCATGTCTACCTTATGTATCGCTGCCTGTCTCTTTAGGTCAAAGCCTACCAGAGAGCACAGCTGTCTAGTTTGCTAAAGACATCTTGGGATATTCAAAAAGCTTCCGCCCGTTGCTTACCTTTGGCTTTGTGGTTTGTAACTCACATTTTCTGGCTTTCAATTTCCTGGCTTTCTTTATGTTAGGCCGCCCAGCGTGAGTATGTCCCTCCCAAGGAGCAAAGCCTTTTCACAACAACTCCCCTTCCAGGAGTGCTCCTTTCTGTAAACCGGCCTGTACATTTTATTCTAATCTTGTCACATTTGAGGTGCATTCATAGACAGAGGTCAAATGTCAGGCTCTGTTTTCTGAGGGTGCATGGTGTGTACTTTTCATTTTCTGACTTCAACGTGAGAGGATTTAGGTGACAATCTTGCTGGGTACTGGAGGTAGGATAGATTTTTTTTCTAGCACATGACAACATTTAAATGAACTGTGCAAGTCTTTCAGAATTAAGAACACCAATGAAGCACTTTTGTTGTTAATTATGAAGTGTGTTGGAAACGAATACTCTAAAATGTTCACAATAAGTCATTACACTAGATCAGTGGTCTTCAAACTTTGTTACACTGGGCCTCCCTGAGCAAAGTGTTTTGGAGTCAGGCCCCACTCAGACCTTCAAAGAGGTATATATGCCGAGACACGGGTAAGCATGCTACTAATCAGGGGTGGGTTTATAGTTTGCGTTGAGATGAGGAGCCGTGGCTCTCTGGACTATGCTGCGCTTCCCTCAGTTGTGTTGAAGTAAGGAGCTGTCGCCATGCAGACACAGCTGAGCATCCAATGGCAGCACTGAGCCAAGGATCACCAAACCCTTGAGTTTAGGGTGGTTTTCTGAGGCTGAGTATGAGAGCAGCATAATTCCAGTCCATCCAAGGGAAGTGTTGTAATGTAACTTGTCTTGTGCATCCTCTCTATGCTTACCCCTGCTCTACTGCTTGGCCTTTGATGATGTCATTGGAATGTTGGGAGGGTTGAACAGTAAGGAGATGTCACCATTTCTTATGGGGGAGTAACGGTTCTCTTTGGTTCCAATTTAATGTGTGGTGATGACTGTGTGCATACTCTGGTTTAAGGGTACCCTTTGTATTGTTGTATGTTGCAAGAGTGTTATTTAATCATCTTAAACTGTTTTAAGTGATGTCTGATGTTAACAGCAGTGTATTTTATGTCAACGTTATATGTGTTTTGTCAATATGCTGTTATTGTTTTTGTATGGAAAAAGGAGAGTGTGTGTGTGTGTGTTATTAGTGGTGTATGCAGAAGTGGTTGTACACTGTGTTCCTTGTCTAGTTATTGTATGCAGTATGCAGTTGTGTTGTATGTGTTGGACTGTGCGTGACGGGTACGCACAAGAGAAGTCTGTCTTTTGAGTAGTTTCTCTGATTCGTTTTTTTTTGGTCTTACTCTTTGGAATTGGTTTTTACCTCCTATGAGGTGTTGTATTTCAAGGTTTTGATGAGAGTCCGGGTGTTGTGTGCTCTCATTTGGGTTGTGGGTAACTTAGTTGGTTATCCCATAGGCTATGTGCTGTTTTCTTGGTTGTGGGTGACATAAGTTTGTCACCCCATTAGTATTTCAAGGTTTTTGGGAGGTGTGTTCCCCAATAGGGAGGTAATTTGCCCTATACAATATGTTTCTGTGTTTTTGGGAGGTGTTTTCCCAAAAGGGAGGTGATTTGCCCTATACAATATGTTTCAAGGTTTTGGGGAGGTGTTTCCTCTAAATTTTTGTATTTTCCTATGGGAAGGAGATGGGGTGAGGATGGTATGCCTCCGTTGTTGGGTGAGAAAAATCTAGTCCCTGACATTTTCTGGAGTTGCCTTAAGACTTTTGTGTGGGTCTTAGCTTATGGAATTATTTTTAAATGTATTTTGAGTGTTAGAGGGTTTAGAATTTGGTGGTTGAATTGCTGTGTTATTTGACCTCTGTTTCTGAATCTCTCTGACATTCCCTTTGTGCTTTTTCGTCTTTGCACATTTACTTCTTTGTGAATTATATTGCTTGTGTGCTTATGATTCATTTGTTGATTTTGATAAAAGGGGGATGTGTTGTAATGTAACTTGTCTTGTGCATCCTCTCTATGCTTACCCCTGCTCTACTGCTTGGCCTTTGATGATGTCATTGGAATGTTGGGAGGGTTGAACAGTAAGGAGATGTCAGTTGGCATGAGGGGCTGAGCAGTGGAACTGCTCCTGGTGGGGTCTCTACTCTATCTCTTGAATACATCTTAATACTATGGATCTGAAGTACAAAATAAAGCTATGATCCTGAGCTACACCTACAGACTACGGATCTTTTCCTTATTGTAACAGGAAGCATATTAAGTTCTTCATGGATGTTAGTGTATTTTGGGACCTTAAGCTCCTTCCATGCCCACTACCACCACTACCACCTTACACCTTACAGAAGTCGTAGACAGTAAAACCGTCATTTACAGGGAATGAAACAGAAACAAGCAGGTCTGTAAGTCAGCAGGAGAGCTTGGGAGCATGGGTACCCACCGCAGAGTTGATTGAAAAGATGGGGGTGGGCCTTGGGTATTCTGTGGAAGGGGATAACAGAAAGATGGATGTGTTATTGCTTTTTTGCTTCTTTGCCTCACAGTGCCCTGCTCTGCACATGTATTTGGGGTACTGGAATACCCCCGCCCAGTTTTGAGAGGACAAAGGAGAAAACATTGTAAGGCCTGTGGGTGAGGATTAGAAGAAGGGAGGAAAGGCCACGGTGCAGTGGTGTCTGGTAAAGGCAGCATGTCGTAATGAGAGGAAGAGGCATGTGAATGAGAGCAAAATATTTTAAACCTGATATTTGCTTTACTTGCAATTAAGTGAACCACTTTTTTGTCTGATAGATATTGTCCTATTGTACAATTTGTTCTAGACAGCATTCTCAGCAAATAGTTTTTCAAAAATTAGAGGAACTCTAGACAGAATATCCGGAAAATGCACTTAACAAAATTCTGGTAATTGTTTAGGTTGACTGGTGCATGTTCTATTTCTAAATATCAAAAAAACAAAACTATTAACGTGTGAAAAAGACACTGTTTAGCACATACTTAGAGGCTGAGTTCTCTTGACTTTCACCATCTACCTGTTTGCCCTATGCTTCCCTTGAGATCTTCTCCTCAGTACAGGACTCATGCAACAGGCCCATGGGCAGGGCCTGATTAGCCCTTTAGTCCATCGGGCTTTTCCTTGCCCCAGGGGAGTTCCGTGGGTTTGTGAAGGAGAACGGCCTATTTCTTCAGCAGCCAGATTTAATTCAATAGACACAGTGGGTACAAAACGAGTGAGATAGATATTGGAAAGAGACAGAAAGGTAGCATGGGCTTTTTTCAACATTTTGCTCAGGCTGCTTTCAGATTCCAGTCTGGTCCTGCTTACCTCGTTTCCAGGGCTCCTGCAAAGGTCTTATGCCAAAAAAAGCTTTTGCAGTAGAAGGCAAACTGCCTTTAAAAATAAGGCTGCAAAATAAGGGAAACATATAACAAAATATTTTGATGAAAACTGCAAGTGACTTTCTTTTGGGACTCATGCACTACTGGGGGTGTGTGGAGCTGCGCCCCGGTCAGAAGACTTCACGCCTCCCAGGGGGGAGCGCCCCACAGTTTGAAGATCACTGGACTAGGTGATGCCATTCCCATACATCATTGTTTGTGCGCTGTACAGTTTTATTAGTAAAACTGCATGTCTGTGTAAATGTAATGATCATTTCAACTGAAATGTGTTGTCTGTAATGGCAGTGTGATACCACACCATACATACATGCTCCGCACCAGTCCACGCCTTTGCACTCTACTCTGCACTACTCCACGCCACTGCGCTCTACTCTGACCCACTCCACTCAGGTAATTCAGGTACACACTGCAGTCAGACCCATCGCCACCACTGGATTGAAGGGCTCCACGCAAGCCCAGCGTAGTTCTATGTGGGACTGGCACTTGTTTACCTTATCAGATATGTTGGACTGCCATGCCTCGGTCACAAAGCGCAATGGCCTTGATACTAGGCTTTACTCGCCTAATTTTTTGGACACGGGGATTTATCCCTCCCAGATTTTTAAGTGAGGGGAAAACTTGGGACAGTTGTGGGGGGACGAGATGACAGAAGAATTTTCCCACTCATCTCCTCCATTCGAACAGCCATTAGCAAGTTAAAGCTCTATAAAGGCAGTGCTCTTGACCTGTGGACTTGCCACCACCCCAGAGTAACTTCAAAGCATCCTTTTACAGCTGCCTGCAGCCTGCATGGGTGAGAACAAAGAGAGAGGAGGAGAAATGAATTTGTTGACTGCATTCTGATTAGGTTATTAATGAGGACTGGGATCTTCATGCACCACCTACTGGCTGGCTGGCTGTCAAGGATCCTCTAGTCCCCAGCCCCTTCTCAGCACTATCCTATCTGACACTTGACTTTGAGCCTGCAGGGCAATGAGGAAGCTGCAGTCCTGGTGAAGATTATCTCCAGGAGAAGGCAAGAGCTGGAACAACTGGTGAGGTGATAACCAGAGCTTTATGAATAACTCAAGCCTTACTTTCTTAAAAAGGAGCCCTGTAAAATGGGGCGAAGGACATCAGGCCGATTGTTTTTGGGAATCTGGCATCAACCTTCCACAGTGCAATAACCACTGACAAGATTGGACAGCAAGATAAGCGCCTGCTGATAACATCTGTTGTGGACCCGAAGGAAAGTGTTAGTTACCAAGCCAGCACGGCAAACTCTGCTGTTCTTTTCTCTGTTTTTTTCTTCATTTTTAGGTCTCGTACTATTCCATTCCGTAAGCAATGAATAGGACGAGACTATGGGGCTAAAATAAGAGCTAAACTAAGCTCTGAAAAAAGCGGATTTCCAGAAGTGCATGTGGTCTCGTGAACGCGTTTCTATCCGCCTGCCTCGCATCACCACATGAAAGCCACACACACTTCAAAGGCTCTGCTCCCCGCCCCCGCCTACACTTCGCACTCTCCGACTTCCCCTCCCACCTCCCACGGCCGCTCTTCCCATTCACGCGCTCGTTACCGTTTACTCCCGAGCCGCATTTCTCCTCCCCCCCTAATCATAGCAATGCCAGGAGCTTGTTGTTTACAGGAATCCTCTCTACAAAGCAGCACATTTATTGCAGCCATAGCAAGTATCTTTAATTTCCAGGAGGTTCGTAATGTTCATGTTTGCAATCGTACTCCTTGCTCTACTGAAAATACTTGACGGCAGAGAGCAAAACAAACTGGACTCCAGGAATTTTACAATTTCTAAAGCAGACTTCATTTACTTATTTATTTAATGCGCCTTTATATAGCGGAAACATTACCCGAAGGTGTCCTTCCCCTCCCTTGTTCCTCCCCTCCTTCCCGCGTGCACCATGCAGTCCTTCCGCGGCTCACTTCTTTCCCCACATTTCTACCTGGGCCGCTTCTAATCCTGTGACCACCCTCTCCACTTTGCTGTCTCTTACTCCACATGGCTTGTCTCTTTTCACTCGTTCTCTGACTGCCTTTGTCCCAGTGCCTCCTGATGCACACCACCACACGTCACACTCTTGACCTCTCTGCGCAGTCTCTCGTGCTCCTTCTCTCTTTCCGCTATGCCACTCCCCCTCACTATACCATTCCATTGCACCTACTCCTCTACCCCCCGCCCCCAATCTCTGGCTAAGCCTCACTTCTTCCACATCATTACTTCCCCAGTCCTCCCTTTGCTCCCTCTCACCACCTGTAAGCATCTTCAGGTGCTCTCTTTTCATGCCCTGTCCTCCCTCTCCTCGTGTCCCGTCTAGAGCAGCACTCTCTTTTATAATGTTCTCTCATCCACTTTCTTCACATCACTTCTCTTTGCCTCCCATTTCTTACAATATTCCACCCTACAGTCCTCACCCGTCACTCTTTCTTTCGTACCCTTCTTACGCATCCACATTTCATTCTTGTCTCTCTTCCCTCTGCTTCTCCATTCTCTTTTCCCCTCCACTATTCCCTCAGAAGCTTTTTCCCCTCCTCCTTCCTATGCTCGCTCCCTCACCCTTCTCCCGTCCTCCATGCCCTTCACTTCTCCAGCCTCCGTCCCATCCTCTCATCCTTATCTCATTGTTTTCGTCCCCTCCACCATCGTCTCTTCTGTATCTCGTTATCTTCTCCACTCTCGCCTTATTTTCTTTATTTTCTCTCCCTATGCTTATCCGTCCTCATCTCCTTCTGTTCTCCCCACCCCCCTTTCTCATCTTCCGATGTTCTTTCTCGCCTTGCAGCGTCCTACTTCCCCTCTTCCTGCGTAAACCCCTCCTCTTCTCCACATCTGTTTTATTCTATCCCTGCTCGTCATTTCTAGCATGTTTCCGTCCCCACCGCCATATGTTCACCTCCTCTCTCCCCTCTCCATCCGCCCTTCTCATCTCTTTCTGGCCTCACCTCAACCTTGCACCTTATTTTCTTCAGGACAGTCTGGATGCTTCACAGCTCCTCTCGCCTCCCTGCTCCCTCCCCCCTGATCTCTTTCTTGCTCTTTTCCTCTCCAGCCTCCTTTTCCTCTATAGTCTCTTTCCACTCCCATCTCTTTTGAGTCTCTCTCTTCCACCTATATCCTCGCCCTTATCTCATCCAACCTTTTCTCACCACCTTCCATCCTTTTCTCCTGGTCCTTCTATCCAACTCTTTATCCTCTCACCCCCATCTCTTTCCTGCCCGCTCCCCATGCTTCTCCATTTCTTCTATTTTCTTTTCTCTCTCCTTCCCAGGCTTCTGCTCTTTCTGTACTCTCCCCTCGTGATCCTGCCTCATTTTATCACCTTTTAGTTTTCCTCCCTCCATCTTCCACTTTTTCCATCGATGTTCACTCATCTCCCGCACCCTTCTCTCATCTTTAGATCCCATGCCATCTCCCACTCTCCTTCCCCCTATCTAGTCTTGTGTTTCCTAGAACTCGCAGGTATTCAGAGGGTAGGAGGCTTCTGAGTTTCTAAAAGCACTTTGCACTTCAGGAGGTCTAGCCCACACAAGAACAGTCATCCCCTTTGAAAATCATCCTTCATATGCTGAATCGCGAATCTCCAGTTCAGGTGTGCGTGCTCTCCAGGGCCCAAGCATGATTAGTTGTTGGCAAACTGGCCTGACCCCTACCTAGGCTAGTGACCTCTCTGTGACAAAGAGCCAATCCTTGTGGACTACCAGATCCTGTACACCTGTGCTTGCATACATTCAGTTCATAGTGGGCACTTCACACACACACACACTGCACCCTCACACACTCTGTACACACTGCACCCTTACACACACTGCACACACTGCACCCTCACACACACTGCACACACTGCACCCTCACACACACTGCACCCTCACACACACTGCCCACACTGCACCCTCACACACACTGCACCCTCACACACACTGCACACACTGCACCCTCACACACACTGCACCCTCTCACACACTGCACCCTCACACACTGCACCCTCACACACACAGCACTCACACACACACTGCACCCTCACACACTCTGCACCCTCACACACTCTGCACACACTGCATCCTCACACACTCTGCACACACTGCACCCTCACACACTGTGCACACACTGCACCCTCACACACACTGCACACACTGCACCCACACACACTGCACCCTCACACACACTGCACCCTCACACACACTGCCCACATTGCACCCGCACACACACTGCACACACTGCACCCTCACACACACTGCACACACTGCACCCTCACACACACTGCACACCGCACCCTCTCACACACTGCACACACTGCACCCTCACACACACTGCACCCTCACACACTGCACACACCGCACCCTCACACACTCTGCACCCTCACACACACTGCACCCTCACACACTGCACACACTGCACCCTCACACACTACACACCCTCACACTCTGCGCACCCTCACACTCTGCGCACCCTCACACTCTGCGTACCCTCACACTCTGAGCACTTTCACACTCTGCACACCCTCACACTCTGCACACCCTCACACTCTGCACACCCTCACACTCTGCACACCCTCACACTCTGCACTGGAACATACACATGTTTCCTAGAACTCGCAGGTATTCAGAGGGTAGGAGGCTTCTGAGTTTCTAAAAGCACTTTGCACTTAAGGAGGTCTAGCCCACACAAGAACAGCCATCCCCCTTGAAAATCATCCTTCATGTGCTGAATCGCGACTCTCCAGTTCAGGCGTGTGTGCTCTCTAGGGCCCAAGCATGATTAATTGTTGGCAAACTGGCCTGACCCCTACCTAGGCTAGTGACCTCTCTGTGACAAAGAGCCATGCCTTGTGGACTACCAGATCCTGTACACCTGTGCTTGCATACATTCAGTTCATAGTGGGCACTTCACACACACACACGCACACTGCACCCTCACACCACTGTACACACTGCACCCTCACACACACTGCACACACTGCACCCTCACACACACTGCACCCTCACACACACTGCACCCTCACACACACTGCCCACACTGCACCCTCACACACACTGCACACTGCACCCTCACACACACTGCACCCTCACACACACTGCTCCCCTCAAACATACTGCCCACTCACACACTGCCCACACTGCACCCTCACACACTGCACCCTCGCACACTTCACCCTCACACACACTGCACCCTCACACACACTGCACCCTCACACACACTGCACCCTCTCACACACTGCACCCTCTCACACACTGCACCCTCACATACTGCACCCTCACACACACTGCACTCACACACTCTGCACCCTCACACACACTGCACCCTCACACACTGCACACACTGCACCCTCACACACACTGCACACACTGCACCCACACACACTGCACCCTCACACACACTGCACCCTCACACATACTGCCCACACTGCACCCTCACACACACTGCACACTGCACCCTCACACACACTGCACCCTCACACACACTGCTCCCCTCAAACATACTGCCCACTCACACACTGCCCACACTGCACCCTCACACACTGCACCCTCGCACACTTCACCCTCACACACACTGCACCCTCTCACACACTGCACCCTCTCACACACTGCACCCTCACACACTGCACCCTCACACACACTGCACTCACACACTCTGCACCCTCACTCTCTGCACCCCCACACACACTGCACACACTGCACCCTCACACACTGCACACACTGCACCCTCACACACACTGCACACACTGCACCCACACACACTGCACCCTCACACACACTGCACCCTCACACATACTGCCCACGCTGCACCCTCACACATACTGCACCCTCACACACACTGCACACACCACACCCTCACACACTCTGCACCCTCACACACACTGCACACACTGCACCCTCACACACACTTGACACACTGCACCCTCACTCACACTGCACACACTGCACCCTCACACACTGCGCACTCTCACACTCTGCGCACTCTCACACTCTGCGCACCCTCACACTCTGCGCACCCTCACGCTCTGCACACCCTCACACACTGCACACCCTCACACTCTGCACACCCTCACACTCTGCACCCTCACACTCTGCACACCCTCACACTCTGCACCCTCACACTCTGCACTGGAACATACACTCCAAATACCACTCAGTGCCACATATTTAAACTGCACTCTATGCAACATACACTCCAAATACCACTCAGTGCCACATAATTACACTCCACATAATTACACTGCAATCAATGCAACATACACTCCAAATACCACTCAGTGCCGCATAATTACATGCCACATAATTACACTGCACTCAATGCAACATACAGTCCAAATATCACTCAGTGCCACATAATTACACTCCACATAATTACACTGCACTCAATGCAACATACACTCCAAACACCACTCAGTGCCAGATAATTACACGCCACATAATTACACAGCACTCAATGCAACATACACTTCAAATACCACTCAGTGCCACATAATTACACTGCACTCAATGCAACATACACTCCAAATACCACTCAGTGCCACATAATTACACACCACATAATTACACTGCACTCAATGCAACATACACTCCAAGTACCACTCAGTGCCACATAATTACACGCCACATAATTACACTGCACTCAATGCAACATACACTCCAAATACCACTCAGTGCCACATAATTACACGCCAAATAATTACACTGCACTCAATGCAACATACACTCCAAGTACCACTCAGTGCCACATAATTACACGCCACATAATTACACTGCACTCATTGCAAGATGCTCTCCAAATCCCACTCAGTGCCACATAATTACACGCCACATAATTACACAGCACTCAATGCAACATACACTCAGTGCCACATACTTATATGCTACATAATTACACTGCACTCAATGCAACATACACTCCAAACAATACCACTCAGTGCCATATAATTATATGCTACATAATTACACTGCACTCAATGCAGCATACACTCCAAATACCAGTCAGTACCACATAATTACATGCCACAAAATTACACTCTACTGAATACAACATACACTCCCCATATTACCACTCAGTGCCATATAATTACACACCTCATACTTACAGAAGTGTGGCTCAATGATTAGAGCGGCAGACCCTGATGCAGAGGTCTAGCCCGGGACCAGGGTTCAATTCCCCGCCTCGGCGGGTCTTGGGCTCAAAATTCCATGGACCTGATAATTCTCGCCTCGGTGCCTATTCCAATCATGGAGTCCCACTCTGCAACTCTGGGCAATATCTTGCTTAATCTCCACAACGGCCCCCACAACGCTAAGGATGCCTGGCCTCCACCTTGGGGGTGCCCAGGAGTGGACGCCTCACAGGGAAAGCCAGGATGGGTTCCACAGCGGTATTCGTACAAGCGCCTTGAGACCCTTGCGGGTGAGTAGTGCACTATACAGGTATCAATTTTGCACTACTCAATGCAACATAGATACACTTTATCTATCTGTCTATCTATCTATGGCCCTCACTCTATCTGTCTATCTATCGCACTCACTCTATCTATCGCCATCACTCTATCTATCTATCGATCGCCCTCACTCTATCTATCTATCTATCGCCCTCACTCTATCTATCTATCTATCTATCTATCTATCTATCTATCTATCTATCTATCTATCTATCGCACTCACTCTATCGCATCACCATAACATCACTCAGCACCACCACAGCATCACTCAGGGGCACCACAACATCACTATGCGCTACCACAGCATCACTGTATGCCACAGCATCACTCGTCGCCACCACAACATCACTCAGCGATACCACAGCATCAATCTGTGCAACCATTCAACTACTGGTTCAAATATGTTTTCTCAATGTTTCAACCTTTATTACAAATGTCACAAAAAGATGTAAATATTTCACTTCTGTTCTTGGTTTTTCGTCTCAATAAAATACAATGAACATAATCTTCACAAAAGTTATTTACAAAAGCTATTGCCATTATAAATTACAGTAACTTTTATTTAAGTATTAATTATTTAAAAAAATAAAAGTCATTTTTATTTGTAATATCAATACATCTAAGTCACATAAATACAACACATATTGCATTACAAATACTATAGGTGTCATATTTGCGAAAGTTAAAACTATTGGCATTGTAAATGACAAAGCTATTAATTTCGTTATTTTCAAAACTAACACATAAATACAAAATTTGTCATTTACAATACCAATAGCTCAAACGTTCCTAATGCGAGACCTATTGCATTGCAAATGCTTGTTTTGTTTTAGGGGGTGTTTAACACCCCCAAAGCAAACCTTTTTTTTATTTAAATACCTTACCCCCTTTACCACTTTCCTCCCCTGAACCCTAAATACCCCTTACCTTCTTTTACTTCTAACCATTCTTGAACCCTTTCTTGAACCCTAAAACCCTTACCCCCTTACTTCTACCCACACCTAAACCCTAAAAACACTTTACCTCTACTCACCTCTGAACCATGAAACCCCTTACCTCTACCAACCCTGGAAGCCTAGAATCCTCTTACCTCCCTTTATCTCTACCCACCCATGAACCATCGAAACCCCCTACCTCCTTTACCTCTACCCACCCAAACCATAAAATCTCCTTACCTTCCTCTACCTCAACCCACCGTTAAAGACTAAAACAATTTTACCGTCCTTTATCCCTTCCCACCCTTGAACCCTAAAAACCTCTTACCTCTGTTTACCTCTACAAGCCCTAAACCATAAAAACATGTATCTCCCTTTACCTCTCCCCGCCCCTGAATCCTAAAAATACGTGTATCTCTCTTTACCTCTTCCTGCCCCTGAATCCTAAAAAAAACTTACCTCTCTTTACCACTACCAGCCTGTAATCCCTGAAACCTCCTGTCAAAAAGGGGATTATTATCTGAGGGGGTAAGTACCCACCTCACATATTAATCGTAGTTCTTGTTAGGGTAACTATTTATGTCACTAATTAATCCTGAGGCCAACTTCTGGTAGCTAGTGCACAGAGCAGATGCACTTAACTTAGATGAATTAGCAAAATAGAGTAGTTCAGTTCAGTTCAGTTCAACTTTATTCGGATACAATAGTACCTATAAAAGCACAAAGACATAAATACTTCACAACAGTTAATACAAAGATCAAAAATCATGTTCATATATCCAAAGTGCCTAGTGCAGAAATAAGCCATAATTTTAACATAAAATGGTTAAAACAATTCTCAAGTTATATCACATATAATCAGGGATCCATCATAGACCTACGTGCCCTGATCGCAGTCTTAAGAAAAGTGCCATTGCGGAAAATCAATTCAACATCATCTAAATTTAATATGCACCGATACGCTTCATCCCGGCTAATTGGTCTTCTCTTTTTAAAATATGGATAAAAAATCTGCTTAGAGTATTTAAAATAATATTTACAAAAGAATATAAAGTGCATAATAGATTGCTTACTCCTCCCATCACAAGGGCACACATTTTGGTTAAAATTTGGGCTATGGCCCAGTGGAAAACAAAGTGCAAATCAGATTGTGCCAGCTCTTAGTCTGAACAAAAGGCTCCATTCCCAACGACTCATGGCTAACGTCAGATACATATGAAGCGGATAACAGTGCTGTTAAATGACCATATAGTTGTGCACAATTATTTTCCTAGACTCCACAGCATCACGCTCGTTTTTATAAAGGGAATATAAAGCATTCCGCAGTTCCTTCTTTGGAGCTGATTCTGCTAATATGGGGTCCAGGAAAAGATTTAGAGTAAAATTTGATAAACTAAATTCCACCAGAATATACAATAAATGGAAGCAATAATACAAAATATAGAAGAGATTATAAAATACAACCTTCTGCAACGGTTTAAAGGAAAGTAAGATTATGGTACATTACAAATCAATCATTATCTAGATATTTTTTTAGAGTAATAATGAGAAAAGAGGAAGAGGTAAGAAGAGGGAAGAAAGAAGACAAAGAATAGAGAGAAAAGAGGAAAGGAAGGGAGAAAAATTAACAGGTAAGAACTAGTGTGAGAGCGTGAAGATAGAAAAGTAGTAAAAGGTAACCAAAATAAATCAGACTTAATTCTCTGAGCTACAGATGAAGATGAAACAGTGGAAATTCTATGTTCGTCACAAATAAAGTTCCACCATGTTAACATGCATATTTTGGAGTTACCTTTCCAACAAGTAAGAATAATTTTAAATGCAAGAGCAATAAAAAGATCAAACAATTTTGGCTTTAGCACTGTATCGTGGAAATCAAACGACATGGATCCAGGAAAAACATTTTGAAATGATAAGGGAATATCGAGATGAAAAATCTTTGACCATATGGCTCAGATGCATTTCAAAAATTTTAGGACATTAGGACAATAGAAAATCAAATGAGATAATGTACCATTGGTGGAAAGGCATGATCAGCAAAGGGAAGAAGAAGGTTAATTTTGTGCAGAAACACTGGTGTTCTCACAGCTCTATTGTAAATAAAAAAATAAGATTGAATGATATTAGCAATTCTAGAAGTGGAAAAAAGCTTATGCCATAATTTGTCCCACTTTTGAAGAGAAAGGGTGATGGGCAGATCAAGTTCCCAAGCTAGTTCAATGAGGGAATTTGGTCTTTCAGAGAAAGGAATAGATAAAACTTTATATATAGATGAGGCTTTGGGATTAGAGTCAGAAGAGATGTTGTGTAGGAGGGTTAAGGGAATAAATGGAGTGTAGTTAATAGGAACATTTTTAGATGAAAGAAATGATTGAAGTGTCTGTGATAATTGAGAGTATTGCGATAAGCAGGAAGAGGGTAAGTCATAAAGGTTTAGTCATTTATTTAAAGGCAAAACAGAGTTATGGGAAACAAGTTGGCGACCATATAAAACTTTCCTCTTTTTCCAGTATTTGAAGTAGAATGATCTATGGCGAAACCTAATAAATTTATTGTACCAAATAGAGGAGGCAAAGAAGGCCTGGTGAAAGTTGGATCCAGCCATAAACAGACATTGTAAAAAGTATTGGGAATGTTTAAAAATAGGATATTTAGATATGAAGGTACAATTGGACATAGAACAGATGTCATAGAAAGAAAAATCATGTAATAGAGAACGTTCAAAATTAATCCAACTAGGTATTGGAGCATCATGGTAGTGTCTATTTAGTGCATACACTTGTCTGATTAGAAAAGCAGTGTGATATAGCTTAAAATTAGGAAATCGAGCACCCCCTTTATTCTTTGGTTTAATTAATTTAGTTAAAGCAATGCAGGAGGATTTGTTGTTCCAGAGAAATTTAGTACAGATGGAATTCATTTGATTAACATAATTGTGAATTTTAAAGGGTAACATAGATAGCAGAAATGGAATAAGCGGTGCATTCATCATTTTAATAGTATCCAACCTGCACCACCTGGACAGATGTAGGGGGACCATGGGGAGAGTAAATTCTTTTAATCTTAATTTTCAAAGCAGTAAAATTATGGGCAAGAATTTGGAGAATGGTAGGGGAAAACCATACACCAAGATATTTATTTTTTATGGACACATTTAAAGTTGGTGTCAAAAAACTTGAATTGATAACATAGAGAATTTAAAGGTAAAATTTCAGTTTTAAAGAAATTTAATTTGTATCCAGATATTTTAGAATATAAGTCAATCTCCTGTAAAAAAAAAAAGGGAGTAAGGAGGTTAGGGGTTTCGAAAGGTAAATTAAGATATCATCTGCATAAGCAGACAATTTAATTTCATGGGAATTAGGTAGAAAACCAGGTATCAAAGGATTTTGGCGAATGCGCTCAAGGAAAGGTTCAAGAAATAATAGGAGAAAGGGGACAGGCTTGCTGTGTGCCTCTGTGCAAATTAAAATAGGGAGATAAAAGACCAATAACAGATACACATGCACGGAGATTAGAAAATAATCATTTTATAAATGAAATAAATGTGGGGCCGAAACCGAACCATTGAAGAGTCTTGAACATGAATTGCCAATTTCAAAAGCTTTTTCAGCTTCAAGAGATAATGCGGCTAGAGGATCAGAATAATTACTCCCCAGGATGAGACTATTAGAGAGCATTCTAGCATTGTCTGAGGAGAGCCTACCCTTAATAAAACCAGATTGGTCAGGATTAATAAGTAAGTAAGTAGGGAAATAACCCCTTCCAATCTAGAGGCAAGAATCTTCCCAATAAAAATATTTTTGAAAATAATAAAAGAATTCTCATCTCCCAAGGCAATAACCAGGACTTTTTTCCCTTCTGCACTTTGGGTGGATCAGATGGCTCTTTTTTTGCTGAAAAAATCAGGAAAATGCAGGATACATTTCCTACCTCCTTCAGGGCTAACAATGTGGACAGGGGCCTTTCTCATTCCTCCCCTCTTCTCGATGGGCCTCTTTTTACAGAGTTCCCTCCTCTGCCGTTGGCAACTTCATTTGGTATTCTGAAAAACCTGAAATCAGGCACCCCATCTGATCCCTGTCCTGTGTCTACTTTGGCAGCTATAGCCATGCCTATAAATCCCTATGTTAATCGGATAATGAACTCTTCCTTGCAGCAGGGGTTTGTCCCAGGTAAGTGGAAGAAAGCACACACACTTACCCTCCTGAAAAAACGTAACATGGATCCTGAGACACCTGCCAACTATAGGCCTATATCCCTCCTGCCTGCCTTATCTAAAGTATTGGAAAAATAAGTTCATTCTGTCACCTCTGCCTTTTTAGAGACTAACAATATTCTGCACCAAAGCCAATCTGGGTTTCGCCCAAATTTTAGCACCGAATCGGCACTCCTGGAAATCTCAGAGTCTATTAAGGACGTTTTAGATAGGTACTCATATACAAAAGACGGTGAGGGTTAGCTATATTAGCACAGAAAATAAGCAAATTCATGCAAGATTCTGTAGTTCCTCTTGAATTCCATTCCACTGTACGCTCAAAACCTCATTTGGATCCACCGTACAAATCCAATAATGTCCAAAATCAAGTTCCAATAAATTGAGGGAGCGACTTGACTTATACAAAAATATCACTGGTTCACTGATGTGGATTCACCAAAATGTTCTTTATTCCAATTATTTCAAGAGAGAAAATGGCGACCAGTAGTACATCTTCACTGTTCATTAATCAGTACACATGTCAAACAGCCGACGCGTTTCGTCCAGATATGGACATCATCAGGGCTGTTAAACCAAAACACAAAATCAAAAAGATATAGGTTACTCTTCTATTTTACTGTATATAAAAATAAAAACAATTTTACACAAACAATTTCACTTGACTGATCTGTCTATTGCATACATTGTATATTACTTAGCACCACGCCTGCCTATTTAACAAGCTAAATTTCAAAAGCATTACCTAGAAATTAACCCTCTTTTCATAGAACAGTTTGCACCCTCCCCAGAACTCATAACAAGTTTGAGATACACCAAAATAAGCATCCCTCTCATTATGACCACTTCGAATAAACGAGATTCTGATTCAACACTTGTACAGCCATATAATTCGGCAGCAATATACACATATAGGAATAACCTGTGAACATAATACATATTTTCAAAAATACAATCATTTCATATGTGCATATATCATATAATGGTAAGACAACCCTTCTATAAACCCCTGTTTGTTACTACCTAATTCATCATCCTGAGTAAGTTATATCCTGGTTAGAACCCAATATCACTAGTACTACATATCATTGTCATGCAACCCCATATCACAATCCTATTTATTCTATTTTTGTCTTGATCGACAAAAGTCCTCCAACACTGCAGCCCCTCCATATAGCGATGGTCACTATATCCTACACTTTTTATCCGTATACCATCACTATGAGCCATTACCTATCCACACATGTAAAGTATCCCTTTCTGCATCAAATAATTTCTGAATGTCCTCTCACCTGTGATTTATACTCTATTAGTTTTCATGCCTCAACTTCCCCTCTTATGACTTGTTTCCTCTATTTTAGTCCACTGCAAAATTAAAGGACACTTAAATAGTTTAAGACATGGCTTCTACAAAGGCCAGTTTTGTCACTATACTTTTATCTGAAGAATGCTTACCATTATAGAATTGTATTCTTTCCAATAAGTCCTCTATTAGTCAATATGCAAAATTGTTCTAAAGAACACTCTATGTAAAGAAACAAAAGCCTGGAGTCAAACAATCTTCCTATTATTATTTCAACTTTACGAAGTGCTTACCAAAAAATACACCAACTATTCCTCACCTGATCTCAATAATTCTAATGCACCATTCCTGCAAAAATAAATAAAAACGGGCCCTTAAAATCCAGCATGTTTAAAAAAAAAACCTAAACTCAAGCACCAAGTGACTATCCCAATTCCTCATTCCTCACCTTATAGTCGTGTTATCAGGGATTACTGACGGGGAGTTTTGGCAGGCGAAATCTGGCGTCCTTCCGAACCAGTGTGCATTAGACTCTCTCCTGCCGTCCTAATTTAAACCCCCTGATAACAAAAAAAACGCTGCTATCGTTCGCGCCTAATTCTGTATTGTAGTTCCCTATCTGGTCCGCACCCGGTCAACACGTCTCCACTTCACTATTCACTTCATTGAACAATGAACAAAACATCCGTTTTGTCAGTTTTGTATTACTTCCGCTTAAGTTTATTTCCTGTTGGTTGTATGGGACCAATCAAAGAGCCGCATAACTACACAACAACCCTACGCTATTCACTTCCGTGAACCACACCCCTGTGTCATCTCGTTCCCATTTAATCGGCATCAGCTTATTTCCTGGTAGTCCGGGACCAATCAAAGAGCCTTATATCTACAAATCAACACTTTGCTATTCATTTCCGTGAACCACACCTCCCTGTTGTCTCGTTCCCAATCATTCGGCATCAGCTTATTTCCTGTTAGTAGTATTGGACCAATCAAAGAGGTGTGCGTCGTCGTGGAGGCTACACTAACCGTTCCAACTCTGGTCCGCTCCTTTATATGGCCTCATTCTAACCACACGACAAAGCAAAAGAACAAAAGAAAAAATAAACTAATATATAAAATGAATTGTGTGCATGTAAGGGCGCTACCCACGATTTGACTCTTAGCTAATCTCCCGTTTAGCATTCAGTATTGTCATATGCATAATCAGCTACTATATTGTGCAAAAAGTGAATTAGCTCTACGCGCTGTTTTCCAACAATATAAAGTAGTGTAGAGCGAAAGAAGCACTCCCCACTCATATTAAAAATTCCAAATTCAAAAAATAACCGTGAAAAACTATATGTTAGACGGACCGGGAGGGTCGGCCGAGGATAAGGGGAGAGGTCTCCAGGGAGAGCCGTCTCCAGCGATCGTACAGACAAGTAACTTCCCCCCCCCACAGACGTACACCACACAAGGATAAGGTTCACGATACTTTATCAGCAATTCGTTAAGTACGGTAAAATGGTACAAGGAGGTCTGGACTCAGGGGCCCCCTCGATTCTGGTCTCTGGATTGGGAAAAGGGTAGCGGGACAGTCTTGTTACCAATAGGTGGAAATAGCTCTCAATCCTCGAGCTCGGCGTTCTAGATGATCGGGCCGCGGCGGAGCCAGCAGGTCCCGAGATGGATGAAGAAAGCGACGGTCCGCGGCGGAGCCAGCAGGTCCCGGTGAAGATGGTGGTTACAAACGGTCCGCGGCCACGCCAGCAGGTCCCGACGACGATGAAGGTTTACGAAGGTTGCGGCAGTGCCAGCAGGCAGGACGATAGTTCGCAAGGCAGAGCTACGGCAGCGCCAGTAGTCCGTCAAGGATGAGTTCTTCTCTGCGTCTCTCGACTCCAGGATACAACTGCCTTCCTGCTCTGGAGCTGCCCCAGTTATAGGGCTGGTGCCCTTTGATGTCCGGACCCTCGCACTTGGAGGTCGGAGGGTCCGGGATGAAGGAGTCCAGACACCCAGCAGGGGGGTGGAGCCAGCGCTCGGGGAGGTTGTGGATGAGCGGCACCTGGCGGGGGAGAGCCATCGACACCTCTTTCTCCCATTGACCTGCCAAGTAGTCCGCTCACCTCCTGGGTGGATGGTGGTGCCGGGATGTCTGAGGCCTGGCCAGGCCCCGGGTTGGGGTCGATCGGGGGCCATGCGGCCTCGTGGCGGAGTGTCCAAGATGGCGCCCAGGCTGGGCGCGTGGGCCAGTAGTGGATCGGGCCCACGAGGTCGAAATGTTCAGAGGCAAGGGTCCCGGAGGGGACGGAAAACGTGACGTGGTGGTGTGTGACACTTGAGGGACCGGGCTCGGGCCTGGTCGGGCAGAGGGGGAGCGGCCCTTCATGTGGCCTGTCCAACATGCGTCCCCCCCAGCTGAAGGCGGGGAGAGTCACCCATCCTCTTGGGGACTCTCCTCATCGAGGCGGAAAAAGCGGGACAGGCCATCCGCGTTGGCGTGATCTGGCCCAGGCCGGTGTTCAACAGTAAAGTCCATCCCTTGTAGGGAGATGGACCAACGTAGTAGTTTTGGGTTCTCCCCCCGCATCTGCATCAGCCACTGCAGGGGTCGATGGTCGGTCTGCACCCGAAAGTGGGTGCCAAAGAGGTAGGGCCGGAGCTTTTTGAGGGCCCATACCACGGCGAAGGCCTCCCTCTCGATGGTGCTCCAGCGTTGTTCTCGAGGTAGCAGTCGCCTGCTGATGAAGGCCACTGGCTGATCAAGGCCTTCGGTGTTCACTTGAGACAGGACCGCCCCAATGCCGTGGTCGGAGGCATCCGTCTGGACGACGAAGTCCCGGCTGTAGTCGGGGGCCTGGAGCACAGGGGCGGAGCACATGGCGGCCTTCAGTTGTTCAAAGGCTGCTTGACAATCTGGGGTCCAGTTGACCTTCTTGGGTTGATTTTTGGACGTGAGTTCTGTGAGGGGCCCCACTATGGTACCATAGTCTTTCATGAACCGTCTGTAATAGCCCGTGAGTCCCAGAAAGGCGCGTACCTCGGTCTGGGTGATGGGGGGCTGCCAGGACTGGATGGCGGCAATCTTGAGCTGCAGGGGGGCCACCAGGCCGCTTCCCACCTGGTGCCCGAGGTAGGTTACGGACCCCTGACCAATTTGGCATTTGCTGGCCTTGATCGTGAGGCCAGCTCGCTGAAGGGCCTGTAGCACCGCTCGGAGGTGGTGAAGGTGGTCGGACCAATGGTGGCTGTACACAGCGATGTCGTCTAGGTAGGCGGCGCTGAATCCTTCGAGCCCGGCCAAGACCTGATTGACGAGCCGCTGAAAGGTTGCTGGAGCATTCTTCATGCCGAAGGGCATGACCCTGAAATGATAATGGCCATCAGGAGTGGAAAATGCAGATCGTTCTTGGGCCCGGGGTGTGAGGCCGATCTGCCAGTAGCCCGCCGTCAGGTCGAAAATACTGAGGTAGCGGGCAGCTCCCATGCGGTCAATTAGCTCGTCTGCCCGGGGGATGGGGTGTGCGTCCGTTCTGGTGACCGCATTCAAGCCCCGGTAGTCGACGCAGAACCGGAGTTCTGGTGTGGTGCCGGGAGTGGCTGCTTTGGGGACCAGTACTACTGGGCTGGCCCAGGGGCTGTCTGAGGGCTCGATGACCCCGAGCGTGAGCATTTTGGTCACTTCTTCCTGGATGCAGGCCCGTACCCGATCTGGTACGCGGTAGGCCCGGTGGCGGATAGGGGGGCTGTCCCCCGTGTCCACGTCGTGTACACACCAGGAAGTGACACCTGGGGTGAGGGAAAACAGGCTGGCAAACTGCAACAGAAGGTCTCGACATTCTTGGCGTTGTTCCAGGGTGAGGGCCTCCGAGAGTCGGACCCCATCCACGGAGCCATCTTTCTCCCGAGTCCGTAGGAGGTCAGGGAGGGGTTCGGAGTCTTCTTCGGCCCCATTGTCTGTGGCCATCAGGAGGCTGAGTTCTGAACGCACAAAGTGGGGTTTCAGTCTATTGGCGTGGAGGACTCGGAGGGGGTTCCGTGAAGATTCCATGTCGATGAGATAGGTGACAGGGCCCTTGCGCTCGATTACTTTGAAGGGCCCCGTCCATTTGTCTTGCAGGGCGCAGGGTTCGGTGGGGGACATCACCCATACCTGTTGTCCAGGTTCAAATTCGATGGAGGAGGCATTCTGGTCATACCACTTTTTCATGTCCTCTTGACCTCCAAGTTTGCTTTTGCCAGCGCTCTGAACCGTCGGGTCTGGTTGCGGAGGGTTAGGAGGTATTTGAAGACATCTGGAGGGTTCTTTAGAGGGGGCATCTCCCATCCTTCCTTGACTAGACTGAGAGGCCCCCGGACGGGATGTCCATACAATAATTCAAACGGACTGAAGCCGAGGGACTTCTGGGGGACCTCTCGATATGCGAAGAGGAGGCACGGCAGCAACACATCCCACTGGCGACAGAGGGGCTCTTCCAACCCCCAATCATCCCTTTGAGCGTGCGGTTGAACCGCTCAACGAGTCCATTTCCTTGAGGGTGATAGGGGGTCGTGAATCGGTAGGTGACCCCACACTGTTGCCAGAGGGACTTCATATATTTGGAAATAAAGTTCGTGCCTCTGTCGCTGACGACTTCTCGGGGGAAGCCCACACGGGAGAAGATCCCCATCAGGGCCCGGCCGACTACCGGGGCTGTCACAGTTCGCAGGGGAACAGCCTCGGGGTAGCGGGTGGCGTGGTCCACCAGCACCAGGATGAACCGATGTCCTTGTTTTGTACGGGGGTCCAGGGGCCCCACAATGTCTATCCCGACCCTCTCGAACGGGGTGGTGACCACGGGAAATGGTTGCAGGGGGGCTTTTAGTTTGCGGCCACTCTTTCCATTGGCTTGGCACGTGGGGCAAGATCGGCAATGCTGGAGTACATCATTCCTCATTTTGGGCCAGAAGAAGTGGGTCACTAGGCGGCTGTAGGTTTTATCCTGACCCAGGTGTCCAGCCAGGGGGACATCGTGGGCCAGGTTTAGCAAGAAGTCTCTAAAACGGAGGGGCACCACTAGCACTCGGCTGGCCCCCAACTCCGCGATTCTCTGTTCACTGTATAGCAGATCATTGTCCCAGTAGATCCAATGTGTTCCGGAGGTATCCCCTGCGTTCTGGGCGAGGGCTTGTTGGCGGAGTCCCTCGAGGGAGGGACAGGTCTTCTGCTCTTGGCGAAACTGCTCCTGTGTGGGCCCCCCCTCTTGATGCCACTGGTCGAGGCCAGCGAGGTCCGGAGGTTGAGCTGGTTCTGGGGGGACGGCACGGTCGGTGTCTTCGACTGGGGCGACCAGGGGAGGAGGCGCCGGCCATTCGGGTTCCTCTGGTCGGGGATTGGCACGGGCGGCCATGGACCGGGTGGTGACGCACGCCCAGTCCGGAATGCCTAACATCCCCAGGTGTTCTCTTCGTTCTACGGCTGCCCACGGAGAGCTTTCAAGGTCATTTCCCAGGAGGCAGTCTACGGGGGCATCATCTCGGACCGTCACTTTCAACATGCCGGAGACCCCTCCCCATTCGAAAGGGACGCAGGCCATCCGACACAGACTTTCCGAGTTATCGGCTGAACGGACAGGGCAGAGAATGTTTGGTAGGAACTGTTCTGGGGTCACCAGGTGACAGCGGACGGCTGTTACACTGGCCCCGGTGTCACGGAGGGCTTCGGCCTGGCGTCCATTGATGCTCACCCATTGGCTGTACTTCTGGGTGTTAGCGGGTAGGGGGACCCGCGGGACCATGTCTTTCCCCCCTAAGCATGCTAGAGCCATGGCGGCTGGCTCCCATTCTTGATGCTCTTGCTCATATTCTTCCTGCTCCTCCAAGATCTGTTCTTCCCCCAGAGCAGCAGCGGCCACTTGGCGGGGTCTTGGGCTCTGGTACTGTGGGCAATTCGGGTCGTTTGCATAGTGGCCGACTCGTTGGCATCGATGACACGTGACATTGGCTCGGTATCCCGGTCGCGCCGGGGTGCTGCCCCGGTTGGCCGGGGGGGTGGTGCTGGTAGCGGGGGCGACCGGAGCGTTGTCTCTTCCGCGTCCTTGGCCCCCTCCTCCTCCTCGGGGACGGTGCTGACCGTTGTTGTTCCGGTTCTGTTCATAGGATCCATTTCGGCCCACTCTGGTGATTTCCCACCGGTCAGCCTCGGCTGCGAGCTGCCGTGGATCAGTCAATTTGCTGTCGAGGAGGTGCTGGCGGAGCTCAATGAAGCAATTGTTTGATAGGTGCTCCCACACCATGAAATTGAAGAGTTGTTCGTAAGTTGTGACATTGCTTCCTTTGATCCAGCCCTCGAAGGCTCGGCTAAAATAGTTCACGTAGTCCACCCAAGTTGTACCCGGGATGCGGGTGCAGTCTCGGAACCTCTGACGGTACATCTCGGGTGTGAGCCCATAGCGGGTGAGGAGGGCAGCTTTCATGTGGTCATAGGAGGTCATCTGATGGTCCGGGAGCTGTAGCAGGGCATTGCGGCCCTCATTGAGGAATCTCCCCCATAGACCGGCTCCCCAGTCGCTTCGATCGATCCGGTGGGCGGTCATAGCGATTTCGTAGGCCTTGAACCATTGCTGGATGTCGTCCTCTCGGAAGTATTCTCGAACGACATCCTTGGGGATGTGTACCTTTTTCTCTGTTGCCCCTGGGGTGCGGGGTTGCTCGGGCACCCCTAATTCTTTGTTCTGCTTGCGTAGGTCTATCTCAGCTAATTTGCGCTCGTGTTCATATGCCAGTTTCTTTTCCTCGAGCTCCCTTTGTCTCTGTTTTTCCTCTCTTTCTTCCCGGAGACGCAGGTGCTCTAAGCTCAGTTTTTGTTCGGCCAACTTAAGTTCAACATCCATTTTGAGCCGGGCCATTTCTAGTTCATGTAGCCGGGTTCTTTCTCGTTCCTGGATCTCGTCTTGCGAGAGACCCGTTCTTCGCTCCTCGGGGGCCGTGGGTTTTTTTCCTACTACTGCGATGTTTTGGTCGGTGGTTCCAACGGCCCCGGTTTCTGCCCAGGACTCTAGGGCATGCTTGAAATCGTCTTTGGTACTTAGACCGGTGGTAGCGATACCTAGTTCGATGCAGAATTGTTTTAATTCACGATGGCTGTACTCGTCCAATTTCTCCATCTGAAATTTCTCGGTGGATCCGCTTTCTTTGGTTGTCATCGGGATTTCGTCGTGGGGTGAGCTACTTTCTGTACGATTATGCGGTGATTCGGATCGCGCCGCTGGCCACCAATGTTAGACGGACCGGGAGGGTCGGCCGAGGATAAGGGGAGAGGTCTCCAGGGAGAGCCGTCTCCAGCGATCGTACAGACAAGTAACTTCCCCCCCCCACAGACGTACACCACACAAGGATAAGGTTCACGATACTTTATCAGCAATTCGTTAAGTACGGTAAAATGGTACAAGGAGGTCTGGACTCAGGGGTCCCCTCGATTCTGGTCTCTGGATTGGGAAAAGGGTAGCGGGACAGTCTTGTTACCAATAGGTGGAAATAGCTCTCAATCCTCGAGCTCGGCGTTCTAGATGATCGGGCCGCGGCGGAGCCAGCAGGTCCCGAGATGGATGAAGAAAGCGACGGTCCGCGGCGGAGCCAGCAGGTCCCGGTGAAGATGGTGGTTACAAACGGTCCGTGGCCACGCCAGCAGGTCCCGACGACGATGAAGGTTTACGAAGGTTGCGGCAGCGCCAGCAGGCAGGACGATAGTTCGCAAGGCAGAGCTACGGCAGCGCCAGTAGTCCGTCAAGGATGAGTTCTTCTCTGTGTCTCTCGACTCCAGGATACAACTGCCTTCCTGCTCTGGAGCTGCCCCAGTTATAGGGCTGGTGCCCTTTGATGTCCGGACCCTCGCACTTGGAGGTCGGAGGGTCCGGGATGAAGGAGTCCAGACACCCAGCAGGGGGGTGGAGCCAGCGCCCGGGGAGGTTGTGGATGAGCGGCACCTGGCGGGGGAGAGCCATCGACACCTCTTTCTCCCATTGACCTGCCAAGTAGTCCGCTCACCTCCTGGGTGGATGGTGGTGCCGGGATGTCTGAGGCCTGGCCAGGCCCCGGGTTGGGGTCGATCGGGGGCCATGCGGCCTCGTGGCGGAGTGTCCAAGATGGCGCCCAGGCTGGGCGCGTGGGCCAGTAGTGGATCGGGCCCACGAGGTCGAAATGTTCAGAGGCAAGGGTCCCGGAGGGGACGGAAAACGTGACGTGGTGGTGTGTGACACTTGAGGGACCGGGCTCGGGCCTGGTCGGGCAGAGGGGGAGCGGCCCTTCATGTGGCCTGTCCAACACTATATATAACCACCATTTCTACATATAAAATGTACTTTGAGCTGAGAATAAATATAAATATTTCTGATCCTCAGACGTTTTAGATAGGGGCGGCAAGGCTATGCTGATATTGCTGGATCTCTCGGCGGCCTTTGACACCATCCCCCATAGCAGACTCCTAATGAGACTCCAGGAGTCTGGTTTCGAAGGGACGGTACTCAAATGGTTCGCCTCTTTTTTGTCAGGGTACCAACAGACCATCTAGGCCCCAACTTTCTCAGCACTAATCCCGCCTCCCTTGGAGGGGGGAGTACCTTAGGGCTCGGTCTTCAGCCCTACCTTATTCAGTCTGAACATTTCTCCTCTGGCTGGTCTTGCTGAGTCGCATGGAGCTAAAATAGTGTTGTATGCCGACGACACCCAATTACTCTTCACATGCGACAAGGACTCAGAGTTTGAGGGGGAAGCTATCAAGACCTGTCTGTCTGCAGTGTTTTCCTGGCTCCAACAGAACCAACTTAAATGTAATGCCGACAAATCGGAGATCATTTTTTTGGGTTGCCCATCTAACAAATTGTGGCAGAGCTGGTGGCCTCAGGATATGCACCCTCCGGCTAACGCGGTGCTGTCTGTAAAAAATCTAGGAGTAAAACTGGATAATTCCCTGAGCATGAAGTTACAGGTTCAGACGGTGGCCGGTCAGTGCTTTGGCTTTTTGAAAATGCTCAAACAATTCCTGCCTCTACTTCAGATCCCACACAGGAAAACTGTGGTCCAGGCCCTGATTGGCTCCAGGCTGGATTATGTCAATATTCTGTATCTTGGCCTCCCAGAGTACCTGCTTACTCGCCTCCAGGTGGTGCAAAATGCTGCGGCCTATTCTATCTCTTTGCCCTAGGACTCGGGTGTCGGTTCATTTGAACTCTCTCCATTGGCTACCGATCCGTAAGTGAATACAGTTCAAGGCCCTTGTTTTGGCTTGTAAGACCTTACATGGCTCTGGTGCCCCTTATCTAAGGAAGAGAGTCAAATTCTACCACCCCGCCGCTCTCTCCGTTCTGCCTCTTTGGCGTTAGTTTGCACTCCAGTGGTGAAGCGTTCCCGAATAGGAGGATGTTCTTTTCAGTTTCAAGTGGCTAAACTATGGAACAATCTACCCCTTGCTCTGAGACTTTTTCAGGATCTGCTTCCCTTCAGGAAAGCTCTGAAGACATGGTTGTTTCAGCAATAATTCAGCATCTTGCCTTCTGCATATTTTTCCTTCCCTTTCTTGTTAGTTTTCACTCACCCAGCGCCGGGACACTCAGTAGAGTAGCTGTGCGCTTTATAAAACCCCTATTGACATAACATAACAAACATTTTGCAGTCATAATTGATTAAGGAGATTGGGCGATAACTTAGGCGAAGGGAGAGATCTTTATTGGGTTAGGGAGAATTACAATAAGGGCGTAAAGAAAGGAGCATCCAGGTTTAGAGTACAGTATGAAGGAGGTAAAAAGCTCAAAGGTGCGGAGCAAAAATAGATGAAAAGAGGAAATAAGTTCAATAGAGAAGCCATCAGGACCAGGGGCGTTAGTTCTTTTTAAGGATTTAATTGCATCTAATATCTCCTGAAGAGTTATGTCTTTTTCCAAGAGAGCCATATCACCCGGAGCAGAGTTAGGAGAGGGGAGGCCATCAAAAAATAGCTGTGAGTCATTTGTGGTGGAATGGTTATCGTCCATATATATTGAGTGATAATAGGTCTGGAATGTTTTAACAATATTTCAATCAGAGTGGTGCAATAGAGTGTTAGTATGGGTATTACGAATAGGGCCAATGGGTTTCTTTTCTGATTTTACTTTTAAATAATTAGCCAACATTTTACCCGCTTTGTTTTGACCCACCTATGATATTTGGATTTTATCTTAAGTAGAATTTTAAAAGAATTGGTTGTGGCCAATTTATTCAGGTCAGATTTAGCCTTAATTAGATCCTGTAGGTGAACAGGGGATTTGGAAGTATAAAAATAAGTGTTCATGGGTCTTAATATGATTGAGGGAGGAAATGTATTGGGAGTTTAATGACTTTTTCTTTCTAGCAGTGTAGGTGATGGTGAAAGCTCTAAAAGAGGCTTTAAAGGCATCCCAATTCTTATGAATAGAAGTATCATTTGACTTGTTAAATTGAAAAAGTTCTTGTATGAAGGAAATAGCATTTAGAAGAAAAGTTTGATCAGATAATAAAGAATTGTTAGTCCTTTCCATGCTCATGAGCCACGGGCGGCGTGTGCTCATGACGGCATGGAGCCGTCATGCAACTGCCGCTCGCCCACGCTCCGCCTACGCGGCACTAATTCCCTGCCTGTGCGGGCGAATTAGTGAATGCATGGTGTCATGATGGCTCCACGCCGTCATGAGCACACGCCAACCGTGAGTCATGACGTCGTTGAGCCGTCATGAGTAAGGGAGCGCCATGCTCACTCCCTAGCCCCGCCAGCGCCACAGCCGAATTTGCGCAGCGGCGAAAATGTTAAATCTCCATCTAACCTGTTTGGGAATGGCAAGGGACAAATCAAGGGAAACTGAGACCGGGGCGTGATCTGAGATAAAAATAGAACAAATCTCAGATGATTGACGCGAGGGTAATAAAGATTTTGAAATGAAAACGTAATCAATGCGAAACATACTATGATGAACATTAGAAAAGAATGTGAATTCATAACAGTCAGGGTTACTAGTTCTCCAAGCATCATAGAGTGGACGAGAAGCAATAGCAGATTGAAATGTTTTATGGGATTTATCAGGTTTAAATTTACAATCTGATTTTCTGTCAGAAAAGGGGTCAAGCCAATTATTAAAATCTCCAGCAACAATAATATTGGGGTTAGTAATTGAGGCTAATTTTTGTTTAATATTGTGCCAAAAATCTGGGTCGGGCTTAACCGGTCCATAAATATTCAGGAAGGTGACAAGTTTATTATGGACCGTGGCATGTAGTATTAATAATCATCCACTCACATCATTTTTAGTTGATACAATTTGTAGTTTCAAAGATTTATGACAAAGGATGGCAACGCCACCTTTACGATTTATAGATGGAGAGAAGATAACCTGATCCACCCATTGATACTTGAGTTTAAGAGATTCAACATCATTACAGTGGATTTCCTGCAAAAAAGCAATCTGACAATCAAGTTTTGATAAATGGGAAAGTGCCTTTTGACGCTTGACGAGATGACCCATACCACGGTTGTTCCACGATACAAGAATCAACATAATAATAATGATGACGAACTGCAAGAAACAACAAAGAAGACGAAAGACATTGGTCATAAAAATCAGGAAACATACTAAAAATAATAAGAACATAAGGGAACAAATAAAACGATAATTTATAGAGATAATAAAAGAGGAGAAAGGTGACAGGTGAAGGAGGTGGAAAAGGGATAGAAACAACAGCGAAAGGAAAGATGGAACAAAAGTGAAAGAAATAAAGAAATACAGGGACAGATCAAGGACAAAAAGCCAGATCTGAAATATAAAGAAATGTAAATAAGAGTTGGGCATGTCAGCACTCGAGAACGAGAAATACAACGGGAGAAGATGGAGCTGAAGGAGATAAAGATGTAGAAGATTTAGAGCATTATAAATATGATTAGGCTGCATAGGACATAGTGAAGGTACAAAGAACAAAGACCACAGCAAACAAAATTACGAAATGTGAAGCATTAACAAGTTAAATGAATTAAGAGCCTTGAGCGTTTGCGTCCATAGGTATTCTAGTAACGGAATGCAAAAACTGTCTTAATTTAGATGGATCCTCAAATGAACGAGAGACACCTTAATGGGTAATTTTGCAAAGACAGGGATGTAGGATGCCATAACGAATGTTCATAGATCTTAATTGCGGATGAAGGCCTAGGAATTCTATAAGTCTGGCATTGGTAGCATTGGAAAGATCCTGTGATATGAAGATGTTATGACCAGACCTGACACAATGGCATTTTTCTCTGGCAACTTTTAATGTGAGCATCAGGTCAGTGAGTTCTAGGAAAAGCATAATAATACCACATGGTTTGTAGGAGTGAGGCTGAGGATGACCAAGACGATGGGCACGCTGAAAATTGAGAGGAGTTGAAGAATGTAGGTTGAAAAGGTCAGACAGAAATTTCTTTAAGAAGGAAAGGAGATCCGAACACCCCACATTTTCTGGTAGACCATACAGCCGAAGATTGTTCCTTCTGTTGCGGTTTTCTAAATCCTCTGTATGGAGCTTAAGCTTGTAGATTTCTTGCTCCAATAGGGGTACTTTAGTTGCCACATCTTGGAGGTTGCTAATACGTTGCTCCATTTCAGACATTTTACTTTCCATGCTGATCCATAGGTCCTCAATCAGTTGAAGCTTTTTATTGGTGGTATCATAAAAGGTTTCAAAGCACGAAGTTCATCTAAAATTGAGTCAGTACCAGATTAGAATATGACTGGACTGGTGATGGAGGATCATTTTTGGCTCTTTTCGGTTTAGTACCAGATGAAGATGTCTTTTCAGGAGAGAGTTGATAACCAGCCATCTTGATAAAATTAACTTGTCGGTGAGTAGGTTTTTTATAAGTAGAGATCCTTCCCATAAAGATATGTGCTCAATGATATAGAGTTCAGTGAGGATATGAAAGTATTTTAGATGCAATGAAGATGAATGACACAACACAATCCCATACACCGGGACTATGATGTGTAGCAAAATGTAAGGTGGAGGAACTCACAGATAAAGGGCCAAAATGTGAAGTGATTACAAAAGAAAATACCTCACAACGCACAAAAATCTGTTTGCATCCTCTCAGGCAGGAGACATCTATGGAAAACCAGGTTTATTCTGCTTCAGTAGAAAACCAGGAGACAAACAGAGAAGGCAGTATATTAATGAGGCAGAGTCTCCATCCGTAAGGGAGTATTAAAAATTGTGCATAGTGCAAGGCTTAAAGGAGACAGGGGCGATGGCGTTGCCAGAGTGACGCCTCAATCACTTCCAAATACAAGAGAGCGCTTAAAGAACCTTCCCTCACAGGCACCACATGACAGTCCATTTGCCTCAGAAGATGTTATTTTTTAGCTGCCTATATTATTATCCTTATTTACAAAAAGGGGTGGTGAGGGACAGAGTCTCTGAATTAAGCAGAATGCTCTCACCCAGTCAAAAGATCAGGGCTAGATCCAACACCGTTTTTTAGCTCACTGCACCATCCCAGTTTCAGAACCTGGCTGTATGCAAATTAGTCTGTTCCTGTCCCAGTGCATGATGGGAACAGGACAAACCAAACTACCAAGCCAATTCTTTCACTGGGAAGGAAACAAGCTTGGCAGGGTATACTCAGACATGAGTCCCTTTCTCACTGCTCCATCAGGATTCAAGCAAGCCGGGCCGAAGAAGGCTGAAATGCCAGAAACCGGTCGCCGGTAGCTTGTCTCCTTTCTGGTGAAGAATTGGCTTGGTAGTTTAGTCTGCCCTGTTCCCATGATGCACTGGGCCAGGGACAGACTGATTTGCATATAGCCAGGTTCTGAGCTGGGATGGGGCAGTGAGATAAATAACGGTGATGGATCAAGACCTGATCTTTGGACTGGGTAAGAGTGGTCTGTTTAACTCAGACACTCTGTTCATCACCACCCCCTTTTCTAAATCGTTTTTGGCCACTATAGGTGTGGCAGGGTATACTCAGACATGAGTCCCTTTCTCACTGCTCCATCAGGATTCAAGCAAGCCGGGCCGAAGAAGGCGGAAATGCCAGAAACCGGTCCCCGGTAGCTTGTCTCCTTTCTGGTGAAGAATTGGCTTGGTAGTTTAGTCTGCCCTGTTCCCATGATGCACTGGGCCAGGGACAGACTGATTTGCATATAGCCAGGTTCTGAGCTGGGATGGGGCAGTGAGATAAATAACGGTGATGGATCAAGCCCTGATCTTTGGACTGGGTAAGAGTGGTCTGTTTAACTCAGACACTCTGTTCATCACCACCCCCTTTTCTAAATCGTTTTTGGCCACTATAGGTGTGGCAGGGTATACTCAGACATGAGTCCCTTTCTCACTGCTCCATCAGGATTCAAGCAAGCCGGGCCGAAGAAGGCTGAAATGCCAGAAACCGGTCCCCGGTAGCTTGTCTCCTTTCTGGTGAAGAATTGGCTTGGTAGTTTAGTCTGCCCTGTTCCCATGATGCACTGGGCCAGGGACAGACTGATTTGCATATAGCCAGGTTCTGAGCTGGGATGGGGCAGTGAGATAAATAACGGTGATGGATCAAGCCCTGATCTTTGGACTGGGTAAGAGTGGTCTGTTTAACTCAGACACTCTGTTCATCACCACCCCCTTTTCTAAATCGTTTTTGGCCACTATAGGTGTGGCAGGGTATACTCAGACATGAGTCCCTTTCTCACTGCTCCATCAGGATTCAAGCAAGCCGGGCCGAAGAAGGCTGAAATGCCAGAAACCGGTCCCCGGTAGCTTGTCTCCTTTCTGGTGAAGAATTGGCTTGGTAGTTTAGTCTGCCCTGTTCCCATGATGCACTGGGCCAGGGACAGACTGATTTGCATATAGCCAGGTTCTGAGCTAGGATGGGGCAGTGAGATAAATAACGGTGATGGATCAAGCCCTGATCTTTGGACTGGGTAAGAGTGGTCTGTTTAACTCAGACACTCTGTTCATCACCACCCCCTTTTCTAAATCGTTTTTGGCCACTATAGGTGTGGCAGGGTATACTCAGACATGAGTCCCTTTCTCACTGCTCCATCAGGATTCAAGCAAGCCGGGCCGAAGAAGGCTGAAATGCCAGAAACCGGTCCCCGGTAGCTTGTCTCCTTTCTGGTGAAGAATTGGCTTGGTAGTTTAGTCTGCCCTGTTCCCATGATGCACTGGGCCAGGGACAGACTGATTTGCATATAGCCAGGTTCTGAGCTGGGATGGGGCAGTGAGATAAATAACGGTGATGGATCAAGCCCTGATCTTTGGACTGGGTAAGAGTGGTCTGTTTAACTCAGACACTCTGTTCATCACCACCCCCTTTTCTAAATCGTTTTTGGCCACTATAGGTGTGGCAGGGTATACTCAGACATGAGTCCCTTTCTCACTGCTCCATCAGGATTCAAGCAAGCCGGGCCGAAGAAGGCTGAAATGCCAGAAACCGGTCCCCGGTAGCTTGTCTCCTTTCTGGTGAAGAATTGGCTTGGTAGTTTAGTCTGCCCTGTTCCCATGATGCACTGGGCCAGGGACAGACTGATTTGCATATAGCCAGGTTCTGAGCTGGGATGGGGCAGTGAGATAAATAACGGTGATGGATCAAGCCCTGATCTTTGGACTGGGTAAGAGTGGTCTGTTTAACTCAGACACTCTGTTCATCACCACCCCCTTTTCTAAATCGTTATATTATTATCCAGCATTTTACCTTCAATTAAACATGACTGACACTTGAGGTAGCACAGGCACACTCACTATCATAATGGAGCACCCCAACACACCAAGTGAATCACCAATAATCCACATAAGAGGATATATTTTCCAGCAATGCAGCCGCTGCTCATACAAAATGGCGGCCGCTAGCGTCAGTAGAAAAGGAGATGCGGTGAAAGCAAATGAAATGTGAGTTGTGGGCTCACCGCTCAACACCGATATTTGCCACCATATATCAGGAGGCTCGTTCTGCCAGGAGGACGTGGAACAGGGTCTTAAGGTGGCCGTAATTCCCCTCGTAGGCTCCTTGAAGTGATGGAGCTCAGCAGATCCCTACCATCTTGACAAGCGCGTAAGCCACACCACCCATGATTTGAAACTCTAATGTCAAAGAGGATTCTCACAGCTCCACCCCAGTGGTCTCTCTAAACCACTTCTAGGGAGCTCTCTGGGTGCTTGTTGACTAGAAGGATGAAAAGGAAGGCAGGCCCCGTTATTAGCTACATCTGCCTGTGACAGTGGAGGAGCCTTTGCAGGGCACCCAAGGACTGGGCACAGCCCCCAGGCAATTCTGTCAAGGGGAGTTCAACACTTCCCCACACCCAATGCTCACTGTTCCTCTCCCAGGAGCTGTTCAATATTTGCCACAAGAGAGCCATCAAGCTGCCAGGTGACTGTTGAATACTCACAGAAAGGCCGCCAAATGCATTAGGCAGGCAAAATTTACTTTTCAAAAGTTCCTCTTCTATACTAGTAAGACAACATTCGACTTTACCATTAAATTAGATTTTGTTTAACTATTAAAAGAGTCCTTAAAAATATTTCTGTAGCTATTACAAATATAAAATTAGCATTATAAGGTGTTATAATGTAAGCCTGTGTTCCCTATGATAGCAAACAGCCTTGCTACAGTAAATATTGCTTTTATGCTCTAAGGACATATGGAATACTAAACGTATACATGTCCAACCTTTAAATATCTTGCACATGGGCAATAAGGGCTAACTTAGGGGTGACATATTAATATTTCAAAGGAAGGTTTAGGCCTGTTAAAATGGTTTAGTGTGACAGGTCAAATTGGCTGTTTAAAACAGCACAACCAGGTTTCAGTGACAAACCTGGAAGCATGCTTTACTCTGTCATTGTAGTTGTTGGCAGAATGAGTGCTGCAGCCCACTTACAGGCCCTACATAAATTGTTGGTACCATATATTAGGAACTTATAGATAATGTGAATATGCAATCAGGGGTATTCCAAATTTACCATGTTGAAAGAATGAGCACATACATTTTACCACTGGTTATCAGGGGTAAAGTGCATAAAGTTCTATAGCCAGAGAAAAATAGAATTAATCAAAAAGGCCTAAAAGAAAATTAGGGTGACCCTGCGGAAAGGGCACATTTTCAAAACCCCCAATTTCCTTTTACCTCTACCTGCCCATCAAAGCCTAAAATACCCTTACCACCATCAATCACTATCCACCACTGAACCCTTAAACCCCTTTAAAAAAAACCTACTATCCGGTACCCTTACCCACTACTGAATGCTACAAACTCCTTTGCTGGTCTTACTATCCTCTTTCTTAACCCACACCTGAACCCTAACACCCTTACCACGCAGAACCCTTCAATCTAATTACTTTGCAAAATGTTGATAACTTGTAAATGACAATAAACATACTTGTGATTAAATTCCTGCCTTTCTATCTCACTTCAAAAGAATGTGATTGTATACAGAATCTGCAGCTCACGGACCATGGACAATTCGTATAGCATCAATCGAAAGTCCCCATGGCTGTCCCAAATCTGCTAGGTGGTGGGCCAGGGTGGGGGGCCTCTGTGTACTTTGCAGGCCCCCCTCAAGTTTTGTTACACCACTGGAAAGAGATGTGCTTTATTCTTGCTTGAGTATGGGTCTGTGGCACCCTTACCACACTGATTTATTATTATACACTGTTACGCGGTTTATCGACTTGGGCTGGAGGGGGCGCATCTAACATTGGTGCAGCCAGGTGCAGTGCACCGGGGCCCATTGAATCCTGATAATTGCTATATTTTACTACCCCAACAGCAGTAAAAGGGGTTGTTTTCCTTGCTTGCACTAGGGCCAAGAGCATCCTTTCTACGCTACTGTTGGGAGGAGGAACTGATGAGTCAACCTTGCTGGAAGTTATACCTGTGGCCTGCAGGTTACTCATAGACCTCTGTTGTGGCCTTTCACCTATTGAGCGACGTTACCTACACGTATGTTCTCACATTCAACCACAAGCAGGCGAAATATTTCATCATGTGGGAAAGGACGCAGAGTTCCCCTTATTGCCGAGTGCTGCTTCAGAACTTGCAGCCTGACTCATGTACAGTTGACTGGCACCAGCCCCGGCTGCCACTGAACCGAATGTGTGGGCAGCTGACGCCAGTCACATGACCCAGTCTTGCCACTCAGCCTTTTATCTTTTTGTTACACGGCGGCTTTGCCATTTCACTATAAAAGGGACTTCTGGTTTAGCGAAATTAGCCTGGCTGTCATTTCTTGGCTGTACACTTACTGGTCTGACTCGTGAAATATCATGTTTTTGTTATTCCATTGTGTGATTTTGTTATATGTTTTGTATATTGTTGTATTATTCAATATGTTCTATAATCGTCTTTGTATGACATTATTTTACCATGTTTTATTTTATATGGCAGGTTTAATTGTATTATGTTCTACTGTGTGCCATGTGGCGGCAATATCTGACCTTACACAGTGTTATAGTTTTGGTATTATTTTACAGTAAGTTGAGTTATGGTACTTACTGGTCCTCGTTTACAACTCGGAGTCTGGTGGTGTCATTTTTGCTACAAACTAGCATAAGCAATATTTTGAGTTATGAATTTTATCAAAAAGGGAATAAAGCAAACACTCTGTTCTGTTCCCTGTCCCCAGGGAATACAGGTTAATAAAGACCCAACTTTATGGACAGTCGCTTGGGAGCCAAGCACAATCGTTCCTGTATCTGGCTCTACACCTCAGTCAGTGGTGTTATGCAAAATGACGTGCCCCTCCCCCATCACTGCTGAGAATGAAGAGGGGCAGCTGATTCCCCCATATGTCACCCATGGTCATTAGTCTTAAGCTGAATGCATACCCCCAAATGTATTGAGGGGCTCCTGAAGGGTTGGGGGTCCGGGCCCACAGAACGCGGCCAAGGACCAATTGAGACATGGGCCTATACACTGACCTGTGTCGTGCGTAACGGAAGTGCGTCGGGCGTGTCACTCTTCTTGTGTGCAAATGAGAGAAATGTTGGGGATTTACCGTAGTTGTAGGAGGGTTGGATTGGGATCAAAAATAGGCCCGGGCACACCCAAAAATGGTTGCTAAAATGGAGGTAATAGAGACCCACCTGCCTCCAGAAAGGCTGCTCAGTCACCCACTGGGCCTCTCGCATTATCCAAACAGCACAGATACTGCACAAATCAGCCTCCAGGCTGGCCAAAAAAGCTGCCCACAGCTGGAACTCGAATAATGGCCCCACAGCCATTGCCCGAGTGCCCGCATCACCCTGAGTTGTAGGGAATTGGACTTGTGCTCCTCTCCCCCTTTCTTTATTTGCAGTGTATTCGACCCAAAGGTATCAGAGCGCTTTGCATGAGCATCAGTTACATTACGCAGGGACACCCTCCATTTATTGGTAGGCAAGGAAGATTTGCTCAGAATCACAGGATGTTGAGACTCGAACCTAGTATCCCAGCGCCAAAGTCTTCGGACTGGGGTGAATGTGTGACATTGATCCACATTTGATCCATCACCTGTTTTGTTTGCAATTTCCGCCCTAAGTGCGCTGGGGATGCCCAGACGTGGGTCCCAGGCACTCCACACCACTGGAGTCAAGCTAGCTGGGCTGATGAGAGGTGTTACCTCGAAACCGGTCCGGTCCTCAGATGCTTGATTCCGTTCTGGGAAGGACATGGCTTTTGTAGTTCGGACTGGACTGTTCCCATGGGGCACAGGGTCAGAGCTGATTTGCATATCGCCATTGTCTAACCCAGGGTGGTGTGGAGTGCAAAAAAACGATGGATTTGGGTCCAGATCTTCGAACTGGGGTGAATGTGTGACATTGATCCACATTCGGTCCATCACCTGTTTTGTTTGCAATTTCCGCCCTAAGTGCGCTGGGGATGCCCAGACGTGGGTCCCAGGCACTCCACACCACTGGAGTCAAGCTAGCCGGGCTGATGAGAGGTGTTACCTCGAAACCGGTCCGGTCCTCAGATGCTTGATTCCGTTCTGGGAAGGACATGGCTTTTGTAGTTCGGACTGGACTGTTCCCATGGGGCACAGGGTGAGAGCTGATTTGCATATCGCCATTGTCTAACCCAGGGTGGTGTGGAGTGCAAAAAACGATGGATTTGGGCCCAGATCTTCGGACTGGGATGAATGTGTGACATTGATCCACATTCGGTCCATCACCTGTTTTGTTTGCAACCAGCGCCAAAGTCAGCAGCTCTGGCCATTTTGCCACATCCTACATATCCTCCAGGTTCATAGCCCGTCACAGTGCATTTCCCTGTGCATTCCCTAAGCACTGACAAAGAAAGCCAATTTGAATTTTATATGGAGGCACACAGCACATATGCACACAGGAAGCATACATGCAGATCAACACACCTACAAACACCCATGTATTCAAAGTTCATCAGACGACAGACACCCTTTAACACAGAGACAAACAAACACAAGCTGTAATCCAAACCAGTGGCATTCTATTGCAGGTTGTGCCCTCAGGCAAGATGTATTTTGAGGCCCAAGTTCAGAACAACTTTGATTTAATTAGAGACTATCAGTTAATTTAAGCACTGGTCCTCTTGAAGTATACATTTAGCTTTAAAAAAGGAGGGAGTAAAACAGCTGGAACCTGCCCAGCATCTACCAGCCACACTGTGCCATAAAAAAGCTTAAACAAGCATTTATTTTTTAACTTGGATCTAATTTTTTCATTTGTTTCATAATAACAACAGTTTACATAGAATTCAGTGTCTACCTAGCCTGTAGCTCCCATAGGAGGAAAGACAGACAAGGATGACTTGGTGGAGGTTTAGTGGACTGGTGCATAATATTAAAATGAGATATGCGCACAGTGTGTTTTAAAAATGTTTATATGGCTTGCACCAAGTCATCGTTGATGCAAGATCGCATATTACATATACAGTAAAAATACAATAAATACACATGGATGCCAGAGCTACACGGACTATTCGTACCTTACGTGACATTATGAATGATAATTATTCCTAACTATTGTGTAGGAAAGTTTCACTTCTATTAATGACACGGAGGTGAGAATTATGCTTTAACTCTCTTTGCTTTTATTAGAGCAGCCATCGTTTTTTAAGAACGTTGACATTAAGAACAAATTGCCAGTTCCAAGAGTCTAGGGGAATAGTTAAACAAGCATTAAATATGCAACAGGTCTCACCTATCATTAAGTTAAAGCCATTTGCTTTGCTATTCAATACTATTAGCAGAGCAAATGGCTTTAACTTCATCAAAGGCGAGACCTATTACATTTTCAATGCTTGTTTTTAAAGCAACTGCTCCTGCAAGTTGAAATCTGTGTAATGGTGGTGGGTTGCCTCCTCCCTACACCCTTTCAAGAGTTCTAAAATTGGTGCAATTGAGTTGGGTGGCAATAGCACCTGCCTGCTGTGAGCTTCAAGAGCCAATTCAGTTTGTTTGTTGTCCAGCATAAACATGGCTGCCAGCTGGTTCCTGCAATGAGCTTTGCCTTCTTCATCTACTCTGATTTTAGGTTATCTGCACCACAGACGCTGGGATTTGTAGTATATGTTTTGCTGAAATATGGGTTACCGAGACCCAACATGCTTAGTGTTGTTAGCTGAAAAACCAGGACTGCTGACAGTCACCTCAGCTCAGGAGACATGGCTGGATCTAAAGGGTAAGTGTATTATGAAGAGCAGATATTCCCCAGCTGAGTTCTCCAACAAAGTTCCAACTTCCTACCTATGATTTGATGCACAATGTGTGCAATATAAATCAACGAAGAGACCAGAAATGTCATGGTGTTGATGGCAATGTTAAACACACCTTTTATTCCAATTCTCCGGACTTTGGATCCAATCGTTGGGTGAGAAACTATGGGGCAGATTTACAAGGCTCTTGCGCCACTTTTGCGTCATTTTTAACACGGGGAAAGTGACGCAAAAGTGGCGCAAGGGGCGCAAGGGGCGTGTAAATAAGCCCCTATATTCTCAGATTCTCCCACGATCTCGCTCCCGGCCCAACTCTTTTAATGTTTGTAGATGCCAGGTAGAATTTACTACCGTCACTGCAACTGTAAAAAAAAGTGCTTTCGCGCTAGTTGTTGTTTTTTATTTTTTTTATTTACAGATCCCTGTGTCATTTCATAGGCGCATGCATAAGTTAGCTTGCCGATGAAACAACGCAGTGGCCATGTCATCGTGTCTATAAAAAAAAAATCTTAAACTGAAAGCCGATGCTACAGAGCACCGTAAAAAATACTTCGGCATCGAGCGAATTGCATTGCCAAAGCCAAAAGGTGAGTCCTAATACGCATGCCAGTGATTGTTGTAGTGTGTGGCCTGTCGACAAGGCACTCTCGAACGATAGAATGACCCGACTCCCGCGGGCCCACGGGTAGGTTGGCAGGTTTGGTCTTGTCAGCCATGCCACCTCGCGGCCTCGTACACAACCACGGTTTTGGAAATTAATCAAAAAAATCGCCTATGGCTCGTTGTCTTCGCCGACTAACTCTGTGATCAAAACAGGGACAAAGTCGTCCGGTAAAATATGCAAAACATAACGTGTGAAACTCACACCTGGACTCCTGGAGGATTCGGGCTGCTAATCACCAAGGAAGAGTACATCAAGGAGAGACGCAGCTGTGCATGAATGACGGGTGATAGACTACAACAGGTACCAGCTGTGACCCGGGGTCAAGAGAGGGGAGAGCCGGTGCCGACTAGATCACCAGTAAACCGATGGGATTTAATCATCAGTGACGCAGTCCCTTGCATGTCATGTAGTGCGTTGATCAGTGACTGACTAGTTGGATGGCAGGCCAGCAGGAACACAATACAATGAGACCTTTTTGCAGTTTTATAGAGCGCCAAATTAGACCAAGGGTATCACAGGACTGTCCACGAGCTCCAAATCACATTACTCATTTTTAATGGCCACAGAGAGATTTTCGATTTGTACAGTATCATAGGATGTTGGGTGGAGGCCATACTCAAACCTGGTTCCCCAGTTCCACATTCCACAGCTCTTCAGGCCACCTGCTCTCACAGACTAAGTTATACACTGGAAGAGATCAAAATCAGGATAGGGGCTTCCATGAGACCAGCTTGAAGGCACACCGGATGAGGGAGGCTGAGAGATGTTGCAGTTATGAAAGATCGACAGGTATGTAACAGGAGATTGCAGGAAAAGAGGCAGAATGCATAGAATGAGAGTTTATCAGAAGAGAGTGAAGGCATGGAGCAAAAGGGTTCATGACATGAGATTGAAGACTCATGACAGCAAAGTTTAGAAGAAATCTTCAAAAGCATACAATGGGCGACTCCATAATAATAGATTAAAAGCACGCAGTGATACTGTTCATGCGAAAAGAGTGAAGGCGTAGTCATTAGGAGAGTTTATGAGAACGCAGCAAAGGCATGAGGTGATTCTGTTTCATGAGAAAAGATTAAAGGCATAATATACATTAGTGCAGCGTCCACTTCCCGTTACACTCAGTACCATAGGAGGAGAGCCCATCTCCGACTCCACTATCCAATTTCCCTTTTACAATATAAACAAAAGATCCATCCATTACTCAATGGGGATAGTAGACCTTCCCACCTGGAAGACATCCTATGTTTCCTATGTTTTTTGGCTGTCTTCCGGGCAGGCTTACCTGGTCCATTCTGGAATGTCTTTGTTTGTTTCCCTATTTTAGGTTGAGCTTGCTAGACAGAGCAGCTGTCTCTTTGCGAAACATAGATGGGTCAAGCCCATTGCTTACCATTTGTTGGCTTTACTGTCACTTTCATTTGACTACTTCTTATTTAATGCCTTCTCTTGTGTCTGTCCCTCCCCTGGAGAATATCATATTTACCCAATTCCATGTGTCCTTCCATTGCATACTTTTAGGGAACTACTTCTTTCTGAAAGATACTTCTAATTGCAAACTCCTCCCCTCCCTAGGCACCAGAGTTGATCTAGAAACTTTATTTAACAATGCTTCTGCGTGCTGCTAAGTGACGCGGTGCAGCTCCACCCTGGCTTTATAATGCCCCAGAAGTGAAGGAGTGGAGCCACAGACAAACACCACATTCACATCATTTCCTTTTTTTCCATGCCTTCTGATGACGATCTGGAGCTCCACTACAAAATTTTGTCGGCCTACTGACAATTTCTAAAATGAAATCTAGCGTGCTAGGGAACAATATCCCCACCTAAAAATACCAGTTATAAACCATGCAGTGACTGTAGAAAACAGATGTCAGTGACAAACCCATACAAGATTGGTTTCTGGTTTCAGGCACCAAACACAACTGAAAAGGTTCACTCATCAACCAGAAGGTGATCCGGACCAAGAAGAAAAGCTATACGTTGCTGAACATAGGAAGAAATCTAGACCCTTGTGTAAGTCCAGCTCATTGGCCAAGTGCGAAGACCTGTGTCGCTCTTAGGGCCGTTCCCTAAGAGAGGTCAACCCCACGATCAATGTCCTTCGGTAAGTCTAAATGAAAGGCCAAGCTGAAACATAAAAAGCAAAGCGAGAACCGACCCCTGGCCACTTCATATCCAAGGCAGGACATGAGGGCCTCACTATGTTGATCTGCCCCTCATTATAAAGAAGACAATTTTTATTCACAAGAGGCCAGTGGTACTTGATACCTCCCGTGACGTTATACATGGCTGTACTCGCCACTTGGTCCACAAGCAGAAGAAAGTGCATCATTTGCAGCTGTGGACTGATGGGCAGCAGAGGTCTAGGAATTGCTGCTTTCATTTGAGATCAAGACTAACATTCTTACAGATAATTTGTAGCCTGATCCAACCAAGTCTGAGCCACTGCTTCCCTTTAACGAGGCCCTCACTGATACCTTGATGAGCACTTGGTTAAAGCCCTGTTCTTGCTCTCCCGTGAATAGTCAAGAGGCCGGATATACCAGACTACCACCTGGCAACTCTGATTTTCTCACTAAACAACCTACCCCTGACAGCAAGATGGATCAGGCTTCAACCAGCTAGGTGAGCCTCAGTTCATTTCTCACGATACCTCCGAATAGGAAATCGAAGAGGATTGACGCTTTTGGAAAACAAATGTTTTCCTTGGCTAGCCTTACATTGCGATCGGTCAATGCAGTTTGTTTTTTAGATTTCTACATGCATGCCACCTGAGAGATAGCCAGCGAGATTTTGCTAGCGGTTCAGGATGCTCTTAGAGCCTCACTGCCTCAAACGATTAATTATGGTCAATATGTGGCCAAATATGTTATTTGTGCTGGCCTTGGTACTACTTATTGCCTGGGATGGGCGGTTGGTACCAGCATTGTGCTCCACCACCATATATTGATGTGTTCCACAGGATTTTCTTGAGATGTACAACCACCTCTCATGGATTTGCACTTTAATAGCTCATGTTTTATTGTTGATAAGGCTTATTCTGCCCTGGAGCATTTTAAGGACATTAGAGCCATGGCATGCTCCTCAGGTTTCTTGATAACTGCCAACCACTTCCCACATCAGTTCAGAAAATTCAGAGGCTACTCCAGGGGCGCTGGTGCATAGCCAGTGACAGTTGCCCCAACTGCTGCAGCAGTCGCTCTAGTTCTTTCAAGGCTAGGGAGGTGGGTCTGGCAGGCAACACCTAGACTGCAATGGCACAAGTCCTCTCAGTTCTCTTCCCCTGCCGCACCAACTACTACTTCATCTTACCCGTAGCTATGCACTCTTAGTCGATTGGAGGCAGGATTCAGTTTGTCCACCAATAGTGGCAATCCAGCACATCCAGCAAGTGAGTCTTACAAATAATTGAGCATGGCTAACATTCAGAGGAGCACATCTCCATTCTGTTACCGGAGGTACGAGTGTTACTTTCTAAAGGTGCTGTTGAGAAATTTCAGACTCAGAAAGTGTAGACGATTATTATTCACATTATTTCATTGGACTCAAAAAGGGCAGAGGCCTTTGGCCTACACTGGACCTTCAACCTCTGAATGTCTTCCTGCAGAAGGACAAATGCGAAATGCTCACTTTAGCCCAGATCTTGGTTGCTATGGACTTGTAGATTGGATGGTATCCTTGGATCTTCAGGTTGCATATTTTCATATACCCGTCCTTCAGTCCCACAAATTTTACCCACAGCTCAAGGTCAACCAGTGGATTTCCAGTTTGCAGTTTTCCTCTATGCCTTACCAGCACTTAACAAGTGTTCACAAAAGTTATAGTCATGGGACACCTTCAGTGGCTGGAGATACCAGTTTTCCCCTATCTTTACAACTGGCTGTTGAAGGTCAGCTTGCCATAGTCAGTCGTAGACTCCTTCCAGGTAATGGCAAACCTCTTGATATCGTGGGGCTCACAATCAATGAGCCAAAGTTGCACCTGGCTTCTTAACCTAGTCTTCCATTGATTGAAGCTATACTGCATATGGTGCAGTTCAGGCCCTTCTTTCCTTCTCATCGAGTCTAGAACATTCAGTCTATGATCCTGATGTTTCAGCCTTGGTCCTGGATTTCAGTCAAAGCAGTTCTGAGGCTTCCTGCATTTTCCTTGTCAACTCATGGGCGTTATTTGGGAGTAGTTAGGGGTTGCAGCTGTGCCCTCTAGTTGGCTCCCTGCTACTCCTGGCACCCATGGCCTCAGAGGGGGCAAAACGTGTGCCTCCTCTGAGGCTAAGGGTCGCAAAGTAAGAGGCAGGAGTAACAGGGAGCAAGTTAGAGGTCACCCCTGTATCCCTCTGGAGGCCAGAAAGACCCTAGTTGAGGCACTACTAGTTAGTAGACTGGACTATGGGAACTCACTACTAGTAGGAATTAGGGAGGACCTGGCATCTAGACTACAGGTAGTGTAAAACACGGCAGCCAGACTGGTTCTCAACAAACCAGTATGTACCCCCTCCCGACCGCTTTTGCAACAACTACACTGGCTACCCATGAAGAAGAGAGCTGTGTTTAAGCTCTTGACTGCGGTGTTTAAAGCACAGCATGGGATTGGCCCAGACTACTGAAGGAAGAAGTTAGTACCCTATACACCTGCTCGCTTACTGAGATCTAGCGGCCGGAATTTACTACAACCCTGTAAAATCAGGGATGTTAAAATGGGAGGGCGCGCATTTTCACATCTAGCCCTGTTCCATTGGAATCGCTTGCTGGAGGACCTACACACCTGCACCAGTTTGGGGCAGTTCAAGAAGCAGTTAAAAACCTGGCTGTTTTAATCCTGTAATTATGCCCTAGCCCCAGCACTGTGTAGCCATAAGCGCCGAGAGATCCCTGTGGGGATAATTCGTTGCGCGATACAAATGCAAAATAATAATAATAATAAAGTGTTGATTCACCAAAATTCAAGGCGTAGTGGAAGTTGCAATCTCATAACCTTTGGCCTTAATGACATCACATTTAACAACAAGAGGTGGTGATGGACAGAGTCTCTGAATTAAGCAGAATACTCTCACCCAGTCAAGAGATCAGGGCTAGATCCAACACCGTGTTTTAGCTCACTGCACCATCCCAGCTCAGAACCCGGCTATATGCAAATTAGTCTGTTCCTGTCCCATTGCATGATGGGAAGAGGGCAAACCAAACTACCAAGCCAATTTTTACACTGGGAAGGAAACAAGCTTCCAGGGACCGGTTTCTGGAATTTCAGCCGTCGTCGGCCCGGCTTGCTTGAATCCTGATGGTGCAATGAGCAAGGGACTCACATCTGAGTATACCCTTCCACGCTTAGGGTGGACAAAATATTTAACAACAAGAGGTGGTGATGGACAGAGTCTCTGAATTAAGCAGAATACTCTCACCCAGTCAAGAGATCAGGGCTAGATCCAACACCGTTTTTTAGCTCACTGCACCATCCCAGCTCAGAACCCGGCTGTATGCAAATTAGTCTGTTCCTGTCCCAGTGCATGATGGGAACAGGGCAAACCAAACTACCAAGCCAATTCTTACACTGGGAAGGAAACAAGCTTCCGGGGACCGGTTTCTGGCATTTCAGCCGTCGTCGGCCCGGCTTGCTTGAATCCTGATGGTGCAATGAGCAAGGGACTCACATCTGAGTATACCCTTCCACGCTTAGGGTTGACAAAATATTTAACAACAAGAGGTGGTGATGGACAGAGTCTCTGAATTAAGCAGAATACTCTCACCCAGTCAAGAGATCAGGGCTAGATCCAACACCGTTTTTTAGCTCACTGCACCATCCCAGCTCAGAACCCGGCTATATGCAAATTAGTCTGTTCCTGTCCCAGTGCATGATGGGAACAGGGCTGTTGGAACCGGCCCATTGGACAGGTTCACCCCTAGACTTTTTGCTTTTTCCTAGCCTGTTTATGGAACCTGGTGTTGGTGATTTTAGGCCTCTGCGCACTTTTTCACTGTGGTACAGTGTAAAGTGCTGGAGCTCTCTGTGTATGTATGGTGAGTGACCTGCCCTCCCATAGGAATGAATGGGGAATATGTATGCCCACAGTAGTTCCTGATGTTTGGGGAGTGCAGGGGCGAGTTTGGTATGTATGAACTCGTGAGAATGAATGCTGCAAAATGATGTATGCGGCATGACTGTGTCTAGTCTAGAAGTACTACTTTTGGAAGTTGCCATATTTGTGTAAGTTGGTGCTAGCGTGTGATTGGCTGGTGAGCCTGGCCCAGAGTGCCTGGGCCTGCTTGTGGATTGACTGTCTGGTTTGAGGATGACAGGGGCTGGAGAGCCCAGGAGGTTGTCTGAGTCAGCCCATGGATGAAAGGCAGCATCTGCTGCCAGGGAAGTGGGAGGAGATGGCACCTAATAGTGAAGGGCTGTGCCTGCCTAACTACATATCTGGCTCCACCTCCCGCTCGGCGACTGCCACCTCTGTCCCTGATACTGAAGGGGACTTCCCTCTAAACCAGTCCAGCTGGTTCTCACACTGAGGCTTCAAAGACTATTCACTGTATAAGAAGGGGCTGTGTCCCCTTCCAAAATGTTCTTGTTTCTAACTTGAATCTGCCAGGGGCATGCTGCTGCTGGGGCTCAGGGGAATCCCTGGGCCCTGCCCGTCCCCTGGACCTCTGATGGATGCCTGGAGGACTTCTGTGGGGACCCCTCTGCCTTGCCTGGGCTGAGGGGGGGACTTTGCTGGACTTTCTGCCCCCCTAAGCACCTTGAAGTGCTTCTTCTTTGCTATAGCGCTGGGAGTGCTGGATTTGTCCTTCATAGCGCTGAGAGCGCTTTATTTCCTGCCCATGGCGCTCTGGTTGCACTTCTAGTGCTGGAGTGCTTTGTGTGCCTCTATAGCGCTTGGAAGCGCGTTGCCGCTGGAGGCCGGCGGCGGATTGGCGCGGGGGCCCACTCCGCTTATTTGGCCGACTTGGATTTGCCCAGTTCTTTATTTAATTAGCGAGTGCCCACCTCGCGATTTCTGCCCGCCTGCCTGCCTAGAGAGGGCCGCCGCGCTGCCCGCGACGACCCGGAAGTACCTGGCCGGCCGGCCAATCCCTTCGCGGCCGGCCGGAAGTCCCGCCCCCGCAGCCCGGGGGAGGAAAAGGGAAGCCATGGTGCTTGCCTGCCGGTCTCCCGTGTGCTGAGGGAGACCGGAGATGCTGCAGTCGATAGCGGGGCTCCCGTGTGCTGAGGGAGCCCCGAGGCGAGAGGGGCGCCCCGGAGGAGAAGTGGATCGGGAGCCTGGCGGCTCCACTTGGAAGGTCGACGGCGGAAGGAGAAGGCGGGGCTCCATTGAGAGGAGGAGAACCACCACCGAACGGAGCCCAGTGGAGAAGAGCCACCGCCCGGAGGAGCCGCCCCTGAGGCCCGGTGAGTCTGGGCTGGGGCCAGGCGGAGTGGGGCAGAGCAGGAGAGGGGCGCCGGGACACATTGTCGGTGTCCCCCCCTCACCCCCCCGCAGTAGCGCGAGCTCACGCCCGATGTGGGAAGCCACGAGGGCTTCAAGGGCGGCCCCGGTTGGCAGTGGGTCGCCCCAACGCGAGTGAAGCCACGAGGGCTTCAAGGGCGGCCCCGGTTGGCAGTGGGTCGCCCCAACGTGTATGAGCCCAGAGAGGCTCTAGGGGGCCATTTCTTTTGATTTACGAGCCCCGCAAGGCTCAAGGGCTCTTTTGTTGTAAAGGCACAGAGTCAGGGCGGCCCCGGTTGGCAGTGGGTCGCCCCAACGTTGTCCAGAGCCATGAGAAGGCTCGAGGGGGCATTGTCTGCAGAGCCTGAGGGCTCCAACGTTTGGCCACTGTGTTAGTGACAGAGCCTGTGTGGCTCAGGTGCCGCAGATTGTTCTAGGGGCTACTGAGAGCCCTGCCACAGCTTGTTAGTACACAGTTGCCCAGCACTTTGTGGGCAGCTGCCACGTTTAGGCTTTTTGTACTCTGTGACTGGCGCTGCATGGCAGCACGCCCTGACATTGGACACAGGGCATCTGAGCCCCAACAAGGCCAGTTGGCCTAGGGACTGCCACAGGTGGTGGCCTATGTAAGTTATGCGCAATGTGATTCCTATGTTTTTAATAGTGATTGCCTACTGTGTGTTTTTGCGCTATTGTGTTGTTCTGGCACCGCTGAATGTTTAGTCATCATGTGTCTTCTTGCGCTGCACCTCTGAATGTTTAGTCATCATGTGTCTTCTTGCGCTGCACCCCTGAATGTAATTTTATTGCATCATGTGCTTTATTCTTAAACACCTCTGAATGTTTTAGGCATCATGTGTTTTCTCTTTATTACTCCTCTGAATGTAGGTTATTGCATCATGGGTAATGTGTTCTTTTCCTAGACCCCTAAACGCTGAGTGATACTTAGGTGGTTGTCTTTTCTACTCCTCTGAATGTAGGTTTATTGCATCATGAGTAATGTATTCTTTCTTAGACCCCTAAATGCTGTGTGATACTTAGGTGGTTCTTCTTTCTTGGTACAGGTGGTCCTAGTAAGGTCCTGGTTCCTGTTACCAGTGGTTACTGGTTGTTATCTTTGATTATTATTTTATGTTACATTTATTCTTTATTCTAGAAGTGATTTTATATTCTACATTTTATCTAGAAGTACTATATCTGATTCTGACAGGCGCCCATGTGGCCCTATCTGGTGTACATAATCCCTGTGAATATTGCCTGTGCCAGTTGGCACAATGTATATGTGTGATTTTATCTGATATGTTTTTACAATACAAAAGTTATTTTTATAATAACCTTGTGTGGAGTCTCTTTTGTGGTGTGCCTAGTATGTTGTTGCTGTTGTGCGCTGGCGCAAATGCTTTACACATTGCCTCCGAGTTTAGCCTTACTGCTTGAGCCAAGCTACCAAGGGGGTGAGCAGAGGTTATCTTGGCGTGTGACTTCCTTGCCCTGACTAGAATGGTGGTTTCTGCCTGGCTTTGGCGTCAGCCTTAGCCTACCAGAAATAGCCAGTTCTAACAAGGGCAAACCAAACTACCAAGCCAATTCTTACACTGGGAAGGAAACAAGCTTCCGGGGACCGGTTTCTGGCATTTCAGCCGTTGTCGGCCCGGCTTGCTTGAATCCTGATGGTGCAATGAGCAAGGGACTCACATCTGAGTATACCCTTCCACGCTTAGGGTGGACAAAATATTTAACAACAAGAGGTGGTGATGGACAGAGTCTCTGAATTAAGCACAATACTCTCACCCAGTCAAGAGATCAGGGCTAGATCCAACACAGTTTTTTAGCTCACTGCACCATCCCAGCTCAGAACCCGGCTATATGCAAATTAGTCTGTTCCTGTCCCAGTGCTCACTGCACCATCAGGATTCAAGCAAGCCGGGCCGATGACGGCTGAAATGCCAGAAACCAGTCCCCGGAAGCTTGTCTCCTTTCCAGTGAAGAATTGGCTTGGTAGTCTGGTCTGCCCTGTTCCCATGATGCACTGGGCCAGGGACAGACTAATTTGCATGTAGCCAGGTTCTGAGCTGGGATGGTGCAGTGAGCTAAAAAACGGTGATGGATCAAGCCCTGATCTTTGGACTGGGTAAGAGTGGTCTGCTTAATTCAGCCACTTTGTTCATCACCACCCCCTTTTCTGAATCGTTTTTGGCCACTATAGCTGTGGCAGGGTATACTCAGACATGAGTCCCTTGCTCACTGCACCATCAGGATTCAAGCAAGCCGGGCCGACGACGGCTGAAATGCCAGAAACCGGTCCCCGGAAGCTTGTCTCCTTTCCAGTGAAGAATTGGCTTGGTAGTCTGGTCTGCCCTGTTCCCATGATGCACTGGGCCAGGGACAGACTAATTTGCATGTAGCCAGGTTCTGAGCTGGGATGGTGCAGTGAGCTAAAAAACAGTGATGGATCAAGCCCTGATCTTTGGACTGGGTAAGAGTGGTCTGCTTAATTCAGACACTCTGTCCATCACCACCCCCTTTTCTGAATCGTTAATGACATCACAGCAAGAGACATCCTTTGACCCTTGACTCTGATTCACTCCAGGAAATCATGTCACATGACCCTAACAACACAACAATTGACACTGTTGAAGTTCCATAATAATTGCATGATTAGTATGGCAACATACTACAGGCAAATGCCTAATTTAGATACACATATGCGGGTCGTGGCTTGGCGCCCGGCGAGGACGGCAGCTCTGATGTGAGCGCTCCGGGTCGGCAGGGGTTTTCGCTGCATTTTTCAGCTCACCTGCGCCTGCAAAGCAGATTTTCCCCGACCGGAGGTCACAGACACCAACGTGCTCATAGATGCGGCAGCACCCGAGCAGCGGAATGAACATTTTCGCCAGTTTTGTAGCGGACGCGGCTCTGTGATAGTCGCGCCCGCCATTTTGAATCCTCTCAGCGCGAATTACGGCGCACCCGCTCGAAGGTCATGCGAGCCTGTCACGGAGCTCTACATGTCACCAACTGCTCCTGGTGAGATATATCCTTCATTTCTGCATCAACGCCGCATGCATTTGAGACACGCCGCTTTTAAGCGAGTTTAAGCGAGTTTCACTCGCGTTTTCATAACCTTGGCGGCCATTTTGGGTCATTGGACTTCTTCTTCCCTCTGGTAACCTGCCTGTACACGCAGTTTCAGCCTACTCTCTGCTAAAAGCGTTGCAATTCCTCACGCTTACATATCTATGGCTATTTACAACTTGTGGCAGTTTCTCGCACTGTTTTTGCACACTCTCCTTTACTTGCTCTCCTTGCATCCATAATGTGCCCTCCCTGACGGACCTCTTCTGTTCCACAATATGCCACTTCTCTACATTTCAGCGCCATGGTGATTTTTTGCTTCCTTCATCAATGTGTTAACTCCTCCAAATAACGATTTGAACGCTGCTCCACTCATCTTCCTAACTCCCTGATGCTCTTGCATTCCGGGCAGTTCAATGTGTTACCTCCTTCAATTAACCATATGAACGCTGCTCCACACATCTTTCTAACTCCATGGCATTCTTGAATTCCGTGCAGATAGCCTTCTTTTCCTTCTTCTTTTTTTGGGAGTCTGTGTGCCTTTTTCCAATCAAGAGTTCCTGCGCACACTTTTAGATGTCTGTGGGCCCGCAGTGAATACTACTGGACTTCATTTCTCCGTAACAATAACTCTTTTTTTTTTTATGGAAAGAAGGGCAATTCCTCGCACCCCCAAGACTCCACGTCGTGGTTTCATTAAAAACTCAAAAGTCTTCTCTGCATTGGCGCACCTCGAGGCCTCTCAGGCGCTCGTTACTCAGATGTCGCAGTCTAACACGGAGCGGCCTGTCCAGCCTCCAGGGAAAGTCACGACGAAACGCCCTAAAAAAAAGATCCTCCATCACCAACAGGATCCACATCGGATGTTACTGGAAGAGATCCGTGCCCTCAGACCCTTCATGGAAGAAACTAATTCTAAGTTGCAGGTTCTTACTGACAACTGGTCTCAGATGGATGCCAGAGTGACTACAGTGGAACATTCTCTGACTTCTCTCCAAGAGTCTTCCTCCAAGGTGTCACACATGCAGTCTCAGATTTCCTCTCTTCAAAAGCAAGTTGAAAAATTGGAGAACCGAAACAGACGCAATAACCTTCGACTCTACGGCCTGGCGGAGAATTGTGAGGGGACTGATCCCATCGCCTTTTTCAAATCATTTTTACCCAAGCTTCTTCATCTGCCTGAAGGTACTACGCTTAACATCCAGCGTGCACATAGGCTAGGCCGCCTCTCTTCTACTTCTTCCCCTTCTTCACGGCCAAGAGGTGTCATCATGTACTTCTTAGAATATACTGACCTTCTCAAAGTCATCTCAGCGGCTCGTGCCTCACCTCGTCTTCAATGGTCAGGTTCCAATCTCTTCTTTGCGCAGGATTACGCCAAAACCACAGCCAACCGTCGCAAAGCCTTTCTGGATATGCGAGCAGAGCTTCGCGCTATTGGAGCCAGATATGGCCTTTTTCATCCTTGCCTATTCAGCGTTACTCACAACACCAACACCAAGACAACGACCTACGAGGATCCTGTTCGTCTCCGAAGTTTTTTGAATGCTGCACAGGCGTCTGATATAGACTTATCTGGTTCTTCATCAGCTTTCCTTCCATGACTCTTGCATGATGTGGCTTCGTTGTTCTAATTAATCTGCATGTTTAATGTTTGTTGCTGGCTGTTTTACTGTTTGCCTTTGCTGGGTTTTCCAGCGTCTTCAATTTCTATGTTCCTTTCTTGATTCTTTCCCATTTCTCTTACATCCCTGTTAGATGGATATGTAATGTTCACTAGTGTCTTTTGTATACTTTTTCATCACTCACCATTGTTCTGTTTCCTTCTTTTCTTATTCATGTTATTCCTTTTTGTTCTTCTTTCTTCTTCCTTGCAGGTTTCACAATTTGTATTGCGTTCTCCCCTCGACTTGCTGGTTCGCTTACATTGGATGCTCTGCCTCCTCTAGTTGGCGCTCCCCCCTCACTCCTCTCTCCTCGTCTCCTCTCCCTGGTGATCATCCCTCCTCATCTTTGCCCTCCGTAAGTATGTTCTCCCTTTTCTCCCTGATGTTCGCTTCCCTTTTTGTACCTTTTTTTCTCTCATCTTCACTAGTTTCCCTTGTTCCACAGGTGTCTTCCTCTCTTGTTTTTCGACAACTCTTCTGCTATAAATTCCTTCCCATCACTCTCTCTATTCCCTGAACTACCTTCTTATGTGTTTTAAGTCAACAGATCTTAACTATTACTTTTTTACTCTCTTTCCCCATTCCTCATCCTCCTTTTCAATCTTATATTGTATTGACTTTTATAGACTTTCTTATTCTTTTTGGTTTTTCTCCCCCTCTGGGTTCTTCTCACATCTTTTTTCTTCATGTTGATATTTTCCTCCTTTCTTATATGATATGTCTTTGAAAGTAATTACATGGAATGTTAAGGGCATTAATTCTCCCATCAAACGACAGAGAATTTTATCTCACCTTGCACGTTTAAATGTGGATATTGCTTTTTTACAAGAAACCCATTTATCTGCTGAAGAATCTGTTAAACTGAAGAGGAGTTGGGTGGGTGATGTTTACTACTCTCCTGGGGATGGTAAACGTAATGGTGTGGCCATTCTATGTCATAAAGCTCTTTCTCACTCCTTGCTCGCTCAGGAATCGGATGCTGATGGCCGTTGGACGTATGCTAAGCTCTCTATCAAGAATGTTCCAATTTCTCTTCTAAATGTTTATGCCCCTACTACTGGTGATCCTACTTTTTGGCATTCATTTTCCCAGCACATTACCAGATTTATTGATGATAATTTTATTTTAGCAGGAGACTGCAACCAGCCCCTAGACCCCTTTCTCGATAGAAATTCCAAGGCACACTTCATTCCTAATAAGTCACATAAATCCTTTTCTCAAACTATCTCCCAGCATAAACTTACTGACGCTTGGCGTTTATGTAACCCAGAACTTCAGGAATTTACTTTTTACTCTCCATGCCATCACTCCCAATCCCGGATTGACTACATTTGTGTGACCCACAACATTGTTCAAACTCTCACCCATGCTGAAATTGGTCCGATTTTACTTTCCGACCATGCCCCCACTTTAGTTCAATTGGACATTTTACCCAAATCAGTTGGTCCTAAACGTTGGCGTTTTAACAATTCTCTTCTTTTAGACCCTAAATTTACCACCTCCTTCACTACCTTCTCAGATGAATTTTTCTCCTTGAATGACAATTCCCCCGTCCCCAAGCACCCCATTTGGGACGCCTTTAAGGCGGCAGCAAGAGACTTCATAATTGGCTTTGTTGCAAAAAACGGAAAGCTGCTCGCAACTTTACAAAGGCTATCCTTCTGGATATTAAGAAATTGGAGCATTCTTATTTTACTTCCCGTTCACAGGAAAGTCTAACCGCCTTGATTAATGCTAAAATGAAATTCAACAAAAAATCCACGGACGATGCATCCTTGTATCTATTGAAATCAAGTGCCAAGTTCTATGGGGGCAAAAATAAGGCTGGTAAGATATTAGCTAATTATCTAAAAGTTAAGCAAAATAAGTTGAATATTGAATCAGTCTACGACGCTAACTCCACTCTCAAACACACAGACGCAGATATCCTCACTGAATTTTCTACCTTTTACAAAACCCTATACTCTTCTGAAACCCAGCCCTCTTCTTAATCCCTAGACAATTTTTTCTCTACTATTCAAAAACCAACCCACTTCCCACTTGACCCCTCTCACTTAGAGCTTGACATATCCCAACAAGAATTGCTCAAGGCACTTCAAACTCTCCAAAAAGATAAGGCTCCTGGGCCAGACGGCTTTACTGTAGAATTTTTTCTTCACTTTTCAAAGCTTCTCATCCCAAAACTTAATTCCCTCATTGGCGCTTTCCTCACCTTGGGTTCCTCCTCAGGCTCTTTTTCAGATGTGCATATCTGCCTCATACCCAAGGAGGGGAAAGATCCTCAACATTGTAAAAATTATAGACCAATCTCTTTGGTTAATATTGATTATAAAATATTTACGAAGTCTCTCGCGGCACGTCTCGATCTTCTTCTCCCAGATCTTTTGGGTGAGGAACAATCGGGCTTTGTTAAAAGTCGCTTTATTACTGATAACACTAGACTTCTCTTTAATATTCTCTCTAAATCTCGCCTTTTACCCCATCCCCTTGCGGCCATTGCCCTGGATGCTGAAAAAGCGTTTGATAGGGTTGAATGGACCTATCTCTTTCATACCCTTCGTTGGTTTGGTTTTGGTCCTGTTTTCATATCTCTAATTTCATTACTTTATTCCAACCCGCGTGCGGCGGTTTGTGCCAATGGTCAAATATCCTCTTTTTTTAATTTGAAAAGAGGTGTTCGTCAAGGATGCCCCTTGTCTCCCTTTCTCTTTAATTTGGCCTTAGAACCTTTCCTTTCTAAACTTCGTCAAAACCCCTCCATTCAAGGTTTCCAATTATCAGACTCCCACATCAAATTAGCCGCATATGCGGATGACATCCTTCTCTTTGTTTCCAATCCCACTGTTTCGATTCCCGCCTTCCTCACTGAAGTCCACGCCTATTCCCAAATATCTGGATATAAGCTTAACAATGATAAATGTGAGATCCTCCCCTTAACAAAATTTACATTTAAACCTGATTTTGCCGCATCTAATTTTACATGGAAGCCCTCTAATATTAAATACCTTGGGCTGCACATCACTCCCACCATTCCAGATACTGTTTCCCTTTGTATGTCCAAATGCATTAAAAAATTAGCGGATCTCACGTCCAAATGGCACCCTCTTTATCTATCCTGGTGGGGTCGCCTTGACACCATTAAAATGATGCTGTCTCCCATTGTCCTTTATACCCTCTCTAATATTCCAGTCCCCATCCCTTCTAAATTTTTCAAAAAGATTAACTCTACTGTAACGTCCTTTCTTTGGAATAAAAAGAAGCCTCGAATGTCTTTAGCCCGTTTGATCCGTCCTAAGTCAGAGGGTGGGGTTAACTTCCCCGACTTTCCTGCTTACCATAAAGCGTTCCAACTGCGACAAGCTTCCTTTTGGTTACAAGACCCTAGCACTCCCTGTCCTTTATGGACTAAATTTGAACGTCTTCTTCTTTCTCCCTTTTCCTTTGCCGAATATCTTTCCTTCTCTCGTAAACCCGCTTCCATTTCTACTCCTATTCATAAATTCACTACTAAATTGCTCCTATCTTCTTCTCATTCTCCTCCCACAACCATTGCTGATTTTCTTTCCTCCCCCATCTGGCATAACACTTCCTTACTCATTCGTAACAGACCCTTCTTTTGGAAAACATGGCATAGCAGGGGTTTGCTGTGGATTTCCCAACTCTTTTCTCACTCCTCTTTCTTACCTTTCACTACTCTTTGCTCCCTTTATAACTTACCTACCTCCTTTGCTCGCAACTATCAATTGCTTAAGGATACAGTCCTAACAAACTATAATCGCCTTTCTCAGCTTTGTCCTCTTCCTGCTTCACCCACTCTCCCTTCCTCACTTCACTCCTTTTTACGCACTACACCAAAAGCTGCTGCTATCTACAAAAACCTCCACACTGGTGAGTCTATCAGACCTAAATCCAAGGTGGAGGAATGTTGGGAGCACGACTTGTCTGTGTCCTGGTCAGTTTCATTTTGGGACAAAATCTGGACCAAGATCCGTAAATCCTCAAGAGCGGCAACCCTTACACAGACTTTGTTTTTTATTTACAACAGACTTCTTTTTACACCCTTTGACCTTCACAAACGCTTTCCAAACACTCCCCACACATGTTGGTCTTGTTCATCACCACACGCTACTTTATTTCACATGTTGTTTTTATGCACTCCTGTTCGCAATTTTTGGTTACAGGTTTGGGCTCAAATCAATTTGATTTTTCATACTTGTGTCCCTTTTTCTCACACACACGTCTTCATGGGCAGCCTTTCCCCTTGCTGGGACAATGTTGATCTAAAGCCTCAGATTGTTGACTTACTACTGGCCGCTGCCTTCCAACAAATAACGGTCAATTGGAAAGACTTCTCCAATATTTCCTTCAAGGCGTGGTGGTTTAATGTCTGCCATAATCATAGACTTGACACTGCTTATGTTTTTCCGGCATGTATGGCTACAAAACGCATGGACTTATGGTTTCCTGTCACGCTTTATTTGGACTCATGTTCTAAACGTTTGTTTCACCCACCACCTTCGCAACAGGAAGTCCTCAAACCTCCTTAATTGCTCGATGCATTCCACTTTTTCTCCATTGTACCACTTTCTTATTCCTTACGAATGTTTTCATGCTTATTATGTTTGCTGTTTAATATTCCTTTCCTTTACCTTTTCCTTTTTCCTTTCTCTAGTACCCAGATTTACTTTCTCATAATATTTGCATTTCTATGATTGTTTTATTCTGCTCACAGTCTTTAAGTTAATATTCCAATGTATTTTGTTTTGACACCTGGTTTTTCTCTTGTCATTATCAAATAAAATTTTCTTGAACTTAAAAAAAGAAGACAAAATATTTGTTTAAACTAAATATGCTTGTGTTTAGCTTTTCCACTTCTTTCTTAATAAAATAAATGCCTCCTGCTCAACTGGACGTTAGATACACATATGCTTATGTTATGGCAGGGCCGGCGCTAGGCATGTGCAAGCTGTGCACCTGCACAGGGCCACCAAACCCCAGGGGCCACCACGCCAATATATATCCTTAATATATTAATCCTCTGAGGATGGATACATATTTGTGTGGTGGCCCCTGGCAGGGATTTGGCGGCCTCCGGCTCTGTTCCACTTCTAAATTCCCTGACCCCCTCCCCTCTTTACTGGCCTGCGCGCTCCGCCCCGCCCGGACCCCCTCTTCCGGGCCCCCTACCTACGCTCCTTGCCCAGGGCCACCATGAGCCTAGAGCCAGCCCTGGTTATGGTGCTGACTTTATCTTTGAAAGTTCTAGGATATAATACTTGCTCGGGTAAGTCAGACCTCTTCTGGGGGTTACTCTCTCTGAGAATTTTTTTAAATAATGAGGGGACATAGTTCATTTTAAAGCACAAAGTTCACATACATGTGTTTAAATGCCATAGGTGCTAAAAGGGCACTCATAAGTCAAAGCCTTTCATGATGTGCCAAGCCAATGAAACCTGGCGTTCCCCTGGAGTTGGCTTAATTTGTTTTTGAACTGTCGGTGCCGTGGATTCCCCCATATGTCAAATTACCTCCATTGTGCAGTAGAAAGCATTTTGTCATGTGAGCTCTCATATTACATGGGTGGCCACACATGTAAAATTACCAAAATATGCTAGTGCCAGATTTTTAAGGTGTTTATATGCCAACGGTAACCCTTATGTCAAACATTATCTCAGTATAAAAGGCCCAGCAATGTATCATGGTTGCCACCCTCCTTTATACCAGGTTGTCCACCTTAATGCCAGAATTATCTCCATAGTGCTAGTACCAGCATTCCACCACTGGTGTCCACATGCTGAAAATGTCCTTAAGTATGCCCGTATTTTTCAAGTGGTGCCATATATGTCATGAAGTACGTCTAGTTTGCCAATACCATTGTTTTTCCAGTGGTGCCCTTTATGCTAAGAATTACTCCTAGTGTGCCATTGCCAGTATTTTCTAACAGGTGTCTGTCATGCTAAACATTGGTCCAAGTATGCTGGTACCAGTATTTTGCCCTGAGTACCTCTATAAGACAATAATTACCTTCAGCATGCATTGGCCAACGACAAACTCACAAGCATCACATCACAGTCTCGCTCCCACTCATACTCTCACTAACACTCATTCATTCTCACTCACAATCTTACACCCCTTTACTCATATCCTTATTCATTCTTATTTACTCTTAATCTCACTCATTCTCACTTACTCATAAGTACTACAACTGAGGCCTAGGTTTACTAACAATTCACAATGGGTTTATATCACTTTTGTGATGTAAACCCGGTGCCAAGTGCTAGGGTGAGATTTACTATCCAACGCAAATCAGGATTTATGTTGGGTAGCTTTCCAAAGTAGTGCAAAGTTGCTCTATGCGTTGATTTCTGTAACTTGGCATCAATGTGGCATTCAATAGGTGGTAAATGGGCTATCCGATGCACCCACCAAAGGGCTTTGATGCAAATTCCTATCTGAAAACACAGACAGGCAGGGAGTTTTTGTCAAAATCTTGTGCCTCCTTGAGGAAGACGTAACACTGAGAAATGTTTTCATTTCTCCTGTGTTTTCTCGACTTTGCATGTGTGCTGCGTTGTACAGAACACGTGCAGTTCCTGTGCAAAGCAGCTTCAAGTAATATATTATATCCTTTGTCTGAATCAGGGAGTACATCCAGTTTTGGATATGAAGAAGGTAAATACTTGGATGTCAACAATCCATTTCAAAATACATGGTTTGCAGAGATAATTGGGCACTTGGGTTCCCCAGGATACATATCTTCACATGCCAATTCACAAGGATCACCAGAAATATCTATCACTAGCCATTCAGGACCAACTTTTTGAGTTCTGTGTTCTGAAATTCTGTCTGAAGCTAGTCCCAGGATGTTTACGAAACTGAGGGCTCTTTGTTGGCCTTCTGAACAATCAAGGAATCTCTCTATACACTGGCTAGTTTATTTCCCATCCGAAAGCCAGACCAGGTGCTCCCAGGCTTCTTCAGACACACTGGTTTCTTATCATCTAGAAGTAGTCCACACTGACTCCAGTGACATATCTAGAATTTATAGGAGACAGGTTTCAGACCAACAAGACTCTAGTGGTTCTTATGGAGAATTGAGTCTTGCAATTCGAGAGTAATGGGACAGCTTTTATGGGACAGGGATATCTAAAAGGTAATGATAATGAGTGTATCCTGGGCAGATTTCATCTGGGGATATTTGGCATCTAATGACATTTTGGAATCTAGTCTTTTAAAGCCCCAATTAGTATGACTCAATCCCCCCAGACGGAGCGGCAGTGATGGCTAAACCCAATATTATGAGAACAGGGCCCCCTTCGTCATGCCAGCTCCGAAGATCATTACAGTACAGTACAGCAGATGTGAGCGGTGGTTACTAGGCTTCTCTACATGACAAATGGCTCTATATGGATGGATTACGCCCCTTGAGTTGGATTTAATTGGACTTGATTAGAAGGGCTCTTCAAGGTGTTGCTTTTTAGATTCAAGGGATCTGCAGTGCTAATATGGACAGACAACATATCTTCCAAGGTCTATATAAACGTGCGGGTATGAGACCATTCCAGAAGTCTGGCTGTCATATCATATTTACATTTTCTATCGGCCCAGCAGCATTTCTTTTCCATATCACCAATTCATATCAAGGAAGTGGACAAAACTGGAGGAGACAAGCTCCTCCTAGAATTATTGTCTGAGTCCAATGATTTTCAGGAAAATCTGCAAGAAAAGGGGCCAGTGATAGATATTTTTGCCAGCAAGGATGGTGCTCACATTCAAACGTTTTTTCCAGGTGGGAACAGGAGTGTGCATAGGCAGTTGATGCTCTAAAATGCCTTTGGCCACAGGCCCCCCCACCCACCCGATTTTCCGTCTGATGCTGAATGTTATTTTCTAGCCTAAGGAGGCAGAATTCTCAAGTGATCATGGTTGTAACCTTTTGGCCCTCCTCCTATTGGCTTCCTCTCAGTTGATGGGTTAGATAGAGTGTTTTTTCCCGACTCATCCATCTCCTCTCATATCTCTGGCCCTATGCCAGACAATGCTGTCATATCTCCACATGATGGACAGGAAATTGAAACCCTCTGTTGACCCCAGAAGATAGGTTTGCCTAGGAGCCTAGCTGTAACTATAGGCTTCAATAAGACCTTTCAAATTGAGTCAACTTTCCAGAGATGGTTTGTCAGAAAGGGGGGAATCCACTTTCATGTAACGAAGTGTTCATTCTCTTCTTATAAGATGAATTTTGCTTTGGGGTTGGCAGTGGCCAGGGTGAGAATCAAGTGGGCGGCCATTAAAGCTTTTAGAGATCCTTGGAAAGGAGCTGGTCTCTTAGATCCCTATGTTATAAGATTGCTAAAGCGTTTCACCCTGCAGTGAAGTATCTGGGGCTAGATTTATGAGTATCTGGTCGCAAAATACTAGTCATATATCGTGCCAAGTATTTTTTCAACCAGATAGGATTTTTAGTAACCAACATGTACTATAAAAATTAAAAATACTAATCATAGAGGGTTGCAATCCAAACTACCTTTTGAATATTAATGAGATAGGTCTTAAATTGCGATTCACAACAATTAGAGGCCATCAAAGGAGTAGTGGCCTTCTATGAGATTGCATTTAATTAAACAAACTTTATTTTTAAAATGCAGATAGGTCATTGTCCTTATGGGGAACTTGAGTTTATAAAGAAGTTACTTATTTTAGAGTTTGCAGTGGTATCGTGGACAACTACCTACCCCCCAACAATTTGTTTTTAACATTCTCAATATGGAAAGGGTCCCTTTTGCAAATGGGTTACCACCTCAAATTATGGGGGTCAATAACATTAATGCCTTATAACCGCTATTTAGGTCCTAAACCATTGATATATAAATATATATGGGTAGAAATTGCCACTTGGAAAGGATGTCTACAACACGCCCCTTCCAAATTGCTATTTCTTATCCGTTTCTAAACCCATTTTAAAAGTCGGGGAAAAGTTATCGACCCCTAACATGAGCTTACGACATTGCAAAACGTATTTTTCTGTTTGCAAACTTCAATGAAAAAATGCTCTGTACATCTCACTCCTGGTTCCTAATTGGTGCCTGATTCTCATTTATTCTGCTTTTCAGTCTCGTCCTTTTGAACATCCTTTGGAACAGTTTGAAACAGTGCCTTTTCACAATTTTATTTGAATTTTTTTTTGTGTGGCCATAACGTCTATTTAGATGTTGGGTACACTAGATTCATTTTCTGGTAGACCTACATTTTTGAGAATCCTTCCAGATAGCTTAACTCTGAGATTAGGTCCTTCTTTTATTCATAAAGGTTGATCTCCTTTCCATCTAGAAAAGGAGGTTGTCCTGCCAGAATTCATACCTAATCTTTTCATTCCAGAGCAGGAGGCTCTTCATTGTCTTGTTGGCAGAAGGGCTGTTGGGGAGAATAGCTTCGTTTTTTAGGGGAGATTCTTTGTCATCTTTTGTGTGCAAGGAATAGTTTAAACCCCTCTATTTCATCTTTAAACTTTGGGATCACTCAGCTATTGCCACTGCTTACTGAGAAAGCCATTTGAATTGTCCGAGAGGGGTTTGAGAAAGTTGAACAGGGGCATGTCTGTCGGCATCATGGATGGAAGTAAAGGTGGATCCTTTTTTTTAGATTTGTATGACTGCTGCTTGGGCATTTGCTTCAACCAAATCGATATCCCATTCTGTATGATGATTTGGGCACACTTGCTGTGTTTGCCTGTGTATTCCTCATAGAGTAATGACTGGAATGGGAGAAATTTACGTTTATATTGCGCAAGGAGGACATGGCTCTTCTCATAATCACTGGAACTAGTAATGATGGACTCAAAGTGATTGAATTTCTATTAAGTAATTGAAAGATTTGGGGAGTTATGAAATGAGAAGAGATCGGAGGCGTACAAGGAGAGACTTTACACGAAGAGCCTTAAGGCATACATGATGGCTGTGATGTAGAGGGATCAAAGGAATAGAGTGATGGTGTTTAAGAGACGGGTTCCAGGGCATTAAGTGGGAGAATTTATGAGCTCTATCATTATCCTGTCGCAAAATTAATGCTGCCTGGAAAAGGTGGAAATGAAGCAGATATGTAGCTCTTCACAGAGGAACGGCATAGATAATCAACACATCCTCAAATGATGATTAGCACTTCGAATTTTATATAATTTCCGTGTTCCGTTTTTTTCTTTTTTTCTCATATTATTTTTACAAGATATATGTAATTCTGCCTATTATTGAAAAATTGTTTATGATGCTTGCTGACTTGTTGAATAATAAAGATATTAAAAAAAATAGAACTTCGAATTTTACAAACTGAAATTAAAACTATTTCTTCCTGGTTGAGTGAAATATTTGCCATCAATACTCGTTTGATGGCGTTTTTAATTACTTTCATGAAGTGAGTTAAGGGGTTTTGGAGTTTTCATGTATTTTTCTGGAGTTTTATGGTTGATCCTGATTGCTGGAAGGGCTGTATGAGTAGTCGGGTGGGGCTGGCGGCTTGGCATTAGATGACTACAAAATGAGATGACTACAAAATGATCATGTGACTGCGGTTTTGGAATTTAAGAAATACTTGAGCGGCTCTGAGGTAATTGGCCGAAAACCCAAATATGCAATGTTTTTGAACAGTTGCAGAAGAAAAGAGAACTCTAGCCAGCCCAACCGGCAAATTTTCCAACAGCAGCGGTATGTAATAAATAATTCCTTAAAACTGCCCACATCATGAGGTGTGGGTCATCAGCCAAAATCAGAAAAGAAGCACACTGTCTGTCAGTAATCATGACTCGCTTTAGTGTTGTCTGTGCTGGCACGGTGTAGCGCCTTCCTAGCACAGTTATTAAGAGATATTATTAGGTTACAGCTCACACAGGAAATGCATTTCTTTGTAATTAAAGGTGTGGTGGAGTTTAAGGTGAGCCACTACTGCTAGAGCGCGCAGTTTTCCCCAGGTCACCCGGGATTACCAATTCTCTAACACGCACTGGGCCCTTGGCGTGAAGAACACATTAATTTCGTTGGGTGAACCTGGGTGAGGATTTCTCCTCCTGCACGCTGCTAGGAGTAATCAAGTTTGGATTTACCTCTGCTTACCATGCACCCGACTTACCACAGGCGCAATTCTTTGACGGACCTGGAGCTGTTAAGGAAAAGTAGACAGGCCTAACATTCAAATACACCTTAAAATCCGTAAAATACTTTCCACAGTTTGTAAAATGACCACAGACACCTGATTAAGTTCGAGTTTTTATATAAGAATTCAAAGTGAAGAAGCCAAAATAATAAGCGATACACAGAGTAATATGTCAAACATCAAAATCAGTACCAAGAGGTAACTTTGCAAAAAAAATATGACCATTTAGAATACATGGGAAACTACAGGGAGAAGTTTTAGCACATACTATTCACTGCCACGTTGTACTAGAACATAGGAATGGGATTGGACCTAGAACATGTACTTAGCCTAAGAGTTCAGACTATTCTTGCTACTTTCACTGGAATCCACTAAAGGAAAGGGAAAAACGGGAACATGCTATGGTTTATAAAATCAATGAATTTCTAAAGGAGAGGGGGAGAGAAGGAACCAACTAAAATTCAGACACATATAAGTTCAATGGCAAAAAGGCAATAACACAGGTAAAATGCTTTAACAGATTCAGAGAGAGAGAGAGAAAAATGAGATACGCAAACCCACAATCTATATTTACCTAGTTCAGATTGAAGACCAACCCTGGCCACGGGTCAGTTGGGAAGACGGGGACAGGGACTCTCAGAAAAGGAATGCCAGACTGTGAGCAGGTACAGCTCACGGAGAATAAGGACAGGATACCCCTCAGGTTCGATTCAGGGACTGGGCCTCCCAGGGTACGACCAACACCCACAGCTTCGGACAGCAACGCCTGCGTTACCCCCTCCTGCAAGTAATCCGCCAGAAACCCTGATTGGATTTTTGAATTCCCCAGCAAAGTGCTTCGCCAGCACTTAGGATTTTCCACCCCTTGGGAGTTTGTGGAAAGTAAGGACAAAGTGCTCCGCAGCACTTTTCAGGCTTGAACACCTATTGAGATCGTAGGGTCAGTGACAGGTCTGCTACTCGGACAAGTCGGACAATTTTCCTAAGCTAAACTAGGGTAGTTATACAGATTTGGGGACCCTCAGACCACCCCTAATGTTGCAAGTGACAGTTTCTCATATTGTGATTGGTCAGGAGAGGTGGCGTGGTCTTTACCACCTCCTAAAATTCAACGTTCCCATCATAATTATTCAATTTTCATACCCGCCCCCTTGGTTCACGTTCCCATGCATGGAATACAATAGTACAGGACAGTGTTCAATAAGTAGCAACAGTCTTGCTTCTTTCAAGGTGAGACTCCGTATTCCCAGCGGTGTTCCCAGGCGCATTGTGCTTCAGGAGCCAGCTGGCTAGGTTTAGCTTCTGCGCAGTTGGAACTTTCTCTAGTCAGGTGACGGTGCCCAGCAGAGCTTCAAGTATGGCTCCGCTCATGCATACCCAGCCCACAAAGACGCGGTACATGAAAAGTAAGCGAAGACAAATTAGAATCATACATAAAAACGATCGCACTGTATACCATGATAAAGAAAACCAACCCTTACTTTTATGATAACTATAGCATTAAGGATTAATGCGAAAGAATAGATAGGCTAAAAGCTGCTGCAGTAAGCAGAGAGCGTGGTGAGAGACAAGCGGCCATATTTAGCATCAATGCGCATGAGCACAGAATCCCTCCAGAATGCGAGTGCGTCACATCACATGGGTATGACCGACGCATGCGCAGACTGAATTTGCGGCAAAGCAGCCATTTACAGTGCAAGCTTCGTTAGTACGTGAAAAGACAAACAAGCAAGCATCCTAGGGACACCCGCGTGTAGGGGAAACCACTTTACAAATGACGAATACTGGTGTTAATATTATTATGCAACTATAGACAAGGGTTTTGCATACGAGCAAGGCGCTATGCGTACGAATCCTTGCTCCATCAATCCCCTCTTTGATGATATTTACTATCATCACTACATGAAGGAAACAGATGCCAACTTTTCTCATTCATTCATATCGTCCATTTCGATTTCGATAAACTTATTGTTTAGTTTTCTTTCAGCTTCCCTATGAGAGCGGTGATTTTTCGCCTTTTTATAAATTGCACTCTTCAGCTCTTCTAATTCTAACTCATCAATGTTTCTTTTCACCCCCCTCGGATTTACTGTGTATTTCTTTTTACACTTCTGACATTTGCAGCAAATAAAAATGATCAATACAATCACACCTATTATGACTATTGGCATCAGTATTTTCCACAAAATATTTCTACCTAGATTAGTAAACCAACTACCTATAGAGGAGAGACCTCCAGTCAGTCTCGTCCAGGCACTGTCAACCTCTAATGGTTTGAGTTCCTTTTCCAAATTAGTTATGTTCTTCACATATTGTTTTAATTCGATACTTTTATCAGGAATGTAGGTGCAACAATGTTGCGCTCTCAGCATTCTACAGACTCCGCCCTCTTTTGCTAATAGGGTGTCAAGGGCAAGACGGTTTTGTAAAACCATTGATCTGATCGCAACCATTTCAGTATTGACCAGCAGGAAACCAGCAGCAGTGTCCGTTGATAACCGGTCCACCACTGTAGACAATTTGCAGATTCTATGGGTGTTCAGAACTACCCCCATTCCAGGTATCAGTGCACTAAAAATATCACCTACAATTTCGCCTACACTTTCGCGTCTACTACGCACTAAGCCATTAGTTTCATCATCGCTTCCAGCTGCATTGCTCACATGGTATATTTTCGGGAAAACAATGCCAAAGTAGCAGCTTCCATACCAGTGATCCGGCAATTTGAAATAAGCCTTGTTCCCACATATATAATATATTCCGGGAAACACAGGTTCTGACCCATTTTTGAAACCCCAACCTCCAATTACCTTATAATTATGTTCACACTCGCTGGAACCGATGAATACATTGTTATAGTACTCTGTCCTCTCCCTATGGATACAAAGTTTCCCCTTTCCTTCAAAATCCAGCAACAAGGCAGGACTGGCTTCGCCTTCTGAGGTGTTATCCATGTGCTCAGCCCACCTAGGAACTCTTTCCTTCTCGTCATCTGCCTTCTTCTGAAACTTTTCTCTCCTTCTATCTGCCATCTTTATAAACATCTTTTCCTGCTCTTGCAGAGAACAGGTCAGATTGTCTTCTTTTGCTTGATCTAAGTCTATGTTACCTATAGTCAGGAAATATTCTCCCATATAGCGGGTCACGTCACTTGTAGTATGTACACGGTTTAAATGTCTCCTAATGGGAAGTTCAGAAAATACTACGTCCTCATTTGAATAATAGTACTGCAAGGAGCTTCTATAGAACAAGCTAGCTAATATACTACAGGATATTCCATAGGTCAAAGGTAGATGGTGGTATGTCACGCCTTCAGCCACTGAAGTTGGCAGCTTCATGCAGACATAACAGTCCTCTATTTCCATAGCTTCTACATAATGCACTAACAAGTTAGCAAAAACATTTAAGTGCGTCCTGTTCTTCATTTTGTGAAAGTGTAGTCCATCCTCATCTGGTGCTTCTAAATCAGGTCGTGTGTGTGTCAGTCCTACTCTTTTGTCGCGTCTTTCTAGTCTTCGTGGTGTTTCTGCAGTCGGTACAACTCCTACATCTACTACTTCGGGTTCAGTAGGGGACAAGTTAGGATTCTTACTTATCATAAAAGGTAGAAAAACTGTTAGTCCTATCCACATTACTATTAGCATAGCTACACTACACAAGCATATCTTACAACAGGTTTTGAGACACCCACAGCGGGATCTCCCAGAGACACTCGGATCAGACATTTTTAGCTTACAGGTGGCTTTTGCTACCCCTCTTCGCTTCTTTGCACCAAAGGCTCACTTCAGGGCTCGCTTAAGGAGGGTCTTCGTCCGAACTCCGATCAGCAATGGACTCGTTGTCACTGTTGCCACTGGGGTGAGGCTCGTCAATCTCTTCCAACACAAAGTACGTCCATTCAGGGCTCCGATACAGTCGGTTCTGTTTCTTTATTCTGTCGCTCTTTCTCAGCGATTTGCCTTGGGCTGCATTCCTTTCACTTAAAGCCCTTTTTCGGTCTTTATCGTTTTCTTCGACTGTCTTTAGTCTGAGCCTTAGTCTTTTGACGTACCGAGGTGTACTTCTTCCTCCGTGCCTCCCAGTGGTTGAGGAGACTTCTCCCTCTTCGTGCACTCTTTTCACCTTTTGTTGTGGTACTTCTGATTCCCTGCCTATCTGACTAGTTCCAGGTCTTTCGTCTATTTCTTCTGCCTGGTCGCTAATCTGTCCCTGCTCAGATTCAAATCGCACTTTCTTTTTACTTTTTGTTACTGTTGTTTCCGTTGTCTGAGCACTTTGATCTAGTTCTATCTGTTCCTGTTCATGCTCTTCGATCTCTTCGTTTTCCTCTGCATGAACGTCAGCTCTAACTTCTAACTGTCCCTCTCTCGGCTCCGGAGTTCCAGGAGGAGTCTCGAGATCTTGATCTGACCCTACTTGGCCTATGTCCTGATCAGGTGTGTTGTGGCTTTCGTTGACCTGACCTGCTTCTTCTTTTTCTGACTCACCTGGACTATCCCACTCACTGTCTAAGTAAGAATATTTCCTTGTTCGTATTGGGTCATGAACTGGTTCGTCGGCGGGATACCATCCAACGTCTTGACTTGTGCTCGGCAGTTCGATGTCAGCTAGCTCCGGACTCTCTTCCTCGGAGGTCTCTTCAGCTGTGCTGCCTTCAGCTCCAGTCGCGTTTTCTCCAGATACCCGCTTTGTGTGGCTGGCGTGGATCCACTTCGGTACACCAGCGCACTTCACAGCAGTGGTAGTGACGAGGATCACTTGTCGTCGCTTTCCCCACCTTGGCTTCAAGCAGCTGCTCCGGGTGTGTTTCTTTAACACCACCCAGTCTCCTGGCTGCAGGTTGTGTGCTGGAGTCTTTGGCCACTCGTCTTCAGTCTCTCCAATCTGCTGAGAGAGAGAACGCACTTGGTCACCCAGCTGCTTGCAGTATTCTAGCACCATATCATCAGAAATGCTTAGCAGTTTGTTTCCGGGTACCCATGCCTGGCGCATCACTCTTCCCATCAACACTTCATGGGGACTCAGGCCAGTCTTTCGATTTGGGATACTCCTCAGACTCATCAGCACCAGGGGTAAAGCTTCTATCCAGTTCATTTTTGTGGAATCACACATTTTTCCCAGTCTGGACTTCAGAGTGCCATTTATTTGTTCCACTACCCCAGAAGCCTCTGGGTGGTAGGCACAGTGCAATCTTTGCTTCATTTTGAATGCTCCACAGAGTTCCAATAGGACATCGTTGGCAAAATGCCCACCTTGGTCCGTTTCGATCGTCTCTGGGATCCCAAACCTAGGTATCAACTCCCTGAGCAATAATTTGGCTGTGGTGATAGCGTCATTTTTCTTAGCCGGATATGCTTCCACCCACCTGGAGAATAGACATACTATGACTAAGACATATCTATATCCGTTGCATCTGGGCATGGTTATGAAATCTGCCTGTATTCTTACGAAGGGACCTACTGCCTTTCCAATGTTACTCTGTTTCACTACAGTCTTCTTTCCTGCATTGAATTGCTGACACACTAGGCACCTCTGGCAAAGCCTTTCCGCCTGGTCCCTGAACCCTGAATTGTAGAACACTTGGTCAAACACCCGACACATCGCATCTCTTCCCATATGTGTTGGCTCATGTATCATTCTGACCATGGGGTCGATCAAGCTATCAGGCAGTACAGGCACCCCAGCCGGGTTTACCACCACACCATCTTCTCGCAACTCGCACTCTTTTGCGGCCCACCTGCCTTTTTCTTGCCTGTCTGTGGCTTGTTGTATCTCTCTTAATTCTTCCCATGTTGACACATTATCAAACAACATAAGTTGGCAGCTGGTTCCATCCCACCGGGCAATTTGTAGGGACATCTGGTGTCGGGCACAAAACTGTGCAATTTGGTCAGCGTACCTATTACCGGCAGTCACATCATCATTTCCAGATCTGTGAGCCGCACACTTGACCACAGCCAATTCTTTGGGTAATTGGATGGCTTCCAGTAAGTTATGCACTACTTTCCCATTTCGGATAGGTGTGCCAGAGGAAGTCATGAATTCTCTTTGCAACCACAATTGGCCGAAGTCATGAACAACCCCGAAACAGTACTGACTGTCTGTGTAAACAGTAATTCTTTTGTTTTTTCCCCTCTTGCATGCTCGAGTTAGCGCTATAAGCTCCGCCACTTGTGCAGATTTCACCTCGCGCATGTAAGATGCCTCGACGACTCCTGTCAGAGTAACCACAGCATAGGCAGCACTCAGACTCCCACTTTCATGTCTCAAACACGAGCCATCCACAAACATGGTTTTATCCCCGTCCCGTAGTGCCATTTCACGAATGTCAGGACGGGGCTTGGTGCTATAGTCAGTCAGATCAATGCAATTATGTTCCCCACCCTCATCCGATTCTGCATCCAGAGGGACAGGTAACAGTGTCGCAGGATTTAGGACATTGCACCGGGAGATAGTTACATTTTCAGCACCAATCAAAATTCTCTCATACTTAGTCAGCCGACTAGGTGTGAGGTACTGGGTCCTAGTTCTAGTCAGTAGGATGACAACAGAATGAGGAACATAGACAGTGACGGGATGTCCCATGACAATGCCCTCACTCTGTTCCAGGCTGACGCAAGTAGCAGCAACGGCTTTTAAGCAGCCAGGCAATCCAGCGGCCACTGGATCTAGGGTGGCTGAAAAGTAGGCTACTGGTCTTCTGACTGATCCGTGCTCCTGAGTCAGGACTGAAAGAGCACAATTCTCTCTGGTGTCACAGAACAGTTCGAAGGGTTTATTGTACTCAGGCATACCCAATGCAGGTGCGGTACACAGACAGTTTCTCAGAGTTACCCAAGCATTCATGCTCTCACTGTCCCAATGGACGGGATCTTCCACTCCTTTCTTTGTCATATTTATCAGGGGTCGGGCTAGAGCCGCAAATCCTGCAATCCATTGCCTGCAGTAACCCACAACTCCCAAGAACATTCTCACCTCTTTCTGGGTCGTGGGCAGTTCCATGGCTCTAATTATCTTGATCCTTTCGGCAGTGACCTTCCTGATTCCCTTCTCTATCTGGTGCCCCAGATATTTTACTGAGTTTTTACCGAATTGTAATTTGTCAGGCGACACTTTATGTCCTCCTTTTCCTAGGTGATTCAGCAAGGCAATTGTGTCAGTGACACAGTCGGACTGGGTTTTAGATGCCACTAACAGGTCATCTATGTACTGCACCAAAACAGACTCTCTCGGCAGCACTAGGGATTCAAGGCACTTTTTCAGTATCTGGTTGAAAATCGATGGACTTTCAGTGTACCCTTGAGGGACACGATTCCAGACATAGATACGACTGTCGAATTCAAAACTGAAAAGGAACTTGCTTTCTGGATGCAAAGGGATAGAAAAGAATGCGTGGCACAGATCGATGACAGTGAACCATTCTGCGTTCCAAGGAATCTGGTAGAGTATCACTGCAGGGTTGGGTACAATAGGACAGCAAGGCACCACAATTTGGTTTACCTTGCGCAAATCTTGCACCACCCGGTACTTCCCACTAGGCTTTTTGATCCCAATGATAGGCGAATTACAGGGGCTGCTCAGCACTTCCTCTATTATTTCTGCTTCTAGCAGCCTCGTGATTTCAGTCGCTACTCCTGCCTTCACTTCTGCACTCATTTTGTACTGCCTGGTTTTGGGGTATACAGCATTTGTTTTTATTGTTACTTTAACCGGGTCCACGTTTGCCATCAGGCCCACATCTTTTCCTGTGAAATCCCACACTTCGGGTACTACCCTTAGCTGGAGTTCCTCAGGTAAGTCCTCAATTGTCAAAGGCTTAATGTCAGCATCTTGTCTGACTAACATCAGTTTGTACAGGCCATCTTCATCGGGGGTCTGAATTTCGACGCCATTTGGTGTGCAATAAATGGTACAACGCATCTTGCACAACAAATCACGTCCCAATAGGTTTACAGGACTGGAATCACAGACCACAAATCTGTGCATTTCCTTGAAATTTCCTATGGAAATCTCCATTGGTTCAGTTACAGGGGTACTTATTATCTGGTTTGAGACTCCCACTACTTGGATCGCTTCTCCCGAGAGGGGTAGGTTAGGAACATCCACTGTTCTTACAGTAGATCTGGTAGCGCCAGTGTCCAACAGAAAGGTGACATCTCTGCCTTCAACCTTTCCTTCAATGTATGGTCCAGTCTGGTCTACCGGCAAGGAGGCGCCAAGTACGCACTCCTTATCCTCCCCTCTCAGGCCCCGTCAATCTTGATCTTCACAAAGGAAGGTATCACTTAGCAGGTACTGTGGAATGACTGCATTTCTTTCACTCTCAACCTCCCATACTTCCGCCCTCTCATTCTGCTGACCCTGATTCTTAAAATTCTGTCTAGGAGCGCGAGGTACTGGAGGTAATTTTACCTGTTGCTGGGTTTTCCTTGTCCCCTCTTTCGGTACCTGTGGATTTAAACCATTTACAGGAGCATTACCAGCCTGTAGGTGTGGACACTCGTCTCTCCAATGCCCCATCTGGCCGCACCCATGGCACGGAAACTTTTTCATGGCCTCCTCACGACTCATTTTAGGTCTGGGCTTCCCCCCCCCCCCAGAATTGGTATTCGGAACATTATTGTCAGAAGTCATTTTACTTAACTGTTTTTCTTGTTGTTCGGCTAATTTTACCTGTGCCCACATCACCTTTTCCTTTAGGGCTTTCTTTTTATTTTCAATTTCATCTTCGCAGTATTTTGCATATTTCAGGACATCATCTATGGGCTTTCCCTGCCAACTGATTTTGTTATCTCGAATCCATTGTGATATTTCAGGCCTTAATCCTAGCACAAATCTGTAACTGAAATGGGTCATGTCTTTCATGTCCACATTATCAATACCACTGTAAGTTTTGAATACTTGTAGTAACCTTTCGTAAAATGAATGCACTGTCTCATCGCGTTCTTGGGTCGTTCTATCTATTCGGGTCCAATCTGTCTCTTTGGCTGGCACCTTTTTCTTAAGATACTGTATGACCTGGTCATATTTCCTCATTACATCTGGTGAAGGGGCTCCCGTTCTCTCATCTCTGGGATATTCATCATTAGGCCAATCAATCTCTATTTTACATTCCGTCCACAGATCTACAGGGACCACAATATCGAAAAACCCATCCAGGTCTTTCAGCAGGCATTTCTGAACTTTTATGAAACGCTCTACCTGTCGGTACCAGTCAACTGGTTTCTCGCGTAATTTCGGGAAGTCATTTGTAAATGACACAATGTCTTGCCTGGACCAAGGGACATGGACGTACTTCCCTCCCGGGACCTCTCTCATGGGACACAATTTTTCTGTTGGGGTTACTTCCTTTAATACGAATTCTGAAGTCACTGACCCAGCCCTGCTGCCTTCCTTCTTCTTTGCCCACCTTGTTCTCCACTTCCCCACTTCGCCCCATTTCTGCAGGAGTTTCAACAATTCTTTTACTTGGATCTGTTTCCCCATCATATTCAGGCTTTCTAAGTCCTTGTCTGAAAAGTCCACTCTGTAGGGTTTCTGAAGAATCTTGGAGCGACTAATATCAACTCCCATTTCTGTGGCAGCATCCATTATCTTTTCGTGGAGCACCCTAGCACTCCGGGTAAGATTTTTACTGATGAATAGTAACTCTGCTTCATTATACGAGCTCAGGCGCTCAACTCCCACGTTCCCAGCCATCATTTCTTCTATTTCTATTCTTAATTTATATATTTCCAATGTTTTAGGTTGAGAAGTGGTCTCTTTCTCTATCTCCTTTGTCCATCTGTCTAATTCTTCAGGGGAAACTAAAGAGGCGTTCCTGATTCCCGATGCACTTTCAATCATCACTTCCTTTTGTCTAGGTTGACTTCTTGCCCCTACTGTACTGGCCCTTGGCTCCCTTATGGGCAAATCCATTAAACTTCCAGATTCACACTCACTTTCCTGATCCTCATCTATGAACATTTCTTTCCTCGGGGTCTGGAAGCTAGTAGTAGGCAGCATTGGGGTGATGACAGGAGGAAGGGGACTAATCAAGTCATTTTTATACATTGGGATAGCAGGACCAATAGTTACCGGAATGGTCAAGGCCTCAGGATGGGGATGCATCTGTGCAATGGTTCTGGCTAAGTCCTCTCGCTGTCTAGTCAGGACTTCTCTTTCCTTTTCCTGCAACCCCCTTTCAGCAGTATTGCCATGTAATACCTGGGGTACTAAGGATGGATAAATACTCGGGGCAGTCGGGGTAACCAATCGTGGGGGACTTTCCCCGAATGGTTGATAATTCGGGATTGTGGACTTAGGTCTGCAAAACTCATCCCTTCCACTATGCTTACTGCTTGTAGCTGTCCTGTCTGTATCACTTTCCCTCCCACTCCGGGGGTAATTGGTAACAGAACTTTGGGAATGCACCGAATCTGATTCCGCTACATAGGGAGGTGGATCCTTCATTAACAAGTCTTCCAGGTGTTCATCTTCTACATCCCCCATAGGTGCTAGGTGATGGGTTTTTGCTTTACATTTTCCTCTTTTCTCTTCTAGTACTCCCATCATGGGAAACAGTCCTTCAGTTAACATAGACTGCCTCCACTGTTTCAATTTCTGCTCTTTGGTTGGTTTTGGAAGTCTGGGATACCACCTACTCACTCCCTTATCCATTCGTGGTTTATCTCGCTCTGCAGCCTCAATCTCCCATTCCTCCAAAGCTTCGTACTGGGTCAACCTAGGTCTAGGGTGTAATTCATTCATGCGGGTCCTTAAGTTAAATAGGATCCGACCATTAAATGTACCTTCAACAGGAAATGCCAGGACTCCGTCATCTACAGTATACTTTACCCAATTTTCTAGCCAGAGACATGTGTGATACCCTTTATCAAACATCATAAAAGATGCAGGGGTATTTGGCGGGGGAATGAGTACGCCTTCTCTCGTTCTAATGGGTTTGTCAGTTTTGAAAAAGTTCTTCACTTTATCCGAAAATGACAATTTTCTCTTCATTCCATACATCATGTGTGGTCTACCTCGTATAAGCTGATCCTTATGAAATCCTAGGTATTTTGGATTCGGTATGAAGTCTGGATACCACATACAACTCTCCAGACTCGCTTCTAACTCGGCTTGATTAATTTTGTTTACTTTCGGGCTTCCAATGCTAGCGCGACTTTTATTTCGCGCCACCCAATCAGGTCAGAGAATACAACTTCGGTCAACCAATGGGTGCGCGGCCTTTTCGCAAGACAGAGTCTCACGCTTCGGCGCTCACCCCTCCTTCACAAATTCAGCTCCGCTACACGCCCGCTATCCTGACCAATACCAGCGCGGCACGGAGTGACGTCAGAGCAGTTCTCCGACTGACTCCCGCCTTCACAAGGTAACGGAAACTTTTTACTCTCTCTAAAGTGCGAGTGCAGGTTTTAGTTATCAACACACAACGTTTGCCACTATGTCTGAGTGTTCTAAATAGAGAAAAGACTTTTCTTTCGCTACTAGTAAACCACTTCTGTCTACTTTTCATTCACTCTGGATAGACTTCTTTGCCTGTCCCTACACACTAGTAACATAGAACCCGTTATTCTTCTGACTCATCCACCTTGATCGGGGATATGTACTGAGCCAGGATTTCACCAGCGAACTATTTTACTTACCAGACAAGCCTCGGAGACCCTATTACTCCTCCCGTATGCGACCCTTACTAGGTGATATCGCAATGAAAGTTTTATAATGGACTCGTAGCTATCATTCACTCCAGAAACAAAGGTCCTAATTAGTGCTTCCAGTTATCTTTAACCCTGCACTAATATCTCAAACCTAGTGACTTCAATAGCTAACCGGATTCTACTCACCGTTAGCTAAAATACTTCCCCGGGGATTCAGACTACACTGCACATTTACAAACAGTTCTGGGTTAATTCAACATGCAGTATTTATAACAGCAATGCAAATTCATGAACGTTTACATATAAAACACATTTCAAAAATATTGTAAAATACAGTAACAATCAGCATACAATAACAATTAGCAGCACGTTTTTGTATTCACGGTTTGTTTATGACTATCCTGCCTACCTAATCCAACTAGTCCAAACCATCCTCTGCTAGCCAGAAATTACTGCTAGAGCGCGCAGTTTTCCCCAGGTCACCCGGGATTACCAATTCTCTAACACGCACTGGGCCCTTGGCGTGAAGAACACATTAATTTCGTTGGGTGAACCTGGGTGAGGATTTCTCCTCCTGCACGCTGCTAGGAGTAATCAAGTTTGGATTTACCTCTGCTTACCATGCACCCGACTTACCACAGGCGCAATTCTTTGACGGACCTGGAGCTGTTAAGGAAAAGTAGACAGGCCTAACATTCAAATACACCTTAAAATCCGTAAAATACTTTCCACAGTTTGTAAAATGACCACAGACACCTGATTAAGTTCGAGTTTTTATATAAGAATTCAAAGTGAAGAAGCCAAAATAATAAGCGATACACAGAGTAATATGTCAAACATCAAAATCAGTACCAAGAGGTAACTTTGCAAAAAAAATATGACCATTTAGAATACATGGGAAACTACAGGGAGAAGTTTTAGCACATACTATTCACTGCCACGTTGTACTAGAACATAGGAATGGGATTGGACCTAGAACATGTACTTAGCCTAAGAGTTCAGACTATTCTTGCTACTTTCACTGGAATCCACTAAAGGAAAGGGAAAAACGGGAACATGCTATGGTTTATAAAATCAATGAATTTCTAAAGGAGAGGGGGAGAGAAGGAACCAACTAAAATTCAGACACATATAAGTTCAATGGCAAAAAGGCAATAACACAGGTAAAATGCTTTAACAGATTCAGAGAGAGAGAGAGAAAAATGAGATACGCAAACCCACAATCTATATTTACCTAGTTCAGATTGAAGACCAACCCTGGCCACGGGTCAGTTGGGAAGACGGGGACAGGGACTCTCAGAAAAGGAATGCCAGACTGTGAGCAGGTACAGCTCACGGAGAATAAGGACAGGATACCCCTCAGGTTCGATTCAGGGACTGGGCCTCCCAGGGTACGACCAACACCCACAGCTTCGGACAGCAACGCCTGCGTTACCCCCTCCTGCAAGTAATCCGCCAGAAACCCTGATTGGATTTTTGAATTCCCCAGCAAAGTGCTTCGCCAGCACTTAGGATTTTCCACCCCTTGGGAGTTTGTGGAAAGTAAGGACAAAGTGCTCCGCAGCACTTTTCAGGCTTGAACACCTATTGAGATCGTAGGGTCAGTGACAGGTCTGCTACTCGGACAAGTCGGACAATTTTCCTAAGCTAAACTAGGGTAGTTATACAGATTTGGGGACCCTCAGACCACCCCTAATGTTGCAAGTGACAGTTTCTCATATTGTGATTGGTCAGGAGAGGTGGCGTGGTCTTTACCACCTCCTAAAATTCAACGTTCCCATCATAATTATTCAATTTTCATACCCGCCCCCTTGGTTCACGTTCCCATGCATGGAATACAATAGTACAGGACAGTGTTCAATAAGTAGCAACAGTCTTGCTTCTTTCAAGGTGAGACTCCGTATTCCCAGCGGTGTTCCCAGGCGCATTGTGCTTCAGGAGCCAGCTGGCTAGGTTTAGCTTCTGCGCAGTTGGAACTTTCTCTAGTCAGGTGACGGTGCCCAGCAGAGCTTCAAGTATGGCTCCGCTCATGCATACCCAGCCCACAAAGACGCGGTACATGAAAAGTAAGCGAAGACAAATTAGAATCATACATAAAAACGATCGCACTGTATACCATGATAAAGAAAACCAACCCTTACTTTTATGATAACTATAGCATTAAGGATTAATGCGAAAGAATAGATAGGCTAAAAGCTGCTGCAGTAAGCAGAGAGCGTGGTGAGAGACAAGCGGCCATATTTAGCATCAATGCGCATGAGCACAGAATCCCTCCAGAATGCGAGTGCGTCACATCACATGGGTATGACCGACGCATGCGCAGACTGAATTTGCGGCAAAGCAGCCATTTACAGTGCAAGCTTCGTTAGTACGTGAAAAGACAAACAAGCAAGCATCCTAGGGACACCCGCGTGTAGGGGAAACCACTTTACAAATGACGAATACTGGTGTTAATATTATTATGCAACTATAGACAAGGGTTTTGCATACGAGCAAGGCGCTATGCGTACGAATCCTTGCTCCATCACTACCACAGCAATTGTTATTTAGGAAATAGGGATGTTATTATTACTGGCCAGACAAGGAAATAAATAACAGCTGCTCAGCTCCGACCTTTTTGTAACATTCCATAAAAGGAGTTCAGTATTCTTTCAATTACAGATATACTTCATTGGATTAAAATTGCGGTAGCCACATAGTAATCGATAACTAATACAGACACGCGTGCGCGCTATGATGGTGAAACTAAATCACATTATTTAGATCAACTATATTTATGAACGTGCATGTACTACTAAAGAGCAAAGGTCACATTCCAGTTTATCGCACAGTAGAGTAAAATTCACATGAAAAAAACACTGTTTATTGCCGCATGTGTTGCTTATTCTAGTTGCTTTACATATGGAAACACCTCTCCTTAAAATGTGATTTTACCTGACTGCATACATTTAACCCCTTGCATTCTCGCTTTGGGTAATTATTTAAAAAAATTGTCAAGGCATAAACCAGGAGCCTTATTACACGTGCTCAAGGGGAATAACAGCCATCTGCCCCCGCTTTGTGCGCTCCATGAGCACTTTGTTATTACCGAAGGGGCCTCAGACACATGTGTGGCCTCTTCTGTAATACGGATAGCGTTGAGGCACATGTAGCTCCAGCATGTGGCTTGCACCTGTGACAGCTGGTCTCTTGCCTGTCACTTGCCACTACTTTTTCCTGGAGGCAGTGTGATGTCACCTCCCTTTCCCTGCTTTTCACAGTGTTATGTAGGTCATCAGAATTCGTGTATGTCATAGGATTGTGTGAGTTGTGGCAGTTGGTTTCCTGCTACAGGTTGTGATGGCTGAGGTCCTCTGTATTGAATAAACTTGATCCTTCAACCATCAGTTGTCCTTGGAGGGGAGTTATTTATGAAATGTCACACTGGGGTAGTCGGCAGGCGCTAACCTACTAGAGGATCTCAACACGTGGACCTCCTTATCTGAAGACATATCTACTGGTGTGCGAGGCAATGCGGGTGAGAGACAACCTCATTCTTATTACATAATCTTGAAGGAACAATACTCTTTAGTTACTGCCAATGCCACTTATTGATTTTTTACGATTTGCCTGAGCAGGTAAGGAAGAGCAAGCTGTTAGCCTGGCTAGAGTGTAATTTCGTTGAGCACGAGTGGCAGAGGGTGGCGGGCGGAGTCGGAGTTGCCGCGTGAGGAACGAGCTGTTGAACGGAGCTAATAGGGTTACTTTCCTTGAGTTTCAAAAGTCCATCAAACAATAAGTAAAACCGTAACTCAAGTTGGGACTGGGAACAGTACTGTCAAGGTTACTCTGCGCTGACGCGTCTTCTCCAAGTCCCACCGTCTGTGAATGGTACGCGTGGAGTCGCTCGCTGTGCTCTGATCTGCTATCCGTTTCCTGCATTGCACGCTCAATGGGAGGCTAGTGTTGCGCTGCCGCGCTTCCACATCGCATTGGCCCTGTCTTCTGTCGTTCACACACAGCTTCCTATCGTGTGTCCGGGGAAGACTGCATGTGGAGTGAAGGCGCTTCATTGGCCACAATTAGAGGTCCTTCAGGGCTCGTCTGCGAGTGTGCTCGGCATTTCAGTGACATGCACACTTTTAAATGAGTGCTCGTCATTTCAGTGGCGCGCATACTTTTCCATTTAATCTGGTGCCAAAGTGGAAGCTTTACTAAAAGCATGTCTTGTCATTTCAGTGACGTGTACTCTTTGGGCTAAGCAATTTTAATTTGCATGTGCTATAAGGGAAATTTTGCTGATAGCACACCACTTTATTTCAGTGACATGCTCACTTTTAGCTTTGATATGTTATTTGCTGTGCATGCTGTTGCATTAAAAGCTCTGTTACATTTTGATTGCCATAATATTATACGTTTTATGGTGGCTGATCATTATATTTGGTGCTTTTCCACACAACTTTCTAACTTGTTTGCAGTGTGCAGTTCCTATGTCTTAGGATTCAAGCTTTTGCTTCATGTTTAAAATTGCTTGTGTTGTTTGGTATTCTCCTTTGACACTGCTTTCACAATTCTTTGCACCTTGTTGAAACTGTGTAATACTACATCTGCTGTTGGTGTCCGCAATCATGCAAAATGTTCCTGCTCTACCATTCTTCATGTCAGGTCCTGGTATTCCTCCCATTAAATGGCAAAAATGGAGGAAGGTGTTCAAGAGGTATGCAAAGGTGTGTGGTGCTTCCCTCAGTGCAGGAATGAAAACTTCACTAGTGCTTCACTGTTTGGGTTTGGAAGGGCTAGATGATTTTGGTCATCTTCCAGATCTGCCGGCGATGGAAGCAGAGGCCATGAATGAATATGACATTTGTGTCAAAAAGTTGGACAAGCATTTCTTGCCAAAAGTAAGCACCATTTTAGAAAGGTACCACTTTGCTAAGAGGAGTCAAAGGGATGAAGAATCTGTTGAAAGTTGTGTGACTGATTTGAGGAAATGTGCTTCCTCTTGTAAATTTGCGAACTTAGTAGAGGAATGTATTCAAGATCAATTCATGTTTGGGTGCAACATGGAGAAAGTATGAGAAGAGCTGTGGTTGCATGATGAGCCTTCTCTTGAGGAGGTATTATGAACAGCTAAAAGAATTGAGCATTCCATGCAGTTTGTAGCAGTATTAGAAAAAGAAAGTGAGAAGGATTTGAAGGTACAGGCGGTAAAGGAGAAATTAAAAAAAAATACAAGTAAAGAGTCAAGTTGATAAGGAAGTACAAAAAGAGAGGGTGGTTGACCGCAGATTGTACATGTGTGGGAAAACCGGTCACTTAGCCAATGACAAAAGATGTCCAGTCTTAAAACACATGTGTTCCAAGTGCAGTAAAAGGGGGCACTTTGCGGTAGTGTGTAGGAGCAAGAATGAACCCAGAGTCAAGAGGATAGAGGTGGTAGTTGAGAGTGAAAGTGGTGACAATAACAAGGAAGATTTTGATTGTGGTCAAATAGTTGTTCAGTTAGACTCTGGCAGTAGTAAATCTAGCCCCTCAATACCATCAGGGTGGAAGGTGAAACCACTCGTATCCTGTTTGATTCAGATTCTAAAATCACTTTATCTCCAATGAATTCTTCAACTCAAAATTGAAAGATAAGATAGTGTTGTTCAAGTCTGACATTAAGCTGTATGCTTATAGGGGTGAGCCCATTAAGTTTCATGGGTACTTTATTGGGTTAATTGAGTACAAAGACAGATTGGTCTCTGGTAAGATTTACGTGTGTAAGAAAGGTGACAGCTATATTAGTTGGCTGCATCAGGGTGATTTGGGTGTCATCCTTGAGCCTAATAGTGATCTGCCAAATTATACTTAAGGAGAGAGTTTCTGTTGTGGGTGCATCCTCTGAGCAAGGGTATGTAGACACTTTGAGGGAGAAGTTTCCAAGGCTACTTAGACAAGAGCTAGGGTGCTTGAGGGATTACAAACTTAAAATAAGATTGAGACAAGATGCTCAACCTGTCTGTTGTAAGCTCAGGAATGTACCCATTTCAGTTAGAGAAAGTATGCGGTGTGAGATTATGAAATTAAAACGCAGTGGGATCATTGAGGAGGTGGAAGGCACAGAGTGGCTTGCTCCAGTGGTACCTGCGGAGAAGGCCAATTGCGAGCTGTGCTTATGCATAGATTTGAGGAAGTTAAACAAGAATGTTATTGTGGATAGATACCCCCTTCCCAATTTTATGGAGTTGTTGGTGTTACTTGGAGGGGCGAAAGTATTTAGCACTATTGACCTCACCTCTGCATACCACCAGGTTGAATTGGAGGAGTTGTGTAGGGATTATACAGCGTTCATCACTCCATTTGGTACGTATAGATTTGTCCGTTTACCGTTTGGCTTGGTTGCAGCCTTTTCAGTTTTTCAACGTGTAATGGAGAGGGTGCTGAAGGATGTAGAAGGGGTGTGTATATATCCGGATGATATCCTTATTTTTGTAAATAATGATTCTGAACATGATGCACGTCTGGGTAGTGTACTTGAAAAATTGTGTGCATGTAATCTCACTACCAAGCTTGAAAAATGGAAATTTTGTTCTGGTTCAATTGACTATCTGGGTCATAATTTTACAGGAGAGGGTATGAAACCCAAGCATTATTTTGTTTCCACCATTCAGGATATGAGTCCTCCTTCGTCCAAGGAGGAATTGATGAAGTTCTTGGGAATGGTGGAGTATTATGCGAAATTTGTAAAAAACTTTTCTTAACAGAGTGTCAATTTGAGGAATCTTTTGCAAAAGGGTATGGACTTCATATGGACCGATGGGTGTGAAAAGAAGTTTGTTTCCATCAAGCAGAGTCTGAATTCTGCTCCCTGTCTTAAAAATGTCGACCGCAATAAGAAACCCATATTAACGACTCATGCAAGTGTAAGAGGTTTGGGAGCTGTGTTGCAACAAATGGGGTCGGATGGGTTGAGTACCATCGTTTTTTTGTCATGAAGTCTGAGGGATGCAGAGTCAAGATACTCTGTAGTGGAAAGGGAAGCTCTTGGTGTTTTTTGGGTTGTGCGTAAGCTAAAAAAGTTTCTGTGGGGTGTTGAATTTGAGATTCGCACGGATCATAAACCTCGGGTTGAAATCTTTAACAAGAAAGGTTTAGACCTTATTTCTAGCAGGATCATTAAATGGGTCATTTCTCTACAAGAGTATAGTTTTTCTGTCAAGTACATTCCAGGAGTTGACAATGGGGTGGCGGATGCATTGTCACACCTCATTCCTAAGGAGGTGCCCCCCCATTGGAGGATGATAAGGTAGAGGATGAGTCTGAGTGGGTTTGCTTGTTGGAAAGTTAAGTCATTTCTGAACTAAGGTGGCGAGAAGAAATATCTGCTGATCCAGCTCTGTGTGAAGTTATGTCACTCATCCACAATGGTTGGATTAGCAAAAGGGATGGCTCTGCACTCTCAAAAACTTTCTGGGGTGTGAGAGAAGACCTTAGTGTATACAAAGATCTATTGTTTCGTGGAACAAGACTGATTACGCCTAGTAATCTCAGAAGAGAACTGATTGATGCAGCCCATGAGTCACACCTGGGTATTACTAAGACAAAAGAAAGGTTGCGTATCTCATACTGTTGGCCAGGCATGGACAAACAGATTGAGCAGATTGTGCGTGACTGTTTTCCTTGTGCTGTGAGTGACAAATCTAAAAGTCCAAGGGTCCAACCTATGATTATAAGGAGACACCATCTTACCTGTGGCAAGATATTGCCCTTGACATCTTAGGGCCTGTTCATGGTAATGGTCTTCCAGTTTATGTGGTAGTGATAGTGATCATAGATACATACTCTCACTGGCCTGAAGTATTCTTCACTACTGTGGTTGATTCTAAACATATTATAAGGTTTCTGAATGATCTAATGTCTAGAGAAGGGGCACCAGAAACCATTCTGACTGACAATGGGGTACAATTAATTTTTCAAAGAGATGGAAGAGTTCCTAGACAAAAGAGGTATACAGCATAAGATCTGTGCACTGTATCACCTAGAGACTAATGGTAGAGCAGAAGATTTAACATCGTGCTTAAAGAAACCATCAGCATAGCAAAATCTAATGCTTTGGATTGGAAGAAAGAGGCACTGAAATAAGTGGAGAAGTATAGGTTTTCACCCCACAGCACAACAGGGAAAACTCCTTTCCAACTTTTACGGGGTAGGCTTCCCAACACCTGCCTGATGTGCCTGTATGTGAAGCTGTCAGCAGAAAAAAGTACTTTGACAACAGGAATGCTGTGAAGAAAACAGAAGTCAAAATGGGGACTAGGTGATGGTGAAGTGTCCTGGAGGAGAGTTATTTATGAAATATCACACAGCATTATCATGAGAAGGCATTCCCTTGCTCCATGCAAATCAAGGAATCACTTTCCCTCTGTGCCCGCACCGTATTATAGATGTGGGCACAGAGGCAAACATGCCCATAGGAGGTACAATGAAAGTGCTCCAAAAAAGGTGGCGCAATTTCGGTGCGCCTCATAAACCTGGCCGTCTGGAGTGAACAAAGGGGGTCTGCACAGTGAAACATGGAGCAGCATTAAAGCAGCTGCTCTTTATTTCACTGAATGCGCTGCCCTGGGGGCAGTGTGAGTTTTCTATTTCTTCTGGGGTCAGTGCATTCTTCGTAATATGGTGCACTGCCCCTGTTTGCGCCTGGCGCACCAGTTGAAAGGTACGCCGTAGCACAAACGGGGAAAGTGCACAATATACATAATACGGCAAAGATGCAGAGTGTAATATCCTATGTTTTACAATTGTTGAAGGAGGGGATATCATGACCCACTCAAGGCTTCGACTCTCATGATTTAAGGTCCCTACCCACACTCAACAATGCAAAGCGTATTATTGTATTGTGGTAAATGGTGCTGTATTTTGTTGGTGGCACAAGACTTTGTGCAGTGTGGTTTGTAGAATTGTGCATTCTACCATGGTGTTGTGTCCTTTGCATGTTACATTCAGGAAACATTGTCCTCTATTTGAGGGCAGTTGATGTATCTCAAAATAAGGGGATGGGTGCTGGGATGGGGTTTAGAAGCATGTGACATGAAATGGGTGGTATTGTGTATATAGATGGAGTTTACTGTGTATTTAAATGGTATGAGTAAAAGGAGGCAATGTGATGCTGAGTGAAACTTTTTGACCGAATGTGATATGGCTGAGTTCTGTGGTGGCATATAGTTTGGATTCACATGCTAAGGTGGCATTGGGTGGAGTGGTGTTGTTTCATTTGGCTTCATGTACAATGATGCAAGGAGAGGAGATTTAGGGCCAGATGCATAACCATTGGATTTAGCGCATCGCAATTCGCGGCAAATTGCGAGGTGCAAATTGTGAGGCACTAAATCCAATGTACAACAATGTCTCAGACACTGTTTGTGATTGCCAATTGGGTCTCAAATTGCAAGGCTCATGAATATTAATAAGCCACTCACAGTTTGCGAGCCCATTGGGAATGACTGGCCCTCCCAGGGAGGGTGGCCTGCTGGGCTCTGCAGACCACCATGTCTGGGACTGCTTTTCAATAAAGCAGGTTTTTTTAATGCAGCCTGTTTTCCTTAAAGGAAACTAGGAGGCATTAAAAAAAAACGTTTTCGGTTTCTTTTTTAAAGGCAGGTAATGGTCCCTGGGACCCTTAAAAAATATTTTTAGAGCTAGTCACAAAGGGGAAGAGGTCCCCTAAGGAACCCTTCCCATTGGCGACTCCATTACCACCCTCTTGAAGAGGGCGGTAATTTGTGAGTGTTTTGCGACCGCAATTGCGGTCACAAAACATTCATACATGGCTAGGGACTCGCTATTAGGAAGGGAACACCCCTTCATAATAGCAAGTCGCAAAACACTATTTTGCGAGTTGCAATGTTTTGCGAGTGAGTTAGAGGTGTGTTATATGGTTTGGTAGGTGTTGATGGAAGGTGTGGTGAGTCTATCGAAGTATATGCTAGTGATTTGTGGTGATGTGGTCGTAGTGTGTGAAAACTGCAGTAAGTCTGTATTGGCTTTGTATGGTATGGAACAATGTGATGTGGTATTGAAGGGGTGGTGTGAGGTCTCCAGGTGGGAAATAAATAATGTTTTTATGGTATGGTCAAAGTGGTGTGTAAATGCGTTTGTTCAGTATTATGGGATGTAAAGTTTCATGGCTTATGTGATCCCATGGTGTTGTGGTTTCTAGTGGCTTCTGAATGGTTGTGGTGTGAGGAGTGTGTAGTATGTCAGTATGCAGGGTGATAGAGTGTGCAGTGGCATTTATCTGCTTTGCTGTAAGTGTGTACCTTTGCTTATGTTGACTGTCGCAGGCCATATGAGACTGAGTGGCATAAGATGAAACCAGATCTGTTGGCTCTTTCAGTACTTGTTCAGTCTGCTGCTGCCAGCTGATGCAACAGATCTGTAACCCTCTTCTGCCTTCGGGCAAGTTGCTCTCTTCTTGCATGCACAGGCAGCTTTTTCAGAAAGATAAGTAGAGATTGTGCAGTCAAGCAGATGTTTGTTGTTCCTAATTTAGATGTAATGTAGTATTTGACCATTTCATGAAGATTTGGCCTAATGGTTATCTTTTTAACGAGGGTTGTGAAGCTATCTAATAGTTAGAAAGATCTGGGTTCAGAACCAATCCAGTTCCGGACCCGTAGCTATCATTGACTCCATATCATGATTGTGAACAGTCCTGTTTTCTCAGCCAACACAGGATATGTAGTTTAGTGATCACTTTGTAAAAATATCTGCAGGGGCCTACGGCTATTCCTGGTACCGGTGATGGTGTTGCTGAGTACAGGGGTTACTGAATGTAAAGGCTGTCTAGTTTTGATTCTCCTGATACATATTCCTTCCACCTCTTTAGACTTCCTGGCTCTTTTCCCTTCAGCTCACTCTTGCAGGTTCTTTTTCATCCCTGCTTTCTCCTTTTTTCTCTATGTTCCTAAATTTTCCTTCCCTTCTTTCTCTCTTTTCTACCTTTCTCTCTCTTGGGCTGGGCCAAAGTCTAATAATGAAAATAAGCCTCTGTCCCGTGAATGAATGCAGGTGGCCATCTGCAACCATGGCACAAATTAAGCACAGATTGCTTTTCCAGTTACACATATGGGTGCATTATAAGGCCCAGGGTTCTAAGTGCTGTTGACTCGTAAACCAGGACTGATTGAAAGCTATCTCTAAACCTTGATATGTGACCTAATAGCAACTATTCACATCCTTCCATGGAAGCTTGGGCTGCCTCGGCTCGCCCAGTGGCTGTGTTGAAATTCACGTTTTCCCCATCTGTTTCTATCATCTGATGCAATAGATGTGAAACCTTTGTGTTATTTTTAAAATACTTACCTATATAGCCTTTCAGCCAGCCCTCTGCATCCATTGGTCTGTTATTCTGTCAATAACATTTGGATTTTGCCTACTGCACCGTACAGCCTGGAGCAGTGGATCAACCCCCTTCGGACATTGGCTATCTTCATAACGAGTGATGGCATTTTACATTTTCACAAGGAGCTCATCCACACACAAAGTAGTTCTCTTGAATGGCAGTGACTACTACGACAGTGTATGTTTTTTAAGACTAAACATATTTTTGCTTTTAACCGATTTTTTCAGATTGACAGGGCCTGGTAGCATCTTCAACAAGAAATATTTGCAAAAAACATAACACAACAAAATAAGCATTGACAAAGATGACAGGCTAGCAGCAAACGCCAGACTTAGCTTTGCCAGTGCTTGTTGCTATAATTTGATAGAAAATTGAGGCCTTGTTTGCCTACTTTGTAACCTGAGAGGGAGCCTGAAAAGTGGTGAGATAGTGTTCTTTCAAAGGAATCGGACGTGGTGTTTTAGCCACCAACTCATGGTTGGTGGGCACCATCTTATAGTAGTAAACGTGACTCTTGGTCCCATAATACAAGGTTCAACGGGCTAAAAAGCTGGGGTTGAAAGATGGTGTAACATGTAGCACAGGATCACTAGGCTGTATGTTTTCAACATCGGTGCACCCTTCACCCGAAGGAAAACACATATTAACACAGGACTTGTACCTTTTAATGCCATATAATATTTCCTTTCATGGCAGATGCTATTGCCCATTATATTTTTATATTTTTTTTTTATTGTGGTCCTATTTAAGATTATCAGGCGACTCTGTGTCATTGAGCCCATCATATATCAACCCAGGTTTTACTTCTACAAACTATTGAAATCTTGAACTGCAGTCCAACTCCTTCAATTGAGATGCATTGGGACAACAAATTCCAGAATGTATTTGAGTTGAGAAATGAAAGTCCAGGACTGGACATGACATCCATGATGCCAAGAATTCACCTGGCGACCTTAGCTATAAGGAGGCCAGCTGTTAATCAACTATGGCAGAGGAATCAGGTATGATTTTGTGGTTGTGGGTATAATCTACATGTGTCCTCTGTCCCTTTGCTCTATTTTCATTTGAAAAAAAAATGCTGTAAGAGATTTTCACATTTTTATATTATACCAAGAAAATACCAAAAGTGAAAAACCTGTTCTATGAAAACAATAAGACATTCATGAATAAAGTGACCAGATGTCTCCATGTCATCATGAGCACCATTTTCTGTATTTCAGTTTTTTGTATTTCCTTTAGGAGTGTGATACATTCGGCAAATCCAATGGTACTAACACACCTGAAAAAAGTTATTTGAATTTGAATTTAAAAGAACTTATAAAGCGCACGTACACTGAGTCAGTTTCATGGCGCTGATGAGGTCCCTAACAGAGTGAGATAAAAGAGCTAATGGGGATTAGAGAGCTAGGTGCAAAAAGCCTGCTGGAATAGTAATGTTTTTAGTGACCTCCGAAACTCCAAATAAGAGGGAGAGAGTCTTAAAGATAGGGGGAGGTCATTCCAGAAGGTGGGGGCAAGTACGGCAAACTTCTGTCCCCCTGCCCGCTTCTTTTTAAACCGGGGCGTAGTTAGTAGAGCTAGGCTGGAGGAACGAAGGTGCCTAGAGGGAGCATAGGCAGAAATTGCCGAATTAATGAAGGCCGGGGCTGTGCCCGCCCTAGCTTGAAAAGTCAAGCACCCTAGCTTGAACTTAGCTCGCTCTTTTATCGGGAGCCAATGTAAGCTCTTGAGTAGAGGGGTCGAGTGATGGGACTTAGACAGGCCAAAGACCAGGCGGGCAGCCTGGTTTTGTACTAGTTGTAGGCGCTGCAAGGCATATGCAGGAGCTCCATTATAAATGATATTACCGTAGTCCATCTTTGACAGGACCATGGCCATCAGAATTAGCTTTAAGGCAGAGGTAGAGAAAAATCTGGCGATTTTCCGAATAACTCGAAGTGTGTGTATTTGTAAAAAACAAGCCCAGCATTGAAGCATTGATTCTCTGTTGACATAAAGACATCACACTACTTTACTCACTAACCCCCAGAACCTTGTTAAAGTTAACACAGATCAGCCCATGTCATCAAGGATGTAATACCCAGGTCTGGAGTTTTCTTTTTTGATGTACAATTTTTTCAGGTGTGTTACTTGAACTGAAGCAAACCAGGACTACAGTTCCCAGAATGCACTGAGTTGTCAAAACACAGAAATGAAGCACTGCGGGGCAGATTTACAAGCACCTTGCGCCACTCTTGCGTCACTTTTAACCTAGGAAAAGTGACGCAAAAGTGGTGCAAGGGGCTTGTAAATCTGCCCCTGCGTTCTTAGTGACCTCGTAACCATACACTAAGGGGCATATTATCAAGACAGGCGATAAAATTATCGCCGTTTTAGCGCCAGAAAACTGCAGCTAAAACGGCGATAATAGGCTTGATAATATGCTCTATGGAATTTCAATTGAAGCTCAGGTTAGATGTCCTGCACATCTAACATGGGCTTCAATTAAAATTCCATAGAGCATATTATGAAGCCCATTATCGCCGTTTTAGCAGCAGTTTTCTGCCGCTAAAGTGGCGATAATTGTATCGCCTGTCTTGATAATATGCCCCTATGATCTTTAAAATTCAAAGGCAACAAAAATATCAAGAAAACTATAACTTAATTTACAAAATAGACATTCTTGAGCATCAGTGAATTTCTTATTTGAAACAGCGTTTGAAAGACACCAACAAGGTTTCAAGCCACAGGCCCGCCTAGTTCCAATGAATTTCTAACAGGGGTGCTGCTTCGTTATTAAAAGTGCTCACCTTTTTTTGGATTATGCAAGTTTGTGAAGAGCTTCAACGCACGCGCCGCAGGCAACTGGCAGTCAATACCGCCGCTCCCACCTGTAGCGGGCAAATAAACATGAACTTGGCCCAGCATGCCTCGGGCAGCAAGTGCAGGTCACAGATGAGTTACAACCTCGTAACATGTCCGGGCCAGGCTCAGAGAGCGCTTCAGGCACCACAAAAATAGAATTAAAGCAGTTTAAATCATGAACAAACCCTTATTTACATATCTCTAGAGCAATCGTTATTGTCCTTGATAAGGCAATACAATAATGAAAAAGTTTGCATTTGCAGGTTCATCCCTAAGTATGAGGAATATGTTTACTTAAATAACACGTTGGTCCTATGGATTATTCGTAAGTAAAAATTAATTTTAATTGCATTTATACTTGAGGCGAATATCATGGTTACTCCGGAACCAAGGTTTGGGGTATTGTTGGATATTGGGATTAGTTGTGCTCAAGAAAAAAAAAACTTTCTAAGAATTTACTCCAGTTTGTGGTGGATTAAAACTAATACCAGTTAGGTGTGATCGTCAATGGGGGCCACATTCTTTCAGGCAAATGGTTGGCGGGAGAAATAGCATTGGGAAGGTTAAGTTCAGTTATCTAACACCGGTAGGTTTTTAAAGAAGGAAAGGTTGTGATCTATGAAATGAGGTGTGAGCCCTATGCAGAAATAGATTAACAGAGGTTAAGACAGACAGGCATGTGACTGAGAGTCCGCTGTATTCTGAAATAGAAGGCATGCAAGTGATTGAAGGTAAGGAGAGGGTCACTTTGAAGGAACAAAGGACCGGAATCAATTGGTCAAGGTACCTTGTTTAAGGAGTATAGTGGAGAGGGCTTTCTGAGATAGCCAGCAATCTGAGGATGTAAGCTGTAAAAAGAAACAACAAAGGATATGTTTACTTAAAATACACTATGGCCCAGTGTTTGGGTAGATATTAATTTGATCAGATTGGTCAGAATTTATCAGGTTCGATCAAAAACTCCTAATTATGAGTTTGTCCGCGATTATGGGAAAACTGCAGATCCTGGTGCCTAGCAAAGGAAAATCAATATGTCTTGGTAATTATTGGTAATTTTTCCCCTGATCATTTTTAGCAGGTTTTAATTTCTGTGGATTGTTTCTTTAAAAACAACTTCAGAGTATTCATGGTTGGGTGGAGTGTGAACAGGCCTCAATTGCCCATCAGGGGCTTCGGTTAGGGCAGTTGCAAGCTTGATTCCCAAGATCCTCACATTCTTTGGCAGAATGGTCATGATCCCAGGTTATGAAGCCAAAAAATTGAACCCAGAGTTGTAGTCAGCCATTTTTAACCCCGTAATATCAGTCCGGTTTGTGTTTAGTATGAGGCAGTTTCTACCAATCCACCACTACATCTCCAGTATAAGTTATTGTATATTTGATTCGGTGACATCTATATCATCATCCAGGTGGAGGATCACTTGGGTGCCACTAGCAGATATTTAAAACTTAAAGCTTTATGATTCAATTAAACATGCAACAGGCTCAACATACTCTTTGAGGAGGATGGTCAAGATTAGGGAACCCAGGGGAATGCTACAAATCAATCATCTAGATTTAGACATGAAGGGGTGATCAAACTAGCTTGAGTGTGTATACGAAGACTGCACAAAGGACTTCATAGGATAAACAGTAGGCCCAGCAACTCCAAGTGCCATAAACAATGCCTCAGATTAGGTGTATCTCTGTAATCCAGGGTGCAGAAAAGATGCATGCAAGAGGCGCGGGCCTACTACTTAACAGAAAAACACAAACATAGGTATGCTTTCACCTTTACTTCATTTCACATATTTGTTTATCATTATGAAGATAGGATATTGTTGACTCTGTAACTCTAACAATTATACACAAGATACACCTCACCCCAGGTCCCGGCACGCAAGGCGATACAGGGCTAAATAAAGCCTTATTTGCATTTTGCAAAGCCACGCAAGGACTGATTTGCATGGCCTGCATGGCTTTGAAAAGAAAAGTAACACAATGCATCAGCTTGTGCTGTGTTGCGTTGCATTTCTTAGTGGTAGATATTCCATGGGTGGAGCATGGGCGTGCCTGTGCATCCACCAATGGATTGCATGAGATTCCAGATTTACTAAGGTTTGTAAAGCTAGAATTACGTGAAATTGGTACGCCTACTACAGAGAGGAGCAACTGGGAGAATAATCTTTTTTTTCTACTCATTATTTCCCATTTCTATGTGTGATTCATTCTACACAAGACATAGAAGGAGGAAAATGCCTTCTTGGGTTGTTTTTGTTCAGAAAGGTATCCCTTACTGCACAAAAAGAATCCTGCCCATAAGGCAGGCACCTTTTTACCATGGTGAAAGGGTGCCTGCATTGGCCCTAGGCAGCCTCGAATGCTCCAATGCAGCTAGAGCCGAAGAGTGCCATATCTTATTAGATATGGCACTTTTCAGCCCTCTCACATTAGTGCAACGCAGCAACTTGCCTTGCTCCACTGTGTTGCATTAATTCTTAATGAATCTGCTCATATATAAATTTAAAAAGTAAATGTTTTTTTTATTCATCCTCTTTAGTAATGTCTTTCTTTATGTTGATACAGTGCATAATCTTAGAAAGCAGAAAGCCAACATGAATGAATGAATGAAATAATGTATTAAGCGCCCAATACCCGAAGGTGTCTTAGCGTTGTACGGATCATAACCAGGAAAACCTTCTGCCTGAGGACACACCTGTGGCGTAGCTCAATAGCTTATTGAGAGAACAACCAGCTCTTCAACTGTTTTCTGAATTGCTGCACAGTGGGTTGCGAGCGTAAGACAAGAGGCAAGGAGTTCCATAGTTTCCACCCACGGTACGAGAGCATCCTTCCACCCCATTTTACTTTATTTATTCTTGGGACAGTGATCATTCACGCAGAGCTCGATCTAAGGTTCCTACCGGGAGTATACCAGGAGAACTGATCCTGAAAAAAGGTCAGACAAGCTCTGTATAAGGCTTGTGGATTATGCACAAAGCCTTAAATGAAATGCTCTTTTCCACTGGCAACCAGTTTAGGGCGTGCATTAGATGAGAAGATTGGTCCAAATTTGGAGACCTTCAGTAACGTTCTTGCTGCTGCGTTCTGCAAGGACTGGAGCTTTTTATCAGGTATTTAGAAGTGCCTAAGTATAAGGCATTGCAGTAATCCATCTTCGAGAAGATGAGTGCCATCGTCACCGTCTTCTGTAGATCAAACGGAATAAACTGAAGGATTTTCTTAAGAACACTCAGCAGAAACATAGTTTGGTGTCAAAGTTGACTCCCAGATTTCTTGCCTTTTGCGCTGGCCTCAGCAAAGCGCCCTGATCCGAAGGCCACCATGATACATTCCATAAGATGGTCTCTTTACCAAAAAGCAAAACCTCTGTTTTGTCTGAGTTCTGCTTGAGACAGTTTCTCTGCATCCAGCCTTCAACCTGGGCCATACATCTGCAGAAATTACTTGTGTCCTTTTCCACCTCTTATGAGATAGATACCACTATCTGTGTGTCATCAGTGTAGGAGAATACAGCCAGGCCAACTTTGTGAATAAGATTAACAAGAGGCGTGGCATACACATTAAATGAGGTGGGGCTCAGAGCAGGTCCGTGAGGCACTGCACAGGGATGAGAGAAAGGTCTGTAACTTGTCACCCATCTCTACCCACGGTTACCTATCATTGAGAAATTAACTCAACAATGTTAGTGCGGTGTTCCTAAACCCAAGTGAGGGAAATCGTTTGATGAGAAGTGCGTGATGAACCGTATGAAAGCCGTCAGAGAGATCCAGTAAAATGAATGCATCTCTGCCGCCCTTGTCTACTACTCTCTTTAGTTCCTCTGATGCTGCCACCAGCGCTGATTCAGTACAATGGTTTGCTCTAAAACCATATTAAGAAGAATCAAGCAACTGGTTGGTATCTAAAAAAGATAGTATTTCCTCATTCATTGCCTTGTCTGAAGCTTGGCAGGGAACGGAAGATGGGAAATGGGTCTATAACTTTCCACCTGCCTAGGTTCCAGGGAGGGTTTTTTCACCAAAGGAAGGATGGAGGCTCTTTTTCAAATAATTGGGTATTTGTCCAGAACTAAGTATCTCATTTGGTAGATCCGTGAGTGGTCTGGCCATAGTACTGGCCGCAAGATTATTGACCAGAGGAGGAAAAGGGTCCGAAGGGGCCCCGGATTTAAAGGAGCTAATGAGATCAATTGTTTTTCCCAAGGTAAGAGGTGAGAATCTTTCAAATCTGGGTGTTTCCAAAGGTCCAGAGGATAGTCCAGAGTTCCAAACCTCAGCCTGATCAGAACCTGCATCTAAATTCTGAATGTTCGAAGAGAAGGAAAATGCCTGAAATATAGAATTGACTTTCAGTAGGAAAAAATCCGCCAACTGACTGCAAAAGGATTAATCAGAAATTAAGATGTTACTGTTATTCCATTTGGACAGGGATTTGACAGTTTTGAAACGTTCCCTGCGAGAGTTTGTCGCAAATCTAATTTTACCAGAGAAATATTTAGGCTTTTCTGCTTCAATTAACTCCTTATACTCAGAGAGTAATTTTTTGTACTTCATTTTTTCTTTAAAGTAATATTCTTTCCTGCATTTGCGCACCTAAGTCTGCACTTCAGTTGTGAAGCTTTTAATTCTTGCGAGAACCATGGGCCTGATGGATTTTTCTGTAGCTCTTGAATGTTTTTTCTGGTACCACTCTGGCATGTAGCGTCTAACGATTGTGTATACTTGATTGCTGCATTATTGACATTATTGTCTGGAGCAGGAACTGATACAGAGGGTCTCCAAATTGAGGTTTTTCCATGGCCTGTATTTAACCTCTTCGACGCTCATGACGAGACCAGCTCGTTATGAGTCACAGTGGAGCTGTGCTCATGACGAGCTGGTCTCGTCATACCGGCGCCGTTCCGCCCACGTGCGATTGATTCCTCGCCTGTGCGGGCGAATTAATCAGTGGGTGGGGTTGTGACAAGTCCAGCTAGTCATGAACACAGCTCCACTGTGACTCATTATGAGCTCGTCTCGTCACGAGCACCGGGGCACCGAGCCCCGCCCCCTCCAACCCCCACACCGTGGGGGAATTACCCCCGCAGGGTAGCGGTTAACAGTTCTAACTGTATTGTTCGGTTATGTTCTATTACAGGGAGTTGTTATTGAAAAAAAGATAGCCTGGTGGTCTGACCAAGAAAGTGGCAGAATTGTATCTATTTTAAGCTCTGAATTATTAGTAAAAGACTCCATCCAGAGTATGATTGAACAGAAGGGTGGGTTCTTTAATTAACTGATGTAGGTTGAAACACTTAAGGGTGTCAACTAAGTGATCAGTATCCGCATTGGTAAAGTACTTGAGGTGAAAATTAAAGTCCCCTACTATAGTAAAAGTTGAGTAGTCTATACCAAATTCCATAAAGGACTGATTTTTATGGATAAATTTGGTCCTTGGGCCAGCTGTTCAATAGACTAATAATCCCTAAAACGTATATGACTTGTTCATTTTTGTACTAAAGCTAAGTGCTACACAATCTAAATGGGCTATTGGTTGAAAGCTGGCCTCAATTGAATTTCGATACACAATCGCTATCCCCCCACCACTCTTATCTGTTCTATCCAGCCTTTCATTGTTAAAGCCATCGGGGATGGCGGTCTTAAAATCTGGGTCAGAGGAACTGTCAGCCCAGGTCTCAGTGAGGTGATGTCTGGATCATGTTGGGACAAAAAGTCTGCAAAGTCGTATTTATTTTTGATCAGGGACCTTGAATTGAGCAGCATACAGGTTACACACCCCCAGCCATTTGCCTATCTGTCGCTTCTCTAATGGAAATCGTAGGGGCGGCAGACCTTTGCTGATCATTAGTGTCTTTCTTAAAAGTGGAGATACACATTAGACATTCGTACATGTTCATGCAAAAGCCCCAGTCATGATGGTGGCAGTAACAGTTTTTTCCACTATGTCGTAGACCCACAAGTTCCTTCCTAGAATACTTGGCTACGGGAGCAGGGGTCCTGGCGCCTGGCACAGTCCGGGTGCGGACAGGCACAGACGGGCTTGCCTCCCGGTCCCTCCTTGCCATTTATTGGCTGGGAGTCGAAGAAACTGGAGCGATAACCCCCGAAAAAGGTGGCTCCATGCATATGCCTGGTTAAAGCATATGCATGGTTAAGGCAGGCATGGTTTTGCTTGAGGGGAAATGGCATGCATGGCTCTGCCTGCGTTGTAAAGACCATTTCCCATTTCATACCCATTTCAGACCCGCTCCTGGAAACTCATTCTACTGCCATATCCTGCCTCTTTCAGATCATCTAAGACAGCTACCACCACAGATTGAATCCCTCTGCTACGCCAAAGCCTCTTTAACCCCTTCGCAGCGGGTGTAATTCCCCCGCTGTGCTGGGGGGAGGCGAGGCGCGCACAGCGCCCCGGTGCTCATGGCGAGCTCAGCTCGTCACGCAGCACGGTGGCCGTGTGCTCATGACGAGCTCAGCTTGTCACAGCCACGCCCATTTCTGTGGAACGCTCAGCACAGCGGGGGAATTAGCCCCACGTGCAAGCGTTGCGGCCGTTATGACGAGCTCAGCTCGTCATGAGCACACGGCCCCCATGCCTCATGACGATCTGAGCTCATCATGAGCACCCATGTGGTTAAGAGATGTCAAAACAATTGTTGTTTTTGAGGTGATCCTGAGGCTGATTAACTACCTTAGTTTCCAGCACCTTGACAGGAAACGTCTGGGTCTAGAATTGATTTTTTAAGCAGATGCATGGCAGTGGCTGATTTAAGATGGACGGGAATCGGTGGGAATCCAGAAAGAGGCATTGAAAATAGGAACAAGATCAGGGCCGGACTGGGAACCAGAACCGGCCCTGGCAAAGTGCTCGGCCGGCCCCCCTCCCCTCCCTCCGGGAGGAGAGGGGAGAGGGGAGTGGTGCGACCGCGCTCTGTGACAGGGCCGGTTTTCGGCCGTTTTTGTTACAGGGCCGTTTTTGCAGCATAACGGCCCTGTAACAAAAACGGCCCCAGGGGCCCAAAACCGGCCCCCTACCATGCGGCCCACCGGGGAATTGCCCGGTGCCCTCAACGGCCAGTCCGGGCCTGAACGAGATAGGCAACTGTGAGAGTGGTGAGGTGATGAAAAATATGGATCAGGAATTGGTCCATCGGGAAATCAGTCCATTATTCGAACCCAATAGCAAATATTTGTGTCTGTGTATTGGTGGATGAAAAATGTGTGGTGGTAAAGTAAGATAGCTGACCATGTGGACGTAATGCGTGTAAACCTTTAGCTTGTTTTTATGTCTTATGTTGGAATAAGAAAAACTAATATGCAACTTTGATATAATGCATTCCATTGTCTCTCTACTTACTATTTTGTATCATTGGCACATAAGAGGACAACAACTTTGTCAAATGCAGAGAACGTGTTTGCATCTCATTGGGTCAGACATGTTGCAAATACATTAGCTGTGAAATCCTTCTTCACATGTGCAAGGATCAGCAGACCACTATATCTGTGACTGCTCTTAAATAAAGTGAATTGCTTTAAATAGCAGCCTGTTTTTTACTTAAAGGACACAGGGCTGCAGTAAAAAAGTTTTCTTTTTAAAACCTTTCTCTGAGAGTTGACAGTAGTCTGATGGACCACTGCCTACTCCCACAAACCCCTCTTCCCAAAATTAACAACTCTGGTGGTCAATAACTTTTAATGGGATGCAATCAGAATTCTCATTGCAAACCATTCACACATCTGATACTAATTTGTCTTTGGAAGTCATGCCCAAACACGCCCCTTCCAAATACGGAATTGGTATCCAATCTCAAACCCATTTTACGAGCGTGCAAACCTTTACTAATTCCTAAACTGTGTTTTGTATATGGTCAGAAACGTTTTGAATAAACGTTTTGTCATTTGTCCCTGAGAAACGTATTTTTATATTTACTAATCAAAGCCAAATATTTAACATTATAGTTGGCCAAATTGTAACTTGAATACAAAAAATACACTTTAATCGTAAAATTATCATTTTACAAATTGAAATCAGGTTGTTGGTTGAAGATAATTTTACGTTTCCTGGCATTAATGCAATGTTTGAAACCATTGTGCTTGAGTTCATACGAAAAATAACAGAACTTTAAAAACAAATACGTATGGGAGTGTTGTTTTAATGTATTTATAAGGTTTGCTATCAGGGAAACACTGTCTAGAAAAACAATTATTCGCAATTGACAACTTATTTTACCATCTCTTGGGTATTACTCCATACGATTAGGTGCTGAACGTTCTCTCTAGCTATTCTGCCGTCTGCCGCTAAAGCACAAAGTAATCAACATTCGGAGTGCTTGAAAGCACAATACATGACTTTCAGTATTAATAGGTTAATCTGGTTTGCATGAGTTTGCAAAGAGCCTGTTGTGAATGGAGCTTCGCTTAAGAAAGGGTTTTCTAAGCCTGCGGGCCTGGAACCGCGGCACATGCCCGAACATGTGATCCTTTCAGTGCCCCCTAGCACAGAAGAGCGGGGCATGCTGGGAGCAGCGACCAGCGTCGGGCCCTAATGTAGGGAAGGATAATGGGCCTTCCTTCCCCGGGTTCTTAAGGACAAAAAAATCATTGAGGTACAGTGAGCCCCTGAGAAATATGGGCCCCAGTGCCACTGCACCTGCTGCACTATGACACCTCCAGCCACGTGCCTGAAACACAAGGCATGTTATTAGGAAATCCCTGATGTGTTTGAGGTGCCTCTGCCTTGTCATAAAATGCCTAAGTGGGGACTTATTTCTTCAATGAAACTGTCACGTTATAATTATGTTTGGTCCCTATGCCGGCAGGGGTCTCTAAGGGCAATATTCAGATTTATGGTTTGGGGTAGCATAACACTCGCCATTTTGTCCTGGAACAAGGACCAGGCTTGATCTGTGTGGCCTCCCTTGGAATGCAGCTTTATTTATCTAAGACGACTGCCATCTTTGGATCAAACACCTTTGCAGCCACCACATTAATAATAAAATAATATCCAATGACGGTCAGGGACTTTGCTGAGCTCGGTTTGGTACGGAGTCCTAATCTACCATGGAATATACTCAAGCATATGGTGTGCGAGTACTCACTCTGAAGAATGGGTGTCCTGTTGATGGATTCCACAGTTTCATCGAGTGTAACCCACAGTGGCTGAAGCTAGTCAAACATAGGAAACTAATACCAATGTACAATCTCTGAATCCGATATGTCGTCCTAGCAGCATACGGAATTATTTCCATCCTCATCTTCTAGGTAGGTATAAGTATTTAAGACTGTATGTTTTATTATTTTATCCAACTATTTAACTCTTGACCTGAGTGTCGGATGGTTGCAAACCACTATCAAAATGTGAAGTGTCTTTTTAAATTATAGCACCAGCAGCAAACACATCAGATTTAAGCAAGAATATTTGTTACGTCTATCTGGTGTGTCTGTAGGCGTATCCACCGTACTATAGGACATAGGATCCAAAACAAAGCACAATATTCTATATATTTGTGAAGTCACGGTGTGTCTGACATTTTCTGCTACAACCAGCAGCCATGATCATGGTAGACCATGCCTAGAATTTCGACCCTGATAGCTCAATTTCCTTTACTGCAGCCTACATCAAATATGACATAGCCTGCTTAATTGATGAAGAAATTGAAGACTGAATAAACCCTCAAACGATCCCTGAGTATCTGTTGTTGGTCACTTTGGCCATGCTGTGTAATGTGTTTCTCTCTGTCTGCTGCCCTGGATAGGGCTGGGTTGGATATTCAATTGACTAATGTCAAGAATATTTTCTTTTTAAATATTAAGCCCGTGGGTCTTGTAAGGCAGCAGGAAGTGGGCTGAAAACTACATGTGAGAAGTATATATTTTTTTCTCGTAGAAAGTTTGTGCCCATGTATACCAATGGACAGCTGAGAGAACAAATATTCTGAGCCCCGTGCTTATATTGACCGCTGACTACAGTGACACTGTTTATGCCTGACTTTGGTCTACCATGATGAGCCAAGCGTCAACTACGCATGTGACACATACAGAATGCCAGGTTTTGCTTGGTATGTTGAACATCACACAGAGAGCCGGAGGACATTTCAAAGCTAGCCATGTGAGTGAAGCCTGAACTCTATATCTTTCGCAGCTCTTCAACCCTGCTTGACTCTGTAAGACCACGCTGCATCCCAGGCTCCATACGCAGGAATGGACTGAACTGAGTCTGCCCCAGTCCCATCTATGTAATCCAGAAATGTTAGTGAGACATTTGCAGTGGTACCTGTGCAACCCTATAATCTAATTTCACATTCATTTTGTCTGGTTGTTTTATAGTGGCAGGTTGGGTAAGGGATTTAAACGTTTATTGTTGAGATGAGCTATGCAATGATTTGATGGTCACAAATTTCAATCCTGGCAAGGCTGACTCCAGTTTCCATCCTCGGGAGTTGGGTACATTAAGTACCTTTAAATTGTCCGATAGTATTGGGATGTGAATGTACCCTACATTGTGTACAGTTGTGTCCTCTGCCTTGCGTGTCCAACTGTGAGTATCTGGTACGCCGTATTCTGGAATTTTGGCCGCAGTCTCACACTAATCTTGTATGTATGTGTAGGCATATGTCTCTCTTGGGAGAAGAATCTGGTCCTGGACTTGTTCTAGATCTGGAGGGGTGCGCCGAGAGTGGCAGAGAACTTCTGTCCCTGTCACTGCTTCTTGCGTGTTGCATGGTGGTGGCAGCATACCATGTTTTGTAGAGATTTTAGCAAAACCAGGCCTTTTTTAACCCGAGGTATGGGAGAGGAAGCTCTTGGGTTCCACTGCAAACAATACACCCAGAATCCTAGTGTGAGATCCTGAGCGCATGGATGTATTGTGAGTGGTGTGTGATGATGGAGTTACACACTGTACATTGGTATGAGTGAACCAAACTGGCACAGGTCTGCGGGTTCCATTTTGGATACCTTGGCTTGTTCTTGTGCGCAAGTTGGAGGTGAGGTTACTTTCCTACACAGTGGAAGTGTACTGCTGACATTCACGAGTCTGCAGGGTGTGTGGCCAGACAATGAACTGGCGAAAGAGAAGACAGACTCCCCTTAGGCATTCAATTAGATCCTTTGACGCAGAAGGGATGGTGGTTAGTCTTACTAGAGATTGCCATTGGGTAGATGTTATGGTGTGAATAGTCTTTTGAGGAGGGTCAGCCTGATGAGTCTGTTCCTGGCCAGTATCAAGTGTGATTGTGATAGTCAGGTGCAAACTTCTCACACCTCTTTGTGCCTCTATTTTGCGTTTTCCAAATTGGAGACAACCCTGCTGTGAAGAGCAACTTTCAAGACAAAGGTTACGTCTGGAAGACAGCCTGAGGATGACACATGAAAGGAAATCAAACCTAAACCGGTCCTGAAAATTCTGATTGAGAATACACATCTCATCTCTGCTGTACTTGTGTAGAGTGGGAGCAGTTGGCTCACCTGTTGTTAAAATTTCAAGTTCTCTGTGACCAAGGAGGGCATGCTTTCCAGAGTACCTTGAAGACTGCTGTGCTACCAGAGCTTATCTGCCTGACAGCCAACATCCCAGAGTTGCAGGGACATCACCTGGAGTCAGATCTGGAGATCTGGAACTGGCTGTCTGGTTCTGAAATGCTAAACTCCTGCTTGAGCGAGAGGGCACTGAGTGAGGCACCCCTGCATGAGGAGCTGTCTGCTGGTGTGGACAAAAGTAGACGACTCTCTTGCTGGAGACCATTTACCAGAGACTCACTAAAAGTGTGACTGATGCACCCCTGGCTTGGAGCGGTTAAGGAACTCCAAGGAAGGACCGTTGATCTCTCCGAGCCTGATCAGGTCATGCTGTCATCCTCACTGTTGCGACTGTAGCAATTGTCTGCATGTGCCCGACCGGTCTGCCGGGCTCAAGGAGGGATAGAAGTTGCCCTGTGGCACCTGTTGGTGTACCCCAGTGAAACTGTTGTAGGTGTGATTGTGGCATTGGTTGATCTTTGCCTGAGAGTTCTTGGTTGCTGAAGAAGAATCCTGCTGCCTTCGGTGCCTGAGGGAGCTCAGCAACTATACTCCAAAGTGCCTTGAAGCTGCTAGGTCACTACTCCAGGACCTACACCTGGAAGGAAGACCGCCTCATGCCATTCCCAGAGAGGTTGCAGCAAACAGCTTGAAAACTCACCTGCCTGTCCCCCCGAACAGGGTCTGACAGACTGCAAATAGTAACATCTGTTATTTACTGTGCCGAAGAATTGTATACAGCACTTTCAGCAAGACCTTCTTGGCTCAATGGTACACCGTGCCCATCAGTGACGCTCAGGCGAGCAGTTCCAGCCATCACTTCATTGTCATTTTCAAGTTGAAAATGACATGTTTTATGCCCTGACTCTTGCAAATAGTCATCCAGTCCAATATATTTCAATAGAAACCATATGCAGAGCCAGCCTTTTGCCAAGCATGTGATAGAAACACTGGTTATGCCACGCTGAATACCAGAAGAGACATTTGCCTCACATATTTCATTCTAGGAAGGATTGGACTAGAGCAGTTGGTTGGTGTGTCATGGAAACCTGATTGTGCTTTTCACTGCAGGTTCTGTGTAATAACTGAAGGCTATGTGTTTGGGCCGTGGGCGATAAGCTTGGCCCTTGGCTCGGCCTGGGCATTTTGAGCCATCTTGGCATATGGGCCTGCCCATAGGTATGTGGGGTTCTGTCATGCTGGTTTTATCTGGGGAGATGAATGCTGCAAGCCTGATGTATTAAGGCAGCACTACTTGCATTTAATGGCTGCATTCATGGCATATCATGGCACTACCTCTGTTACTATATATATGTAGTACCCAAATTGATTGTCTGGTTTAATTAATCTTGCACATCATGTTTAAGGTGTTATGTATTGTTGTTTTTTTCCCACTTCAGCAGTGTCACCGCCTTAATGCCATTAGACCAAAGGTTGTGTGACACAAATTTTTATCAGCGGGGTCAAAAGGTCATGTGATGTCACTTCCTTTGAGGCAATCAGCAGCTTAAAGTTTAAATTATGTCACTTCAGCGACCTCTGCATTTTCGTGAATCCATGCAAAAAGTCCCTCTTTTATGGAATAGCGCATTAAAATGGTTAAAACCAGCCATGGTGATTATTATTATAAATCCTGCATTAATAAGCTAGAAAAATATGACATATATTGAAGCAATTTTTCACAGACGTGTACATTTGCATAGCTATGTAGCGTGGAACAACCTCCCACTCCACATCAGAGCCTCCTCCTCTGTTCTTAAATTACACAAGAAGCCGAAGACCTGGGGTTTCAATTACCCCATCTACCTTAGGCAGGTTTAGACACACACCCGCTCAGCGGCACAATACTTTTGCGGGTGATAGTGCACTTTGCAAATACATATAATGTAACATATGTACTCGTAATTTGTACATCCTAATAAAAATTAAAATAATAAAGAGGCTTAAGCTCTTTCCAGAAGTGGAGAAGGGGTTGGGTTTGGGAGATGGGGTCTGGGTGAAGTTCCACACCCTTGAAGAACAAGGGGAGAAGGCTTGTTCTCTTGTCATTTTGTACATGCTACTTCCCTCTCTGGTGCTGCTCATCCTGCTTGTTGCAATGGTGGTCTTAAACTTTTTAGCTTGGAATGGACTTTTTTTTAAATTCACTGGTTATAGATGCTGTTGTAAGTAGTAGGAACAAACATGTGTCTCTGGTCAGCAGTGTTACTCTGTCATACTTTCACTTTTGTTTGGCGCCAATATATCCTAGAATTACTTTTGTGGGTCATTTTTTATTAATCCTGCAAATATAGTTCAGCATCCTCTCGAGTTTTGCACTAAATTACTGGCCCAATGTGCAAAGCTTGCCATATATTTTCTCCGGAAGTGTAGGTGGGAGGTAAAATGGGACCCGCAAGTTTGGCAACCCAATTTATTTCAAAACGTAAGACAACTGGTGAACCAAATGTTATTCTGAAGTATTTGGCTAAATATCAAAATAGGTACTCGAACAATTGGATAAATACAGAGCTGGAAAGCTTTTTTTCATAATAACAAAGTACCACATGTACCAAAGTCAAAGTGAACCATAAGGTGCCATAAACTCTGAGGTATCTTGGTTACAAGCCGGATTGGTGTAAAAACCCTCAACATGCAAGATAGGCATAGTAACAAAGCAAAGTTTTCCGGGTTTATTTAACCTTCTTACAACTGGCCTCATCTTCAGTCAAGAGGAAGGGCATCCCTCACTTGGGATCCTATGGAATGAGTCAGTTTGCCCCCTATGGGCTTCATCTTAAACTTGATGAAGGCAAGCCACTCTTTTGAATGGTATCTGTGGTGACAGCCTAGTACATATATGGCGCAGTAGTCTTGTAGTCCAATGTTCCAATATTCTTTGGCATAACCCTTTAAAATTAACGTAAAACTGTATACAGCTCTAAATGAAAGCCAATGTAGTCCTCTTAAAGTTGGACCAGCATATTCCCAGCACTTGAGGTCAGTAACTATAGGAGTGGCAAAATTTCATATTTCTTGAAGGCGGCCTAACACTTTATTTTAGGCTCCCCTTAAAGAACAAATAACTGTAATGTAGCCTTGATCCTACAACTGCTCGAATAGTAGTAGACATATTTGCACCCTACAGTATGGGTTTCAAAGTAGCCAAAAGATTCATATAAAAACTGCATGATTCAAATATCGTGCCTGTTTTCCCATAGAGTTGTCAAGCACCACAGTGTGCGTGTTGACTGTTGAGGAAAGTTTCACAATTGCACTACCTTTCTTCCAGCTTTTAAAGGAGACTTCCAGTTTCTTAACTGTAGCCCAAAAACTAGCACTACTAGCACTAGTCTTCTATTCTACCTTACATTCCTGCATCTGAGCGTGAAGGGCAATTATAGCTAAGCTTAATCCACCTCAAAATTACTTGATAAGGGAAGTACATGCTGAGTATGTGCAGGGTAAATACCACTCCCCATCCTTGTGATTCTTGTAAATTGTGTGGCGAGGCTTCATGTCCCCATCCAAGATCTCGATGGACTTGGAACCCAGAGGTACTTCACGACAGGCACCACTATGTCTTTCACGACCCCAAATATCCTGTCAAACAGAAAATTCTCCTTTCTGCTGAAGTTGATATTTGAAGCAGGGATGTAACACAAGCCCTGCAGCCCCTGAAGTCCATAGGAGCCTCCACCCTTCAGCAAAGCCTCCAAATCAGTGTCTTGGTATATGTTAGATTCCGGATTCTCTGGGTCCCCTCAAAACATGCTGGGAGGAGAACCCGTCATTTTTACATTATTAAATAAAGCAAGACTAATAAATCAGTGTATCCATATTCCATTTTTCTTTTCATTTTCATTCATAGCACATCTTGAGTAAATTAAACTTTGATGCCAAAAAGAATGAAAGAATAAGTAAATCAATTTGAAAAATGCAAATTTATGATCTTGGTTGACTTTTTTTAAACTTGAATCACAAGCTGGCAAACACCGTATTTTACCATGTCAGCAAGGAACTGAGGGCCTGTTGTATGCCCATTCTAAATTGCGACTCGCAATTTACGCTCGATTGTGAGTCGCAAATTGTGTGTCACAATTTAGAATGTACAACAGTGTCAGAGACACTGATTGCGATTCCCAATGGGGTTGCAAAATGCAAGGCTCATGAATATTAATGAGCCACTCGCAATTTACAACCCCATTTGGAATGGCTGGCCCTCCCAGGGATGGTGGCCTGGTGGGCTCAGCAGACCTCCATGTCTGGGACTGCTTTTAAATAAAGCAGTTTAAAAAAAAAACGGGATGCATTTAAAAAATAAAAAAGTAACTTTTCATTTTTATTTTTTAAGGGCAGGTAGTGGTCCCTAGGACCACTGCCTGCCCATAAAAAATATTTGTGAATGCATTCCCAAAGGGGAAGGGGTCCCCTGGGGACCCCTTCCTGTTTGTGAGTGCTTTACCACCCGTCTGAGAAGGGTGGTAAACTGCAAGTGTTTTGTGACCGCAATATCGGTTGCAAAACATTCTTACATAGCCTCTGGGGTTGCTATTAGGAAGGGAAAGCCCCTTCCTAATAGCGAGTTGCTAAACACTATTTAGCAAGTCACAAATAAATTGAGTCTTGCTAATAGGCTTTGGATATGGCCCAAGGAGTTTTTGCATGTGAAAACGGGTCGCAAACCCATTTGCACATGCAAAAACTGGTCGTACATCTGGCCCTGAATTCATTGTAAACTTTCCGTGAGTTTCTAACAAGGGCTGCTTGCGTTATTACGAGCACACACCTTTCCACAGTAATTTACTTCTGTGTGCAGTGTTCCACCAGAAGTGCTGCAGGCATTCGCCACCACGCCTCCCTCCTTCCAAATAAAACATTGAACTTGACCCGACGTGCTTCGGGCGCCATATGCAGGAGAAAGATGACTTACGGCCTCGTAAAATGGTACCACAGAGTGCCTGCCAGGAAAAAAAAAATCGAAATGTTAATCAATTAAAAATGCTCCACAGCAGGCACGTTTATTTATCTCTTGAACAATCTTTATTGTCCAGTCAATGATAAAGCAGTCTTCAAGAACGTATAATGTAAAGATCACTGATGTTACTGCTAAGTTTAATTTCTTTTTAACTTATTTTTGTAAATATGAAGGTGTTTATTTTTCTTTAACTTTTCTGCAGAGATGGTATTTCATCCTAAAACGTAGTGTCTTGACTTTATTATTTCATTTTGCAATATGTCAAGGAATGTTGAACTATAACTAGTGTTAAAACCTCTCATGGTCCCTAGTATCTAGTTGCTGTACAATTTAAAGTTACTGTGTGATAAAATTATCCCAGTCATAATATGCAGTTATGAGTTTACCTCAATGGAAAGGGGAATGACAAATTTCCTAGCTATCGTAACAGAAAGTTTCAATTCTATTAAGGATTTGGAGGCGAGGATTATGATTATAATCTTTACTTTGCTGATTATAAATTCAAAATGTAGCCATTTTAACATTAACTTCAGTAAAAAAAAGAACATTCCCAAACGTCCATGGGATATTACAATAGCAACTACCAATCATGTCATGGCAGTCCCTACATAGTCTGTCATCAATGTCCATGCCGCCTCTTTTCTGCGCGTTAATCACTCTACCATTCGTTGTTCACGATTCCTGTTTGGAGCCATCAAGTCCTTTGAAGTTAAAGAAACCAAAAGAAAAAACAGTTGAAACTGTTTCCCAGGAAAGGACTATGAACCTCATAGCAAACATAACGGTTATAATCAATAAACCATAGTCAATGAAAAACAGTTCAGAATAACCAGTTACTTACTGAGAAAGGGGAGGGAACAATCTGAGAGTTTCTCACTGGGAGGGATAATCCTTACCTCTAAGTCTTCAATAGAATTCAAACTTTCCGTTACAATAGTTAGGACATTTTTCATTCTATGTCAGGACTGGAGGCGAGGATTATGCCAGTTCAAAGCTTGTCTACAACCAATTAAGCTATGTCCACTACCATCTTAAATTAGAATCTCTTAAAAGTGGAGTCGGAGGACCAGTTGGCTGCATTTGTGATATCCTCTGAGCTAAAAGAATTTAGAGGTCATTGCCCCTCTCGCTGAGTGTTCCCCAAACACCCCCACATTTATACCAGCCTCCCTCATGACCCAACGCACCCAGTGGACAATAATGGGCAAAGAGACCGCTCTATGTGGCTTCAGCAGGGAAATCAGGAATTGCCGTTCACTTGGCGGGCAGAGTTCCTCTGTCGTCTCCTCATATGCTTTCAAGCATTGGACTACAAACAGCTTAGGAGAATCCTCAAATGTGGAGTATAAGATGATTCTAGTATGGGATTTTGTGCTTCTACGGACCGTAAAGGAGACCCCTTGCAGGGAAAATACTCTACCTGTAATATCCAGTGATCTAATGTCTGAGACCCTTCTTAATGGCATAACATTAGCCCCTTCAGCCCCCACTTTGTAGGGCCCCCGAGCTCCAGTGGGTCCCCTCAGCATAGTACACTGACTATGTCTGGGACCAAACTGGTGGGCCCTCCATGTACTTTGCAGGAGGACCCCCTCAAGTACATCAGCAGCCATAGGGTCCAAGTTCCGTCGTATACACCAGCCTATCCATCTTGTCCAGGCTGTTCTATACTGTGTGACTGTGCTGTCTGCCCAGTGCTTGGACAAGAGGATCTAGCCTGTTGTTAAAGTCCCTGGATTTTCCACCTTTCCCTGCAATTCCCCATGCCATCTGGTGGAGTGAACCTTCTGTAACCAGCCGGTGTGGCAATTGCTTCTAATCGAGGAGGAGATTCTGAAACAGGGCGGAAGGATTGGAGAATTTAAAGAATGTTCCATCAGAGCTGGGAATCAAGCTTGCAACCTCCAAAAGAGACTCACCAAGACTGCCTCTGCACCTGGCAGAAACCCTTGGGACCATTGAAAATGGGGGAAAGGCATACCCCCTCTCAAAAGGCCAGTCCTGGATGAATGCGTTTGTCGCAGTCGAGAGTGGATCCGGCCTCCAGCTGAAGAACCAGGCCACCTGAGGATCCAGGCATGATGTGAACAGGTCTACCGAGAATGGCCCCCACCTGTCCGAGATCGTTGAGGAGACCCCTGGTTCTAGCTTCCAGACATTCGAATCGTGAGATGGCAGGAATGCCATTCTGCCCCCTGGTTCGCCTGACTCAGACGATATTCAGCTGTGACCAATATATGATGGTCCAGTCAGTGTTGCCAGAAGTCTTTTGAAAGGTCCAAGAGGGCTTTCGACTTGGTCTCCCCTAGGTGACTGATGTTACACACTGCTTATACATTGCCCATTTTGAGAAGGACGCAAGACTGGATGCTGCCCCTAGTCCAGCACCAAACTACAAAAGACCCTGCGTGGAGTTCCAAGCAATTGATGTGCAACATCTGTTCTTCTTGTGACCAGCTTCCTCTTGTGGAGACATTCAAACAGCGTGCGCCCCAGATTGCCGTGCTGGGGTTGTACTCTATTATTAGGTCTGCACCGGATCAGAGGTTCGCTCTTCCATGCCAGGCCTTCATATAGGAAAGCCACCATTGAATCTCTTCTCTTGTCTCTATCGACAAGGGTACCGACTGGTAATACGTGAGCCCTTTCTGCATGTGATGGGCCTTGAGGTGTTGAAATGCACGATAATGCAGTGGGCCTGGAAAGATCACCTTAATGGATAACAACAGGAGCCTCGCCAGGCCTGCTAGTTGTCATAGGGAGGTGTAAAGTCTGCAGAGGGTTTGCCTCAATTTATGCAGAATCCTTGCCATCTTTCGAGATGGGTAATGTAAGGTGGCCGACGAGGAGTCTATCACAAATCCCAGGAACTCTGTCATCTGTGAAGGGCTCAAGAGGGACTTGCTTTCATTGAAAATAAACACCAGTCCCTCCAAGAAGTTTACAGTTGTCTGCAGTTGCAGGTATAACTTCATGGGACACTGACTCATAATGAGCATGTCGCTAAGTAAATTATGATCCTCATTCCCTGCACAGGTGGTCTACCACCGTTTGGAGGACAGTCATGAAGCACCAGGGTGCTAAAGACAGGCCAAAGTGGAGTGTGATGAATTCAAATGTCAGGTCAAGGCATAGAAACTGAAGGAAGTATTGGAACAGTCAGGTACGCCTCCTTCAGGTCGAGATGCACCATCCAATCGAATGGCTTGTGTACATCCCGTAGGAGATGGATTCCTTCCATTTTGAAGTGGCGGCACACCAGCCATTCGTTGAACTTTAAGGTTTATCATGGGTCATTGGCCTGTCTTGTTTGTTGACCAGGAAGATGTCGCTATGAACTAGTTGGGGTGTGGTATATTTGGGCAGATGGCCCTTTTGTCTAAGAGGGTCTTGATCTCCTAGTCTATGAGATTGCTCTCTGTCCAGTAAAAGGTTATCTTTCGAGGAGTGCCACCTGCCGTGGTAACCCATAAAATTCGATCTGAAAGCAGTCTGAAGAACCCATGCACCCGTGGTGAGAGACACCTACCTATGGAAAAAAATTGCCAGGCGGCCCCCTACTTTTAGCTGGGAAGATGGGCGAACACTTACCGTTGTTGGAAGAGTTGGAGGCCTGTGCTCTGGAGCCGCCTCTTCCGCAGCATCACTGGCCTCTGGTGGGGTATAAGATCGCAAAGCCGGACTGATTTTGATACTGCCTGTGTCTATGCCTTGTCCACTGGAAGGGAGTTGAGAGGAGAAGATGCCTGCTGAGTGGCCCCTGCCATGGCCGGACCAGAGGATAAAAACACTTGATAGAAGTTTATGCCCTATCGGGGGACGAGGAGATTGCTACTAATTTCCCCAGCTATTTGATGAAAGCGACACCAATGAGGTCCCTATGGCCTCTCTACCCACCTCTGAAGACGCCTCATCACCCAATTTATGGTCCACTTTAATGAGATGAGAGCTGTGGTGCTCTGCATAAAGGCCCTGTTAGCGTTCCCTAAAAATATGATGGCCCTCTGAGCCCAGCATTAGAGGACATCTGGCAAAATCAATGAGCCCGAGACCTTAGCCTCCTCAGCCATGTCCAACATCTTGGTCACTGGACCCACCACATCCAGGAGTTTGTCCTGGCACTGGCGCCATGAACGATCATTCCCCTTCTTGGAATCTCTGAGGAATTTAGCCAAGAAGGTGGCCATCCTGACATCAATTTCAGGTGTAAGCGGTACCATCCCTTCCAGAGAGGGCCTGGGGCATTCAATGCACAGTCGGCTTTATGCCTTTTTTTCAAGAGGTTTGTGCAGGCAGCCTTCGACATACTTCGCCACTTTGGCAGCTGGGACTCATACCGCCGGGTGAACAATGTCATCATGGTCCAGCATGTCTGTCACTGCTTCAGGAGGTGGCTGTTCAGACGGTTCAGTGATTGCGGTAGGACACCAAGGCCTTGAAAGGCTTGCCTCTTCATCCAAGTCCCCTTGGGAGCCGTTGCCCTCTCCAATGTCTGGGGAAATAGGTTGGAGGCAGTTCAATAGCTGGTCAGCTGGATTAAAGGTCCTAGCAGGGGTTGGGTCTGGGTTAGGAAGCCCTTTTAAGGCACACACAGGCGCCCTGATCTACACCACTAAGTTTCCTTTTTGGGCATGTCGGTCCCATCTCCGGGGTATCCTGTGGGCGAGTGATCTTCACATAGTCTTCTAGCATATGTCTGTATAGGCATTGCTCAACTGGAGCCATAACCTCTGCAACCATCCCATGAATGGAGACATTGCCAGTCTCGTAAAAATCATTGTATCAGGGCAGGAAGGACAGTGCCTCCAACTCAACTGAGATACTCTTGGACGCCTCATAGCCTCCAATAATGGTTAATAATGGTTTCAGGTGGACTGTCGGTGTGACACTGGGATGTCCAGTAGGTTTGGGAAAGGGCAGAGGCCTCCAATATATGGGGGGGGGGCAGGTTTAAAGTCCCAGGGACACCACACCCAAAATATCTCGTGGGTAAGCCTGGGACAGTGTCCCCTGTAATGCCAGCATGACCAGAAAAATGCAATATAGACCCTGCAGGGCGTTAGGAATGGGGTCAGTTAGGGTCCACAGGGTGTTCCAAAGGCAGCAGAGCCTAATATATTTAACACAGACACGTGACGCGTCGAGGAACCGCGGGGCCACTCTGCGTGCACTGCAGCGCCACTTGGTGGTCGGAGGGCTGCACCGTGTCCACGGCCTACAGCTTTTTCTTTTGCAACCAACCTACTGGTAGAAGGGCACATTTCCAGTGCTTCCTATAGGGTCCACTGTAGACTAACTATGATCTTGACTTCGGAGGCAGCAAATGCAGCTGCCTTGAACAACAGCTTTGGTAGCAGATAAATTAGAATGTTGCATTTACCAACTTAGTTGTAAAATATTCTTCACATATCAGCTATACAACTTCGGTTGTACAGAAACATATAAAACCTTTTAGCATTGGAAAATATTTTACTAGCTTTAGTAGCGGCCCTGTGCACTCCTAGCTGAGTTCTGTTTGCTCAGCTGTTAGCATGGGTGGTGGTAGGGAACATTCAGGATTTTTGAAAGTGCTTTGCAAAATAATAAGTATTCGCATCTAAAATCACATATTGAATGCATGCGTGGGAACAAATGGTGCATGTATGAAAGAGCCTGTATTGTGGAAAGGCTCGTCTGAGAAAGTATCATCTAATGTCTGAGGGCCTCTAACCTGGGCACATGCCCGAGCATGTAAACATGTCTGTGTACCCTAGCACAGGAAACAGAGGCGGCCTGCGGCCTACGACCAGGCCTGTAGAGCGCAGCCACTATTTATAGACATCACAGCGCTGAACTCGAGCTGATTTTAGCAAAAGATAAACACTGAGGGGTGGAATGCTCGAACTCATCTCGGCCATCTGCAGTTGCTCCAGTTCATCGTGATCTGTATTCCACTGCAGAGGTTTTCAGTCATTTATTCTACTATCACTTTCCACAACCAAGCCATGCCCATACATTAACATTTGTTCACAACAAAACACAATTATAATAAACACTTTCGAGGCCTTTATTAAAGACTAATAAGAATGCATCACACCAGTGTCATCTTCAATGTAAATGTAAATGCGCATATTGTGTTACATGACACATAATGCTCAGGGCTACCTCATGTTTAGGAACTCCCATTTATGCTAAACATGGGATGCGGGTTAAAGAAACATAGTAATGTGCACAGGATCACACAGTTGGATGAAGTGGTAAAGCTAGGATTAAAAATCAGGTGTCATTTTTCCATTGCTGGCAATTTAGCCACCAGACCACGCTTCCCACTTTGGCTACATAAATTGGAAGATAAAGTAGCAATTATTAATATAACTTGTAAAAGAACAAGGGGGAATATTTACAAGCCCCTATTGCCAAAGTAATGCCACTTTTTCTGACGTTCCTGTGGCGTTAGGGGCTTTGCCTTATTTACAAGCCGGTTTTAAGCCACTTAACGTGGCTTAACGATGCCTTGTAAATAAGGCCCCCTTTCACACTATACTTAGCTCGAAAGGGGTGGGCAATGGGTGTTGCGGTGGGCGTTCCGCCTCAACACCAATTTAGCGCCAGCGGTAGGGGAAATCAGGGGTGCAACGTATCTTTGTGAATGCTGGGCATCCCTCAGTTTTCAGAATAGCAGAATGTGGATTTAGCAAGTTTTGCTTAACACCATGCCCCGTCATTCTGTTGTACATGTGCCCCTTAGTGACAGGATTCTGAGACATCAGGTTGCATGTGGAAAACGTATATATAAAAATGGTATGATTCACTAAGCTTAGCCAAGCAGCCACCAAAGTGAAGCTTAACCCGTTGCGTGCTAATGACGAGCTCAGCTCGTCATGAGGCACGGTTGAGCTGCACTCATGACGAGCTGAGCTCGTCACGGATGTTGGAATGTTCGCACGCGGGGATAATTTCCCCGCTGTGCTGAGCGTTCGAAAAACGGGTGTGGCCGTGACGAGCTCAGCTCGTCATGAGTGCAGCTCCGCTGGGCCTCATGACGCGCTGAGCTCGTCACCAGCACGACAGCACCGCACGCAGCCCCCCTCCCCCGCGCAGGAGGTGAAAAACCCCCGCAGGGAAGGGGTTAAATCTGGAAAGAGCCATACTGAGAACATGTGTGTGCCATGCATGTCACGTGAGGATAATGGAACATACCGAATACATGAACATCCAAAGGAATTTCAAACGTTGGTGTATCCAGAGAAGGGCTAGAAGAGGGGTTAAGTAAATGTAATATGCATTAGGCTTTCTCATCACAGCAATAACTTTCAAGTAATTGTCAAAACTCTACATTCACTTTCTACACTTACCTGTGCACCTAATCTGCAGCAAAAAGGATCTTGTGTAAGTAATGCATAAAGTATGGGGATAAGTCTACTTTTCAGTATCACTGATGAAAATCATGCCATTTATATTTTGAAACAATAATTTTCGGTCGCAAAAAGCAGGATAATTCACAAAAGCCTTTAATTCCAGAATTTCACTAAACATATGCTCAAATCTGGCGGAGGTGGCGTAGAAAAAAGCACTGAAAGGAAGGAAGAAACCCTCATCTTGAGGGGCCACCCACCACTTTAAAGTAATAGCATAGCGTGCTAGTGGCTGCGAAAAGGTGCCACCATTAAAGACAGAGACAAATGCTTCAAAGAGGAAAGCAATCTCCGGTTTACCGCTGTCAGCTGGTGGCAGGACTTCAGCAGCTTCCAGTACCTCGCCAGAAACACAGTAACCTTCAAGGAGGCTCGCCCCACCAATGTCTTGTTCAACATCAAATTTAAGAATTTGTAGTCAGTGGTGGCTCCTCCCCTAAGGCGGAGGAGCATCGCCCCACTGCTTTGAAGCAGTGAAAGAAAATAAAAAGAAAATGATAATAACTTAAAGTTAATATCATGTTATTTTGTCCTGCTGTCGCAGCTTGGCAGGCGGGGCTGGACTGCTCTATTAACAGAGTACGGCAGGGGGAGGAGTGGTGGCATACTGAAGTATTCATGATGGTTTGGCTGGCCCAAGAGGGCCAGCCAAACTATTATGCGCACTTATTATGCTCTCCACCCAAGCTGCATTACTGCCTGTGTGGAGAACATGCCCATGCCCCCAGTCCCCGTCTGAGCGCCGAACTACGGCACTTCGACCAATGACAACGCTGCATTGCAGTGTTGTGATTGGCTCTGGGGAGCCTGGATGTGCTTCATGTTCTGCGACTTCGGCCCGACGTGGAGGAGAGACGACGTGGGAGAGTCATGGTAGGAGGTAAGTGTATTCCCTTTTTATTTATTTTTTATCGAGATTTAAAGTTGTTTTGCATAAACTCAAACTTTCAAGTGTAGCTGTACTTGTAGCTAATTTATTTGTGCATTTTTGAACACATTTGTTTTTATTTTAATTTTATATTTTCCTATTTCAATAGTGAAATACTTGTAGATAAGTGTTATAATATTTATATATTGTGATAGTTAAATAAAACAGAGAACCATAAGCATCTAATCAAATAACATATATGAAAGCTATGCAGTGACCTATATACATTTTAAGCATAGAATAATATATATATTTAACCATAAGTAATATATACATTTGTTAAACAGACCTAAAGAATATCTATAGCACGGCTGTAAAGCGACTCAAAAACGAAAACCCACAGCCTCACAAACTTATCGAGAAAGGCAGGCGGCGTTACAGGCAGTGGCGCAGATTCTCTTGCCCGCTCCACACAGTGAGACTCCGAGAGCATTGGTTATATCTGCTGCTGCATCAGCAGAATCTGGGGACTCCCTCGACACTCACTCCCAACTGCCGAAGCTCACTCCACGACTGGCGGATGATATCGCCTAGCTAAGGTGGAACTCTGAGTCAACCCTGGTATTCGAACACCTTGCATATTCCCCGAGAACTCCAGGAACAGAATGAAGATTGCATTTGGACTTGAAGACGGGTATGTCAACGCCTTTGGATCTGGGCTGTGGCCTGACCAGGGCCGCTTGGGGACATAAGTATGTGATAGAGCCGGGACGAGGTGCTCATGCCCTAGTTGCATTAGGCGCCACCCCCACCAGAAGGCATTGCCTAACTGCTTGAAGGAGGCATTCTGTACTCATGTACTAATTGGTTTGTACGCTCGGGTGGTTAGCGGTTGCGCTGCTGCCCTAGAATTGGGGTGTCAGGTTTTACAAAATGTGTATGAGTATGCAGGTAATGAGGAATAGTTACATTAGGCAGTGGCAGACGACACACAACACTGATCACCCATGGCAGGCTCAACCGTTGGCCCCAGAGGAGTAAAGTTCCTTACCTGGAATGTTAGAGGCAGGGGTTCAACAGTGAAATGCCACAGCATACTCAGCTACATTAGGCAAAGAGGGGTGCAAATAGTCATGCTTCAGGCGACCCATCTGACCAGCGGGGAGGGACAGCGCCTCAGACGGCACTTGAGGGGACAGTTGTACACCACATTATATTCTGCCTTCTACCGAGGAGACCTGGTGTGGATCCGCCCGGGAATACTATTTGACGCGACACAAACACTAATTGACCCAGAGGGCAGATACGTATTGATTAAAGGGAGGCTAATGGGCAGGGAAATAACGATAGGTAGCATTTACGCCCCTAATCAGGAGCAGCAGCAGTTCCTCTGTGCACTCTCTAATCCGTTTGCAGGGATAGCTGCACAGGACGTAGTGTTGGGTGGGGACTATAACAGTGTTGTAGACACCACTGTAGACAGGTCTACGCCACCACTACATGGTGCACTAGCCAACTCCAACGCAAAAGCACTTAGAACTTAGATGCAGCACTGGGATCTCGTAGACGTGTGGAGACTACATCATGGCCAATATTTTTCTATTTCTAGGTTTGGTAAAGCGCAACAGCTACCCCAGCAATGGGGCGTCCCGGCGCTAGAGACAGGGATGCACCAGAAGAAGAATATAGGGATTATTCTTTCTATTTCCCCTTATATCTATTACACACCAGGTTGGATATGTTTCTTTGCTCATCTCACATTACGTGCGCATGTCCAATACAGAATATTTGGGATGTACACTGTCCGATGATAGCGATTTGCTCCTGGTTCTCTTACTCGACCCCAAGGTACTAGCTAATCCAACTTGGCGCTATGACTCCAATATGTTGGAGGACACATGCTTCCGACAGTCCCTACAATTAATCATAACTGACCACTTCTCCAATAACCAGGGAACATCCAGTTCATCGCTGGTGGAATGGAACTCTTTCAAAGTGGTTATCAGGGACAGCATATGGGGAAGACCGTGGGAGTTAGAAGAGAGATCATGAGCAAACTCAAGCGTGTGGATCTCAGATGCTCAGATCCACATGCTTGAGCTCAGACTGGGGCCTCTAAAGAATATACAAACACAACTATCCCAAGCCAAAAGCACATATAATGAGGCAATTGACAGATTGCGCACCCTCGATACTAAAGAATATCGGAGGAAACAACACGCCGAGGGCGGGAAATCAGACAGACTGCTGGCATGGTTGATACAGCCAGAAACTCAAGGCTCTCCTTTAACTAAGTTGCAGACTGAATAAGGCACAATGTCTTTACCCCGGCAACCATCAATTCATGCTTCCTACAATATTATAGGGTCCTGTATGAACGCCCATCAAATATACCAGAGACCCAAATCCAAGATTATCTAGACGCGACCCCTTTACCAACTATCGACATAGTGGACTAGAAAGATTTAGGAAACGCTGTAGGCATTCACGAAATCAAGGTAGCGATCAGCAACTTGGCAAAAGGGAATACTCGGGTCCAGGTGGACTCCCTGATGAGTTCTGCGTGGCATACAGAGATCAGCTCGCACCCCACCTTGTGAAGCTGTATGCCGACTCATTAGAATGAGGAAAAGTGTTCTTTTGATCGGCATCATTTGTACCGAGACTCCATTGCTTTTTCATTGCCATCTCGTGTCAAACACTTCCACACGACCCACCTGGTCGTTTCTGCTGATGCCTGAGGAAAATCTAACTAACACGATAACGGCCATCTTGCAGCCTGCATTTCTGCCTTGGAACTGTCGCACACCCAACCCCCCCTGTTCTTGCAGTTCAACAGAAAGCCATGAGACACTCACACCCTGTGTAAATGATTTGTTTTCCATATCCTGCTCCTAGCCTAGTAAACATCCTTGACACCGTGATCAGGTTATCTGGACAATGGTCTGACTGCTGGGCCTTGATCAAGGTGATTAAACAATGGCCTGAAAGACCGGGCTTTGATCAAGGTGATTAAACAATGACCTGAAAGACTGAGCCTTGATCAAGCCGAGTGAACAATGATTTGTGTACCAAGCCTTGACCAGGTCACCATCTACAAACGTTGTCTGGATCTGGTTATCAACTACAAACACTGCCCTGATTGAACAATGAACGAACAGCCAAAAGACTGAGATGAAAAAGTATAAAAGGCTTGTAAGATGCAGAGTAAAGCAGCAGCCTCCTTTGTCTTGTTTCTGACGAGCTTGGGACTCTGTTCCATAGCCCGGGCTATTTGAATAAATCTGAGTTCCTCCTGCAGACGAAGGCTCCTGTGTCTCTTTTTACTACGTATGAAGGGTATGGAAGGCTTGGGCGGTTCCCCCGCCACCGAGATCCAGTAAGTGGGTTAATCCGGTTCTTTAAGAACACGCCCAATTGCCGACAACAACCAGAGAGGCCCTGGTGGTACCTATCCCTAAGACAAAGACGGACACCCCTAAAGTCACAGAATTCAGACCACTATCCATGTTAAACATGGATTTCAAAATATTGAGCAAAGTGTTAGCAAACAGGTTGCTCCCACACATGTGTACCCTAGTTCATATGGATCAAAATGGGTTCATACCAACAATATCCACATCAGGTAACCTCATGCGACTTTATAATGTGATGTTCCACCGGGACCTCCCGAACCATCCAGATGCGGGGGTCATGGCAGTGGACCTTGAAAAAGCGTTCAACTTCCTAAGATGGTACTTCTTGATTCAGGTAATGCAGGCCTTGGGCCTAGCAGAGGGTTTGATCAAGAGGGTAGAGCTGCTCTGCACTCACCCACTGGCCAGGGTTAAGGTGGGAGTGCGATTTTGCACTCCTATGAGATACATAGAGGAACCTGACAGGGATGCCTTCCCTCACCCCTCTTGTTCACACTGGCTATCGAACCGCTGGCCGTACAGTTTAGAGCTGAGAGGGACCGTCTTGGCTCATGCTGGATGGGAGGGGATTTATGATTTCCCTTTGCGCAGATGACATCCTCCTGTATTTGCGAAATGGTGAAGAGGGGATAAGGGCTGCAATAGACATATTAAACACCTATACTGTATTGACTGGACTAAAGGTGAACGGACATAAGACACATATTTTTCCCCTGGACCCTGCAGCCTCCTGCCCCCGGAAACTCCAGATGGACAACAAGTGGTACCCTAGGTCTTTCCGATACCTAGGTATCCAAATATTTTATGAACAAAGTGACTTATTAGATGGCAACCTGAACTCAGCCCTTCGCACACTCAAAACAACAGTGACATTTTGGCGATTCCTTAAACTTCCCATTATGGCAAGGACTGCTGCGCTTCCTAAAATGGTTATGCTACCACACCTACTCTATTTCTTTGCGAACCTACCAGTGCTTATCCAGAAGGCCTAGTTCAAAGAATTAGATATGTTATTGAGAGATTTGATCTCTGATGGAGGCAATAAGATAGTATCGCTGGCTATCGCCCCAGAGACGGCCGGAGGACGGGGGCTGGGGGCACCAGACTTTGAGGCCTACTACTTGGCCCCTCAACTACAGTGGCTGGCACAGTGGTTGGAGGTGATTGGCCTGGAGTCAGTAGACTCTCCCCCCAGAACGACCCGAAAAGGGAACTACTGACCCGACTGACACTCCCTAAGAAGCAGGTTTGATCCCAGGGCACCTTGATCAACCTAATATGGAGTAGCACTGACTGACAAACAATGTCCACGCTGTGCACAACCAGACCCTGATTGTGAGAAGTTGGCCTGATATATGATGTCTCCAATTCTGGGGGCACCTTGTATCAGTCCAAACAATCCCTTATGGTGGTGGTTGTAAGTCAACCTTATTGACAAGCTATCCTAGGGGTAGCATGGACTAAGCAGCCTTCAGGCTAAACTCAAGAGGGCATGTGAAGCCAGCTGTTTTACCAAATACAATCCTGTAATATCAAATGAAAGGACACTACACAAGTTATATATTATAAAAATATATGTATTTATTACTAGAATAATCCTCTATACTCTTTATGAGTCTAGAAGCACAAGCGTTTAAACAAAAGCACAGTAAAACATATGAAAGTTGCACAATTATGGATGAGGCCAGGGGCCACTCAAACCATATACTAAATAAGTGGTATAAGTATCACTAATCGAACAGTGGTAAGGCCTGGGGCCTTGGGAATCGCTGGGTCTATTCGGGACTAGCAGTGATGAAGTCGGGAAAAGCCAGCGGGACTCGGGTGCAGCGCTAAAAGCACAAGCATGCACCAATGCAAAGTCAATGGTGCGTAAAAGTTATCGAGTTACAGTTTTAGGAGTCTTCCGACTGGACTAGAATTACCAAACTTTAGACTTAGACACTAGAGGTGTATACCAATACAGGAGCACCGGCGTTCATGAGTTACCTCACCCACAGGAAGCGGGTGCATAGGTGCCAAAGTGTGTTGGGTTTCGTCACGCAGTTCGATGGTGCCTGGAGATGAAGATGCTGCAGGCGTCCAGAAGAGAAGTGTTCAGTTGGATCGAAGATGTAGAGTACCTGAAAGCAGAGGGGACAGAGTCTGGGTCACTCAGCAGTGACCAGGGTGGAACCTGGAAGGAACCAGGCAATGCCAGGCGCAATCAGGTGGTTGTTGAGAAGCTTGTCTCCACTGCCACGTGGACTCTGGGGCACCGAGGATGTCCAGGAGTGGATCACGGGCTGTCGCACAAAGGTTCTCGCTGTCGGCGGTGTCGGCTTCCAGATTGGAGCTAACAAGCCTTGGCAAAGGCAACCCACGCAGGATTCAAAGATCGCTTCTTACTCGGACCAGCAAGGTCAGAGTGGGTGCTCCTTTTCAGAGGAGCGAGGGCCAGTCTGGAGCAACCAGAATAGCAGTGTAAATTCAAAAGTTCAACATTACTGGGGCCGCGGGCCAACGAGCAAGCGACCGGACCAACGCGTTGAACAGGAAAATGCAAAAGGGCCCCACGCAGCACTCGGTGAGTGTGGAGGGGAGAGCTTTGTGGCAAAAGCTGCTCGGGGCTGGGCTTCTCAAACCCCAATGCACAACGTCGAGGGAGCCTCGGGAGCTGCACGGTCAGCACTTCGTGGTTTTTTAAGATGGCCGGCCCCGCGCTTCAGGTCGCCTCCACTGATCTCAGATTTGCTGGGACTGTGGATCGGGCTGTTGGAAGGAAGGAAAGTTGGGTCTTGTCGATCTCTGTCACTCGAGTTCCGGCAGGAACTGCAACAAAGCAAACAGTGAGGCGCTGGATGGTGCCTGTTTGCACAGGGTGGTCACTCCTTGACCACAAGGGAGATTCTTCAGTCTTCCACGTCGAGTGGGATGTCGAAGGGTCCAGAGTTTCATTTCATAGGTTTCAGTCAGGATAATCTGCTGTGCGCTGGCACTGCTCCCACCTTTATTCCAAATCTGTGGGCTGGATTACCTGCTAGGTCCCTCCTATGGTGGGACCCAGGAAGGGGGTGGTTACACCCCTTTCCCTTTTTCCAGTTTCGCGCCAGGACTGGGGCTGGAGTGCCCCAGAACCGGTTCGACTGGATTTCGCTTGGGACACCTTTTGTGCCCCAGGCAGTGTCTAGTTTCATTCAGCCCACCCTGCCCCAATCCACTATCTCCTGTCTGGGGAGGTGTAGCACCTCCCTGCCACAGGAAACCTTTTGTCCAGGCCTCCCCTGCCACGTTTCGGTCAGCAGTAGGAGGTCAGACTTGTGTCTGTGGCAGCAGCATCCATTTTGTGATGCTGAGGCTCTAGTTAGGATTAACTGCGTTTTAGCAAAGTAACATGTCTTCTCCCTCTAGAAGGGTGAAGTGCTAGCCCCGTCGCCAGGATTGGCGAGGGGGTAGTATTCCAAAGCATATGACACCTTACACGACATGTTTTGATAAAGCCAAACTAAAGTTAGCTAGTAACCGCGAGGAATATAATGCACTAAAGAGTATATGGTATGGCAATATCCCGGAACAGCTAAGGGAGTTGGTCCCGACAGCTGCAGACAGGCTCAGCTCATGCTAGAGCACCATCTCACATAAAACCAAGCACTCTGCCTCCAGGATTGTTAAGGCCTGCCATAGGAGTGACTGATAGGTATATATGTGTCCAGATATAGGTTTAGATATAGGTATACTATATCTAAGCAAGGGGTGATTACACCACCTTACCCCAGCTGAGTGATCAGCCAGTTGTGTCAATTTGGATAGCCAGCCTGGGGTGGCAAAAGATGTGCTGCAGCCCCTGGTAGGCCTTGGGTGCACCTATGCCCTGGGTACCTATAGTACACTGTACAGGGGCTGATAAGGTGACCCACGCCAATTTAGTTATGCTCCTAGGGTGCATGGAGTCCATTTTACAGAGAGAGCAGATAGCCTGGGGCCCTGATTAGCAGGATCCCAGGCCAACTAAGTCGAAAACCAGCTAAACACAAGGCAAAAAATCTGGGGTAACCATAGTCAGGTATCCACCTTCCTACACTGATTTTAAACATATGATTTGGAGCTGCCCACCCCTCTCAGTATACTGGCAGCACGTCCTTAAGTCACAGCACACGGTCCTAGCCAGTACTTTCCCCTGTGCAACGGATGCATGTATATTGGGCCTATTCCCCAGACCTAAACCTAAAAAAGTAGGAAATCGATTTATAGACCTGGGATGGAAGTCCTCTACTGGTATGGGTATAGTGCACTGGGAAAAGGATGTCACTGCCTGGACCAGAGTGGAGGAATGAGCATTGATGGAAGAGGACAACAAGGGACTGCGACGCTGTCCCATAGTGGATCTGTGGTCCGAAGTAGTGCGAGAATGGGAAGCAAAAGATGTAACTGAAGATAGTGACTCCCCTGTGACCCCCTAAGCTCCCTCACTCCCCTAAACCAGCTCGACCCAGAGTAGGGTCCCATGCACAGACAGATTATACAAGCTACAGTGAGGGGCCTCCAGCTCGCATCTGCATTAACACTGCTACATTTAGAGTGTACAAGCCTGCCTGCCACAAAGACTACATACCAGAATACACATAACTTGCTCTTACCACTAGACGCTCATAATGTTAATAAGTTCTATAAAATAAATGTCTTATTTATATATACAGTTATTGCATTATAATATGGAGTTGGTGTTGGATATGACTTGACACCCGCCCTAGCAAAAAGAGATATCGAACACTGATCCCTCGCGAGACACTGCATTGCATGAATGACAAATGCCTTCCTATGTTATACGAATTTTGCTTTACTGTAATACTATGTTCTGACATGCTTTGAATGTCCAAATGCTGAAAATTTCGTAAAATCGACAGGCAATATATGACTATGTACCATACTGACTATGTAAAAATGAATAAACAGACGTTTAAAAAAAAAGGTTAGTAGGGCAATATATAAGATGCGCAAAATTGAGGGTTTTTTCCCAGCTTGGGCATGACTGAAATGAGGGCCACTCCCATTGATGGAGAAACAACTTGGAAGTCGGCTATTTGATTAAAGAGGTCGGTCAAGTGTTGGCTGAGGTCTGAACTAAAGGCCTGGTAAAATTGAGCATCCATTTGAGCTTTTTCTATTGTTAACTTGTAGATTCTGTTAAGTTTGTGTAGGTGACGTTTGTCTTGATTGCTGTTTGTTTTGAGCCAGGTGCGTTGCAGCTTTCTAAATTGTTGTTTTATATTTGATTTAGTTCTGTATTTCTCCAAGGTGCTTGTTTTATTTTGTCCTGTTTTGTTGTTCTTGGTGGTATTAGGATATCAAAAGCTTCCTATAGCTACTCATAAAGTTTTTTACTGAATTTATTGTGTCTAGAGCTGTGTTGGATGTTAGTTGTGTTTCTAAGTTTTCAAAATTGTGTTTGAACTACGGTTGATAGTAGTCCATGTTAACTGGTCTTAGGTGTGTTGATTTGTGGTGTTGTATGTTAGAAAGATACCAAATGGTGTTCTGACCATGTAACTGGAGTAATCCTTTGAAAGGTAACTAGTTCTGGATGCGCAAAAATTACATCTAGGATGTTTCCAGTAATGTGTGTGGGTTTCTGTACTATCTGGTGTAGGTTCAGTGCCATGGCAGCCTGTGTGTGCAGTTTTAAACTGCCATTTTGACCTGGCAAAATAAATCTAAACCTCCCTTTTTATTGCATACAAGTCACCCCTAAGATAGGTCCATACAAACCCATATGGCAGGTAGCGTGGAATTAAAAAAGTCAGACATGTACTATTAAGTTTTACATGCCCTGGTAGTGAAAAAAGTTCAAATTCATTTTTCACCATTGCAAGGCATACTTCTCCCATAGTATAATATTGGGTTACTTTATTACATTTAATAATTGATAACTTTTGGTTGGTAGCAGGTAGAAAAGTCATGTTTGGTCTCTGAAGAAAGAAATTCCCGATACCTCTGATGGGGAACACTCCAGAAGCTTCTCCCACTTCAAAGTAAGCATCAGGTATAAAAGGTGGGCTCACAGACCCACTCTTCACTACACTCTTGGACCTGTGGATACTACAGAAGAAGGTGCTTGAGGCCAGCTGATCTGCTGCACTGCACCTGTAACTGAATCTGCCTGAGCCTTGCTGGTCTCTGCTGGAGTGAGTTGCTGATCCCCAAGAAGTGCCCCGCAGGTCCTGGACCCTTGGTGTGGCTTCCATTGAACTCATCCTTGAACTAGTTCTGGATTTGGAAAAATGTCATTGAGGATGTTTCCAGCAATATGTGTGGGTTTGTGTGCGATCTAATGTAGGCTCAGTGCCATGGCAGCCTGTGTGCAAAAACAACAGTTGGTGGACAGAATGCAGAACAATGTCATACATTCACCCCAGTACAGCGATCTGGGCCTAAATCCATCGTTTTTTTTCTCACCATGCCATTCCAGTTTGAACCTAGCCATGTGCAAATCAGTCTTGACCCTGTGCCCCATGGGAACAGTCCAGCCCGAACTGCAAAGCCAGGTCCTCCCTGGACTGGAAACAAGCATCCTAGGACCGGTTTCGGGCTTTCAGCCCTCATCAGCCAGGATAGCTTGATTCCAGTGGTATGGAGAATACAGAACTCACGTCTGAGCATACCCGTCACACTCGGGGTGACAAATTCAAAAACAACAGTTGATGGACAGAATGTTGAACAATGTCATACATTCACCCCAGTACAGAGATCTGGGCCCAAATCCATCGTTTTTTTGCTCACCATGCCATTCCAGTTTGAACCTAGCCATATGCAAATCAGTCTTGACCCTGTGCCCCATGGGGACAGTCCAGCCCGAACTGCCAAGCCAGGTCCTCCTGGACTGGAAACAAGCATCCTAGGACCGGTTTTTGGCTTTCAGCCCTCATCAGCCTGGATAGCTTGATTCCAGTGGCATGGAGAGCAGAGGACTCACGTCTGAGCCTACCCGTCCCACTTGGGGTGACAAATGCAAAAACAACAGTTGTTGGACAGAATGAAGAACAATGTCATACATTCACCCCAGTACAGAGATCTGGGCCTAAATCCATCGTTTTTTTGCTCACCATGCCATTTCAGTTTGAACCTAGCCATATGCAAATCAGTCTAGACCCTGTGCCCCATGGGAAGAGTCCAGCCCGAACTGCCAAGCCTGATCCTCCCTGGACTGGAAACAAGCATCCTAGGACCGGTTTCGGGCTTTCAGCCCTCATCACCCAACAACCTACTGCATTTCTCCCAGCCTGGTTTTCGCCCTGGTTTCTCCACCGAAACTACGCTCCTGGGTGTCACTGAGAACCTTCGGCATCTGTTAGATAGAGGAGACACAGCCGTACTGATTTTACTCGATCTGAGTGCGGCTTTCAACACTTTCTCTCACAACATACTCCTCAGATCTCTGGCATTGGTGGCAAAGCTCTTGAATGGTTAAAATATTTTCTGACTAATCGGACTTTTGAGATTTTCTCTCATTCGTCTACCTCTAAAATTTATCCTTCACCCTACGGAGTGCCCCAGGGCTCGATTCTCAGTCCTCTCCTTTTTAATTTATATGTCACTCCCCTGGCTTTCATCGCGGACCGTGCTGGGCTCACCCTGTTTACCTATGCCGACGACTCGCAAATTGTCTTTTCCGTTTCACAATCTGACCAAGCCTCCTCCTCCCTCCTTCAGTCTGGTCTTAAGGAATATCCAGTTGGATGAACCTCAACCTGCTTAAGTTGAATGGAGGGAAGACTGAGGTCTTGGTTCTTGAGCAAAAACAAAACCTTTGGAGTTCCAAGCAATGGCCATCTAAAATGGGTCATCTCCCATCTCCATCTGAGCACGTGCGCAACTTGGGAGTGACTATAGACAATGGTCTTACAATGCAAGGACAAGTAAACAAAGTGGCAGCCATCTGCTTCACTATTCTACGTTGGCTGAGGAAAATCTTCTGGATGTTGCCAAAGGACACCCAGAGGTCCGTAATCAATGCTTTGGTAGCTTCTCGGCTGGATTATGGAAACATACTCTACCTGGGAGCTACCAAGGCAGTTACGAGGCGCCTCCAAATGATTCAAAACGCTGCTGTTCGCCTGCTTTGCGGCTGTAACAAAACTGATCACATCACAGGGCGCCTTCGAGATCTTCACTGGCTTAGAGTAGAGAGTCGAGTTAAATTTAAAGCCCTGAGTTATATGCACAGAATTAATACTGGGAATGCCCCCAGCTACCTGAAATCACTTGTAAAAGTCTATTCTCCTGCTCGCTCTTTTCGTTCATCTTCACAAGGCCTTTTCTGCGTGCCCAAATATAGACCTGCAAGAATGGGCAGCAGATCTTTTTCTTTTTTAGGGCCCAAACTCTGGAACTCTCTTCCCATTGACATCCGTTCTGAGAACTGTTACGTCCGTTTCCGCAAAGCCATTAAAACCTGGCTATTCAATCAGTAATTCATCATTGTTCTATGTCTTGCGACTCCTTGTCTTTTTCAGCGCCGGGGAACCCTTTTGGGTAGCTGTCGCGCTCTATAAGCCTAATAAATAAATAAATAAATAAAATAAATAAATAGCTTGATTCCAGTGGCATGGAGAGCACGGGACTCACGTCAGCATACCCGTCCCACTCAGGGTGGCAGCCTGTGTGTGCAGTTTAAAACTGCCGTTTTGACCTGGCAAAAAAGGAGAAATCCTTACGATTTGGGCTCTTTGGGACAGTGAACTGGCCTGTTTGCGCCAAGATCTTACCGCCTGCGCCAACTGCCAACGTGAAGCTAGGATGAACCCAACTCTTCGTGCTACAGTGACTGCCAGCGACGGTCGGCAATATGTGATCTGCACTTCAGAATATAGCATCAACAGCCCACGGTGACCTCCAACACAAATCTCCAGTAACAACAGTCGTTGACACCAACAAGATCTTCTCAGTACAATGACAGCCATCTCCGACGCCCTGCCAACCCTTTGAGCTACAGCAGCGACCATCCGCAACGCTCTTCCTGCTCCTCTTGACCTCCTCCAGAGCGAATTAAACTCTTCTTGGTGGACTTTATAAGATAACTTTTTTCAGCTAGACTAACCGTGTCTTTTTATTTGAGGGGAAACAGTCAGCACAACGCCGACTCAGCCATGCATTTTCCCCTATACGCAAGCGCTACCATGCTTGCCTTAACGACACATATGCGTGGTTAAGGCAGTGCGCAGTCTAGCTTCTGCTCGGCGGAAGCAGGAAGAAGCCAGTAACAGAGCCAGAGGACACAGTGAGGTAAGGGCTGAGCTTGTATGGGTTGGGGGTAATTTTCAGGTTTAGTGGGTTGGGGGAGTTTCCAGGGTAGGGGGAGTCTAGATAGTTTTCAGGGATGGGGTCAGGATAGTTTTCAGGGTGGGGCGGGGGGAGTCGGGTTAGTGTTTAGGGCGGGGTCCGGGTCATTTTCAGGGCTGGTGGGGGAGTCGGGGGAGTTTTTAGGGCTGGTGGAGGGGTTGGGTAGTTTTTTGATTAGGGTGTTAGGCCTAAGCGCAGTGGAAGGGGTTGGGGTCGTTTTAGGAACAGCACAAGGGTGGAAGGGGATTGGGTAGTGTATGCAAAGGGGCAGGTTTTTAGGCCTCAGGGGGAGGGGAATGGGTAGATGGGGTAGTTTTTTGGGCTAAGGAGAGGGTGGGGTAGTTTTAGGGCTCGGTGGGGGTTGGGTAGATTGTTCATTAGGGGTTAGGCAGTTGAAGGGGTTGAGGTAGTTTTAGGGACAGCGCTGGGATGGGAGGGGGAAGGTTTTGGGCCTCAGAGCGGGGGGCCAGTTAGGGGGTTTGTAGCTTAGGGTGGGGGAGGGGGGTCATAGTAGTGGCGACATTAGCCAAGCATACCCCTTTACCATTCATGCCTTTACCACGAAATTGCATGGGAAAGGCATGCGTGGTAAAACAGTGCATGGTTAAGATGCATTTGCGGCTCAGGCTGCGTGGTAGAGGCACGTGTGCTTTAGCCATGCTTACCTCTATCATGCAACCGTATTTCACTCATGCACACAGTCGGCCTGAACTTATGACTTTCACCCAGTCTTGCTGGATCATATAACCCCAAGTCGTGCTTTGTGCTTTAAGATGCTATACTTGTCTTAAATCTTTGAAATTGCATATTCCGGTTTTACTGATTGGATTTTTATCATTTTTATTTAAAATAATGTATGATATTTTACTCTATGTTTCTAAATTGGTGTGGGGTTTTCCTTGTGCTGTGTTTTAACTTTATCATTGTTTGTGGGCTGCATAAATACTCTACACACTGCCTCTAAGTTAAGCCTGACTACTTTTTTTTGGCAAGCTACCAGAGTCTTAGGCACCTGTTGATTTAGTGGCTTTTTGAAGTTCACCTGACAGGGATTGTGGCTGGTGCTTGAGAAGGGCCTGCACCGCCCTCAACCAACAACCTCACAGGCACCATTCCTCATCCTATTAGTGTTAATCAATTGCTATGAGGTCTGCAATTTGCAATTTACAACTTATACCTTTCACTTAGCTCTTCGACCTTTTTCAAAGTAGCATCATCCTTGGATAATGTAATCTTGTGTCTTTTTTATGGTTAACATCATTTGGGATTATGCAACCTTATGCCTTGTGTAATAATCCACTTCTAAAGTGAAGCAATCAAACAACATTGGGTAAGGTCCTCGCTATTTTTTAAAAAAAAGCATGAATAAATAATTAGAGAACCTTTCTCCACATACCTAGTTCCCTAAAGTGTTTTAAATGTATGGAATTCCTAAGAATTTTAATGAATGGCTTTCATGTCGGAAAACTCTTTGCTGTCTGTTTTCTCCACAAAATCAATAGATCCTTTCCATCTGTTTTACTGGGAGAGCCCCTCTAACACCTTTTCTCCCATTCCTCCCTTCTTTCCTCTTGTCAAAGCCCTTTATACACCCCGCCTAACCCCTCTTCTCTAACAAACGTTTTTTGTTTCTTTATCTCTGTCCTGTACTTCTGCAATATCATAGTATCTCCACCCCAAGCTATACCCTAGAACCTTTGATGTAGGTGAAATAGATTTACCTATTTTCAATTACCGAATTTTACCGATTCGGTAATTAAAAATCGGTAAATCTATGGGGTGGACATGTAGGTATTCCAGATGTGCTGGACTACCGAATCGGATGATTTCGGTATTTACCGATTCGGTAAATACCGAATCGGTAATGCCCATTCATTCCTATGGGCTTTGAAGCCCATAGGAATGAATGGGCATTACCGATTCGGTATTTACCGAATCAGTAAATACCGATTTTCACAAGGGTGCAGGGGGTGTCACTTTGACACCCTCTGGCACCCCCAAAACAGGCTCGGGTGCCATGTGGCAGGCATACATGCCCTAAGGGCAGGTCTGCCTGTCACATGGCATAGGTGTGCATGCACACCTGTGCATGCACACCGGAATGGTATTTTACCATCAAATTGGATTTGATGGTAAACTACCGATTCAGTAAGGCCTCTGGGACTCTGAAGAGTCCCACCTACATCTGGGTGGCTCACATTCGGTAAATTTACCGATTTTTTAATTTACCGAATCGGTAAACTTACCGAATCGGTAATTTTACCGATTCAGTAAAATAATGCCCCCTACATACCTATCACCTATTCACCGATTGGTAACGGCCGAAAATACCGATTTTCGGCCGTTACCGACCGACCTACATCTGGCCCTTAGTGATGAATAAGTCACTGCACAGGGTAAAAAAAAGGTGAAATGAAGTCAAAGTCATAAGAGTGGCTAAAGGTTCTTTCAACATTGAAGAGAGAGGATGGTGGAGTGTTGTTTCAGAGTACTCAAGCCTGCTAGTGGGCTTGTGGGTTCCATTTCTCGTGCAAACCTCGAGCTGTGGAATACTACGAGAGATAACCGGTCTTCGTTATGGAGCGGGGCGGAGGTGGAAGTTCATGTCTCCCCTGTACTGTGCGGGTTCAAGTTGAGAAGTCTTTGCTACAAACCGTGTACGCGCTTGCGTTGCAACAATGGCGATAAGCGACTTGAACCCGATGATCCCACTCGCCAGATTCTAGCATTAACGTGTAGTTTATACGTTATATACATTACAGCACAGGAAGATGCTAGGGATATTCCCTACTACTGCCACCTTCAGTCCCTACAGATTGAAGATCTAAAGGTGTGTTTTTTTTAAAACTTAGGGTAGCCTCTTGTCGGCTAACCAGAAGATAGGTTAACCGTTGAAGACATGCATGCTAATGTGCAGAGGGCGCAAGGACAGTGTCAGGAACGTATTTCACTGTGACGTCTTGAGAGCCTCGAATGGAAGTCCATCACAGGAGTCTGCTACGGCGTTGACGTTGACTCATTAGGTACGTCGGAATGGCTATTTTGGATTGGTCACACCGTCATTGCTGGACAATGGTGCGTCACCCAGTTGTTACAAAAAGGGGTCTAAGTCCTCTCATGTGAAACTCCATCGATATTCACAGTGACACGCACACCAACCGTGTCACATCGAGAAAGGACAAATAAACTGCATCTATGCTCTCACACGAGTCTCTCCCATTTCTTCATCCACTGTGACACGCACGCCAAGCGTGTCATATTGAAGTATTTACAGTTTAATGTGAAATATATTTCATGCAAGTCACATCAAGGGATTGACATGGATGCAGCCTTTGCAGAAGGGGACATCTGAGGTATTTTCTAATTCGTTGCTCTTTTGGGGCTTACCACAGGAGTATTTGCAGCAGTAGATGTGCACACAACCTTTTACACAAGTAGGGTCCTTGTGTATTGTTGGTGGCTCAAATCTTAGGGTGCACATATCTGTGCAGAAGGTTTGCAGAAGATTTGGCACTTACTGTTTTTAGTCTGAGGCCATGGCTACCATGAATCTCCCTGCTCCTTAACCTTTTATGATTAAGGATGATGAAATAAGTAGCCAAAAATGGGAAGAATGGAAGGATTTCCTTATAAACTATTTAGGCACCTTTGAGAGTTAGGAATTATCACCTGAAAGGAAGAAAAGAGTACTTTTACATTGTTTGCTTTCAGGTGGATTAAGAGTGTACAACCGTACTGAGAAGAAGCTCAGGAGGTGAGGGAAATGCGTTCACAAGAGCATTAGCGGATTTAGACACTTATTTGGCTCCGACAGTATGTAAATCAGTACACTGTACACCGATTCAACTTTTATAACCGGAAAAAGGGGCCAAATGAGAAGATTGAAGACTATGTGGCGGCCTTAAGGAAGTTAGCCTTGTCCTGTAAATTTGGAGTGATATAGGAAGAAGAACAACACGAATCTTCAAGACAAACTTTGGGTCAACAGTGATTAAAGTTTACGCGAAATTAGCACCATTATTAGCAAAGCTGAACTTACCCCTGGGTGTGCCAAAACTGTAGTGTCAGCTAGCAGATTAGATAGTAGTGAGGATATCGTCAGAATAGTGAAGGGAAATTATTCACGCACGAATGTACAAACTACAAAAAAAGTTGAGAAACAACCTCTGAAAGAAAAAGGGGTACAAACAATGTCACAAGGAGACGTTTTCTGATTTAAGAGGGAAATGTTACCGTTGTGGTAGTTTTTCACATTTAGCACATGATAAGAAATGTCCTATCTTAGGTTAGAAGTGTGCTAAATGCAAGTTAACAGGTCATTATGCATGCGTATGTCGCCGATTGAAGTCTGTGAAGTGTGTGGTTGATGAGTATGAACATGGGATGAGAGTTTCGAATCGGATGGTGAAGACTCACAAGTCCTCTGTTTACATGAAGAGTGTTGTGGTGCAGGAAGTAGACAAAGGAAAAAAAACAGTGTGTGAGATTGTGGTGGGTGGTGTGCCAGTGACCCTTATGGCTGATTCGGGCGAACCGCACACCATCATCAACAAATGGGAAAATTAGTAAGGAGTTGGAAAAGCCTGATGTGCACTCTGCCAGCTATACTGGTGAACCCATTGATTTACTGGGCTATCACAAGCTGACATTTCAATTTAAAGGAAGTCAAGCAGAATGTAAACTGTACGTGTACTTTTCAGGACCTTGTGTGTTAGGTTAGAGGGATCAAGGAGAGTTTGAAATACTATTTGATCCCAACAGTCCTGACCCAGTGTTACGTGTTAAAGGAGAGGAAAAAGAGCTGTGTGGAGAATATGTATCTAAATTTCCTAACGTGATTACTGGCAGTATAGGTGAACTCAAAGGACTCTCCCACAAAATAATCTTGAAAGAGCACTCATGTCCATGCACCCACAGGGTAAGGAACATTCCCATGAGTGTCAAGGAAGACATGGTTAGTGAAATCCAGAAACTAGTGGATCGTGAGATAATAGAGCGTGTTGAGTCCTCAGATTGTATCTCCCCCTTGTCGTAGCGCGCAAGGCTAATGGCCATAACCATTTGTGTGTGGATTTAAGAGAGCTCAATAAGAATATTGTTCTTGATATGTTTTCTCTCCCTAGGATTTCGGAATTGTTATCTGACACTAGGAACATGGAATGGTTCTCCATGATCGATTTAACCTCTGCGTACCGCCAAGTGCTCCTGCATAAAAGCAGCAGATATTTAACTGCTTTTGTCAACTCTATTGGTATTGTCCAGTTCAGGCAGGATCCCTTTGATTTGGCATCCACTACTGCCATGTTCCAATGTCTCATGCACTTAACATTTAAGGACATGAAGAACACAGTCTTCTTCCAAGACGACATTGTTGTCATCGGTAAAAACAGAGAGGAACACAATAAGGTCTTGTTGGAGGTACTAAGAACTTTGGAATTGAATGGGTTGACGGCAGAAAAATCCAAATGCAAGCTTGCTAGGAAGAGCGTAACATACTTGGGGCACGAGTTAAGCTCATTAGGAATTTTCCCCAAGTCTGAATTAGTAGATGCCATCAGGAAAGCGCCTGCACCTCAGAATAAAGATGAGGGCAGGTCTTTCTAGGGAATGGCCAAATTTTATTCGCACTTCGTCTACAATTTTTCTGACAAAATGTTTTGTATTAGGCACCTATTCAAACGAGGAATTAAGTTTGAATGGACTGAGGAATGTCAGCTCAGTATGGAATGCAGCAAGAGAGATGTTTGTTCTGCACCAGCACTTCGAGGTTTTGAACCCATACTTAAAACTTTCATCACGACAGACACAAGTGGTAGAGGCCTGGGAGCTGTTTTATCCTAGATGCAAGAGGATGGAATCGATGGCGTGATTGCATTTGCATCTAGAGCACTCACCCCGATGGAGGAAAAGTATTTTGTGATTGAGAGAGAGGCCCTGGGTTGTGTTTAGGGACTCAAACACTTTAAACAGTATGTATGGGGGACCTGAGTCACAGTGAGAACAGACCACAAACCACTCACCAAGGTCCTCACATCTGAAGGTTTGAATAATGTGTCTCTCAGAATTTCATGCATGTCTGTACAGTTTTTGGACTTTGTGTATGAAATCAAGTATGTGCCTCGGGTAGGTAACAGAATTGCAGATTTTCTGAGCAAATGCTCATTACCAGTTAATGATGAAGCTAAGAATGAATGGGACAACGGGTTAGTAGCGATAATTTTTGGGAAGGAGGTAAAAGGATATCTCATGAAGATTGGATCAAGAGCATTACTCAGGATGAGGAATTAATTGCAGTTGTTGAATACATTCACAGTGAGTGGCCTGAGAAAGCTCCTTTACGTAAAAATGTGATTCCTTTCTGGGAAGCAAGGAATTAATTGTCCATAGAAGAAGAATTGTTGCTCAGGGGTGGCAAATTGGTTCCACCAAAAGTATTCTGTGACAAGGTGATCAAGCTTTGCCACAAAGGTTACCTAGGTATTGTGAAAAGCAAGTGTAGAGTTAAACACTAATACAAGTGGCACGGAGTAGACAAATATATTGAAGGGTCATCTGTGAATGTGTTGAGTGCATTCATTTGGCTAAGAGTTTAATTACCTTCGAACCGACCTTACACCTCTTTGTTGTTGCTAGCATGCTGTGGGAGTGAATTGGTATTGATATTTTTGGTCCAGCAAGAGGCATGGATGGATTACAAAAATGCTTTTTTGTAATGATTGATCATTTTTCTAAGTGGCCAGAGGTCAAGGTAGTTGACAGGGCGGATTCAAAAAACCTGTTTTGTTTCTTAGGTGTAGTATTTGGACATGAGGGTCTACCTAAGGATTTGGTTTCAGACAATGGAGGAAAGTGTGTTGGATAGTGCTTCAAGAAATTTATAAGAGAGACAGGAACTGTGCACAGAACTACGTCTCTTCCCCATCCAGAAGGGAATGGAAGCATTGAGCACTCCATCAGGGTGATACAAGGAATTATCGCATTGGCGTACAGTAATGAAAAGGATTGGGAGGATGAGTTGAGGAAGACTGTGAGTGCATACAGAATTACCTAGTGTGAGTCCACAAGCCGTTCCCCTTTTGAGTTCATAAGAGAGCGATCACCACGTACTAAGGACAATATGGGATGGTTGAGTTGTACTAAAATCGTCTCTTGGTCTGCAAAGGAAGTGAAAAATTCCCTTGAAACTAGTCAGGCTAAATTAAAAAACAAGTATGATGAGGCACACAAGGCAAGAAGAGTGAGTTTGCGGGTGGGTGATGTTGTCTAAATAAAGAAAGGAAGGTTGACACAGAAGGGTGAAAGTAAGTTCTCTACCCATCTTAAAGTAGTGAAGATACTATGCAATTCTGCTCTACTCAGTGATGGCATGGTATGGCATGCAAATTGAATTGCACTTTTCAAAGGGATTGTCAAGGAGGTTCAAGAAGAGGTGGTGAGGGGCAAGAACTCATACCATGGCACTGTTTTGGGGCACAGGTAAAAACGTTTGATTGGGTCACAGATGTGGTCTCAACCAAGGAAGTGAGCAAATCAACTTGCAAGTTCATTTGCCACAAGAGTACGAGTGGGACTGCGTGTGGAAATGGTGAAGGTGGTGTACACATGAATGGGGAAAATACAAAGAGTGAGGAGGTCACCCGAGCAAGACATACTTGTGTCAAACCCAAAAGATTGGAAGATCATATTTCACACATATACAATTAATTGATACTCTTTATTTATGTATGCTTCATTTGAGATCTTATTGTATTTTGTAGTCCTTTTAGTTTGTAGCTATTTAGGTGTGTTAGTTCTTAATGTAATGCTTTAGTTTACCTTTGATTTGTAAGGAGGGGGAAGTGTTGTGTCAGAGTACCCGAGCTTGCTTATGGGCTCGTGGGATTCCATAGCTCGTGCAAACCTCAAGCTGTGGAATAATATGAGAGCACAGCGATCTTCGTTACGGAGCTGGGAGGAGGTGGAAGTTCGTGTCTCCCCTGTGTTGTAAGGGTTCAAGTTGAGAGTAAAGAAAGTCTTTTCTACAAACCGTGTACGCACTTGCAACATGAGGGAGTGTCTCAAGGAAGACACCAACGCAAATGAAATATCACTTAGTGATGATTAAGTCACCGCACATGGTAAGAAAAGGTGAAACAAAGTTCTCTGCTCCAGTGAAAGTCATAAGAGTGTCTGAAGGTTCTCTCAACATTGAAGGGAGAGGATGGTGGAGCAAGAGGGCTGTGGTAAACTTAATCAAGGACAAGCTGGCGGGGTGTGGGAGCATTTATGTAGAAGCAACTCAAGTGAGTGCGGTGGAAAGCCAAATAAACTTTAATGGAGGATTTACAGCGGGAGTAATCCGGCCGATGCCTCTTGCGAGAAGGTATGCAACCACTCTGGAAACGACTGAAGGCTTCTCAGGGTGCGATGTGGGTGGTGGGCTCCTTTCCTAGTCGTCGCTAAAACGTGACAAGCAATTTTTCATGAAAAGAATTACTCCATGCGGAAACATAGATTTTCTTTGTGTACAAATTCTTCCTTATTTGAATAAACAGGAGACCAAGTTCCGGAGATCCTTCTCTGCTGGGTCACAACTTGAAGTCCAACATTTGCAACCATGGAGAAGGAACTCGAACGGCAGGGCCAGATTAAATACAAACATAACATGGATCATATTGAAGTAACACCAGGGAGTAACTCAAGGAAGTCACCAACACAAATGAACGACAGATGTCCCAGCACTAGACACAGATTGCCTACCTCGTGCCTCTATACTTGTACCTCTACCAATATCCTAGTAGACCTCATCCCCTACACCCTTGTACCTTTAGCTACACTCTAGTATTTATTCCTCTAGCTGTAGCCTAATTAAACTCTATACCTTAGTACCTATACACTTGCTTATCTCCTCGCCTTTCACTGAATATACCCACGTTCTTCCTTACCTGTTTTACTGTCCCTTTCACTTTGCTTCGATTGTCTCCCCTTTTGTGTGTTTTTTTGTTGAATTTCCTCAAGGTTTTTGAGGAAAATGGTGTTCCTCATTTTGGGAAATAATCCTAATGGGGTTTAGCCAGTCTGGTTTAGTTAGGATTGGTGCATCCCTCGTACATAATGTAAAAATGTAAAACAGTTGATTGTGCTTTGCAATTTGCGACACACTAGGGAGGCGGGGTATCATTGAGAAACAAACTCTTCCACTTGTGGCCTAGCAACAGTGGGGAAAAAACATTCTACTGTTGCTCCGCCATAGCAACGAATATTCTGATTCAGAACCTAGCATTCATGCTAATGGCGCACTATGAGTGCCCATACATAAAGGTATCTCTCTTCACTTCAACCTTCTTCCTCCTTTAATTTTCTCATCTCGCCTCGTAGGTAGATTTCCAGTTGCATATTATGACTGAGAAACTAGTTGAAAGGGAGGCAGTGGGAAAATTACGAGTTATATAGATTTTATATCTCAATCAATGGATTGCAGAGCTATCTTTCAGATTAGACAGATCTCACAAGTTGAGACACTAGACCTACCAACGTGTATCACAGAAAGTTTACAGATTCATTTAAAAACATATTTATAATGTTGCACAAATATTACAGGCTGTGGCTTCAGACAGGAGTAGTCAAATAACGTATGGGGCTCATCCTGTAGGTGCTGTGGGAAGGGCCAACAATCATGTACAATAGTATTATAAGGGCCCCAATTGGTCATGGATTATAACAATGATTTAAATATTTTTATATTTAAATATTATTTATGCTTGGATGCAATTGAACGTTTTTTGTGTTGACCTCAATTAATTTCTATCAACCAATGTATTCATTTCGTGCACTCGGAGTTTACCTTAATTCAAATGTTGCATTACAATCATAGATAATTTGCTTTAAAACCATCTGTGCTTTTTCAAATACAGTGGTTCTGTTTTTGGCCTGATTAGGTCCGGGAGGACAAGAGTGGGTAGCGAGTATTCAATAAACGCTAAGGAGCAAAAGCTGTAGGTATAGGTAGAAACAGTTATTTATTTGATCTTTTCTTTTTTTTGAATATACATAAATACTTGTACTTATACTGTATTTTCAGGTGCTCAGGTGAATAGTATGGTGCAGGACGTGACAAAAGTGAACGAAGTGAACGGACTGTCACACAACAACAAACAAGGTTAAAAAACAATTATATACAATAGAGAGAGTAAAAATCCTTGGGTATGTCGACGGCGTTTCGATCTATGTAACTTTAGATCATCATCAGGACTGATGAGCTTCCTGAAACTTGCCAAGGCATTTTCAGACAAGGATGATATTTGTATACTTTAGTTGAAGGTTGCTTACTGGAGAGAATACAGTAGTTAAAGAAAATCTTCTCTCAATTAGGTAATCCAAGTAGCGCTCTGTCACTTTAATTTAGACGAGGGTCCTACATTGATTAAATGTTGTAGCAGGGCGAGGGAAATTGTTTGTTCCTTATCCTCGCTATGGAAAGTTCAATTCCCAGCGCCTAAAAAAGTTCGATTTCGGCGTTATTTGAAGCAGGTAGGGGGTCTGCTAAAGCGCGTTCGACGCTATGCATTTAATGAGTTTTGGCGCCTGAAAATTAGTTTTGGCGCGGTTGCGCTGCAGGTTGGGGTCCGAGTCTCTCACCAGCCGGAGTAACGGCTGGTGAGAGACTCGGACCCCCAACCTGCCCCGCAACCGCGCCAAAACTAATTTTCAGGCGCCAAAACTCATTAAATGCATAGCGACGAACGCGCTTTAGCAGACCCCCTACCTGCTTCAAATAACGCCGAAATCGAACTTTTTTAGGCGCTGGGAATTGAACTTTCCATAGCGAGGATAAGGAACAAACAATTTCCCTCGCCCTGCTACAACATTTAATCCATGTAGGACCCTCGTCTAAATTAAAGTGACAGAGCGCTACTTGGATTACCTAATTGAGAGAAGATTTTCTTTAACTACTGTATTCTCTCCAGTAAGCAACCTTCAACTAAAGTATACAAATATCATCCTTGTCTGAAAATGCCTTGGCAAGTTTCAGGAAGCTCATCAGTCCTGATGATGATCTAAAGTTACATAGATCGAAACGCCGTCGACATACCCAAGGATTTTTACTCTCTCTATTGTATATAATTGTTTTTTAACCTTGATTGTTGTTGTGTGACAGTCCGTTCACTTCGTTCACTTTTGTCACGTCCTGCACCATACTATTCACCTGAGCACCTGAAAATACAGTATAAGTACAAGTATTTATGTATATTCAAAAAAAAGAAAAGATCAAATAAATAACTGTTTCTACCTATACCTACAGCTTTTGCTCCTTAGCGTTTATTGAATACTCGCTACCCACTCTTGTCCTCCCGGACCTAATCAGGCCAAAAACAGAACCACTGTATTTGAAAAAGCATCATTCCACCCCAGGTTCTAATAAGTGGGGTTCCCTTGTTTATAAAAAACATTAAAACCATCTGTGTCAAGCTCTACGCCCCGTCATTCAACCATTGAAATTCATACTCTTAAATTCTTACATTTGTATGACATTTAACATACATATATTATTCAGTCCTCCAGATTCTTGTATTGTCGTGATCAGCCAGCATTCCAGAATCTTCACATATATCTTGAGATTTCGATTTTGAAAACGAATCTGCAGTTCCTGCCACCACTGTCCTTCTTTTGTTTCTTGCTTTTGGATGTCATACATACCATGGCATGTAGCTGGTTCCCCATATACCATTTGCTTCACCACACCTGCCCCCCACCATCTAATTTTTCATACTCACATCCTTCTTTCCAGTCTGAACAGTTCGATTGTAAGGTTATTCTTGAAGGATAATTCCTGCACTGGACTGAGCTCATAGTTCCTGGGGTGACTAACCCCTTCGCCCAATACAATCTGTTTTCTTTTGGATACCGAATATCCTGGTGACTAAATTGAATCACGTGCCATGCGTCAACACGTAGACTAGAAGCAGGTTCTTCCAGTATGCAGCTCTGCATTATTGGTTGACTCACCGCTGTTCCATTATAAAGGCTAGTCGGACGAAATAATCCTGTGTCTACAAGGATCACACAATAAGAGTTTGTTTCTTTGTTGACCTTAAACCCTGCATTTTCTCCATCCACGTAAAGAACAAGTTTACCTGTAACGTTCCCCTTGATCTACAGACTTTTTAAAGACAACTGCCAGGGAATCCTAATAGTTACCTACAAATTTTGAGTTTTGTTTTCTCACATCAAAAAAGTTTACTGGTCAATGAGCTGATCCATCGCCAATCAGGGATCGATAATCAATAATAACATAACACAGGCCCATACACATTTACCCCACATAATCAGCTGAATGACACTGTATTTAGTTTCAAGACTAAATGAACACTAGTAAATCAGTTGTTCATTATACAGGCGCATATCTTACACACTTACACAGCACATGCATCATTGTTGGCTTTTGCAATTCCTTAATTGCGATTTTTAAGGAATCTCAATTAAGGAATAGCAAAACCCTATGCATGTAGAAATCGCTTAAAAAATAGCGATTTCTAAACATTCCTTATTGCGACTCGCAATTTGCGAATCGCAATTAAGGAATAGCTCCCCATTCATTCCTATGGGCCCTGAGGCCCATAGGAATAATTGGGAAGACATTCTCAATTTGCGAATCTCAATTAGAGAATTGCAAATTAAGAATGCAATTACATGGGTGCCAGGGTGTCAAAATGACACCTTGTTGCACCCCTGAAATTGATCTGTGCATATGTGTGCGCGCAACATGAAACTTTGAAAAATGCACAAAAGTGCATTTTTCAAAGTTTTTGCAAATTACAATGAAGTTCAACTTCATGGTAATTTGCTACTCCTATTAGCGAAATCGCAATTTTTTTTTACTTTGATGCATTGCATTTAAGGAATCTCAATTTGGGATTCCTTAAATGCAATCGCAATTTAAGGAATCTCAATTTAGAGATTCCTTAAATTGCGATATTTGCATTTGGGATGATGCATCCGAAATACAAAAATACCGGTCGCAAAGGGGCAGATTCTGAGAATCTGCTTGTTTGCGACCGGTTTTTAGCTTGATGCATGTGGCTGTAAATACCTAACTGAGCCTGCATATCAACTTCTTTCCTCTGGTCGATGGACCTAAAGTTGAGAAGTTGATGGTAATAATAGTACTATTTATCTATCTATCTCACTAAATAACCACAAACTCAGTGTGAGGTTAATAGTGTTTATCACCAAATCATGTAAAAATAAGAGCTCAAACATGTACAGAAGATCACAAGGCAAACAATGCATTAATCACAGAGAGAAAAAACACATAGCAAGGCAAAGAGTGTCAAACTCATATAAAAATAAATAAATGCACATGAACGAGTAGATAGGCAAAGAGACAAACGTTTCAGAAATAAAATACATTTGCAAATTATTATGCAAAGTACGGATCATTTAGCTAATACTAACCTAAGGAAATAGGGAAATACCACCCCCTGGCCACGGAGATAGTGGGGGGCCCCCTGAGACAGGTTCAGGGAACAAAGGCCCACATGCATCATTGTGACATTTTGCACTTCCTAATTTGCGAAAAATAAGGAATCGCAAATTAAGAAGTGCAAAATGCTATGCATCATTATTTTCGGTATTCATTTGTGATTCGGTAAAAATCGCAATTTTTACCGAATCCCAAATGAATACCGAATTCTTAAGTTAATTTTTCGCAATTCCCATTGATTCCTATGGGCCAAAAGGCCCATAGGAGTCAATGGGAATTGCGAGTGGCACTTAGAAAATTTCATGGGTGCAGGGGGGGGTCCAAAGGACCCCCCCATGCACCCCTGAAATTTATTTTTCGCATCATGTTTCACACACACATGTCCTAAGGACATGTGTGTGTGAAACATGAATGTTGAAAAAAAAACATTGTAAGCATTTAAAACACTTTTTCCAAATTTACCGAGTGGTTCAACCACTCGGTAAATTTGGAACCCTAATTGCGAATTTCCACTTGTCAAAGTAATGATGCATTGCTTTTAAGAAGTCGCACATCTGCGACTTCTTAAAAGCACCCGCAATTTTAGAACTCGCAACAATGTTACGAATTCTAAAATTGCTTCATGCATCCCAAAAAGCACTTTTGCATTCGCAAACGGCCGATTTTAAGTAATCGCACCGTTTGCGACTACAAAAATGCTTCATGCATGTGGGCCAAAGAGTATCAGGATACAGGTAACAGGACAGGAACATGGAAACAGGTAGGCCTCAGCAAACCGACGGACATCGACGATCTCTGTCTAAGCTTCTCCCAATCGCTCGCTCGCCACCTTAACCACACCCAGTAGGGCACCCCTAAACCTACCCTAAAACCTATGTTTCCAACCGACAGTAGTTGAAACATTTGGGAAAACTCAGTCTCTCATTGGCTGATTCGGGTAGTGTTCTATCACACCACCATAGTTGTGATCATGTTTTATTAGTGTTCTTTGTCTATTACACTTTCTCATTACATTATCCACGGATTTCCTCTAGAAGGCAACATGTTACAAAGTTCTACATTTTTAGTATTCAGCACTGCCACTTTCGACAAAAGAAGTTTGTACACTTCCTTTCATTCTCTTGGCCGTCTTTCCGTTACCTGGCAGACACCAACGTTCTTTTTGAGGTTATCAGCCACTGCCTTCTCTCCACTCTCTGTCAGAGCTTGGTTTTCAGCGTATTATTTCATAGTTGTCCATTTAACCCTTAGCATTCATGCAGAAATATAGGCCTATACTTTTCTCTAAAATGAATGAAAACACAGACATTATTAATTTCACGAAATGTACTTCTCACTGTTTACCTCCCACCATTGCACTAACCCGATGTTATTGTTCCTAGCACGAGCATTAATGTGCAAAAGCAGCATTATTTTATTAAACTTATAAGCAGAACGAAAATGTGGCCTTGTCTTTCATGCATTATCTTAGCATTAGTGCATGAATGAGCAAAGCATTTCTCATGTGTTCGTGTTGGGGCACATTTTTTTCACAGCACACTATTAGTAAATGTTACTGGGGAGTTAATCCAAGCAGGTGTTATTTTCTCAAAACCCTGCTCGATCAGCTCAATCGAGGGAATTTGGGAAGGCTTGGTAATCTGAATGCCTCAAAGCACTTTGTAAATCAAACTATGGTTACTGACAAGTAACCTGTGCATGCACTCACTCCATTTTCCTTCAGGATCTCCTTGCGTTGTAATGGTGATTATGTTGTTCCGAAGAAAAAAAAGTAGAAGAACATTTGCTTCAAGAAGACGTACTGTTTAAAATTCTTACATAGTGTGGACCTGAATAGTGGGGGTTACAGTTATTTACGTTGGGCATTTGAAACATAATGGTAAGCATACATGTTAAATATATCATACTCAACTTCAACTCATCTTTGGATATGGCAAATTGGGAGGGTCTAGCATAAACTATATCATAGAAACATATCAAATGTATTAATTTTAATGAAGGGAAGGACTGTGGTATGGAGAAATAGTAGTATAGATTGAGTGCAAGATTATGATATGCAGCATAGTGAATACATGTAATGTAATGTATGTATGTATACTTGTAAAGCGCATTGTTACCCCGTTACGTGGCGTCCTGGCGCTGTATACCGCTGGGGAACCTGTCCTGGCTTTCCCTGTGAGAGGGCACCCCCAAGGTGAAGCCAGGCATCCCCGGCGCTGCTAGGGCCGTTGTGGAGATTAAGCAAGCTATTGCCCAGAGTTGCAGAGTGGGACCCATGGTTAGCGTAGGCACCTAGGCGAGAATAATCGAATCCACAGACATTGACCCAAGACCCTGCCACGTCCGGAATTGAACCCTGGTCCCGGGCCGACCTCTGCTTCAGGGTCTGCCACTTCTAACCAGTGAGCCACACTTCTCCGCATGACAGGTGATGATGAATTTCACTGAAGAGGGCTCCCCCAGGCATGCGATGTACTCTTATGAATTATGCCTGGGGAATTAAAGTATGGAAATGAGAAGTCTATTAAAGAGAAGAACTATCTGGGAGTTTAAAGAAGAGAGGGTCTACAATCAGCTACCAGAATGATATCACTGGGGCAGTGTGTTACTTTGTGCAACATGAGTAAATCAACTTCAAGGATTTCCTCAAACTATATTCAGCAGGATCCTTGCCTGATGCAGTAGCAGTGATTTCAGATCCATCAAGCAAAGTCTGGAAAGGAGCGATGACTGGTGTATATCTTATTGAAAAATGTTTTTCAAGCCGCTTGAGTATTTTACTTCTAAATCATCAGCAGCCACCAGAGTTTCTAAGTTTGTACAAAAAGTTAGATGTTTATTCATATTGAGTACTATCAGGCACATGCATCAAGCGATTTGGGAATCGCAAACGGTGCGAATCGCAAAATTCGGCCGTTTGCGATTCCCAAATCACTATTTGGGATGCATCAACTTAAAAGTGAATAAATCGCTATTTTAGCGATTTTTTCAATTGCGATTGCTTTTAAGGAATCGCAACTTTGCGATTCCTCAAAAGCAATGCATGAAACTAAAAATGATTGCGAATTCGCAATTAGAGAGAAAAAATTACCATGAGGTTGGACCTCATGGTAATTTTGCGAAATGTTAGAAAAATGCAATTTTTTGCATTTCCTTAACTTTCATGTTGTGCACACACATGCCCTTAGGGCATGTGTGTACACAACATATGTGCATTGTTTGATTTCAGGGGTGCAACAGGGTGTCCTTTGGACACCCCTGCACCCTTGAAATCGCAATCTCAATTTGCGATTAGCTAATTGCGAATCGCAAATTGAGATTGTGTTCCCATTCATTCCTATGGGCCTCTAGGCCCATAGGAATGAATGGGAAGGGATTCCTTAATTGCGATTCGCAAAATGCTAATCGCAATTAAAGAATTCTAAGGACTCGCAATTTATTTAGCGATTTCTTGATGCATAGGCATTTGCAATTCCTTAATTGCGATTCCTTAAAAATCGCAATTAAGGAATCGCAAATGCCGAGTTTGATGCATGTACCTGTAAGTATTTAATACATAATGTCTTGTAGATGTTGCGGACATGAGGCGGAAATCGTTTACGAGCTGTCAGTATTAGTGTACTACACTCAAATGTCTTGGTTCCATGGCTGAGATAAGAAGCAGAGAGCAAGACTGCTTTAAAGGTTTCATGTCATACCTTCCAAAGACCAGTGAATAATGTGCTGCTGTACTCAAATCACGAGAATACCTGTAATGTCATTGGACTACCGCCACTGTGTCTAGCTCAGCCTAGAAACTCCCTTACTGTCTTGATGCATGGACAGGAAGTGGCAGGGATCAAGGACAGAAATAAGGGAACAACAAGAGAAATACACAGGTTGGAGAATAGCTCCCTCACCAGTAGACCATTGAATAATAGTTAGGGAAGGGCTAACAAAGACATGAGAACATCCCAGCCAAAATTATCGGGTTTAAATCTTCTCTCAAAATAGATGGACTGGCCTTCATGTAGCATAAGGCAATCTTTCTGAAGTACCAAAACTCTTGCTCAGGTGTAGTTTAAGCTTTTTATTAACTAATGACCTGGACCCAGCCACGTACTTAAAAAAAAAAACATTATTCCCTATTTATTTATTTATTCACTTATATAGCGCAGGACTCGACCCCCGAAGGGATATCTCCGCGCATGGTTCGCCAATAATGTCAGAATCCGAGCCTTTCAGAGGCGCCAACAGAACTATGCTTCTAGAAACAAGTGTGTCTTCAGTATTTTCCTGAAGGAGAGAAGATTGGAATTTTGCCTCCTACTGATAGGGAGTTTATTCCAGGGGGTGGGCCCTATGTATTAGAGGGCTCGGCCACCCTGCCTAGCCTTCCTAATAGAGGGAACTTTTAGTAGAAGTTGGCTGCTGGAACGCAGAAGGCGTTCCGGTTTATGAGGCTGAAATCTTTGGGCCAGATATTGCGGACCTGTGCCAAAGAGGCTTTTATGTATGATGAAACAGATCTTGAACTTAATACGCTGGCGTATGGGCAACCAGTGAAGCTCTTCCAAAAGGGGCCTAGACGGAGTTCTCGATGGGACATTAAGGACTTTCTATAGACGTCTGATAGGAAAGGAAATACTCGTCTTAGAAGGCCATTTGTCAGAAAACATGATCCAGTCACCAAGTTCACATGTTCTTTTAGATCTAGTCCCTGATCTAAACGCACCCCCAGATTCTTCACAGATTGCTTTGGGCATGGGACAGGTCCTAAGTCCCAAGGTCACCAGTCTGGTGACCAAAGGAGATTAGCTTTCCCAAAAAGCATCACCTCGGTCTTGCCAACGTTACACTGAAGGCAGTTGGAGGCCATCCAGTTGGACACTGCTCTCATGCCCTCGTCAAAAGCATTCTTAATGGCAGGGGTGAGAGTCTGGAAGGGGAACAAGAGCTGGGTGTCGTCAGCATACGACACTGGGTTAAATCTGTGTGCTCTCACAATGTCAGCAAGGGGGGCCACATACACATTAAATAATGTGGGGCTTAGGCATGAGCCATGTGGAACCCCCTTAGTGAGCTCCCTAGGAGTGGAACGATAGGAGCCCAAGTTGACGCTTTGTGAGCGGCCAGAGAGAAAACTCTGTAGCCAGGACAGTGCCACACCTCCAATCCCCACTCTCTGCAGACAACCGAGAAGGATCTCGTGTGACACAGTGTCGAAAGCTGCAGACAGGTCTAACAGCACCAGAATCATAGAGCCTCCTCTATCCTGTACCATCTTGATGGTATCTGCCACGGAGAGGAGCGCAGATTCAGTGCTGTAGTTGGGTCAGAACCCAGATTGAGAATAGTCCAGACCCCCTGTTGCCTCAATGAAATTGGACACATGAGTGTTCAAATGTTTCTCGGTCAATTTGCTCAAGAATGGCAGTAGGGAGATGGGGCGGAGGTTGGAAAGATCTGTCCATGGCATGGCCGAGTTCTTCCGAATCGGATTTACTACTGCTTTTTTCCAGTCTTGTGGTATTTTTCCCTCTTTAAAAGAGAGATTCATGATGGTTTGGATCATTGGGCAGAGTAGATTACTCAATGAGGTAGTTATTTTGGCTGGAAGGAAATCTAGATGGGAGCCTGTTTTTATATTGCTTATCGAGGACAAAATGTAATTTTGGCTGGCTTCTGGAAAGGCCATCAGAGTACCCTTATGTGCGCTAGAATGTGCCCGAGTACAGATAGCAGTATCTTTAGAATTGTTGGCATGAATAATTTTTTCATAGATAACCTCTATTTTGTTTTAAAAAAATAGGGAGATGTCATTACATAAGGTTTGGGAGAATTCATCAGGACTCTCCCAGGCCGAGGGTTTCACGAAGGTCTGCAAGATCCTGTATAGCTCTCTAGAGGAATTGCCTGCTTCTGCTAGCTGTGACGCCAGACAGTTTTTCCTAGCTAGTCTGATGTTTTTAGGTCTCGCCTGTCGATGCGCATGCGCATCGAGCAAGGCGAGAGTATTGCGAGTTATCCACTCTTTAGACACACTGCAAGGAATCGTGGCGATTCCTTGCAGTGCCCGTGACTTTTAAGGTCAATGCGCATGCGCATTAAGCTTATGCGCATGCGCATTGACCTTAAAAGTCACGGGCGCGTGCATGTCCCCTCTCCGCCCCCTCCCCCGTTCCGCCCCCTCCCCTGTTCCGCCCCTTCCCCTTCCCGCCGCTCGCCATATGCTCGCTCGTTCCCTCCCACTGGCAGCCTGCGGCCACTGCTGAGAAGCTTGTTTTAACTTACAGATCCGCCTCTCAGTCTTGCTCGCCTTCAACATTCATTCTCTCCCCGCTCCGCCCCCTGCTGCGGCCGTGTCGCACTTCTCCTCCCCCCCCCTCCCCACAGCAATGCCCTCCTCCCGTTGGCTGTTTTGTCCATCTTCTCGCCCCCTTTCCTGTAGTCCGTGTCCCCGTTCCCTTTGTTCCTGCCCCCTCCCGCTGTCTGTTGTCTTGCAGCTTGTGGCGGCGCGGCTGCTCAGGGGTGAGTTTCATTCTTTTTTTTTACCGTTCCCTTTGTCTCAGCACCCTCCCGCTGTCTGAAATCGAGCCTTACACACGGAGACTCAAACGACGCCCGTCGAACTTTTACCCCGGGCCTGCCTCTCCGAGGTGCACGTGAGGCCAAGCTAGGATTGGGCTGAGAAAAGTGCCGTCCCCGTGTGAACCGGCGCTCCTCAAAGCCGCACTGTGCTTGCCTCCGTCCGCCATGGGCCGGCGGGGAAGTGCGAAGCCGCCGCGAGGGCAGGCGACGCTCCACTTGAAAGCCAGGGCCGAGGCCAGCCCGGCTAACAGCACCCCATACATCACGCCTGGGATTTTTTTTTCTAGCCCATTCACAGTCACCCAAGGCGTCTGCGCCATTAATTCTTTCCGAATCAAGCGGTATGGTGGAAGTCTGGCTGCGGCCAGACGCAGAGAACTGAAGCCTCTCTTGTCGCCTGCGTCCTGGAAATATTTTATTTCACGGCTACGGTTGGACCCCCATCAAAACTTGGACGAGGTATGAATTCCTTGGCGTTAAACGAGGTGGAAATATGCACAGCCATTTTGTTTGTGTTGGCCATCATAAAGATGGCCCAAACCTCCCAATGCTCTACCGGGAACACTGTCCAATGCAAGGCGCGTGCTACTGACCAGCCAGAAGCAAGCACGCTTCGGTGTCGCATCCACAGACCAGCCGTCATCCGCACTAAATCACTGGAGGGAAATATATTACCCTGACTGACCCTGCTCTAAATCTAGATCCAGGCAAGTGTATCACCTTGCCATTAAAAGGCAAACATTGCATAAACTTATGAGAACTATAGAGCGGGGTTGAGCTAAAACCTGGAAAGCACAGTTCTCAGAGGGAGTCCAGAAGTTTACTCCACAAAAGAGGTCTGTGAATTCTACTGTGAGAAAGAAAACTCACTACTCGCTTAATTCAAACCAAGCCAAACAGTAATGGTCGCAAATTAAATTCTGCAACCGTTTTCCGGGTACAAAGGACTTTGCACCATGGCGAACTTGCTTTTTTAACCTAAAAACCCATAAAACATACATAAAGTGAGGACAATGGTGGGTATTGAATTTCCGTGCAACATTAAAAGCGAAAACAATTCCATAAGTAGTGAGACATTTTTTATAACTGCCCTTCTTGATGGCTTTGCCTCCTTGCTCTGACCTCCCGCCATGTCGCATTTCTCCTCCCCCCTCCCCTCTCTTCCTTCCGTCTTCCTGCCGTGTCGCACCTCTCCCCTCTCCGCCCCCTCCCCTGCCCGCCCCCTCCCCTGCCCGCCGTGTTACGGTGAAAGGCTTGTTTAGTTTGCTGCCCCAGAAGTCGAACAGAGTTTGAGATTGCTCTGGTTGGTAAGCCTCCTTGTTTTCCAATTGCATGCTACCTTCATCATAGGGAGTCGCAAGTTTTTCTTTGGTTGTTCGATTGCTATATTTTTGCAGTCGGTGTTGGTAACTATATTTTGAATGTTTTAGAAATTGTGTAAATATCTACTAATACCGTTTCGCGCAGACGGTTGTCTCTAAAGGAAAGCGCTTGTCATTCTCACGCTCTCTTTTGGTAAAAGTTAACAAAAGAGTGAAAGTGTGCTCACCTTCGTAGAAGTGGTTGCAGTGCCAAAGTTTGAATGGGTTACTTGCATTGCTTTTTCCCCAAACCATTTTGTTGTGGTTTTGCACATTCAGGTGATGCTTTAGCTAGTAAATGTTCGTCTTCTATATATCTCTATGGTATATAACAGCATGGGAATTGACAACGACATATACTTTGTAGAACTAAGAACCCTAAACCATTATCCCGCACCGCCCCCCTCCACGGAATGTCCATGACTCGCTAGTACTTTCAATCACTTTTTGACGTAAATGATGCCTTTTTTATGTCTCCTCTTAAATGTTGGTTTTATGAAACCTTAAAAAGAATTAGGAAGACGTTTTACAGTGAACTTGGTTGTATAGTTAAGTGGTGATATTCCCTTGTCGCCTCCTCGTCGAAAAGGTTAAGAACGGATGTATAAAGTTGGGTTAATTCCTATATTCCCCGCGCATTGGATATGTTATTCACTGTATGCCGCCTATATACCGAAACAGTGTTTCCCTCCCCTCCTCACGTCTTTAGATTTAATAAGTAACGTTTTTTATATCAAGGAATAGGGGTAAAATAAAGCAAACTGTGTTTTTTATCTCGCTCTTGGGGCGAGGGGCCCTGACCCCTCTCTCACGGTCTTGTATGTTTTCCTTTGTTTTTCTTCACATATGGCGCTCAAAGGCCTGTTTACATTTCCAAAGTAGATAGTCTAGGTCCCCTGCAAGGCAGAGACATGCAAATCAGTTTCTCGATCTGCTGCAATAATTACTGGCAATTAAGGGCCTGGTTCTCCCTTCTTTGAGGGCAACTCTGCGACACTACGCCGCCCTCAACCCCTCACTCACTCACCCTCACTCACTCACCCTCACTCACTCACCCTCAACCCCTCACCCTCACTCACCCTCACTCACTCACCCTCAACACCTCACCCTCACTCACCCTCACTCACCCTCACTCACCCTCAACCCCTCACCCTCACTCACCCTCAACCCCTCACCCTCACTCACCCTCAATCCCTCACCCTCACTCACCCTCAATCCCTCACCCTCACTCACCCTCAACCCCTCACCCTCACTCACCCTCAACCCCTCACCCTCACTCACCCTCAACCCCTCACCCACACTCACCCACACTCACCCCCACTCACCCTCACTCACACTCACCCTCACTCACCCTCACTCACCCTCACTCACCCTCCCTCACCCTCACTCACCCTCCCTCACCCTCCCTCACCCTCACTCACCCTCACTCACCCTCACTCACCCTCACTCACTCACCCTCACTCACCCTCACTCACTCACCCTCAACACCTCACCCTCACTCACCCTCACTCACCCTCAACCCCTCACCCTCACTCACCCTCAACCCCTCACCCTCACTCACCCTCAACCCCTCACCCTCACTCACCCTCAACCCCTCACCCTCACTCACCCTCAACCCCTCACCCTCACTCACCCTCAACCCCTCACCCTCACTCACCCTCAACCCCTCACCCTCACTCACCCTCAATCCCTCACCCTCACTCACCCTCACTCACCCTCACTCACTCACCCTCACTCACTCACCCTCACTCACCCTCACTCACCCTCACTCACCCTCACTCACCCTCACTCACCCTCACTCACCCTCACTCACCCTCACTCACCCTCACCCTCACTCACCCTCACTCACCCTCAACCCCTCACTCACCCTCAACCCCTCACTCACCCTCAACCCCTCACTCACCCTCAACCCCTCACCCTCACTCACCCTCAACCCCTCACCCTCACTCACCCTCAACCCCTCACCCTCACTCACCCTCAACCCCTCACCCTCACTCACCCTCACCCTCAACCCCTCAGCCTCACCCTCACCCTCACTCACCCTCAACCCCTCACCCTCACTCACCCTCAACCTCATGCTAAAGATTTACAAAAAAAACCATTAACAATTCTAAAAGCACTAACTCTAATGCTGCGAGACCTATTGCATTTCTAATGCTTGTTGTAGTAGGAAGACATGGCTTCAGAGTGGATTTTCTTGCTTTCTTCGGTGTGGGTTTTTCGCCATATTTTTTCCAACTTCCTCCAACCCTGCTTTTCTAGTCTAGGATGTTCGGTATACCATACCTCCTGCTTAGATGTAGAGTGTTGTTTCATCAATTTCAGCGGGGCTAGGAGATTGACTGCTTCCATGAGAGCTGTGTTATATTTGGAAAGAGCTGACTCTACATTACCTGTTGCCGCGATGAGCGGCTCTGTCCATATTTCCTGAATCGCATCTAGAGTGACCTATGCCATTGTCTGCGCCATATGGGAGGGGCAGGGGGTGGTTTAGTAGGTTTAACTAAACCAGGAAGGGGAAATTCAACCATACAATGGTCTGACCAGTTTACTCGGGTCTGGGGATGACAGTGTATCGTGGGACAATTGGAGAAGATTAAATCTAGAGTATGCCCTCCTTTGTGGGTAGAGCAATGGTTCTGTATCTTGAATCCTAAAAGAGCAAGGTCGGAAAACAAAGACAAGGTTTCAGGATGAACAGGGATATCAGCATGAAAGTTGAAGTCCCCTAACAGAAGGAAATTTTCTTTGGCTCTAAGGTGTTGTGCTAGTAGCTCAGTTAAAGGCAGAGTAAATCCTGTACTTGGTCCAGGGGTGCGATAAATCAGGGCTCCTTTCCAGTGTTCTTTAGGACCTGGAGTAATCTTAAATATCATCACTTCCATCGAGGGGTGACTGATCTGTTCCCATTACAGAAACTTTTAGACCTTCTTTATATATAATGGCTATTCCGCCTCCGGTTTTGATCGGGCGATCCAGCCTTAAAATTTGATATCCTGCAGGGATTCCTAATGTTATGGCGGGGGTTGTGTGTGGTTTTAGCCAGGTTTCTGTTAAAAAACAGATTTACGGAATAACTGTATTAATGAGGTCCCATATCTCAAGATGGTGTTTAGGCAGTGAGCGGACATTAAAAAGAAAACTTTTCCAGCCCTTGGGTGCTGATGTTCTCCTTACAATGCCTCCTGTAAGATTAGCGGTGTAAGATGCCTGGAACCTGCACTGAATGCATGAAAATGGGCCTTCTGGACATGGCCGTTGATCATGAACACACCCCGCCGCCCCCTGAGGTTGCAGGTCAAATAAGACTTGGGATGTGTACCTGATTCGGGTAACCGCCGTGCGGTCCATGTCAGGTCGAACAGAGTTAGTAGCCCTTAGTCCCGTCCTGTCTCGCGGCGTAGCTTCGGCTTCACTGCGCGCGACAGCTGCGGGCTTGGAGGAGGGCGAGGGCTAAATAGCCCAGAAAAAAGCAGCCGCTAGAGCGCTAACCGCTCCAGCAATGTCCCAACAGGAAGTGCCTGGCTCTCCCTGACCCACCCTCCGCACAACGGTACTAGGTACCTCGTCGGACTGGGGCGGGCAGGAGTGGAAATTGAGCACAGGCTTCCTCCGCTGACCAGAAGTACCGTCCTCCCCCCCTTTTAAATCAGGAATCAGGGGAGGTGGCGCGAGGTAGCGCAAGGTATTTAGGCTGACACAGAGAAATTTCATGTTTTAAAATATGTGCAAATGTATGCAATCAAATTGATTCAAATATTAAAAATTCAGTTTTTCAGCCAACAGAAATTTAAAAGACAACAGTTCTCTGAGCACAGCAATTTAGGCACAATGCAAGGCACAATTCTACTACCTCTGGCGAGCAAGCGGATCGAGATGACTCTGCCACAGTCACCCTACCGCAGCTCGCAGGTGGAAAGGCTCCGCCTAAATAGCCCAGAAAAAAGCAGCCGCTAGAGCGCTAACCGCTCCAGCAATGCCCCAACAGGAAGTGCCTGGCTCTCCCTGACCCGCCCGCCGCACAACGGTACTAGGTACCTCGTCGGACCGGGGCGGGGAGGAGTGGAAATCGAGCACAGGCTTCCTCCACTGACCAGAAGTACCGTCCTCCCCCCCTTTTAAATCAGGAATCAGGAGAGGTGGCGCGAGGTAGCACAAGGTATTTAGGCTGACACAGAGAAATTTCATGTTTTAAAATATGTGCAAATGTATGCAATCAAATTTATTCAAATATTAAAAATTCAGTTTTTCGGTCAACAGAAATTTAAAAGACAACAGTTCTCTGAGCACAGCAATTTAGGCACAGCGCAAGGCACAGTTCTACTACCTCTGGCGAGCAAGCGGATCGGGATGACTCTGCCACACTCACCCTACCGTAATCTTCCAGCCATTTTGGCGAATTAATTTTCCTTTTTGAAAAGGTCCCCTTTTTCATAACTTCACCACTTTTTGCAATTTTTCCACCACGTGCAATTCCCTTTCCCACAACTTCCTCACCTGTCAAATTTTCGCACCCAGTACTTCTATTGTTACGTGTATGTTCCAAAACAATCTCTTCCCCTTTAATCTATCTCCCTCTAAATATGCATCAGATCGTAATCCACAAGCCAAATGTAGTGTTCATCATACAAGTAATTCTCATCTTATTTCGGTTCAACACACTTAACAGCTCTACGTAGATGCCATAGCTTACCTTCAGCTAACTTCTCTACATTCTTTAATACCTTCACAATCCTTTCATGTTCATCAAACATACTTTCTCCACTTGGTATCTTTCCTGGTTTCTTCCCTCATACCCCCTGTCCAACTTGCACCAAGAGATCCTGTGTACTTTACTTCTTATCATAGTAATCTTTGTAACTTTGTCTTTTTCTTCAGTCCTTTTCCTTCCTCCCTCAATTGACAAATCATTTTTCTGATCAGGAAAATGCTAACTGAGACATTACTTAGACTTGGGAAACTTCCCCTTCATTATCTCAAATGGTACCACACTTGGCATCTCACATAAAGTATTTCTGTTGTTCTATAAAACCAAATAGCTTTTACACTTGTACTTCCCAATCTGAATTGCATATCACAGCTAACTGAATCTCCCCTTTAATCACTCTATTAAACATATCCACTGTACCATTACCACTAGGATTGTACAATGAGGTGGTGTTATGCACAATACCCATTTTCTAAAAAAAATCTTTTTCTTTGCTAAAAGAAAATTGGAGGACATTGTAACTTACCAATACTTCCAGAATCCCTTATTCTAGGAAGATATTATCCCCCAAAAAATTCAAAATCAGCTCAGTATCCACTCTCTCAACAATAAAAAAACTGACCACATAGAAAACAAATCCATCATGACAACAATGTACTTATTATGTTCACCAGGAGGTCCTATAATATCAATAACCACCTTCTGCCAAGGCTCTATATGTGCTTCTCTCACATTCATCTTTGGTCTAAATGTTTAGGGGTTTTATGTGCACTAATCCTTTTTTCACAATTTCTTACCATTATTTCTATTTTTAAATCTACTGATAGACACCAATAGACATTGTTAACTCCTTGCTTTTTTTAACAATTCCAGGATTGTCCATCATGCAACTGCTTCATTATCTTCGCTCTTAAATGTTTAGGTAGAATAACCATGTTACTTACCTCTCATCATAGTATCTACCAGCGGTTAATTTCTCACCTCGCAATAATGTTTCAAATCTGAGATCAAAGCATTCTTAGTCAACTATCACAATTTACAAAATTCATTGCATCTTTTAACACCTTGTAACACTTGCATACTTCATCCCATTCCCCCTAATTGTATGCTGTCATAACACACCCACGCACCCTGACAATCAACCCACTCATTTCTGTCACACTCTTCCATGTGTAATTGCATTCATGGTAAAAAATCTGCAATCACATTTTGCTTCCCAGGTATATATACCTAATACCTGAAATTCTGCAAACGATTACAAAATCTAGCAAAACATCAAGAAGCATTTATCATTCCTTCTGTCATAAGTGCCGCTCGTAGCCTTGAACTGCTAATCCTGTTGCTGGGCTATTGGTTCACTTGTTTTCCCCGGACTGCTGCATTAACTGGAGCCTGAGGATCAAGGAGCACTTACACACCGGGATATCACCGCCGCTGACGGGGCCGGGACTGCGAGACCCAGGGTGCACAGCGCTTCACCACCATAGCGCACCTGGTGTCTCTTCCCGCCCCCAGCTCCCGTGCGGCTTGATAAGGCTCGCAGCCCCCGCTCCGCAAGAGCCGCTCGTAGCCTTGAACTTGAACAGTTAGAGACTAAGAAGCAGCGCAGGCTGCCACGCTACTTCGCTCCTAGGAATGCTGACATTTTAAAGCTGATATTTTAAAAATTGCATTCTGTGTTTTACTAAAATCTGATTAAGAGATTACTTGTCTGTGTTGTTCTTCCCGCTCGAACTCGATCCGCCTCGGCTTGTGCCGCTAGAGTGGCGAGTCCCTGGAAGCGGCACTTCCGCCCTCAGCGCTACGGGGAAGGTGATTGGACTAGCCACCCTCTATAGTGGACTATTTAGTATGTGAAGCTGGTTGCTTCAAACTATTATTGAATCCTAACTACACCCTGTCGGGCGTTTTACTCTATCGTCCTCCGGGCGCTGCTGGCACATGGGCCTCTTCTTTATCGGAAAATATAGCTCCTCTATTGATGCAAACCTTGAACTTTCTTCTCCTTGGCGATCTTAATATCCATTTTAACAACACACTCTGCCCTATCTGTACACACCTTCTTCAAGATTTAGCCGCTCTTAATCTACATATTCACAACTCTGGCCCTACACACAAGGCAGGTAATCTACTTGACCCCATCTTTTCGAACCTTGATGTCATCACCTGCCCCCCTTCCAAACCTATTATCTGGTCTGACCACTACATTGTCGAATTTAACATCTCGACTAGTGCCACTGTCGGTCCACCAGTTCACATCCAGACCCTCAGACCGAATAGAAACTGGAAAAAACTCAATCTGCCACAACTGAATTGCCAGCTTGTCTCAACCCTACCCTCGTTACCCAACAATATCACTACCAAAGATGAAAGTTTAATTAACACGTGGCTTTCTTCAGCCATTGACATCTCTCTCCCGGCCCGAAATGGAAAACAAAACTTTACCCACCCCCCTGCCCCCTGGTTTAATGACCAACTCAAATGCGCCAAATCCAAGTGCAAGAAACTTGAACGCATATGGAGATCTGAGTATTCCCCCAATGATAAAGAAATTTATAAAACGGAACTTCGATACTACCACTCCCTGTGCAAATCTGCCAGGGCTAACTATGTAAACACCTCTATTCTATCAGCCCAAAACCGCCCAAAAGCTCTTTTTAGAGCAGTCCAAGAACTTTCCGGAAAATCAAACTCGCCAAAAGCCCCCTGTTTGGACACTGTCCAATGTAATACACTTGCTGAATTTTTCACGGAGAAAATAGACCGCATTTATGCCGGTTTTGATGCCTCCCCACGAGCATTGGACAACCCCCACAGTACAGATCCTGACACCACCTTCTCTCAGGATACTACTACCCTTGCCCCTCACATTTCCATTGACAAATGGGATCCGATCTCTTTAGAACTCTTCTTTAAACTCATGGCTAAAATCAAATCTGGCTCCCCACTTGATGCCATGCCCCCTCAAATTCTAAGCACCCTTGACACTCCCGTTCTTGCACCTATCCTTGCCCTCCTGAATGCATCTCTGTCGGAAGCCACCGTTCCTGCAGCCTGGAAACACGCCATGGTGGTTCCCCTTCTAAAGAAAACTAACGCCGATCCCAACAACCCTTCTAATTTCCGACCCATATCTCTACTCCCTTGCCTGTCCAAGGTATTAGAAAAACACATCAACCTCTGCCTCTCCTCTCACATTGAGGACACGAAATTCCTACACCCATCCCAGTCTGGCTTCAGGGCTGGATTCTCTACTGAATCCACCCTTTTAGGTGTCACAGAGGCTATCAGACAGCAGGTGGACAGAGGGGAGATGGTGGCGCTTATCCTGTTGGACTTAAGCGCTGCGTTCGATACCGTCTCCCATGACATCCTCCTCTCCACCCTAAAGGCCGCTGGTATCCATGGCACTGCTCTAGCCTGGATCGCTAGTTTTCTGTCCGCTCGCACTTTTCAGGTCTTTTCCTCCACTTCTGCTTCCACTGCCCTTCCGTCCCCACACGGTGTACCCCAAGGCTCTATCTTAAGCCCCCTTTTCTTCAATATCTATGTCAGTCCTCTCGCCTCTCTGGCAGAACAATCTGGTCTCTCTATATTTTCATATGCGGACGACACCCAAATCATTTTTTCTCTCTCCTCTAATAAACACGCCCCCAATTCATCTCTTCAATCTGGGCTCACTAATATTGCCAACTGGATGCAGACCAATAAATTAAAACTAAACGGCGACAAAACCGAACTTCTTCTATTCGGTCCTGACACCTCTCTCTGGGGTCCTAAGCATTGGCCTCAGCAAATGGGTCCCCTGCCGGTTCCATCCACCAAGGCTCGCAAGTCGCAACCTGGGAGTTACATTTGACAACCAACTGTCCATGAAACAGTATGTTGTGAAAGTCTCAGCCACCTGTACTAACATCATGCGGTGGCTGAGAAAAATAGCATGGATGCTTCCGCCAGACACCCAAAAAACTGTGGTCCAGGCTTTAGTGACCTCCAGGTTGGACTACGGTAACGTGCTCCTCCTTGGGGCTAGCAAGGAGGTAACACGTAAATTACAGGTGGTGCAAAACATGGCAGCTCGTCTGCTCTGTAATCTGCCCAGAACTGCCTCTGCCAGCGCTTCCCTGCGCAGCCTTCACTGGCTGCGCATTGAATCAAGAGCAAAATTCAAAGCCCTCTGTTATATGCACCGGATTAAAACAGGCAACTCCCCCCCTATCTCTCCATTTTGGTTCAACCGTACTGTCCAGTGCGCACCCTCAGATCCTCCTTTCTTGGCACCTTCTCCGTGCCCCGTTTCAAACGCACCAGAGTCGGTGGTCGCTCCTTTTCCTATCTGGCGCCATCACTCTGGAACACACTCCCCATTTCTTTGTGTTTTGAAACTTGCTACCTGAAATTCAGGAAAGGCCTGAAAACCTGGCTTTTCTCTGCTTGATCTTCTCCCATCTTGTGTCTCCCTGCTTCTTCTTCCTCTGTCAGCGCCGGGAAACCCCTGGGTATCTGTGCGCTTTACAAACCCAAATATAATAATAATAATAATAACTGCTAATCCTGTTGGTGGGCTATTGGTTCACTTGTTTTCCCCGGACTGCTGCATTAACTGGAGCCTGAGGATCAAGGAGCACTTACACATCGGGATATCACCGCCGCTGACGGGGCCGGGACTACGAGACCCAGGGTGCACAGCGCTTCATCACCATAGCGCACCTGGTGTCTCTTCCTGCCCCCAACTCCCGTTTATAAACATTACTCCCTCCGCGCACGCGGGACGCGCGCGGGACTCAGCCCGGGGCTAAGCCCGGGCAAAGGGCGGGCCGTTTGAGGCCGTTCGAGGACGGTCAGGACCAGGACCGGGCTACCCCCCTTACAGGCGTCTCCCGGGCATACACTGATTCCAACTTTGATTGACGATGACTACGATGGAAACACGGAGTAAAAGCACGCTGGTGGCAACCGGAGTTGCTAAAGGTACTCTGGATAATTACTTTGTAAAAGCTGGGTCATTATTGATCGATGAAATTACAATGCTGGAGAGGCGTATTTCCCAAGAAATTGACTGGGTGAGAAGATCCTCTATGGGCCCCTTGGCACAGGCCAAGAGCCCAACCAATAGACCCATTTGTAACGAGCACACTGAGTCTAGTAATGGGGCAACTAGTGTCAGCGAGCACTTAGTGAATTTAGATTTGACCAATCTCAGCTCGCACACTAGCGCGAAGGATCAAAGTGATTATGTTGATGTGAGCCTGCTAAATCTCCCATTGGTCCAACCCCACCCTGCCCTATTCCCCAATCCTGATCACGCTCCCGATACGGTCACTACTAATGTCAGAGATACATCACAGGGAACAAGGGAAGGAGCAGTCCCCAAAGTGAAAAACGGGGCACATAAAAGAGGCGGGAGGAAGGCAAAAACCCCAAAGTCCAATCATACTTCGAAGGTCAACAGTTATGGATTGAGCACACTGGGGATTTCGTCTACTGACGGAGTTGAGTCTATACCAACTGAGATTCAGCCTGTAGCGACATCGGAACACAACAGCAACAACTCCCTTGAGACTTCTGGTGAAGACATTACCCTAGCCGATATAGGATCACTTTTGAGAACCCTATTAATTCCTTTAGAAGCGCGGTTAATTAAGATGGAAGCCAGGCTAGTGAACATGGAGAAATCCACGGTCCAACTAGTCGACAACCTCAAAATTGAGAGTAAAATAGATAACAAGGGTGGTAGAGGGGGGGCAGAGATAAAGAATAAGAGGGGTGCTCCAACTAACACCAAGGTGGGTATTAGTGCAGTGTCCCTAGCACATCAGGACAAACCAACCAACCTCTCAAGTTATGACCACGCAACCCAGAACTAATATGCCTATCCCCAACAAGCCACAAGTACCCCCTCCCCAAACTATGCCCAAACAGCCTAAGGCTAATACTCCTTTCCTTAGTCAGCCTCCAAAAGTAGTAGCACCTACAGATGAGACACTAGGAAATTCTAAAAAACCAAGAGTAGTGAACTTGCCGCCGGAGGGAAGTCCGTATACAGTAATCCTAGTGGGGGTCCCGGAGTTAAAAACCACTCTGATCGAATCTACCGCCTCTCTTAAGAACAAGGTGATGGACTGGTTATCAACGTATAGACCTCTACCTAATGGTATAACAAGCAAAGTCCTTATGGTAAGAAGGGTCCCGTGACTGGGCAGTTCAAGAAAAACCATCAAAGGAGACTGTGTCCTGATTAGTTTTAGAGACCCCATGACCGTCTCCCATATTTGTGGATGGTTCGATGATGACCAGGGGACCAATATTCAGTCCCTACCCCTTTCTTTTTTCTACCCCCGGCTGATATATGCATATGAGGAGGAGGGATGGGGCAGCCTTCCTGAGAGGGCGGGAGGGAGAGGAGATTTTCACTACCCAAGCCGTCACCAACCAGTGTATTTTACACCCAACACTGAAGAGGAAGGCTGGGAAATTTGTCACAGGAGGGGCGGTGACTGGAGGGGCAGAGAAATAGGTGATTATCGCCGCCCCAGACCTCAACTCCCTATATATTTTCCCTTGTCCAATAGGTATAGTCATTTGGACATGGTAGATTGACAGTCCAGGTGCAACGCCAATGGGCATTACTCCTACCCCATGGAGGGTGTGGAGGCAGATATTATATCCCCTGGACCCAAAATGGATTCAATGGTAGTGTCTGGTCAGCTTGACGCTCCACTACACAGCAAAGAGAAAACCCAAACCACTGTGAATTTGCCCCTTATAAACACGTAGCTAGGGGAAGCATTAAGAAATTTGACTCCAGAGGTAAGGCCTCTGGATAATGTAATTGACATTGTTCCCTCCCCAACAGCGGCCTCGAATCCAAAGCCACCATCCCTGAAGATAATTTCATGGAATGTGGCTGGCTTGGGCAACAAGCTGGATTTACAAGAATGGACTGCCTTTGTCGATTCCGGGGATGTATGCCTGTTTCAAGAAACCTGGGCAAGGGACGAATACTCTCGCCGGGGTTTCCTGGCATTCTCCGTTCCCGCGAAATGGGGGGTAGGGGCCGTCCCTCTGGAGGCCTCTCAACATGGGTGGCGACACATTTGGGTTGCCAGGCGGTACATCTCCCCTCGGCCTCTGAAGACATATTAGCGGCATTGCTTGAATGGCCAAATTCCTGCAGACTTGCTGTGATAAATGTATATTCAAGGCTGGTAAATATAACACGAGAATCACCTACCATCGAGGAATTATCAGCTTTCCTCAGTGAAATTCCCAAGGTTACCCCATTTCTGGTAGGTGGGGACCTGAACTCACACTTTGAGCCCCTATCAGGCCTCGTGGATGGTTCCTCCCTGGAAGAGGATGCAAGGTGGTCAGTTCCCTCTACAGTGGCCCCTCCACCCAGAGCTTGGACACCACTTGCCCTACAGATTACCGCCCTAACTCTCAAACATGGTGTTAGAGCATGCAATGGTCATATCAAATCTGACATACCTAGCAAACATACCTGCAATAGAGTGGGCAGGGATTCGCGACTGGACTATGTCCTCGTACAACTTTCCTCGTGGTCGCATATCATCGACTTTAGAGTGATAGAAAGAGTAGATAGCAACCACAATGCCCTAGAACTGGACTATGCTTTCCCTGGCAAGGAGAACAGGGATCACGACACAGTGTGGGCAAATCCTGGGCTCCTCCTCGAAAACAACAGAAGGAGAATTAGTTGGGAAAAATTAGTCACCAGTAGAGAGAAGCTCCCCAAGCTTTATGCTGGAATTATTCCAATTTTGGAAAAAGTGGGTACTCTAAGTGAGGAAATCTGCAATCATGAAACCCATAAATTACTCTATCTGGCACATGAGGATCTTATTAGGACCATGGCGGCAGATCTGTTTACCGAGGGTCAAAGCAGTGGCGGCGTGGTACGACGCAAAACATTGTATAACGCTGCATGCCGCAAGGCGAAGGGAGTTCTCCTCTCATGCATTAAGGAGGGCAAAAGCAGATTGGAGATACAGGCCAGAAGACGGGAATATAAGAAATTGATCACCCAGGCAAAGGTTGAATGGGAGCAGGACAAGTGGGAGGAACTTTCTAGTTCTCTAGCCACCAGGGACTACCGCAAGTTTTGGCGAATCGTTAATGCAGGATCCGAGTATTTAGTATCGGCTATTGAACCGAATATTGCACCAGGTGTATGGCAGGAGCACTTTCAGTCCCTCTACACACTGGAAATTGGGGCCTTATGCAATCCATCCCTAACTATAGTTAGCCATTCTAAGGGCGACCTGTTTACAGAAAAGGAGGTGCGAGCCGCTATTGCGGGACTGTCATCAGGCAAGGCGCCTGGGTTGGATGGCCTCCCTGGTGACCTGTTTAAACAAGAGCCTGATGTATGGGCTCCCTATCTGCTGACAATATTTAATGCCGTGTTGGTGGGCATGGAGATCCCCAGTACTTAGCTGGGGGCAGAGGTAGTTCCTATATTCAAGAAGGGCTCGCCTCTGCTCCAAGCCAACTACAGGCGCATCAGCCTAATAGACGTGTCCCAGAAGCTTTTTGGTAGGCTTATATTAGACCGCCTCCAGATCTGGTTAGAGGAAACTGCTATTCTGAGCCCATATCAGGCGGGATTTAGAAGGGGGTGTCCAAAACCGATCAGATTTTCCGCCTAAACCTCATCTATTGGAGGACCGCACTAATCGAAGGGGGTAGCTTGTACACGGTCTTCATGGACTTGCGAACCGCCTTCGATTTGGTGCCAAGATCCAGATTATGGAGTGTGCTCGATGAGATGGGGGTTCCAGTTGAATAATTTTGCACGTGTCAGGTGTGGCAGAAATGGTAAAGTAACTGAAAGATTCCCCGTTGGCAGAGGGGTGAGACAGGGCTGTGTGCTTGCACCGACCCTGTTCTGCCTCTTTGTCAACGGGGTAATCGCCCACCGGAACAGGATTGATGATACCGATGCTCCTAAATTGAATGGCAGCAGGGTGCCCGCATTATGTTTGCGGACGACACCCTGCTGCTGTCTAAAACCCCCATGGGAATTCAGCGGATACTTGATGGTTTTTTAATATTCTGCACGGAGAGGGGCTTAGAGATCAACGCCCTTAAAACAAAATATATGATCCTAAACCCCTCCCCTTCGATACGTCCTAATCCCTTGCTTGGTTCATTGCGATTAGAGAGGGTCTCCACATTTGAATATTTAGGAGTAACCTTAAATGAGAACATGACATGGGGGACACATCAGATTAAGGCAAATATGAAATTGGTGCAGATAGTGGGTGGCATCTGAAGGATGATGAACAAATCAACATATCGTCCACTTGGCCCTGTCATCCAAATTTATAAATCTCAGGCACAGGGGGCTGTTACCTATGGGCCTGAATTGTGCGGTCACACTTCTGCCCAAAATATAATGATAACGGAAAATAAATTCATCAGACAGTTGGTTGCTCTCCCAACAAGCACGCCGTTACTCCCTCTGAGACTAGATTTGGGAGTTAGACCAATCGTAGAAGAATTGGGTCTTAAACCTTTAACTTTCTGGCGAAGATTATGGAGCAGCCAAGAACTTATTGTCTATAGGACTGAGCTCGAGGAGTTTTTAACCCTACCAAAAGCCACCCACATTCCAAGGCTAAACTATATAAAAAGGTAATGCGAGAGTTTGGGCCTCTCAGTACTGTGGACTGACCCAGCAAATGCATCTACCAGGATACCACGCAAAGTTCTGTCAAAAGCTTATTACGATCTAAAGCTTACTATTGCTCTGGATAGCAAGCGTGAGGGTTCTTTGATGAACCTATTTACTCAAAGTAAAGACTTTTATTTCCTGGAACGTGTATTGGATGGTATGACCCCCGTGCTTACTAGGAAGTTATTTCTTCAGTGGAGATACGGCACATTACCTTTTAGGTCTTTCATCAGCTCTTGGTCTTCGCCACCAACCACGGAGCAATGCCCAGCATGTGCATATCCCCTAGAAAATGACTTACATGTGGTTCTATTCTGCAAAGCCTATCAAAGCATCAGAAAATATTGGCTCGTCCCCCTTCTCCAAAACTTGGGTTTCAGACAGTTCCTCCCTGTGTACAGAATCTTAAAGACTGACTTGTCACCTCCAATTGTTTTTGCACTGGCAAAATATGTCACAGCAATGTGGTTCATTCGCACCCGCATCTTGAATTTGGAAGCGGACTCATAACAATTTTACCTTCTAATGATTTTTAGCTTCTTGTTGATGAATTGTTTTAAATATTGCCAGTCGAACCTTTTAATTGATGTTCTATTTGTACAAAGTATAATGACTGTGATTAGTTGTATATCTTTGATGATCTAACTGATTGAAATAAAGATTGAATTGATTGAGCTTCTCTCACATTCATCTTTGGTCTAAATGTTTAGGGGTTTTATGTGCACTAATGCTTTTTTCACAATTTCTTACCATTATTTCTATTTATTTTTAAATCTACTGATAGACACCAATACACATTGTTAACTCTTTGCTTTTTTTTAACAATTCCTAGATTGTCCATCATGCAACTGCTTCATTATCTTCGCTCTTAAATGTTTAGGTAGAATAACCATGTTACTTACCTCTCATCATAGTATCTACCAGCGGTTAATTTCTCACCTCGCAATAATGTTTCAAAACTGAGATCAAAGCATTCTTAGTCAACTATCACAATTTACAAAATTCATTGCATCTTTTAACACCTTGTAACACTTGCATACTTCATCCCATTCCCCCCAATTGTATGCTGTCATGACACACCCACGTACCCTGACAATCAACCCATTCATTTCTGTCACACTCTTCCATGTGTAATTACATTCATGGTAAAAAATCTGCAATCGCATTTTGCTTCCCAGGTATATATACCTAATACCTGAAATTCTACAAACGATTACAAAATCTAGCAAAACATCAAGAAGCAGTTATCATTCCTTCTGTCATAAGTACCTTAGGTTTATGGGCACATCGCAACTCAATATTATTTTCACAACTAGGAGACCTATAATATTGCATAGCCCACACACAGGCTTCATGCTCTGTTACAGAGTACCTTTCTACTGTAGGGGACAAAGAGCGAGAAGCAACGGCTACTATATATTCCTTCCCTTTAGCACATTGGGAGAGCAGCGCTCCAGACCACTGTTTGCTTTCATCAGTCATCAAAATAGGATCAGCCTGAGAATCAAACTCTTGCAAAAATGGAGCTTTAATGTCACATTTTATCCTTTGAAAATCTTCGATATATTTATCACCCCACACAAATTAAAAAAAAAAATTCAGCAGTTGTCTGATGTGGTATGTCTTCTGAGAATCCCTTAATATATTTAGCGTAAAATTCGATGAATCCCTAAAACGATCTTATTTCATTCTAATGCTGAGGATGACTCAAATGGCCTCTACCAGCTTAGACTTTGGTTTTGTACCATATTCACTAACTTCACCTTTGGATGAAACGTCACAAGATCCCGCGACCAATGCCATACCGGGGATCCCAAAGATCCACCTGGCCCCAAGGGACTCTTACTCCTGCGAGTCTGCTAACTTCGAATCACCTGGGAGCCTTGATGCTTGTTTTCAGCCTGAGGCCAGGACAAAGAGCCCGATTAGGGTCACTGCCGACATTCACGATAGCCCAAATCTGGGGGCGAACGTGGATTCAGATACTGGGAGGACAAGCGAGGCTGTCGCATCCTCCTCCCCAAAGAGCACAGGCACAGGCAAGGGTCTGAATGCAATTGTGACACCTAGGGAAATACAGAGGCCAATCCCCCAAGGTACGGAGGTTCCAACAACTTCGTTCTTACTAAAATTGGAACAGACCATTGAACGAACACTTGAAACTACCCCTATTAATTTAGGAAGAGCTAAGGCCCGAGAACTGCACAAACGGAGGGTTGGAGTCCGCTGAGTTTAACTCATCACCAAGACTTAACCGACCCAATTGATGAACCCACCTTTAAAGACCTTAACTTGTCAGCAATAAGAGAAGTCCAGGACACAATGGCCAGGGCACTGCTATGGCAGTCCGCAAAGATGGAACTCCAAATCGATCTTTTGCAGTCGATAGCCCAGCATTTGGTGTGCCAAGATGATAAGCTGGCAAAGCTGGAAGTCCAACTTAACGTCCAACAAGCTCATGCCGCCAGCACCAATTCCTGTGACGTCTTAATTGATAAATGGGCAAGTCTACCTGAAGTCTTAAAAGAGATGCTTGCATTAGCCAAGGGTCAGGGCGAGACAACCACGCAAGAACAAGCCGCACAAAAGCTACCACCACAGACGACAGAGCATGCCGAAACAGCAACCCTTAGCACAACGGGCAATAGCGCCTCAAAGGTTCCCCTAGTAGGGCCCCGCATTAACTTTACTTTGGCTAATAAAGGGAATGGTGACCCCGAGGTCTCGGATCTCGAGACCGTTAGTGATGACCTGTCTGTTACTACCTCTCAGGTGGAGAGGGTCGAAGGAGCATTAGCAAGTGCCAAAGTCCCGTTATCAAGGAGAGCCAAAAAAAGACTCAAAAAACAACTTAAGAAGTCCAAAGCTAGAAGCAGAAACACACTCTCGGTGGTATCAACCCTGGGCGACACTGAAACTAAACGTATCCCTAAACCACTCTTCCCCATTTTCATACCCAAGCAGGTGTCTAAAATGGGCAAGTCATGTGACGCACCTCTTGTTCGCGGTGAGGCCAAAAGTCAACAAATCCCTATCATGGAGGGTCAAACCAATGAGCCTCTCCAACAAAGGCCTTCACAGGTGGCCGTCGCCGCTCCATTAAGTGCCCCCAGCCCTTCTGGTTGGGTTCTGAAACATGAGTCTGTATTAAATCCCAAACTACAACAGGGCGCACAGCCAGTACAGTCTAGAGTGGTAGGTCAACCAACTGAGGGGCAAGGGAATCAGCAACCAGGAGTAGCACTCCAAAATTACCTAAATTTAGCATCAGACCAGGGGGAGTGGCAAGGATGTCTGAGTGTGGAAGGCCAATCAAGCATGGGGCCCAATGGGCAGCAGCCAGAACCCACTCACAAAAACCCTTTAAATTTCAGTTACCAGAGGCTAAAGCTCCAGGGTGAAGGGGTGAGTTTGTGGTCCATCACACAAAAAAAAAACAATCCACCTATGAGCTGCAGTTAACCCCAAGGTACACAGCAAAAGGCTCATTTGACATCTTGAACAGGTCCAACATTGTCCGCCTCTTTGGCCATATTGCCTCCCTGGCCCAAATCACCTCAGAAAATATTGAGTGGGTGATATTCAAGAGACTGGAGACAGACACTCATGACGATTCCACCATAATCGGACTTGCGAGTCAGCAAGTCCAACAGGCTGTCCTTAAGGAAGCAACACTGATTGCTGAATGGGGCATTGAAGTTGTTGCACCAAGTACACTGAAATATCCACACGTCCTGTTGCCGCAACAGGACACCCCAGAACCGTCATCCATTCTTAAAGGCATAAGGCACACCCGCCCAGAAATAGGGGCGAAATCAGGGCGGGCAAAAACCCCGCTAAAAATCAAAATCCAGCAAAACGACGGGCAACGGAGCGTGCAGCGGCATTTCCAGACATCGGATCACCTGGAGGCCACATGGAGACAGTGTCCCTAACCTAATAAACAGCCATGTAAATAACGCCTGTTCAAATCCACTTAGGGGCCTAGTCCGCGAGTTATCCATTATCTCATGGAATATTGCGGGGATGAGCAACATCTTTAGGGACATAACTACACCTGAATACCTCGCACAGGGGGACATACTGTGTATTCAGGAAACCTGGGCAAGGGCAACGACCGCCATTGGTGGCTTTTACGAACATTTTAAACCAGCGACCAAAAGGACAATCTTTGGACGCCCGTCAGGGGGCCTCTCTATCTACGTAAGTCATGCGTGCAAAATTAACACAACTGAATTAAAGTTGGGGTCTCCTGATCTTCAAGCCATCCTAATCAGTGGGTTGTCATCGGGTCGAAAATCTCGCCCCCTTCTACTAATTAATTGTTATTTCAACCCAATTAAGTATCAATCCTCCCAGGCCATGGAATCACTTATTTCAATTTTGGAAGATCTTTTAATAAATTGGAAGGACCAAGACGTAATAATCGCGGGCGACTTCAATCACAGAGGCTTGGGTTTAATTTCGGAGACTCCATCAAGCAAGAAGTCAGTCCCACTGACTGAATTTCTCGCAAATTTTAAGCTGCACTCCACCCATAGAATACAAAAAAAGACCCAACCTGAATGGACCACCATTCCGACCTTTAGAAATGTCTCTACTACAGACTACATCTTTATCAATGAAGGGCTTGCCCACAATCTTTGCAACTTCACAGTGGACGACAGAGAGGAAAGCGATCATAGGCCCCTCCGCGCCACATTCAATCTGGCGCAGGTACAAGCAGAATTACAAGCAGTTATTGGAACTACCACGGGGGAGGAACATCACAATGTGCTTAAAAGAATAAAATGGTCAACCAATCTCAGTCATAGCCTGCTAGTCTATGTAGCTAGAAGGGAGGAAGAACCTAACCCAGTTCAAACTAAGAACATCATCCACCTCTGGGAAACTCTGACCTCCGACTTATTGGAACGTCTGGGCAATAACCATCATCCAAGAAGTCGCCAATTCCACTCTGATCCTCGCCGTGCAACATCGTGGTGCCTGTCACAGTGTAAGCGTGCACTAAATAAGGCAATCAGGGCACAAAAGAAAGGCACTCATTTGTCAGGGAGATACTCCATTGCTGCTCTGCGAACAGACTATAAAAAGAAAGTCTGGGCCCACAAAAAACTGCAGACTGAACAGAATTGGTTGACTGTGTTCTCCTTAATTAAAGGTAATGACAATAGCAAGCTTTGGCGTTTCATTAACAGTCTGACCCCCAGAGGAGAGCAAAAGGAAAATAGTGTTGCAGGGAAAGTGTGGGAACAGTATGCCAAGGGGCTGTGTACCAGCGAGTCAAATCAGGCCACTGCAGGAAGCCGTGCGTGGTCCAAGGTGGCGGCGGAAATTATCAAACCCGAAAGAGCTACGTCAGAAGGCGTAAACTCGACCTGCACCGGATCATTCACAGAAACTGAGGTACTAAAGTGCATCAAGGCCATAAGAACTGATGGCGCTCCAGGCCCAAATGGGATTCCGGCCCAGGTTCTGAAAACTGCCTCAGCCTTTTTTGCATCCAGACTCACCCCTTTATTTAACCATTCTTTTGCCACGGCAATGTTGCCATCCTCTTGGAAAGGTTCTATTCTATTCCCCATCCATAAAAAGGGGGACCACACGAACCCGGCCAATTATAGGCTTATAGCTCTCCTCGACATAGAAGCAAAGATATACGCCCGCCTTCTTCTTAGGGATCTGGAGGATTGGGTGGACAAGAACGGCATTCTTCCGCCCACACAGACCGGCTTTAGGGCCCATAGCTCCACTCTTGACAACATCTTAGCCCTTTCCTACCTCGCGAAGAAGGCCAATACGAGGAACAAACCGCCCCTGTTCTGATGTTTCATAGACTACTCCACAGCCTTTGACCGAGTGAACAGGGGCCGGCTCTGGGCAAAACTTGACTCGTGGGGGCTACCACAGGCTCTGCTAAAAGCTATAAAAGCGCTCTATGAGGGCGCCTGGGTCAAGGTGAAGCTAAGCCCTACAATAACAACCGAAAGAATTGAAACCAACTCGGGCCTCAAGCAGGGGTGCGTCTTGGCCCCCATGCTTTTCAACTTGTATACTGCGGACATGGGGACAGCTCTGAAAGATGCCAACTTAGCACCTCCAAAACTGGGGAGGCTCGTCTTGGGAACACTCCAGTATGCAGACGACACGGTGATCATGGACCACACTAGGGTGGGGCTACAAAGAGCCTTAAGCAGTTTGGCCTTATACAATAAGTCAAATGACTTACGGATCAACGTGAGCAAGACCAAAATCGTCATTTTTGGCAAATACCCCCTCAAAAAAGAAGCTTCATGGTCTCTGGGGGAGCACCGTATCGTCACTGCCCCATCCTACAACTATCTGGGCACCTGGGTCTCTGAGAGTGCCTCTGCAGTCAAACATCTGAAGGAGCTTAAACCTAAAATTGACAAAACCATTCTGTCGCTAAGACGCTTATGCCACCGCTTGGACAGTCCCTCAGCAGAACCAATGTTGACAGTGCTCTGGGCAAAACTGATCCCTGCCATTGAGGAGTGGGCTGGGGGGTTTAGAAGAAGCGATGAGGAGATCTGGTCGATGGTGATTTTGTTCCAGTTTCTTTGCAGAGTTGGTTGGGGGTGGTTGTTGGGTTTGGGCTTGTTGTAGGTAAAGTGAACGCAGCTGTGGTCAGTCCAGAGGAGAGCCGTGGTGTGGCTGAAGGAGACATGATTGCTGGAGGTGAAGATGGGGTCGAGTGTGTGACCTGCGATGTGGGTGGAGGTGGTGACAAGTTGTTTAAGTCCGAGGTTGGCGAGGTTGTCCAAAAGGGTGGTGGAGTTGTGGTCGTTGTTCTTTTCAAGGTGAAAATTGAGGTCTCCCAGAAGGATGTAATCGCTGTATTTTTGGTGACTGTATATTTTGTCTGCTCTGTCCTTATTTATTTCTAAGGCCCCACGTTATATAGTCCACAAATACGTTCAGTATCACAATTTGCCCCAAAATGTCCTTCAGAATTGCTTGAAAGGGGTGAGAGCTCGGGCATCACTGCACCCCGAAGAGATGAGCAGAAAAGCGACTTGCTCCGTCGCTTTCCTCCTCTCGCCGTCTCGTTGGGACAGATGTGGTGATATATATATACTGAACGTGACATGTAATGGGGTAAAAGCAGCACCGCGTGACATCACACGCTGCGGCGTGGCGAGGCTCATCCTGGCCGAGGAAGAGCTGGCATGGGGAATCAAAAGGGGTCAATCCCAGTTTCCTTTTCAAAGCCCAGTTGTCACGCACATAGCAAACCCGAGCTGGCCTGCCCCGTCCCCTGCACAGTCTCGGTTCTTCAGATGCAAAGGGTCCTTACCAATGCGCCCTAGGGATACAAAGTAGATTCTGATAACAGGGCTGTAAGTACAGGCAGGTCTGTCATTCTCTGTCTGTAAGATTTGAACTGACAGTGACTTTAGCCGCATTAGTCCAGTCTCACGTTTATTTTTTAAAAGGCACAGTTTTGTTTTCTTGTTGATCTGTGACACTTTGCCACAGGTCAACTGGTGCGCAGGGTCAACACTGTGATGGGTCAAGAATACCGGTCAAAACGGTTTGTAGAAATATCAGCAAGTTTTTTGCTCAGTGGGTTTTCCTTTTGAGCAAGTCCTTTGTAGAGTGTCTCGTTGAGGTTGGGGAGATGGCCATCTTATATCTCAAAGCCTAAATCTCTGTGGAGGTCTGCCGTTCTTGCGATGCCTGGAGCTGTTCTTTCGAAGCGCGGAGCGCCTGCTGCTGTCCGATGGGCCCTCTTCTATTGTTTTTGCAAAGATTTCCAATACTGGTCAAGGTACTGTTTATTATGCCATACCCGGCCACTCGACTGATGCAGACTGTCTAACATTGGACATCACTAGTTAGGTGTGAGTAGAGACAACAAGCGCTGATACTTATTTACATCTTTTCAAGGACCATATGTCCTATAATGCAAAGGAAAACTGCATCTCTTGAGTGTATTTTGAATGTTCGAAGCCCAGGTGTTGTAGGGTGATTTGGGTATACCCCTAGATGTTTAAAAGTAGAGCACATGCTCTGCATAGGCTAATAAAAAGTAGTACCCCTTTCCCTAATGCGGTGCCTTGCAGTAAGCAGTGTATGACATTTAGAACAAAGTTTTAAATACAGTTTGCCAAACTTGCGCCTCTTGTTGGGCTAAGCTGTCGTGAAGCCAGCAGCATGATGTAACTGCAGCTAGCAGACAATGTAAATTTGCGCTGCCCTTTGATAGAAAAAAATGTGAACTGCAAAGTTGTCTGGTGGATAGGTCAGAAACCAGGCTGTCTTTTCCTCGCATGTGGATTGCAGCATCTATTTGTCCCACAGTGTGTAGATCAAATTGAGGTTTTAGGGACCATCTACAATGTGCTCACCTTCCCCCTTATCCTTGATTGTAAATAGGTCACACCACCCAAAGCTTCCTGCATTTCCACAGCCTTGTATTCTCTGTGTAATCACTGATTTTCCTGCAAGAAAATGGTGCCAGCCAAGCTATTCTTCCATTCTTTATGGATCGAGTTTCTGTGTCTTTGCCTATAAGTCTCATTCCTGTTCAGGTAATTGTTGGCTAAGTATTTTTCAGTGCGTGGTAGATGACAATAACGGGGTGGCTGGCCGTTGCTTTTTCCTCAGAAACCGTGGATTAGCAATGTATATGGTTACTTGCCTTTCCTCAGAGTGAAAGATTTTGTGTGTTTTTGTGTTAGTCCTAGATTTTTCTGTGAAGAGAGGTAGGGAGAACGTAGCAATACACTCTTAGTCCCCAAATATATTGTTCAAACAGCAAGAAGTGAGATGTGGGCTGCCCTGCCTCTGGGTGGGTGTGTGTGTGTGGGGCTCTGGGTGTGTGTGTGTGTGTGGGGCTCTGGGTGTGTGTGTGTGGGGGGGGGGCTCTGGGTGTGTGTGTGTGGGGGGGGGCTCTGGGTGTGTGTGTGTGTGTGTGGGGGGCTCTGGGTGTGTGTGTGTGTGGCTCTGGGTGGGTGTGTGTGGGGGGCTCTGGGTGGGTGTGTGTGTGGGGGGGGCTCTGTGTGTGTGTGTCTCTGGGTGTGTGTGTGTCTCTGGGTGTGTGTGTGGCTCTGTGTGTGTGTGTGGCTCTGTGTGTGTGTGTGGCTCTGTGTGTGTGGCTCTGTGTGTGTGTGGCTCTGTGTGTGTGTGTGGCTCGGGGTGTGTGTGTGTGGTAGTAATTGCTGTCTGCTGAGCTCGTCCGTAGGGTACAATAGGTCTCACATTGCGAGAGATTAAGCTAATGGCAATGTAAATGACAAAACCAACACATAAATACAAAGTTTGTCATTTACAATGCCAATAGCTCTAACTTTTCCAAAGGCGAAACCATTGCATTGTAAATGCTTGTTTAAATGCTCTTTTCAATCTTGCCTCTAGGGACTCATTACCTCATAGACTTTAAGGTTAATACCATCCCAACACCGCAAATCGGGCGTGCCACAGTCAGACAGCTCAACTAAGAGATAGCACGCCCACAGTATCAAAGTGTAGCTACAAATTCAAGGGAGACAACCAACAAAAACCAATGTAAATACATGGACAATAAAAACTGTTTGTATTCTTTGCAAGATGGTACTTGCAATTGTTTCTTGTCAAGCGGCATAGGTATTGGCTATATAGATTATCGTCAACGTCGCCCTTAGACTCTAGGCCAATGCACCTTGCGTGTTAGACATATAACTTTATCAACTATGCTAGGTAAAGGCTGTTCCCCTGAGAGTAGCCCCAGACCTGTTTCAGCTCTGCCTTGAGCTGAAGAGAAATCTGTTCCAGTATCCAAAGACTTATCTCACACCCACAGCATTGAGAACAATGTCAAATGGAGGATATTAGGGTAGTTTTATACGAACCCATCCGTGCATATAAGGGGACAGCACTACACATGGCAAACTGGAAATGTGCTGCATAATGTTTAAAGGAAAATCAAAATTCTAGTTTTGTGAGCTTTTGGTATAGAGCACCACATAGGCTCTGGAGTTGCTGATGCCACTCTACAAGGCTTTGGGTCCAATAACCTGTGTTAGTAATGGTCTGAACGTGGTAAAGCAGCGAAGGCTCCATTGCCACTTTACTAAGTGGCAACCCTCCCATTACTGAACGAGTATTTGAAAGCAACAAGGGCTCACCTTTTTGACGTGTTTTGGGTTTTGCCAATGCATTGTTGATTTTTTGCAGCATATGCAACAAATAAATGTGACGATGCTTCATGCTCGTAGGTGAGTGTATTTTGTATGGCAAAATTGGAATGATGCAGGTACTATTTTATTCATTCATTCCAAGATGATGGATTGCACAGTAAATAAGAAAAATATATTTTTACTTGAACAAAATATTTTGTTTGTAAATGGAGCTGCCTGGAAGCAAGTGGCTGCTGCCTGGCCACCGAATTAAAAAAAAAAATTAACAAGAGAACCGAGAGGGGTGAAAGAGCAACGGAAGGACGAGTGGAAGTGGTGTGGTTGAAAAGTGTAGCGGGGTGGGATGCAAAGGAAAGAGGTTGTGGGAGCAAAGGATGAGCTCGGGCTAAGGGAATGGGAAAAAAGCATAAAAACAAGGGGGCATATTATCAAGAGCAGGCGATAAAATTATCCCCGCTTTAGCAGCAGGAAACTGCCACTAAAGCGGCGATAATGGGTTTGATAATATGTCGTCGTGAATTCCCATAGCAGCCTAGGTTCGGGTGTTAACCTGGGCTGCTATGGGAATTCACAAGGGCTATTATCAAGCCCAGTATCGCTGCTTTAGGGACAGTCTCCTGCCGCTAAAGTGGCAATCATTTTATCGCCAGTTCTTGATAATATGCCCCAAGGTTGGGCAAAAGAGTAGATGAACTGAGGATATGTTGACAATAGAGCAACAAGGAGCATTCGGAGAGGGGGCAGATAATTGAGAAGGGAAATAGCACGCAATGGAGAGAGAAAGAATACACCTGTACATTCATGGAAAATATTTTTCTGAATGTCAGAAGTGGAAGGACACAAGCCATTCAGCCAAAAGGATGGTGAAGAGGCTGCACTTCAGTGAAGGCAAAAACACAAGGGACCTCATTTATGAGGCTGTGCGTCACTTTTACTCCGCCGGTGCGTCACTTTTTGTGACGCACCAGTCGCGTAAAAAAATGCGCCTTGTTGCGCCATATTTACAAAGTGATGCATCTAGGTAGATGCGTCACTTTGTAAACGCCTGTGCCACATTATACCTGCGCCAGGTGTAATGTATGCAAAGGGGGCGTATTGACGCAAGAAAGGGTCGTAGAAGTGACGCAGTGAAATCTATGAGATTTCACTCCGTCACTTTTAGGACGCCATTGCGTCAAAATCTTGCGCCTGCCTCACATCAGGCTCAAGACTGAAGCCGGCCCTTTCACATGGGGCTTGCCCCATGTGAAAGGAGGCATTGCTGGAGTTGCGTCACTTTTGTGACACACTCCAGCAATGCGTCACTTTTGCGCTTACAGATACGTCAGAAATACTGACGTATCTGTAACTACTTGCAACATGATGCGTCATACATTAAATATGACGCATCAGGAATGCCGCAAGGAGGGCGCACTGAAAAGTGACGCATCGCTGCTTTCACTCAGCGATGCGTCATTTATCATAAATGAAGCCCAAGGAGAGGAAGGAAAGCCATTGTCTAAGAAGAAGGGAAATGACAGTAACAAGACAGCCGAACCATTTAAGCACTGAACTAGCACTAAGTCCACTGTAAGTTTTTGGAGTGTTCCGTGCAAGATCTTTGACAAAAAGACAATAGACAAGCCCTAAAAAGGAAGTTTTAGCTGGGATTCTGTTTACTGCCTCAGTGCCCTCATGGCAATGTCAGCGCGGTGATCCAACTGGTTCTTGCTAGAGTGATAAACTTGAATTCTCAGGCGCCTGAACCACAGTCACCCCAAGTGTAAAATGACTTGATTTATTCCATCTTACACTGAACAAGAAACCAGTCGGCATCTCTCAGTCCCATTCATGATATAAGCCCTGTTTCCACCATTTTCTGATAACATGAGTTCTCCTCGACAAATTATCAACTTTGGGGCATATTATCAAGGACCGGTGTTAAAATGATCGCAGTTTTATCGGTAGGAAACTGCCGATAAAACGGCGATAATGGGCTTGATAATACGGCCTTGTTAATTCCCATAGAAGCCCATGTCCTGATGTTAACATGGGCTTCTATGGGAATTAACAAGGGCGTATTATCAAGCCCATTATAGCCGTTTTATCTGCAGTTTCCTGCTGATAAAATGGCGATAATTTTAACACCGGTCCTTGATAATATGCCCCTTTGTTCGGTTCGGGACCAGTGTCACCACTGTCCTGTACCTCTCTACATTGACACGGTCATACCACACCTGTAAACTAGTTCAGTGAGTTGAATATGAAACTCTGCAGGTCACAGGTTCCAATCCCTTCAGAAAATGGTATTGTAAAAGATCTTAAGGGAAAGTAATCTTTGGCAAAGATGCTTTGTAAAGCAACTGGAAAATCCAGTACAATGCCATTAGAATGGCTGCAGATCCACGGTCAATGGAAGAGGCATTTCTGATTTATTTGCAATTTTCATGTTGCTAATCTTCACAGACTTCGGTCTTTAACACTTAGAGGAGAAGGGCTGAAACATGTTTTCTGTTTATCATTGACTTGTTACAGTAACACACTTGGGAATGTTGCTTTAAGCATAATCAGTGCAATACAAGCAATCTTTTCCGATGGAAGCACACAATCAAATCCTGTAAAAAGGATATTCAACATGTGGACGGGGCCAAAACTCCTCCCTCGGTAATGATTCTTAAATCTCTTTTTCTGGTGATCTCAGGAGGTAAGGCGACAAAAGCCCTGTCAAATCAGACCTGAAGACCTGTTGACTGTAAATAAAGACTGTAAAACAACCTGCAGTATGACGTTAATGTCAGTTGTGTACATATACAAAAACCTTCAAATAGAATATGCAGACATAGGGGGATATGTACGAGGAAGTGGCGGAGTGTGTCGTTAGCCTCCTTGGCTTAACGACACACTCCGCCACTTCTGAAACGCCAGGCTGCAACATATTTAAACGAATGTGGCGTAGCCTTGGGTTTCCCCCTGCGATGGCACTAAGTTTAGCAACTTAGTGCCAACGCAGGCACCCTTGCACCATAGTGCATGGGTGTCTGTGTGCAGGGGAAGATTGTTTATGTGTAGGAAGGTGTTCCTTCCTGCACATAAACAATCCTAAAATGCAATTCTGTCACTTTCATTTGTCCTGCTTCATGCAGCACACATGAAAGTGACAAAATTGAATTTTTTTTTAAAAAGCTTTGTTTATGTACAGGAAGGGACACCTTCCTGTACATAAACAAACCATGGCATTTTGCTTTTCCCATGTGTGCTGCACAAGACAGCACACATGGAAAATGCAAAACATAGGAGAGATAATGCATTTCTCCTTGTTTTGCCAACTTAAGACCAGGTTTTTCCCGGTCTTAATTTTAGCGCTGCCTCCTATGTACACCACCCTTGTAGCTTGTGGCTCCTATATGTTAGGAATTTTCTTACTGATTTAGGCCTTGAGAGCTACTATTCAGACCCGACAACCATAACGGACATCCCAAAAAAAGATCTGAAACGCCAAGCATTATACCATTTGGAAACGTTAAGACTCACATCCAACTCCACAAAAACAGCAGTGATCCATTCAAATATGATCCAAATAGCCTTTGTCATTCACCCGTATTTAGAACTTCAAATATCAACTTACGAGAGAATGCTTATTACAAGATTTAGGCTAAATATGTTCTTTAGAATGGTCACCTTCCCGTCACAGAATTGTTGGGACGCTTTACTCCCGCCTTGTCCTTGTGACGGCATATCAACGCAGTCGAATCTGCACGTGATCCTGCTTTGTAAATACCATCAAGCCCACAGAAAGATCTGGCTTTTACCGATACTGAAATCTTGGGGATTGAGACAGTGCAGACCTGCCCTTTTAAGACTGCAAATGTTGGAAACACCGAATGTCTGTTATTTTATTTGTAGTTTCCTAAAATGTATTGTGAAACACAGAAAGAATCTTTAAAAACCTTGTCAGTCTGACCATAAGCGGTATTTTGCACATTTCCTGATTAACCTTTCTCTTTTTAACTGCGAAATGAATTTTATCGGAATCAAATGTAACATGTTTACTTTTACTGTGTTTTGATATCTTGTGTACTTTTATGGTTTTTTCCATTGTGAATAAGCCGAATAAAGATTTATTATTATTACTCACCCTTGTACATAGGGGGCAGCATCAAATACAATGGGTGCTGGGCAGAACGCCCACGACAACACCCACTGCACGCCCCTTTCACGCTAACAATAGAGTGAAAGGGGGAATTATGTATAGGGCACCGTTAAGCCACGTTAAGTGGCTTAACGCTGTTTGTACATAAGACACAGCCCCTATCGCCACCACAACATCCGTAAAAGTGACGTTGTTGTGGCGATAGGGGCTTGTACATATGCCCCATAGTCTGCTCTTCATGACAACTCCCAAAAAACAGAGATGTTCATTTAATGTATTTACTTTTGGAGACTTACGTACAGCTCTGCGCATTTCGTTGAGAATCTTTACTACACCTACTTTGCATCTTCACCACCCTCCTAAAGGAATGCAGACATTGGCTTTGCCAGATGTTTATTCAATTCAGCATTTCTGAATGAGAGATGATTTTCCAATGATCACTCTCAGATTCAAAAAGAACATGGGCTAAGCAGTGGCTTTTACACAGGGGAATAGCTTAAGGAGAGTGTTTGGGGTAAATAATTGGGTACATGGGTTTTCAGTAGGGTGTTGTGAGGTATCTGACGGCTTTCACCAGGAATTTTTCCATACACAGACAAAAATGCTCACACACTCTCTGACTCTCTCAATTTTGAAAGACTTCAAAAATGTTGGTTATTTTACAAATTATTGTGTTTTCTCTCTTAGTGTACCCCCTACCAGTCCACATTCCTCTCCCCTTCCACTTCCCCTTCAGCCCCTCTCATACACACTGCTTGTCGTATAATGTATTTTAACATTACATATGCTAGCATGATTGTGGTAAAATCTGGCGCTCATCCCAACCTCCCCCGCCCAATCTTAAGGACCAAGATACACCCCTGCTTTTACAGCAAAAACTCTCCAACTAATACTGAAAAGTGACTTGGAGAACGCCGGTGTCTACTAGAATCACAATGTTCTGGAGGTTCAGACTGCATCGGCATGGCAGTTGGACTAATTTGCGATTGGTATATAGAGATTAAGTTCCCCTTCACCAGTTGTAATGACAAGGACATGGATTGAACATATCCAAGAGCATAGGCAGAAAATTAAAATACCCCCCACTTTAAACCAAACCTCATATGACACCCAGAAGGGCTTGCTTCTCTCTTCCATCCAAGCCTCTATTCATTCATCTTTTCACCCTTCCATTCACCTGCTGATAATCACTGTTTCACCTTTACATTCTGTCATCCATTCAATCTTTCATCCAATATTAAGTCTTTCACCATTCCATCCATCTGTCCGCCTATCCATATCCAAACATATTTATCTATTTCAAATGTATCCATCAAACATATCTATCCATTCAATTAGTCATCCATCCTTTCACTTGTCCATCCTCCTTCCATCCAATCATCCATCGATCCTTTCATTCATCCATGTATCTATCCTTTCACTTATCCAACAACCCACTTACTCATCCATCCATCCTTTCACTCCATACGGCCATCCATCCTCCCTTTGACTCATTCATTGATCCATCCTTTGACTCAGCCAACAACCTTTCACTCACCCATCCATCCTTTCACCCATCCATCCATTAAGCCCTTTCACTCATCCATCCATCTTTTCACTCACTCACTCATCCTTCCACTCTTTCAGTCATCTGTTCATCCGTTCACCCTTTCACTCATCCATCCGTCCACCCTTTTATCTAGCCATCCATCTACCCTCCCTTTCAATTGTTCATCCATTCTCTCACTCATCCCTCCATCCATACATACATCTTTTTTCTCATCCATACATCCACTCATTCATTCATCCACCCTTTCATTCAGGCTATCTCTCCATCCACTCGTCAATCCTTGTGTTTGCCGTTTCACTCACTCACTCACTCATCCATCCATCCATCCTTTCATCATTCACCCTGCCATCCACCCTTTCACTTCACTCATCCATCCATCCATTCACCCTTTCACTCATCTATCCATTCTTCTTCCTTTTTACTCACACATCATTGCATCCATCCTTTCACTCATTCATCCATGCATCTATCCATCCACCTGTTCACTCACACATCCATTCATCATCCATTTACTTTTTCACTCATCCATCCATTCACCCTTTCACTCATCCACCCTCACACAAATGCATATATCCATCCACCCCTTCACTCACCCACCCATCTTCCATTTTACTCACTCACACATCCATCCATTCATCCTCTAAATCACCGCATTAATTATGAGCTTTGTCTGCCGAGTTGCAGACAGAAGAGACACATCAAAAACCCCACCTCCGAGTAGTTGCTAAAGCAGGGGGTTAACAATGCCCCTGCCATTTTACCTTTACGTTCTGTCTTCCATTCAGCCTTTCATCCAACATTCAGCCAGTCAGCTTTCTGTTCATTGGTCCTCCCATTTATAGCCAAACCTATCCATTCATCTTCAAACCTATCCATCAAACATATCCATCCTTTCACTCACTCATCCATCCTTTCACTTATCACTGCCCCTTTTATTCATCCATCCTTTAGCTCATGCATCCATCCTTTCACTCATCCATCCATCCTTTCACTCACCCATCCTTCCTTTCACTCCATACATCCATCCATCTTCCCTTTCACTCATCCATTGATCCACCCTTTCACTCAGCCATCCATCCTTTTACTCAACTATTCATTATGTCACTCATCCATTTACCCTTTTACTCATCCAGCCACCCTTTCACTTATTCACCCATCCATTCACTCTTTTCACTCATCCATCTGTCCGCCCTTTCATCCAGCCAACTATCTAGCCTCCCTTTCACTCATCCATCCATTCTTCCACTCATTCATCCTTGCATCCATACTTCCACTCATCTATACATCCAATAATCCATCAATCCATCTTTTCACTCAGCTCATCTATCAATCCATCCACTCATTTATACATCTATTTATCCTTTTGCTCTTCAATTCAACCTTTCACTCACTCATTAATCCATGCTTTCTCTCATCGTGCAGCCAGCCGTCCACCCTTTCACTCATCTATCCATCCATTTACCCTTTCACTCTTCCAACCAGTATTCCTACCTTTCACTCATCAGTCCTTGCATCCGTCATTTCACTCATTCATCCATGTATCTATCCATACACCTTTTCACTCAATCGTGGTTCCAAATGAATGTCTGGATAGGCTTTGGGTATTTTCTTTTTCTGGAGTAAATTCCAAGGCAAGGTGTGCAGGTTGAAGATGTTTAATTGCTGGATTTTTTGTTTTGGTGACTCGTTTGAACAGCTTAGAGTCACAGAGGAAAAAGTGGAGTGACAGCCAACACGTGTTTCGCCCCTTTTACATGGCCATCCGGCCTGGGCCTTCCTCAGGGTGTGGTGAATAGGCTTCTCTGTATGGATGGTTCCTGGATAGGGTAAGTATTAATTCCTTAAAGTAGGTCTTGGCATATTGCTTTCGTTTTCGCGAATAGTCCATCAGCATCCACCCTTTGCTGATCCACCTCACTGTATTTCTCCGACGTGCCTGACCTTGATGCCTGTTCCTGAGATGGCGGTTGTCAACGTGGTATGGGCGCAATCCAGAGGTATGGCAGGTGAACTTGATCAGCTGGCGTTGAACCGATTAGCCAGGAGGACCAAGTAAGCACCTACTCTTGCATCTACTCTCATTTAAGCTCTCAATCCTTTCCCATTGCACCAACAACTCTCCTAACTACCTCATTCAAATGCCTGACCTCAAGATGGCGGCTCTCTTTTGCAATTGAGGCGCGAGCAACAGAACTAGACAGAGAAGCACACGGATCCAGGTGGAACCAGGTGCTAGACCTGCCTTACCTCCAGGAGCAAGTAGCTCAAGTTAATATGTCCAGTCTTCTTTGGCCATTCTTTGATCCACCTCGTTGAAATTCCCCGACCTGCTTGGCCATGCTGCATATACCTAAGATGGCGGATGACCACAGAAAATGAACGTTTCCAGAAGTGCAGCAGTGCAACTAGATCACCTAGAGTCTAGGTATTTGGGGGCAGATGAGACTTTTCAGTGGGAGGAAGACAAGCTTATCCGAGTCACACTTTACTGGCGATTCACTCAGCTTCTCCCACTGGCCTTTAAAAGTTCTGATAGCGACAGTGAGTTCTCCTTGCCTAGACCTAGCAACTTCGGTGCACGCTCGGCTCTTCTGGGGTCAAGCTGGACGATGAGGCAAGCGGCCCTTCCCAGTAACTCCAGGACTGGTGCGGCCGATGGAATTTATGACGATGCCCCCAGGTGGAAACTATTTGAATGTTTTTACTGACGCGGAGCCCGAGCAACATGGCCGATGCCCGGTGGAGCTGTTTAGGCAGCTATAGAGGAGTTTTGGCTCTGATTCACCCCCTCGGACGCCACCTACCCTGCCAGACATTGGACATAGTTTTTCCTCGCCTCCTTTTGTCCTTGTTATGTTATACTCCTCGAACTCATGTTACTGTGTAACACTGTCTTTTCCAATAGTATTTTATGCTCCAGTAACAAATGTAATTTTTGTAACTTGTGATTCCTCTTGTAAAGCGCTCTGATACTTCCGGGTCTAGCCAGCGCTATATAAAACTCTTCAAATAAAATTAAGATGGATTGATGGATACCTTTGAATGATAGGATTGGAGATGGATGGATTGGTTTGGATATGAATGGGTGGACAGAGGAGTGATGAAAGACTGAATTATGGATGAAAGAATTATTGAATGACAGATTGCAAAGGTGAAATTGTGGGTTTCAGGATGGGAATGGAATTATGAATGGATAATGCCTAGATGGAAGAGACTGGGGAGTTCTTCTGGGGAAATTCGTGATGGCTTGCTTAGTTTGCTTGGTGCCATAAGAGCTTTAGTTCGAAGTGGGGCATATTTAAATTTTCTGGTACTCCCTTGTATTAATAGTACCACTTTAATCTGTTTAATACTTAATCCTATAAGTGTGCTGTCACTTGTGACTCTAAAGGGTGAACTATCAGGACCGGCACTTCCAGCTATTATACACTTTATTTGTCATGTAGAATGTTTCATGGTTTTATGGCCGGGGCCTCATATCAGGATTGTTTTAATACAGAATCTAATCGGTGCCCTGCCAGGTGTGACTTTAAAGGTTGAATTGCTGCCACTATGCACTTTTAGCATGTAGAATGTTTTGTGGTTTTTATTACCCGAAATAAATGATTTTACTTGCTTTACTTGTGAATTCTTCAGAGCGCTACTAGATTTAAAAGAGTCTAACCGTAAAGCAGCTAGAGGCAAGTACATATTTGGGGGGGGGGGGGAGGGGGGTCCGACACAGCGAAAGGCGAGATGGCCAGGCCCGTTTTCAAGGCCCTCCTGAATCGCATGTAGTTCTTTATGTTCCTAGAAATGTGTTCAGAATGAAAATCCAACCGTATCTAATTCCATGACGTATGTACGCGTTCCTCCAGGGTACCGCACTGAATGCTCAAACCCATTATGCACATCTCGAGCGCACTGCTGGCCTCTTGGCGCGCCGCCCTTACGAATTATTTAACCCTGTCTGCTTCATAATGTCAAAACAGGCATAAAAGGCCCTGCAGTAAAGCCGTCTTTCGGGTTTGCACAGTATTTTAAGATCACATTTCTATCCATGTTGACAATGCCGCTCGCCCGTATCAAAACATGTTACGGGTTAGGCCCGGTCAGTTCCCTGTTGATCATATTAACAGCGTTACTTGAACGCATGTGATTCGCAGCTTATGTAGCATGGACCACAAAGCGTGGGTCTGCTCATTTGACACATCAGCTGATAAATAAAAACAGAAAACACTATAGCCCTCGAGCTGCGGCTCTGGAGGGAGCTGTATTGTGGGTCTGAGTTACACAAGCTGTGCTGTGTTGATTTGTGTGGAGAGGTGAACAAAAATAGAACAAAGCATATCTGAACTCGGAAAGGTAGACTGTAGAGCGACACAAATTATTTTGACAAATGATTGCTCGATTGTACATGTCGTATTGCTTTCTTGGGGGTTCTCTGTGCTTTAAGGTATGCATGTAATGTACTTTTTAAACTTCTACAATAAAGATTCATTTGAATTCTCCCAAGTATTGGGGAGAGAATGTGGCCTAATGGTAGGGCGGTCGATCTCGGAGCTGAGGAACTGCGCTCTAGTCTCGACAGGGACACTCAACATTTTGTGATTCTGGGCAAATCACTTAATTTCCCTGTGCCTACAAAATGAATGTGTCCATCTGTAAGGTAACTGGTGCTCATGTGGGCGCTCTGATACCTTCGGGTCTAGTTTACGCTATGTAAAACTCCACAGAAAAAGTACCACTACTGAGATGGGTAACAGTGAACTTCTGTTATTTCAGAGCCAAGTTACCCTTCTAGGTGAACGTGCACTTAACAAAAGACATCTCATAACTCATGTTGTCTGCACTGCGAGCTGGCTTATTAAAAATGGCGTTAAAATTATTGCCGCTTTAGCGGCAGGAAACTGCTGCTATAGCGGTGATAATAGGCTTGATAATATGCCCATTGAGAATTCCTATAGAAGCCCAGGTTCACACCAGAAACTGGGCTTCTATGGTAATTCACAAGGGCGTATTATCAAGCCCATTATCGCCACTTCAGCTGCAGTTTTCTGCCGCTAAAGCGGCGATAATATTATCGCCGGCCTTGATAATATGGCCCATAAGAGAGCAAATCCAAGATCCCTTAGCTCACATTACTACTCTGGCTGCCTATCCACAAAAGAGTCCTTTTCACGATCTTGGGAATTACCCACATAGCTTTTAGATCTTCAGGTCCCTATTATCTTTGGTCCAGGTTTCCTCACCGTGTGACCCACGCCTCCTCAGATCATCATCTGCGAACCTTCCTAAGCCCTCCGGTTTTAGGTGTATCACAAAGGGTGAGAAATCAATTGTGGTCCTAGGGACCAAAGCCTGGAACCTGCTTCCTAGTCATCTACATTTTTTATTCAAGCAGAGACTATCTTCAGGAATGTCCTGAAAACCGGGATTTTAATGCCCGATTCTCTCTGTAGATCACTCATCTGATTTCCTAGTTATAGCTGTGTGCATACACTAGGGCTTCGCGTAGCGCCATGATGTTCCTCGGAGTGAAAGCTGCGCTTTAAAAAAATATTATATAACATAACATCATACAAGGCTCTGCAGGTAGTGTTCCCAATCAGGCCCAAACATCCTTTTGAAACAAACTAAGAACGTCTGCTAATCGATCAAACTAAGATCATTTGGAGACATCAAAGATGAGGCCCAGCCCAGGCCAAAGCGCCCCGGTTAAACAGCCAATGAGGAATCCGACTGTAGCCCTCTAACTAGAGAATAGTCCAGGTCTATAGGTGAAATAGGCAAAACCAAGGGGGATGATGGACGGAGCATTGAACATTGCAAGCACTCACCCCCAGTCAATGATCTGGGTTTAATCCATCATCATTCTTTAGCTCACTCTGCCACCCCAGTTCGGACAAGGCCATATGCAAATCAGTCTTTCCCTGTGCCACATGGGAGCAGTCCAGCCCGAACTGCCAAGACATGTCTTCCCTGGACCGGAAACAAGCATCCTGGGACGGGTTTCTGGCTAATCAGCCGTCATCAGCCAGGCTAGCTTGAATCCAGTGGCAAAGTGAGCAAGGGACCCACGTCTGAGCACACCCTGTCAACTTAGGGCGAACAAAGCAAAAGCAAAGGGGGGGATGGACGGAGTGTTGAACATTCCAAGCACTCACCCCCAGTCAACTGATCTGGGTTTAATCCATCATCATTCTTTAGCTCACTCCACCACCCCAGTTCACCTTATGTTGGCAGGGTATGCCCAAACGTGGGTCCCTTGCTCACTTTGCCACTTGATTCAAGCTAGCCTGGCTGATGATGGCTGGACTGTTCCCATTGGGCACAGGGTCAAGACTGATTTGCATATGGCTGGGTTCAAACTGGAATGGCATGGTGAGCAAAAAAACGATGGATTTAGGCCCAGATCTCTGTACCAGGGTGAATGTATGACATTGTTCTGCATTCTGTCCATCAACTGTTGCTTTTGCATTTGTCATTCCGAGTGGGATGGGTATGCTCAGACGTGAGTCCTGTGCTCTCTATGCCACTGGAGTCAAGCTATCTTGGCTGATGAGGGCTGAAAGCCCGAAACCGGTCCTAGGGTGCTTGTTTCCAGTCCAGGGAGGACCTGGCCTGGCAGTTCGGGCTGGACTGTTCCCATTGGGCACAGGGTCAAGACTGATTTGCATATGGCTGGGTTCAAACTGGAATGGCATGGTGAGCAAAAAAACAATGGATTTAGGCCCAGATCTCTGTACTGGGGTGAATGTATGACATGTTCTGCATTCTGTCCATCAACTGTTGTTTTTGCTATAGGTGAAATAGACAGGGAGGCAGACTATAGTAGAATCTCCAGAAAAACAGGGCATACTGAAACTAACCAACCTGCTAAGTTTGTTGTGTGGTAAGGTATCATTTTCCACTCTAAGGTGTAGCAACTCTTGAACCTACTATTTCAAGTCAGCTGCCATATCCATGTTAGGATCCACCATAAGCTTAGTCCATAGAACATGTTGGCGTCAAAAACTATATACGGATGGACACAGGGACATTCCTTCTTTCTGTGACTTGGCGTGTCCTAAGTAGGGGTCATGACCTAATGTAGCTATTTTGCTACCCGCTCTACTAATATGTAGGAATTGGGTGTCAGCCGTGCCTAGTTCTATACTGGAGGAAAATGTTCTTGGCCATAAAAAAACCTACAAGGCGAAATGATTTCTTCCAGGACAGAACTCTGATATAAGGGAAAAAATTCAACAGGCCTGTGTAACAGATAAACTGGCACAGAAAGCTGAAGAACCGTACTGAAGGTAGAAGGCAGACTTCAAGCACAAACATGTCAAAACAGTGACATAATAAAGCAAGAGTGCGATGAACCAGTTGGAAAATACACTTCAACCATGCTGCAAAGCAGAGCAAGAAATATCCAGCAGCCTTAAATAGGAGGACAGGCAAGGAATGACATCTTATGTTCCTTGCCTGTATTCGAGTGGGCAAGGAACATGAGAGCAAAATTATCTGGCCGCCACCTTGAAGAAGAAACACAAAATCTGCCCTGGAATGAGTTTAAACAAATAGTTCAAATTCTAGTTACCACCTTTGTGAGGCTATTGGATTGATCCATCCTTTAATTCATTCATGTTAGCTCTTGGACATTATCCTTGTCAAGAACAAGGATAGTTGAGGGCATCCCCCGGCATTGTGGACAAGGAACAAGAACAAGCTTCTAAAGGAATTAGCATTGTTCCCTGCCCACAAGAGCGTGGACAGGGATCAGTGGATTGCTCCCACCATGGGCCGGAGCACAAAGAAAGCTTGAGAGAACGTACAAGTGTTGCCGGCCACCAGCATACTAGAGTGGGTGCTGGCTGTGCAGTCTGTGTGTCCGCGGGCCTTAGACTTCCCTCAGAATTCCATCGAGAGGATGAGTTGCAGCTGCCCTAGGTGGTACTGGGCTAACAACCAATTAAACATATTTTTAAAAAATGTGTGACTGGCTACCACGTCCGCACCCAAGAATGGTTCGGCCCGCCGAGGTCTTTGCCAGGGCCAATTTCAGTTTCCCAGATTGGAAGACACAGATAGTCACTCAAGACAGGGTAATCTGTTCTTTGTAGGATTTCCGGAGGGAATGGAAAGAACAAAACTGGAGATTGCTGTAGAGCAATGGATAAAAAAAAAACTCTGGCCGGAGGATCTTTTGGATATCTTTGTCTTAGAACGAGCACATTGAACTTTGGCAACTCGCCCCTGCCGGGTGTGCCCCAGAGGACTATCATTGTGAAAAAACTAAACTATTCTGATAGAAATGTGACCTTGCAAGGGGTTTAGAGAATTGGGGACCCTAAGTTCGAGGGAAAGACCATATACATTTCCCTAGATTCCATACAAAGGGTCCAGAATCTTTGACAATTTTTTATGGGAGGCAAGCAAAAGTTAAGACCCATTAATTTAAAATATATGCTCCGGTTTCCCGCAAAGTTAAAGGTCCTCCGTGTTTGTAAGGCACACTTCTTTACTACACCGAGGAGGCCTGGGAATGGCTCGAGCTTAGTGGGGATTGCCGTACTCTGCCTTCAGTGGAGAGCCCTCTGTCACCCTGCACCCCTCGGTGGCGGAGAGTGAGATTGTCGGCGAGAAAACACCAAAGGGGAGGAGTAGGCATAGAAATGGATTCTTTAGTGGTGTTAAGTTGGATTTGGTGAGAATTAGGGGGATATGCAAAACCCCTGACAACAGATGAGATGATCCCTGACACTGAGACTGAGAAGAGAGTTGATATGGTTGAAGAAATTCCCTGAACTAGATGCCACATAAATATGGCCTTCACAGTATCTGCTATATAAAGATTATCTTGAGTCATAGTCGGTGAGGGTGTTGGCAGTAAAATACAGGGAGCTGCTCTGTCCTAGGACTTAAGTTGGAATATGATGCTATGGGTGATATCTTGCCTTGATGAATGTGGAAAGGTTCTGAGCAGCGTTTGGATATACACTCCGGAGAACAGATGTCAAAAGGGAAAACATATAGGGACTTGATCATTTATCGCCCCCCTCATTTACCTACTTCTTTCCTACTTTCCTTTTACACTTCTTAAATTTGTTGTTTTGTAGTAGGCTAGCGCTGAGGTTAGGTGTGGAGTAGGGGTTGCGCGAAAAATCAGATTGTTTGCATCCATGGACGTAGACCCACAATTTTTGTATGTCTAGTAGCTACCCCTGTGACCGCGTTATTGAGAGCCGACAGATGCACAGTTGGGCATAAGATTGAGGGTGGGGGCTAGAAGGGCTTAGGGTGGGACACGGTTAATGTGAGCAGACACCGTAAATTCAGACAAGTGCCTACCCAGGGGCTGGGTGTGGAATACAGAGGTTGTTTTTGATTTTTTTGGTTTGTTTCACATTATGAATCACCATAATTTGCACCAAGGTAGTTAGATTTCCAGTAGAAGACAGGTCAAAAAGGGGAGTGCATGACTGAATGGTTTGGTTGGGAGGAGGTACGCTGGAGGTGCTCAATTTGAAGAGGGATAATGGACCCTCCTAAAATGGCCACATAGACTGTATGTGGCTTGAGCACGGGTAAAATGACACAGGCTACACACGTTTCCTAAATGACATGAGAAATAATTGGCCTTTTTCAGGAAACCTACATGCTTGAGGAGGAGACCAGGAAGTTTGAGGAAAAAATGGTGAGGGCAGATATATTCCTGTACTTTTTCTAGCTATGCACAGGTGTTGTTGATTTGGATGGCCCCAGATTTGCCCTTCCTATCGAGGGGAGCTGCATGCTGCTGTATGGCGTGCTGTTTGGGTCTGAGACAGTGTCAGTTGGTGGCAAAGCACATCGGAGGGGCACAAAAAACATTTTACAAATAAAATAAAAAATCACTTACCTTACACTGCCACTCGATGTTCTCCAGTACTTCTTCGTTTTGCAGCAAGTCCTCCAAGCACGAAGCCCATAGTCAGCTCTCTTATCCAAGCAAGACACTGTTGCATGAGTGAAGCATCTTGATTGCTGGCCTTACGCTTCAAAAGGAACTGTAGCCTGTTCCTGCTCTCCAACCTGGCTGTCCGAGACAGCCGGGTTGGAGAGGTATGAATTGCGCATGTCGGTTTGGCCGTAACAAGGTGGGTTCACAAACCAACATGCGCACTCCACACTTAAGTGGACACTCCTCACTGCTGCCAATCATGGGCAGCAGTGACGCACTGGCCTTGAACTGCCCTCACACTCCATTTGCTGGCAGAGAGTAAAAATTAAATTAGCAATAAAATCATTTTATTACAATTTTATTTTTCATGCTTTCTGCGCAGCAGTGTTGAGGGGGAACGCTCCTCCGCTCCCAGGAAGGAACCCACTCTGGTCTGAGATATATTTCCTGAATATGCATGCTCCCAACACTGCTGTGTAAGAAAATTTCACTTGTGTGTCATGATCACCCTAGGTTTTTTGGACTGATGCTGCAGTTGTTTTAACTCTGAGGATGCACTGGGCCCTATGAAACAGGCCTCAGTGCAAGTGCTCTGACTCTTAAAAGATATATGTTTGATTGGTTCACCCATAATTGGCATAAGTTAACTTATTTATAAGTCTCTAGTACTTAGTGCCAAGGTACCCAGGGCATGTAAATTAAAGTGATTCTTGTGGATTGAAGTACTTATTGTGTCACCATGACTGTGACAAAGCAAATCATGACTCCCAGCCTGCCATTGGTAGTTGGCAGGAAAGATTTTCGACTGCTAATTCTACTTTGTCATTTAAAGTAGTGGCAAAGCCCAACCTCCATTTTAAATATGTGTAGTTCACCCCTAAGACAGGCTAATAAGTCCTAAGGCAGGGTGCATTATATTAACAAGTAGGACATATATTTTATATGTCCTGATGGTAAAAACCCCACATTGTAGTTCTTACTGTAGAAGGTCCAGTAGCCCTATTGGCGACTACATGCTGACAACTTAGTGGTGCTAGATTTTGAATGGGACTTCTAAATATGGTACTTCAAGTTTCAAAAGAATCATTGCATTAAATCCAACTCAATGGACAAGTCGAATTTAATGTAACTTTTGCGCAAATGGCAAGTTGCTACTTTGTTGCCCAAAGTTTTCCAGTGACCGTTTATGGTTGCTGGCTACAAGACATACTTCCGCCCTCCTAGGGGAGGTGTGATCGACTCTCAGGAAGGAACCCAAAGGGCCTGCTGTTGGAGGAGGTGTGACCTGTCCCTGGCAGGAAGGCCAAAAAGGTTGTGAGCCCAGAAGGCAAGCTTCAAAGGGGAAGCCAGTGCCACATTTGAAGGGCAAATGGTGGACACACACAAGAGGGGATGCACTTTTGTTCTTGAAGACAGCTTGGCATTGGGGACAGAGAGAAGGAAGTGGTTGCCAAACTGGTTTTTCTGTGGGTGTTTAGCCCCCAGGTAGCAACACCTCTAGGAGGCACTAGGGAGATCCACATCCCAAGAGAGGTGTTCTGCCATGTGGGGAGTGGGCATACAGGGGCATTCTATGCTAGCTAGATGCCACATTTTATAGGAAGTCTTCATTAGTGAGGAGGAGACTTGGTAGCCCATTCGCTGATTATACCCGCATCCACTGAGGTACTAACTGGGCATAAAAGTGGCAACCCTCAGATCATATATGCACTGGAGCTAGGACCAAAGAAGGACTGCCCTGCTTTTCCCTGGACCCAGCAAGGAGAGGCTGGGCCAAAGACTGGAATTCACCTTCTGCTCCTGAAGTTAGCAAAGAGGACTGTGCCTGCCATGCTTGCTCGAAGAAAAGTCATCTCAAGCCTCAGACAGAAGAAGTGATTTCAAGATTCAGTTGACTGGCTGTTATAGCTATAGGGTCACCAAAGCTGAAGAAGCCTGTCTTAAGGAGTTTGCAGCCAAGAACGCCTGATGGTCACTGTCCACTGAAGTGCAGCCTGGTAGACTGAGTCCCGACCCTCAAAAGTTGTACCTGAGTCTGCTTGAGCCGGTAGAGTTGTTGGAGTGCAGTTTGGTCACCCAGCAAGAAAGCTACCACCAGTTAAAGCAGTGATACTCAAAGTACGGCACAGGGGCTGCTTGTGGTCCTCCTGGACTTTCCACGCGGCACCTTGGTGAACAACAGGACTAGGCTGCTGTTTACTTGACTCAGTACTAACATTCAGAATGGAAGTAACTAAATTTCCTGCACCACTTAACTTTAGAAACACCTTCATTTTCAAAGACATCTTTTGACAAATGTGTACAAATATGATAAAGTCTCTTCAAAATTCAAAAATCTGTATTTCATTAACACGCAGAACCTTTTCTCCTCAGTATCACTGCATTGAGGGGTAATTTAGAAACATTCCTGTTTTCATCAACCGTGAAAACAATGCCAAAAGTAAACTAAGAGGCAAGTCAGTTATCATGTGCACCCCTGGGTGTCCTGGTTTGCTATTATAAATGGACACCATCATAGTTTATTAAATCAAACACAAGAGAAGGAAAAGGAGACAAATTGGAAAACAAACAATTTGGTACGATTACAGAGTTTGGTCAAATGGGGAAGCCGGGATTGATCACAAGTTTTCTGGTTTCGCATTGTGCAATTCAGCAACTATATTTAAATGCTTCACTTCTCCTACACACACCTTACAAACTCCATATCATCTAACTGCAACCCTGCTGGAATCAGTGTAGCCCTCAGTCACACCAGAGACCATACTTTACAGCCCCTGGGAGCATTTTTGTGCGTACTCATGAGTTAAAGGGAACCACTAGTTTTGCTGTAACCAGAGACCAGCAGACTATTGGCAACTGTTGTTTGGCTGGTTTTCACCCAGTCTTTGAAGGACGTTGACCCCTGCGGCCAAAGTCTCCCCGCCGACTTCGTAGAGCGAGGGGTGGCCCCAGAAAGACCCCTGACACTAGCTCATCATCTTTGAGCTTTTTTAACATTGTGCAGCCTTTATATCAGGATGTCTTCATTAGGGTCGATGACTCAGGGGGGCTCTCACCAGACTGCTTTGACTGTGAGGTAACTGTCTAACTGGACCTAATTGGTCCCTGTAACTCACTCCCTGCGGATGTGATTACAAGGAGTGCTGAAGTATTAGTTTAAACTTTACAAATGTTTTATAAAGTTTACCGATGGTTGATTGTGCTAAGTGAAATACAATGATTTATAGCTCCATATCTTTGGAACCCTCTGGTGGATTTTTGTTATTAATGAATCTATATATATATATATATATATATATATATATATATATATATATATATATATATATATATATATATATATATATATATAGAAATATAACCTATTTTTTAACGTTGTTATCAGTTTTGTTTATTGTATTGTATTTTCTTATTCAACTGTTTTGGTGCTTCTTAATGGTTTACTCTTGCTCCTTTGATAAAGACTGACTGCTCAGAGCCACAGGTACCCAGGGTTAAGCTAAGGTTTTCAGACTAATCCTTATTCCACCTCCACCCAAATCTAGACATTTCATTGATTTAGATGGGGGACTTCAACAGTGTTTTGGATGGACAATTGGATAGGAATCCCATGAGTAAGCATGAAGCGTAATATGGATAGGGCCCACATAATGGGGAACCTTCTCCGGATACATTCTGGAGAGCCTTACAGCGAGTTTTCTTGCCATACTCAGCCTTATGCAACGTACAGCAGATTGGATCGAATCATAGTTACCTCTACACTCGAGCCCACAGGTTTAACACAGCACGCCATCTGTCACGGTTTCTATCTAACCATATTCCACTGCTAATAGAATTTGATATGGGTAGAAGAAACCCTGCATACCATTATGGAGGCTACAGGACAGAATTTGGGAAAGGGCTGGCGCAGTATTTATTAAATACCTGGAACACCACCTGAACTATTGGGAATTAATACGAGGCTAATGAGGTGTGGATGCATGGATGTCATTTGGGAGTGGTCAAGGGTCTTAGCTCCGACCTCTAACTTGCTTCCTGCTACTCCTGGCACTTACTTTATGACCCCTTTTGGCTCCTCTGAGGCCAGGGGTCGCAAAAGAAGTGCCTTTAGTAGCACGGAGCAAGTTAGAGGTCGCAGCTGCGAAACCTGACTACTCCCAAATGACGTCCATGTGTAGATGTGTGGGGTATGCCTCACAAAAACCTATGGTATATGTCTACACGTGGAGGGAGAATTGAAGGATTGTAAAAATGAGTTATGGCGGCTACAGAATCATACACTGAAACACATAGAGGGAGAAGCTTAGTAGTTGACAGTCAAGAGGTGAGTGGGAGATTTAAGGCCCGATGTAGGTGGCTAATTACCGGTCGGTAAACCCAAAATGTGGTAAATTTCAGGCTTACCGACCGGTATTAAGCCATTTCCGATGTAGGTGATGATTCGGTAAATACAGAATCGGTATTTACCGATTCTGTATTTACCGAATCATTATTTACCAATTCAGTATTTACCAAATTGGTAAATGGTATGTAGGAAGCACATTTAAGAGTGCTTATGTGCTTTAAGGATTCGTTATTTACCACCAACTACAAGTTGGTGGTAAATATCGAAAGCCTTTACAAAAGCAATTTTGTGCTTTTGTAACAGTGCCATGTGGCAGATATACATGCCCTTAGGGCATGTATGTGTGCCACATGTGCACACATGCACGATTCAGGGGTGCAACAGGGTGTCAATGTGACACCCTGCCAACCTTGAATATTTGCCCCCTATTACCGATTCGGTATTTACTGAATCGGTAATAGTGAATGGCTTCCCATCCATTTCTATGAACCTCCAGGCCCATAGGAATCGATGGGAATTACCGAATCGGTAAATACAGATTCTTAAATACCGAATCGTACCGATTCAGTAAAATTTACTGAATTTTTTCCAACATACCATTTACCGATTCTAAAATACCGAATCGGTAAAATTCGGTATTTTAGAATCGGGAAATGTAAATTACCTACATATGGCTTTTAATGGATAAACTTGATAACTTCATTAGGTGGGAGCATAGACAGAGACTACTTACGGGTCGGGGTGACCTCTGGCATGGTTACTGAAGGGAGAGCAACCCACGCCCATGGTACTGGCCTTATCTCAACTAGATAGCACAACTGTATCAAAACACATAGGGATTATCAAGAGGCTCTGAGAGCCCCTGGAGGCACTATATAAAGAACCAAGCTAGGATCGGAGATCCAAATAAGTGAAATCCTAGATCTGATTGAGATTGCCAAAGTTAGTGCTGCGTTGGGGGCTGAATTACAAGGAGAAGAATTAGTTGAGGCTATCAAGAGCATGCCACGATGTAAGGCACTGGGATCAGTTGGCTTAATACCAGAATTGTATCATCCTTATGCTCCACAATTGATCTCAAGACTATTGGAGATGTTCACGGAAACTACAAGTGAGGGAATACAGCCTCCAACCCTGGGAGAGGCTATAACAACAATGATCCTGAAACTGGGTAGGGATCTGAGGGATCTGACGAATCCAGCATCCAATAGACCATTGTTCATAATGGATGTGGAAGGTCCTGTCCAGGGCCCTAAAAACGCATCTTCAAAGGGTGGGGACAACCCTGGTCAGTGCAGATCAGTGCAGTTTTCTGCCAGGAAATGGAACAAACATAAATTTGAGGAGACTTACAAATGTTCTGCATGTGACTAAAGAGGAAGAGATGGAAGGCACCTTAGTGGCACTCGACATTGAGAAAGAATTTTCCACTCTTAAATGGGGATATTTATGAGCAGTGCTTTGGAGATTGAGGATTGGACCACTGTTTCTAGGATGGGTAAAACTTTTGTAAATGGCACAGGTGCGAACCGGGAGACTGGTTTCAGACCAATGGGCAATAGAAACAGGATTGCCCACTGTTGCCCTTGTTGTTCACCTTGGCGATGGAGCAACTTGAAATACATATCCTAGATGTGCTGATGGACTGGGAATACAGGTAATATAATTAAACATATAGTCTCAATATATGCAGATGATGCTCTTATCTTTTAAAACACACATGTACCCATCCCTATTCTGTTACAAAGGCTGGCCAGATTTGGGGCTTCCTCAGGGCTGTAAATTAATAAACAAAAAAACGTGCTCTTACTGCTTGCTGGATTGGTGGCGGAAGAACCATCGGATCTTCCCAACGTAACGTTACCATGGTAGATGTGGACATTTTGATATTTAGGTATTCATGTTGAGCACATCCCGGATGATCAGTATGCTTTTACATGGTTAGAGTTCTGCAGGGCCTTAAGGAGGCCATACAATTTTAGAACCCCTTGTCGGTATCAGTTATGAGCAGAATAGCGCTGAGTAAAATGGTGTTCCTGCCCAGATGCCTTTCCATCCTTCAAATGTCTGTGTGTCTGATCCCTAATTCGACTTCTGTGAAGAGAAATCGACTCTAGTTCTCCCTAGTATGGGCTAGTAAGAGAAGCAGTCAGTCTTGAAACTCTAAAACTAGATAGGGAGAGTTGAGAACTGGGTTTGCCCGATCTACTATTGTATTATATGACTGGACTTTTGCAATATGCTGCTTTGTGGTGTGGTAAAAGCACAAACATGGAAAAGGAACTTCTGAGCTGCTCGCGGAGAGCATTGTGCTCCCTAGTTCTCATATGAGTGGTTTCTATGGGACAGAGGGGCTTCCTTTTATAGTGAGGCAAGTCTCCTCTGGAGCCTGGGAAGGAGCTATTAAATACATCATTAATTGACCACCATAAGTTAGGCTTCTGAATATATGGTGGCTTAGACCTTTTAGACAAATATAGAAGGTGATGTCTATATTGAGGGCGGATAGCTAGCATTAGGAGACCTGTGTATAGATGGTAATTTTGAGACCTTTGAAGAAGCCCAACAGATTTTTAAATTTGGACTGGCACAGTTTCTACAGTATGCAGTGGCGGCAGCCTGGGAAAGGGGGTGGTAGGCAGGGAGGTGGGAATGGATAAAAAAACTTACCTTCGCCACCGCATGTCCCTCCTCTGTCCTCTAAATTTGCTGGAAAGCACCCAATGGACCCAGGCTCCCGTACTCTCCCAGCCATTCAGTGTAGTGATTGGTCTTAGTGGTCTGTTTGGTCCGCTCAGGCAGTGCCTGGAGCCTGGGCATTTTCTCCACGGGGCTATACAACACAGCCCCGTGGAGAACATGCTAAGTGCGCATGAGGAGTGCAAACCACTCTTCACTCAGCTCTGGCCTCACATAGCCCAGCTCTGCCCCAACCTGGCTCTGAGTCCTGCATAGAAAAATAAAATGATAATAATGCCCAGTTGTTATCATTTTATTTTTAGTACTGATGAAATAGCAGTGGTGCCACGGTCCTCCACCTTAGCGCAATAGTCGCCACTGACAGTACACAAAGGTGTGCAGAGTCATGCGGGAGATGTAAATGAACTGCTCTGATGAACCAGCGGAGTCCCCAACACTAGAATTGATACTAGAAATGGAATGTAGCAGTGGTATGAAGTCACGTCTTTATGTGGCAATACGGAATGACAAAAAAAAGCTGGGCCCCACAGGGTGCGTACCCTGTGGATCCCTGATCCTGCGGCATAACTAATGGAGGTTGAGTTGAACAAGGCCTGTGCACTTGACCAGGCCTTTCCATGGCCTATTTCTATTATGACAAAACGTAATAGAATCTGTGAACCTGAAAAAATCTACAAAGAACATACCTCTAAAGCCAAGTGTGGAGGTACTAACAGACCAAAGTGCTGTTAAATATTCGCTAGAGCAATGAAAACAAAAAGGAACAGAGGAAATGTACTCATAAGCCACTTAAGGATAGCTGGTGTCCCATCAATACACAATCAATCATGTGCCCAGTGTCATCATCTTGGATCCCAAACAACCCTCTTCTGACCCTCTTAATTCTGAGAAGGAAAAGGGAGAATGAGTTGTATCCTTCTGTGCGGTTCTCACAAAAGGAACAAATAGATACAGATGGGACTTATGCTTAAAGAATAAGTGATTGAGATCATTTCTAGAATGCAGTGCAGAAAACTGTAAAAAAGATGTGACTAAAAAGGATAAACCACAGAGATGAAGTACTACCTTTTCTAATACTTTTGCCAACAATCTCTAGTGTGTTGTGCTATTAAAAACAGTGTGAAAAAAGAGATGAAACAGTTAGGAATTAATCACTGTTTCAACGGTCAACATGTTTCAGCCACTAGGATTACTCTCCCCGGCTTTCTTCAGGACCTCAGCAAACATTTGTCACTGCAAAAACACAAAAGAAAGTCATACATACAGTATTGGTGCTGTTGTGTTTGTATTCTAATCTTTGATGCAAGCATGATGTCTGGACTGCATCTAGGAAAAATGATAAATAAACAGTAGAGCCCACAATATATTGTTTGCCCGCCGACCGGTCCAGTACCTCCACCCCAGTGAAGTTGTCACTCGTAGGTACCGACGGACAGGTGAGGTTAGGCAACATGGATGTGTGTTTGTTTTTTTGTCGTCTTTTTCTTAATCTGGGTTTGAACAACTTTTTAACTCTAACCCGAGTGTGTGCAAGCAGTATCGCTAATTTGAAATGGTATAACGATCACAAGGATGCAGGAATTCTGGTGCAGGCCAGCCTCTTCTTAGATTAGATACAAAGGTAGCGATGTGCCATTGCTGTTTGCAAGGTCTTTTTGAGGCACTAAGTTAAATACAGCACCTCTGGATAAATGCGTTATCACCCGATTTTGAATGTTTTTATGATGACAAAGAGGTTGAAGTAATTTGATTACTTATTTACTACTATTCCTGATACGACACCCTTTTACCTTGACGATACATCTATGGTGACCTGTACCACAAATAGAATATGCTGTCTATATACATACCATATGCGTGAGTGCAGAAACATGGAGTTTGGTATTTTGTTTCTAGTAACGTGCATTTCTGCAAGGACAATAGGAAGATGAAGCTTCTTTCCCTTTAACGCCGCGTGGATCAATCGCAGCAGATTTAATATATAAATTGGGACAATGGACAAGCGTTTATCTATCTCTTTGCATCACTCTGTGAAGATGTAAATGAATAGCCGGTTTCATCTACAGGACAATGTCTGGTGTTCCTGTGGATGTAAATTGTCACATATGTTATTAAGTACCACTTATAGCGATACACTGCTTGTTAGATCCCATACAATGGGCACATATATGGTGTACCTTTTCCCTTTGAATCCAAGATAGGTCATTTTAACACCTAATTAATAACTTCAAGGAAATACTGACTGTGGGTCAACCACCTGTATCGGGTATTTCATACTTGATTGCTGGGTCTGTACTTAGTTTTGATTGTGACAAGTATTTTTAACAGTATGCTCAGTACTCTTTTGGACATATAATACACAATGATAATTAGATATATCGATGTCTTTTCCACAAATTAGTGTTGTTGGATTTTTATCCCACAGAGCGGGGCCTCTAAACATGGCTTGAGCTGGTGCAGAGAGAGGTGAGGCTTACTCCTTGAGAAGCAATGGTAAGCCTTTTTTTCAATAAAAGTTTTTGTCTAGTTATGATGACATTGGAAAGCTATGATGTACAGAGAGATGTTATGTTTATTCATCATTTTTCCTAGATGCAGTCCAGACTTCATTCTTGCGTGAAGGATTAGAATACAAATACAACAGCACCAATACTGTATGTATGACTTGTTTGTGTTTTTGCAGTGACAAAGGTTTGTTTAGGTCCTGAAGAAAGCCAGGGAGAGTAATCCTATTGGCTGAAACATGTTGACCATTGAAACAGTGATTAATTCCTATTTCCTCTCTTTTTCACCTTCACACTGTTTTTAATAGGACAACACACTAGAGATTGTTAGCAAAAGTATTAGAAAAGGTAGTACTTCATCTCTGTGGTATATCCTTTTTAGTCACATCTTTTTTACAGTTTTCTGCACTGCATTCTAGAAATTATCTCAATCACTTATTCTTTAAGCATAAGTCCCATCTGTATCTATTTGTTCCTTTTGTGAGAACCGCACAGAAGGATACAACTCATTCTCCCTTTTCCCTCTGAGAATTAAGAGGGTCAGGAGAGGGTTGTTTGGGATCCCAGATGATGACCCTGGGCACATGAATGTGTATTGATGGGACACCAGCTATCCTTAAGTGATTTTTGAGTACATTTTCTCTGTTCCTCTTTGCTTTCCTTGCTCTACCGAATATTTAGCAGCACTTTGGGCTGTTAGTACCTCAACACTTGGCTTTAGAGGTATGTTCTTTGTAGATTTTTTCAGGTCCACGGATTCTATTACGTTTTGCGATTATTAGAATTAGGGGGATTGAATCCGTCTAGGACTTTAAACCTTCCCTCAGACCCTCCCTTCTATTATACTATTTCTATTATGTACATAACCTACCTTATGCGTCAAAGAATACATATAGGGTATTTCCTGCTAGATCTGAGGTGTGCTTTCAGGTGTGGTGTGGGCACGGCAACCTTCCTGCATATGACCTGGACATGCAACTGATTGGTAAACTATCTAGCTGAGGTGATGAAGACTGCGGCGGGTGATGAGGATGCAACTGAAATTTATTATTAAGCATTGTCTAACAGGGTTGATACCCAAACCAAAAAAGGGTTGCAATATGTAGAATAGGATTGCAGGCTCCTTGGTAAGAGATGTATAGCCATACATTGGCTTTCATCCATCACACCCTATCTTTGGTCACGGAGAGCAGACTTGTATGATTGGTCTGTGGTGGAGAAATGCAGTCCCTGCCAGGTGAGAGTGGATGAGAATGGGGAACGAGAGACCTGGGAATGTGGGGAATATGATTGCTGGGTTGGCAGACGGTGGCGACTCCGCCACTAAGGCGGAGGAGTGTCGCCCCACTGCTTTTATCAGTGTAGAAAAAGGGAAAAAATAAAATGAGAATAATTCAACGTTATTATCATTTTATTGGTTCCTGCTGCATCATCTTTTAGGGGCGGGCGGATCGGCTCTGTTCTCATAGTAGGGGGGAGGAGTGGTGGGCACTCTGTGAGTGTGCAATGAATGATTGGCCGGCCCTCGAGGGCTGGCCAATCAGTCAAAAAGCATTGGCAAAACAAAAAGACTAGACTTATTGGCGTGCCACAACGCCTGTTTTGTAAGTGATTAAGGACCTGAATTTGAGTTTGGCAGGAGGGACACTCCATCACAAACAAACTGGATATCCCATCTGCCGCATTACAAACGCCATAGGATTTCACGCATTTGTAATATGCCGGATGGGTTCTTCGTCACGTTTGTGACGAGTATCCCACTCGCCAAACTCTACATCAGGCCCTATATACTTGCAATTTGCACACAGGCTAGAGCACAGCAGTGCAAGCTCCCCTCACACACAGAGAACAGCCAGTACAGATAGCGCCTCTTCAAGCTCCTTTCACATGCAGAACCATGGTGTTGTATTTTCCTTTATATAGCACTTTATACCCTGACGAGGGAACCAACGACACTTATTTTAGCAAGCTTGTAGCATGTGCTTGATGCTTGGTTGGGTAAGTGTTTAGGTGAACAGTGGCCTTTGTGTGAATTGTTTTGATGTTGTGCTTGAGGGACAAGAGGGTCAGACTGATTTGCATATGGCCATGTCTGAACTGGGGTGGCAGAGTGGGCTAAAGAACGGTGATGGATTAAACCCCTATCTTTTGACTGGGTGTGAGTGTTTGATTGATTCAGATGCTCCGTCCATCACCACCCCTTTTTGTACCGCTGAGGGACAAGAGGGGCACTCTTGTCATGTGTTACATCGCTGTGCCCTGTCCCGTAATAATGGCGGCCTCAGGCCCACTTTGCGTATCCTTTCAGATGCCCCTGCCAGTGATGCTTTCTTATTCTTGTGATACACAAGGTTGAGCGCAATGTTCATGTCTGTTGGTGTGAGATGGGGAGGAGAGAGATGAGGAGCTTTTGATCACCAGCTGGCGCCCTGGGCAATAAATGACAGCAGACTCTGCTGACTGAACCTGAACTCAGTCGCATGACGTATGTGCGTTTTCCTCCAAGGTACTGAAAGCTAAAAACACATTAGACACAATATATTATGGACTGCATTGCTGGAGGCTTGTGGTTTTGCAGGCCTGCAAATCCATTAACCTTGTCTGTTTCAAGTACTTCAAAAAGGGAAAAAAAGCCCTACGGCTTATCCCTTCGTTAAATATTTACAGCATTTCCGCATAACCTTTTTATCCACTGCACTAGTGTTTGAGCTTTTATATTAAAAATCCTAGGGCTGAGTATTATTGGCCACGGAGTAACCATTATAGCTGAACAAAGAAAGAAAGAGAGAGGCTGTGTTCCCGGCGGCTTATCATATTTACTGCATTAATATGGATGACATGTCAGTCACAGCGTCCCTATGATGAACAAGTGAGCCATGAACAGTTCATCTGAAACCCAAGCTTACCAGTAAATCTGTGATACTTGGCTGCTGCTCTGAGGCAACAGTGTGGACCTAGGAATCAAACGCCATGTGCATTTGTGCATAGGGCTGGGGGTGAAAACAGTTAAATACATACTTCAATACTCCCATGCAGCAGTAAAGCAGCGTTAAAATGCATCTCAGGTTTATAGCAATTTGGGCCAGTTCATTGACAGCAGAGGGGGGTTGGCTACATCAGCTCAACAGGAATGAGCCAAGGGAAGCTCTCCTCAGCGGAAGAAGTTATCAGAGTACTGTGAGTGGACAGGACACTCTTCTGAGCCTCCAGGGTCCTGGTATGTCTAAAAGGCACCAATTAGGATGGACCAAAAAATTTCACAAGATTCTTTTGGAGACACTGGGTCAGACCATAGGAATAAAATGTACTCCCCCCCCCCCCTCTGGATACCTCGGGTGTACTTCTTCCCAAAGGAGGAGGTTTTATGGCTGATCCACAGGGGAATGATGGATTAAACCCAGATAGATCCTTGTGGCTATGTTTGAATGTTTGCTTTGTCCAGCATTCCGTCCATCAATTGTTTCTTTTGCATATGTCGCCCCAAGTGGGAAGGGTATGCCCAAACGTGGGTCCGGTGCTCACTACACACCTGGATTCAAGCTGGCCTGGCTGATGAAGGGTGATGCGCTGAAACCGGTCCCAGGATGCTTGTTTCCGGTCCAGGGAAGACCTGGCTTTGAAGTTCGGGCTGGACTGTTCTCACAAGGAACAGCAAGCCTGATTTGCATATGGTTGGGTCCAAACCGCGTTTGGGTGGTGAGCAAAAGAATGATGGATTAAACCCAGATCCTGGTGAATGTTTGCATTGTCCAGCATTCTGTCCATCGTCTCTTTTGCAGAGTATCTTCGGGGGTAAGCATATCAGTTAGAGTAATTTGAATTGTGTAAGCTTACATCTGGCGTAATAGGACACCAAACAGGCTGACTCTCTCAAATTCGCTGTCCACCCATTATTTACCTAAATCTTCTCCTCACTATGTTTTAACTGGGATAGGGAGTAAGAGTGTCAGCTTGCAGTGCACTATAGAGGATAGACATTGCATGGTCACGAGAAACGAACCCCAGAACTCACTCCAGCATCGCTGTTGCTGAGGTTGGTTTTTGAGGGAGTAGACCAGAAATAGCAGCTCCTTTCGATTTTTTTAAATTTAAGTCCTTATAAGATATCTAATGCCTTGTTTTTCTCCTAAGAAATCTAAAACATAAGACCATTCATGTATTTCCTTATTGCCTCACACTGTGCACATTTAATTGTATCTAAATCATGAATTCCTCCTAAAACTCACTGCGCCCCTAGTTAAAACTGAAAGTCTGGTTACTAAAAAAACAGAAACTTTGCTGAAAGTGATGAACTGCACAATGATGCTCCCTTGCTGCAAAATATATTTGTGAAGTGCAATGGCCCTACCACAATGTCTGTGGTATCCTGCTGATCAATTTCTCATTCTGACAGTTGAATGTTGCTTACCAACTGGATACTAGATAATTTTCGGCAATGGGGTACCTCCAAAATGGTATCTATAGTGTTCCCTGAAATTAGTGGAGCTTCACTCAATAGATTTCCTAACCTCGAAAGGGAACCATGACCTTTTCAGAGAAAAGAAAAATGGGCAGATGTTTTTTGCCCGATTCATGGAGTTTTACTGTTCTGGGTAAGGGTGCTAGGTTTCACACAAGTATTTTATTTTTCTAATCACAATTCTTTATTCCATTTCAGATTCAATCAATCAATGTACAGGAGTTGTTGGACTTGCCAGTATAACAGTAACAATCTCAAATATGGTATTACAGAATAATACATTTGGCGAAAATGAGAACCAGAGAAAAAAACATAAACAATAATCAGTGACTCACGCATGAAATCTTAATACTCAATACATGTACATACTATTTTATAGTCTAATGTAATATAATATACAAATTTCCCCAGTCCCAAGGAGGAATTGGCAAAACTAATAAAATTAAGTAACCAAATTCAGGTACCTGAGCCTTCGAAGAGGAATGTCAGAGGAACGTACGAAATAAAAATGGGTACATATATATGGACGAGGCGGATTTTCTGCTTTGACCCCGCTGTGAGGACTCCAACGACTTGGTGGTTGCTGCGGTCTAGGGGGCCAGTTGAGCTTGCTTGACTTTGGCACACTGTGACTTTGAGGAGATTTTTTGCATCCCTGACTCTGCTCCATCCCCGCGATGCCTACCCACCTTTGCATTGCATTTTGGGACCTGTAGGTGCCAGCTACTGGGCGTCCATTGGGAGGCGATTGCAATGTATCTCATCTCACCTGGAAGGGTCGGAACTAACATCGAGCAGCGAGGAGGAGGCGGAATATTTAAACCTATGTATTATTGCCTGCTTCCTTGACAAACACCCCAGGCGCTGAAGAAGGCTTACCATGTGCCGAAATGCATTCGCCAGGTCGGGTGCTTCCACAATAAAGCTGGCTCTAATTGGCTCCCCTTCTGTGGCCTCGTCTTTCTTTTTTGGAGGAAGGTTTCTTTTGGATATTTCAAACGCGATGTCCAGTGTCGCGTCTGCGAGGCTCCCACAGCATTCAGTTGGCCCAGGATTCACTGGTCTCTCCCTTGGCGGAATCACTGTTGCTTCCAGGTTACTGGATTTTCTTGGACCTACCGTCAAGCTGTGGAAGATATAGAGTGGTGTGGCAGCCATTTAGCTGCTCGCTGGACGAGGCGGATTTTCTGCTTTGACCCCGCTGTGAGGACTCCAATGACTTGGCGGTTGCTGCGGTCTAGGGGGACAGAGGAGCTTGCTTGACTTTGGGTATATATATATATATATATATATATATATATATATATATATATATATATATATATATATATATATATATATGTATATATATATATATATATATATATATATATATATATATATATATATATATATATATATATATATATATATATATATATATATTCACTGAAAAAACCATAGGTTTCAGCCACGTTATAGTTAGGAATTAGCATTTAAAAAACCTTGCAAACTCACTGACCAAAACCATAGGTTTCACACATGTTATAGTTAGCTGGAGATTTCACTCATACAAAACCATTGAAATTCCCCTGTTATAGTTAGTTCAGCTAACTATAACTCGCGTGCCCGCAATGCACTGCTGATGACTTCACATACTACATCACTCATGACATGGTCAGTGACATCACTCATGTGTAAAACCTATGTTTTTTTCAGTGAATTTGCAAGGTTTTTTAAATGCTAATTCCTAACTACAACGTGGCTGAAACCTATGGTTTTTTCAGTGAATTTCAAAGGTTTAGTAAATGATAATTTTTAAATGCATAAATTATTACATTTCTTTCTCTTTATACTAATTTCTTACATTTTTATTAAAAAAATTATATTTATTTTATTTTTTAAATTATCTATACTACTATTATAAAGAGAGAACAGAAACCTTTTGGCAAGGTAAACACGGGAACCACAGCGCCAATCCACACACCCAATACATTGTTGGAATCCTCAGGGTGTGTAGATGGACATAGGCAACATAAAATAAAAATAAACGTAAATTAAAAAATTAAAATTTCAAAACAAAGTAGTCCCCTAAAACTAGCGCTGTCCACGACATAGCGCTGACCGCGACCTAGACGTGCGTGATGACGGCAGGCAGGAGGAGCGATGACGAGCGGCGAGGAGTGGCGGTGAAGTCCGGAGCGGGCGGCTCAGGTAAGGCAAAGGCAGGCGGGAGGCGGGAGGTGGGCGTAGGCGCGAGGCGGGAGGCGGGCGGGAAGCGGTCTGGGCAATGTCGGGGCGGGCGGGGGGCGGCGAGGCGGAAGGCGGGAGGGATGCGGTCTGGGCAATGTCGGGGTGGGCGGGAGTGCACAGAAGCATAAAATGCTGCCCCCAGGCCTGAAAACTAATCCCAGCAGGCCCGGCAGCAAGAAAGCCTCCTGGTTCAACGACGATCTCAGGAACTCCAAGAAAAACTGCCGTACCCTCGAGAAAGCCTGGCGCAAAGACCCGACCACAGACAACATGGCCACCCTCAAGCACGCCTCTCGCAAACACCACCAGCTGATCCACACCACCAAGAAGACAGCATTCAAGGAACGACTAGACAACAACGCACACAACAGCTAGGAACTCTTCAGCATCGTCAAAGAGCTCTCCAACCCCAGCGCCGGAAACAATGACATCACTCCCTCGCAAGACCTCTGCGACTCACTCGCCTCGTTCTTCCACAGCAAGATCGCTGACATACACAACAGCTTCGGCGCACAGACCACGTACCCAACCACCGAACCGACGCCCCCCACCACCATCCTCCACTCCTGGAGCCCGGTCAGCACCGAAGACACCATCCACACGATGAATACCATCCACTCCGGTTCACCAACCGACCCATACCCCCACCACGTCTTCAACAAGGCTGACTCCGTCATGGCACCCCAACTCCGGGACATCATCAACTGTTCCTTCAACACCGCCACCTTCCCGGAGAGCTGGAAACATGCCGAACTCAGCGCCCTCCTGAAGAAACCATCAGCAGACCCCACCGACCTCAAGAACTACCGCCCCATCTCGCTCCTCCTTTTTCCTGCCAAAGTCATCGAGAAGACCGTCAACAGACAGCTTTCCGCCTTCCTCGAGACGAACGGATCCCTCAACCTCTCGCAGTCCGGCTTCCGAGCCAACCACAGCACTGATACCGTCCTCATCGCAGCCACTGACGACATCAGAGCCCTGCTCGACATCAGTGAAACAGCGGCCCTAATCCTCCTGGACCTCTCCGCAGCGTTCGATACTGTCTGCCACCGCACCCTAGTGCAGCGCCTCAGCAACGTCGGAATCCGAGACAAGGCACTAGAGTGGATCATCTCGTTCCTCGCCGGAAGAACCCAGAGAGTCCGCCTCCCCCGTTCAGATCTGAGGTCACCAAAGTCATCTGCGGCGTACCACAAGGATCATCACTCAGCCCCACCCTCTTCAACGTCTACATGAGCCCCCTCGCAGCCATCGCACGCCAACACAACCTCAACATCATCTCCTACGCCGACGACACCCAGCTGATCCTCTCCCTCACCAACGACCGAGCCACCGCCAGAACCAACCTACACGAAGGGATGAAAGACGTAGCCGAGTGGATGATAAACAGCCGCCTGAAGCTGAACTCAGACAAGACGGAAGTGCTCATCCTTGGATCATCACCCTCTGCCTGGGACGACTCCTGGTGGCCCCCTGCCCTGGGCAACGCACCCAAGCCAACAGACCATGCACGCAACCTGGGCTTCATCCTGACCTCCTCCCTCTCGATGACCAGACAAGTCAACGCCGTGTCATCATCATGTGTCAACATCCTACGCATGCTCCGAAAGATCTTCCGATGGATCCCCACCGAAACCAGGAAGATGGTCACCCAGGCACTTGTCACCAGCCGACTGGAATACGGAAACACCCTCTACACCGGAACCACAGCCAAACTACAGAAAAGACTCCAACGCATCCAGAAAGCCTCCGCACGACTCATCCTGGACATCCCCCGACACAGCCACATCTCCGGACACCTGAAAGACCTGCACTGGCTCCCAGTCAGTAAGAGAATCACGTTCCGACTCCTCACCCATGCACACAAGGCCCTCCACGACCTGGGCCCCAGATACCACAACAACCGCCTGACCTTCTACACTCCCACCCGCCAGCTACGATCTACCTGCCACGCCCTCGCCGCCATTCCACGCATCCGAAAAGCCACCATGGGAGGAAGATCCTTCTCCTACCTGGCAGTCAAGACTTGGAACTCCCTCCCAATCCACCTCCGTCTCACCCAAGACCACCTCTCCTTCAGGAAGCAACTCAAGACCTGGCTATTCGAGCAGTAGCGGACCCCCCCCCAAGCGCCTTGAGACCCTCCGGGTGAGTAGCGCGCTATACAAATTTCCTGATTGATTGATTGATTGATTGTGGTAGCGCATAGTGATGTTGTGGTGCCCCTGAGTGATGCTGTGGTGGCCCTGAGTGGTGCTGTGGAGGCAGTGAGTGATGCTGTGGAGGCCCTGAGTGATGCTGTGGAGGCCCTGAGTGATGCTGTGGAGGCCCTGAGTGATGCTGTGGTGGCACATAATGATGCTGTGGTAGCGCATAGTGATGCTGTGGTGTTCCAGAGTGATGCTGTAGTGTTCCAGAGTGATGCTGTGGTGGTGCTGAGTGATGCTGTTGTGGTGCTGAGTGATGCTGTAGTGGTGCTGAGTGATGCTGTGGTGGTGCTGAGTGATGGTGTGGTGGTGCTGACAGATGCTGGGGTGGCGCTGAGTGATGCTGGGGTGGCACTGAGTGAATCTGGGGTGGCGCAGAGTGATGCTGGGGTAGCGTTGAGTGATCCTGGGGTAGCGCTGAGTGATGCTGGGGTAGCGTTGAGTGATGCTGGAGTGGCGCTGAGTGATGCTGGGGTAGCGCTGAGTGATCCTGGGGTGCTGAGTGGTGCTGTGGAGGTGCTGAGTGGTGCTGTGGTGGTGCTAAGTGATGCTGTGGTGGTGCTGAGTGGTGTTGTGGTGGTGCTGAGTGATGCTGTGGTGGTGCTGAGTGGTGCTGTGGTGGTGCTGAGTGATAATGTGGTGGTGCTGAGTGATAATGTGGTGGTGCTGAGTGGTGTTGTGTTGGTGCTGAGTGGTGCTGTGGTGGTGCTGAGTGGTGCTGTGGTGGTGCTGAGTGATGCTGTGGTGGTGCTGAGTGGTGCTGTGGGGGTGCTGAGTGATAATGTGGTGGTGCTGAGTGGTGCTGTGGTGGTGCTGAGTGATGCCGGGGTGGAGCTGAGTGATGCTGTGGTGGTGCTGAGTGGTGCTGTGTTGGTGCTGAGTGATAATGTGGTGGTGCTGAGTGGTGCTGTGGTGGTGCTGAGTGGTGCTGTGGTGGTGCTGAGTGATTCTGTGGTGGTGCTGAGTGGTGCTGTGGTGGTGCTGAGTGATAATGTGGTGGTGCTGAGTGGTGCTGTGGTGGTGCTGAGTGATGCTGGGGTGGCGCTCAGTGATGCTGTGGTGGTGCTGAGTGGTGCTGAGTGGTGCTGTGGTGGTGCTGAGTGGTGCTGTGGTGGTGCTGAGTGGTGCTGTGGTGGTGCTGAGTGATGCTGTGGTGGTGCTGAGTGGTGCTGTGGTGGTGCTGAGTGATAATGTGGTGGTGCTGAGTGGTGCTGTGGTGGTGCTGAGTGATGCTGGGGTGGCGCTCAGTGATGCTGTGGTGGTGCTGAGTGGTGCTGAGTGGTGCTGTGGTGGTGCTGAGTGGTGCTGTGGTGGTGCTGAGTGGTGCTGTGGTGGTGCTGAGTGATTCTGTGGTGGTGCTGAGTGGTGCTGTGGTGGTGCTGAGTGATAATGTGGTGGTGCTGAGTGGTGCTGTGGTGGTGCTGAGTGATGCTGTTGTGGTGCTGAGTGGTGCTGTGGTTGTACTGAGTGATAATATGGTGGTGCTGAGTGGTGCTGTGGTGGTGCTGAGTGATGCTGGGGTGGCGCTCAGTGATGCTGTGGTGGTGCTGAGTGGTGCTGAGTGGTGCTGTGGTGGTGCTGAGTGGTGCTGTGGTGGTGCTGAGTGGTGCTGTGGTGGGCTGAGTGATGCTGTGGTGGTGCTGAGTGGTGCTGTGGTGGTGCTGAGTGATAATGTGGTGGTGATGAGTGATAATGTGGTGGTGCTGAGTGATGCTGGGGTGGCGCTGATGATGCTGTGGTGGTTGCCGAAAACAGCAAAGAAAGAAGCGACGGCTTAAAGTTCAAAGGGGGGGATGCATGTTGTCCAGAGAGAGGTGGGACAGGCGGAGCCGAGCCCGGCCAAAAACAACGAAGAACAAACCGACCAAGATCTGGCGTGAAGAGTCTCTGCCCGAGGATTGAGTAAAAAGAGCTGCGGTCAAAACGGTGCTAGGAAAAGCGGGGAAATTAAAAGTGGCCGGGAAATGCTCTCGGCATTGCGGGGCGGGGGATCACTTTTAGAGGAAAATAGACATTTAACTGCTATGGCTAATTATTTTCGCACTGGAAACAGGATCTGCATTTTATAGTCACTTAGCCCTCATTTAAAAGACTACCTGTATTACATTAGCAATGCATTCATTTCATGGTTTTATTCTAGCCAGTACTCGGGTAAATCGGGATCACTGGTACGTTCAACAAACATTTAAAATAATAAACGTCAGTCTTGACTTTCCGTTGTTCACTCGGGGAAATGCCTAAATGTGGTAAATGATTGTGTGACTGTGATCAGGTTACGCAAAACAGCTGCGACTTAAGTAAATTGGTGTTTGACGAGATTAGCGAATATTGGTATAAATAATATATATCACACCAAGCATTTAATTTGTGTGATATTTGTATTCGGGACAGCATTAAAGAAAAATTCCAAAGCGCCCCGTCCCGTTTTAAGATTGAGCACATGAAAAAACTGCAAATAATAGGATAAACAATCCTTACTGTGTATATGACTGCAACCAAAATATGTTTACCGCTGAGTTTTTGAGGGAGGAAAGAGTATGGGAAATATAGTTCCCCGCAGGAGAGCGACCTAAATGTACCGCCAGCCATCAATCCAAAACAAGCAGGATTAGCCTTGGAAAGACGCCCAAACCTGCGCGAGTCCTACCAAAAGAAGCCCAATGCTGAGTAAAGGCACAGAGAGTAAATACAAGCAGCGGCGAGTGGTAGCAGAAAGAAACAATTAAAACAAGCATTTAATTTGTGTTATATTTGTATTCGGGACAGCGCCCCGTCCCGTTTTAAGATTGAGCACATGAAAAAACTGTAGGCGAAGCGAGCACAAGAAAGGTTTCCTACCGCAAACAATAGCTTTCCCATCCCAGATATGGCGTTTACGGTTCAGTATAGCAAGTCAAGCAGACTTCCAACCTCTAGACAAGAACATCGCCAAAAGAAAAAAATGTAATTAGAAGCGGCCGGGAAATGCTCTCGGCATTGCGGGGGCGGGGGGCGCATTCCTTTTAACTGTGAAGCAGGGGGCGGGGGAGAGGATCCCTTTGAAGTGAAGCTCTCGGCAGAGCACGGCCTCGCGGCTGTGAAAGTGAAACAGCAGGGATGTAATTAGGGGGGAGGAGAAGTGAGGCCGAGCACGCGCTGGGGTGAATGCCTGAGGCCGAGCGCACGCTGGGGAAGTTTCAGATGCCTGTGGGAGGGAGGCTGATGGGTTTGATGTGGACGCGCGTTCCGCCCGAGTGCACCACATGAACTGGACGTAATCCACAATGGTTTCAGAGCTTGGTTTGCCTACTATACTCTCGTCTATTTATCCCTCGGATATAATAGTTGAGACCTAAAAAAAGAACACTTCTTTTCAGAACTACCTCCACTGGCTTAAAAAAGAACTATATTTCTATATTAGTGTGTAAAACTTTGTCAGAATGAATGTGTAGTGCTCCCGCTTTCATTAGCTCTGAAATTAAGACCTATATCCCCTGCAGAGAGCTACACTCATCCTCTCAGTCCCTTCTCTGTGTACCAGGATTCAAGAAAAATAAATCTGGGGGAATGAAATTTGCGGTTCTTGCCCCCACTTTTTGGAACACCCTACCCCTTCACATCAGATCTGCAGACGGCTATCTTAAGTTTCGCAGGGCACTCAAAACTTTCCTTTTCCGGCAAGCCTTCCCCTCCTAGTATCTGCCCCCCTGACTTCTAGGGTCTGTGTCCTCCAGCGCCAAGAAACCGCCTGGTAATCGTGCATTTAATAAATATTTTCAAATTCAAATTCAAATTCATAAATGAACAAATGAATTAGTAGAGTATCGTGAATGTGAAAGTGCAAAACTATAAGAGAGTGCTACAGCATAAATGTATAAAGTGTTTACCCATACTATACTGTAGTACCTCCGAAGCACTTCAATGTAACACATCCATATAAATATGTTAGAAGTCTATACTTCAATTTGCACTGCTAGTGGAACTGCCTGGGTGAATTTGTATGTGTTAGGAGCAAATTTACAACACCCTTGTACCTCTTTTACACATCTTTTCCGTCACTTTTGTGATGCAGCGGTGTTGCAAAAGATGTACCATAGTACCTGATATTTACAATGTGATGAATATGGAAGAGATCAAAAAGTATTGGGAGGAACCCTTTTTAGGAAAAGGAAATGGGTTTGTATTCACAAAAACAAGAGTCCCTTTTCCTCGTTTTATAAGGAAAAAATCTGGAAAAATATGTAAGGTGCATCACATTCTAAAGCCCTGCACCAGAAAGAGACTTTCCTGCGCAGAGAGGGGGGAGGGAGTCGAGGTGTTCTAGCATAGGAACACCTCCTAAAAGTGACTGAGTGAAATCTATAATATTTAATTCAGTCCCTTTTAGTCCTATGCTATGTCAAAACCCTGCACCTGCTTGAAACAGGTGTAAGGATTGACACAGCTTTCTGAGCATAGAACCCAAGAGCATTGCTGGAGCTGCATTGCACTTGGAACGCAAGTCAAGCAATGCACCACCTTCACAACACAAATACATCACATATCTGTGCCGTTTTTGCTCCATAATGCACTACATTGTAAATACGGTGCATCCATTGTGCTGATATCACAGAGCACAATAACTGCCATATCTCTGGGAATGTACCACTTATTATACACCTGCTGATTACTGTTTCAATGTAGTGAATGGATTACTACACACTGTACAATGAGTCACTACAAAACTATAACAGGAATGACAGAGTGTTTGCTGGAAGTGTAAGGATAGAGACTGGGGAATTCAAAATATAAAAGGTAAATTTGCAGGTGCATAGAACAGTACATACATAGTAAATAGGAGTTTGAAGCAGTCCATATACTAAGGTCTACTTTGCTCCATAATTATTTGGGTACTGACTGCATGATTACAGTTCTGCAAAGAGAGTGCATGACTGAATTTATAAGAGCTTCATTTTTACCACAGTACATATATAAGGAACTACTGCTGAATGGCTCACTACAATATTGAAACAGTAGAGTGAGAGTTATCGTGAAAGTCTAATGATACAGACTGGACAATTGAATATATAAAAAACAAATGTGCACCTACATAGAAGAGTACATGCATACTCTATACAGGTTTAAAGCAGTACATGGTCTAAGGCCTACTTTGCACCATGATTACTTGAGTACTGACTGGATAATTACAGTTCTGCAAGGAGAGTGTCTGTCTGAATTTAGAAGAGCTTCATGTTTAGCACAGTGCATACATAAGGGCATTCTGCTGAATACTTCACTACAATACTGAATGAGCAATCACAAAGAGTTTGCTGGAAGTGTAAGAATATAGACTGGATAATAAAAGCTATAAAAGACAAGTTTCCCATGCATAGAAGACTGCATACATATTGTATAGGAGTTTGAAGCAGTCCATGCCCTAAAGCCCACTTTGCACCATGACTACTTGGGTACTGGCTGAATTATTACAATTCTGCAAGGAGAGTGTCTGGCAAAATGTACAGCAGCTTCACTTTTAGAACAGTGTATACATAAACACATACTTCTGAATGGCTCACCTCAATACTAAAATAGGAGTACCAAAATGTTTGGAGGAAGTGTAAATATACAGACTAGGCAATTGAAAGTTTAAAAGCCAAGTCTACAGGTGCATAGAAAAGAGCATTTATTATTTAATAACCTTCCCAAAGCCCTAAGCGCCAGCACACCTTTCCGAGGGTAGGATTACGATCTACAAATGCTAGCATTTTCTAAATTAAGAACCATAAAAATCACAAATATGAAATCTTTTTTTTTCTTCTAATGATAACGATATTTTTTCATACGTCTTCTATTGAGATGCTTTTAATCATGAAAATGCAAAGAACACATTTTACTGAGTAACACTTTTTAAACTCTACAACGTATGTAGATAATAATACCTTATACGTGTTACTATCAAAATCGAAACCTTTACAGCTTCACAGTTTGAAACTTTTCCAAACACGTGAACACGAAAAACAGTTAAAACATGAGCATGTGTAAACTGCAAAACGTGCCATCTACATAGGCGGAGCCACATCTTCCTTCCATAGACTACTAAACAACAAAAAACTATATAAACCACGCCTACTGTGCAATTAGTTTCGTATTCCCAAGTTATTTCTGAATCGCCAATCTCTGTTGCAGGTTCCGTTCTCTAGCATCGGATTCTCTTTTTGCGTAAACAAACATATTCCGGAGTTGTAAGTTGTTTCAAGATGGCATAGGCATAGTACTTAGTTATAAATTGTGACTATTTGTCAATATTTAAACATTTATTTGTAGAAAAAAATGTCTTGCATGTTTTTCCCTTTTTCTCTTAAAGGTCAGCAGCTTCTTCTTAGAAACAGATATATTATAACAAATATTACTCCTTTTCTGGCTCCTTTTACCTCATATATAGTAACTTTTTATATTATTATATTGATACTGTACTTCGCTCGAGAGGTGTTGTTAACCTGTCAACGCAAACCCTAAATATTTACAATCAACGTGACAATGATACACTTGTTATTATGTTTTCCCCTAGAGATCACATACTGTTAATATGTATATTAGAACATTAACAGTCTTAGTGATCCTAGCGGAATTCACGATCCGTCGTCACAAACACTAACGATAAGTTAGCAACGTTAGCGGCTTGTGGATTTCAGTCTATTTTCCCCTTGTGATCATATGCTGTGAGAATATATACATATTATTATTCTCAACGTCATGATCTCAGAGGAGTTTCTGACCCGTCGCCACAAAGATCAAATTTTTTCACCTCCCGGAGAAAAGAAGTTCAGTAAATATTTACCGCTCCAAACTATTTCATTATGGATGTTCTGTTAAATACATAACTTTATTTTTTCTTTTCTTTTTACTGTAACAATGGTATCAATCGTTACATTATAATAGATTGTCCTATTTTGCTACAGAACAGGAATGGGAGATTTTTCAGCGCCATCTGTAATATATTTATCAAATATTTATAAAAACTTGATCAGATATTTTTATATATATTAAAATATAGCTATGCATACTTTGTTACTTTAAATATTTAATAAACCCTACATTTCTGAATGTTAATCTCTAATTTCTATCCTTATTTGCGATTCCTATTCACCTTCTCACTAAAGAATATATAGGACCTGTACTATATATTATAAGAGTAACATTCTATATATTCTTTGGTGAGTATGTGATTTATTAGCGGAACAGTCTGCAACTTGTAAACACTACGACAGCACGTTTTTGAATTGTACAGAATACAAATTTTAAAAATAATAATGCATGCATTTCTATGTAATATGAAACAATTTAGATTTTACTGTTTTACTTTTCTCTCTTGATCTGAGATGATGTAGTGCGGGAGTGTTTGTTGTAGCACTTCTATTCTACTTTATCTAAAAGTAACTGATGCCCTCTTACATCAACAAGAATGTGGGGCAACACTTTTACAAACTGTAGCACAAAAATGAACTATATAGCCACACTTAACTGATATTTTATGAAATTCCATTTTTAATTGTCACCCCTTTCGTATATACTGCGACAGTTTCTGAAGAAAGTTTATTTGTATTTGCTTATTCAAAACTGTTTCAAACCTAGACTGAAACTTTTGCTGTGCAACCACACCTCCCAATCGTGAAAGTAAACACCACATTATAATTAAACAGTAGTACTAAGAAGTATGTCACCTACAAACTTGATAAAAGAAAACAGCGCAAAACACTGTCATTTTTTCGCCGTGATTAATACACCACACGGCAATTATATAAATGGCCCTTGAAACATATATAAAAATGTGTTTACCTCATAGACCTTATGGGCACTGTACACAGTTAATAGTTTTCCTAACCTGCCCTCCACTACTTTCTTTCCCCATGCTCCTTTGGAAAATGCATCACAATATCACTGCCAACAGTGAACCCTTCCCACCCAATAAGGAGCAAACTTGTGTTCGGAACACTTTACCCATTAAAATGTCCATCTTTTTCCAAAGACGAGCAAGGAATGACTGCTAAGCCTTCTACTTTTAATACTTTACAGCCAATGAACATTAAACTTCGTAAACTCCCGCTTGGAGCACGTTACCCTAATACTCCCCAAACAGGAAGGAATCCTTAATAAAACTTTTCCACAAACTTCTTCTACGACTAACGGGTCCTATAAAAAAATATATATATAAATCTCCAGCACAGTAAGTATTTCAATTAGCAACATATTGTGGTGAACTTCTAACCTCTATACTCACGCGACTGATCCATGAACTGTTACTATGGTAACAGGCAGAAAGGTAGTGGCTTTACAAAAAAACGTTATATTTACCTTGGCTCCTCTACAAGACAGAAACAAAACCAAAATACCACATTTGCAACCCCTTTGCACAGTTTTTTTTAAATAAAAAGAGGTCCCGGAGGTGGGGGAGGGGGGAATCAAGTGGAGGAGAAAGAGGTCCCCAGAACTCCGGGTGGCCATGAGCCCCCGAGATACATATAGTTAAAGATCCGGGGGGTAGCGATCCCCGCGCAGGAAAGGCCCTCTAGGCCCCCCATTATGAAAAACAAATTGCCCCAGAGATTTGACCCCCCGGAGGCCAATTAACAATAAAGCGGGCTTCAGGTTTTTTTTCTTTTTCGCCCAAACGCGTACCCTGCGGTTTTTTATAATAAAATATATCCCGCGTGACGTCATATACGGCGCTCCGTACACGTACTCCACGTAAGATTCTAATTGTTCAAAAACATATATTTATGTATTTAATGTACATATTAACAGAAGAAATTATATGGGATAATCATAAAAATACTTTTTTTAAACTGTAAAAAAGCGTAATCACTTTTAAGATCAATAACGGAAATATCGCACGTACGTCATAAGAGTAAAGATAGTTTGAAGACTTATACATTTTCTAAAACAATACAGCACTGCACACTAAAGAAGAAAAGTCAACACAATTATTGACCCCTCTCCCAACATTTAAAAGCCCCTGGGGGAGGTGATAAATTAATCGAGACTGAATACGTTAGTACAGCCTACTGTGCTTATGCTACCAGAAAAACACAACAACAGTACAAAGCCCAGATTTCCATTGTAGTGATTTCTTAGTTGCAGGTCTAGTTGTCAGATTGACACACACTCTCTCATGGCTGGTATACACCCACACCACACCTATCCAGCACATCCGTCACTACACACGTGACCCTATATATAAAAAAGACGGGGCGCACGTGTCTACGCCATTTTAGAGTTGTTCCCAAACACCGTACAAGGGGGCCCACTACTACATGCGTGGCCTCTTTGGTCACTCAGTTAGTGGTGCCCAAAGAACTGAGCCGATGAACAACCTGCGATGATAATGATGGGAGCACAAGTATGTTGTTAGCCACATACATTTACCACCCATTATAAAGGCATAAGCATAATAATGGCTTTCTTGTGACGGGCACACGTTGTAATGGCTGTGGCTTACGTGCTTCAAATTACTTTTTACGTATACGTGTCAGCAAGTCTGATAACATCGGAGGCCAAAGACAAACACAGGACATCTCGTCGATCACAGACAAGATAGGTGGAGGGTAAAATGAAAGTAACAGGTATAAAAAAAAACAGAGGAAAACTTCTAAAATTGCGGAGGACGGAGTATGTAATGAACGTTTGGCGCCTCGACAATATGATTATTAATATATTACAAAAGTATAGCAGCGATTGAAACACATGGCCCGGGAAAAGAAAGCACCAAATTTAATATCTGAAATGAGGACAGCTTTGCTTGGCGAACTTAAAGAAAAAGAAAGACACATGGGCTTGGAAACAGGGCTGCTCATCCATAGAGAGTACAACTGGTGCACAGAAAAAAACGGAAAGTTTCACATACTATCATAGAAATATAGCTCTTTTTTTCACCGCTAAAGTTAGTTCTCAAAAAGAACTGTAGGACATATTATCAAGCCTGGGCAATAAAATTATCGCCGAAACGCGTCTGTTTGTTTGAGGATAAACGCCCTGTTGAACGTCTCCTGTGAGTGCTGGTTTTCTGCTTCTGAAACGAGGGGATTGGAGCTACGATATATGGTGGCATGCACAGCCACTTCCATGCACCCGCCCGTGAGTGATTTTGCGAATTGTGCAATGTGAGCTTTAAATATATATATATATATATATATATATATATATATATATATACATATAAATGGATTGGTGTCACTACAATGCATGCTTTTACATCGCATGCCTTTACAACGCGGTTTTTACCACGCAGTCCATTACAACGCATAATGCTTTTAGGCGCTGGATAGTGAATTATTTTATTTACTATTCCAACTCCAGTCCCCGTGGATAGCAGGGAAGGTGTTGGATAGTAAATTAAATATATTCCCTATCCTAGAGCGCCCCCAGCGCAATACGTTGTAATGGTATGCGTTGTAATGGTTGCGATGTAATGGTAGTGCGTTGTAAAAAATGCGTTGTAAGTGATGTTCTCCTATATATATATATATATATATATATATATTACCTACTGGCGATAGCCAGTAGGTATATATAGTTAGGATTTTTTCTCTATGGGATTTCTGAAAATTCTATGCCTAATAACTTTGGTGTTTGTGGACGGAATTGGCTGAAATTTTCAGGAAAATGGCACATTTTGTTTCTGAGCAGCTCCTGGAAATTTGGGGGGGTTCGTCAAGGGGGGGCCGAGAAAAAAGGGGGGTCCCAAAACACGTTTTTCCCATGTTAATTTCCATAGGGCGGTTGGCCTCACTTTTAGCCCGAACGGCTGAATGGATTTCCACGAAACTTGGCAAAATTGTAGGGACTGTTAGCCTGATGTGCCTTTGCTAGGTCTCAATATATGTGCTTCAGTGGATTTTGAGAAATTAACGTTTAAAACAAGATATATATCTGTAACAGCGCTCCGGGTAGCGATCCGGTTAGCGAACTTTTCGCGTATCGGAACTTTGCGAAGCGAAGCTGATTGGTTCTCCGGTGTCTGTCAACATTCTAAACAGTCCGGAGCGGCCGCCATCTTGTCTCTCGGTAGGATCGAGAGACAAGAGGAGGCCAAAACAAAGGGGGAAATGAAGGAAAGGGGGCAAGGTAGACCCCTTCTGACCCCCTAGGATTGATGAGGGGGATATTATAGAGCCACGCGGGGCCCCAAAAAAAAAAAAATCCGATTTTTCGCCGTAGAGACGCGTCTTGGTAAACGAACCGGGCAGCTAACCGGGAAGCTAACCGGGAAGCTAACCGGCAGTGTAACGGGAGTCTGAGGAGTAGCTGATTGGCTGTCAACATTGTAAACAGTCCGGAGCGGCCGCCATCTTGTCTCTCGGTAGGATCGAGCGACAAGAGGAGACCAAAACAAAGGGGGAAATGAAGGAAAGAGGGCAAGGTAGACCCCTTCTGACCCCATAGGATTGATGAGGGGGATATTATAAAGCCACGCGGGGCCAAAAAAAAACAAAAAAATCCGATTTTTTCGCCGTAGAGACGCGTCTTAGTACGCGAACCGGGCAGCTAACCGGACAGCTAACCGGGAAGCTAACCGGCAGTGTAACGGGAGTCAGAGGAGTAGCTGATTGGCTGTCAACATTGTAAACAGTCCGGAGCGGCCGCCATCTTGTCTCTCGGTAGGATCGAGAGACAAGAGGTGGAAAAAAAAAAGGTGTAAATGAATGAAAGGGGTAAGGCAGACCCCTCCTGAACCCCTAGGATTGATGAGGGGGCTATTAAAGTTCCCTGCGGGGCAAAAGAAAAAAAAATTGCGATTTTTCGCGGTAAAGGTGCTTCCTGGTACGTTAACCGGGCAGCTAACCGGCAGCGTAACGGGAGTCCGACATATTGTGTTTTTTGAACGTTTGTGATATGTGCACGTGTGGATTTTGTCTAATTAAGGTTAAAAAAATATATATATATCTTTAAGCGTGTTCTGGCGCGCTTACGTTTTGGGTTTGGTTTGCGCTGCAGAGACGATACGTCACGGTTATGCGATGCATCATGAGGCGTCTCACGGGCTACGTGATACGTCACTTAATAAAGAATATATTTTACAGCTATAGATATTAGCTTTTAAAAAACCATTGAAATTCACAGAAAAAACCATAGGTTATAGACCATATATAGTTAGGAATTTGCATTTACAAAACCTTGAAAATTCACTGAAAAAACCATAGGTTATAGACCATATATAGTTAGGGATTAGCATTTAAAAAACCTTATTTTATTTGCACAAAACCATTGAAATTCCATATATAGTTAATTGCACTAACTATATATCGCGGACCCGCAATCCACTGCTAATGATGTCACATATTACATCATTCATGACATGGTCAGTGACATCACTGATGGCATCTCAAATGACATCACTGATGACATCACTGATGACATCTCAAATGACATCACTGATGACATCACTGACATCTCATTTGACATTACTGATTACATCACTGATGATATCATTTATGTGATAATACATCTTCAGACTCTAATATAACCTTAGATACACTCAGTGTAAACAGGCACTCACAGACTGTCACACATCCATGGAGTTACTCACACACCTAGTCAGTCATGCAAAGAATCAATCACATCTCCATTTCCTCAACTATACAGTTTTACACACCTTACTTATTCAAACATATAGTAACACATATTTACTCTCTTATACAATCCTTGATACAAGTTCACAATGATTCATACAGCCACTCACACATTCACTGGCTCTTATGTTCAGTTATTTATATATGTCAACTCTCACATGGAGTGTGTTTTACTTATGTACTTACTTTGACATGTAGCACTGAGATATCCATTCACTCACCAATATACTCATGCACACAGTCAACTGTCCATACAGCTGTTTCTACATGCACTTTTGAACCCATACACCTAGGGAATCAACTGCTCACACATCTATGCACAGAGTTATACACCTCCCAGCCACCCACACACATACTCAGTCTCCCATACAAATACTTGGGCAACCATTCAATAACCCATATAGTTACTGATATAGCTACTGATTTAAACATGCAGCAGTTTACAGAACAACATAAATAATGATTGCCAAATTAAGACACTTTAATCACTAACCCATGCACTCAGTGAGAAACATTTAATCATTCTCTCATACAGTCAGTCATGCACCTACTAAATCCTTCATCCAGACACTTATACATCCACTCATTCTTCAATATGTAAGACATATTTTAACTTTACAGAAACATACAGTCACTGGGTGTTGTCATCAGTGATGTCATCAGTGATGTCATTTGAGATATCATCAGTGATGTCATCAGTGATGTCACTGACCATGTCATGAATGATGTAATATGTGACATCATTAGCAGTGGATTGCGGGTCCGCGATATATAGTTAGTGCAACTAACTATATATGGAATTTCAATGGTTTTGTGCAAATAAAATAAGGTTTTTTAAATGCTAATCCCTAACTATATATGGTCTATAACCTATGGTTTTTTCAGTGAATATATATATATATATATATATATATATATATATATATATATATATATATATATATATATATATATATATATATATATATATATATATATATATATATGTATATATACTTGAAAATTCACTGAAAAAACCATAGGTTATAGACCATATATAGTTAGGAATTCGCATTTACAAAACCTTATTTTACTCACACAAAACCATTGAAATTCCATATATAGTTAGTTGCACTAACTATATATCGCGCACCCGCAATCCACTGCTGATGATGTCACATATTACATCATTCATGACATGGTCAGTGACATCACTGATGACATCACTGATGACATCTCAAATGACATCACTGATGACATCTCAAATGACATCACTGATGACATCACTGATGACATCTCATTTGACATTACTGATCACATCACTGATGATATCATTCATGTGATAATACGATGAACCTCTTCAGACTCTAATATAACCTTAGATACAATCAGTGTAAACAGACACTCACAGACTGTCACTCATCCATGGAGTTACTCACACACCTATTCAGTCATGCAAAGAATCAATCACACCTCCATTTCCTCAACTATACAGTTATACAAACTTTATTTATTCAAACATATACTAACACATATTTACTCTCTTATACAATCCCTGATACAAGTTCACAATGATCCATACAGCCACTCACACATTCACTGGCTCTTATGCACAGTTATTTATATATGTCAACTCTCACATGTACTGTGTTTTACATATGTACTTACTTTGACATGTAGCACTGAGATATCCATTCACTTACCAATACACTCATGCACACAGTCAACCGCCCATACAGCTGTTTCCACATGCACTTTTGAAACCATACATCTAGTGAATCAACTGCTCACACATCTATGCACAGAGTCATACACCTCCCAGCCACCCACACACACACTCAGTCTCCCATACAAATACTTGGACAACCAATCAATAACCCATATAGTTACTCATATAGCTACTTATCAACACATGCAACAGTTTACAGAACAACAGACATAATGATGCACAAATTAAGACAGTTTAGTCACTAACCCATGCACTCAGTGAGACACATTTAATCACTCACTCATACAGTCAGTCATGCACCTACTAAATCCTTCATCCAGACACTTATACATCCACTCATTCTTCAATATGTAAGACATATTTTAACTTTACAGAAACATACAGTCACTGGATGTTGTCATCAGTGATGTCATCAGTGATGTCATTTGAGATGTCATCAGTGATGTCATCAGTGATGTCACTGACCATGTCATGAATGATGTAATATGTGACATCATCAGCAGTGGATTGCGGGTGCGCGATATATAGTTAGTGCAACTAACTATATATGGAATTTCAATGGTTTTGTTTGAGTAAAATACGGTTTTGTAAATGCGAATTCCTAACTATATATGGTCTATAACCTATGGTTTTTTCAGTGAATTTTCAAGGTTTTGTAAATGCTAATTCCTAACTATATATGGTCTATAACCTATGTTTTTTTCAGTGAATTTTCAAGGTTTTGTAAATGCTAATTCCTAACTATATATGGTCTATAACCTATGGTTTTTTCAGTGAATATATATATATACATACATATATAAACATATATCATCTGTATATCTATATAAATACAAACATAAATGCATGCATACATATACTTATATGCATACAGATGCATGTTATTTAGATGAAAGTTGAAAAAACACTAATAAAAGCAAAGCTAAAAAGCCACCTCATTACAAACAGAATGGCTTTAACTTAAACGAGGGCGAGATCTATTGCATTTTCAATGCTTGTTTACTTTGGTTCCATCAAGAAGGCATTCAGATGTGTCACACATTTGCCATAAATTCTGAATGTTAGCACTCTAGTTGCACATTAGATCACTGTAGTAAAGCTACTGCTCACTAGGGACGTCTGCTGCTGGTATTCAAAGTGCATGTTTCAGTCTGCATGTCAGAATTCTTTTAATGAAATAGAAGAGGATTTGAGAAGTCACTCAAAATGATCCCTAATTTTTCTTTCTGAAGCACTAATCATACTTTCTATGGCAAAATTAACCCCCTCATGTTGTTCCTTTTTAAATTGAGTGTTTTCAGACTTACCACTTCATTCCAATCAAGATGGCTTCTGGTGTGCCATACTTTTGTCATAAGTAAGACTGTTAGCGCTCTAGTTGTTCTTTAGAACACTCTGGGACATTCTGTCATTGGGCCATACTTGGGGTACATCTGGGTGATATTTGGGCTACATTTAGGCTCTTTTGTCTCTGGTGGCCATCTTGGGAGACTGTATGTCAGAATTTTTTTATGAAATTGAAGAGGGTTTGAGAAGTCACTCAAAATGTGCCCTAATTTTTCTTTCTGCAGCACTAATCATAATTCATATGGCAAAATATACCCCCTCATTTTGTTCCTTTTTAAATTAAATGTTTTAAGAGTTACCACTTTATTCCCATCACGATGGCTCCAGGTGTGCTATACCTTTGTAATAAGTAGGACTGTTAGCGCTCTAGTTGTTCTTTAGAACACTCTGGAACATTCTGTCATTGGGCTATACTTGGGCTACATCTGGGTGATATTTGGGCTACATTTGGGCTCTTTTATCTCTGGTGGCCATTTTGGGAGACTGCATGTCAGAATGTTTTAATGAAATAGAAAAGGATTTGAGAAGTCACTCAAAATGTGCCCTAATGTTTCATTCTGCAGCACTAATCATACTTTCTATGGCAAAATATATCCCCTCATGTTGTTTCTTTTTAAATTAAATGTTTTAAGAGTTACCACTTTATTCCAATCAAGATGGCTTCAGGTGTGCCATACCTTTGTAATAAGTAGGACTGTTAGCGCTCTAGTTGTTCTTTAGAACACTCTGGGACATTCTGCCATTGGGCTATACTTGGGCTACATCTGGGTGATATTTGGGCTACATTTGGGCTCTTTTGTCTCTGGTGGCCATTTTGGGAGACTGCATGTCAGAATGTTTTAATGAAATAGAAAAGGATTTGAGAAGTCACTCAAAATGTGCCCTAATTTTTTATTCTGCAGCACTAATCATACTTTCTATGGCAAAATATACCCCCTCATGTTGTTTCTTTTTAAATTAAATGTTTTAAGAGTTACCACTTTATTCCAATCAAGATGGCTTCAGGTGTGCCATACCTTTGTAATAAGTAGGACTGTTAGCGCTCTAGTTGTTCTTTAGAACACTCTAGGAGGCTGCAGTAGAACACAAAGGAATCAACTGACAGTCTCTGTCCTTGTTGGATGTACATGTTTTACTGAGAATGTCAGACTTCATTTTCACATGACTGAGAAAGATAATGTGAATTTACAGAAAATATGCTTTCAGTTTAGCTTATAGATCCCCTTCCAAACCACTGTGGGAAAATCATGAGATATTAGTTTTCTTTCAAACACAATATTCATGATATCACAGCAGAAGGTTTTTTCACATGGTAAAATCACCTTAGAACCCACCACAATTCCTAAAACGAGTATGGTACCATCAACAAATGATTTATAATGTAACTAAAGTCCTAAAACCCTCTATTAACTACAATGCTTTTTAATGAGGTGCTATCATGTATATTGGTCCCAAGATGGCTGCCAACACTTCTTGGATGAAGTGCTGACAGCCAATCAGATCAGATGTGTGGTTAGGCTCCGCCCAGATATATATCTTTTTTTGAACCTAAATTACTCAAAATCCACTGGAGCACATATATTGAGACCTAGCAAAGGCACATCGGGCTAACAGTCCCTACAATTTTGCCAAGTTTCGTGCAAATCCATTCAGCCGTTCGAGCTAAAAGTGAGGCCAACCGCCCTATGGAAATTAACATGGGAAAAACACGTTTTGGGACCCCCCTTTTTTCTCGGCCCCCCTTGATGAAACCCCCCCCCAAATTGTCAGGGGCTGCTCAGAAACAAAATGTTCCATTTTCCTGAAAATTTCAGCCAATTCCGTCCACAAACGCCAAAGTTATTAGACATAGAATTTTCAAAAATCCCATAGAGAAAAAATCCTAACTATATATACCTACTGGCGACCGCCAGTAGGTAATATATATATATATATATATATATATATATATATATATATATATATATATATATATATATATATATATATATATATATACATATATATACATATATATATATAAATATAAATATATGAACTAAAACAACCACCACGAACAGAAACTCTCTGGCACGGACTCAAGGTGGTTCAGGATTCGGCATCTCATTTATTTCTTCAGGTCGCCTTCAATCCCAAGCACAAGGAGAGACATGTTTCAGCCTTTAAGAGGACTATATATTTTAAGGATACCAGGGGGTGTCAATCAGTCAGTTCCGTTTGTAAAATGCACAAGAACAAGTGATGGACAGAATACCACAGAATGTCATGCATCCACCCCAGCATGTGAACTAACAACCAAGGCACTAGAAATAAACAATTATAACAATAAACCAAATAAAGATTAAATAAAAATGAATTATAAGGAAGACGGAAAGTGGCAGATCTGTGTTCAAAATGTATTAGTTTAATTTAAAAAAAGACAAAAATCACCAAGCATAAAAGGATCAGAAAGACTGATCAACAAATTAATTATCATCAGATTATTCACAAACTCAGCAATACAAATTTTAAATACATTCAAAAATAACAACTTATAAAAACAAAGGTGGCTTAAAAATGAGTTCTCTACGCGTGTTTCGGCGACCAGCGCCTTCTTCTGGAGATGCCACGTGTGTCCTAAATATAGGATGAAATAATAAGAAAAAAAGAACAATATTCAAAAACAATATAACATAGTATGTTAGAAAATGCCTATGTCAATAGGTCATAACATTATTAAAATCTAATGCAATACATATACCACAATATAATTCCATCTTCCGTTGTATTAAAAACAAGAAAAGAGACAACAATTACTCTTCGTTGCTCTAAATGTGAGCTTTCATTTCTTTGTGCATAACCATTTCAGACCAAGGGTCAACATTAATAGTCCTCCTGAATTGGTGGACCCCTAATTAATAGTAGAAAGCAGCCTATTCTTGTGATAACAGGGAAAAAACATGTAGAAAAATTATTAGGTTAAGGCCTAGATTTAAATTCATTAAGCTCATCAATGAGTCAGAGACGTGATGGTGAATATCTACTTTTATAAATAACTGATTCAGTATTACACCATTTATAACTCTAGTACTTACGTATTGTAGCGACGGCTAAGGCGTAGGATAACCTCATAGAAGTAAATTAATCACTCAGATTAGTGGAATAAACCGGGCGTAAAAAGGCTGAAACGAGAGGCACATGTTAATGATATTACCCCTTCTCGATAGAGTAGATAACCAAAATGGTTCTAACAGCGGTTAAAACCAAATGCCTGATTTTCAGTTCCAAGCTACTCGATTGCACCAATCATGGGCTCAGAAAATAAAGTTTTAATTTCATAAATATATGTCATATATTTTAAGGACATATAATCTGTGTCTATTCAAAAAAATGACGCACAGTCATGAGGATGAAATAGAGATATTAATGTACCTCCTATAAATAGCGAACGCGGGTGCCACAACTTGATCACACCAGGTTCCCAAATAGATGAAAGGATTTGTATTAGGCGCTTGTGATGAGGGATTGGAGACCGTCTATTTAGGAGAAAAATATGTAAACCGATGTCTAGAAGGCTTATTTCAAATCCTTATTTTTAGAGTAAATACGAATGAACTTTCATTACCTTGGTCAATATTCTCAAAGAATATCTTGTTACTTTGTTAATTTCGATATTTAGAATCTGATATGTATACAAATTCTGAAAAAAGGATACAAAAAGTATTATTAAACTAGAGATAACTCAATTTAAGGATCAAAATAGAGACAATGCTTTTAGTCACAAGATCCTACGTCAGTACCTGGTTTTGAAACAATGTTAAAATCTTGTCTTGCCTCCCAGTATCATTGCGTGGATTATACGATAAAAGCGCTGTGAATAGCAAGAAAAGAGAAAGATGTATGTATTTTTTTTTAAATAAAAACCATGACGAAATAAGACTCAATATAAAATGACACTGGTAATGTCAAATTAGAACATACCTAAATTCAAACGTATGCTGCACGAATTGCAGTGAAGGGGTCTTTTTGATATGAAGAACCTTCCTTCCTTCCTATGAACACGTATTCCAACATCCCCGGCGAGGTGACATAAAAACGAGGGAAAGATAAACTTTTAGCAAAGGGCCAAGATCTTAAAGACAAAACGGCAATTGCAAGGCTGCCTCAGAATCACGGCATTCGGGCATAGTGTTCATGGTCACAGTTGCACGGTCCGTTTGGGCACTCTACACATAATGCAGCAGTGAAGGACACTTTAGGATCACGGTGGCACCGCCTGCTTGGCCACACTTCAGAGCAGTGCCACAGTGCAGGCTGGTTGGGCTAGAGAATCTGTCTGTGCTCCAGTCACGGGACCAACACAGATTTCTCTCCTTCTTGTCTTTTTGGGGGGATGGACTCTCAACTCCAGGGCCAGGTGCTTCTGCTTGCACTAGTCTGTTGCTCCTCCTGTAGGGTTGGTGCACTCCTCCCCCTTCCTCTCCGGCAGGTCAGCCTCCAATCATTTCGGTATAGGGAGACAGGCTCTTCCTTCCAGATGCGCTTACCTTTAGAAAGCTTGATGTCGTGCATGCACTGGCCCTGATTGCTCAGCAATCTTCTGAGTACTCTTTGAATTACTTCCTTCCTTGATCAAAGTGATCTTGGAACTGAGCAACAAAATGCAACTCCCACTTTTATACATTCAAAATAGGCAGGGGATGGGTAATCTCTATTTGTGCTCTCCAGTGCGTCCTCGTCAGGAGACCACTTCTGCTTGCTCTTCCCATTGTTGCTGTCAGCGATGCCAATTACAGAAGCAACCCAACTACTGATCATCCCACTCCAATTGTGACAATTCTGACTATTCCAGGCATCAAAGCGTTATTAATGAATTTTGTGGTAGGTATTAGTCATTTTCAATGTTTGCATGACAAATCTAATCTGCACAAAATGGTAGTCTTTCAACACAAAATCAAAGTTTCGCACAATTAATCACGTATTCAGCAAGCATTTTTTTGTACAATCAAGGACACTGCTCTAGAAAATATGACGCATCTCGCATGAAATGTCAGTATTCTGCATCAGTGTAAATGGCAAGTCATCATAGGCTGTCAAATTTTCGCTGCTCCCTGCTCATCCAGTTGGTATCGTAGTGCTCTGATTGCCACGCATTGCATGCATTGCTCGCACTGCTACAATTTGTTTGTCATCGTAGTGCTTATTGCCAGACTTGCTCGCACTGCTGAATATAAAGTCATCGTAGCGCTGTACTATCAGACCGTGCTTTATTTACTGTGCCATTGTTATTTACTGTGCCACTCCCTTTGCCTGCTCTGATAATTGTTGCCTGACTGTGCTGCCCAGTTCATAGCGCTTAACTAAGGTCGTGCCCCAATCTCGTCCTGTTTCGCTTTTGGCTTGCTGTCATTTTGTTGTTTGTTGTTGTGGCTCCCAGCCCGGCTCTCCACCCCGTTCCCGCGTCCCAGCTGCTCCTCCCTCCCACAGAGAGTGTAGGCTTTAGCCTTCCAGCAATAGCGCTGTGGCCGTCCTGAGTTTCTCAGAAGCGGTCGCTCCCCTCGCTGCTCCCTGCTCATCCAGTTGGTATCGTAGTGCTCTGATTGCCATGCATTGCACGCATTGCTCGCACTGCTAGAATTTGTTTGTCATCGTAGCGCTTATTGCCAGACTTGCTCGCACTGCTGAATATTAAGTCATCGTAGCGCTGTACTATCAGACCGTGCTTTGTTATTTACTGTGCCATTGTTATTTACTGTGCCACTCGCTTTGCCTGCTCTGATAATTGTTGCCTGACTGTGCTGCCCAGTTCATAGCGCTTAACTAAGGTCGTGCCCCAATCTCGTCCTGTTTCGCTTTTGGCTTGCTGCCATTTTGTTGTTTGTTGTTGTGCCTCCCAGCCCAGCTCTTCACCCCGCTCCCGCCTCCCAGCTGCTCCTCCCTCGCCCCACCCCCCTCCACTATCACTTATGACAGATGCTTTTGCGCGCAGCATTCACGCGCAGCGGTCGCGCCCTATGCGCGCCGAAGGTACACCAAAGGTAAGCCCGTCTACGCCCGTCCGCGCCTGGACCGAGCCCAGCGCCAGACTCCCTGGCCCGCGCAAACCCCTCTCCACCCACATAACGTATGACTCCGCCACCCTCTCAGCACTCAACTCCGGCCGTCTCCCCGACTGCTACCAAGCCACCCCAGGACACACCACTGAACCTTTCACCTGCCACTCCTGCAAGTTCGACTGCATCAGGACCCACACCAAATCCACATACTCCAAACAGAGCTCCAACACTAACCACCTGAAGTGCATCTTACTCAACACCCGCTCGGTCCACAGACACGCCATTGAACTTTGGAACCTACTCGACACCACATCGCCGGATGTCGCCTTTCTTACAGAAACATGGATGAACGCCTCATCAGCGCCCGACATCGCCATAGCCATCCCGGAAGGCTACAAGATCATCCGAAAGGACCGCATCAACCAAACAGGAGGAGACATCGCCATCGTCCATAAGAACACCATCAGCATCACGACCAGCTCCGATGACAACCTCATAACCGCCGAACACCTTCACTTCCAGATTCACACCGACCCTAAGACCACACTCAGAGGCACCCTCATCTATAGACCACCTGGACCCCGCACACAATTCAGTGAAGACATCACTGACTTCCTCACCCCTCACGCCCTCCCCTCCGAGGACTACATCCTATTGGGAGACCTCAACTTCCACCTGGAAAAGAACAACGACAGCAACACCACCACCCTTTTGGACAACCTCGCCAATCTCGGACTCAAACAACTTGTTGACACCGCCACCCACTTTGCCGGGCACACGCTCGACCCAATCTTCACCTCCAGCAAGCACATCTCCTTTAATTACACCACAGCTCTCCATTGGACGGACCACAGCTGTGTTCACCTAAACTACAAAAAGACTACGACCCACAACCACCCACAACCAATTCTCTGGAGAAACTGGAATAAAATTACCACCGACCAGCTATTCACATCACTTCACCAAAACCCTCCTGCAAAATCAACGGACCCAAACCAAGCAGCCACCAACCTCACACAATGGATCACCCACAGAGCTAACGAATTAGCACCCCTGAAAAACCATCAAGTCAAGCAAGGCAGCAAAAAAGCCCCCTGGTTTAATGATGACCTTAAGAAATCCAAGAAGATCTGTCGCACCCTCAAGAAAGCCTGGCGAAAAAACCCAACCACTGACAACCTGACCACCTTCAAGAACGCCACCCGCAAACACCACCAACTGATCCGATCCACCAAGAAATCAGCATTCAAGGATCGGCTCGACAACAACGCCCACAACAGCAAGGAACTTTTCAACATCGTCAGAGAGTTTACCAACCCCACCGCCGGCACCAACGACATCACTCCATCCCAAGACCTCTGCGACTCTCTAGCCTCGTTCTTCCACAACAAAATCGCTGCCATACACAACAGCTTTGGAGACCAGTCCACCCCACCTACCTCCGAACTAAAACCCCCCTCCAACAACCTTTACGCCTGGAACCCAATCACCACTGAAGACACTATCCGCCTGATGAACACCATTCACTCTGGATTGCCAACCGACCCTTGTCCCCACCACATTTTCAACAAAGCAGACTCCATTATCGCACCCCATCTCCGAGACGTCATCAACTGCTCCCTCAACTCCGCCACCTTCCCGGAAAGCTGGAAACACGCCGAACTCAGCGCCCTCTTGAAGAAACCTACAGCAGACCCCACTGAACTTAAGAACTACCGCCCCATTTCGCTCCTCCCATTCCCTGCCAAAGTCATTGAGAAAGCCGTCAACAGTCAACTCGCCGCCTTCCTCGAATCCAACAAATCCCTCGACCCTTCACAGTCCGGCTTCTGAGCCAAACACAGTACCGAGACCGCCCTCATCACAGCAACAGACAACATTCGAACACTACTGGACAATGGAGAAACAGCTGCCCTCATCCTACTTGACCTCTCCGCTGCCTTCGACACAGTCTGTCATAACACCCTTATACAACGCCTCAGCCACGTCGGAATATTTATTTGTGTAATTTATATAGCGCGCAGCTACCCCAACGGGGTGTCCCGGCGCTTCTGAGTGAAAGCAGAGTGATATACAAAGGAATACAAGGAAAAGCATTGGACTGGATAATCTCGTTCCTCGCCGGAAGAACCCAGAGAGTCCGCCTCCCCCCTTATAGATCAGAAGCCACCGATGTCATCTGCAGCGTACCCCAAGGATCTTCACTTAGCCCCACCCTCTTCAACGTATACATGAGTCCCCTCGCATCCATTGCGTGCCAACACAACCTCAACATTATCTCCTACGCAGACGACACCCAGCTGATCCTATCCCTCACCAAAGACCCAAACACCGCCAAAACCAACCTACACGAAGGGATGAAAGAAGTAGCCGAGTGGATGAAGAACAGCCGTTTAAAACTAAACCCGGACAAAACGGAAGTCCTCATCTTAGGATCATCCCCCTCCACCTGGGACGACTCATGGTGGCCACCAGCCCTGGGAACCGCACCGAGACCAACGGACCACGCACGTAACCTGGGCTTCATCCTGGACTCCTCCATCTCGATGACCAGACAAGTCAACTCCGTCGCATCACCTTGCTTCAACATCCTACGTATGCTCAACAAAATCTTCCGCTGGATCCCCACCGAAACAAGAAAGACGATCACCCATGCACTGGTCACTAGCCGACTAGACTACGGAAACACCCTTTACGCCGGAACCACAGCCAAGCTACAGAAAAAACTCCAACGCATCCAAAACGCCTCAGCCAGACTCATCCTAGACATCCCCCACCAAGCTCACATTTCCGGTCACCTGAAAGACCTCCACTGGCTCCCCATCGACAAGAGAATTACGTTCCGTCTCCTCACCCACGCACACAAAGCCCTCTACGACCTAGGACCCTAATACCTCAACACACGCCTGTCCTTCTACACCCCCACCCGCCAACTTCGATCGTCCAATCTGGCCCTCGCCACAATTCCACGCATCCAGAGATCCACCATGGGAGGAAGATCCTTCTCCTACTTAGTAGCCAAGACCTGGAATTCCCTCCCCACTCACCTCCGCCTCACACAGAACCACCTCTCCTTCAGAAAACAACTTAAAACTTGAATATTTGATAAGTGAGCTCCCCCCTCCCTCAAGCGCCTTGAGACCCTCTGGGTGAGTAGTGCGCTATACAAATTTAAACTTGACTTGACTTGATTTTATATAATACATTTTCGTCTCTGGTTGAAATAAGATAAGAAAGCAGCAGAGTACATTATGTAAACCAGTATGTTGAGCTTCTACTTCGCCCTTCCATCTTACTTCATGCCTTGGACTCTGCTGAAGGTGCCCAGCGGCTCTCTTATTTATCACCAAACTCTTTAAAAATTCTTCCTCACAAGGGGGCAGATTTACTACAAAGTAACGCAGCACGGTGCAGCAAGTTATTTTACTGTGCCGTGCTGCGTTAATTTGGAAAGCACAGAGATGCGACATATTTACAAGAATATGTCGCATCTCTGTGCTTCCCCCTGCGCTGGCGCACAAACTGCAGCCATGCGCCGGCGCAGGCACCCTTGCACAATGGTGCAAGGATGCCTGCGTCGTGGGGAGATTGTTTTTGAGCAGGAAGGGACACCTTCCTGCACAAAAACAATCACAAGAGGCTTTTTGCTCTTTCAATGCATGCTGTAGAATGCAGCACGCATTGAAAGAGGAAAAAATAAGGAGAAATGAAAATATTTCTCCTCGTTGCGCCTCGCTACGCCACTTCTAGGGTGGCGTAGCATTCACACGCATCTCCAGATTTACGAATTCTCGTAAATCTGGAGATGTGTCTGTTTCATGGGTGTTGCGTGGGAACACCCATTGAAAGCCCCTTCAACACACAGTGCTGCGTGTGAAGGGGCCATATTTACGAGGAGAGAAAAAGTCAGGCAGGGTGGCTTTTCCACACCTCGTAAATATGGAGGAGCCCCCTGCGTCACCAGTACGTCACGAAAAGTGACGTAGTGGTGGTGCAGGGGGCTTGTAAATTTGCCCCAAGGTGTTTTAAGTAAGCACTTGGACGCCTTTCGGACTGGTCTTAACGCCATGCTAATTTCTCAGTTTTGTGATGAGCTCTTTTCTGTTGCCAGCACGATCATTATTGTGAAGGCTTGTAATTAATATCCTTTGGTCTCCAGTATGATTCAGGTTCCCATTTGTGTTATCATTTTACATTAACCCCTTCCCCGCGGGGGCTAATTCCCCCTCTGTGCTGGGGGGAAGGGGGCGCGCGCAGTGCTGGGGGGAAGGGGGCGCGCGCAAGGCCGAGGGGCTCGTGACGAGCTCAGCTCGTCACGCAGCACTGTGGCGCTGTGCTCATGACGAGACGCTCAGCACAGCAGGGGGAATTAGCCCCGCGTGTGAGCACCGCGCCTGTCATGACGAGCTCAGCTCATCATGAGCACGGAAGGAGTTAAAAAGCGGAGACAGAAACAATCTGTGTCAATAACTTCTGTATTTTTAATTTTTTAAAACAGATCGAACATCATAACTTTTGTACCCCTCCATGGGAGTCAATGACTTTTAGGACAACAGCAGTGCATACTAACAGCATAGTTAAAAAAAATGGGATTCCTCAATGAAGTTTGAAATGCTATAGATAGGTAAATATGCTAGCTGTAAAAAGCTAAAGTTTACCTGTGACTGTAATGCTTTATTCTAAGCGGCAACTTGGCACACTAAATACTACCCATAAAATAGTAATAGGGCACATTTACTTTTAAAATAAAATATGGAAGAAAACTAGTTTCAAATTGACATTTTCCACACACGGATAAATAAATATGAGAGAAAACATGGATACATGCAGGCATATAAAAACAAGCATTGGCATAGCCAATAGGTCTCACCTTTGGGGCCTTATAAGTGTTTAACCATGAAACAGTTAATGTTGTTGCACCAAGGATATTGTGCTGCATAACTAAATACTTATAAGGTCCCTAAAAAGCGAGACCTATTGGCTATACCAATGCTTGTTTAAGAGTAGACATTGGTCCCTGGGATGTTGGCGCCCACATTCACAAAGGGGAAGGGGTCCCTTTGGTATCCCTTCCCGGTTGCAAACAGGTTACCACCTTCTTCACGGAGTCAGTAAAATATTAATGTTTTGCGACCGCATTTTGGTCGCAAAACATTCATACATGCCACTGCAACTCACTATTGAAACGCCCATTCCAAATGAGACTCGTAAACCCTATTTCGCAAGTTGGTAATAGGTTACCGGCATGTAAAATAGGGTTATTATATACCAAAAGCCTTTTAGCTAGGTTCAATATCCCGCTAATTTGGTCATTCTTCCTGATTGTGATTGTCAATGGTTCCAGGGCCAGGAGGAACAGCAACGGTGATAGGAGGCAGCCTTGCCTGGTACCTTGATGAATATAAAAAACAAGAATTTACAATGCAATAGGTGTTGCATTTGCGAGAGTTTAAGCTATTGGCACTGTAAATTACAATGCCTTTTATTTATGTGTTGTTTTTAAAACAGATAAATCAAAAGGCATTGTCAATTACAATGCCAATAGCTCTAACTCTTGTAACTGCAAGACCTATTTAATTTCAAAGCAGCGGACGCAATTGTCCGGGCAGCTTGAAAAGTAAAAGTGCATGGTGCGCTGATTGTTGCAGGAAAGCATGTTGTGCCTGCAGTAGGTGAAACTGGTTAAAGATAAAAGTGCTAACAGACTAAATAGGACATACCTTGTAACAACAGAAGTAAGAGAGCCAGTTACATGGGAGCAGGGTCTGCCGGCATGGCTCGCGGGTGGAGGTGAGGGGGGATTGCGTGGGGGGGTGGCGGGGAATCGCTAGGGGGGTCGTGCAAGGGTTTCAATAACCCCCCAAAAAATTACATTTGAAATAAACTTACCTTGCCCCCGGGTAGGTCCCGCATCTCTGCTCCTGCTCTCCTTGAGCACATCGAGGAACAGGAAGCAGGGCCCACTAACCAATCACAGTGATTGGTGAGCACCCAGGCTCCCCTGACCAATCACATGGCTGCAGCACGTTGTGATCGGTTTTCAGCGCCCTGGCTTGACGCTCAACCAGGGAATGGGGGCCTGGGCTTAATGCATCCTGCAAGGAGTAGAGGAAAGTGCGTATGACTGGTTTGGGCGGCCCGAGAGTGCCGACCAAACCCTCATTGCACACTTGAGTGGGCAAACCACTCCGCTATTGTCCTGCTCAAAGAGCAGAGCAGCCCCGGCCACTCACCCAGCCGCAAAGTAGAAGGAAGCAGCCTAAAATGATAATAACACAAAGTTATTATCATTTTAGGTTTCTGCTTCCCACTGCTTAGAAACAGTGGGACGAGGCTCCTCTGCCATAGACGAGGAGCCACCCCTGCCTGGGATGTTACAAATGAAGGCAAGTGGGTCACAAGGAGGGACTAACAAGCTTATTAACCTATCAGAAGCCATCATTTACAAAGGACAATGGCACAAGCCAATGAGAAATAAGGGCGGAGAGTGGGCGGGGCTTCAAGTCCATATTTAAATACAGCATACCTCGCTAAGCAAAGCATGCACTGTCTGTGGAGCTCCCCTGGTGTTTCTGCAGGGACAAGGTGGATGAACAGATGCTGGGTCCCAACTTCCCTCACCAAGCACTTCAGCCCAACACCGTTAAGCCAAAGAGGTGAAAGTGGGGAAGAGGGGAAACAAAACAAGGAAAGGGAAAAGGAGTAGAACACAATGGTACTTCTGGCACAATGTTCTTATGAGTTTGATTGCATATACCTCCTGATGGATAAAAATTATATGTGGTAAGTACTGTCCCTACATACAAAGATAGCAATATTAATAAGGATGTAAGATATATGTAGGTGGGATATACCTGATGGACATCCCTCTTCCAATCTATTGAAGATGTGGACATGTACAAAGTAAAGTTTGAACTGATGTGTCTATAAGAAACAAGTATTACACATAAACATTCTGGGGCATATTACCAAGGCAGGTGAAATTAAATTATCGCCGCTTTTGCGGCCGTTTTCGGCCGCAAAGCGGCGATAATTTCATCGCCCTATTAGCAAGTTGTCGCTAACATCAGTACGCGACAGCTTTTAGGTGATAGCGAGCGGTTTGGGGCCCGCTTTGCATGTCAGCGATATTTATCGCTAATGACATTCAAAGTGGGAATACCCAACCTGTTAGCGACTGAAAGCAGCCGCTAATATCGCTATCGCTTATTATCAACGCAGGCATAGCAATTAAAAAATTTGCGCTAAGGGCGAATATCGCTGAAAACTAACGCCTGCTCAGACCACTTCTTAACCTGTATATCCAATGGGAGTTGGATACTCAGGTTAAGACCCTATTGGTGTTAATGCCTGAATATCGCTGGATTCCCAGCAATATTCACGCATTTAGCCGCTATCGCCGGATATTTTATCGCATTGGAGATAAACGTTGCTAATAACACGTTATCGCTGCAATATAATCCGGCTATGCGCGGTGATAAAAAAATGTTGCTAAGCTTATTTAGCTATAAATATCGCTAGTGTTGATAAGATGCCCCTAAGACTGCAGAATTAGGCATTAAATCATGACAAGAGTGAACAGTATTAACCTTAATGAGCACCATCACCAGGTTCCACAAGACCCAAAAAATAACACAATCCTGAATTACTAGGAAAAAAATAAACTTATTTTCCTAGACAGGAAAAAAGTTTGTAACCAAATCTACACAAAAAGGTGTGCATGGTCTGATTTAGGATAAATTATCCTTAGATTTCACAAATGAAAACTATTTGCTACTTCCTTATTCAACAGCATAAGAAGCAAAGGAAAACTCCAGGAATAATCATAAGCTCCACTCTGCATGAAATTGTAGAGAATTAGAGAAGTATTAATATAATAAACTCAGGTTGTTTAGTCCTACTATGAAACTGAGAACTGGGATTATTTCAGTAAACTCTCTATGTTTTTTCCTCGTAGGAAATACTCTGTGCAGAGAGAAAGACCTGGCCAGGAGAGAACCGAAGGAAACTGAAGCAGCATGAGAGGAAAGGAGACTGAGGCAGCCAACGAGGAATCACCAAACCAACTGCTGCCCCCGGATGGAGAGCTGCGATTTGGAAGGGAAACGTTCAAGATGCCGTAATGAGATTGCCTCGGAGACGTCTCTGCGACCCGACGCATAACTGCAGAAAGATACAGGTAAGTGTCGGGAAGTTTGGGATTGCAGGAGGGCTTGACGGGAATCTGTGACGGCACGCAAAGCGTGTTCCAGTCACAGACCATTCCCTTTTATGGCCCTAAGCGCTGCCTCTGCCCGCCATCGTCCATCGGCGGTGGGGCTGCCATGACATTACACATTCGGTAGGGTCCCCCACACAGGCTTGAGTTTAGCTGGATAACGTCTGTGGAATAACCGCAAAAGTCTGAGAGCATTAACATGACTAGTGGGTTTCCAAGTCTGTTCGTCAGGCCCATATCCCATCCAGTGTATCAGATACTGCAGCCTGCGACGCACTCTACTTGAGTCCACAATATAGTGTACTTCGTATTCAGGCTTGTCGTCCACCAATACAAGGGGTGGATTGCACAGGGACTACGGTTCCAGAAACCACAGGCTTTAATAGAGAAAAGTAAAACACTGGATGGATTCTCAAGGAGGCAGGTAAGTCTAATTTCATGGCAACAAGGTTTATTACTTTGAAGATAGCATAAGGACTAATTAAGCGAGTTTTAAACTTTCTTGTTCCTTTCATAATCAGGCGATGGTCTCTGATGTTGATCTGCATTATCCCTATACCTACTTTTTGCCTCCTCTAGATTCTTTATGGCCTTCATATGTATTCCCTGAAGGTGAGTAAAAAAGTCTAAGGCTGCAGAAGCAGAAGAGGAAACAGAAGGAGAGAAAAGTCTACAACGAGGCTGAAAACCAAAATTGCAGAAAAAAAGAGAGAAACCTATGTAAGAATGTTCACCGTTATTGTATGCAAATTCTGCAGTCTAAAGAAAGGTATCCCAGTACTTCTCAAGTGTTCAACAGTTGGCACCTCAAGTATTGTTCGATGCATCGATTTACCCTTTCAGTCTGTCCATCTGTCTGGGGATGATGTGCAGAAGAGTGTTGTACATCTACTTGTAACAATGTACTCAAACCCTTCCAGAATTTAGACACCAATTGGTTGTTCCCAATCTGACATAATAATGGAAGGGAGACAAAGGGGTAGAGAGAGCCTGTGGCGCCCAGGGCCATTCCGCAGACTGAATGCTTAAAGAACTCAAGGATGTTAAAAAGTTGTCAAAAGATTCATCATCTTTTTGTTTCCTGGTGTAGAATTTGAAAAGATTAAGTGCAATGCTGATGTTAGGTTTGAATCTTTTTTCTAATCTTGCTAAGGCTTCTATATATACATTCATAGAATCAGCTCCCCCTTCGTTTTGAGTAGCAATTTGTTGAAGAGATCTGAAAATAACTTGACACTCCGAGCCAAGGCAATGTAATAGAATACTTTTTTTTCAGAACCCATTCTTTCACCATCAACGTAAAAAATTCCTCTTTCCACCTGGCCATGGCATAGGTGGATCACCTTTGACTTGCAGGAATTTTGCAGGAGGATCAAATTGCATATTGTATAATTACGCAAGGTATTATGGTATGGAAATAAAACAAATGATGGTAGTGTAGGAAGGTAAAAATAAGCCATAGTATTTAAATCCAGAAAATGTTCTGTAAAATTTCATGGAGTCATTAAGAAAAAATCTGTAATGTTAGGTTTACTGAGCAGTTCAATTAACATAGCCTGACTATTAAACATAGGATGCAACACAGACCAATCACAACGCCGCATTGCAGCGTTGTGATTGGCTCAGTGGCGCCTCAGTACTTCCTGTTCCAGAGCATAGGGACGAGGAGAGATTCGACGAGGAGGACGGAGCGAGGAGGTGAGTGAAATTGTATTTTTATTTACCCGTTCCATCCCCCCTCCAAGCCACGCCACCCTTGATCCATGCCAGCCGCCACTGAATGTAATTAAAGTGTAGGTGTAGGAAAGTAGGATCTGCTTCTCATGGTTACCCCTGCTTTTTGCTTGATGTCTCACTGTTTTAGACTAGTCTGGCTGGAATCCTGCTATTCAGGACCCCAGCCTATCTGCTTTCTCCCTTAAAGTGACATACATGTACTTTGGTACACTCCAGATTGGAGACTGGGGTACCCTTATCAGTCCCTAGTATATGGTACACCATGTACCCAGGGCATAGGTACCCCAGAAGCCTCCCATGAGCTGAAGCATGTGTTATGCCACCCATGAGAGGCCATGCAAAATGGAACGTTATGTCTGCTACTGCAGCCTGTGTAAGATGGTGCTTGCACCAATTACTTTAGATATAGGTTCACTATATCTAATGGTCACTACACTTAAAACTTGAAAGTCACCCTTACAGCAGGCCTTATCAATCCTGAAGGCATGGTCCTGAGTTTTATGTGAGAGAGTGCCCCTGCATGAGCAGAGCCACTCTACAGCCTTCTGAGACCATTCTCCTGGGTTGTCTGTGACTCAGCCAGACATATAGGTAGAGGTGCATTATAACCGCGCGGAAAATGCTATCTCGAAAATGGCTGCATAGAAACATATTGTGTTTGGTATCAAAAACCTTGGAATCATACCTCCACACCAGTAAATGGTGTGGGAGGTATGATTCCACCCTTCTGAAGTAAGCTTAGTAGGTTTAACGGTCTACCCGGAGCCAGCCTTCTCTACCCGGACAGCACAAAATGGATGCTACCAGCCAGAGACACATTTCTGCCCTCCTGCTGCTGAGCCAAACTCGAGCAGAGGAAGGCAGCACAATAGGCATCCTGTCACTGCCACAAGGAGGTATGACCACCTCCCAGGCAGGCTTTAGTGTATTGGGGCTGGGTGGGTGCACTCTGAGAGTGCCTATAAGTCTGCACTGGGGGCACATTTGGTGTCCCTGTGCATAATGCACATAGTTCTGGGAGCCATTAGCTCCTGCTTTGATGCAAAAATTGGACAAAGGACATGGGTGTAGCCTCCCCTCTGTCCTGCCCCTCCCTTAGGAGGGTCTCCTGAATCTGTTGAATCCTCTCCTGTGGGTATAAAATGGATTACCTGGCTACAAGACATTCGATTTTACGTGGACAAGATTCTACAAGAAGAAACCACTGACCTTCGACTGTCTGGACACCTTGATCTACGCTGGACCTCGACTGGGCTAGACTCCGTCCTCCTTTCCGTCTGAAGCCGAGCTGGTGCCGTGATCCCATACAGACTCTGTGCAGGACCTGTGGGGCACTTAAGACAACAGAAGAATCTCCCTTAGAGTGAAGGAGTCACTCCCCTGCTTCGCAGGCACCTAAAGTGCAACTGACCAGTAGCTGCTCCTGAGCTCCTGCGGACTCTGAAGATTTCAGCCACACAAGGTGTGGATTCCAGAAGGTCCCTGTGGTCGATCTGCCCTCTCAGTGAGTGTGAGGCCAGTATCCCTTGTGGAGGCTGCGTAACCCGAACCCCTTTGCACCGCATCCATTTGCAAGTGCATATGCTTGTTGGTGATTCCTGCGCTGGTGCATTGGACTCTATGTAGTCATGACCCTGAGTAGTATTTTCACCAAAGAACTCGGGCCTCCTCGCACTGAATGCTTCGTGGGCTGGTGTGCTTTGTAATCTTGCTCGAGGTCTCTTTGTGACTCCTTGTCCTTCGGCCTGTGGATCCCCTTGAGGGTCACCTCAATTGTTCTTGGGCTTTCCTGGTTGCTCCAGACGTGCCCTGACTCCCCATTGCTTGGTGAGTCCCCTGGACCTTGCTGGTCCATACCGTAACCTGCGTGGGTTGCTGTTGTCAAGGCATGTTGGTGCTCCCGCCAGACACCGACCCCTCCGCACTCGACATTCTTTATGGGACAGTTCACCTCCGGCTCCTGGTTGTCCTTGATGCCGCCGGGACCTCGTGGCTGCAGAGTCAAGCATCCTTTCTTCGCACCTGAAGCACCCAACATCGGTGGGCATTCGTCTACCAAGCCCCTGGTCACTCTGAATTGACGCAGACTCTGTCCCCTCTGCTTTCAGATTCCTTCCATCTAGAATCCAGGCTTGGATTCCACCGGACCCTTTTCACCTTCACGGCAGCAGTACCTCTTCACTTCCATGCATAGAGAACGACTAGAGTTTCCGACGCCACTTCAGACCTATGCACCGGGCTTCCCTGGGATAGGTAATTCTGATACTACAATATCCACCGGTGGGGTGGCTCTTCAAACTCTTAAGTTCCAAAAGATTTGCTCTCAGTCCTCCTAGAAGGGTCCTTAAACTTTACCTTTGCAACCGCGACGTTCCCATAGAGTTGTACTGAGCACGCGTCATGTTTCCTCACTCCACCCGTCCTCCGTGGTTTCTGGGGTCCCAGCGATTCTAGGTGCACTAGGCACTGAGTCTAGTCAAGTTGTGGCTTTTATACCACTATTTTAATATATAATTCAGTCTCCCCCTGGTGCCCGCTGTGTATTGTGCTACTTACAAATGTTTTTATTGATCCAGTATTGTGTGCTTGGTGTTCTATCCTCGTGTAGAGGATAGTAGAGACTGTTATATTAATAAATACATATTTTTTATATAACTACTTTGTGGTTCTCCTTCATTTAGTCATTCAAGAGGTGATATTCTGGTACCCAAGCTGCTTTACATTCCTTCAAGATTAACCCTGAAGGCTGCTCTCCATAGCTACCACTAGGATAACTTTCAATAGGGTTATCTTTGACCTCATACACCATAAGGGTCGTCCGGATTGGTACAGTGTGCCCACTTTAACTAGTGGACAGCATATACCAAGCCACCTTCTCACAGTATGCTTAATCCCGGCAAAAGTGCAAGTGATAGCTTACTGCACTACTCTGACTAGGTCTAATCTACTAAACCCACTAGAATTAAAACGTGATTAAACTGCCCAGGTCCTGTCTAAAATGGTGTTCTTTTGTAATGCAGTGTCCCATTCTTACTATCTCTACATGAAAAGGCCCAATGGGACTTAAATATACATAAACTGCTGGCATTAACCTGACCACCTAGAAAAGCAGTAACTACGTTGTAATACCGTGTGATGCGGTCTAATGGTTGGGGGTGGAGTATAGGGGAGGAACAGGAACGGGAGGAGCCAGGGACGGACTCGAGGGCAGTTAGAATAGGGACAGGAACCAGCATGGATGGATAATAAAGAACTCCAATTCATAGCACAGTCTAGCGTCATTATTGAGGTAGCAAGATGCTACAGCTGGCGACGAGGGTGGGATCGGGCGCACTGTGTAACCTGTGCTGATCCTGCGACGCTGCATAACCCTGTCCCCTGGCGGCGCGAGTGAAAAGCCCGCCTTCGCGACTGTCGAGATCGAGAAGAGCGTTGCGGCGAAGAGCAAGCCGCCAGACATACTTGTCCTGAAGCTCCGTGGCTGCGAAGGCTGCGTGGAGCGGTGAATGCCGTGAATGAGCATTTGAGAGCGATCGCACGCAGGAGGACCGGAGCTTGCCCCGCGCGTGGGGGCTGGAGCGTAACAACAGAAGTGCCCACCGGGAGCCCACCCCGGCGGCGATTAATCCGAAGCTTGCCCGCGTGTGGGGGCTGGAGCGTGAAGTCTAAAGCTCCCACCGGGAACCCACCCCGGCGGCGACTGACCCGGAGCTGCTCGCTCCCCCGCGTGTGGGGGCTGGAGCGTGGAGACTGAAGCGCCTACCGGGAGCCCACCCCGGCGGCAATGGCGAAAAGGCAACAATAAAGAAGAAAACATCCTCACCTGGAGCGGTAGCTGTGCCTGAAAGCGGAGACCGGTGAGTGAAATCCAGCGCTGATGAACGCTGTGTCTCCGGCGAAGGAAAAGGCAAATTCTCGTTGCACACGAGATTCTCGCGGCGGCCATTTTGAGGTCAGGTGCGAGATTTGCCCAACCCCCTGTTAAGGATCCTTGGCGGCCATCTTTAAGTCAGGCAAAGCAGAGTTTGGAAGCAAGCAGTGGCACATACAAAACAAGCATTGGCAAACAGAAGAAAACAAACATTGGTCAACCTAAGGAAACAAACATTGATAAACACGAGGAAACAAGCATTGACAAATGCAAGAAAACAAACATTGGCAAATGTAAGAAACAAGCACAGGCTAAGGGAAGAGGCGAATGAAATAAACAAGCACCAGCGAATACAAGAATCAACACAAACAACCACAAGCAAATGCAAGTGGTGCAAGTAAACAAGCACAAGCAAATACAAGACATAAATGAAGACATCAGTAAATAATGATAAGCAAGCAATAAGGAAACACAACAAGCACAAGACAGTGCAAATCTCACATACGGCAAACGCAAGCAAATGCAGATCCGGAACACAACAAGCACAAATAAAGGAAAGTACCAAAGTAAACTTTCAACACCACGTGAAGAGAAATAATTAAGTTAAAAATAAAGAAGCTAAGAAATAAGTGATCCAGAAGCATGAGTAGACAAATATCAAGGAAGCCGTCTATCGTCAACTAAGTCATTGGATAACCTGCACTAGTACGGGAAGAAACGCAAGAACAAGATGTCAACGTTACCACGTACCATCGCGGAAGAGCCCTGACCCACCTGCAGCTAGCACCCAACACTAAAGAAAGTGGGAATTTGCTGAGCCACGAGTCACGCATAGTGTAGCTGAGTGGTGGCCATTCTGAACTCAAGAAATCCAAGCCTCACTCACTGAAGCATACCGAAGTAGTTGCGAATCTTACCAATCTTAAAGGAAACGACTAGACCAAGGATCGCGGCCGAAGAGGGTCAGCAAAGAAGACGGGAAGCAAAGGAAACAGTCCTGTGACCGTAGCAGATCAAAATCTGTCTCCCTCATGGCGGTGGGAAAAGCAACACAACGATCCAATCCCTGCATTGAAGGGCCACCCCCAGTGACACAGACTGACATTCAGAGTTTGGGTCCTAAATGGAACCGGTGGCTGGAATCACTGGATGACTTTCTTGACGCCACCGGTGAGCGAAGAGATGGAACATGTCTGATACTACTCCTCCAGCTGGTGGGTCATGATGGCCGATGCTTAATCAGAACTTTTTCGGAAAAGAACACAGAGACCTATGAAAGACTCCAAGAGACGCTACGCGCTCATTTCAATGCAAAGGAAGACGTGGACCATGAACGCATCGCCTTCAACACAGCACGGCAGGAACCAGGAGAATCATTGCCAAACTTCATCACCCGGTTGCAAAGTCTGGTACAATGCTGCCATTTCAACACATTTACAAATGAGGACGCAGTTCGACTCCGGGTAATCGAAGGCTGTTCAAGTTCTAATACAAAGCGCAAGATCCTTCGAGGGTATAAGGTTGCTAAAGGAAATTATCAGGAAGGACGAAGTTGGAGAGCGGATCAAAGCAAGAAAAATATCAAGAGAATTGCACCTGAGTGCAAGACACGAAGATACCAGGAAAGAGACATCTCTCATGTCTGTGAATAAAGCCCAAGAAACAAACAAAACCAGAAAGAGGGAGGGTGAAGACAGATCAGAGATAAGACAACGGGAGAGACAAAGTGACATGAAATACCCTGAGTCAACAACACAAAAGACCGGGATGATCCAGGATTGCGACAGCTTCACTGATACAACCTCAAGGAGTTATTCAACCTCAAGGAGTCATTCAACATATGGTGCAAATGATTCTGAAGCAGATGAAGTGTCAAATGGGACAGATCGCACCAATGGACCAGATGACAGCCTGCCCAACAAATGTGCAAGAAAGGCAAACAATAGAAGACTGGACCAGTCACTTCAACACTTGAAATCGGTACACGATCACACCCGTAACACAGATGTCAGTGCACAAAACAAGCGGGAAGAAGAAGCAAACCGCATAAGATGGACCGATCCACTCAGACACCGGAAATGAGAAGACAAACACATCCACGACATCCGAGACAACGAAGAAACTGAGAGGAGACCATTATCATCACACGAGAGAGGCAGAGACAGAATACCCTGGGATCAAACACAGGAAATAAATATGTGGTTATCAAACAACCTCTCCAGTGAGATGACACCGAAGTCACTTCGAGAAAGGTACCCGGAGAAATATCCCAAAGAGAACTCCGACTCTAGGAGCAGCTCGTCACGGCCTACCTGTGTCAGAATCCTCCATTCAAGACACACTCAAAGGAATGTTATCAAAGAAAATCGACAAAAGACTCCTCTGATTTAGAAAGCACATCTGTTCGATCCCTCGAGTCGACCGAGTCATGGTCCCGACGACGGTCATGGTGTCAACCACCTGAACACACTCTAGAACCAAAGGACATTCTTCTCATCAAGAGCAACATATCTCACACCAATGTCTCTGAATACTCAATCACTCCACAAGACAAGCTGTCATGTCAGTTGCGGGTACATCAAGACATAAATAATATACCTTCACCCCTGATGGGGTCAGCGAGGCTGACTCAAAGGGCCTACAGAAGGAAAACAGATATAGTGGACATTACCCACCGGATGGGAAAGGAATATCCAGTCACTCTGCAAGGAAAGCCAGACGTGTCAACAGAGACAGATCATCATCGGATGAGAGAGAGACATGCACATGCCCAGACAGTCAAAGGGTTCACCAGTCCCAAACGCGAGTGGGAGTGGGTGAGACAACCAGAGGCAGCGAATGAGTCCCCGAACCAAACTAAGATGACCTCCTCAGATAGTGCCTTACTGCCTGGTACACATGACTTTGAACAGGAGGGCAGTGTTGCCCTCGACCGGACAAGACAAAAAGAAGTAAGATTATATGCGGGTGCTCAGAAGAGAACCAGAACAACATCCCCTCATGAAGGAGATTGAGCATCAATCGAACAAGAGCCACAAAGGAAGACAGACTGCCGACATCAAGCTGAGTCTTTCACGGTCACCTCAGAAACTGAAGATGAGTGGATCAACCAGAAGCTGATTGGAAATCACCATGAACCTGAGCACAAGAAGACCACACGAGACGTTTCGCAATTTCAAAGAAGCACTCCTTTAGCAAAGGATGCTCTTGTCAAGGCGACAGAAAGTCACACAACGGAAATGGAGATGCTTCTCCATAGCTTAAACGGGCTGCCCGCGGACCCGTGTGGCTGATTAAGGAACTATAAACATGTTGGAAATCAATTTTATTTTTGTCAAGAAAGGGGGAGATGTAATACCGTGTGATGTAGTCTAGTGGTTGGGGGTGGGTATAGGGGAGGAACAGGAATGGGAGGAGCCAGGGACGGACTCAAGGGCAGTTAGAATAGGGACAGGGACCAGCAAGGATGGATAATAAAGAACTCCAATTCATAGCTCAGTCTAGCGTCATTATTGAGGTAGCAAGATGCTACACTCATATCCTGTTTAATCTAGTAAACTCCACTAGAATTGAAAAGTAATGAAACTGCCCATATTGGGTCTAAACTGCTAATGTTCTCTGATGAACAGAGCTGTACCAATATTCCTAGATTACAAATTCAAATGGTAGGGGACGGTGCATATTACCGATGGCATGGCTGCTTGCATGTCTGCATCTCTTTTGCTTAAATCTTATGCCTATCTCGCGCTCCATTCACTTCAAGTTCATTCATGGGCATAAATACTTGCTATCTATGTTATGTACATTTACTGTTGTAAAGGGCTCAGACTCAGATACTCTGTGTAGACTTGTTATCTTTGATGTGAACATTTACTGTAGTAAAGCACTCTGATACCTTCAGGTCTAGCTAGCGTTATATAAAACTCTCAAATAAATAAATAAACTCAAAAACAGGATAAGAGCATGACTTTGGACCTCACATATAGGATCTGTCCTGCCCATTTGGGCCATATGACAGACAAACTCTTCAATCCGTGCACTCCCGCGGCATAGCGTGCTACTTATCCACAAAAGCCCTTCAGCTTCTCATCAGGGGTATACAGCACTACATAAATGCAATAACAATATAACACACAGATGGTAGTTGGAATTTTATCTTAGCTCAAAGCCTGACAGTTACTGTAGTTTGAAATCTGTTGAAGGTCATTTATTGAGACATTAGATCTGATCAACCAACTGATAATTTGGGACTTATAGCTCTCATGGCTATGGATGTAAGTGAAGCTTAGTAAAACCGTTTGACTGTGGTAAAAGCTGAAACGATGATCTTTGTCAATGGTTACTTCACAAATTCTTGAGAGAGGGAATCCTTCATCTCCACGTAAACTGCTTCAGCAGGGTGCTTTCACTCACCTGTTATGCTTGCTTAGTGGAGGTGCATTACAGAATGAATGCAACCTTTGGTTCTCATTCTGGCTATTTCAGCTCCGGTATGCACTAAGCATGGGTGGCTACCGTCAAAAAGAAAACTGCTATCAGTTTACTCATTAAAAATTGTTCAGGAAAAAATACCCATGTTGACTGTAAATGAAAAGTATTCCCCATATCTTGCTATCCTGGATTTATGCCATGCTATGTCTGCAGAAATGTCTGTATAATGATGTCTTTACTGCCTTTGCCACATCTGCTGCATAAATTGCAAATTTCAGCAAACCAAGACATTCCTAGCTAAGACAGATAAAACAAGCCTGTAGATATGCATTGGCTTCACTAGCCTGTAGATATGCACTGTCATCGCTAGCCTGTAGATATGCATTGGCTTCACTAGCCTGTAGATATGCGCTGTCATTGCTATCCTGTAGATATGCGCTGTCATCGCTAGCCTGTAGATATGCACTGTCATCGCTAGCCTGTAGATATGCACTGTCATCGCTAGCCTGTAGATATGCGCTGTCATCGCTAGCCTGTAGATATGCTCTGTCATCGCTAGCCTGTAGATATGCATTGGCTTCACAAGCCTGTAGATATGCACTGTCATCGCTAGCCTGTAGATATGCTCTGTCATCGCTAGCCTGTAGATATGCATTGGCTTCACTAGCCTGTAGATATGCACTGTCATCGCTAGCCTGTAGATATGCATTGGCTTCACTAGCCTGTAGATATGTGCTGTCATTGCTATCCTATAGATATGCACTGTCATCGCTAGCCTGTAGATATGCATTATCATCGCTAGCCTGTAGATATGCACTGTCATCGCTAGCCTGTAGATATGCTCTGTCATCGCTAGCCTGTAGATATGCTCTGTCATCGCTAGCCTGTAGATATGCATTGGCTTCACTAGCCTGTAGATATGCACTGTCATCGCTGTCATCGCTAGCCTGTAGATATGCATTGGCTTCACAAGCCTGTAGATATGCACTGTCATCGCTAGCCTGTAGATATGCTCTGTCATAGCTAGCCTGTAGATATGCATTGGCTTCACTAGCCTGTAGATATGCACTGTCATCGCTAGCCTGTAGATATGCATTGGCTTCACTAGCCTGTAGATATGTGCTGTCATTGCTATCCTATAGATATGCACTGTCATCGCTAGCCTGTAGATATGCATTATCATCGCTAGCCTGTAGATATGCACTGTCATCGCTAGCCTGTAGATATGCTCTGTCATCGCTAGCCTGTAGATATGCTCTGTCATCGCTAGCCTGTAGATATGCATTGGCTTCACTAGCCTGTAGATATGCACTGTCATCGCTGTCATCGCTAGCCTGTAGATATGCATTGGCTTCACAAGCCTGTAGATATGCACTGTCACCGCTAGCCTGTAGATATGCTCTGTCATCGCTAGCCTGTAGATATGCTCTGTCATCGCTAGCCTGTAGATATGCTCTGTCATCGCTAGCCTGTAGATATGCACTGGCATCGCTAGCCTGTAGATATGCATTGGCTTCACTAGCCTGTAGATATGCACTGTCATCGCTAGCCTGTAGATATGCTCTGTCATCGCTAGCCTGTAGATATGCGCTGTCATTGCTATCCTGTAGATATGCGCTGTCGTCGCTAGCCTGTAGATATGCATTATCATCGTTAGCCTGTAGATATGCACTGTCATCGCTAGCCTGTAGATATGCTCTGTCATCGCTAGACTGTAGATATGCACTGTCATCGCTAGCCTGTAGATATGCATTGGCTTCACTAGCCTGTAGATATGCACTGTCATCGCTAGCCTGTAGATATGCATTGTCATCGCAAGCCTGTAGATATGCATTGTCATCGCAAGCCTGTAGATATGCACTGTCATCGCTAGCCTGTAGATATGCACTGTCATCGCTAGCCTGTAGATATGCTCTGTCATCGCTAGCCTGTAGATATGCACTGTCATCGCTAGCCTGTAGATATGCATTGGCTTCACTAGCCTGTAGATATGCACTGTCATCGCTAACCTGTAGATATGCATTGTCATCGCAAGCCTGTAGATATGCACTGTCATCGCTAGCCTGTAGATATGCACTGTCATCGCTAGCCTGTAAATATGCTCTGTCATCACTAGCCTGTAGATATGCATTGGCTTCACTAGCCTGTAGATATGCGCTGTCATCGCTATCCTGTAGATATGCGCTGTCGTCGCTAGCCTGTAGATATGCATTATCGTCGCTAGCCTGTAGATATGCACTGTCATCGCTAGCCTGTAGATATGCACTGTCATCGCTAGCCTGTAGATATGCACTGTCATCGCTAACCTGTAGATATGCATTGGCTTCACTAGCCTGTAGATATGCATTGGCTTCACTAGCCTGTAGATATGCACCATCATCGCTAGCCTGTAGATATGCACTGTCATCGCTAGCCTGTAGATATGCACTGTCATTGCTATGGCTTCACTAGCCTGTAGATATGCATTGGCTTCACTAGCCTGTAGATATGCACTGTCATCGCTAGCCTGTAGATATGCTCTGTCATCGCTAGCCTGTAGATATGCACTGTCATCGCTAGCCTGTAGATATGCATTGGCTTCACTAGCCTGTAGATATGCACTGTCATCGCTAGCCTGTAGATATGCATTGGCTTCACTAGCCTGTAGATATGCGCTGTCATTGCTATCCTGTAGATATGCACTGTCATCGCTAGCCTGTAGATATGCTCTGTCATCGCTAGCCTGTAGATATGCACTGTCATCGCTAGCCTGTAGATATGCATTGGCTTCACTAGCCTGTAGATATGCACTGTCATCGTTAGCCTGTAGATATGCTCTGTCATCGCTAGCCTGTAGATATGCGCTGTCATTGCTATCCTGTAGATATGCGCTGTTGTCGCTAGCCTGTAGATATGCACTGTCATCGCTAGCCTGTAGATATGCACTGTCATCGCAAGCCTGTAGATATGCATTGGCTTCACTAGCCTGTAGATATGCACTGTCATCGCTAGCCTGTAGATATGCATTGGCTTCACTAGCCTGTAGATATGCGCTGTCATTGCTATCCTGTAGATATGCGCTGTCATCGCTAGCCTGTAGATATGCATTATCATCGCTAGCCTGTAGATATGCTCTGTCATCGCTAGCCTGTAGATATGCACTGTCATCGCTAGCCTGTAGATATGCGCTGTCATCGCTAGCCTGTAGATATGCTCTGTCATCGCTAGCCTGTAGATATGCATTGGCTTCACTAGCCTGTAGATATGCACTGTCATCACTAGCCTGTAGATATGCATTGGCTTCACTAGCCTGTAGATATGCGCTGTCATTGCTATCCTGTATATATGCACTGTCATCGCTAGCCTGTAGATATGCATTATCATCGCTAGCCTGTAGATATGCACTGTCATCGCTAGCCTGTAGATATGCTCTGTCATCGCTAGCCTGTAGATATGCTCTGTCATCGCTAGCCTGTAGATATGCATTGGCTTCACTAGCCTGTAGATATGCACTGTCATCGCTGTCATCGCTAGCCTGTAGATATGCATTGGCTTCACAAGCCTGTAGATATGCACTGCCACCGCTAGCCTGTAGATATGCTCTGTCATCGCTAGCCTGTAGATATGCACTGTCATCGCTAGCCTGTAGATATGCATTGGCTTCACTAGCCTGTAGATATGCACTGTCATCGCTAGCCTGTAGATATGCTCTGTCTTCGCTAGCCTGTAGATATGCGCTGTCATTGCTATCCTGTAGATATGCGCTGTCGTCGCTAGCCTGTAGATATGCATTATCATCGCTAGCCTGTAGATATGCACTGTCATCGCTAGCCTGTAGATATGCTCTGTCATCGCTAGCCTGTAGATATGCACTGTCATCGCTAGCCTGTAGATATGCATTGGCTTCACTAGCCTGTAGATATGCACTGTCATCGCTAGCCTGTAGATATGCATTGTCATCGCAAGCCTTTAGATATGCATTGTCATCGCAAGCCTGTAGATATGCACTGTCATCGCTAGCCTGTAGATATGCACTGTCATCGCTAGCCTGTAGATATGCTCTGTCATCGCTAGCCTGTAGATATGCACTGCCATCGCTAGCCTGTAGATATGCATTGGCTTCACTAGCCTGTAGATATGCACTGTCATCGCTAACCTGTAGATATGCATTGTCATCGCAAGCCTGTAGATATGCACTGTCATCGCTAGCCTGTAGATATGCACTGTCATCGCTAGCCTGTAGATATGCTCTGTCATCACTAGCCTGTAGATATGCATTGGCTTCACTAGCCTGTAGATGCACTGTCATCGCTAGCCTGTAGATATGCTCTGTCATCGCTAGCCTGTAGATATGCGCTGTCATCGCTATCCTGTAGATATGCGCTGTCGTCGCTAGCCTGTAGATATGCATTATCATCGCTAGCCTGTAGATATGCACTGTCATCGCTAGCCTGTAGATATGCACTGTCATCGCTAGCCTGTAGATATGCACTGTCATCGCTAACCTGTAGATATGCATTGGCTTCACTATCCTGTAGATATGCATTGGCTTCACTAGCCTGTAGATATGCACCGTCATCGCTAGCCTGTAGATATGCACTGTCATCGCTAGCCTGTAGATATGCACTGTCATTGCTATGGCTTCACTAGCCTGTAGATATGCATTGGCTTCACTAGCCTGTAGATATGCACTGTCATCGCTAGCCTGTAGATATGCTCTGTCATCGCTAGCCTGTAGATATGCACTGTCATCGCTAGCCTGTAGATATTTTTATTTTATTTTTTTATTTTTTTTTTTTTTATTTTGAAAGTTTTATATAGCGCGAACAAGATCTTTGCAGATATCAGAGCGCTTTACAAAGCAGGGAATACCAACAAGCAAGTGAAAAGCAGGTCATTAGGGAGTAAAGTGGAGCAGGTACATAAAAAAAATGCAAGTATTACAAATAAATGTGTGCATAGATAGTCAGGTAAGTCAATAATACAGGTAAAACACATAGTCGTAGGGATCGAGCAAAATAATACATATCGGTGCAGAGTCTTACAGATCCACATTAATAGGTCAAGTGTATTTGGCCAAGAGAATAGCTTTTACTTCTTTCTTAAAAAGTGTGATGGAGGAGATGAGCCTGGTTTCAGGAGGGAGTGAGTTCCAGATCCTGGGTGCCATTCCTGAGAAAGAGCGTTTATAAGTTTTTTTCTTCCGGAATCTACGAGGTTTTAGCAGAAGATTGTTAGTGCCTCTAGTGTTTCTAGAGCCGCCAGAGATTGACAGTTTCTGAGTGAGGTGTCCGGGAGAGCTCAGGTGTACAGCCTTGTGTGTCATGCAGGCGATTTTCAGATGTATTCTGGCTTCCAAAGGCAGCCAGTTCAAGGATTTCAAGTCAGGGGAGATATGCAAGTGTTTTTTTTGACCCAGTGATGAGTCTCGCTGCAGCGTTTAGAGATGCTCTTAAGGGTGCAGTAGTCGTTAACGGAAGACCGCAGAGGGCGTTGCTGCCGTATTCAATTTGCGGGATTACTAGTGTTTGTACTACTACAAAAATGGGCTCAAGTAAAGGATGCAATAAAAAAAATAATGGAGCAGCATAACTATGTATCACAAACAAAAAGAACTGATAATTATTACATTCTACTCCACAGTGATTTTCAATCGTCCTGTAGCTGACATCACTGAATATTTTGGGTGAAAAAAACAGGAAGCGTGGGTGCAGTATCATACAGCTAAGCATGATGTCGAAGTGCTGTCAACCCAGGGTTCAGCATGCCCATCAAACCAGCCACCTGAAGACTATTTTTCCCGCAAAGGACATCATTTGAAAACCATTGTCTTAAGCGCGTTCCCTCCAAACAACCCAGAATTCAGGCGAAGGGTTGAGGTCACATGACTCTCTCTAACGAGACAAACAAATCCCCCAACAGCTTTCCCACCCAGGCAATCATGACAAGTTTGTTGTCCCCCCGATCAGTCTCCACACAAGCTCAAGTTCAATAGAAGGTCACAACCTTCCCATTAAATCAAGGGGTCCCTATGGGAGGGAAACATTGTTACTTCTAACAAGCAAAAAATGTAATGTTTCCTCAAAAGAATCCATGAATTGATAGTGGAGTAATCCTAGGTCACCTGGCTGTTGAGATCTAGACAACTTAAATAAACAATGGAAAAAGAAATCCTAAAGTTATTTGTATTATAGGTGCACTGTAGAAAAACTAAAATAAAAATCTTAATACTGTGTGTCTATACATACATATATACTTGCACACATATATATATATATATAAAAATGTAAAACATACACACATACAAAAGCTCGATAGAATTAACCAAGACAACAAAATTATGTTTCAAAATATAACACAAACCTTTATTAAAAGCAACCAATCCAAAAACAACCAATCCCTACAACGATCTATATAGTGAAACAGATTCCTCTACTATTGCCGTAACTTGGTAAGCCTACTACTCTTCCACTAAAATTACCATTCAAAACAAGAGCACATCACACAAATTAAATTAAACATAAATCAAATGCATTCTGATGTTGGTAACTCAGTAGGATGGAATCTATAGGCTTTATACAAAGCAACTCTATGGTGTAAATCATACCCAAAAAAGAACTTTCTTTCCCCATGATGAACACTGGTAGAATTGAATAGAACTGCCCGTTATCAATTTGGGAAGATGAGCTCTGTTCCTTCACTATCAAGAAGAGCCTTGCAAGGGGCGTGGCTAAGCGGCCGTATAATTTCGTAATTATCGTTATTAACATGCAGAAGGGGGATAAGTGTAATTACTGCAGACTGGTGCAACGTGTAAGTATGTGGAAATGAAGGATGACCACTCTGAAGGTGTGCCTGAGGAATCGCATGGGCACTGTCGCAGTTAGTGAGTGTGCATGAATTTGGTGTGTTAATGGAGATAAATTTGTATTTTTTTGGGAGGTTTGATAATAGCGCTTACTACCCCTGACAAGGCGACAGAAATGTTTTTCGGCAATGAACACAATTTATGCATTCGGTCCCTGTGTTTACATTTGTCAGCTTGAGCCGCACAACCATACTTGTTTGGAAAAGATGGAACATGAAGGGTGCATTATCATTGCTGTAGGTACAATACAAATGTAAATCTTAATGTGACAATTCCTACATTAACATTTACATTCCTTTTAGGGCAGAGATGTATTGTAGACGCAGTAAAGTAAAGTAGTGAAATGAGGCCCGCCTTTTAAGGAAAATGCCGCACCATTTTGCCAGAGTCGTTGTTAAGAGTGAACTCAGCAGGCAATAAGCATTTCTGTTGGCTGAGATAAAAGGCATACTCAAATCCTAGATCACTCGACACATAAAGAGTCCCCCACACAGTCCTCGAAAATGTTTAGACATTTAAGTGGCTCTCTGTAGACGCAGGAAGTAGTGACAATACGGAGACACTTATTTACTGGTAATAATTTATTAATGGACAGCATGTTGCCTTCACCGTTGGTCCTTGTAAAGTGAACTTACAAGCAAATAAGCGAGCATTTTAAATCAGCAGAGCAAAGCCATTTGTCATGCTGTGCTTTAGGTAAACTCTGCTTGGAGGGGAACTCGTGTGGAATGGGATTAACACGGGGCTCTGCTAAAGAGACTATGCTGGAATGCCAGCCTTCCTGAAACAACGCGCGCATGATACATGCAATGCAATGGTGAACGCGCTTGCAACATCTGGATTGCATTACACGGCCACTCTGACAGCTCCTAATTAAGATTAATCACTCTGCCGTGCTCGTTCGCGCACAAAATATGCCATACAACTGCAATAAATGACGGAGGAAAAGTAAATATACCCTATCACGTCAAGGCTACTAAATAGACAGCACAGCGAAGACGAATCACTAGGCAGATGCCATAAAAACGCCATAAAAAACGCCGGCGCGCACTAAAGAATGTGCCAGCCAGACCCCTTTCAGAATTCTTTTTTTCTAAATACAAAAGACCTCGGAAACTCCGCCCACCACTTCGTGGTGACGCGGAGGCCCGAGCCCTAAAAAAACACTAAGCATAATTCAGCAAATGGTGCTGTCCAGTGGCATGCCCCTTGCAAAGGCTAACTGGCCGCTTTTTAGTTGCTGATTGCTATTCTAAGATGACAAACTGATACTATTTTTATTTATTTATATATTTATTGAGTTTTACATAGCGCAAACTTGAACTGAGGGTATAAGAGTGCTTTACAGAGTTAGCACAGTAGCAGTTATATGAGGTACATGTGCCGTACATACAAATACAAAATACCTAGTGAGGTAGATATGGAAGCACAGCAGTACAAAAAATAGGAATTTCAAAATGCATAGCAAAGATATATAAAAGAGAATAACAGTAGACACAAAGTCTGTGCAAAATATGTGGTGAGGTGGAAAAGTATCACAGCCGCATTTGCACGAGGTGCGTATGTGGTAAGTAGGAGGAAAATACAAAATATACAGTGATGATACATAAAAGAAGATTACAATAGACACATTAACAGTTATTTTACTAATTTGTCATTTTAACCCACATTAATGCTGTCTGGGAAAATGTTTCATTTAATTGGCCATCTTTTAATACCATCATTAACTTAATACCATCATTTAATACCATTAAATTCATTTAATACCATCTTTAGGCAGATGACCTCCAACTCTCGTCCGCTAATGACATCCAATACTTAAATAGTACTCTTGTCACAGTACAATCTTGGCTGACCAGCAACTGTCTTAAGCTTAACCCCAACAAAACCGAACATCTCTTTATCCAACAAAAAGATAAGCCCTATCCTCTCCACATCTGGCTTGAGACACTCACTTCTTTAAACTGCAAACTATCCATCTCCAACTCTGTGAAATCTCTAGGGCTTACACTTGACAGACAGCTGAACATGAGAGTACATTTTAACGCCTCAGGAAGAAGTGCCTTTTACATGCTGAAGCACCTTAAAAAATTCAAACCTTTCATCCCGCCTGAAGACCTAAAGACTGTTTTGCAATCCTTAGTCCTCTCCAAGCTGGGCTACGACAACCAACGATAACGGGCTCCACCAAATCACACTTCCCTCCTCCGAAAGATACACCTAACGCATCAGCATCTCTGGGGAGAGTTGCTTTGACCACAACCAATAAATGTATTGCACTCAGTATAATATATCTAACTCAACAGCTTTTAAATGTGTAGATAAACTAATTGCACATGTTTACATTTCATTCAGGGGACAAACACACTTTGGATAATCCTGGTTTGTTATTTAGCTGTCTGCCCTCCTTCTCCCCTCACAGTAGAGGAGACCCTTTCTTTCCCTTTTAGCCTGAAACAATTCAAGATCAGCATTAGCTGTTCAGGGGCAGTAGGTTTTAGTAACAAAAAGTATGTGAACAGTTTTGGTAAAATTAAGAAACTGAGATCCTCGTTCCCAGTAGATTGTGTTCATTTCGACTTCTGTGCAGGAGCCTCAAGTCAGTTATTAGCAGCATGTGCACTATCCCTCTTAGCTCACGGCGCAAGGAATTCTATTGGAATTGAAAGCTTTGACTTGTACAAATGTGTAATCTTTCTGTTCACTTCCTTTTGAAACTCTTCCTCTCTCAACTTCCCTTTTTCTTTATCTTATCCACCCTCTCTACTGCTCTTGTCATTTATCTCTACTTCTCTCTCTCTTTCTCTCCCACATGCTTTCTTTGTTCCTTCTATCTCACCTGTGGTACGCAAATCTTTTAGCCCTAGCATTGTCACCTTAAGCATCTTTGTGTATTATTTTACGCTGTTTTTTCTGCCACATCTTACTCTCTGATCCTCTTTACTTTCTTTCACCATCCGTTCTCTCTTTCTCAGCTGACTGACCCTCACTTGTTCTCCTCTTTGCCCAGTATTTACTCTCAGCGTTGCCCCACTTGCTCCGAGCTAGCAGCTAAAAAATAAAAGATTAATTTATTATAGTTTTATTTTTCAGCTGCTGGCTGAGCCAGCGTTTGTAAGGAGGGGGGTGCCAGGCCATTTTTGATGGGGTGAAGTGATTTGCACTGCAAAGTGCGAATGCCGGTTTGGCTAGTCATTTTAGGCCGGCTAAACAGACACGCGCAGTTAGGTTTCTCCAACCCAGCAGTTTTGCACAGCCGGGTTGGAGAAACAGCACAGACTCATTGTGCCTGAGCAAGCGTTAAACCAGCCCGCTCAGTCTAATCCCTGCGCTTCTCTCATGCTTAGTAATAGCTTGAGAGCAGCACAGGAATTCGATGGGGAGACTCTGATGCTGTCCCAGGGACTGCTGGGAACGGGAAACTAAAGATCACAGAGGGGCAGCATCAGGTAAGTTTTATTTATTTATAATTAACCCCCGTGCTCCCCCTCCACCCGGCCCACCACTTTTTATTTGTGTCGGCTATTACTGCGTATCACTTGTACTTCTGTCAGATGTCTATTTTAGAATTGTGTCGCTTCCTCGGACCTATCCATAACAAGCATTTGCAATACAATAGGTCTCCCAAATTGCGAATTTTTTTGTTATTGGCATTGCAAATGACAATGCCTTTTATTTATGTGTTTAAAAAGCATGCAATAATAAAAAGGCCTTGTAATTTACAATACCAATAGGTCAAAGTTTCTAAAATGCCAGACCTATTGCATTGCAAATGCTTGTTGTTTACAAGCACCCCATGCTGCACTTTCACGTTAATTGAGGCTACGCCCCTTTCATTAGACCTACCGTGTCTAAAAGTATTAAAGTGAAAGTGCAGTATGGGGTGCTTTCACCCAAAAAATAATTTGTTTGTCAAGTTGACAAACAAATGCTTTTTTTGTAAAAGTGCACTGTGAAAGCCTGCATGGTGTGCTGAATGTTGCAGGAAAGCATGTAGTGCCTGCAGTAGTAGAAACTCATTAAAGAAAATAGTGCTTACAGAGTAAATACGAACATGAAAGTAGGAGCCCAAAATATTGGGTTCCGAGACCTAGCTTGTGTTGTTGCTACTGACCAAAGTAATCAGGTAGAGCCAAGTAGAAAGAGAACTTTCTTTCTAGAGTCTCCTCACTCACCGGGGTTGCCCCACGGTGACATGCTTCATCATTGGGGCCATCCCAGTTCTCTACGAAAAGGGGCGTGCAACGACTTGCGAAATACGTAGGAGCACTTGTTTGTGAAGGACTATGTGTGGTGCAGAAATGTGGTGGAGTGGGTGTAAGTGATTAAAAATACCATGCTAGTGGGCCGCAACAAATTTATTTTGCTCCTAGGTTGGTATATTAACAAGCATTGGAAATGCAATAGGGCTCGCATTAGGAAAGTTTGAGCTATTGGTCTTATAAATGATATTTTTATTATTTATGTGTTATTTTTTAAATAGCTAAATTAATAGCTTTGTCATTTACAATGCCAATAGTTATAACTTTCGCAAATGTGACACCTATAGCATTTGTAATGCAACATGTTTTATATTTACAGGACTTAGATTTATTGATATTACAAATAACAATGGCTTTTAATTTTTTTAAATAATTAATACTTACATAATTTATTTAATTTGTAATGGCAATAGCTTAAACTTTTGTAAATAACTTTTGTGAAGATTATGTTAAGTGTTTTTTATTGTGACGAAAATCCATGTGTGTGGTTGTGAGTCATCAAAATAGGAGAGGACTACCTGGAAGAAAGAGAGAGGGTGAGGGGGCAGCTGCTAGCGGAAAGTGGAAGTGAACATCATTGTTTAAATAAACACGATAAAACGAAAGTAGTGCTCCACAGAAAAACCTGTCAAGCGTGTGCATGAAGTGGTGAATGAGCTTCAAATAGACAGGGGGAGCAGATAGTGTGTGAGAAAGAGAAAAAAGTGAAGAGCAGGTCACAGACGCATAAAGAGGGAGCGCACAATTTATTTCACGTAAAAATCAAACCAATATTCTGATTTACCAGCCAAGTGAGGTTTTACAACGCTGCATGCCTTCAGGTGTATTATTTGAGTTTTAATAAAGATTACACCCTCTACAATCTTTGTCAAATTTAAGTTCACAGTTAACAACAGATTCCATATCCTCCAGTAGATTGCGCCCGTCCCATGCTTTGAACTGAGAACATAAATGAATTGCCGTTTACATGGTGAGGGACACCGGCTCCCCGATGTTGTTAGCTTTTGACACACACGTTGTTGTTTTCTGCAGGGAGTGCCATCCACCATAAACAAACTATAATGAGGAGAAACAGCGTGGAGCAGCCGGCACAGCAGTGCCCTCAAGTTTCTAAACCTCAGATGACATCACGAAACAATAGAACATTCCAGAAGCCTTTTGTTGCTGTTCCTTTTTTTTAATCTAAACTCGAGGGCCCCTTTAACCAATATTTCACAGATGTACGCAGCGCAGGATTTTAATGTCATTAAAAGGCAGCATGGAAAACATGGGATCCATGGAGTGAAGTGTGGGTTCTTAAGATGAGGTGAGAATATGGGGGTGTGGAGAGACCCAAACCCCACAAAGGACGAAGGCATGGGAAGTTAAAAGAACTGGGAGTCCCCATGAATAAGTGCCTGGGAAAGGTTAGAAAAACCTACACCCAGCTCCTGTAATGGTCTAGGGGATTCTCAAGGCCATGTGATGGAGATCCGGTGGCGCTCAGCTCCAGAAGAAACCCTGTACCATCGGCAAGTTCTAATCTCTAAGAGCATCACCATCTGATCCCCAGCCGAGATGGGCAAGTAGACCAGGGGTGAGGTGAAAAAAATACATCCGTTAGTTATAGCTTAATAAACGTCCGGCTCTTACACTGATGCTAGGGATTCGGAGCTCTCGAATACAAGAGTGCCAGCCGCCCACGTAACGGGGCTGGAGCTTTCGATTTCATTAGGAACAGCCGCGGGAGCTGCAACTATCCAAACTGGCAAACCCGACAGCCCAAAAATAAGCCAGAGAAAGGGCCATGTACTCACTAGATCTGTGATCCTCGTAAAGTTCATCGATGTTGGGATTAGATGGGGCGAGGCACTGTGGGAAGAAAAGGAATCAAGGGAGCATTAGTACCTTCCCCGCGTCTGGGGCCGTTGCGACAAAGGGATGACCGGCTTACCTGACTGCAAGACGGGCGCGTCAGGCAGTAGTTACTCCTCGTGTGTCGATACGGCAAGTCCCACGCGGGAAGTGTAAGGAAAACGGAAGTTTAAGAACGGTCCCGTGGGCATTGCCGGGATATGTAGAGCGCTGACCGGACCAGAAGTTTAGGGTGGCTCACTCGGTCAGTGTGTATTGGTCGTAGTTAGCGACGAGTACCTAGATAATAACCAGGAATGAAAGCTTCCGAATTACGCAATCAATCCAGTCACCATTAAAGTATCTGCCAGTAATGTTATTGCAGATATACAACAAAAATTAGCGTTTAGTCAACGACTGTGCAAAAGATGCTGTATTAAAAATAAAAAGCTAGAGAAGAGTAAAACGGTTGAAAAAAAAGTGCGGCACGAGAAAACGGCGTGGGGTGGCAGAACGGGGTCAAAATAAAGTGAACTAAAAGAGGAAAGACGGATCTACACGGAGCAACGAGAATGTGAAAAAGTGACCGTGAGGACCAAAGCGAGTGAAAAGAAAATGAAAAAAGGAAACAAGCAACGACTGACTAGGGTGAAATAAAACAAGTTTTTAAAAAAGTAAACTGGGGGGAGGAGAAACGCGAGACATGGCATCAGAGAGCATAAAAGGAGACACGGCCTGGCGGCCGTGAAACTGAAAGTACGGCCGGCCGGCCGTGAATAATTAGGGGGTGAGAAATGCGCTGGGAGGGCTGCCTTTGATGTGGTAATGCGAGGCAGGCAGGCAGGCGGCTGGTGGCATTGTGCACTAGCTTTTTAGGGCTTGCGCTTGCGCAATGACCTAAAAAGCACATGCACTACATGGAATCGCCAGTGGTTAAACTCTGGATAACTTCGAAAATATGGGATCAATGCACAGCCTTAATGTTATAATTTTTATTCAGATTGATGAAGTTGAGGTGCTGCTGTCGGATGACGCTCTCCGTCCCTGGCGTCCTTTATGCAATAACTAGAAGTGTGACCAATGGGTCATTGGTTACATCCCCAACAGGCACTCTGTGTTGGTTCCTCTTTGAATAAGGACTCCAATTCAGTTTCTTTATCAATGTTTTTATTACTTGAACTTCTTTTCTCTTATGATTATATTCATCATAATTATCCTTCAAGCATTTTTGTGAAAAACACTTTTCCTTTTCAAACAAATTTCCTTTTTTTAAACAGATATATATCTATGAGCTCCAATGCATTTCGGGCACTTTCTGCCCTTCCTCAGGGAGCAGTGGCTGTTAAAGAAACAAATGTAATCATAATCACAACCCTTGTTCTATACACATGCATCACTGTTGTCATTTGTTGGGTTTCACACCATGCGGGGATCTTAATATTGTGCCACTGTGTGAGTACGGGATAAATATGTCATGTTGCACCCGTGTCGTGATAAAATTAATAGAAAAAACGTACTTACATGTGAGTCGAGAATGGTTTAGACTCCAGATTCTGCATATAAAAGTTGTGCAAGTCAACATGAGGTTCGATATCATAAACGCGAAAATACTGTGCAATGTTCAGTTATTGTTACTGACCTTGTCTTCTAATATTGTTTCACTCGAAGGAGTGTTCTCCGCTTTGCTCGACGGACCAAGCCGTCTACCGGCGCTTGAACTATGGTGTTGCTGGTGTCTGCGAAGTTACTTCCGTGTTGCTCTGACGCGGGGAATAGACAGTGAAAGCATACTTCCTGTGCTAAGGGAGTTGAAGGGAAAGCCTGCACGTGTATTACGAAGACGCTTGATAAAACGAAATAGATAGTTTCAGCTATATAATACAGAAACTATGTAAAAACATAATTTTGGAAAAACGTAAAGTGAAATGTGTAAATCCCGAAATAATCACGTAAAACAAAAGTTGTATCCTGTGTTGAGATGGTTGTACCCCGGATAGTGTATACAAGGTTTATATGTAATCCTTAATAGCATGTTATGTTAAGTTCACACAATCACGCACCGTGTTGACCATGTTGTGGGCGATGATGCCCACTTCAAGATATAAATCATTCATAACGTGTTGTATTTACATTTACATGACATTTCAATTTGCTCATATTTAAAAATAACAAGACAGTTCAATCCGTTCGTTGAGTCCGTTCGGTTTCAAGGATCCCAACTTATGGATCCAGTAGTTTTCTCTTCGCAATAAGAATTGATTGTTGTCTCTTCCTTCTTTCTTTTCTATGGTTTCCAACACCAAAAATTTCAATTGAGAGATGTTGTGATGGGCTTCCATAAAATGGAATGCAACCGCGGATTTGCTGTTCTTTGTGCGAATGTTTGATTTGTGCTCTACTATGCGTGTCTTTAGTTTTCTTTCCGTTTTGCCAATGTACACCTTTCCACAAGGACATTTTAGCAAATAAATAACGTTGGAGGTGTCACAGGTTGCTGTGACCCTCAATTTGATATTATGTCCCCTCATAGGGTGAGTTATCACATTGCCTGTGATGACGTTGTTGCAATTGCTGCAATTGTAACATGGCCGTGTTCCTCTGTGTGGTGTTGAATCAGGTTTTATTTGTTTGAGTATTTCTCCCAAATTCTTGCCCCTAGTGTAAGCAAACAATGGGGTTGATGTAAAGATGTTATTGAAGTCGGGTTCCAAATTTAACATTGGCCAATGTTTGACAATTATTTTTTTGAACTGGCTGCTAGAGGTGGAGAATTTAGAGACTGCTACAATCCTATGTTTGTCTGCTCTGACTTTCGGAGTGAGTAACTCTTCTCTTGTTTTTGTTCGTATGTTTCTTTCAGCATTTTTAATTGTGAGCTCAGGGTACCCTCTCTCCTTAAAACGTTCCCCCATTTCTTTTATTCTTAATGTCGCTTTCTGAGGATCCGAGGTGATTCGTTTTACTCTAGCCATTTGGGATAACGGAAGATGGTCTTTCAATGATGTTTGGTGAAAACTGGAATGATGTAACATGTTGTTACGGTCCGTTGGTTTTCGGTATATGTCTGTCACAAATCCATCCGGAGTAAGTTTGACCTCTACGTCTAGGAACGTCACTCTCTGCTTAGAGGTCTCCCATGTCAATTGGATGCGTTCGTCATGTGTGTTTAGCATTGATAATGCCTCTTGTAATTGTTGGTCGGTGCCCTTCCATATGATAAAAATATCATCTATGAAGCGTGCCAGCATCTTGGTGTTTTCTTTCCACAGTTCATTTGAAAATATGTGTTGTTGTTCGTATTGTCCCATGAAAATATTAGCATATGCCGGTGCGGCACAATTGCCCATTGAAGTGCCAGCAAGTTGTTGGTACCATCTGTCGCCATATCTGAAATAACTTCTGTACAGTGTAAATAACATAAGTTCCATGAGGAAAGTTTGTAAGGACTGATTCAAATCTGAATGGACCAATGCTTGTTCAATCGCCTCTATTCCTGAGGCATGCGGAATAGAAGTGTACAATGCCTTTACATCAGCTGTGCACAGGACTAATTCTTGATTTTCCTCCTTGGTTATGGTTTGGAGTTTGTTTAAAAAATCTGTTGTGTCCTTAATGTGAGTTGGTAGTTTTTTGACCATGGGTTGCAAGTATTTATCAAGAAACTGACCTATTGGTTTGTGTATGCTGTCGCAGGTTGACACTATTGGTCTCATTGGTGGGTCCATAAGGTTTTTGTGAATTTTTGGGATCATATGTAGACATGGGCTTTTGACATTCTGTTTAGTCAGGAAATGTTTAGTTCTTTCATTGATTATGCCATTATCTACTGCTTTCTCAATGATGAATTTGAATTCTTGCATGAATTCACTTTTGGGATTATCCTCCAATGCCATGTAGGTGTCCTTGTCTGATAGATGTTCCATTATTTTCCTTTCATACATTGATGTATTCATAATGACTAATGCGCCACCCTTGTCTGCTTTAACACACGTGATCTTTTCATTATTAGCCAATTTCCTTAGAGTATCACTGTCTTTTTGTGTTATGTTTTTCTTGTTCTTTCTGTTGGGTCTTATTTTGTTCAGATCTTGTTTAACCATTTTTTCGAATAGGTCTAAAGTCTTGTGGCTGATTGATGCCTTGAATGTACTATGTGGTCTTAGTCCTCTCAATTGGTCAGACTCATCCTCTGTTTTTTCTGGTAGAATGTTATCGAAAAAATGTCTGAGTCTCATTTTCCTCATTAGTTTGAAGAAGCTTACTTCAAGTTCCAGTTTGTCTGTATCGGTCGTAGGAATGAACGATGTTCCTTTTTGTAATAAGTTTTTTTCTTGTTGGGTTAAGTTGTAATCCGATATGTTGATTACTAGTTGTCCTAAAAAGCACATGCACTACATGGAATCGCCAGTGGAATCGCCAGTGGTTAAACTCTGGATAAGCCACAATAGAGCTTCGCCAGCTATGCACAAGTGCATCAGCAGGCGAGCCCTAAAAATGGGGTGTGTCACTGTATTCCGACCTGTCATGAAGGTGGGATCAGTGTACGGTCGACATGTTTCAAGCTTACCTTATATTTTGGGCTCCTACTTTCATGTCATGTCCTAGGAGGGCGACCTAGTCTTCAGTTCCTCCTTCTCCCCCCTTTGTTTTGCATGTACAGAGTAAATATGACATACTGTGTAACAACCGAAGTAAAAGGGCCAGTCCTCATGGGAGATTACAAATGAAGACAAGGCGGTACTAAGGAGGGACTAACAAGCCTATTAATGAATCAGAAGTCAGCATTTACGAAGGCCAATGACACAAGCCAATGGCAAATATGGACGGAGAGTGGGCAGGACTTCAAGTACATACTTCAATACAGCATGCCTCTCAGAGCAGCGTATGCGCTGCCCAGGCTTGACCTAAAAATAACCTCTTGTCCTAAATTTTGACCCTTTGTCCTGAATTTGTACAGTCACTGTCCAGAATGTACCCTTTTGCCAGATGGTCACCCTACATATTACTGCTTTCAGAATAGTTTAAGGCCAGCAAATACATTCCAACTATCCTTGTAAACCCAGGATTTATTCAGTGACCGAGTATATTTGTACATCCTTTAATCCGCATAGGCAGAAAGCGATGTACTAGACGCAACGGCTGTACAATACACTACACAGTATAATTATGCTTTCTTAAAAACACTGGGCATAAAATATTGGCAAAGCTTGTTTATACAGTATCCCCTGAAAATCTATCTTTTTAAAGCATGGAAGTATTAATTAATTGCTGTCTTAATTGCGCAGGATGGAATTTTTCTTTCTGTTTGTATCTCTTCCTTGTGTGACTGTTTGTATCTTTTATGTAACGCATGTAATCTTAAATCCTTATGTTTTGCAACTGGTTCTTATGTAAAGCGCTCTGACACCCTCGGGTAAAGTTCGCGATTTATAAAATCGCATTAAATAAAAAATAAATAAAAATACTCTCCAAAGATCTTTGGGCCAAATGGGCCGGCACTCAGTATTTAAAAACACAGCGGTTAGTGTATTTATCGATTCCATGTCTACCAACACGTTGCCAGTTTCCAGGCTGAAAGTAACTTTCTAATTGTGTCGGTACAAATCGTCAGGCACGGTTTGTTTTCGCAGGGGGGGCTTGGGGGAGGGCAGCCGACCACCGGGAGGTCTCCTCCCCCGGGCGGTTTGGGAGATCTGGGTGGGGTATGCCTTCTAGCAGGTTCTTTGGGCGTTTTTGGGCTGGTTTTAGTTGTTTTGTGCGCTCCCCTATAAATGGGCGGGGCTCCTCGCTCCGGGCACCATTTTAGGCTTGGTGACCTGGTGGCCGGTTGAGCTTAGAATTTTTGTGTGTTCATACTTTGGTAGTATTGTTCCTTTTCCTTAGCTAGTCTGATCCGATATCATGTCTGGTGAGGATTATCGCGTGTTGGAAGCTATTCGCCTGCTCAGCGAGGCTGGGCGTTTAGACCTGGTCATTGGCGACCGGGGTCGGGCCGAGACCCCGCGACCCCAGCGGGAGGCCTCTGCGGGGGTGTTGGCTGCGGTGGCAGCATGTTACTCCCCGAAACGTCGGAGACAGGATGGGGTAAGTGAGCGGGGTCGTTCTAGGACCCGTCGGGGGGGTTCTAGGGCCCGGAGGGGGAGTGATGCTAGTTCTTCTGACCCGGCCGTTTCTTTGGATTCTACGTTGTTGGAGGGGGCTGGGGTTGGGGGTTTCCCTCTCGGGGAGGGGGAGGTTTCTGAGATCGTTCTGAGGGATAGAGCGGCCTCTGCGCCCGTTTTGCGGGGCCGTCGTGCTTCCAGGCAACGTGGTTGCACGCGGCGTTCGGCTTCTGCCTCCGCAGGGGTGGGGTCTGACGTCACTCAGGCAGGGCGGGTGGAGGCCATTTTGGATGTGGTTTCTGTGGCGCAGCAACCGTTGCGGGGTGCCCCGGATCCGGACATTGAGGAGGTGGTCGCTCCACTGAGCGTTATACGCCGCCATGTGGGGCAGGTCCCGGTGTCGGTTGATGGGGGTGCGGTTGGTGAGCAGGTCGCGCGGCCTTTGGTATCTTCTGCGGGTGTCGGGGGGCCTGAGGGCCGTGGCGTTCTGGTTTGCGCGGTGGGTAGGGAGCCGCAGAGTCCGTTATTGTTTTCCCCCTCTGGATCTGCGGTGGGGGGGGAGGCCATGTCTGGGGGTTGCAGCTCCTTGGGGGAGGGGGAGTGGGCCCAGATGGGTATGGGAGAGGGTGCGGGGCGGCATGATTTGTTGGCTTCGGGTGGGGAGCTGGGCAGCGTGGGCGGGTCTGTGGGTGATTCCTGCCAGTTTCGGGTGGTGGGGGATGTGGCGCAGCGATGTGTGGGGGGGGTAGGAGCTTTTTATAGGCTGTCGGGGGATTTTCAAGGTCATAGTGGGTTGGTGGGTTCTGGGCCTGCTTCCCGGGGTGATGTTTCGGTCGGGGGGGTTCAGGATTGGGACCCCCAGGGGACGGCTTCGAGAGTTATTCAGGCTGTGTTGAATGCTAGTTCGGATGAGGAGGTCTGTCCGCCGTCTCCGCGTCTTTGCGATGCTTTAAAGAGGAAAAGTGTGGTTAGTTCTGGTGGTTTTAGGATGTCGGGTAGGGGGGGCGGGGTAACTGTTAGCGGTTTTTCTGCCCCTCATAGAGTTGGTTTTTGTGAGGGACCCGGCACACCAGTCCGGCCTTTTCCTTTGCAGGAAGAAGCTCGATCATCGGCAGCAGACTTGGCAGGGCGGCAGGCAGCCCGGGTACGCCGAGGAGAAGTGCGGGTGGAGCCTGGCGCGGCACGTCCCATACCTTCGAGGGATCCCGCCGTGGCCATCACAAGCAGGTTTACTACGACCTCGATGGTCCCAACGAGGGAATTCTACCTGGGCGGTGCATCCGGGTCCAGTACGACCTTCCCGGCCTCGGCGGTGGATTCCAGCGTTGCTCCTGGGGGCAGGTTACGTGCGACCTCTCCCGTGCCACGTAGTGTTTCGACTACTGGTTTTTCATATTCTGGAGGTCAACAGGTGGTCAGTGTTTCTGGTGGGGGGGTGAGTAGACGAGTTCAGTCGTCCTCCCCACCTAGGTCCAGAGTAAGGGCTGGTAAGGCCCAGGGTCGATCAAATACGGTGGAGTCGAGACAGACTTCGGTGGTTGCCCCCCCCCCTCAGTTGGAAGACTCTTTGATTTTGGATTATGATGAGGATAGCCCTGAAGAGGGCGAGGTTCGTGATGTGGTGTCTGGGGGGGGGCGTGTTAATGTTTCTCATGACATGTTACAGGACCAAGTGGTGCGGACTCGTGTGGAATCGTCACTGCCAAGAGTGCTCGGCCCCGTGGTGAGGGCTCCTCGAAGGCCAGATGTCGGTGCACGAACAACGTGGAGGACGGAAACCAGTCAACCGCCTCTTTTAAATCCAGGTGAGGATGCCGTGCGGCCCCATATGGTATCTGTTGGTGTTGGTGTCGACGGAGAAAGGTTGTAAACTGTATAAAGGTCGTGTGGTACGGGATCAAGGTGTTGGTACTAATGGTGAGGAGGTTGGTACAAGTCACATGGTGGATAGTGGTACGTCCACTGTTGGTGTGGTCACTACGTCAAGGATACTTCACAGTAAGGAACTGAAAATTAAAAAGTTGCCATACATGGGTGTGGCGAAGCCTTTGGGGGCTCATTTGATGTTCAGTACGAAAGAAAAGATATGGAATGGTGAGTATGTGGAATTGTTAAAGTTGCTCCACAGGGAAGTACGGGCTAAGGAAGGTTCTAAGGAGGAGGAGTTCGAGCTCGCTAAACGCCCTAAGGTGCCCCTAACTATAGAAAATTGGACGGCGGCCTTCTTAATCTTTGCCAGCGTCTACTGTGAGAAATTTCCTGAACGTTGTGTGTCCCTGTTTAAATACATGGACGTTATTCGTAAGGCTCAGCTGACCCGGAGTGATTATGCGTGGGCCCAATATGATGAGGAGTTCAGGGCCAGGATGGCTTGGGACCCTGAGGCGAAATGGGGGGAGCTGGATTCTGACCTTTGGCAGCAAACTATGGGTTCGTCTGCCTCTGGGAGGACCATTTTTACAGCCAGTGGTCTCCCTATATTGTATCGTCCCTTTCAGTCCCGTCCCACCCGGGGAGGGGTGGGGGCCGTCTCTTCTGCCCAGGCGCCCATTGGCACATGCTGGGATTTTAATACCGGGACCTGTACCAGACAGTTTTGTAAGTTCCGCCATGAATGCTCCCAATGTGGCCGGAAGAGTCATCCGTTGTCCCGCTGCTGGGGGCCCAGGGCCCCTGGGCCCCAGGGTGCCCCACAAAGTTCGGGAACTTTCGTGCCACCCCAACAACCCCCAGCTCCCAGGGGAGGGAAATCTTCATCTGGGGCTGGGCCCAAAGGCTCGTACTCCGGTTGATGTAACCAGATTGGCCGCGGCTTTGCGGGACTATGAGCCTGCGGAGCTGCGGTCGTCCTTGTTGCTGGGTTTTCAGGTGGGTTTTCGTTTGGGGTATGAGGGACCGCGTCTGAGACGTTGGTCCAAGAATTTAAAGTCAGCGAGTGAACACCCGGACATTGTTCAGTTGAAATTGGACAAGGAGGTGAGTGAAGGTCGGATGGCGGGCCCGTTTAATGACTGGCCTTTGGCGAACCTCATCATATCCCCGATTGGTGTAGTCCCCAAGAAGGAGCCTGGTCAGTTCCGGCTCATTCAACACCTGTCCTGGCCGGACGGTGAATCGGTAAATGATTTCATTGACCCGGAAGCTGCATCAGTGTCTTATTCCTCTGTGGATGTGGCCATGCGGCTGGTTGTCTCGGCGGGCCCTAACGCCCTGATGGCAAAATGCGACATTAAGTCCGCATTTCGGCTCCTTCCAGTCCATCCTGAGGACTGGTGTCTTCTGGGCATCCATTTCCTAGGGAAGTGGTACGTGGACAAGGCGTTGCCAATGGGCTGTTCTATGTCCTGTGCTTTGTTCGAGACGTTCAGCACCTTTCTTCAATGGTGGTTTACTTCACAGAGTGGCCATGACCTTGTCACTCATTATTTGGATGACTTCTTTTTTGTAGGTGCTGCCAGTTCTTTAGCCTGCCATGCGGCTCTCACATCTTTTCAATCACTTATGAGTTATTTAGGTGTGCCATTGGCTCCGGAGAAGACCATGGGTCCTTGCGCGACCATGTCTTTTTTGGGGATCGAGCTTGATTCTCATTTGATGCAGGCTCGCCTTCCATTGGAAAAGAAACTGAACATGCTCGAGCTGGTTGGAACTATGTTGGGGAAAGAGAAGGTGTTTGTGAGAGAGATACAAGTTCTGCTGGGTCACCTGAACTTTGCCTGTAGGGTGGTTCGGGCGGGTAGGACTTTCTGTAGGCGATTAGGCAGAGCCTTGTCTGGTCATTCCCTTCCACATCATAGAGTGAGACTGTCTGCGGGGGTGAAAGAGGACTTACGTATGTGGGTTTTCTTTTTACATTCCTTCAATGGTGTGCCTTTGTGTTGGGAGGTGGATTGGTGTTGGGAGGTACAGATCTTCTCTGATGCCGCTGGTAGTGAGGGTTTTGGTCTTTACTGGCAAGGACGGTGGTGTGCTCAACAGTGGCCCATACAATGGAAGAATGGTGGTAGGAGTATTGCCTTTCTGGAACTCTTTCCGGTGGTTGTGGCGGTCACACTATGGGGAGCGGAGTTGGCCCACAAAAAGGTACTTTTTCGGATCGACAACATGGCTGTGGTTCAGGTGATTAACAATCAGTCGGCCAGAGATCCCCAGGTTTTGAAACTTCTGAGAGTGTTTGTGTTGAGTTGCCTAAAACATGATATTGGTTTTCGGGCCCTTCACGTGCCTGGCGTGGACAATGACATTGCGGATGCTTTGTCTCGTTCACAGTGGGAGAGATTCCGTGGGCTTGCTTTGGAGGCAGACGAGGAGCCGACTCCCATGCCGGAACAGCTTTGGAAGATAGGAGACACCGGGTCCTTCACTTGGTTTTAGGTTCCCTGGCCCCTTCCACGAGGACGGCGTATGAATTAGCCTGGAAGGAATTTTTGGAGTCAGGCGCTTGTCGGAGGGACCGGGATTGGCAAAGGTCGGAAGATGTGGCACAGTTTATTTTGGTATTGATGGATAAGAAGTTGTCTAGGGTTACTATAGCTGGAAAACTGGCTGGAGTTTCTTTCATGGGTAAGCTTTTGTGGGGTTACTCGCCGTCGGCTGGGGAGCTGGGTAGGAGAATGTTGGAGGGGTGGTCTAGAGAGAGTGGTGCTATTCGCACTATGCGATCCCCTTTGTCGTGGCAAAAACTGTTCCAGGTTCTCTCTGTCCTGCCGGTGGTGTGTACTGACCGAGTGGAAGCGTGTTTGTTTGCCACTTTGATGGTGTGGATGTTTTTTGGCGCTTTTCGTGTGTCTGAATTGCTTGGCAACAGATCCTCTCCTGGCCTTGTGTGGGGGGATGTTACGATCACGGAACGGGGGGTTCATATTTGGCTCTCACACTCCAAAACGGATCAGAGAAGTGTGGGTAAAGGTGTCTGGTTAGAATCGGTTTCCCCTCAGGAAACGTGCCCTTTACATTGGGGACTATGTTGGCAGGCATTGTCGGGTGGGTTGGTGGAGTTTCGAGTTTTTCAACATGCCAATGGGTCTAGTGTGACGAATTATCAACTGCGCATGGTACTGCGAAAAGCGCTGCGACATATTGGTTTAGATGGCTCTTCATACGGTACTCACTCCTTTCGGATTGGGGCGGCCACAGAGGCCTTCCACAGGGGATGGTCGAGGGAGGACATCATGGGTCTGGGGCGCTGGACTTCTAACTGTTTTCGGCGCTATGTTCGTAATGAGCCTACTGGAGCGCTAGCGTCCGCCTCTGTTTTGCCTGTCTGACTCTGTTTTCTTTTTCAGGTTCTGTGGCTGGTCCTCGGGCTGCTTACGTTACTGTTTGGATCGTGGGCCATTCGTTCATTAAAAGAGCTCAAGTCCAAGCCCGACAGAGTTATTTTGGTCCCTCGTTGGGGTTCAATGACGGTTTGTTTAATGTGGTTTGGAAGGGGAAGGGGGGAATGTTGTGGAAGGATCTTATACCTGCCTTGAATTCTTGGTTGGTGGGGGGGGTTTGCCCGGATGTCTTGGTGATTCATTTGGGGGAGAATGACATGGGTTCTGTCAAAGGGGTTGTCCTGCTCCGGGCGATTAAGAAGGATTTGGCCTTGCTACACAGTCAGTGGTCGGGTTGTCATGTCATTTGGACGGAGATGGTTCCTCGACGGGTTTGGAGGTATGCGGTGAAGCCGAAGGCGGTGGACAAATCCCGGCGGAAGGTGAATTTGGAGGTTTCCCGATTTTGTAGAGACCTGGGTTTCGGTCGCATCGTCCATAGTGACATTAAATATGATGCGGTGGAATTTTTCCGGGGGGATGGGGTGCACCTGTCTCGTATGGGTATGGACCTGTATCTTCTGGAATTGCGGGAGGTTCTATCTCGTTGTTTGACGGTTCGTCAGTTGGTTGGTGAGTAAATGATAGTTGGTTCTGTGTTCTGGTGTCTCCCTCCCCCCCCCCCCCCCCCCCTTTTTCCTGGGTCTCCCCCGTACTCCCACCCCTCCCTGTTTTAGGCGTTGGGGGGCAGAAAGGTGGGGCTCTCTCCGTATAAGTCTTTCACCCCACGGCTTTCTGGGTGGCGGTTTTGCTATGAGATCGTCAGTGTTGGGCCAAGTTGGACCCGTTAGTTGTATCGGTTATTGTTTGGGGATTGTTCAGTTTGATTGACGTGGGGTTCTGAGAATATGGATCGGGGGATATGTTATGTTGGTTTATAGTCAGAAATGTAAGGTTATATTTATTAGGTGATGTTATAATGTTATAATGTTATTGGGTTTTGTATGGTTTTGTGTTTGGGTATGTACGGGTGGGGGTGGGGTGTGATGGAGGGTGTGGGGTGGGGGCGGGGTTTTGGGTTTTGAAATAAAAACGAACAAAACTTGGGTTGTGGTTTAGATTGTGAGGCGGTTGCCGAGTTTGTGTATTTGTAAATGTGCACCTGTTCCAATAAAGCGGCCTTTTTCACACTTAAAGGGTTTTTTGAGTCTGCTCACTCTCCCCCCACCCCTCTCTCCCAAGGGGGGCTTGGGGGAGGGCAGCCGACCACCGGGAGGTCTCCTCCCCCGGGCGGTTTGGGAGATCTGGGTGGGGTATGCCTTCTAGCAGGTTCTTTGGGCGTTTTTGGGCTGGTTTTAGTTGTTTTGTGCGCTCCCCTATAAATGGGCGGGGCTCCTCGCTCCGGGCACCATTTTAGGCTTGGTGACCTGGTGGCCGGTTGAGCTTAGAATTTTTGTCCCTCCCCCCCTTCCCCTTTTTTAAGGGTTTTTTATTTTATTATTTATTTATTTATTTTCGTCTGGCTGCGGTTTGAAACATGTGTTCATGGGGTTTTACGCTGTTCTTTGTCGCTTGGGACAGGTGCGTGGCGGTTTTGCTATGAGATCGTCAGTGTTGGGCCAAGTTGGACCCGTTAGTTGTATCGGTTATTGTTTGGGGATTGTTCAGTTTGATTGACGTGGGGTTCGGAGAATATGGATCGGGGGATATGTTATGTTGGTTTATAGTCAGAAATGTAAGGTTATATTTATTAGGTGATGTTATAATGTTATAATGTTATTGGGTTTTGTATGGTTTTGTGTTTGGGTATGTACGGGTGGGGGTGGGGTGTGATGGAGGGTGTGGGGTGGGGGCGGGGTTTTGGGTTTTGAAATAAAAACGAACAAAACTTGGGTTGTGGTTTAGATTGTGAGGCGGTTGCCGAGTTTGTGTATTTGTAAATGTGCACCTGTTCCAATAAAGCGGCCTTTTTCACACTTAAAGGGTTTTTTGAGTCTGCTCACTCTCCCCCCACCCCTCTCTCCCAATGTGGGTTTTAGTCAGGTCACATTTTAAGGCGTAAGTAGCTAGCTTGCGCATAGCCTGAAGCAAGGGTGGGGGTGGGGGCCGGGGGCGGAGAGGGGGTAGGGTGAGCTCTGCCATTGTGCATGACCTCCGATTTGCCCCCTGGACAGCACACTTTCACCTGGACCGACGCTGGAAGGCTTCAATGCGTCTTCCCTCCCCCACTGCGTGTCTGCCCTGACGTGTTCCAGCCTCTGGCAGTTCCCTGTGGTAATTGAAGGAAAAAAATCTGATCGAATTTTCTTACCACAAAACGTGCTGGTGACTGCTCGCTGCCTAGTAAAACTCGAGCGGGAGTGGCTTAAATGCGCACTGTAAAATCGAATCCAGAAGATTTATTAAAGACCTATTTTTATGTTTTACTATGCGTTGTTTTAGGCACTGCCTCGTAGTGTTTTACTGTGTATGCTGTTAGGCATTGCCCCAGGTTTTCAGTTGTTTCTTGTTTTGTTGTAATTTATGTTAAGTTTTGAGGTATGTCGAGGTGTTTATGTACTGCCTGCATGATCTCACATACCCCAACTAATGATCAAACAGAACTCACATTAATTTAATCTGCCACAAAGAAACTAGATGCATTGCTTTCCTTGGGAGCACAAAACAGAAACTAATCCCAACAATTGATGGATTACCTACTAGCAGCGTGCTGGACAGCGTAAAGCGCTTTGATGCCTCATCAGCAGGGATTTAAGCGGGTTTTAGGCCCGGTAGTAATTAAAAAATGACCTTGAACTGGTCCCTGCAGGCCCCATATTCGTGTGCCCACCTTTAATAGAAAAATCACCAATTGATTTCTGAACAGTAACTGTAATAACTGTAAAAACTGTTAAAAGAATCAATTTCAGCAACGTGAAGTACACGCAGGAGAGAGAGAAAAGAGGGTGCTGAAGAGAAAAGAAGCGAGATGAGTGTTATGCAGGTGGAGGATTTCAGAAAGAAGTGGGGGAGAAAAAGAGTTTGAGTGTTTAACAGAGTGACAGACTATAGGGAAGAATGGTAGAGATTGAGACTCCGAAGACAATTTACCTTCCACAGACCTCAGTAATGTTTAATATATAGAGTCATATTTTCAGTATGTAAACATTTTCAATTCTAATTATTCACAAAAAAATCTTTGTTACTCATTTATCTGATACTGCTAATAAGCAGTGGCAAACCCAATAAATAGGTCTGGCTTGATTTAGGTGCATTTATTTAACCTATTTATTTTCTTTTATGAGATTTTCTACAGCGCGAACATTACCCGAAGGTGTCAGAGCACTTTACAAAAGAACCAGTTGCGATGCATAAGGATTTAGGATTACATGACTTACATAAAAGATACACACAGGAACAACAATTGCAAATCTACAAGTTGTAAAGTCACACAGGGAAGAGATACAAATATAAAAAATTGCAAATTTACAAGTTGTAAAGTCACTCAAGGAAGAGATACAAATGGATAAACTCTAAGAATCACATAGGAATGGTAGTGAGTACAAAGGTCTACTACACAAATTCAAATTCAAATTCAAAAAATAGCTTTATTCGGTATTTTGACAAAAAACCATAAAAGCATACATAGATACAAAATACAAACGTGGGCAGACTAAATAGCTTTTCTCATTAAAAAACTTCTTACAAAAAATACACATCATAAAGACAGAACAGATGAAGTTCATTAAAATGCATAAAAGAGTTCTAAAATTCATTAAAAAACTCATGGAGGGGGCGTGGCTTCAAGGGCGAAGATGGCGGACGCGGCTCTGTAGAGCTCCTGCCAGCCCGTTCATTATCCGCTAACTTATCCTGGCCCTACCTCTTCTTTCCCCATCTCAGCTAGTGCAGGAGTTTCCTGGAGTCCAGAGGATCCCGGTGGTGTGCTTCATTGAGCTACGGGCGCCCGCTGGCGCGACCATCGAGGGCCGTCCATTCTGGGCCTACTTGCCGCGTGGCGAGCCTGGGCCTCGATTTTTCATCTTCCCGCTGGTGGCGCCACGGGACCGGCGGGGCCTCGGTCAACTTGGCCCGCGCTGTCGGGGCGGAGTCACTGGAGCCGGAGTCAGGGGCTCGTGGCCGTGCCCGGCAAAGAGTGGTCCCGGCTCGTCGATGGAGGGGACCTCCAACATATCCTGATTGCCCCGTCTTGTCTCTAGCGGGGCTGCGGCGGGCCCGGGGACGGAGGATCCGGCGGTGGACCCGGGCCAGGTGGCCCCGGCGCCTCGGTGGACGGAGGAGTCCCCTCCCACGCTCCGGGGTCTGCTTTCTCTCCCGACGACGGGGGACGGCCTGCACCTGTAACCGTCCCTCCAGTGACCCGTAGCGGACTCCTTCCATCGGCCCACCCCATCGGCGGCCATGACGAGGGGCAGAGGCGGCCACACCGCGGCCACGACGGGGCCCATGGACAGGTTTGCTGGCCCCGGGAATGGTGCTGGAGCGGCCGGGGGGAGTCAGACGGCCGGCCCGGACAATGCAGCGTTGCTCACGGCCATCACGCAATCCCGGGACATGCTGGACGCGAAGATCGGCGCGGTGGGCGCCGACGTGATGTTGCTGCGCCAGGACCTCCGCAATGCGGTGGCCCGCATCACAGAGACAAAAACCCGGGTCACGACAGTGGAAGGCGATGTGGGTGCCCTGAAGAAGAGGGTCGCCGATCTGGAACAGACGCAGCGGGGCCTAGCGCTCCGAGTGGAGGACGCCGAAGGGCGGGCACGGCGAAACAACCTCCGCTTTGTGGACTTTCCGGAGGGGTGCGAGAAGGGGCCTATGGACGTTTTCCTTTCCCGGTGGCTGGAGAGCTGGCTGCCCCCGGACGTCCTATCGAACTGTTTTGTGGTGGAACGAGCCCACCGGGCCCTGACGCAGAAGCCTCCGGCTGGAGAGCGGCCTCGCCCGATCATAGCCCGGATCCTGAACTACCACGACAGAGATGTCATCCTCCGGGAGGCGAGGCTCAAGGACACCCTGCAGTTCGATAATTGCAAAATCATGATTTTCCCTGACTATACAAAGTTGGTTCAACAGCAGCGACACTCCTTTCTGGCGGCCAAGGCCAGACTCCGGGGCCTGAAACTCCAGTACTCCCTGCTATACCCGGCCCGCCTTCGGGTCATTTTCAATTCAAGGACCCACTTCTTTGATACCCCGGAGGCCGTCTTTGCTTGGACTGACGAGGCGGTCCGGCTTCGCCCACATGTTCAGCCGGGGCTCCACGTCGGCTCTTACCGCAGTTCTTCTCAGGAGCGGGGCGAGCAGCCGGCCAAAGGGAAGCGGCACCGCAAGTCACGATCGAGGCGGAGATCCCTGTCTCGGGACCCTCTTTTGGGCGACACGCAGCCGGAGACAGATCATTCTGGCGGGGGGTCGTGACTTCCAACGGCTGACCCTTCTACTGATATCTACTTCTCGCTTGGGGTCACCTGCTGACACGGCGGAGCGCTGTTCAACGATCCAGGCTGGATGTGGTGCAGTATTACTTGGCCTTTACGGGCCTCAGCGGGACTCATGTGGACCAATGCACTATATATGCGATGTTATTGCTGATGCTTATTGATGGAGGTGGGGGGGAGTGGGCATGTTTGGTGGGCTGCCTCCTGCTGTTGGGGTTGGGGAGGTTCGTGTTTTGGGGTGTGTGCTTGGTTAGTACTTGAGGGGTAAGTGGGATCCATTGGTATGCCTAACTTTTGGTGCTCTGTTTTGTGCCTTAACTACCGTATGCCGCGACAGGTACTTCATTGTTTCTTGAGGTATTGGGGTGGGGGTGGGGGGTCGGGGTTGGTTTGGTGGTGTGTCGGGGGGGGTTGACTGTGTGGGGGATGTGGGAATTGGGGTACTGTTCGTTGGGGTGCACGTGATCTTTCTGACTTATGCTACTGTGGGGGTTGGGGCCGGGGGCTGGGGTGTGTGGGGTTTGCTGTATCGAGATGATGGCTGACGTCCCTTGCTTAGCGCCTTCTGGCGCCGCTATGCACATTCTTAGCTGGAATGTCCGGGGTCTCTTGGATAAGATAAAACGGGGGGCGGTACTACGTTGGGCCAAAAGGGATCTTGCAGACGTGCTCATGCTCCAAGAAACGCACATGCTTGGTACGAAGGCCCTAAGTCTCCAGCGCTTTGGTTTCCACCAGGTGTTCCATGCCGGGTTTGCCAGGGGCTCCAGGGGGGTAGCTATTCTTGTTCATAGGCGCCTGGCGTACACACACGAGCGCCAGTGGCTAGACCCCCAAGGGCGCTTCGTGTTCATCCAGGGGAGAGTTGGTGTGGAGCCGGTGGTGTTTGGGTGTGTGTATGCTCCCCCCCCTCTGCAATGGGCTCTGGCTGAACGGTTATTCGCTTTATGGGCTGAACTCCCCGATTCTTTGGCGGTGATTGGCGGCGATTGGAATGATGTGGTGAATGTGGCTGTGGACCGGCAGCGGAGTCTTGGGGTGGCGCCTGTCCCCACTCCTACACGTCTGGGCGCTATGTTGGATGTGTTGGGTTGGGCTGATGTGTGGCGGCATTTACACGCGGAGCGCCGCGAGTACACTCACGTCTCAGCGGTTCATGGCTCCCTTTCGCGCCTAGACTATGTCTTCGTCCCACGGGCCTACCTTGCCAGAGTGAAAGGGGCGCCGATTCGGCCTCGCGGGCTCTCTGACCATTCCCCGGTGGCGGTCCAGATAGACCTACATAGACCGCGCCAGCCCTTCCGATGGCGGATGTCCACGTGGCATCTGCAGCGACCCGACTACTCCCAGCATATTCGTGGCGCTATTGCCCAGTACTGGCAGGATAATCTAGATGTAGGGGTGGACGCGGTGACAGTTTGGGAGGCCATGAAACCCACGCTGCGGGGTGTCGATCTAGCATGGTGCTCGTCGGCTCGCCGGGCGCGGTTAGAGGGCATAGCCGCGGCGGCGGAACGGGTGGAGGAACTGGAGGCGCGCCACAGAACTGCGGCGGATGACATCTCCCTGCGACAACTCCTGCAGGCGCAGCAGACGCACTCTGCAATCCTATTGAATGAGGCTCAACAAGCGTGGCTGGCCCCCCGTAGCCGGGTGTATCAGTGGGGCGACAAATCGTGTATGATGCTTCATCGACTATGTCAACAAACCTTGCAGCCTCTTACGCTCCCAGGCCTTGTAGACGCTGCGGGTGTGGCTATCACGGACCCGGCTACTCTGGCCGCAAGCTTTGCGCATTACTATAGGGGTCAGTACGCCTCCCGGGAGGCTCTTGCTCCCGCTGCCATCGCCGACTATCTTGCCTCGGTCCCCCCGGCTGCGGTGCCAGATGGGGTGCGGGACGCTCTTGACCTCCCCCTGACGGCGGAGGAACTTGGAGATGCGTTAGGTCAATTGAATGTGGGCAAAGCGCCTGGACCAAGCGGCTTCCCCAGTAAGTTCTATCGAAAATTCCATCTGCAGCTAGGGCCGCATTACTTGCGTGCATTGGAGGCAGCGCGTGGGCAGGGCCGCCTCCCGCCGGATTGGCGGCATGCTGAGATCGTTGTGTTCCAGAAGCCGGGGCGACCCCCGGACCGCCACGACTCCTACCGACCTATCTCCCTTATTAATTTTGAGGCCAAGCTCTTGGCCAAAGCACTCGCGAACCGCCTGCTTCCACATATCACTGCCCTCGTGCATCCTGATCAAGCTGGCTTTATGCCGCGCCGGGCGACGCGGCACAACATTCGGCGGGCGCAGGCGGCGATTGATGCTATCGGTGCCTCGGAGGACCAGGCGGCGTTGTTGCTGGCCGACATAGACAGCGCCTTTGACTCCGTCAGTTGGACCTTCCTATTCACTCTTCTACCGCTGTTGAACCTTGGCCCGACTTTCATCTCCTACGTCCGCTTGCTCTATACAGAGGTTACTGCCTCGGTGCGGATATCGGGGGCGGCCTCGGCGCGATTCCCGGTTACCCGAGGCACACGTCAGGGGTGTCCACTCTCTCCCTACCTATTTGCGCTGGCCATGGAGCCGCTGGCTGCTAGGGTCCGCGCTGACGCGCTGTATCGGGGCTTCGTCTGGGGCTCGGACCACACGGACCGCATTGCTTTATATGCGGACGACGTGCTCTTCTTTATGACCGACCTCCGAGTTACTGGCCCCCGGGTTCTGGAGTTGATGCAGGGCTTCGGCCAGGCGTCGGGACTCTATCTTAACCCGCGCAAATCGACTCTCTGGGTGCTGGGTGATGGCGCGATGGACCTTCCATGGGCAGCCTCCCTTCGGATGGCAGTGGAGGGGGTGAAGTACTTGGGAGTCTTTCTCTCTGCCTCGCCTACGGTGGCATGGGGCCGGAACATTCAGCCGGTCTGGGACCGGGTCCAGCTGGACATCAAAACGTGGACACGTATGCCCCTTAACATATATGGCCGGTCGGCCATCTTCAAAATGGTGGCCTTGCCTCGTCTTCTTTACCAGCTGCAGAACCATCCGTACCCGGTTGACCCGCAGTGGTTTCGCAGTGTTGACTCAGTGTTAGGCAGGTTCTTGTGGGCTGGAGGTGCCTCTAGAGTGGCGCTCCGTACGTGTTTCCTCTCTACCTACTGCGGTGGCTTGGCTACCGCGGATATGCTGTCCTACTATCAGGCCTCCCATCTCCTGGTGCTCAATGAGTGGTGGTATGGGGACCGTGGTGACCCGGCCTATGCCCTGGAGCACATTCTGATGGACGGCGCCTCTCTTCACACTCTGCTGCACTCGGCCAGGAGGAGACGGCTGCTCCCCCGCGTGACCTAGTTAGTGTTTGCCGTTTGGCGGAGGGCTCTACACCGCATGGGGTGGTGGGGCAGACTTACGGCGGAGACTCCACTGTGGCGTAACGGCCTGCTGCCGGCGCTGGCGTCGCTGCAGGGCTTTGACGGCTGGGACACAATCGGGATTTCGTCCCTGGGGCATGTTCTCTCCGGCACCACTCTTAAATCCTTTCAGGAGCTCAGCACTGAGTTTGACATGCCCAGGTCCCAGTTCTTTCGCTACCTCCAATTCCGCCACGCCCTTACTCCTAGCCTGATAGGGCTGGAGCAGCTCCCAGACTTCAGTCCCATAGAAGCAAAGCTGTTTATGGGTGACTTGGGTGATAAAAAAGTCTCCCGGATCTACCGATCCCTGGTCACGCACTGCTCCCCCTCACTCCTGCAACTGAAGGCCCTATGGGAAGCCGATGTCGGCCCCTTGGACGAAGACGATTGGCGCGAAGCCCTGGAATCCCCCCGGGGGACGGCCATTTCAGTCCGCCTCCGCTTTATACAATTTAAATATCTGCACCGAGCTTATTTTACGAGGGAGCGACTGTGGCGGGCGGGTCTGATTGCCAACCCGGAGTGTCTGCGGTGTGGTTCAGAGAGGGGCACCCTCCTTCATACTGTATGGTCCTGTGAGCGGTTGACTCGGTTTTGGGCTGGGGTTTGGGGTTGCCTGTCTGAGGTGCTGGGATGGGACTTGCCCCGTACACCCCGGTTGGGCCTTTTGCATGTGTTGGAAAACATTGGGGGCAACGTCTACAAGCGCCACCTACTGCTGTTGGGACTGGTGGTGGCAAAGAGGGACCTGGCGCAGGCCTGGAAAAGCGAACGAGCCCCTCCCCTTAGTGCATGGAAGGCAGGCCTGGACTTTATCATGGGACTGGAGCAGCCTGTTTTTGAGGCTCGGGGGTGCCCCCGCAAGCATTTCAAAATATGGAAGCGGTGGGCGGACTATAGGGGCCTCCCCCTCGACCCTCCCATGGACATGGACGATGCATTGCCTCAAGATGTGGACCCTGCACCTTAGGCCGTTGGCCGGCCCCACATATGTCCCTCTTCTATTCTGGTTGCTTAATGATCACGTGCACAGGGTTAGGGTGGGATAAGGGGTGGGCAGTAGTTGGGGATTGGGGGGAGTTCTGGGGGGTTGGTGGGTGGTTGTGTGTTCTGAATATTCTGCAAATTGCTGTATACGAGGGGTTCGATGCTATGCCATAAATGTGCCTTTTTATACTTGCTGTTGACAGTCTCCTCCTGATTGTGGAGGGCTGTGCCTGCACTTGCTTGACCCTCTAATAAAAATGGTTTTGAAAAAAAAAAACTCATGGAATTCATACAGTCTCCTGTGTTACGTATTATTTGATGTGATAAGGTACAATATAATGCAATTTTACAATTTTTTTATCCATGAGGTCCTAATCATTACACATGGTCCCTCTACACTTTACAGTAAAGGTCAAAAATGTTATCGCTGTCACTATGGTAAGTTCATCTTACATCATGTACAGTCTGACCAGTGCAGTTTTACAGGTTCTCAAACCCCATGTCTTTAACAATGGTAACAGGTATCTTTTTCTCCCCCACTGATAATACTTGCAGAAGAGGATGCAGTGTAGGTTTGACTGTTTGGATAGGTCATCACACGGGCATTTTATCAAATTAGCAGACCAATCATTCGGGGCAGGAAATGATATTAACCTGTAAAATGACTCAGTCCTCATTCGTGTCAGAAGCATTCTGTGATAACACGAATAGGTTGGCGCTAGGTATGCGTGAAAGCCCGTACCATGTAGGATGTTACGATGGGCTACTATGGTAGACTTGTGCCCGTCTAAATACCATCTCCTTTCCTCCAATAAGTCAAGGCATGCCCCTTTTAGAGTTTTTTTTGCTATTTGTGAGCATGATGTGGGATTTAGGTAAAGATCTGGTTTACCAATGGAGTTCAAAAACTTTTTCACATAGGCTAACCATGGCTGCTTGCTAGAAGCAGAATGATTTAAACAGTCTTGGATTACTTCCCTGTTGAAACCTGTGTCATCACATGTCCAGATCTTAAACCACAGCATCACTGGCGCTATCTTTATCAGATCAGTGATGTGGACTCTGTCCAGTTCGTTGTGGCAAATGGTAGTAGATGTGGAACGAGGGACTGATAATAGGTGCCTCAGGAAAGCATTTTCCACTGTTTGAATTTGTGTGCAATCTGCCAATCCCCAAATGCCAGCCCCATATACGGCAGTAGACACACATTTAGCTGCGTAGATCTTAAGTAATATGTCTACAGGTTTCCTACCCAGTCTTTTAGCAAATTGTTTAAGAGCACCTATCGTGCGAGAAAAGGCCAGGTTCCGGGAGGTTATTGCTGTTGACCATGTGCCCCTGTTGTTGAATATGATGCCTAGATAAGAAAAAGTTTTGGTCATAGCTATCTTAGTGTTGTTAACAAAGGTTTTACAATCTGGTATATTTTTTCTCAATGTGCATGACATTGTGAATGTTTTTCCCTCATTTATTTTTAAACCTCTCGAGCTCATAAAAATTGAGAATCCTGTTAGCGCTTTCTGAAGGCCCAGCTGTGTGCGAGCCATGATCACCGCATCATCAGCGTATAATAGTAGTGGTACTGAGATGCCATTTATTTTAGGGTAATCCACTTCAAGATCATTTAAAAAGTCTGCTACCTCATTAATATATAAATTAAAAAGGAATGGCGCAAGGATGCAGCCCTGTCGAACACCCTTTTCTATAGGGAATATTCTAGTTCGCTCACCATTTTTACCGTATCTGACCGTAGCACCTGCGTCTCTATACAGTTCCTGTATAAAATATAGAATGTTTTTATCTATCCCCAATTTAACCAGGGTTTTCCATAGCACACTATGGTCTAAACAATCAAAAGCCGAGGTTAAGTCGACGAATGTTAGGAACAGATTCCCTTTTTTCCCTCCAATGTATTTATTTGTTATTAAGGCCAGGTTTAAACCCTGCTCTACAGTGCCTACGCCAGTTTTAAAGCCATACTGTAATTTTGAAAGAATCCCTTTGCTCTTAGACCAGGTTTGTAATTTAGTTAACAACACTCTGCCTGCAACTTTCATCAGGGTATCTAGCAAGGAAATAGGGCGATAGCATTTTGGGTCCTGCCTATCCCCTTTTTAAAATATTGGGATTACTATAGCTTCGTGCCATGTGTCAGGAAAACCCATTTTGCTATACGCATTTATTACATTTGCTAATAGAGGAGCCCAAAGATCTGCATTTTCTTTAAATAAATCAATGGGAACTCCATCTGGGCCGGGGGCCTTTAAATTAGCACTCTGGGAAATTGCTAGCTCAACCTCTAGGGGGGTGATAACTACATTTAAAGGGAAACTATCTTGCATCACTGCATGTTACACCTGCCTATTATTAAAATCATATTGTGGGGTCATTGTTATTAAATCTTTTTTATATAGGGAGGTAAAGTAATCAACCCAAACATCTTCCGTTATGGCTATCTCCATAGAATCAGCCTTGCTGTCCATGGAGAAGAAGGGGGCATTGATTTCTTTCCAGAAAGAAATGTTGTCCCTTAAGGCACTTGCCTTTAACAGAGCTTCCCAGGCCTGATTTTTCAGTTCGTCCTGTCTATTGCGGAGGGTCTGTTTATAGACTCGCCTGGCATCCTTAATCAATCTAGTGTCTTTAGGGACTGTCTTTAATGCCTGTAACAGGTCTTTATGGGCTTTGGTACAGGCGGAATTAAACCAGCCGTATACTCTCTTTTCTACCCCTGTCTTTTGTTTTTTGGTTAACTTATCATTTATAGTGGCAGTTATCCTTCCGTAAGCCTCTATAATTAACTGAGGATTAATATTAAATTCTAGGCAAGTCGAGAATTGTTTCAATTCTTTCTGGACTAAATCCTTCAAGAAATTTGTGGAATCAATTTTTGCCCATTTTATGGCGTATCCATTCTTTCTCGCCAGGGACACTGAGTGACTGTGAAGAATACTAGGTATGCTTGTTACAGGGCTCTCGGACTTCCCAACAGAGATAGTGGCGCTAATCGGAAAGTGATCGCTTAATGCCAGATCTTCCGTGTTAAACTCCTCCAGACAGCCCTGATTCCTATTTGACACTAGGATGTAATCAATTACAGTGCCTGACCCTCGACCAAAAAAGGTTGTCTGAAAAGCTACAGAAGGCTCACATAATTCATTAGCAAACCCCAGGTCCCAATCGTGCATAAGTTGGTTTAACATATTACCCATAATAGAGTGTTCAAAATGTGTGGTGGGGTCCCCTCTTAAGTTATAAATGCCACAATTTTTAGTGGCACTGTAAGGACATAGATGACAGTTATAATCTCCTACTATGAGGGTACAATCTGCGTCCTGCCCACCTCTCTTAAGCATTGTAGTGAGCTCAGCTATTAAAGCTTTAGGATCTACTTTTGGCACGTTGATGTATATGTTAATCAGGAAAAGGGACCGCCCCTTTGCTTTGACCATAAGTCCTTGTAATGATCTAGCTGCACCTACTTTGGGTCCACTCGCCACGTATGTGGACAGTTTTGTGTTACACAGATTGGAGGCGAAGATACACAAACCCCCGACCCTCTACCTCGATTACCCTGTATCGACGGGATATAGAAAGTACTAAAGCCCTCAATGTGGGTCTCCTCCTGATCCCAACACTCCTGTAAACATATTATGTCCTGTTTTTCCATAAAGGATAAGAATGACTGGACCCTTGATTTATTGTTTAGCCCTGCGATATTCCAGGAAGTTATTTTTAGATTGGATTTATGTAGACTGGCTTCTGGTGCCAGTGTCTGAGGAGTTAGCCTCTCAGTGCCCTCTACGCTATATTCTACCTCCCTTTGGGTTTCTGTGATGTCCCGCAGGATTGTGGGTATAGCCCCAACATTGAATTTCTCTTGGGCTGCGGAACCTTCCCCTTTTAAGACCTTAATTAGTTGGTCTGATGATTGCTGAGGTGATAGCAATGCTTCCCCTATTGGGGGATCGGGTATGTTCCCTAATGGCAGGATATTAGCGTTGGGAGTCTGGTGATCATTTTTACGGGTCTCATCTGGGATGCCTAAATTATTTCCTTTCCAGTTTATTATCATTATTGGTCAATCGACCATGTCTAAACAGTCGTACCTATTCCTTGTGGGGGCCCCCCTCCAATAGTCAGGATTTAACTTTTCTCTTCTCGGTTGCCAGGGACGAGTATCCCACCCTCTATTCCAGTGGTTATTGCTATTCCTATTTCTATTTCTGTTGTAGTGCCCCACCTGTGTCCAAGGCCAGTCCTGGACTTCCTCCCAGCTATTAGGGTCGCCATAATTAAAAGAATTTAGAGGTGGATAAAAGAAGGAGAGACGCTGTACGTCGACCCCCCCCTTTTCTCCAAAGCTGGCCATGAGGAAATATAATCAGCTGTAGCAGGGTCCTCACAATTGAGTACGATGCAATCGCCCTGCAAACTTTTTTTGGTATCGCCTATCCAGAACACTCTTCTCATTGAAATAATTCTACTATGATTAGATGGATGGAGAGGTCTGTTTTGGCTCAACCACTGCAATACCTTGTTACGCAGTGACCAAGGGGGTTCGTCTGTACCATCTGCCAGCTCGGTGACCCCAGTAAGTATGACAGTGTATGGGGTCGCCTCAGGCGGCAGATGTATCGGATGCCTATACCTGGCGCCTTTCCTCTCATTGGCCTGTGGCTGGGATGGTTGGGCTTTTTGTGTTGTCTGTGGGGTGTCCTTCTGCTTCACTGCTTGGCTGTTTGACTCCACAGGAGCCGGAGTTTTTTGGGGGTTATCAATGGGGCCTTTTTGTTTTCCAATCCCCTCTGTTAGGGCGGGTTTTGAAATATTTTGTTTGTTTTGCCTGTCATTTTTTAAAGCTTCGGTGTTTGCGACTCTTTCGAGCGGCAGAGGCTTGGGTCGGGTAACTGGTAAAGACAGGGGTTGAGCCGGTTTATTTGTGTCTTTCGAAGTCCCCAGGCCCTTGGCAGGTGTGCCTAATGATTTCTGCGTGAATACTGGGGTATTTAGTTTAGCTAATTGCTTCTCAATGATCATGATGCTCTTTTCCATGGGTTGCAGATGGCGTTTTAGCAACACCCCCATGCTTTTTATAATGAAATCATGTAGTGTTACACATGCAGTGCATGGTTTCTGTGTGCCACCCCCGAGGGCTTGGTTCTCTGTCAGCTCTCGGAGACCAGCATCCTGAGAGGTCAAAATACAATCAGCACTGCTGTTGGTAGGGATCGGTTGATCTAACAGAATTGTATCAGTAGTTGGATTGAGGGAGGTCGTGATGTTATGCGGAGCTAATATGGTCTCATGTGGGGTCATCTCTGTATTTTGCCTCTTAGCTATGGCACCCTCCCACTTGCCCGTAGAATTGGGGTCTGAGATATCCACATGATTATGGGAAAGTTGTAAATCTGGTGTTTTTTCCAAGTCCTCACTGCAGTTGGACCCTAATGAAAGTTGGGTGGCGGATAGATCCACAATATTTGGGACCGTGTGTATTAATACGTTAGTGTTGTCAGCTTGCTTAAACAGTGGGATAATTGGACCCTGTTGGATAGGGGTTTGTGCAGAAGCCAGGGGCCCCATAGACGATCTTCTTGCAACCTCCAGTTCATGAGATACCCTACGTTCTAAGATGTGTATGCTTTTGTCTATGACCTCGTGGGTCTTAGTAATAAATAAGTCTATAGGGCCAGTGATATCAGTTACTTTAGGGGTCTTTTTACTTCTGGTGCTCTTATTCATTGTTGCGCCAAGTACAACAAGATTAATGATAAGTGCAGGTCAAATACAATGTCAAATATCAAACGGGGGATCACAGGTAGAAGTAACAGGGTGTAAAAGTGAATGAAAATACTGTGGCCCAGTCCAGTCCTGCTCAGTCTTGAACGGGCTTAAACGGGCCCGCCCTTGGCCCGGGCTTCGCACAGCGTCCCGCTCGCTTCCCGCGTTGCGGGGGACGCTGACCTTTATCGCGCCTCCAGGCGCCGATGATGACTGCAAAGGTCTGCGCCGCCGCAGGGAGGTCTGGGTAGCCGAGTCCTCCTCTCGGCGGCCGGCTGGGATAAAGCACGGCGGCGGGAGTACTCAGCCAAGGCAAGGAAGGTGGGCTTTGCAATCGTTCTGCTGTGCTGTGTGGGCTTCCAATGGGTGCAAAAAAGATTTACACCGCCTGGCCGGGGGACGCTGACCTTTATTGCGCCTCCAGGCGCCGATGATGACTGCAAAGGTCTGCGCCGCCGCAGGGTGGTCTGGGTAGCCGAGTCCTCCTCTCGGCGGCCGGCTGGGATGAAGCACAGTGGCGGGAGTACTCAGCCAAGGCAAGGAAGGTGGGCTTTGCAATCGTTCTGCTGTGCTGTGTGGGCTTCCAATGGGTGCAAAAAAGATTTACACCGCCTGGCCGGGGTACGCTGACCTTTACCGCGCCTCCAGGCACCGATGATGACTGCAAAGGTCTGCGCCGCCGCAGGGTGGTCTGGGTAGCCGAGTCCTCCTCTCCGCGGCCGGCTGGGATGAAGCACGGCGGCGGGAGTACTCAGCCAAGGCAAGGAAGGTGGGCTTTGCAATCGTTCTGCTGTGCTGTGTGGGCTTTCAATGGGTGCAAAAAAGATTTACACCACCTGGCCGGGGGACGCTGACCTTTATCGCGCCTCCAGGTGCCGATGATGACTGCAAAGGTCTGCGCCGCCGCAGGGTGGTCTGGGTAGCCGAGTCCTCCTCTCGGCGGCCGGCTGGGATGAAGCACGGCGGTGGGAGTACTCAGCCAAGGCAAGGAAGGTGGGCTTTGCAATCGTTCTGCTGTGCTGTGTGGGCTTCCAATGGGTGCAAAAAAGATTTACACCGCCTGGCCGGGGGACGCTGACCTTTATCGCGCCTCCAGGCGCCGATGATGACTGCAAAGGTCTGCGCCGCCGCAGGGTGGTCTGGGTAGCCGAGTCCTCCTCTCGGCGGCCGGCTGGGATGAAGCACGGCGGCGGGAGTACTCAGCCAAGGCAAGGAAGGTGGGCTTTGCAATCGTTCTGCTGTGCTGTGTGGGCTTCCAATGGGTGCAAAAAAGATTTACACCGCCTGGCCGGGGGACGCTGACCTTTATCGCGCCTCCAGGCGCCGATGATGACTGCAAAGGTCTGCGCCGCCGCAGGGTGGTCTGGTTAGCCGAGTCCTCCTCTCGGCGGCCGGCTGGGATGAAGCACGGCGGCGGGAGTACTCAGCCAAGGCAAGGAAGGTGGGCTTTGCAATCGTTCTGCTGTGCTGTGTGGGCTTCCAATGGGTGCAAAAAAGATTTACACCGCCTGGCCGGGGAACGCTGACCTTTATCGCGCCTCCAGGCGCCGATGATGACTGCAAAGGTCTGCGCCGCCGCAGGGTGGTCTGGGTAGCCGAGTCCTCCTCTCGGCGGCCGGCTGGGATGAAGCACGGCGGCGGGAGTACTCAGCCAAGGTAAGGAAGGTGGGCTTTGCAATCGTTCTGCTGTGCTGTGTGGGCTTCCAATGGGTGCAAAAAAGATTTACACCGCCTGGCCGGGGGACGCTGACCTTTATCGCGCCTCCAGGCGCCGATGATGACTGCAAAGGTCTGCGCCGCCGCAGGTTGGTCTGGTTAGCCGAGTCCTCCTCTCGGCGGCCGGCTGGGATGAAGCACGGCGGCGGGAGTACTCAGCCAAGGCAAGGAAGGTGGGCTTTGCAATCGTTCTGCTGTGCTGTGTGGGCTTCCAATGGGTGCAAAAAAGATTTACACCGCCTGGCCGGTGAACGCTGACCTTTATCGCGCCTCCAGGCGCCGATGATGACTGCAAAGGTCTGCGCCGCCGCAGGGTGGTCTGGGTAGCCGAGTCCTCCTCTCGGCGGCCGGCTGGGATGAAGCACGGCGGCGGGAGTACTCAGCCAAGGCAAGGAAGGTGGGCTTTGCAATCGTTCTGCTGTGCTGTGTGGGCTTCCAATGGGTGCAAAAAAGATTTACACCGCCTGGCCGGGGGACGCTGACCTTTATCGCGCCTCCAGGCGCCGATGACGACTGCAAAGGTCTGTGCCGCCGCAGGTTGGTCTGGTTAGCCGAGTCCTCCTCTCGGCGGCCGGCTGGGATGAAGCACGGCGGCGGGAGTACTCAGCCAAGGCAAGGAAGGTGGGCTTTGCAATCGTTCTGCTGTGCTGTGTGGGCTTCCAATGGGTGCAAAAAAGATTTACACCGCCTGGCCGGGGAACGCTGACCTTTATCGCGCCTCCAGGCGCCGATGATGACTGCAAAGGTCTGCGCCGCCGCAGGGTGGTCTGGGTAGCCGAGTCCTCCTTTCGGCGGCCGGCTGGGATGAAGCACGGCGGTGGGAGTACTCAGCCAAGGCAAGGAAGGTGGGCTTTGCAATCGTTCTGCTGTGCTGTGTGGGCTTCCAATGGGTGCAAAAAAGATTTACACCGCCTGGCCGGGGGACGCTGACCTTTATCGCGCCTCCAGGCGCCGATGATGACTGCAAAGGTCTGCGCCGCCGCAGGGTGGTCTGGGTAGCCGAGTCCTCCTCTCGGCGGCCGGCTGGGATGAAGCACGGCGGCGGGAGTACTCAGCCAAGGCAAGGAAGGTGGGCTTTGCAATCGTTCTGCTGTGCTGTGTGGGCTTCCAATGGGTGCAAAAAAGATTTACACCGCCTGGCCGGGGGACGCTGACCTTTATCGCGCCTCCAGGCGCCGATGATGACTGCAAAGGTCTGCGCCGCCGCAGGGTGGTCTGGTTAGCCGAGTCCTCCTCTCGGCGGCCGGCTGGGATGAAGCACGGCGGCGGGAGTACTCAGCCAAGGCAAGGAAGGTGGGCTTTGCAATCGTTCTGCTGTGCTGTGTGGGCTTCCAATGGGTGCAAAAAAGATTTACACCGCCTGGCCGGGGGACGCTGACCATTATCGCGCCTCCAGGCGCCGATGATGACTGCAAAGGTCTGCGCCACCGCAGGGTGGTCTGGGTAGCCGAGTCCTCCTCTCGGCGGCCGGCTGGGATGAAGCACGGCGGCGGGAGTACTCAGCCAAGGCAAGGAAGGTAGGCTTTGCAATCGTTCTGCTGTGCTGTGTGGGCTTCCAATGGGTGCAAAAAAGATTTACTACACATACTAGTGGTTAGAGTTATCTCTATATACATATATATACAAATAGTAGATTTTCTCAGGATTCCATTTTACCAGCGATTCAGCTTGGACAAGTATATATCCCATATTTACAGAGTGGAAAGAGAAAAAAAAATTGAAAATAAAAAGTGGTGGAGATCCGTATGTGGGGAGAAGAGTTGGAGGCTGAGATTGGTGAAAGTAGAGAGGGGGACCTGAGGGGGAGAAAGAGATAAGGCAGTCCAGCATAAATAAAATGTTTGAAGGTCAGCTGGATGGAATCCAAGGGGCCAAGGGAAAGGACAAGAATCCACAAAATGGCGGACCCGGTCGTGAGCATCGATGGAAACCATCTCAACATGGCAAGATGCACCCAGGGCAAGAGCGACAACAGGAGAGGGGCCCAAAATGGCGGGGTGCACACGAGTTCCAGTCCAAAAGTTATGAGGGCCAAGTCCAAAGAAAACCAGGGAGCCGACCCAACGGAGGAAGAACAAGAGGGGAAAAGGAGCCAGACAGTCAAAAGGAGGAGCATCTTCAGTATTTGCACCTCCTTTCACCACAGCTGCACACACATGATCCCTGTCTAAATGCTCCCACGTTCCTGTCCTGGGCACCACAGGCCACCGTGTCATTAGCTGGAGGGGTGTTAAAACAAATCCCCAGGTCTCCACCCAGCTTTCATGCTCGACAAAAAGCTGATGTCTATCTTGGCTTTCCCAGTGGGGTGTTAGCAGCTTCGTCATATGTAGGGGGTGAGCGATGTAATTTAAATCCTCTTCCGGTCGTGTAACCTGTCCCGTCCGCTGTGGCCACGGGCCCCCATCCATACACTGCGGTCGGGCCAGACAGGCGGATGAAGGCTGCAGATCCAGCGATCACGGGCTGCACCAGGTGCGGGCGCCCGCCGGGGAAGATAAAAGGGCAGCAGGGGGCCCGCTCCTGATGTCGCTGGCCCCGCATTGTTACCTCATAACGTGGGTCCGTTTCATCGCGGCCCCCCCACTTCTACCTCCGTTTCACCCCAGGCGCCATCTTGAGGTGTTATCGCCAGATTGCTGAGGTGATAGCAATGCTTCCCCTATTGGGGGATCGGGTATGTTCCCTAATGGCAGGATATTAGCGTTGGGAGTCTGGTGATCATTTTTACGGGTCTCATCTGGGATGCCTAAATTATTTCCTTTCCAGTTTATTATCATTATTGGGCAATCGACCATGTCTAAACAGTCGTACCTATTCCTTGTGGGGGCCCCCCTCCAATAGTCAGGATTTAAATTTTCTCTTCTCGGTTGCCAGGGACGAGAATCCCACCCTCTATTCCAGTGGTTATTGCTATTCCTATTTCTATTTCTGTTGTAGTGCCCCACCTGTGTCCAAGGCCAGTCCTGGACTTCCTCCCAGCTATTAGGGTCGCCATAATTAAAAGTATTTAGAGGTGGATAAAAGAAGGAGAGACGCTGTACGTCGACCCCCGCCCTTTTCTCCAAAGCTGGCCATGAGGAAATATAATCAGCTGTAGCAGGGTCCTCACAATTGAGTACGATGCAATCGCCCTGCAAACTTTTTTTGGTATCGCCTATCCAGAACACTCTTCTCATTGAAATAATTCTACTATGATTAGATGGATGGAGAGGTCTGTTTTGGCTCAACCACTGCAATACCTTGTTACGCAGTGACCAAGGGGGTTCGTCTGTACCATCTGCCAGCTCGGTGACCCCAGTAAGTATGACAGTGTATGGGGTCGCCTCAGGCGGCAGATGTATCGGACGCCTATACCTGGTGCCTTTCCTCTCATTGGCCTGTGGCTGGGATGGTTGGGCTTTTTGTGTTGTCTGTGGGGTGTCCTTCTGCTTCACTGCTTGGCTGTTTGACTCCACAGGAGCCGGAGTTTTTTGGGGGTTATCAATGGGGCCTTTTTGTTTTCCAATCCCCTCTGTTAGGGCGGGTTTTGAAAAATTTTGTTTGTTTTGCCTGTCGTTTTTTAAAGCTTCGGTGTTTGCGACTCTTTCGAGCGGCAGAGGCTTGGGTCGGGTAACTGGTAAAGACAGGGGTTGAGCCGGTTTATTTGTGTCTTTCGAAGTCCCCAGGCCCTTGGCAGGTGTGCCTAATGATTTCTGCGTGAATACTGGGGTATTTAATTTAGCTAATTGCTTCTCAATGATCATGATGCTCTTTTCCATGGGTTGCAGATGGCGTTTTAGCAACACCCCCATGCTTTTTATAATGAAATCATGTAGTGTTACACATGCGGTGCATGGTTTCTGTGTGCCACCCCCGAGGGCTTGGTTCTCTGTCAGCTCTCGGAGACCAGCATCCTGAGAGGTCAAAATACAATCAGCACTGCTGTTGGTAGGGATCGGTTGATCTAACAGAATTGTATCAGTAGTTGGATTGAGGGAGGTCGTGATGTTATGCGGAGCTAATATGGTCTCATGTGGGGTCATCTCTGTATTTTGCCTCTTAGCTATGGCACCCTCCCACTTGCCCGTAGAATTGGGGTCTGAGATATCCACATGATTATGAGAAAGTTGTAAATCTGGTGTTTTTTCCAAGTCCTCACTGCAGTTGGACCCTAATGAAAGTTGGGTGGCGGATAGATCCACAATATTTGGGACCGTGTGTATTAATACGTTAGTGTTGTCAGCTTGCTTAAACAGTGGGATAATTGGACCCTGTTGGATAGGGGTTTGTGCAGAAGCCAGGGGCCCCATAGACGATCTTCTTGCAACCTCCAGTTCATGAGATACCCTACGTTCTAAGATGTGTATGCTTTTGTCTATGACCTCGTGGGTCTTAGTAATAAATAAGTCTATAGGGCCAGTGATATCAGTTACTTTAGGGGTCTTTTTACTTCTGGTGCTCTTATTCATTGTTGCGCCAAGTACAACAAGATTAATGATAAGTGCAGGTCAAATACAATGTCAAATATCAAACGGGGGATCACAGGTAGAAGTAACAGGGTGTAAAAGTGAATGAAAATACTGTGGCCCAGTCCAGTCCTGCTCAGTCTTGAACGGGCTTAAACGGGCCCGCCCTTGGCCCGGGCTTCGCCCGGCGTCCCGCTCGCGTCCCGCGTTGCGGGGGACGCTGACCTTTATCGCGCCTCCAGGCGCCGATGATGACTGCAATGGTCTGGGCCGCCGCAGGGTGGTCTGGGTAGCCGAGTCCTCCTCTCGGCGGCCGGCTGGGATGAAGCACGGCGGCGGGAGTACTCAGCCAAGGCAAGGAAGGTGGGCTTTGCAATCGTTCTGCTGTGCTGTGTGGGCTTCCAATGGGTGCAAAAAAGATTTACACCGCCTGGCCGGGGGACGCTGACATTTATCGCGCCTCCAGGCGCCGATAATGACTGCAAAGGTCTGCGCCACCGCAGGGTGGTCTGGGTAGCCGAGTCCTCCTCTCGGCGGCCGGCTGGGATGAAGCACGGCGGCGGGAGTACTCAGCCAAGGCAAGGAAGGTGGGCTTTGCAATCGTTCTGCTGTGCTGTGTGGGCTTCCAATGGGTGCAAAAAAGATTTACACCGCCTGGCCGGGGGACGCTGACCTTTATCGCGCCTCCAGGCGCCGATGATGACTGCAAACGTCTGCGCCGCCGCAGGGTGGTCTGGGTAGCCGAGTCCTCCTCTCGGCGGCCGGCTGGGATGAAGCACGGCGGCGGGAGCACTCAGCCAAGGCAAGGAAGGTGGGCTTTGCAATCGTTCTGCTGTGCTGTGTGGGCTTCCAATGGGTGCAAAAAAGATTTACACCGCCTGGCCGGGGGACGCTGACCTTTATCGCGCCTCCAGGCGCCGATGATGACTGCAAAGGTCTGCGCCCCCGCAGGGTGGTCTGGGTAGCCGAGTCCTCCTCTCGGCTGCCGGCTGGGATGAAGCACCGCGGCGGGAGTACTCAGCCAAGGCAAGGAAGGTGGGCTTTGCAATCGTTCTGCTGTGCTGTGTAAGCTTCCAATGGGTGCAAAAAAGATTTACACCGCCTGGCCGGGGGACGCTGACCTTTATCGCGCCTCCAGGCGCCGATGATGACTGCAAAGGTCTGCGCCGCCGCAGGGTGGTCTGGGTAGCCGAGTCCTCCTCTCGGCGGCCGGCTGGGATGAAGCACGGCGGCGGGAGTACTCAGCCAAGGCAAGGAAGGTGGGCTTTGCAATCGTTCTGCTGTGCTGTGTGGGCTTCCAATGGGTGCAAAAAAGATTTACACCGCCTGGCCGGGGGACGCTGACCTTTATCGCGCCTCCAGGCGCCGATGATGACTGCAAAGGTCTGCGCCGCCGGAGGGTGGTCTGGGTAGCAGAGTCCTCCTCTCAGCGGCCGGCTGGGATGAAGCAGGGCGGCGGGTGTACTCAGCCAAGGCAAGGAAGGTGGGCTTTGCAATCGTTCTGCTGTGCTGTGTGGGCTTCCAATGGGTGCAAAAAAGATTTACACCGCCTGGCCGGGGGACGCTGACCTTTATCGCGCCTCCAGGCGCCGATGATGACTGCAAAGGTCTGCGCCGCCGCAGGGTGGTCTGGGTAGCCGAGTCCTCCTCTCGGCGGCCGGCTGGGATGAAGCACGGCGGCGGGAGTACTCAGCCAAGGCAAGGAAGGTGGGCTTTGCAATCGTTCTGCTGTGCTGTGTGGGCTTCCAATGGGTGCAAAAAAGATTTACACCGCCTGGCCGGGGGACGCTGACCTTTATCGCGCCTCCAGGCGCCGATGATGACTGCAAAGGTCTGCGCCACCGCAGGGTGGTCTGGGTAGCCGAGTCCTCCTCTCGGCGGCCGGCTGGGATGAAGCACGGCGGCGGGAGTACTCAGCCAAGGCAAGGAAGGTGGGCTTTGCAATCGTTCTGCTGTGCTGTGTGGGCTTCCAATGGGTGCAAAAAAGATTTACTACACATACTAGTGGTTAGAGTTATCTCTATATACATATATATACAAATAGTAGATTTTCTCAGGATTCCATTTTACCAGCGATTCAGCTTGGACAAGTATATATCACATATTTACAGAGTGAAAAGAGAAAAAAAAATTGAAAATAAAAAGTGGTGGAGATCCGTATGTGGGGAGAAGAGTTGGAGGCTGAGATTGGTGAAAGTAGAGAGGGGGACCTGAGGGGGAGAAAGAGATAAGGCAGTCCAGCATAAATAAAATGTTTGAAGGTCAGCTGGATGGAATCCAAGGGGCCAAGGGAAAGGACAAGAATCCACAAAATGGCGGACCCGGTCGTGAGCATCGATGGAAACCATCTCAACATGGCAAGATGCACCCAGGGCAAGAGCGACAACAGGAGAGGGGCCCAAAATGGCGGGGTGCACACGAGTTCCAGTCCAAAAGTTATGAGGGCCAAGTCCAAAGAAAACCAGGGAGCCGACCCAACGGAGGAAGAACAAGAGGGGAAAAGGAGCCAGACAGTCAAAAGGAGGAGCATCTTCAGTATTTGCACCTCCTTTCACCACAGCTGCACACACATGATCCCTGTCTAAATGCTCCCACGTTCCTGTCCTGGGCACCACAGGCCACCGTGTCATTAGCTGGAGGGGTGTTAAAACAAATCCCCAGGTCTCCACCCAGCTTTCATGCTCGACAAAAAGCTGATGTCTATCTTGGCTTTCCCAGTGGGGTGTTAGCAGCTTCGTCATATGTAGGGGGTGAGCGATGTAATTTAAATCCTCTTCCGGTCGTGTAACCTGTCCCGTCCGCTGTGGCCACGGGCCCCCATCCATACACTGCGGTCGGGCCAGACAGGCGGATGAAGGCTGCAGATCCAGCGATCACGGGCTGCACCAGGTGCGGGCGCCCGCTGGGGAAGATAAAAGGGCAGCAGGGGGCCCGCTCCTGATGTCGCTGGCCCCGCATTGTTACCTCATAACGTGGGTCCGTTTCATCGCGGCCCCCCCACTTCTACCTCCGTTTCACCCCAGGCGCCATCTTGAGGTGTTATCGCCAGATTGCTGAGGTGATAGCAATGCTTCCCCTATTGGGGGATCGGGTATGTTCCCTAATGGCAGGATATTAGCGTTGGGAGTCTGGTGATCATTTTTACGGGTCTCATCTGGGATGCCTAAATTATTTCCTTTCCAGTTTATTATCATTATTGGTCAATCGACCATGTCTAAACAGTCGTACCTATTCCTTGTGGGGGCCCCCCTCCAATAGTCAGGATTTAAATTTTCTCTTCTCGGTTGCCAGGGACGAGAATCCCACCCTCTATTCCAGTGGTTATTGCTATTCCTATTTCTATTTCTGTTGTAGTGCCCCACCTGTGTCCAAGGCCAGTCCTGGACTTCCTCCCAGCTATTAGGGTCGCCATAATTAAAAGTATTTAGAGGTGGATAAAAGAAGGAGAGACGCTGTACGTCGACCCCCGCCCTTTTCTCCAAAGCTGGCCATGAGGAAATATAATCAGCTGTAGCAGGGTCCTCACAATTGAGTACGATGCAATCGCCCTGCAAACTTTTTTTGGTATCGCCTATCCAGAACACTCTTCTCATTGAAATAATTCTACTATGATTAGATGGATGGAGAGGTCTGTTTTGGCTCAACCACTGCAATACCTTGTTACGCAGTGACCAAGGGGGTTCGTCTGTACCATATGCCAGCTCGATGACCCCAGTAAGTATGACAGTGTATGGGGTCGCCTCAGGCGGCAGATGTATCGGACGCCTATACCTGGTGCCTTTCCTCTCATTGGCCTGTGGCTGGGATGGTTGGGCTTTTTGTGTTGTCTGTGGGGTGTCCTTCTGCTTCACTGCTTGGCTGTTTGACTCCACAGGAGCCGGAGTTTTTTGGGGGTTATCAATGGGGCCTTTTTGTTTTCCAATCCCCTCTGTTAGGGCGGGTTTTGAAAAATTGTGTTTGTTTTGCCTGTCGTTTTTTAAAGCTTCGGTGTTTGCGACTCTTTCGAGCGGCAGAGGCTTGGGTCGGGTAACTGGTAAAGACAGGGGTTGAGCCGGTTTATTTGTGTCTTTCGAAGTCCCCAGGCCCTTGGCAGGTGTGCCTAATGATTTCTGCGTGAATACTGGGGTATTTAGTTTAGCTAATTGCTTCTCAATGATCATGATGCTCTTTTCCATGGGTTGTAGATGGCGTTTTAGCAACACCCCCATGCTTTTTATAATGAAATCATGTAGTGTTACACATGCGGTGCATGGTTTCTGTGTGCCACCCCCGAGGGCTTGGTTCTCTGTCAGCTCTCGGAGACCAGCATCCTGAGAGGTCAAAATACAATCAGCACTGCTGTTGGTAGGGATCGGTTGATCTAACAGAATTGTATCAGTAGTTGGATTGAGGGAGGTCGTGATGTTATGCGGAGCTAATATGGTCTCATGTGGGGTCATCTCTGTATTTTGCCTCTTAGCTATGGCACCCTCCCACTTGCCCGTAGAATTGGGGTCTGAGATATCCACATGATTATGAGAAAGTTGTAAATCTGGTGTTTTTTCCAAGTCCTCACTGCAGTTGGACCCTAATGAAAGTTGGGTGGCGGTTAGATCCACAATATTTGGGACCGTGTGTATTAATACGTTAGTGTTGTCAGCTTGCTTAAACAGTGGGATAATTGGACCCTGTTGGATAGGGGTTTGTGCAGAAGCCAGGGGCCCCATAGACGATCTTCTTGCAACCTCCAGTTCATGAGATACCCTACGTTCTAAGATGTGTATGCTTTTGTCTATGACCTCGTGGGTCTTAGTAATAAATAAGTCTATAGGGCCAGTGATATCAGTTACTTTAGGGGTCTTTTTACTTCTGGTGCTCTTATTCATTGTTGCGCCAAGTACAACAAGATTAATGATAAGTGCAGGTCAAATACAATGTCAAATATCAAACGGGGGATCACAGGTAGAAGTAACAGGGTGTAAAAGTGAATGAAAATACTGTGGCCCAGTCCAGTCCTGCTCAGTCTTGAACGGGCTTAAACGGGCCCGCCCTTGGCCCGGGCTTCGCCCGGCGTCCCGCTCGCGTCCCACGTTGCGGGGGACGCTGACCTTTAACGCGCCTCCAGGCGCCGATGATGACTGCAATGGTCTGGGCCGCCGCAGGGTGGTCTGGGCAGCCGAGTCCTCCTCTCGGCGGCCGGCTGGGATGAAGCACGGCGGCGGGAGTACTCAGCCAAGGCAAGGAAGGTGGGCTTTGCAATCGTTCTGCTGTGCTGTGTGGGCTTCCAATGGGTGCAAAAAAGATTTACACCGCCTGGCCGGGGGACGCTGACATTTATCGCGCCTCCAGGCGCCGATAATGACTGCAAAGGTCTGCGCCACCGCAGGGTGGTCTGGGTAGCCGAGTCCTCCTCTCGGCGGCCGGCTGGGATGAAGCACGGCGGCGGGAGTACTCAGCCAAGGCAAGGAAGGTGGGCTTTGCAATCGTTCTGCTGTGCTGTGTGGGCTTCCAATGGGTGCAAAAAAGATTTACACCGCCTGGCCGGGGGACGCTGACCTTTATCGCGCCTCCAGGCGCCGATGATGACTGCAAACGTCTGCGCCGCCGCAGGGTGGTCTGGGTAGCCGAGTCCTCCTCTCGGCGGCCGGCTGGGATGAAGCACGGCGGCGGGAGTACTCAGCCAAGGCAAGGAAGGTGGGCTTTGCAATCGTTCTGCTGTGCTGTGTGGGCTTCCAATGGGTGCAAAAAAGATTTACACCGCCTGGCCGGGGGACGCTGACCTTTATCGCGCCTCCAGGCGCCGATGATGACTGCAAAGGTCTGCGCCCCCGCAGGGTGGTCTGGGTAGCCGAGTCCTCCTCTCGGCTGCCGGCTGGGATGAAGCACCGCGGCGGGAGTACTCAGCCAAGGCAAGGAAGGTGGGCTTTGCAATCGTTCTGCTGTGCTGTGTAAGCTTCCAATGGGTGCAAAAAAGATTTACACCGCCTGGCCGGGGGACGCTGACCTTTATCGCGCCTCCAGGCGCCGATGATGACTGCAAAGGTCTGCGCCGCCGCAGGGTGGTCTGGGTAGCCGAGTCCTCCTCTCGGCGGCCGGCTGGGATGAAGCACGGCGGCGGGAGTACTCAGCCAAGGCAAGGAAGGTGGGCTTTGCAATCGTTCTGCTGTGCTGTGTGGGCTTCCAATGGGTGCAAAAAAGATTTACACCGCCTGGCCGGGGGACGCTGACCTTTATCGCGCCTCCAGGCGCCGATGATGACTGCAAAGGTCTGCGCCGCCGGAGGGTGGTCTGGGTAGCAGAGTCCTCCTCTCAGCGGCCGGCTGGGATGAAGCAGGGCGGCGGGTGTACTCAGCCAAGGCAAGGAAGGTGGGCTTTGCAATCGTTCTGCTGTGCTGTGTGGGCTTCCAATGGGTGCAAAAAAGATTTCACCGCCTGGCCGGGGGACGCTGACCTTTATCGCGCCTCCAGGCGCCGATGATGACTGCAAAGGTCTGCGCCGCCGCAGGGTGGTCTGGGTAGCCGAGTTCTCCTCTCGGCGGCCGGCTGGGATGAAGCACGGCGGCGGGAGTACTCAGCCAAGGCAAGGAAGGTGGGCTTTGCAATCGTTCTGCTGTGCTGTGTGGGCTTCCAATGGGTGCAAAAAAGATTTACACCGCCTGGCCGGGGGGCGCTGACCTTTATCGCGCCTCCAGGCGCCGATGATGACTGCAAAGGTCTGCGCCGCCGCAGGGTGGTCTGGGTAGCTGAGTCCTCCTCTCGGCGGCCGGTTGGGATGAAGCACGGCGGCGGGAGTACTCAGCCAAGGCAAGGAAGGTGGGCTTTGCAATCGTTCTGCTGTGCTGTGTGGGCTTCCAATGGGTGCAAAAAAGATTTACACCGCCTGGCCGGGGGACGCTGACCTTTATCGCGCCTCCAGGCGCCGATGATGACTGCAAAGGTCTGCGCTGCCGCAGGGTGGTCTGGGTAGCCGAGTCCTCCTCTCGGCGGCCGGCTGGGATGAAGCACGGCGGCTGGAGTACTCAGCCAAGGCAAAGAAGGTGGGCTTTGCAATCGTTCTGCTGTGCTGTGTGGGCTTCCAATGGGTGCAAAAAAGATTTACTACACATACTAGTGGTTAGAGTTATCTCTATATACATATATATACAAATAGTAGATTTTCTCAGGATTCCATTTTTACCAGCGATTCAGCTTGGACAAGTATATATCACATATTTACAGAGTGAAAAAAGAAAAAAAAAATTGAAAATAAAAAGTGGTGGAGATCAGTATGTGGAGGAGAAGAGTTGGAGGCTGAGATTGGTGAAAGTAGAGAGGGGGACCTGAGGGGGAGAAAGAGATAAGGCAGTCCAGCATAAATAAAATGTTTGAAGGTCAGCTGGATGGAATCCAAGGGGCCAAGGGAAAGGACAAGAATCCACAAAATGGCGGACCCGGTCGTGAGCATCGATGGAAACCATCTCAACATGGCAAGATGCACCCAGGGCAAGAGCGACAACAGGAGAGGGGCCCAAAATGGCGGGGTGCACACGAGTTCCAGTCCAAAAGTTATGAGGGCCAAGTCCAAAGAAAACCAGGGAGCCGACCCAATGGAGGAAGAACAAGAGGGGAAAAGGAGCCAGACAGTCAAAAGGAGGAGCATCTTCAGTATTTGCACCTCCTTTCACCACAGCTGCACACACATGATCCCTGGTCTAAATGCTCCCACGTTCCTGTCCTGGGCACCACAGGCCACCGTGTCATTAGCTGGAGGGGTGTTAAAACAAATCCCCAGGTCTCCACCCAGCTTTCATGCTCGACAAAAAGCTGATGTCTATCTTGGCTTTCCCAGTGGGGCGTTAGCAGCTTCGTCATATGTAAGGGGTGAGCGATGTAATTTAAATCCTCTTCCGGTCGTGTAACCTGTCCCGTCCGCTGTGGCCACGGGCCCCCATCCATACACTGCGGTCGGGCCAGACAGGCGGATGGAGGCTGCAGATCCAGCGATCACGGGCTGCACCAGCTGCGGGCGCCCGCCGGGGAAGACAAAAGGGCAGCAGGGGGCCCGCTCCTGATGTCGCTGGCCCCGCATTGTTACCTCATAACGTGGGTCCGTTTCATCGCGGCCCCCCCACTTCTACCTCCGTTTCACCCCAGGCGCCATCTTGAGGTGTTATCGCCAGATTGCTGAGGTGATAGCAATGCTTCCCCTATTGGGGGATCGGGTATGTTCCCTAATGGCAGGATATTAGCGTTGGGAGTCTGGTGATCATTTTTACGGGTCTCATCTGGGATGCCTAAATTATTTCCTTTCCAGTTTATTATCATTATTGGTCAATCGACCATGTCTAAAGAGTCGTACCTATTCCTTGTGGGGGCCCCCCTCCAATAGTCAGGATTTAAATTTTCTCTTCTCGGTTGCCAGGGACGAGTATCCCACCCTCTATTCCAGTGGTTATTGCTATTCCTATTTCTATTTCTGTTGTAGTGCCCCACCTGTGTCCAAGGCCAGTCCTGGACTTCCTCCCAGCTATTAGGTTCGCCATAATTAAAAGTATTTAGAGGTGGATAAAAGAAGGAGAGACGCTGTACGTCGACCCCCCCCCTTTTCTCCAAAGCTGGCCATGAGGAAATATAATCAGCTGTAGCAGGGTCCTCACAATTGAGTACGATGCAATCGCCCTGCAAACTTTTTTTTGTATCGCCTATCCAGAACACTCTTCTCATTGAAATAATTCTACTATGATTAGATGGATGGAGAGGTCTGTTTTGGCTCAACCACTGCAATACCTTGTTACGCAGTGACCAAGGGGGTTCGTCTGTACCATCTGCCAGCTCGGTGACCCCAGTAAGTATGACAGTGTATGGGGTCGCCTCAGGCGGCAGATGTATCGGACGCCTATACCTGGCGCCTTTCCTCTCATTGGCCTGTGGCTGGGATGGTTGGGCTTTTTGTGTTGTCTGTGGGGTGTCCTTCTGCTTCACTGCTTGGCTGTTTGACTCCACAGGAGCCGGAGTTTTTTGGGGGTTATCAATGGGGCCTTTTTGTTTTCCAATCCCCTCTGTTAGGGCGGGTTTTGAAAAATTGTGTTTGTTTTGCCTGTCGTTTTTTAAAGCTTCGGTGTTTGCGACTCTTTCAAGCGGCAGAGGCTTGGGTCGGGTAACTGGTAAAGACAGGGGTTGAGCCAGTTTATTTGTGTCTTTCGAAGTCCCCAGGCTTTTGGCAGGTGTGCCTAATGATTTCTGCGTGAATACTGGGGTATTTAGTTTAGCTAATTGCTTCTCAATGATCATGATGCTCTTTTCCATGGGTTGCAGATGGCGTTTTAGCAACACCCCCATGCTTTTTATAATGAAATCATGTAGTGTTACACATGCGGTGCATGGTTTCTGTGTGCCACCCCCGAGGGCTTGGTTCTCTGTCAGCTCTCGGAGACCAGCATCCTGAGAGGTCAAAATACAATCAGCACTGCTGTTGGTAGGGATCGGTTGATCTAACAGAATTGTATCAGTAGTTGGATTGAGGGAGGTCGTGATGTTATGCGGAGCTAATATGGTCTCATGTGGGGTCATCTCTGTATTTTGCCTCTTAGCAATGGCACCCTCCCACTTGCCCGTAGAATTGGGGTCTGAGATATCCACATGGTTATGGGAAAGTTGGAAATCTGGTGTTTTTTCCAAGTCCTCACTGCAGTTGGACCATAATGAAAGTTGGGTGGCGGATAGATCCACAATATTTGGGACCGTGTGTATTAATACGTTAGTGTTGTCAGCTTGCTTAAACAGTGGGATAATTGGACCCTGTTGGATAGGGGTTTGTGCAGAAGCCAGGGGCCCCATAGACGATCTTCTTGCAACCTCCAGTTCATGAGATACCCTACGTTCTAAGATGTGTATGCTTTTGTCTATGACCTCGTGGGTCTTAGTAATAAATAAGTCTATAGGGCCAGTGATATCAGTTACTTTAGGGGTCTTTTTACTTCTGGTGCTCTTATTCATTGTTGCGCCAAGTACAACAAGATTAATGATAAGTGCAGGTCAAATACAATGTCAAATATCAAACGGGGGATCACAGGTAGAAGTAAGAGGGTGTAAAAGTGAATGAAAATACTGTGGCCCAGTCCAGTCCTGCTCAGTCTTGAACGGGCTTAAACGGGCCCGCCCTTGGCCCGGGCTTCGCCCGGCGTCCCGCTCGCGTCCCACGTTGCGGGGGACGCTGACCTTTAACGCGCCTCCAGGCGCCGATGATGACTGCAATGGTCTGGGCCGCCGCAGGGTGGTCTGGGCAGCCGAGTCCTCCTCTCGGCGGCCGGCTGGGATGAAGCACGGCGGCGGGAGTACTCAGCCAAGGCAAGGAAGGTGGGCTTTGCAATCGTTCTGCTGTGCTGTGTGGGCTTCCAATGGGTGCAAAAAAGATTTACACCGCCTGGCCGGGGGACGCTGACATTTATCGCGCCTCCAGGCGCCGATAATGACTGCAAAGGTCTGCGCCACCGCAGGGTGGTCTGGGTAGCCGAGTCCTCCTCTCGGCGGCCGGCTGGGATGAAGCACGGCGGCGGGAGTACTCAGCCAAGGCAAGGAAGGTGGGCTTTGCAATCGTTCTGCTGTGCTGTGTGGGCTTCCAATGGGTGCAAAAAAGATTTACACCGCCTGGCCGGGGGACGCTGACCTTTATCGCGCCTCCAGGCGCCGATGATGACTGCAAACGTCTGCGCCGCCGCAGGGTGGTCTGGGTAGCCGAGTCCTCCTCTCGGCGGCCGGCTGGGATGAAGCACGGCGGCGGGAGTACTCAGCCAAGGCAAGGAAGGTGGGCTTTGCAATCGTTCTGCTGTGCTGTGTGGGCTTCCAATGGGTGCAAAAAAGATTTACACCGCCTGGCCGGGGGACGCTGACCTTTATCGCGCCTCCAGGCGCCGATGATGACTGCAAAGGTCTGCGCCCCCGCAGGGTGGTCTGGGTAGCCGAGTCCTCCTCTCGGCTGCCGGCTGGGATGAAGCACCGCGGCGGGAGTACTCAGCCAAGGCAAGGAAGGTGGGCTTTGCAATCGTTCTGCTGTGCTGTGTAAGCTTCCAATGGGTGCAAAAAAGATTTACACCGCCTGGCCGGGGGACGCTGACCTTTATCGCGCCTCCAGGCGCCGATGATGACTGCAAAGGTCTGCGCCGCCGCAGGGTGGTCTGGGTAGCCGAGTCCTCCTCTCGGCGGCCGGCTGGGATGAAGCACGGCGGCGGGAGTACTCAGCCAAGGCAAGGAAGGTGGGCTTTGCAATCGTTCTGCTGTGCTGTGTGGGCTTCCAATGGGTGCAAAAAAGATTTACACCGCCTGGCCGGGGGACGCTGACCTTTATCGCGCCTCCAGGCGCCGATGATGACTGCAAAGGTCTGCGCCGCCGGAGGGTGGTCTGGGTAGCAGAGTCCTCCTCTCAGCGGCCGGCTGGGATGAAGCAGGGCGGCGGGTGTACTCAGCCAAGGCAAGGAAGGTGGGCTTTGCAATCGTTCTGCTGTGCTGTGTGGGCTTCCAATGGGTGCAAAAAAGATTTCACCGCCTGGCCGGGGGACGCTGACCTTTATCGCGCCTCCAGGCGCCGATGATGACTGCAAAGGTCTGCGCCGCCGCAGGGTGGTCTGGGTAGCCGAGTTCTCCTCTCGGCGGCCGGCTGGGATGAAGCACGGCGGCGGGAGTACTCAGCCAAGGCAAGGAAGGTGGGCTTTGCAATCGTTCTGCTGTGCTGTGTGGGCTTCCAATGGGTGCAAAAAAGATTTACACCGCCTGGCCGGGGGGCGCTGACCTTTATCGCGCCTCCAGGCGCCGATGATGACTGCAAAGGTCTGCGCCGCCGCAGGGTGGTCTGGGTAGCTGAGTCCTCCTCTCGGCGGCCGGTTGGGATGAAGCACGGCGGCGGGAGTACTCAGCCAAGGCAAGGAAGGTGGGCTTTGCAATCGTTCTGCTGTGCTGTGTGGGCTTCCAATGGGTGCAAAAAAGATTTACACCGCCTGGCCGGGGGACGCTGACCTTTATCGCGCCTCCAGGCGCCGATGATGACTGCAAAGGTCTGCGCTGCCGCAGGGTGGTCTGGGTAGCCGAGTCCTCCTCTCGGCGGCCGGCTGGGATGAAGCACGGCGGCTGGAGTACTCAGCCAAGGCAAAGAAGGTGGGCTTTGCAATCGTTCTGCTGTGCTGTGTGGGCTTCCAATGGGTGCAAAAAAGATTTACTACACATACTAGTGGTTAGAGTTATCTCTATATACATATATATACAAATAGTAGATTTTCTCAGGATTCCATTTTTACCAGCGATTCAGCTTGGACAAGTATATATCACATATTTACAGAGTGAAAAAAGAAAAAAAAAATTGAAAATAAAAAGTGGTGGAGATCAGTATGTGGAGGAGAAGAGTTGGAGGCTGAGATTGGTGAAAGTAGAGAGGGGGACCTGAGGGGGAGAAAGAGATAAGGCAGTCCAGCATAAATAAAATGTTTGAAGGTCAGCTGGATGGAATCCAAGGGGCCAAGGGAAAGGACAAGAATCCACAAAATGGCGGACCCGGTCGTGAGCATCGATGGAAACCATCTCAACATGGCAAGATGCACCCAGGGCAAGAGCGACAACAGGAGAGGGGCCCAAAATGGCGGGGTGCACACGAGTTCCAGTCCAAAAGTTATGAGGGCCAAGTCCAAAGAAAACCAGGGAGCCGACCCAATGGAGGAAGAACAAGAGGGGAAAAGGAGCCAGACAGTCAAAAGGAGGAGCATCTTCAGTATTTGCACCTCCTTTCACCACAGCTGCACACACATGATCCCTGGTCTAAATGCTCCCACGTTCCTGTCCTGGGCACCACAGGCCACCGTGTCATTAGCTGGAGGGGTGTTAAAACAAATCCCCAGGTCTCCACCCAGCTTTCATGCTCGACAAAAAGCTGATGTCTATCTTGGCTTTCCCAGTGGGGCGTTAGCAGCTTCGTCATATGTAAGGGGTGAGCGATGTAATTTAAATCCTCTTCCGGTCGTGTAACCTGTCCCGTCCGCTGTGGCCACGGGCCCCCATCCATACACTGCGGTCGGGCCAGACAGGCGGATGGAGGCTGCAGATCCAGCGATCACGGGCTGCACCAGCTGCGGGCGCCCGCCGGGGAAGACAAAAGGGCAGCAGGGGGCCCGCTCCTGATGTCGCTGGCCCCGCATTGTTACCTCATAACGTGGGTCCGTTTCATCGCGGCCCCCCCACTTCTACCTCCGTTTCACCCCAGGCGCCATCTTGAGGTGTTATCGCCAGATTGCTGAGGTGATAGCAATGCTTCCCCTATTGGGGGATCGGGTATGTTCCCTAATGGCAGGATATTAGCGTTGGGAGTCTGGTGATCATTTTTACGGGTCTCATCTGGGATGCCTAAATTATTTCCTTTCCAGTTTATTATCATTATTGGTCAATCGACCATGTCTAAAGAGTCGTACCTATTCCTTGTGGGGGCCCCCCTCCAATAGTCAGGATTTAAATTTTCTCTTCTCGGTTGCCAGGGACGAGTATCCCACCCTCTATTCCAGTGGTTATTGCTATTCCTATTTCTATTTCTGTTGTAGTGCCCCACCTGTGTCCAAGGCCAGTCCTGGACTTCCTCCCAGCTATTAGGTTCGCCATAATTAAAAGTATTTAGAGGTGGATAAAAGAAGGAGAGACGCTGTACGTCGACCCCCCCCCTTTTCTCCAAAGCTGGCCATGAGGAAATATAATCAGCTGTAGCAGGGTCCTCACAATTGAGTACGATGCAATCGCCCTGCAAACTTTTTTTTGTATCGCCTATCCAGAACACTCTTCTCATTGAAATAATTCTACTATGATTAGATGGATGGAGAGGTCTGTTTTGGCTCAACCACTGCAATACCTTGTTACGCAGTGACCAAGGGGGTTCGTCTGTACCATCTGCCAGCTCGGTGACCCCAGTAAGTATGACAGTGTATGGGGTCGCCTCAGGCGGCAGATGTATCGGACGCCTATACCTGGCGCCTTTCCTCTCATTGGCCTGTGGCTGGGATGGTTGGGCTTTTTGTGTTGTCTGTGGGGTGTCCTTCTGCTTCACTGCTTGGCTGTTTGACTCCACAGGAGCCGGAGTTTTTTGGGGGTTATCAATGGGGCCTTTTTGTTTTCCAATCCCCTCTGTTAGGGCGGGTTTTGAAAAATTGTGTTTGTTTTGCCTGTCGTTTTTTAAAGCTTCGGTGTTTGCGACTCTTTCAAGCGGCAGAGGCTTGGGTCGGGTAACTGGTAAAGACAGGGGTTGAGCCAGTTTATTTGTGTCTTTCGAAGTCCCCAGGCTTTTGGCAGGTGTGCCTAATGATTTCTGCGTGAATACTGGGGTATTTAGTTTAGCTAATTGCTTCTCAATGATCATGATGCTCTTTTCCATGGGTTGCAGATGGCGTTTTAGCAACACCCCCATGCTTTTTATAATGAAATCATGTAGTGTTACACATGCGGTGCATGGTTTCTGTGTGCCACCCCCGAGGGCTTGGTTCTCTGTCAGCTCTCGGAGACCAGCATCCTGAGAGGTCAAAATACAATCAGCACTGCTGTTGGTAGGGATCGGTTGATCTAACAGAATTGTATCAGTAGTTGGATTGAGGGAGGTCGTGATGTTATGCGGAGCTAATATGGTCTCATGTGGGGTCATCTCTGTATTTTGCCTCTTAGCAATGGCACCCTCCCACTTGCCCGTAGAATTGGGGTCTGAGATATCCACATGGTTATGGGAAAGTTGGAAATCTGGTGTTTTTTCCAAGTCCTCACTGCAGTTGGACCATAATGAAAGTTGGGTGGCGGATAGATCCACAATATTTGGGACCGTGTGTATTAATACGTTAGTGTTGTCAGCTTGCTTAAACAGTGGGATAATTGGACCCTGTTGGATAGGGGTTTGTGCAGAAGCCAGGGGCCCCATAGACGATCTTCTTGCAACCTCCAGTTCATGAGATACCCTACGTTCTAAGATGTGTATGCTTTTGTCTATGACCTCGTGGGTCTTAGTAATAAATAAGTCTATAGGGCCAGTGATATCAGTTACTTTAGGGGTCTTTTTACTTCTGGTGCTCTTATTCATTGTTGCGCCAAGTACAACAAGATTAATGATAAGTGCAGGTCAAATACAATGTCAAATATCAAACGGGGGATCACAGGTAGAAGTAAGAGGGTGTAAAAGTGAATGAAAATACTGTGGCCCAGTCCAGTCCTGCTCAGTCTTGAACGGGCTTAAACGGGCCCGCCCTTGGCCCGGGCTTCGCCCGGCGTCCTGCTCGCGTCCCGCGTTGCGGGGGACGCTGACCTTTATCGCGCCTCCAGGCGCCGATGATGACTGCAAAGGTCTGCGCCGCCGCAGGGTGGTCTGGGTAGCCGAGTCCTCCTCTCGGCGGCCGGCTGGGATGAAGCACGGCGGCGGGAGTACTCAGCCAAGGCAAGGAAGGTGGGCTTTGCAATCGTTCTGCTGTGCTGTGTGGGCTTCCAATGGGTGCAAAAAAGATTTACACCGCCTGGCCGGGGGACGCTGACCTTTATCGCGCCTCCAGGCGCCGATGATGACTGCAAAGGTCTGCGCCGCCGCAGGGTGGTCTGGGTAGCCGAGTCCTCCTCTCGGCGGCCGGCTGGGATGAAGCACGGTGGCGGGAGTACTCAGCCAAGGCAAGGAAGGTGGGCTTTGCAATCGTTCTGCTGTGCTGTGTGGGCTTCCAATGGGTGCAAAAAAGATTTACACCGCCTGGCCGGGGGACGCTGACCTTTATCGCGCCTCCAGGCGCCGATGATGACTGCAAAGGTCTGCGCCGCCGCAGGGTGGTCTGGGTAGCCGAGTCCTCCTCTCGGCGGCCGGCTGGGATGAAGCACGGCTGCGGGAGTACTCAGCCAAGGCAAGGAAGGTGGGCTTTGCAATCGTTCTGCTGTGCTGTGTGGGCTTCTAATGGGTGCAAAAAAGATTTACACCGCCTGGCCGGGGGACGCTGACCTTTATCGCGCCTCCAGGCGCCGATGATGACTGCAAAGGTCTGCGCCGCCGCAGGGTGGTCTGGGTAGCCGAGTCCTCCTCTCGGCGGCCGGCTGGGATGAAGCACGGCGGCGGGAGTACTCAGCCAAGGCAAGGAAGGTGGGCTTTGCAATCGTTCTGCTGTGCTGTGTGGGCTTCCAATGGGTGCAAAAAAGATTTACACCGCCTGGCCGGGGGACGCTGACCTTTATCGTGCCTCCAGGCGCCGATGATGACTGCAAAGGTCTGCGCCGCCGCAGGGTGGTCTGGGTATCCGAGTCCTCCTCTCGGCGGCCGGCTGGGATGAAGCACGGTGGCGGGAGTACTCAGCCAAGGCAAGGAAGGTGGGCTTTGCAATCGTTCTGCTGTGCTGTGTGGGCTTCCAATGGGTGCAAAAAAGATTTACACCGCCTGGCCGGGGGACGCTGACCTTTATCGCGCCTCCAGGTGCCGATGATGACTGCAAAGGTCTGCGCAGCCGCAGGGTGGTCTGGGTAGCCGAGTCCTCCTCTCGGCGGCCGGCTGGGATGAAGCACGGCGGCGGGAGTACTCAGCCAAGGCAAGGAAGGTGGGCTTTGCAATCGTTCTGCTGTGCTGTGTGGGCTTCCAATGGGTGCAAAAAAGATTTACTACACATAGTAGTGGTTAGAGTTATCTCTATATACATATATATACAAATAGTAGATTTTCTCAGGATTCCATTTTACCAGCGATTCAGCTTGGACAAGTATATATCACATATTTACAGAGTGAAAAGAGAAAAAAAAATTGAAAATAAAAAGTGGTGGAGATCAGTATGTGGGGGAGAAGAGTTGGAGGCTGAGATTGGTGAAAGTAGAGAGGGGGACCTGAGGGGGAGAAAGAGATAAGGCAGTCCAGCATAAATAAAATGTTTGAAGGTCAGCTGGATGGAATCCAAGGGGCCAAGGGAAAGGACAAGAATCCACAAAATGGCGGACCCGGTCGTGAGCAACGATGGAAACCATCTCAACATGGCAAGATGCACCCAGGGCAAGAGCGACAACAGGAGAGGGGCCCAAAATGGCGGGGTGCACACGAGTTCCAGTCCAAAAGTTATGAGGGCCAAGTCCAAAGAAAACCAGGGAGCCGACCCAACGGAGGAAGAACAAGAGGGGAAAAGGAGCCAGACAGTCAAAAGGAGGAGCATCTTCAGTATTTGCACCTCCTTTCACCACAGCTGCACACACATGATCCCTGGTCTAAATGCTCCCACGTTCCTGTCCTGGGCACCACAGGCCACCGTGTCATTAGCTGGAGGGGTGTTAAAACAAATCCCCAGGTCTCCACCCAGCTTTCATGCTCGACAAAAAGCTGATGTCTATCTTGGCTTTCCCAGTGGGGCGTTAGCAGCTTCGTCATATGTAGGGGGTGAGCGATGTAATTTAAATCCTCTTCCGGTCGTGTAACCTGTCCCGTCCGCTGTGGCCACGGGCCCCCATCCATACACTGCGGTCGGGCCAGACAGGCGGATGGAGGCTGCAGATCCAGCGATCACAGGCTGCACCAGCTGCGGGCGCCCGCCGGGGAAGATAAAAGGGCAGCAGGGGGCCCGCTCCTGATGTCGCTGGCCCCGCATTGTTACCTCATAACGTGGGTCCGTTTCATCGCGGCCCCCCCACTTCTACCTCCGTTTCACCCCAGGCGTCATCTTGAGGTGTTATCGCCAGGGGTGGATATTGCAGATATCACGGCAGAGCAGCCGCTGGAAGTATCGGCGGCCCCAGCGGCAGACGCTCCATATCGTCCAATTTTGGCATTCGGCCCTTACAGATAATTTAGTGGGGCTTGGAGGGCGGCGTTAGGATGTTGTGCGCGGGGTTTCCATGGAGCTGAAGCTCCAGGCAGCCATGTTGGATGTCGGTTCGTTATTGTGTAATATGTCTCGATGCAATTACAGAAAGCTCACAGAGAGGCATCAAAATAGTAATTGGGTGGTTTGCTAAAGGAAGTACAGGATTTTAGTTTAAAAGTTTTAAGCCACACCCTTCTTTATGTAGACCTTGACTCTTGGAAAGCATTCCTAGTTATAAACTTCTTAGGCCACACTCCTCTATGAGACGCCTCCCATTTTTTCATCCTACTTAAAGCCCTGCTCGTCAGGGATAGTGAGCATTAGATAAATGTGATTATAATAAAACCAGTGCTTAATTTGAGGGGTGGTTTCCGGTGCTCAGCACCAGCACTTAATCATCAACACCAGCAATTTTCATGAGCGTCAGTTAAGGACACATTCATTTATATTTATTAGTAATATTAATAACATTTATTCACGGGAAATTAAGTGAAGTGATTTGCCCAGAATCAAAGGATGTCGAGCAGACCAAACTCGAACCTGGTTCCCCAGCTCCATAGTAGGCACATCATCTCACCACTTTCATGGTTATTTGCAAAGTTTTATATAGCGCTGGCTAGACCCAGAGGTATCAGAGCGCTTTACATGAGGATCAGCAAGTTACAGGATACATAGTTATAACAGTTGAATCAGCAATTTACAGGTTACATAGTTACAACCATTTGAATCAAAGAATCCCAGAGGGAGGGGGAGTGAAGGAGACACGAACGGGGAGTAGAGGAAAAGAATGTCAGTTGACCGGCTGGGTAGGTGACGGCCAAAGGGCCAGACTCCTCTATAGCTGCATAGGACAGCTCCACTGGGCATCGGCCAAGGTTGCTCGGTCTCCGCGGTAGGTACAAAAAGGTTTGGTGTCCGTCAGGGGGCGTCGTTATTGGTCCATAGAAGGGGAGAGAAGGAGACACATAACGGGGAGATGAGAAAAAAAAATCTCAGATGAGCGGCTGGGTAAGTAACGGCCAAGGGGCCAGACTCCTCTATAGCTGCATAGGACAGCTCCACCAGGCATCCGCTGTGTTGGCTCTGTTTTAGGAAGCACTAACAAATATTGAAAGCTGTCTCATGACGAGAGCCCCAGCTCTTATGGGTTTGTTTTACAAATCAACCAATGAATACATGTTGCTTTGGGTGCTTCTTGTTTAATTTCTATTTTTAGAGGCTGGTTAAAAAAGCATGTATTTTCTTTGATGCGTTGTGCTAGTTGTTTGCAGAAGAGGGTGAGCCGCCGAAAGCTCGAGCCAGGCTCAAGTTTTGAGGCTGGCTCTGACTCAGCTCGAGGTCCTGTTAGACCCTCAAACCCACAAGGAGCCAGACTTTCATGCGGCTTCTGCCTGCCACCCTCGCTCTACCCTCATACAGAAATAGGTAAAATCAAAACATTAACATTTGAGGCAAAAAGGAGACAAATAGATATCCATTTAGTAGCTGATTTGTAATAAGAGAAACTAGAAAACCATCAAAATCACAGCTTTCCCTCTTAACCAAACTGTGTTGTATCCAGAAAATATTTTATTTTACAGATCCTCCCTTTTCTTCACTAGTGCGTATAAAAGCTCCTTTAAATATGTGAGTTCAGAAAACCAGCTGTAGAAAAACTCTTGTGTTTAATTTAGTAGACTAGAATGTCGCACTCTATATAAAAAAATTGAGCCACATACAGGGTTCATGTGACAACTGTCTTGCTTCGTACTTCCTTCAGGGCACTGTTTTGCAATGGGAGTGGTGGCAGAATGGTTCTAAGTTCATGTTTAAAAACTATCCCACTTAATAGTAATTTAATTATTTATACAATAATAATCACTGTATAAATGATGCAATAGTGCCATAGCATTGCAGTTGTTCTGACTGGTACCTTTCACTTTTGACTTTATGGTTTTCTGAAGACCAGTCATTTTTTTCTTTTTAAAGTTGTTACGTAGCCTGTCATGTTGTTCTTGTATTTTATATGTGTTGCTTTATATTGTATTATGTGTAGAGTAATATGGCAAGTTTCATTATGAATGTGTTCTGTGGGGACACAATACCAGTCCGGAATGCCCCCTTATTGGCTGAAGCCCCCCCCCCTTGGTATCTTTCATGGTCTTCACCTTCTCTCTTTATAGCCTGGTCCCCTGGATCTTTTCTGAGTCCTTGCCAACTATGCAGTATCCCAGTCCAGTCCCACGTTTGTTTGGGCTGTACGCCTTGATTATCCTATATGCTCTTGTATATTTATTTCTAATACTGCCCGTTTGTCCTCTTGCTTATTCTTACACAAACAAATGGTCACATGCATCTTCATGCATACTTTATTATTCATCTCCCGTCATGTGTTTATTTTCTTTATCTATCTGTAATTATCACTCACCCTTTTCGCTGTTCCCCTTCCCTACTCTTTTGGCCCTCCCATTTTACCCTGTCATCTTCTATATGTACCTTTAGAAGAATAACTTCACTTCATAACCCCCGCACGTGCCCATTCCATGGGTACCCCAACAGCCCTTCCCCGGCCTCCCCTCCCCTTGGATGTCCTTTCTTCCCTTTTGCAACAAAGTCAGCCAACAATACCGGTTATTCGTGGTGGTCGTTGTTGGCCGCAGTTTTATTAATATTATAAAACACATAATAAAAGAACACATATACTGGTTATGCAACTTCACATTTGCGAACTGTACCCATAAATCATACATGTAATATATAACTCATGACACCATCTTGTGAGCACAGGTGTCAGGGTCTTTTGTGTACTCCTCAGTTCGTAAATGGCACTGTGCAAAACCAGTTCCTTGTCAGTCATTGGTGTTCCCGTGGTTGGTCGTGCACGCCTTCTGCGTGTCGTGGAGGGGAGCTTTTCTTTCTGGAGTTAGGTCCCCAGCTCGCTACCATTTGCGCCCTGCCGTCCGGCCGGGTCTGGGCCACGAGTGCCGTCTCCTCCTGCTACTCCCCTCCTTGGTGCGGCCACATCACCCTGCCGTGCGGCATCCAAAAGTGATTGGCCCTCCTCCTACACATCGCCCGCCGGTGTGTTTCCTTAGCCAAACATTGTAGGATTTCCGCAAACGCCCCTGTCATCATCCAGCCCTGCGACTTAGCTGTTCCTCAGGTGTGGGTGGGTGGGACTTCAGTTGATGCGTTGTTGCGCCGCTCTCCCAGCTCCTCAACGAAGTTGTGTCCTTGCTGGGAGAGGCCGCGACTTAAATCCCCTGGACCCATCCATAGGGTCTCTGGTGACCCCCCTGATTGGGGGGTTCAAACAATGGCAGTTTGTCCATAGGCCACCCATTCGGGGTGCCCGGGTCAAGGGTCACTTCCGGCCGGAGCGGGCTGGAGCGCCCTCCACTTCCACTGGTCTTCTGGGCGCTTTGAGGCACCCAAAACCAGTTTACCCACCGGTAGGCACCGCGTGGGTTATGGCTTCGGCCTCTAAGCCTCCCCCCCCCCCTGCGGGAGGGTGCGGCGGCCTCTGCGATAACCCCCGCACGTGCCCATTCCATAGGTACCCCAACAGCCCTTCCCCGGCCTCCCCTCCCCTTGGATGTCCTTTCTTCCCTTTTGCAACAAAGTCAGCCAACAATACCGGTTATTCGTGGTGGTTGTTGTTGGCCGCAGTTTTATTAATATTATAAAACACATATTAAAAGAACACATATACTGGTTATGCAACTTCACATTTGCGAACTGTACCCATAAATCATACATGTAATATATAACTCATGACACCATCTTGTGAGCACAGGTGTCAGGGTCTTTTGTGTACTCCTCAGTTCGTAAATGGCACTGTGCAAAACCAGTTCCTTGTCAGTCATTGGTGTTCCCGTGGTTGGTCGCGCAAGCCTTCTGCGTGTCGTGGAGGGGAGCTTTTCTTTCTGGAGATAGGTCCCAGCTCGCTACCATTTGCGCCCTGCCGTCCGGCCGGGTCTAGGCCGCGAGTGCTGTCTCCTCCTGCTACTCCCCTCCTTGGTGCGGCCACGTCACCCTGCCGTGCGGCATCCAAAAGTGATTGGCCCTCCTCCTACACACCGCCCGCCGGTGTGTTTCCTTAGCCAACCATTGTAGGATTTCCCCCACGCCGCAGGGAGGCTCACATCTTTCTGCGGCTCCCCCCCAGCAGCGTGTTCGTGGCTTCCCCTCCTGTTTTTTTTTTTTAACTACAACCTGCCAACACCATTGCTCCCCACAGGTTGTCCCAGAACACCTTCATTCCTCTCTCCGAGAGGTGCACCCCGTCCTGCCCATAAAGCTCCGGGCGTCCCGGGTGAATGAGGCCGTGCCTGATCGATTCCAGGCCATTGGTGGTGCAAAACTAGTGCATCGCGATGTTTAATTTTCTCCTTGCATTGTCCACTGCTTTATTGGAGTCAGCACCTCTCCAGTGCTTCCTGCTGACCATTTCAGACCAGACCACAGTCGTGGGGCCCAACCATGTCGTCGCCTTGGTGAGATCCCTCTGGATGGCCTGCCCCACCGCCTTGCGCCCGAGCCGGGTTAGGTCGTTGCCGCCAAGGTGAATGATCAGGACGTCCGGATGCCACGCCGAGTCTGCCAGGAGGCTGTCCAGAGTTGGCAGGAGCTGCTCCCATCTCATTCCTGGTTGCCTTATCCAACGGATGTATGTCGCTCTGGGTCTGTTCGCTGCTTTGTGCCCCGAATGCCGCCACCAAGACTCCATTCTGGACATGAATGAATGTCCCACTACCCAAACCAGCCGCGGGCGTCCCCCTGATGAGAGAAAGAATTCAGTTAAGGTGGCTTGCTGCGCACCGTGGTTGTTGCCCGTCGTGTGGTAAAGTGTAGGGGGGTAGCCCCCCCAGCACCCTGCCGTGCGGCATCCCAAAATGACTGTACCTCCCCCCTCTTTTTTTTTTTTTACACTAGATGTGGGCGTATATATGACTTGTAGGCCCTGGATCGCCATCTGCCTACGGCCTGGATCCTGTCTTCCGGCATGCCATGCTGCGATGCTGTGGTTGCTGCGCCGATTCTGAAGGAGTGCGGGGCAAAAGACGCCGGGTGAAACCCGGCCTTCCTGAGGCCCTGGCGGATCACGGCCATGAATTGAAACCTGCTCAGATTCCTGCCATCCTGATGCTTGAAGAGGGGACCCTCGCCCGCCGGGCGGGCCACCATGTATTTGAATAGCCAGCACACTGCACAGAGCCCGGCCTCTGGAATGCAATGCAGTCGTATCGTCACCCCTTTCCGAGCCTTATCCGTCTTAGACTGCCTCAATGTGATCTCCACCGCCCTTTCCAATGGTTTGATGTCCCCAGCCTGCAGGCATTGCTGCACCGGGTCCGTCTTGTTGGGCGCCACTATTTCGCTGATGCGGAAAGCACCAAATAAAGCTGTGGTGAATGCCGCCCTAAACAGCAGTAATTCATATTTGTCTATAATGATTCCTTCTAACGCATCCAGGAGCTGGCCCAGCTTACCAAAGTCAATGGGGCGCCTGCTGTCTGTCTTTGTCCCCTCAACTCTCCTCCAAACCTTTAAGGCTGTCTTTAGATATAGCGATGACGTTGGATCCTCCCCTGTGTGAAGCTTAGCAAAGTGTGCAAGGGCAGACAGGTGGGCCTGTGCCCATGACCTCGTTTTCTTTGCGCTGAATGCCCATTGCACGAACCTCTCTACTGCTGTTCGCGTCCCCGCTTTGTCATCCAGTGACTTTATGCCCCCCACTCTCATTACTGTACTTGTGCATCTCTTGTATCTCCTGGTGGCTTCAGGGGTGAGTGAGTGCCCTACAAGTCTGGATAGGTCTACCCCCCCAGGTCCCACAGGTATGTCGGGAAAGGGGTCATCTCCTTTTCTGCCCCAGGGGTCAGTTCTCTGAATTGCTTCATCTGGGACTGTGATAGTGCATCCGCCGCCGTGTTCTCTGTCCCCGGCATGTGGCGGGCCTTCAGCTCCAGATTCCCTTCCAGCTGTAATTTAATTAACTGCCGCATTAGCCTCAGTGTGTCAGGGCATCTTGCTGCGCCTCTGTTAATGGCCTGCACTACTCCCTTATTATCTGACCATAGGGTTAGTTTCATGTTTTTTATTTCTTGTTTCCAAATTGTCAGGGCCACTATTATTGGAAACAGCTCAAGGAATGAGATATTCTTGGTGAGCCCCTGCGCATGCCACCTGTCTGGCCACTGGCTCGCACACCATCGTTTCCCTAGGATTGCCCCGAAGCCCAGGCTCCCGGCTGCGTCAGTGAAGAGGGCTATCTGCTTGGCCGTCACCCATCCCTCTCTCCAAATCAACACTCTGTTAAAGTCCTGAAGGAACTCGTCCCACATACGCAGGTCCTGTTTTACCCCAGAACACAACCGGATGTGGTAGTGTCTGTGGGTGACGCCTGATGTCAGCTGTGTCAAGCGCCTGGAGAATACCCTGGCGGCGGGGATCACCCTAGCTGCAAAGTTCAGTTTCCCGATCACCCCTTGAATGTCGCGGAGGGTGGCTTTGTTCCGGTTCGCAACTTTCCCACATCCTCCCTGAATTCATTCACCTTGTCTGCGGGCAGCTTGGCTGTCCCTGCGATGGAATCCAGCTCTATGCCTAGGAAAGTGAGTCTTGTGGTTGGGCCTGTCGTTTTTTCAGCTGCTAGGGGGACCCCCAGAGACCTGGCCAACCCCTCAAAGGCTGCTAGCGTGCTACCACATATGGGGGACCCTGCTGGCCCCGTGAAAAGGAAGTCATCCAGGTAATGCAGTTTACCGCCTTCTTGATGGTGGTCATGGAGGGCCCACTCCAGAAAAGTGGCGAACTGCTCAAAGTATGCGCATGATATAGCGCAGCCCATGGGCATTGCCTTATCAATGAACAGGTCCCCCTCCCACTGGAAGCCCAGTAGGTGAAAACTGGAGGGGTGGACAGGCAGCAGGCGGAAAGCAGATTCGATGTCTGCCTTGGCCATGAGAGCTCCTTTCCCTGTTGCCTTTACTAACTCTATTGCGTCCTCTACTGACACGTAACCTACAGAGCAGGCCTCTGGGGCAATTCCGTCATTCACAGATGACCCTTCAGAAAATGAGAGGTGAGGGATTAATCTAAATTGCCCTTGCTCTTTCTTGGGAACCACCCTCAGGGGAGAGACAACTATGCCCCTGTGTAGTTCTGTTGTGCGGGGGCCCTCAATTCTGCCCAACGCTTTTTCTTTAGCTAGCTTGGCGCTCACCACCTCGGGGTGCTGCATTGCAGATTTTAGGTTGTTTGCCCCCCCCCCCCCGGGTGGTAAGGGACCCTCAAATGGAATGCAAAAACCTTCCTCAAATCCTTCCACCAGCACCCTGGCGGCTGCTCTGTACGGATATTTGTTTGCCAACCTGCGCAGCTGTAGTATGTTAATAGGGGATCTGGCCAGCTGGCAATCTTGAATGTCAACCAGGTTTTCCCCTCTACTCGCCTTGCGGCTAATGCTTCTTGCTCTTCTCCTTTTTGTCACCCTTTGAATCACGCTTGCCCTCCTTGCAGGAAGCCACTGGGTGCCAGCCTCCACAGCCAGAACATGCGTGCTGGAATTTACACGAGGAACCCCATGAACAATCCCCCGCGTTATATCTCCAACATATGGCTTTGGCTCTGTTTGGTGATTGAGATCTCCCTGCGTTATGTTTCTGATATGACCTCCCCTTTCCTTTCTGGTAGGAACTCCGAAAGGACTGGTCGCTTCTACTTGGTGCGTTGTTGCACCGCTCTCCCAGCTCCTCGACGAAGTTGTGTCCTTGCTGGGAGAGGCGGTGACTTAAATCCCCAGGACCCATCCATAGGGTCTCTGGTGACCCCCCTGATTGGGGGGTTCAAACGATGCCAGTTTGTCCATAGGCCGCCCATTCGGGGTGTCCGGGTCAAGGGTCACTTCCGGCCGGAGCGGGCTGGAGCGCCCTCCACTTCCGCTGGTCTTCTGGGCGCTTTGAGGCGCCCAAAAACAGTTTACCCACCAGTAGGCACCGCGTGGGTTATGGCGCCGGCCTCTAAGCCTCCTCCCCCCCCTGCGGGAGGGTGCGGCGGCCTCGGCGAAGATAGATAGCCGTGATTCTATTCCATCCATACTTGGAACTACGAGCAGTCCTCTTTCACTTTCGCCCATCTTTGCCATGTGTTTCGCTCGCATAGGCCGATTCTCCTGCCCTTATAACCGGGCGGGTTTCCTCTCAAACACCACGCATCACTGCGACACGCCTGGGCGTGTACGATATTTCTGACCGGACTCCCTCCGTCGATTCCATCTTGTGAACACTCCTGGTAAGTTGGACCAGGGTGTCACGACCGTGTATCCTCAGGATCAGGGCGATGCTATATAGGGGTCCACCTCCAGACTACCCTATACTCTGAATATCTAATACCACAGAGCATAAGCGAATCAGGTGAGGGAAAAAAGGTCAGGAAGGGACTGGAACGGGACGGGAGGCTGAAATGAGAAAAACCAAGAAAAACAAACAATCATTAGTAACACATTCTCGGTAATTCTCGCTAGGACACCACCTACCACGGGCGCTTACTAAAAATTCCTCTTCTCCCTCTCGGTAGGTAGTGAAAAGACCTTCTTCCACTTTAACACACAAATCTGTAATTCAAGAAACAAGGTCAGCATTCAATAAGGCGATTCCACACCCACACGCTCTTCTACAGCTGTGTTCACCCACACATACCTTCCAGCCTTCCTGGGTGTGCACCAAAATATTAATCCCTGATAATGAAACCTCTTAAACCAAAAAGAAGAGGAAAATGTGCAAAAAGTAAACAGTAAGTGTTTTTAGAACTCAAGGGAATTCCAAACTAATAACAAAGTCTTGCACTCCAAATATCCGGAAATTGAAGTAACCCTGCCGAGTTTTCAAATGTCTCAGAGTTCTCAAAAAAGTTCAGGAACGCGTCTCTTTCAAAACGCTTGTACTCACGATTTCCCCTAAAGGCGAAAATCTCAAAATCCTTCAACTCCAGGAAAATAATGGACCTCTATTTTCCTTCCGGAAACAGTCAAACACCAGCCGGTGCTCGAACTGCATTCAGCAGCCGCTGAACGCGTAAAGGGGGAGCAGCGCTCCCCGTTTGTCTATTTCTCAGCCGAGAAAACAGAATCTTCGAAAAGCGGCCACCTGGAATACCAGCCGCTTCTCCCCTCCGACTTGAATGACCTCACTCAGTTCCACTTCCAGCTGAGCGAGAGGGGGAAACCAAAAGCCTGCACACGGCAGCCGCCGTACGCAGGGAAACCTCAGAAGAGAACTCCGCTTTGGCTGAATCACTGCCAAACGCGGGAAATCACTTGTTCAAAGCACCAAATTCCGAAATCCAGAATCACGTACACAGCGCCTCGGCAGGCGGGGAGCTAAATAGATGTTGACGCCTCCCCCCTGCCGAGCATTCTGGTAGCTGTAGTTCGTCTCTCCTTCAGGACAGAACCCATTCAATAAATGCTCCAAAAACCATATCATGACACAGGGGGATCTATGAGTGTCCAACCCATATCCTTTCAGCAGTAGCTCCCTTTACTATTTCTGCGAGTTGCCTCCCCAGGGGTTTCCTTCCATGTGGGAGCATAACTCATATAGACTTTAAGGTGTTGCCCCGTTGTCTATTGTTTGGTAACCGAATGCGCTCTTTCTGCTAACGAGGCGCTTACATGGCCCATTCTGTCTCTCATGTACGCCACAGCTTGGAATGTATACCTCAGCCCTCCTGTTTAGCTTCTGGATAAAGTGGACTCGACACCATTTGGATCGTTTTCTCTAGTCTCGCCCTATGTTCCCCGTAGTTAGGTCCATTTAGATACTGCCTCCTTCAGGTCTTCTTGGGCTGGGCCCTATATATTAGATCTAGGGGCAATCATGTCGTCTATGCCGGCTGATGGGTGTAATTTTCGTCTATGTCTCCCCACATATTTATTTTTCGTGTATTTCATTCCTGAGTTCTATGCCGGTATCAGCTATCTATACCTTCATGAATTTGAAATATGTCTTTAAATATATTTATTTCCTCTAGATCCCAATCAGTCGTTACCCAGTGGATGGGGACCTTGAGCACATGATATTCAGGTTTCCCGACCTGCAGACGTCGTGGATTCACTCGTTGTTAAGTTGGGGAAACAATTATGCCCATTTCTAATTAATGTCTGCAAGGATTAGCGCTGGTAGGTCCTTTGATTCCCTGCCCTGGCATTAATCCCCTAATGTGCATTACTTTCATACCTGGCCGACCTGGTGCGATGTTAATATTGTGATCGTATATATGCTCTCTATTTATTTTTTCAGAGAGTGACTGTGAAGTATTTGGCGTTGGGGTCATACATCGCATGGCCCCACGGATAATTTTAACCCCTAACATCTGGCGCTCTTCGTTTAAATCGGGTATGGAGGTTTATCTAGCCCTCTTAATTTCAATTTTTTCCTGCTCTTACCGCCGGTGGGAGTAGTTTGTATGCTTTATGCTATTATTTGCTTTGCGCCCTTCTTTTATATCCCCTCTTTGTTTCAGATCCTTCGTGCTTCTTCACCTTTTACACCAATAACCACAGAGCACTTGTACTTTCCTCACTTCTTTATGGCAGCTGGTATTTCTCTTGATTTGGCCTTTTTATTCTCTTCTATATATGATTTTCTGATAATATTCACTGTATATCTACTGGTTGTTTTGGCACTGTTTATTGAATGTGCAGTTTGATTCCAGGTTTTGTATATTCTATATCATTACAATTTATGCTTATCTTAAATTATCTTCTCCCGGAGCTGATTAAGTTGTTTTTTTTAGATTTATTCTGAAGAACATCATCAAATTGTTAATTTGGGCGATTATTTTGAAGTATGTATTTTTCCATGTTTGCAAATACCTTGTCCCACACTTCTGTGTACATCTCCGCCCTGATGAAGGTGTCTCCCCGGTAAGGGCAACACACCGAAACGCGTGTTGGCGGTCTTCGTTTTGGGGCATTTGGACTGATTACATCTCCATCACTCTGATGATTTGTTTCCATCTTGTTATCTAAATCACCCTGTGGCTGCTACGTACTTTTTTGATACTGTGTATGCGTGTAATATGAATTATATTGTATCTTGGAATGTATGATGGTATGAATGCGATGTATGGTTTGGTGTGTGGGACTATGTGCACTGATTTGAAAGTTTTAAATTATTGTGCTGTTTAGTTGATAAATTCAGAGTAAATATTTTTTCTACAATAAAATCACTACATATTTGCAACCTTTGATGTGATGATTTGACCAAGCTCTTGTCTGTTCCGGTGATAGTGAATTAGTAAAAAGACTCCTTAGCTGAGCCGTGTTTGAAATCATTGTGGCAGGTATATTTCTTGCTTCTTGGTGGTTCCTTTTTCCCCTGCTTAACTGCCTTTATTTACACCGGGGGTCCCCCTTCTATTTAAACCCAATAAATAGGTCTGGCTTGTTTTAGATGCATTTATTTAATTTATTTATTTTATTTTATGCGATTTTCTATAGCGCAAACATTACCTGAAGGTGTCAGAGCGCTTTACAAAAGAACCAGTTGCGATACATAAGGATTTAGGATTGAATGAGTTACATAAAAGATACAAACAGGAAAAAAAAGTTGCAAATGTACAAGTTGTAAAGTCACAGAGGGGAGAGATACAAATAGAACAAATTGCAAATGTACAAGTTGTAAAGTCACTCAAGGAAGAGATACAAATGGATAAACTCTAAGAAACGCATAGGAATGGTAGTGAGTACAAAGGTCTACTACATATACTAGTGGTTAGAGTTATCTCTATATACATATATATACAAATAGTAGATTATCAAGATTCCATTTTACCAGCGATTCGGCTTGGAAAAATATACATCACATATTTACAGAGTAAAAAGAGAAATAAAAAAAATTTAAAAATTTAAATAAAAAGGGGTAGAGAGCAGTATGTGGGGGAGAAGAGTTGGAGGCTGAGATTGGTGAGAGGAGAGGAGGACCTGAGGGGGAGAAAGAGATATGGCAGTCCAGCATAAGTGAAATGTTTGAAGGTCAGCAGGATGGAATCCAAGGGACCAAATGAAAGGACAAGAATCAACAAAATGGCAGACGCAGGTCATGGGCATCGATTGAAACCATCTCAACATGGCAAGATGCACCCAGGGCAAGAACGACAACAGGAGAGGGTCTCAAAATGGCGGGGTGCACACGAGTTGCAGTCCAAAAGTTATGAGGGCCAAGTCCAAAGAAAACCAGGGAGCCGACCCAATGGAGGAAGAACAAGAGGGAAAAAGGAGCCAAACAGTCAAAAGGAGGAGCATCTTCAGTATTTTCACCTCCTTTCACCACTGCTGCACACACATGATCCCTGGTCTAAATGCTCCCACGCTCCTGTCCTGGGCACCACAGTCCACCCGTGTCATTAGCTGGAGGGATGTTAAAACAAATCCCCAGGTCTCCACCCAGCTTTCATGCTCGACAAAAAGCTGATGTCTATCTTGGCTCTACCAGTGGGGCGTTAGCGTCTTCGTCATAGTAGGGGGTGAGCGATGTAATTAAAATCCTCTCCCGGTCGTGTAACCTGTCCCGCCCGTCCGCTGTGGCCACGGGCCCCCATCCACACACTGCGGTCGGGCCACACAGGCGGATGGAGGCTGCAGATCCGGCGATCACGGGCTGCACCAGCTGCAGGCGCCCGCCGGGAAGATAAAAGCTCATCAGGGGGCCCGCTCCTGATGTCGTGGCCCCCGCATTGTTACCTCATAACGTGGGTCCATTTCATCACGGCCCCTCCACTTCTACCTCCGTTTCACCTCAGGCACCATCTTGAGGTGTTATCCCCAGGGGTGGATATTGCCGATATCACGGCAGAGCAGCCGCTGGAAGCATCGGCGGCCCCAGCGGCAGACGCTCCAGATCATCCGATTTTGGCATTTGGCCCTTACAGATAATTTAGTGGGGCTTAGTCGGCGGCATTAGGATGTTGTGCGCGAGGTTTCCACTGAGCTGAAGCTCCGGGCAGCCATGTTGGATGTCGGTTCGTTATTGTGTGATATGTCTAGATGCAATAACAGAAAGCTCACAGAGAGGCATCAAAATAGTCGTTGGGTGGTTTGCTAAAGGAAGTACAGGATTTTAGTTTAAATGTTTTAAGCCACACCCTTCTTTATGTAGACCTTGACTCTTGGAAAGCATTCCTAGTTATAAACTTCTTAGGCCACTCTCCTCTATGAGACACCTCCCATTTTTTCATCCTACTTAAAGCCCTGCTTGTCAGGGATAGTGATCCAGGCTCAAGTTTTAAGGCTGGCTCTGACTCTGCTCGAGGTCCTGTTGGACTCTTAAACCCACAACATGTGCTGGTATGTGTCAAATGCTGCATTATGTGCTATATAGTTTTCCTCTTTTGTATTATCTGTTGTGTAATAAATTGTGAAGGTGCTGTGCATTACTCTGTGCTAAGTTGTTAAATGCATTATGCATTTGTCGTTGAATCTTACTGTGGGGTTGGTTATGAATGATGTTCGGTGTTCCGTTGGGTTACGTGTTGTTTTCATGTTGGATTGTGAGCTTTGGGTTGTGTTAGGTATTCTGCTACATGTGGGTGTTATGTCAGGTGATGCATTACGTCATGTTTCAAGGTTTTTGTATGTATTGAATGTTTTTCTGCGGCGTGTGTGTTGTTTTGTGGGAATTTATATGTGGGATTGCTATTCTGTGTCTTGCATTGTCTTATGTGTTGCGCTTTGTGCCCTATGCTGTTCATTGAACCATGGAGTCTTTTGTGCTGTATTTTCTTCAGAATGTGGTACTGGGGTGTCTATCGTCTCTGTCGTTGCAGACGTGCATTTAGTTCTAAATTAACACATTGCAGAATGCAAGCAGGTCCATAAAATAGGGTGACCAGAACTTTAAAGCAAACAAAAAACCTGGGCATTTCCAAAAAGTAGAAGAAGGGCTGCAATTTTACTTAAACCCAGTGCACAGAATGACAGTGCTCCTTAGCAGAGAATTACAGAAAAGGCAGTAAGAAAATACATAAAATGCCATTTTAAAGCCAGTTGTATACCTGTCAATTAAATTGCTTTCCTATAACAGCTGCTAACTATCCCTGCTTTGCGAAACATAAAAAAAATACTTCCCATCCTTTTCAGCCGGCCCTCTCAAAAGGCAGTCGGAAAACTGGGAGTGTCCGGGCAAATCCGGGACGCCTGATCACCCTACCATAAAATGAATCTTAGGTGATCTTCCATTGCGCGTGGTGGCGCTGGGTGTAAGAGAAAAGGTGGGATCGGCTGGGTCTGACACCGTTTTGAAAAGTCACTAGAGAAGCCCCAACCCCCCCTCCCCCTTTGACTTCCCTTGTCTGCTAGGAGTCTTTGAGGAGAGGCAGGGGGCGCCCCCAATTCACAAGTCTGTAGCTTTACAGTAAAGATGCAAATACCCAGGAAACGGGTGACTGTAAAATGGGATCCATGTGAATAAATCTCGTGTGCGCTGAGGTGTGTTTCCTGTCGCCTTCCTCGGTTTAGTGAAATTCAATAGGTCCTTTTACAGGCCATTTCTTTCCAGATATACGTAAATCCGAAATGCTGTCCATTAGAATAAGACCTACTTTAAAAAATGTAATTTTTGCTTCAGCAGTTTTACATTTGTACGCAGTGATAATTCAGCGTTTCACCCGCTGAATAGTGCATTGCTTTAAAACAGATAAAATTGGTGAAATTGTTGTGGAAATATTTATTGAATAAGGTGTACTCTTAACAAACAAAGTAAAATCTCATATGTTTGTTTCTTTAAAATACATACAGGGCTTGTATTCTATTGTAGAATATGTATAGCGCCTCATACGCTCATAAGGCCCACAAGCTCTTTCATGTGCTCACACAAGAGGATAGGCTACGCTGTTTGTTGTACGTGGCTTTGGAGAGTGTGGGGGGCATATTTATAAAAAAAAAACACATGCAGCGCAGCAAATCACCTTGTGCTGTGTGATAGGAATTTGGCAGGAATGCACTGTATTTAACATAGAACAGAGCATTCCTGTATTTTCACTGTGCTGGCTCACAATGTGCTGCCAAGCAGCAATGCAGGGACCCTTGCACCATGTACAAGGGTACTGAGGCCTCATTTATGAGAAATGACGCATCGCTGCGTGAAAGCAGCGATGCGTCACTTCTCAGTGCGCACTCCTTGTGACATACCTGATGCGTCATATTTAATGTATGCCGCATCATGTCGCAAGGAGTTACAGATACGTCAGTATTTCTGACGTATCTGTAGGCGTAAAAGTGACGCATTGCTGGAGTGTGCCACAAAAGTGACGCAACTCCAGCAATGCCTCCTTTCACATGGGGCAAGCCCCATGTGAAAGGGCCTGCGTCAGTCTTCAGCCTGATGTGAGGCAGGCGCAAGATTTTGACGCAACGGCGTCCTAGAAGTGATGCAGTGAAATCTCATAGATTTCACTGCGTCACTTCTACAAGGCTTTTTGCGGGGGAACGCCCCCCTGCATACATTATACCTGACGCAGGTATAATGTAGCGCAGGGGTTTACAAAGTGACGCATCTGCTTAGATGCGTCACTTTGTAAATAGTGCGCAACAGGAGGCATGTTTTACGCCACCGATGCGTCACAAGAAGTGACGCATCAGAAGCGCAAAACTGACGCAAGGGAGGCCCCTTGTGTTTTAAGCAGGATTGTTTTTGTGCAGGGAGGGAGACCTTCCTTCACAAAAACAATCCTCAGAGGCATTTTCCTCTTTCTATGTGTGCTGCAGAATGCAACACGCATAGAAAGAGGAAGTAACAAGGAGAAATAAAGATATTTCTAATTGTTACGCCTCACCTGAGGAGGCGTAGCGTTTTGACACATTCCCAGGTCTACCAGTAATGGTAAAGCTGGGAATGGGCCAACATCTATGGATGGATGCGTGGGAACACCCATGTTCCACATCCCTGGGGCAGAGTAGCACAACGCAACACAACGATTTGCGCTGATTTTCATTACTCTAGAGTTATCAAGCCAAGCAGGTTGCCTTCCCTGGCTTGATAAATATTACTTAAAATGTGCGTCCATCTTGCGCCACGCAAGAGAGAGAAGCAAATCCTTTAATAAATATGCCTGTGGGTTTGGAGTGGTCCAAGCGCAAAGCAGTTTTAGCATTATGCACGACAATAGTGGGGGGCAAGCAAGGGGAGGAAGACGAATTTATGGCGCCTCCTGTGTGACCTCTTCTGCTGCTCAGTCTCATCTGTGAGCCAAGCTAAAATGTCTGCTGAGGGGTCTGTGATGTCTGCTGCTGAATGTGTTCTCTCGGTAGAGGCCTGCTATTAGGCGCCTCTTGGCAGGGAGACCAGCTGCAGGTTTATTTTGTGAGAAAAGACCTGGTTCTGGGAGACTTCCACAGCAGAAGCCATTTTTTGGATGCTTTAAGAGCCTTTAGTTGTGTTTATAGCCCTTCTGCTCCAGCGCTTACTACCCCTGACAAGGCGTTGAAGCGCTTTTTTTTAAATTTAGAACATTCTTCCCTCAGTGGTGGAATGGCCTAAAAAGCATTATATCCTTTACCCTATAGGCTCATAACCAGGGCCACTGGATTTATGCGGCAGCTGTGATTTTCGCAAAATTATAGATTGGCGCATTTGCTACAGGGCTCGAGTCGGGGTACCACGCGGGTGGACGGCATCCCCCCACTTATTTTACTGGCTTTTTACCGGGTGGACGCCGTCCTCCCTGCCCAAAAGATAGAGCCGGTACCCGAGTCTGCACCTGCACACAAGCTCAACACTCATCAAACCTCACCTCCTATTGTCGAGAGAAGACGAACAGAGCTCTTCAAGTTGTTTCACGTTGATGGAGCAGTTCAGTATGTTATACTGGCGCTCGTAGCCGTATATTAGGAAAGGTCAGTATGTATTCAGCATTATTGACGGAGACCGGCAAATTTACTGTGGGCAATAAATACGCACTAAACAAGTGCAGCTTTAATTTCCCCTACGGTGATGAATTACAAAGTAAACATTCTGCTTTGCCCTTTCAACCTGCCCCCATCGCCTTGTAACCTTTGATAATTAGAGGGGACTACATTTCGTGACGTCACTTCCGGTGACACCACCTAACTTGGAGCGTCCCCCCCACTTCTTTTTTTAGGACTTGAGCCCTGATTTGCTACATAATCCATCATCTACCGCATAATCTTCAGAATTTAACAAAATACATGTGTCTCTAGCTCAAACGATTCGAAAGTTACTAAAAATGCAGTGATGTGTTGTTGCGCACTCAAAGGCCCAGTGCAAAGCTGTACTGGTCACCCTTTTGTTGCTTAATGCTATTTTTGGGTATTCCCAGTGACACTGCCCATAACTCTGGCCTTTAATGGCCAATCCGTCGGCAGCTGGCTGTAACGCCAAATGCAGTCCTGCTCTTTTTTTTTTTAAAGCAATAGCGCTGGCACTGCGTGATAACTAAGGGCACTGTAATTGCGAGGAATGACTTCCTGTCGTGTGTTTTATTATTACTGTTAGCAAAGATCTGCTTGGGTTGGTTCTGAGTATCTGCTTCTGAGCGAGTTGTGAATTCTTCAAGGACCGCTAACTGCTAATGTAGGGTGCGTTGCAGAGAGGCCTGCTGCTTGATGTTTTGGAATTTTGCGTGGCTAACAATAGTGCAGAAGGTGTAGTGGCACCGGGGATTAGGGAGACCTCTGAATGCCCATAAAGGCTGTATTTCAGCACCTCAGACGTTGGAGCGAGTTTTACCTTTTTTGCTATGCCACATGTGTCTTTGTGAGACCACGCCTGGTGCAGATGGTTTCTTTGTAGGCTGGCCTGCTAATGAATGAGCTGTGGAGGCGGGACTGTTCGTTTTAGTAAAAGGTGCCTCACGTGAAACGGAGGTGAACCCATGCCTCCAGACATGTTGCGTGAAGGAGGGGGGGGGGACTCCTTTAGCTGCCCTGCGAATGCGTCTTAAGAAATGGCCGCTTTATAAAGTGAGCTCTTAGCACAGCATTGTTCGGTGAGGGCGTGCTCAAATGATATGGTAAAGACGATGTTGTTTCTGTAGATGCCTGGTGCGAGCCCAGCCGGCCTTAAGGTGGGCGTGTTCAGGGAGACGAGCCCTGGGTGCTGGTGATGATGGAGTGTGCCCACAGCCACGCCAGTCGTGCTGCCATTGGACAGCCTCCTCCCCGGGCTCGCCGGGCCTTCTTACAATGGCTTGTTTACTCTTCGCACTACTTCCCTTGGTGGAACTGGCTCTTCCCTGCCAGATCTGGTTTACACCGCTCCTGGAGCCTGTTTGCGAAGATTGCGCACAAATGCAGCTGTTTATGGCGCCAGAGTGGCGTAGATCGCTTATAGTCAAAACTTTTCTGATCACGATGCTTACCAAGTAATATAATATTGTATATTACGTGGTAAGAATTTCTGCCTATATTAAAATAGCGAAATACACTTACCCTCCGTGTAAATCCTGTAATGACCCATACGTACGAAACATATAGACTGTCTCAAAAATCCAGTTTATTGCCAACACGATAGAAAACAAAAAGTCGGCGAAAAAGACGATTTTTGTTTACTATACGAACTTTGTCGACTACAAAACCATACTACATTCACATGAATAATAATAATCGACTCGTTTTAAAAATGTTTGGGTTCCAACTGTTCCCATTGCTGCACATGGTAGCGTTAATGTCAGACGTGACTGGCAACGGCGTGCATGCTCTTTGAATTAAGTGTAGGCAGTATTCCAGTAAGAATAACTATAACTTAGTTTTCAATATATTTTTTGCTTCTCAGATTCTTTGCGTGCTACACGAGGTGCTCTATCGGAATGTGGCAAAACTCGGCATGATGCACGTCCCACAACACAAATATTGTTTTTTTCACTTTGTATTCCTAATAAATATTACTCTTAGAAACTTTGTTAACAATTATTCCAGACGCGGGTTTGGGGCGCTCTGGGGCGGGAGGCGCGGTCAGTCAGAGGGGGAGGGGTGCCAACACCTATGGGCTTGAAAGGCGAGCACGTGAAAAGCTTTTGGTAATCAGGGAGGGAATACAACTAAATACAATTTTGCAGAAGCAAGAGGACTCAGTAATGTCGGGATGAGTTGACAAGCATGTTCTTGATTGGAAGAGGGGGCGGGGCATTCATTAATTTTCGTTTAAAATATAATTTCCTCACTACATAAAAAAGAAGTAGCAATTTCGTTCAGTTGGTAAGAAAGATAGCATGAAATTTAAATTAATTTCAAGGTGTGGGAGGGTACAGAGACGAGCTGTACGAAGAGAGATGTGTGTGCGGCAAAGAGAGAGGCTGTTGAGTTTGCATTGCAATTCGCACAAAAGTGACTGAGAACATGTGGCTTCAATTAGAGAGCTATTTTTCAGACCTATCACTCTGTTCGTAGCTATCTGTCAAAAGGCGCACAATGCCCTGTGACCGCAGCTCTGCAGTAATGCTGACTTCAGCATTTTACAGCCATCGCGCGAGGTGGGGGAGGGTGCACTGCCAGGCTGTGGGCAGACAGGAAATCTGGCAGCGAAACCGCCCTTTACAAGAGATTAGCTTTGTCTCTCACTGTAAACAATCACTGGGAAAGGCAAAAGGTCTCGCCTATTCCTATGCTTTGTCATTGTGTTGTTTTAGCCATGTTGTACACCAGCATGGCTGCAGTTCAGCATGGCTAAAAGTTAGTACGTAAAGGAGAGTGGTGTGGCGTAGAGTGTTGTAGAGTGACATGGCATTGAGTGTCGTAGAATGGTGTGGCTTAAACTAGAATGACGTAGAATGTCGTAGAGTGGTGTGGTGTAGAATGGAGTGGCATAGAGGGAAAGGGCATAAAGTGTAGTAGAGTGGCGTACAGCAGAGTAGATTGGAGTGGTATAGTGTGGAGTAGTGTAGTTGTGTTGAATGACAAAGAGGGGAGTAGACTTTTGTAGAGATTCATAGTGTGGCGAAGACTGACATAGTTTGAGTGGCATAGTGTCCTAGAATGGACTGGTATGGAGTGTAGTAGTCGAGTAGAAAGGAGTAGTGTGTTGTAGAGTAGAGTGGAGTTAAGTTGCAGGGAGTGGTGTAGAGGGAGTTGTGTAGAGCGTCAGAGTGTTGTTGAGTGGAGTAAAGTTTAATGGATTAGAGTATCATAGAGTGGAGTATCATGGACTGTAATGTCAGAGAGTGGAGTATCGTAGAGTAGCCTAGAGTGAAGTAGCATAGAGTACAGTAGTGCAGAGTAGATTGGCGTAGAGTGCATTGGTTTTGAGTACAGTGGTATAGAGTGCTTTGATATGGAGTTCAATGATGTAGAGTGCAGTGGTTTAGAGTAGAGTGCAGTGGAGTTGAGTAGAGTGGTGAAGGGTAGAGTGGCGTGGAGTGGTGAAATGTAGATTGCAGAGGCATAGAGGTAGAGTGCAGTGGTGCAGAGCAGATTAGAGTGGCACAGAGTGCAGTGACGTAGAGTGGCGTAGATTGTAGTGGTGTAAGTGCATTGGAGAGAGTGCAGTACGATGGTGTAGAGTTGACTGGTACAGAGTAGAGTGTAGTGACGTAGACTGCGGAGGTATAGACTTCAAATGCATTGAGTGCAGTGGTGCCAAGTAGAGTGGCATAGAGTTCAGTGGCAGAAAGTTCAGTGTTGCAAAGTAGAGGTGCATGGAGTATAGTAGTGATGAGTGGCACAGCATTCTTTGGAGTAGAGTGCAGTGGCGTATAGTGGTGCAGAGTAGAATACTGTGGCGTAGAGTGCAGTGACAGAGTACAGTGGTGTACAGTAAAGTGTTGTAGAGTGCAGTGGAGTAGACTAGATTGGTGTAGAGTGTAGTGGCTTTCTTGTATTCAGTTTGAGTACAAGGGTGTAGAGTGCAGTGGTTTAGGGTAGAGTGGCTTACATTGCAGTGGCATAGTGTAGATTAAAGTGGCATAGAGTGGAGTGGCGCATCGTAAATTGCAGTGGCATAGAGTGGGGTGGTGTAGAGTGGAACGCCATGGAGTGAAGCGGTGTAGTGGTGCAGAGTAGAGTAGAGTGATGCAGGGTAGAGTGGTGTAGAGTGCAGTGGAGTACACTAGAGTGGTGTACTGTAGAGTGGCTTAGAGGGCAGTGTCAGAGTGCAGTGGTGCAGAGTAGATTAGAGCAGCGTAGAGTGGATTGGTGTAGAGTGTAGTGATGCAGAGTGTAGCAGCACATAGTGAAGTGACCTAGAGTGCAGTGGCATAGAGTGCAGCGATGCAGAGTAGAGTGGAATAGAGTTCAGTGATGGAGAGTGCAGTGTTGCAGACTAGAGAGTCGAAGAGTACAGTGTTGTACAGTAGAGTCACGTAAAATGAATTTGCATTGAGTGCGGTGGCACAGGGTAGAGTGGTGCAGAGTAGAGTTTTGTAGAGAGCAGTGGCGTAGAGTACAGTGTTGCAGAGTAGAATACAGTGGCGACGAGTGCAGTGGTGTAGAATAGAGTCTTGCAGTGTAGAATAGAGTGGCGTAAAGTGCAGTGGCATAGAGTGCAGTGGTGCAGAGTAGATTGGAGAGACACAGGCTGGATTGCAGTGGCGTAGAGTAGAATGGCATAGAGTGCAGTGCCGTAGAGTAGATTGTTTCAGAGTAGAGTGAAGTGGCGTAGAGTGGAGTGGGGCACAGTAGAGTACAGTGGCGTTGAGTAGAGTAGAGTAGCATAGAGTGCAGTGGCGCAGAGTGGATTGACGTAGAGTGCAGTGGCATGGAGTGGAATGATGCAGAGTACAGTGTAGTGGCATAGAGTACAGTACAGTGGATTAGAGTAGAATGCAGTGGTTTAGAGTACAGTGGCATAGAGTGCAGTGTTGCAAAGTAGAGTGTTGTGGAGTGCTGAAGACGAGTGGTGCAGGATAGAGTGGAGCGGTGCCAGGTAGAGTGCATTGGCATAGGGTAGAGTGGTGAAGAGTGCAGTGATGCAGAGAAGAGTGCAGCGATGCAGTGTGTAGTGGTGCAGAATAGATTAGAGTGGCATAGAGTGGATTGACATAAAGTGGAGTGACGTACAGTAGAGTGCATTGACGTAGAATGCAGTAGCATAGAGTATATTGTTGCAGAGTGGATTGGCATGGAGTGGAGTGGTGCATAGAACAGTGGAGTGGCCTAGACTGAAGTGGTGTAGAATACAGTGGCATAGAATGCAGTGGTACAGTGGTGCAGTGTAGACTGAAGTGGTGTAGAGTAGACTGCAGTGGCATGGACAGGAATGGTGCAGAGTAGAGTGGAGTGGCGTAAAGCGGAGCGTGCATTATAGTAGTGCTTTGCAAACAACACATCTTCAATTGAAATTCTGTTGTGTACTAGAAACAAAATAGCATCCTACAGCCTCCCTCCAGCACCCCCCCCCCAGTACCCACTATGATTGTCATACAAATCCTCTCACTTTAATATCAGAGAAAGGAAAGTAAATGCCAAGGGGAGAGAATGTGGCCTAACGGCTACGGCGGCCGACCTCGGAGCTGGGAAACCGGGTCGAGTCTCGGTAGGGATTCTGAGCAAATCACTTAATCTCCTTGTGCCTAATGAAAATGAACGTGTCCCTCTGCAACGTAAATGGTGCTCAAGTAAAACGCTCTGATACCTTCGGGTCTAGTTCACGCCACATATACCCACCCCCCAAAAAACAAGCCTTGGCATAGTCAATAGGTCTCGCTTTTGGGACCTTATAAGTATTTAGTTATGCAGTACAATATCTTTGGTGCAACAACATCAACCGTTGCATGGCTAAACACTTATAAGGTCCCAAAGGCGAGACCTATTGGCATAGCCAATAGGTCTCGCCTTGGGGACTTTATGTGTATAGCCAGAGCTGTTTGGCAAGAAATTGTGTGAGTGAATGTACTTCAGAGAGAGAGATAGAGGATGCGAGAGAGAGAATGAGTGAAACTGAGAGAGGGGGAACAGATAGTGCATGTTTCTGTGAGAGTGACCAGAGAAGAGATTAAAAGAAATGAAGGATGAGTGAGTGGTTGATGGTTAGACAGAGAAAGGGAGAAAGCAGAAGACTATATACGGAGAGAAAAAAGAGCAGAAAAGAGGGTAAGAAAAAGAGGAGGGAGAAATGGTTGGAGGAAGAGTGGAAAGAGATAAACAGAGGAGAGAAAGGGCATCAGAGGAAGTGAGAAAGGGAGAGAAATGAATATACAGGAAAGGGGAAATGAGTGGAAAATACATGTAAACTAGCACCCACAGTTATGCTAGAAGCCTCGTGGCCCCATTCAAACGCAACACAGCCCTTCCATATACACACCACAAACCCACTGTGCCTTGCAATTAAATGGATATAGCGTGAGGGGAGCATAGAAATGAAGTACCACGCCCCCGGTCCTACTGGGACCTCCAGCGGGACTGGACTGCACAGCGGTAAGTGGCCCCCAGTGACCTTATAAAACGCGAACATCCGCAGCAGCCAGCTGTACGCAGAGCACCGGTTTCACTAGGTAAAGGGTCGCTGGGGGACTTGCTGGATAAGATGGAGTTGTCTGCCCCCACTTGCTACCAGTGAACGTGTTCCTCCTCAATAAATGGCCATGTGAGAGAGACAGACTTACCAGAGGGTGTGGGGGGTCTAAGAGGGGCAGGGAGGTGGGATGAGGGCAAAGCAGGCATAGTGAGGGTGGGGGAGAATTCACTGAGTGTTGGATTGATGCACCGAGGGTCCGAAAGTGACCATGATGCCTGGGGAGTGGGGGCAGAGTGAGGGTCGGACATGGGCAATGAGGGCTGAAGATTTTGGGTCAAGTAAGGTTGTGCAGTGAGCTTGAGTATCGTGATCAAAGCAGCCAGTGAGGGCCAAGAGGGTGCAATGAGGGTAGGAGAGGGACAGAGAGGACTGAAGCAGGTGTGGTTAGAGCTGAGGTGTGTCTGCGCAGAGATTTGTCTAGAGGTTGCAGTGAAGAATTCAGTGAGTTTTGGAGGTGATTGTGTTGCAGTAAGGGTTTATTGAGTACTGAAGTGGCAGGGTGTTGCAATGAGGGTTTAATGAGTGCTGGTGGGTGTGTGTGTTGCAGTGAGGGTTGTAGTGAGTTCTGGAGTGGGAGTGTGCTGCAGTGAGGAGGTTAGTGAATGCTGGAGTGGTAGGGCTTTGCAGTGAGAACGTAGTGAGTCATGGTGTGACTGTAGCATGACTTGACCACGATTGGTTTCACTCGTACCTTGTTGCATTCAGTAATGTGCACTAGAGCACATGTGAATGCAGCTGTTTTTGGGGTGCAGGTCTGGCACTCACTGCTGTTGCAGGCCCAGAAAGACTTCTGTGTTACACACAGAACATGAACGTACAGTGTATGTTTTGCACTTACGAACATGTGGTTTTGGCTGTAGGTACATTCCGTATTCAGAATATTGGGTACATAAAGGGTACCCAATGCTAGTGCTTCCTAGGGCTGCTTCGTGGGGGTCTGCACTGGGTATGTGCGTGTTGGATCCTGCAGTGCGTGGATACACAATTGAGTACACAAATTACACAACAAGGCTAAGTACAATTAATAACAGTCGCTGCACAAACATCCCCATGGTGCTGTTGTGCGTGCTCACGGCTATGAGTGCTGTTGGGTGCCAATGCATATTGAATGGCTATAGCTATACAAGGAAGCTTTTCCAAATCTGTACATGTGTAGACGACACATGGATGACACATATGCACTGGAGCAAAGACTGTATATACGTAGCAGAAATGTACTGCTATTTTCTCCAACGTGCGGCGGTGTCAGGCCATTTCACTGCACTCAATACTCACCCCCATAGTTTACCATAGACTGGCTGGGCTGTGGGTTGTGCACATGTGTTGCGAGGTGAGCTAAAAGATGCATAAGATGTTTTAAGGTTCACCTGTATGTAGAGAACTCACTATCAGAATGTGTGCTCTGGAGCTAATTGTCACTGGTTTTCTAAATAGATGCACACTAGATGTATTTAGTGCACACCGTGGTACTGCACGGAGAGCCACGGCTACAGATGTCCAGTGTCTTGATGACCCATTTACAAACGTGTTGTCTTTGGTGCTGAATGGGGCGAATATGGGTATAAACAGCATATTTCAAAAGTAAACGAACAAGCAAAGGGTCTAAAATCTCAGCATGCTTCATGTTGTAAAACGCAAGGATGGCTGAAGGGGGTGACATGATAAATGAGCCACAGGTTTATATATAGGAAAAGAAAAGCAAGTGCTGTGTGTGATGTTGTTACCAAACTCACATTGTACTGTCTCCTCGTGTGTTTGAGGGGCTGGGGAGGCACCAGTCCCCAATCAGCTTGCGGAATGCTACAGAAATTAGCTGAACTAAGATGGGTAGCCTCTTGCTGAATGCTCAAAAACCCCAACAAATCATGAGGCCCCCTTTAAAAACAACAACAAAGGGCCTACAATGAGGTAGGGAGCATGGGATAGCAATGACGCGGGAGGAGAGTTGGACGTAGGGGGCTGGGTGAAGCAGCAACAAGGGAGGGCATGGGATGAAGGAGGCTTTCGTTTTAATGTGGATAAATGTAAACAAGGAAGAAGGGGGGGGGGGTTGCAGCGACCTGCTTGGGCTTTGAGTAATCGGGCTACAGTAGCTGCACAGCTTTTTTTCAGGCTACAAATAGCTGCTACTTCTTATATGGAGATTTCTGGCTCCTGTTTTTAGAACTAGGGCCAATTGCAGTGCGTTCCTATTAGAAATGAGACAGCACATATATGCTACCACAGGAGCAGAGGCTGGGATGCAAGAATCAGCCCGTCTTTCCCGCAGTCACGCATTAATTAACTGCGTAGTGGACAGAAAGTTTGATAAGCTAGAAGTTCTGCTCATAACTTAATAATTAATGGTCGGGTTATGTTATGTTTCACATATGCCACTGGATCGGTGTGCTACACATTTTGAGGGGGGTTGAGTGGTATTGGAGAGACGCTTTGATGTGAGAAATGTTGCTCTGAATATTTAATCAAATTACGCACTAGGGACAAAAAGGCAAATTCCGTCTGCGGGAGCGCTGGAGCATGGTAATAAAACAGAAGCTGGGTGTGCTGATGAAACAAAATCCACATGGAATACAATAGCTTTTTATTTTAAAATGTTTATTTACACTTACATACATGTAAGGATAAGATGTGGGGTCATTTGAAGTTGATTCCGGTATTTATTGTAACCCCAACCGGAGCCAGGAAAAGGACAATCCTACACAAGCTCCACTCCTTCCAACCATCATCCCGTTCACCTAAGTTCCACAGTAATGATGCAGAGAACAAGATCTTGTTGTAAAATGCTAATGCCACCAGCTGAGTGTGTTTTGCCCGCAAAGCATAGAAACACTACCTTCCTAAAACATGATCCGAGAAGAAAAACAACAAGCATTGACTACGCGGCCGTGAAAGTGACTTAGGCCGCGCGGCCCGCGAATGTGAAAGTGATCGTGATCAACGGAAGAAATACAGATGGCGGCTGCGCGTGTGCACGCTCACGTGCACGCAAGCTTTAGGCCACCAAAAGCCTGTGGCAGAACTTTGAAAACCCACCTACTAAATGTCTAGCAGAGTAGCACATGCGCTGACTCAGGCGAGACCTAAAAAGCTCTCTTGGAAGACAAAGCCTGACATTTGACCTCTGTCTTTGAATGCACCTCAAATGTGACAAGTTAAGAACAAGATTTAAACACCTGTTTACAGAAATCAAACACTGGTGGAAGGATACAGTAGATGGGATGTGCTCAACGGGAGTGACAAACTCAAGCTGGACAGTCTAAAGCAAATAAGACAGAAAATAGAAACTAGTAATGTGAGTTACAAGCCACAAAGCTAAGCATGGGCGAATTTTGAGAATCTGGCGTTCGCGAATTTTGCGAATTTGCGAACTCGCAATCCGCAAAATCCGCGAATTCTCGCGAATTTGCGGATTTTTTTTTGTGTTCGCAAGGATTTCTGCCAGTTCGCAAGGATTTCTGACAGTTCGCGAGGGTTTTGTAACAGTTCGCAATCGCGAACTTACATGTCGGCTCGCAACGGTCACGATTATGTTGTTTCTACGTCTGGTTCATCATCATAGGTTCCCAGCACCCTCTGTTTCACCCCTGCCACCCTCTGTTTTACCCATGCCACCCTCTGGTACATCAATGCCTTATGCCACCCTCTGGTTCATCATCACTGTAGATTATGGGGGGAAGAAGCAAGCACGCCTGCCTGCTTCAACTGACATGAATTAATTTGGGGTTGATTTATTAATGTGTCACTGTTTTAAAATTCCAGTCTGGCACCTGCATCCTTATCTGTAATTTGCTTTCTGTTGCAGTGCAATTTTTTTTCTCCAGGACCTTTGTGGCCTACTTGTAGCTATTCTATGAGCCTGCTGTGAGGGTCAGAGCAGGGTCATACAATTGTTGCAACTAGCAACTGAACAATTGTTGCAACTAGCAACTGAACTTTGGAGGGGCCCTTGTCAGGAAGCACTACAGGGAACGGTTACTAATGATGAGTTTGAACTTTTGAACCTGCTTTCACTTTTGCAAAACTCGTTTTTCTGCAGAGCAGCATTACAGCAACTTTAATGCCCCACCAAGCTTATATGAGAAAGTTGATTTCTAATCCAAAAGTTATCCAAAGAAAATCAAAAGGCCTCAAATCTAAAAAAGTGCAGGCAAATGTCAACCTGAGGAGTTATTCTGATAAAATAATCATTTTCAGAAGGTCTATGCTGCTTGCTAGTAGATTTCTTGTGCGGAATTGCAATTTTTGTAATTTCGCGAGTGCGAGATTGTTGCTGCCCGCCGCACCTACATGTTCGCAATTGCGAACTTACACCGCAAAGAAAAAAAATCCGCTGCGTGCGAATTTGCGGATTTTGCGGGAAATTCGCGAATCTCGCGGATTACGAATTTACCGAAAATCCGCAAAATCCGCGAGCGTAACGGATTTTCCGCCCATGCTTACACAAAGCCAATGGCAGGCAGTGGAATGCGTTCCCAGGGAAGCTCTCCGAATGTCCCCAGGATGTCTTCTGCAAACCATTTAGCTGTGCTGTCTGGTAGGCTTCCACTTAAAAAGGAAGAAAAAGAAGCCCTATGATGTGGCCATTAATGGCTGCTTTATAGGACTATTGTGTGTTATGGTGGATGGAGGCAGGCCAACATGGACAGCAGGATGAAAGCGAGAGGGAGCAAGCAGCACCACGGACAGTCGGAGAGAGAAAGCAACACATCGTATAGGGGGAGTTGAGCAGGAGTGATGGGGAAAGCATCAGACCACAGGGCGGGAGAGTGGGAGGGACGGGAGAAGCATACCATAGGAGAACCAACACAATGTGTGTGTGTTGTGGGAGGGAAGAGCCAAGCAATGACAATGAGGCAAGCATCTAAAAGAAAACAGGCATTGACAAAGCCAATAGGTTACCCCTATGCAAAATCTATTAGCTTTGCCAATGTTGTTTTATAATGTTTTTTGATATGCTGCACAGCAGCACACTTACATTTTTTTTACTTAATGCATTTTGCACAGCAGCCCTCGCTGCTGTGCAATATGTAAAATAAGAGCATGGGCAAAGAGGTGTGAGAAGCAGGGGGCAGAGGGATAGAGAGTAGGAGGCAGGGGGGCAAGAGACAAGAGGTATGATAGGGAACAACAGAGATAGGGAGTAGGGAGAAGGGTCTGAGGGGTAGGAAGACAGGAAGAGATATAAAATGTATCTTAATTATCATTTGTTTTGCTCAATAAAACTAGTGTAATCAAGGAACGTGACCTGCTGTCAAATGTTACTGGATGGCCTTGAGCCATCTGGGGGCTTATTTACAAGCCCCTTGCGCCACTGGTGCGTCACTTTTAATATGGGAAAAAGAGATGCACCAACGGCTTAAGGGTTTTGTAAATAGGCCCCCTGGCATCTAAATATATGCTTGTCTGTTATAAACGTACTACTAGGCATGCAAACAGTATACTCTGTAACTGGGTTTAAGTCAAAAAGGTTACCGCTCTGCTGAATAACAACATTAGACTTTTAATATGAAGAGGCAGACAGCAGATGTTTGGAAACAGTTTTTGCTTAAAGTTTACCTGACATCACTGCCTTACTGTAAAATGTCCTAAACTTTCAGTTGGATGTGCTGACGATGAGGAAAGGGGCAGGAGTGACCTTAAAAAGCCAGGGTAATAACATAAGCTGGTGAGAGCCTTGTTATTTAGAGGGCAGGAAGAATAGAGGATGTGGCGATATCCACAATGAGATAGGTTTCAAGAACCAGAGTGTTGGAGGAGCTCTCAAGTATAAGCAGCAATGGGAGAAATCAGGGGGGGACGGGTTTAAGCAGCAAGAAAGGAGGGGGTGATGGATGAGTAAGCGATGAGGAGGGAACAAGAAATAATGAGGATACAATAGCGAGTTGGGGAGGGTGCTAGGAACAATGTAGGCAGAGCGTACTTGTATGGAGTGTTAGATACCAAATTAAAACAAGCATTTGCAATGCAATCGGTCTCGCCTTTGGGACCTTATATGTATTTAGCTATGCAGCCTGGGTATTGAAACATCTACTGTTAACATGACGGGAAAATAAGCACCAAACTGCCTGACACGCCAGGTATGGGAACACATGGAGAGAAATATTGCCTTTCAGCGGGAAAAGGTAGTGCCCAAAGCTCTCTTTTTAATATAAAATCCGGGCCTTTGGTGGTCATATCACTGAAAATACAAGATTTGAAAAAAATATTATTGTTTACGGGTGCTCATGGAAGACAATTTCTATGGACCAAAATCTAGAAAATGCTAAAGTGATTCTGGTATTTTACTGACCTCTGCCGGCCGTTTTCTACCAAGAAAGTTAAATAGAGGCAGTTGCCAGAAAAAAAAAGAAAGTCCCTATGCAGAAAGCAATTCTGGTATTTTACTAACCTCTCCTGGTTGTTTTCTATTCAGACAGTTAAATAGATGCAGTTGAACAGAAAAAAACTCCATAAGTGGAAGAAGACAAGACCTAGGGCTGATCTCCAGAGCCCACAAAGTACATACTAAAGTATATTCAAGAGGTCTCGAATGCTCGACCTAAAAATGTACCTTCCAAAGTGCATAGCCAGTGGAAGGACACTGGCCACCAGCCACTGGCCTGTGAACAGAAGCTGTACTTGGGCCATGCTCCACAGCACGGACATGCAAAGCAGGAAGACGTGCAAAGTGAAAGCAGATGACATGCTGACCAATCAGAAGCATGAAAATTAGAGTGATGTTGAGTCCAATGAATGGCAAGTAAAGGTAAGTAATGGGCGGGTTCTAAGCCTCTCAAGTTTTTTTTCTATACTAGACATTTCTCAAGCACAGCGCAAGCGCAAGCGCAAAAAAAGGTGTTCCGAAAGCGCAAGGAGTGGAAGGACACATAGTGGAATAAGGCAGCAGTACTTGGTCCAAGCTCCAGAAGAAGGACAAACACACAAAGAGGAAGTGTGGCTAACAAAGGCTGACCAATAAGCAAGTAAATGAGAATGACAAAGAGGCCAACCAATGGTAAGCGATGAGTGGGATCTAAGCCCCTGTAAGCTAACAAAATGTTTTGTAAGGAACAGCATATGCGCTATCTCAAACAAGACCTACACATTTTACCAGTGGGCAGGTGCTAGCGTATTGCAAGATGTTTAAAACTCAACTTTAAAGATTATCTTGGTGAGGCCAAAAAGGGATGTTGGTAAAATGGAGACATTCATTACTGTTCAAGGTAATTGTGACTTTTATTATATATTCTGTATAACAGAGCTGGTTTAACCTTGGCAAACTAATCTCTATATGTGATTTGAGAATTAACGCTATTTCAACATTTGATATTGTTACATTTAAACAATTTGATATATATTTCTCCTGTCAAGGTTTAACAAGCCTATATCTACCCGTTTTAGTCACTTCTTTTTATTGTATAGTACTTGATATAATTTTTACCTATACAATAAATGTAATATTGCATTATATTACTTTACCTCAATATATGCATTTGGGAGAAACACAAAGTGACTGATCGTGGTAAAACAAGCCATTAGGTTAGGGTTTTCATGAGATGCCTGTGTAACCAGCTGCATGTAATATGCAAGTCACAAGTTCCAGTTCCACTGAGATATCCCTGCAGTGTATTGCACATGTTGCAAAGATCTTTGTGAACTATGTGAGCCATAGGTTCCTATTTTGCTGAATTTGCTGAAGTGTAATGCACCTGCTCCTGCAGTATGTATGTATCCTGCAGGTTTCATGTTCTGATCTTACAGTGATAGCTCAATGGGCTGAGTCAACTACATTTATGTTTTATAACAAGCAAATCACAGACTCTAATCCATGTGTGTTATTTCAATGGGTTAACACCCACACTACAGTAATTCGAGAATTACTTGGTTTGAATCCCAGAGTGTCTGTCTCTGTCTTTCATCTTTCTTGAGATTGATACAATATGCCTTGAAATGTGTTCTGAGGGAAGGGGGAAGACTAAGGGCTAGATGTAGGTAATTCCCATTTACAGACTCTTAAATACCGAATTTTACCGAATCTGTATTTAAGAGTCTGTAAATGGGAAGGGGGCAGATTTAGGTAATTCCGAATTTAGGAATATTCGGTATTTACCGATTCGGTAAATACCGAATCAGTATTTCCCATTGATTCCCATGGGCCTTGAAGCCCATAGGAATCAATGGGAAATCACGATTCGGTATTTACCGAATCGGTAAATAGCAAATCCTGCAAGGGTGAAGGGGGTGTCACTTTGACACCCTTTAGCACCCCTAGTACAGGCCTGTGCGACATGTGGCACACATACATGCCCTAAGGGCATGTCTGTGTGTCACATGGCACAGGTGTGCATGCACAGATGTGCATGCACACCTGAATTCGGTATTTTACCACAATAGGATTTTGTGGTAAAATACCGACTCTTAAGGGCCTGTGGCACTCTTACGAGTAAATTTTAACAGGAGGGGGGAGAGAGAGAGTCAGTGGATTCAGTCTCCCTGGTCATATGAATAAACAAAGTGGAATCCACTCAAAGTGATAGTGATCCCTAGAGTGATGGGGAACACACAGTGTTGTTTAAATGCCCCTCACACACCAACAGGCCCCTTGGTGTCATGCTTCATCATCGGGGCCTTCGCACCCCTCTACGGGATGCGGCGTGCTACGACTCGCGGATACGCAGGAGCACTTGAAGTGAACTATGTGTGGGGGGGGTGTGTTTTATACAAAGGTGTGAGTGAGGTGAGGTGAAAAAAGTGAGTGGTTAAAAAATACCTGGCACGTGGGAAAAAAAATACTTTATTAAATCCCCGGCTGGTATTATTAAAACGAAAGTGCAGGGCGTGGTTTAAATAGATACGTATTAGGGTATCCAGACCACTGTATCAAAAAGTCAACATGTTTCGGAGGTCAAAGTCCCCTTCTTCAGGACAAGGGTTAATGCACTTACCCTCCCCTTACTCACATGTAAAATGTAAAAGTGTCAATAAAAATTACCACAATGTGTAATGTTCCTAACAATGTTAAATGTTAGTGAGTGTCGTTGCGCCCAATTGGCGTAAGAACCTGTGGAGACAAAATCATAGATAAACATACAGATCTATAATTCACAGGTTAAAGGAGAAGAATCAAGCTTCTCTGAAAAAACATCAGGTTGAACCAAAAATAATGGGACCCTGGAAAGGAAAAAGAAAAAAGACACTACAAACACATAGACACACACAACACCAAAATTACTCTCTGCTCAGATGGAAGGAGAGCAAACATAAAGGAATAAAAGTCTTACTTAAAGTTCCCAAATACAGGACTTCATGAGCCTTAGCGTATATTGGGGAATCCTTCCTTTCTAATCAGAAAACCTAAGAAATCAATATCAGGGGTTCAGTAGGAAAACTTTGTAATCAATGCGCCAATAGTACAGAGAACAACTGCTTCTCTCAATGGTCTATAACTCACGGTTACTGCAACAGCTAATCGCCTGCCTTCCCTCAACGCGGCTCCGATGAAGTGAGCTACGAAGGATTCAAGGCCCTTATATATATTGTGCCTGTAGGTAATTAGTGCCGGTAAATTGAATAATGCAGCCCGGGGGAATGCCCAAATACGGAGATAACAACCTCCGAGCGGCCGGTGTTGCGCTAGCGCCTTTCACTGCTCTATCGCGCATGCGCATTACCGCTCCAGAGGTACGCATGCGCGGCGAGCGAAGCTGCCGCGCATGCTTCGGCGGAGACACTACGTTTAAACACGGAGCAGTCGGTTTAACAGGTAAATGCCTGTTAATGAATGGCGCTTCAATAGTAAATGCACAATAACAAGCATTTAGGTGATAAAATAAAGTATGCGCATATGAGGCAGTGCATTTGGCAAATTTACCGCTAGAGGCTGAACAAAATATAATAAGCAATAAGCACAACAGTGGTGAATTAAACTACCTTTAAGAAGTTTTGTTGGATCACAGTGAATTAAACTACCTTAAAGGGGAACAGTATTCTGGTTGGACTCAACAGACGGTGATTGTTTAACAGGGCTTGTTGTAAAAAGGGGAACTCATGAAACATGGTCCCTACCAAAAAGGGATAAATCCTCAATCACAACTAAGTAGTATCACGTTGCAATGGTGTATTGACCCAAAGGAACCCCACAGTCATATTTGTTGGATGTAACCACACGTGTACATCAACAGTTTGTGATGGGTAGTCAGATAAGGTTTTATCTTAGAAGGTTCCATGGAATGGAATCGTTCAGCCCAGTGGTGTCGGTTCCCAACCGAAACACCCACCATTGCTCTTTTTCCAGGAGACCTACCTCTGAGGGTAGTTGTTCTATTATTGTCCACTGTAACTCATTCACACAGTGTTGATGTTCAATATAGTGGGTTGACATCTTGGTCGTAAGTTTCTTACACCTGATGTTGCTTTTATGTTCATTCAACCTGACCCTCACAGGTCTGGTGGTCATCCCCACATATTCTTTTCCACAGGGGCAGGTAATCAGGTAAACAACATTTTTACTGTTGCAGTTCGTAAATGCACGTTGTTCCCATTTTGTCCCATTGGTAAAGGTTAGATTCTGGCTCTTTTTTGTGAGGTGGCAGTTATTACAGTTGCCACACGGGTAATGCCCATGTACGCCTTGCAACCTCATCTGATCCTTAGTAGGAGGGGGTGGTCTTGTATGAACGAGTATATCTCTTAAGTTCCTACCCCTTCTATGTGCAAAGAGAGGTTTCTCCAGAGTCAAGCCACCACTCGTTAAAGTGCGCCAATGTTTGTGGACCAATTTTGTCACTTGGTTGCTGACCGGACTGTATGTGGTGACACAAACCGTCCTGTTTTCGGCATCCTCCCTACGTGGATTGTCCTCCAGAAGGGCCTCACGGTTGTTATTTCGTGCTCTTGTGAAAGCTTTTTTAATCACAGTCTCCGGATATTTCCTCTGTCTCAGTTTAACACTGAGATCCTTGGCCTGAGTTTTGTATCTTGCAACGTCACTACAGTTCCGCCGGAGGCGTAGGAACTGTCCATAGGGAAGGTTCTCTCTCAGATGACGAGGATGAAAGCTGTCAAATCTGAGGAGACAGTTCCTCGCCGTTGGTTTAAAGTGTGTTTCTGTTTTTAAGATGCCGGCTTCATGGTAGATATTCAAATCTAAGAAGACCATGTTGGTATTAGATGCCTGATGAGTGAATTTCAAAAAGGCATTTTGATTGTTCAGCCAGTTGATGAATTCAGTTATCATGGTTGCATCTCCTTCCCAGATGACCAGGATATCATCAATGTACCTCCGCCAGGTGCGAATCCTCGCCCTGTAAGGATTGTCTGGATGCAGGATTTTCGTAGATTCCAAATGGTGGACATACAGTCCAGCCAGACTAGGGGCAAATGTGCTGCCCATACTGGTCCCATGCTTCTGCCAGAAGAGAGTGCCCTCATATTCGAAAAAGTTTTTCGTGAGTGCCAAAGAAATGCACTCCATCACTACATTCCGTGGAGTGTGGTATTCCCAATTCGTGGAATGCAGTACCTCCTCAATGATTTGGATAGTCTCATCGTGGGGGAGACTCGTATAGAGGCTCTCCACATCCAGGCTAAGCAGCATCTGTGAAGTTGGATCAAGAATTTGGTTATTCAACAGTTGTAGTACTGCTTTAGTGTCACGTAGATATGTGTCAGTAGCCTGTACAAGTGGCCTCAAGAAGGCATCCGCAAACTTAGATAATGGTTCCAGGATGGATGAGATTCCGGAGACTATGGGGCGACCTGGGGGGTTCTCCAGGTTCTTGTGCACCTTAGGTATGGTGTAGAAGTAAAGGATGCGAGGGTTCCTCTGTGTCAGGAACTCGGACTCCTTTTTAGTAATCCAGTCATGTGCAAGTGCCTCTTCCACCATACCACCTATCTGGACTCTTAAAGATTCAGTGGGGTCTTCTGTAAGTATTTGGTAGTTCCTGTTATCAGAAAGAAGCCGTCTGCATTCCTTGTCATAGGCTGTGGTTGTTTGGATAACCACTGCCCCACCCTTGTCTGCGGGTTTTATAACAAGGTTTTTGTTCATCCTCAATTCCTTAATGGCCTCATTTTCTGTTCTGCTCATGTTCTGAAAGACCCTTTGTCTGGTTTCTAGACCTTTCAATTCCTGCATCATGGCTTTTTCAAAGGCCAGTACTTCCACCGGAAGCTGGTTGTCTAATGGTGTAAATGTTGACTTAGGTTTTAAGCCGGTGTCAGAAGTCTCTGTGGGTAGATCCTTGTCTTTAAAGAATGCCCACAATTTTATAGTCCTTATAAACTCCTGCATTTCCTTATGTAATAGGAAAATGTCTGGTTTGTTGGTAGGGACATAACCCAGGCCTTTATTCAGTACCTCTTTTTGCAGATCAGTGAGGGGCCAGGGGGTTATATTGATAACTAGGTCCCCCTGTGGCTTCTTGACGCCTGATTGGCTGTCATGCTCCTCGTTACTACACGTGGGTCTGACTCCTCTGTGGGTTGCCAATTCACGTTGTTGCCCTTCTTGTTCCGCCCTCTGCGGGATCCCTGGCCCCAGGATAAAAAAGGTTGTTGATTCTGGGGTACATTAGTTTGGTCTGGAACCCACTGAGGGTACATTTGTCCCATTTGAGGTGGGACAAACTGGTATTGCGGGAATTGAAAAGGGGGCTGATAAGGGTTGAATTGAGGTCCTTGAAAACCACGCCAACCTCTTTGACGTGGAAATTGGGCTCTTTGTTGGCGAAAACCGCCTTTTTGCTTTTTTTGCTGGAAACCTCCCGATTTATTACTTGAGTTGCTGCCATCTGAGTTAACACTATCTGTATCACTCATGTTATCTTTCATGACATAATCTGCTCGAGTGTAAGGGTAGGCTCTCTCAGGAGTAAAGCGGTCTTTGTCTTTTTTCAATTTGTTGAATTTGCTTTGTTTTAAGCCAGCCTCAAATTCTTTCATTTGTTGGTTTAGTTCCTCTAAGCCCTTTTTAAGATCCGCTGGTGAAATGAAGGCCTTTAACTGTACTTCAAGTCTTTGGATCTCTACTTTCAGCTCCACTGACTTCCTAGCTGCAGTCTGGACTATAAGTACCAGCCAATCCCTGGTACAGTGCCAAGAGATAAGTGACCATGCCTTTTTAAAAACAAGGTCATCCTGGAAGATAAACGGTTCAGTTTTGACCAATAAACCTTGCGGGGCCATCTTGTTTCTTAAATACTCCCTCATCAGTAAGCCATGAAGGGCTGTCCTGATTTGGATTTTGCGGGTATTCATCAGCTCATCCCAGTCGGCTACTGCAGGCCCTGGGTCGCTATTGCTGAGGCCTTCAAAAGGTTTATCATCTGCTAAAATGCGGTCAATATCATCCTCGCTAAAGGTCAGTCCATGTTCATCCTCCATGTTGACAGATGAGGAGAGCAGGAAGGTTTTTGAAAAATAGAATAGTTGTGTGTGAATAGGTATGTGTGTAGGTCCAAAGGAAAGGGAAGGGGACTCCCACAGCTGCACGCTGTCTATAAACAAATTTTAACAGGAGGGGGGAGAGAGAGAGTCAGTGGATTCAGTCTCCCTGGTCATATGAATAAACAAAGTGGAATCCACTCAAAGTGATAGTGATCCCTAGAGTGATGGGGAACACACAGTGTTGTTTAAATGCCCCTCACACACCAACAGGCCCCTTGGTGTCATGCTTCATCATCGGGGCCTTCGCACCCCTCTACGGGATGCGGCGTGCTACGACTCGCGGATACGCAGGAGCACTTGAAGTGAACTATGTGTGGGGGTGTGTGTTTTATACAAAGGTGTGAGTGAGGTGAGGTGAAAAAAGTGAGTGGTTAAAAAATACCTGGCACGTGGGAAAAAAAATACTTTATTAAATCCCCGGCTGGTATTATTAAAACGAAAGTGCAGGGCGTGGTTTAAATAGATACGTATTAGGGTATGTAGACCACTGTATCAAAAAGTCAACATGTTTCGGAGGTCAAAGCCCCCTTCTTCAGGACAAGGGTTAATGCACTTACCCTCCCCTTACTCACATGTAAAATGTAAAAGTGTCAATAAAAATTACCACAATGTGTAATGTTCCTAACAATGTTAAATGTTAGTGAGTGTCAGCTACATATGGATTTACCGATTCGGTAAATATACCGATTCGGTATTTTACCGAATCGGTATATTTACTGAATCGGTAAAATTACTGAATCGGTAAAATTACCGATTCGGTAGGCCCCCTACATCTGAAAAGCCTAATACCGGTCGGAAACGACCGAAATCGTCCGTTTCCGACCGGTATTCGGGCTCCTACATCTGGCCCTAAATGGTCAAGTGAGGTGTCCGGGTTTTTTTAAATTCTTTACTCAGGAATTACTTGAGCATTGATGCTACTATAAAGCTAAGGGGCTGGCTGGGGCTATTGATGGGATGTGCCCTCTTTGCAGTTCACTCCTTTTGGAGAAGAAGATTTCAATAGAATGTGACCCCTTAACTGTCCAGACTCCAGGGAGACTGCTCCTGCCAGCAAGGGATGTGCACAGGGCTCTATGGAGAAAAGGGGATCAACTCTGTCAAGTCCCCCAGGTCCAAGTGGGGTGTGCTGCTCCAGTCCAGATTTTCTTTTATTTGCATTTTGGGACTTCTAGTTTTGTTTATTAGATGATAAAACAGGACTACAAGTACAAAAATTCAGAGACAAAAAATGTGGTTTGATCAAACCCATTATTCATGAAACGCAGAAACAAGGCCGCTATGGATCATCCCAGTCCAAACACTGCCACTGAACACTCTCTGTGGCAAGTGACTGATCACTAAAGGATCGATGTTGGGGCAACAAATCAACCCTCTTTCTGGGCACAGACACACAGAGCTGGCACATTTTCCAAAATGTCCTAGAAGGCTATTAATGATCTAGGATCTGTAGAGGAGAGACACTGGTCTGTAAATGCTGCCATTGAGAGAGGCTGAAGAAGAGGAAAGGAAGAATACATAAACATTTGGAAAAAATATACAATAACCACCTACCAAAACATAACATATAAAGATTTTAACTGTGTAAATCAAATTCTACTAGTTTTTGTCAAGTTCTCTTGGAAACTTTGAGCTAGAACAAAGGATGTCACAGAATTGACAAGAGTTCCTTTTATTAGTTTGTATTATAGACTATACGCTGGAATCATGGTGATATAATAGGTTGATACCTCAGAACAGCCACCCCTCCGGTCACTGATAAAACAAGCCACCCACATCCTTTCCCTCAACACCACCAGAAAGGCTGTCTGCTTTCATCTAATCAACAAGCATCTCAGGATCCTGGGTCCCAAGCACCTGAAAAGAAAGGAGTACACATGTAAGTCCCAGGAGCCCTAGATGAAGAAGAGAAGAATCCCCTCCAGCCCTAGGACCCCGTAATGGAGACGAGGCACGTTTTATTTAACTTCAGGACAACAGAGCTGCTCCCTGGAGAAACAGGCAGAGAAATGAAATTACAAGCACACTGCAGTTAGAGGCACATCATTTTAGTTCCACCCTTACACTACACAGAAATTGTGTTTTTACATATACTCAATTGTATATATTGTGTGTCTATATACACAAAAGGTTTAAAAGAAACCAAAGTTCGAAAGACCAGATAGACATGAACAAAGAAAGGAGAAATAACTGTTTGACCTCCTGTTATATGTACATTAATATTTGTAAAAATTCACCTCTCATAAGTGACTCTCTGCCTATATACATTATTCAACTAATATTCTAATATAAATCAGTTAATGAAAAACAGCAACCTTATTTATTCAATGAATGATTCCAATCAGTATAAGTAAAGCATAAGTAGTATTGCTTTATCACCATGTTATCTCTTGTTACTTTTGATACTCTCAATTTGCTTCAGGCCCACATGCTGATATTAGGGCACAGTTTACATCCAGAAGGATAGAGAGTGGTGAAAATATCCCTCATTCTTAAAACTCTCAATTTGCTTAGAGCCAATATCCATATTTTTGGGCACAAATTATTTTTAGAGGGATTGTGGCTCATAAAGATTCAGACCTGTAACTTACTTATAGTAGGTGTCCAGGGATTGCTAAAATACTCTAAGCCAGAAATAGATAAATCACAACACTAAGTGAACTCTCCAAAAGAGGCTAATAAAAACAAAACTCACTTGGATATATCTCTTAAAGATAGCTGAAGCGATCTTCTTTTATATTTCGTAGTGAGCATACACTGGGAGTCCCAGTAGTGTCTGATCAATCAAAACTTTCAAGGATGATTGCCTTATATCCATACTAGAAACAAAAGAGATCATGTGCCTACAGGACCAATCCACTGATCTCAAAAAGGCGCTCTTGATAAAAAAATAATTGTGTACTTTTATAAACCTCTCAGAGTTATTAATACAATGATTATGACATTAAAGCTCATGTGAAATTACTAGACCTCTCAAAGTTAGTCATCTTTTATATATATTGTCTAGACTATCCTATTTATTCACAAAATCCCTAGAGAAAATGATATATCAACAAGGCTCCTAAGGATTTCAACAACCAAGTAAAAAAATCATTAAGGTAACACAAATTAAGAAAAAAAGCCAATCAAAGAGCAAAACCCTAAAGCTATGATCATCTCAAAGAATGGGAAGACAATCTCTACTCTGCTTCCTTTTGTATGATGAATATTCTAATTAAAAACTCTGAAAGAATAGAGGACAAACTCAAAAATCAAATTTTAGAATTGGAAAAAGAGATTAGTGAATTGAAATTGCCTGATCTAGCTGAAAAGAATTATGCCATCGTCATGGATGTGATAAGTAAACGTCAATTACAAATCAAGTAAAGGAAGTTAAATAAAATCAGACGAGACGTGAGGGACTATAACTCAGGACGTATTTTCACCTTTTCTAAAAAAGTTTATGATGTAGACAAATTTAAGCAGACTCAGTTGTCGGAGGATGGTGCTGAATTAAGTTCAGTACATTATAGCAGCTCAGACCTATCCACTGTGGACGAATCCCGGCCTAGTAACAGATTTGGACCCAAGCAGTTTGGACCCAAGCCGGCAGAATGCTCTTCTTTTTCCAAGGAAATTTAGCGCATGAAACTTTGAAAAAGAAAAAACATGCTAAAACATGGTGGGGGAGAAGAAACAAATTGAAAATACAAGGATGGGTACCGTGAGTTAGGACAAAAAGAAATTATAGGTCCTGACATAATTTCTGATTCTATTGACTCAGATAGGAATGAGGTCTTACAAGTAATACATCTATCTGATAGACCAATTAATGGTTTGGAATTGAATGTTTTGAAACATGGCATGTCATTTTGCCCAGATGGGGATGGTGATTTTGTTAAGTTAGAAACTGATCTGTTTAAATTTTTGAGAAGACTAAAATTAAAAAGCTTCTTCTCTGAATATGATAAACAATGTATTGTGGATCACAGGCAAATAAAACGATCTGAAATAACAATTTCTGATGTTCAAGATATTCATTTGTTGCTGTCAAATGAAACTGATGTTGAAATGGATGAATTACCTGCTATGTTGGATGTCCACATGGACCATAGTTGTACTAGTGGGCTAGCATTTACTCTGCAGGGTAATCAATACGCAGCTATTGACTTATTTGTCAAAAACTCTGTGTGAACTTTACAAACTTCAAGACAAGAAACCCTCTAGCCTATCTGCACAGGAACTAGGTGCTCTCATTGATCTGGGCTCTGACGAGTCAATTGTGTTTAGAGAAGCCGATAAGGGTGGCAATATTGTGATTTTACGTAGAGGGGATTATGACCAGGAAATCAAAAGACAGAGGGAAGACATGGGAAGTTATAAGAAATTGACTAGGAATCCCATGGTAAAGACCAGTAGTTTGTTAGCTACCAAATTTCACTCTTGGAAGGAAATGGGACTAATTGATGAGAACAAATTTGGAAATCTTAATGTACAGCATCCAAGATTTCCCTTTATATACATCTTACCCAAAGTACATAAGTCCAAGGAGAAATCACCTGGGAGATCCATTATCTCTGGTATTGGGGGTCTTACTGAGCATCTCTCTGAATATGTAGATTTATTTCTTAAACCTCTAGTGGTGAACTTACCTTCCTATATTAGGGATACCGCAGATGTGTTAAATAAATTGCAAGATGTAGAATGGGACTCATTTCTAATGTTCTTCACTTTAGACGTGGTAGGACTCTATACCTGTATAGAGAACAGACTAGGCCAAATGGCTTTGCAACATTACTTATCCAAGAGAAATGCCAGCTTGATGGAACATTGCAAAATGATTGTTGAGATGTGTGACCTGATATTACAGAATAATCTTTTTCTGTTTGGAGAAGATTGGTACCAACAAATGAGGGGGACAGCTATAAGTTCAAGGTTTGCTCCCTCTTACACCAACCTCTTTATGAGGTGGTGTGAGAGGGAGCATGTCTGGTAAGCTAGAGCAGCTACCTGGACAGATACCACAATCTTTTGAGGTCGCTTCATAGATGACATTTTGATAATTTGGAGAGGTAGTGATGAGAGTTTGGAAAGCTACATGGAGTATCTAAATGATAACAGCATGGATTTGAGTTTTACCAATTGCCACAGTAAAAATCAAAATGACTATTTGGATGTATGGCTGTACATTGCAAACAATAAAATAAAAAGTAAATAGTATAGAAAAGATACCTCCACTAACAGCTTACTTGGAGCTGACAGTGCACATCCCCGATCTGTCATCTTGATTATCCCTTACGGTGAGATGATACGACTAAGAAGGAACTGCAGTATGGAACAGGATTTTGTGGAATGTTTGGATGGTTTGAAACAGAGGTTACATCACCCTGCCTACCCTGAATCACTCTTAGAAAAGGCAGAGAAAATACTTTCTAAGATTAAGAGAACAGATACTTTAAAAATGAAACCTAAGAGAAAACCCGTTGAAAGTGTAGCATTGGTTACTACTGATAATCAACACCATCACCAGATCTACAAAATTCTACAGAAGAATTGGGATCTATTAAAATGTGCACTAGGATTGACTAATGTAATCATGGACAAACCCCTAGTCACATATAAAAGAGGCCCCATGATTAGAAACAAAATAATGAGGAATTACTTAAAAACCCAAAGGAGTATCAAACAGGGTCTACCTGGTTAACGCAACCCAAAGGTTTCTACACCTGTGGTGGTTGTAGTGTATGTGAGAATGGCTATAAACTTAAGGAATTCCAATAAAATACACAAAAGAAATATCGAATTGATCAGTTCATCAACTATAATAGTACTTTTGTTATTTATGTCATAATTTGGAATTGCAGTAAAATCTATATTGGTAGTACCATCAGAGCTCTCAAAATGAAAATACAAGAACATAGGAGAGCCGTAAATAACAAAGATGACAAGTCACCACTCGTTCAACATATGTTGAAGCACCATCCAAACATGATGGAGTTTAAATTCCATGGGATTCAGAGATTAGAGAAAGACCCAAGGGGTGGAGACAAAGAACTGGGACTGAGGCAAATGAAGCCAAATGGATTAGCAGACTTAGAACAGTACAGTTGGGGCTCAATTTGGAAAGTGAGCTAAATTGTTTCTTATAACTAGGTACTGTAATTTTAGTCATACTGAGTAATGCCTACAATAATCTTATTAGAATTTACACCATTGGCTTTTTTCAAGTGTTACTCCAATGAGGATCTGTATGGAAACGCATATTTATTTGAAGACATGGTTGGATGTACTAATACAATAATAATCTTTGACTTTTTTCCTATTGTTAAACTGACGGAGATATGTATCTTTTCTATTATAACGAGAATTATAACGAGAATTTAACACTCTGTAATGTAATGTTTCTCTTCTCTCAATTTGTGATGGTTGGAAATATTAGGAGAGGAACTCAATAACTATCCCACCTAGTCATCCGATTTACTCCTATTACATCCCTATACATGATGTTTTTGATTATCGGTAACAACAATCTTATCTGGACTGATAACTCCGATTTGGTCCTTAGTGGGTATAGAGGGGCAAGAGACTTATACTGTATGAATTAATAGAATGAAACTGTATCCATGTCTGTTGACTAGTCCGCATATAATCGTGGTACAATTGCAAGGCTGTCTTTGGCTGACTTAGCGATTCATCATTGAAATATGGATGTCTTGTGATTGGCTTGTATTCTCAGCCATTTCTCTTTTCCTTGTGGGGATACATTTGCGAGGCTGTTATTGGCTGTTTCAGCAAGTTTTTATTGCAATGTGGAGACTTTGTGATTGGCTCGCGTTCCTGTCACTGAAAAGCAGAGGGTTTTGCTGCTTTAATTTCACTAGTGGAGGATGCATTTTCTGCGATTCGGCAATAATGCATGCTCTGTGATTGGTTCGCTTTTTCGAATGGACTAGAGATGGAACGGGTCACTATAAAAATATCGGCATCTCAATTGTTATGCCGCTTTAACTCTGTACATTTTTTGAAAATATGACTCATATGCTGAGACAGTCCACTACTAAATGAACCGGGGAAGTTAGAGAGCCGTTATTTGTTAAGGTGTAACATTTGCCAGTACACTTGCTTTGCAGCCTAAACTTTGTTTTTCTGCGGATACAATCTATGATTGGCTGCTTCACATTTTACTGGAGAGGCTCTTTTATATTGGTCCGCAATCCAAGCGGACTAGAGAGGGAGCAGACAGTTTCTGCGACTCAGCACCTTAATTGCCAGGCTGTGTAAACTTTCCATTATGGATTCACTCGGTTTGCTGGGATTGGTCCGCTTAGAAACAGACCAAGGAGGGAACAATCTTGACAACTAACCAGGCTTTGTTACAGCGAAGCCGGTTGGATATTTACTCATGTGGATAGGAATAGGATGACTGTGGAGCGGGAAATTGGTGTTGTTGGACAAATTCTAGATCACTTTTTTTGATTGGCTGACACGGTGTTCAAAAACATGACATGAAGTGGTAGAATTTGTGACTGAGAGTCAGACGGATTTTGAACTCGAGCAGAGAACAGGGCAGGTGAGCTACACTAACAGAAGGGATACTTATGGAGCAGGTTGAACAATGGCTTAGCATCGTTCAGGCTGTTTGTTAACTAGAAGGATTTCTGTTTGAAATTTTGGGGTTTTGCTCTTTGATTGGCCTTTTTTCTAAATTTCTGTTACTTTAATGATTTTATACTTGGTCGTTAAAATCCTTGATATATCATTTTCTCTAGGGATTATGTTGACAAACGGGATAGTCTGGACAATATATATAAAAGATTACTAACTTTGAGAGGTCTAAAAATTTCCCATGAGCTTTATTTCATAAAGTACACTATACTTTTTTTATCAAGAACGCCTTTTTGAGATGAATGGATTGGTCCTGATAGCAAATGATCTCTTTTGTTTCTAGTATGGATATAAGGCAATAATCCTTGAAAGTTTTGATTGATCAGACGCTATGGGGACTCCCAGCGTATGCTCACTACGAAATATAAAAGCAGACCGCTTCAGCTATCGTTAAGAAATATATCCAAGTGAGTTTTTTTTATGAGGCTCTTTTGGAGAATTTACTTAGTGTTGTGGTTTATCTATTTCTGGTTTAGAGTATTTTAGCACTCCATGGAAACCTACTATATGTATAATTTCGGTTCTGAATCCTTATGAGTCACCATCCCTCTGTAAATAATTTGTGCCCTAATATAGTGTCGGAGGGATGGGCGGAAATAGAAACTAGGAGGCCTGAGTGGTGGTTCAATGGTGAATTTTTATTGAAGGATTTTAACAGAGGTGCAGTTGTCAGAAGTATGGATGGTCAGGTGGCTGTTGTCGGTGTGTGCTTCTCCCGCTCCAGGTACCCCTTCCGCTCGTCTTCTTCTTGGATCCAGGTTAGGTGTTGGCCATCCCATAGTTCTCCAAACGAAAAAAAGAGTGGTCAGCAGACTGCACTAGTCCTAACAATGTCTACCGTCACCACACCAGGAGTGTAAAAGAAGTAAAATGAAGGTTCAACTAGGTTCCACTCTTACTGAGTGAACATACATAACCCCACACTTCTTAGGCTAGCATGAGGGTGGCCGAGTTATGGAATAATTCCCCTATTCACTACAGCCACGGTGAAAATAAAGTGACTCTGACGTCCAGTTTTCAGAAAGACAGGGCGGGTTTAGCAAGTACCTGGGTACAGTTAGCGTGGAATGAAGTGCCGACGTGACAGTGCAGGATTGTAAGGATCTTACCGGGGATTTCTGCAGGAGCGTCAGGAACCTTCAGGAAAACGTAGATAAGTCCTCAACCTTCCACTATCACCAATTGCCTCTATCAAGCACTAGAGCGCAATGGTAAATACGGGAAAGAAGGGAAACAAAACAAGGAAAAAAGGGGAGACAATCTCCAGGAGTCAGCCACCTGTCCACCAGCCAGTAGGAAGACCTTAATGCCCTGTAAAGGAAAGGAACAATGAGCAGTGTCCTGATAGATAAAATATAGAGGCCTGTATATTAGCATGCAAATTGGAAGTTACCTAGAGCAAAAGGCTGACCCCTGTCTATAAGTATAAGAAACAGGGCTTCACAGTATAGATGCAAGGACTTGGCTCTCTGGAGGAAAACACGTGTAAAAGTATAAGGCCAGTGATCTCTTATGCAATGTTAAAGTCTTATTCTGTAACATTAAAAGTCTCTCACCAACAGTCATACAACAACATGGAGTGTCTGTAGTTTGAAAGCAATGGGTTCCTCAGTTGTCAGTCTTTTCCTGTGATATATATATAGAAACGGTGAGATAGAAGTACATAGGCAACAATAATATTAATAAGTTTAGCAGCGCAGCGCGCTGTTACCGTAACCCCCAGGGGTGGACTCCAGACATCTATTTTCCAAATGAGCGTCCAAGGGTCTGGATAGCCAGAATCCGGAGAGAGATGGTGTCCCAAAATAAAGGATGAAGGGAAAAACTAAAGTGATGAACTCAAAGTGCAGCGGAACCCCGATCCAGACGTAGGTCACCATGACCGGAATGGCTCGACAAGACCCGGCCGGCCGACGGGACAAAATCCGGTTGGCGGGCGGAGCCGTGCCAAAACCAGTCCAGCCCGCAAAATGACCAACGCTAATGGGAAACCAGCTGCACTAAGAGAGGGGCAGTACAGGGAAGTCCACACAGCAAATAAGGGAACTCCAGGCGCAATGAAGAATAACGCAGGAATCCGGGCTGTGGAGAGAAACAACAAGGAGTCGAAGAACAGGAAACAGGAAGTTCGGAATTCAAGATACGGGGCAACACTAGAACGCGAAGCCTCGTTTACACAGGAAGTCAGGCTTTTCAACCTGCCTGACTTCCTTGCGCATGCGCGGAGGATAACCGCCATCTTGAAGCTAGAATCGGCAATCGTGACAGTACACCACCCCAAGAGTGTTCCCCACTGGTTTGGGTTTCTCAGGATGTCTTCTATGGAATAGGCGAACCAATCGTGGGGCGTGCACTTGACTTGCGGGTTCCCAAGTACGTTCCTCAATACCATAACCTTTCCAGTGAATCAAATATTGCAAACGCCTTCTCACTCTTCTGGAGTATACTATGGCTTCCACTTCGTACTCCAAATCGTCTTCAAGGGATACTGGCGTTGGGATTGGCGGAAGCCTTGTACCTGTTTCAACTGGTTTTAACAGGGAAACATGGAAGACAGGGTGTATTTTGAAAGAGGCAGGGAGTTCCAATTTCATAGCTACTGGATTGATTCTCTGTAATATCTTGTAAGGTCCAATGAACTTAGGCTTAAACTTGCAGGGACCTCGAAAGGGGATATACTTGGAGGATAACCACACCTCATCTTCCTGCTTGTACACTGGTTCAGAACGTCTATGTAAATCAGCCCCTCTTTTATAGTTGGCTTTAGGCTGTTCTAAATTTTCCTGTGTGGCTTTGTTAGACGGGGACCCGGAGGGTCGGCCGAGGACAGGGGGAGAGGCCTCCGGTGAGGGCCGTCTCCAGCGATCGTACAGACAAGTAACTTCCCCCCCACAGATGGACACCACACAAGGATGAGGTCAACACACTTTATATACGGTTCTTGAGGCAAGGTTATCAGCGATACAGTAGTGTCAGGACACGAGGGTCCTCTCAATTCTAGTCTCTGTAGGGAAAGGGGTAGCGGGACAGTCTTGGTACCGGTCCGGTACAGGTGCGGCAAGAGGGAAGCTCACAATCCTCGAGCTTAGGGGTCTGCAAGGTCGGGCCGCGGCAGCGCCAACGGGCTAGGATGATAGTTCTCGCAAGGAGGCCCGCGGCAGCGCCAGCAGGCTAGGATGATAGTCCTCGAAGGAGGGCCGCGGCAGCACCAGCAGGCTAAGATGATAGTTCTCGGAGGAGGGCCGCGGCAGCGCCAGCAGGCTAAGACGTGGGTTCACGATGCAGAGGGCCGCGGCAGCGCCAGCAGGCTTGGATGGTAGTTGTCGAAGGAGGGCCGCGGCAGCGCCAGCAGGCTAAGACGAGGGTTCACGATGCAGAGGACCGCGGCAGCGCCAGCAGGCTTGGATGCTAGTTCTCGAAGGAGGGCCGCGGCAGCGCCAGCAGGCTAGGACGAGGGTTCACGATGCAAAGGGCCGCGGCAGGGCCAGCAGGCTACAGGGATGGTTTCACAAGGCAGGGCTGAGGCAGCGCCAGCAGTCCGTCAAGGATGAGTTCTTCTCGGTGTCTCTCGACTCCAGGATACAACTGCCTTCCTGTTCTGGAGCTGCCCCAGTTATAGGTCTGGTGTCCTTTGATGTCCGGACCCTCGCTCTTGGAGGTCGGGAGGTCCGGGATGAGGGAGTCCAGACACCCAGCAGGGGGGTGGAGCCCGCGCCCGGGGAGGCCGGGGGCGATCGACACCTGGCGGGGGAGAGCCGTTGACGCTCCTTCTCCCATTGACCTGCCAAGTGGTCTCTTCACCTCCTGGGAGGATGGTGGTGCCTCGATGTCGGGGCCTGGCCAGGCCCAGGGTTGGGGTCGAGCCGAGGCCACGCGGCCGTGTGATGCAGTGTCCAAAGATGGCGGCTGGGCCGGAGCAATGGTGCTGACGGGGGCCCAGGCTAGCCGATACCGGGGTGTTCGAGGACTGGAGTCCCGTTGGGGACGGGGTGTGGGTTGCCTTGGTGGGTTGCCGGAATGGTGCTTGCTGGAAATACAGGGAGAGCCGGGGTCCAGGCCCTGTTGTGCGGGGAGGGAGCGGGCCTTCTACGAGGCCTGTCCAACATGCGTCCCCCCCAGCTGAAGGCAGGGAGAGTCATCCATCCTCTTGGGTACTCTCCTCGCTGAGGCGGAAGAAGCGTGACAGGCCATCTGCGTTGGCGTGGTCCTGGCCAGGACGATGCTCCACAGTGAAGTCCATCCCTTGCAGAGAGATGGACCATCGCAACAGTTTTGGATTCTCCCCCCGCATTTGCATCAGCCATTGTAGGGGTCGGTGGTCTGTTTGTACCCGGAAATGGGTACCGAAGAGATAGGGCCGGAGTTTCTTGAGGGCCCATACCACGGCGAACGCTTTGCGCTCGATAGTGCTCCAGTTCTGTTCCCGGGCCAGCAGGCGTCGGCTGATGAAGGCCACTGGCTGATCGACTCCCTCGTCGTTGAGTTGAGAGAGGACAGCCCCAATGCCATGATCCGAGGGCTCCGTCTGCACTATGAACTCCCGGCTGTAGTCGGGGGCCTGGAGCACGGGGGCGGTGCACATGGCGGCCTTCAACCTCTCGAAGGCCGCTTGACAGTCTGGAGTCCAATTGATTGTTTTGGGGTTCTTCTTGGATGTGAGTTCTGTGAGGGGCCCCACAATGCTGCCATAGTCCTTCACAAACCGCCGGTAGTACCCAGTGAGCCCCAGGAAGGCCCGGACTTTGGTTTGGGTCGTAGGGGGTTGCCAGGCCTGAATGGCAGCGATCTTGAGCTGGAGGGGGGCCACCAGACCGCTCCCCACTTGGTGTCCCAGGTAGGTCACGGACCCTTGGCCGATCTGGCATTTGCTGGCTTTGATGGTGAGGCCAGCCTGTCGGAGGGCGTGCAGGACTTCCCGGAGGTGGTGGAGGTGGTCTGCCCAGTGGCGACTGTACACAGCAATATCGTCCAGATAGGTGGCGCTGAATTCTTCGAGGCCCGCCAGTACCTGGTTCACGAGCCGTTGGAAGGTAGCTGGAGCGTTTTTCATGCCGAATGGCATCACCTTGAAGTGGTTGTGGCCATCCGGGGTTGAGAAGGCGGATCGTTCTTGGGCCCCGGGGGTGAGGCTGATCTGCCAGTAGCCCGCTGTTAGATCGAAGATGCTCAGGTAGCGGGCGGCCCCCATGCGGTCAACCAGCTCATCCGCCCTGGGAATAGGGTGAGCGTCGGTTCTGGTAACAGCGTTCAGGCCCCGATAGTCTACACAGAACCGGAGCTCGGGGGCAACGCCCGGGGCGGCAGCCTTGGGGACCAGTACGACTGGGCTGGCCCAGGGGCTGTCAGATGGCTCGATCACTCCCAGAGCCAGCATTTTGGTGACTTCATTCTGGATGCAGGCGCGCACCCTATCTGGCACCCGGTACGCCCTGTGTCGAATAGGTGGACTATCCCCGGTGTCCACGTCGTGAAGGCACCAGGGGGTGACCCCGGGTGTGAGGGAGAACAGATTTGCGAATTGCAGCAGGAGAGCGCGACAGTCTTGGCGTTGCTCCGGGGACAACGCCTCGGAGAGTCTGACCCCTTCCACTGAGCCATCATGCTCAAGGGTTCTCAGTAGGTCAGGGAGGGGCTCGGAGTCTTCTTCCGTCCCACTATCGGTAGCCATCAGGAGGCTGAGTTCCGAGCGTACGAAGTGGGGTTTGAACCTGTTGGCGTGGAGGACCCGTAGGGGGTTCCGGGAGGATTCCATGTCGATTAGGTATGTGACGGGGCCCTTACGCTCGACCACCTTGAAGGGTCCTGTCCATTTGTCCTGCAGGGCACAGGGTTCGACCGGGGCCATCACCCAGACTTGTTGTCCCGGCTCGAACTCGATGGAGGAGGCGTGCTGATCATACCATTTCTTCATGTCCTCCTGACTGGCTTCAAGGTTGGCTTTGGCGAGTTCCCTGAATCACCGGGTCCGGTTGCGAGGGTCAGGAGATACTTATATACATCTGGAGGAGTCTTCTGGGGGGCTGCCTCCCACCCTTCCTTGACCAGGCTGAGGGGACCCCGGACGGGGTGTCCGTACAGGAGCTCAAATGGGCTGAAGCCCAGGGATTTCTGGGGGACTTCTCGGTAGGCGAACAGGAGACACGGGAGCAGCCCGTCCCATTGGCGACGTAGGGGCTCTTCTAGGCCCATGATCATTCCTTTGAGCGTGCGGTTGAACCGCTCGACCAACCCATTTCCTTGTGGGTGATAGGGGGTCGTGAATTTGTAGGTGACCCCGCATTGTTGCCAGAGGGACTTCATGTACTTCGAGATAAAGTTCGTGCCCCTGTCGCTGACGACTTCTCGGGGGAAGCCTACCCGCGAGAAGATCCCCATCAGGGCTCGGCCTACCACGGGCGCTGTCACAGTTCGAAGGGGGATGGCCTCAGGATAGCGGGTTGCGTGGTCCACCAGGACCAGGATTAAACGGTGCCCTTGTGCCGTTCGAGGGTCCAGGGGCCCCACAATGTCTATTCCCACCCGTTCGAACGGGGTGGTGACGATGGGAAAGGGTTGCAAGGGTGCTTTGGTCTTTCGGCCGCTCTTCCCGCTGGCCTGGCAGGTAGGGCAGGTCCGGCAGTGGTTGGAGACATCATTTCGCATTTTGGGCCAGTAGAAGTGGGTCACCAGGCGGCTGTACGTTTTGTCTTGCCCCAAGTGTCCGGCAAGAGGCACATCGTGTGCCAAGTTCAGAAGGAAGTCTCTGAAGCGGAGGGGTATCACCAGCACCCGGCTGGCCCCCAGCTCAGCAATCTTTTGCTCACTGTAGAGCAGGTCATTGTCCCAATAAATCCAGTGGGCCCCTGAGGTGTCTCCTGTGCTCTGGGCGAGGGCTTGTTGCCGGAGTCCCTCAAGTAAGGGACAGGTTCTCTGCTCTTGTCGGAATTGTTCCTGGGTAGGACCACCCTCTTGACGCCACTGGGCCAGTTCTGGAAGGTCCCGGAGCCGATCAAGTCCGTCTTCGCTGGACTCTGGGGAACTGGGCCCCGGGGCTGCTCCTTCGGGGACGATCGGTGGAGGAGGTTCGGGCCATTTGGGTCCTTCGGAACTGGTGATGGCGCGGGCGGCCATGGACCGGGTCGTTACGCAGACCCATTCGGGGAGGCCCAGCATCCCCAGGTGCTCTCGTCTCTCAACGGCTGCCCAGGGAGAACTTTCGAGGTCGTTCCCCAGGAGGCAGTCCACGGGGGCATCATCGCGGACAGTTACTTTCAGCATTCCGGACACTCCTCCCCACTCGAAGGGGACGCAGGCCATCCGACACAGGCTTTCTGAGTTGTCGGCCGACCGTACGGGGCAAAGGATGTTTGGTAGGATCTGGTCCGGGGTCACCAGATGACAGCGGACTGCGGTCACACTGGCCCCGGTGTCACCGAGGGCTTCAGCCCGGTGCCCATTAATGCTGACCCACTGGCTGTATTTCTGCGTGTTGGCGGGAAGGGGGGCCCGCGGGATCATGTCTCTTTCCCCTAGGCAGACCAGGGACATGGCGGCTGGTTCCCACTCGGGCTGGTCTGGTTCGTACTCTTCAGTCTCTTCTTGGGTTTGTTCTTCTCCCAGGGCGGCGGCAGCGACCTGGCGGGGCATAGGGCTCTGGTTCTTCGGGTAATTGGGATCATTAGCGTAGTGGCCGGGTCGCTGGCATCGGTGGCAGGTAACGTTGGCCCGAAAACCTGGACGCATCGGGGGGTTTCCCCTGCCGGCCGGGGGCGGGGCGTTGCTGATGGGAGCCACCGGGACGGCGTCTCTGCCCCGACCCTGGCCTCCACCTCCTCCTCGGGGGCGATGGGGCCCTTGGGTGGTTCTATTCTGTTCGCTGGGCCCGCTTCGGGCAACTCGGGTGCTTTCCCATCGGTGGGCTTCGGCGGCGAGTTGCTGAGGTTCAGTCAGTTTACTGTCGAGGAGGTGCTGCCTGAGCTCGACGAAGCAGTTATTAGAAAGGTGTTCCCACACAATAAGGTCGAAGAGTTGCTCGTAGGAGGTCACTTTGCTGCCCTTGATCCACCCCTCGAAGGCTCGGCTAAAGAAGTTCACGTACTCCACCCAAGTTGTACCCGGGATCCGTTTGCAGTCGCGGAACCTCTGGCGGTACATCTCGGGCGTAAGCCCGTATCGAGTGAGGAGGGTGGCTTTCATGTGGTCGTAGGATGTCATCTGATGATCCGGGAGTTGCAGCAGGGCGTCTCGCCCTTCGTTGACAAACCTCCCCCATAACCCGGCTCCCCAGTCGCTCCGGGGAATCCGGTGGGAGGTCATGGCTACCTCATAGGCTTTGAACCATTGTTGGATATCATCGTTTCGGTAATATTCTCTGACAACATCCTTGGGGATGTGGACCTTGGGGTCTGTAGTGGCAGGAGGGTTCGGGTGCTCGGGGACCCCAAGATCTTTGTTCTGTTTTCGAATCTCTAGTTCTTTCAGGTTGCGCTCATGCTCGTAGGCTAGCTTTTTCTCTTCTAACTCTCTCTGTCTTTGTTTCTCTTCTCGCTCTTCTCGGAGCCGCAAGTGTTCCAACGTTATCTTTTGTTCCGCCAATTTGAGTTCTCCATCTAACCGAAGTCGAGCCAGTTCCAATTCATGGAGCCTGCTCTTCTCTCATTCTCGGACCTGGGGAGAGACCCGATCTTCTTTCTTCCGTCGGTGTGGTGCTTGTTTCGGGTGCCTCGAGGCTTTGGTTCTGGGGTACAGCCGTACCCGTCTCTGCCCAAGATTCCAGGGCGTGCTTGAAATCCTCTTTCGTGCTCAGTCCTGTGGTAGCAATGCCTAGTTCTATGCAGAATTGTTTCAGTTCTCTGTGGTTGTATTCTTCTAGTTTTTCCATCTGGAATTTTTCCGTTGTTCCGCTCTCTTTTTTTGACATTGTGGTTGTGTCGTTGGGTGAGTTATTCTCTGTACGATTATGCGTTGGTTCGGATCGCGCCGCTGGCCACCAATGTTAGACGGGGACCCGAAGGATCGGCCGAGGACAGGGGGAGAGGCCTCCGGTGAGGGCCGTCTCCAGCGATCGTACAGACAAGTAACTTCCCCCCCACAGATGGACACCACACAAGGATGAGGTCAACACACTTTATATACGGTTCTTGAGGCAAGGTTATCAGCGATACAGTAGGGTCAGGACACGAGGGTCCTCTCAATTCTAGTCTCTGTAGGGAAAGGGGTAGCGGGACAGTCTTGGTACCGGTCCGGTACAGGTGCGGCAAGAGGGAAGCTCACAATCCTCAAGCTTAGGGGTCTGCAAGGTCGGGCCGCGGCAGCGCCAGCGGGCTAGGATGATAGTTCTCGCAAGGAGGGCCGCGGCAGCGCCAGCAGGCTAGGATGATAGTCCTCGAAGGAGGGCCGCGGCAGCACCAGCAGGCTAAGATGATAGTTCTCGGAGGAGGGCCGCGGCAGCGCCAGCAGGCTAAGACGTGGGTTCACGATGCAGAGGGCCGCGGCAGCGGCAGCAGGCTTGGATGGTAGTTCTCGAAGGAGGGCCGCGGCAGCGCCAGCAGGCTAAGACGAGGGTTCACGATGCAGAGGGCCGCGGCAGCGCCAGCAGGCTTGGATGGTAGTTCTCGAAGGAGGGCCGCGGCAGCGCCAGCAGGCTAGGACGAGGGTTCACGATGCAGAGGGCCGCGGCAGCGCCAGCAGGCTTCAGGGATGATTTCACAAGGCAGGGCTGCGGCAGCGCCAGCAGTCCGTCAAGGATGAGTTCTTCTCGGTGTCTCTCGACTCCAGGATACAACTGCCTTCCTGCTCTGGAGCTGCCCCAGTTATAGGTCTGGTGTCCTTTGATGTCCGGACCCTCGCTCTTGGAGGTCGGGAGGTCCGGGATGAGGGAGTCCAGACACCCAGCAGGGGGGTGGAGCCCGCGCCCGGGGAGGCCGGGGGCGATCGACACCTGGCGGGGGAGAGCCGTTGACGCTCCTTCTCCCATTGACCTGCCAAGTGGTCTCTTCACCTCCTGGGAGGATGGTGGTGCCTCGATGTCGGGGCCTGGCCAGGCCCAGGGTTGGGGTCGAGCCGAGGCCACGCGGCCGCGTGATGCAGTGTCCAAAGATGGCGGCTGGGCCGGAGCAATGGTGCTGACGGGGGCCCAGGCTAGCCGATACCGGGGTGTTCGAGGACTGGAGTCCCGTTGGACGGGGTGTGGGTTGCCTCGGTGGGTTGCCGGAATGGTGCTTGCTGGAAATACAGGGAGAGCCGGGGTCCGGGCCCTGTTGTGCGGGGAGGGAGCGAGCCTTCTACGAGGCCTGTCCAACATGCGTCCCCCCCAGCTGAAGGCAGGGAGAGTCACCCATCCTCTTGGGTACTCTCCTCGCTGAGGCGGAAGAAGCGTGACAGGCCATCTGCGTTGGCGTGGTCCTGGCCAGGACGATGCTCCACAGTGAAGTCCATCCCTTGCAGAGAGATGGACCATCGCAACAGTTTTGGATTCTCCCCCCGCATTTGCATCAGCCATTGTAGGGGTTGGTGGTCTGTTTGTACCCGGAAATGGGTACCGAAGAGATAGGGCCGGAGTTTCTTGAGGGCCCATACCACGGCGAACGCTTTGCGCTCGATAGTGCTCCAGCGCTGTTCCCGGGCCAGCAGGCGTCGGCTGATGAAGGCCACTGGCTGATCGACTCCCTCGTCGTTGAGATGAGAGAGGACAGCCCCAATGCCATGATCCGAGGCGTCCGCCGGACTATGAACTCCCGGCTGTAGTCGGGGGCCTGGAGCACGGGGGCGGTGCACATGGCGGCCTTCAACCTCTCGAAGGCCGCTTGACAGTCTGGAGTCCAATTGATTGTTTTGGGGTTCTTCTTGGATGTGAGTTCTGTGAGGGGCCCCACAATGCTGCCATAGTCCTTCACAAACCGCCGGTAGTACCCAGTGAGCCCCAGGAAGGCCCGGACTTCGGTTTGGGTCGTAGGGGGTTGCCAGGCCTGAATGGCAGCAATCTTGAGCTGGAGGGGGGCCACCAGAGCGCTCCCCACTTGGTGTCCCAGGTAGGTCACGGACCCTTGGCCGATCTGGCATTTGCTGGCTTTGATGGTGAGGCCAGCCTGTCGGAGGGCGTGCAGGACTTCCCGGAGGTGGTGGAGGTGGTCTGCCCAGTGGCGACTGTACACAGCAATATCGTCCAGATAGGCGGCGCTGAATTCTTCGAGGCCCGCCAGTACCTGGTTCACGAGCTGTTGGAAGGTAGCTGGAGCGTTTTTCATGCCGAATGGCATCACCTTGAAGTGGTAGTGGCCATCCGGGGTTGAGAAGGCGGATCGTTCTTGGGCCCCGGGGGTGAGGCCGATCTGCCAGTAGCCCGCTGTTAGATCGAAGATGCTCAGGTAGCGGGCGGCCCCCATGCGGTCAACCAGCTCATCCGCCCTGGGAATAGGGTGAGCGTCGGTTCTGGTAACGGCGTTCAGGCCCCAATAGTCCACACAGAACCGAAGCTCGGGGGCAACGCCCGGGGCGGCAGCCTTGGGGACCAGTACGACTGGGCTGGCCCAGGGGCTGTCAGATGGCTCGATCACTCCCAGAGCCAGCATTTTGGTGGCTTCGTTCTGGATGCAGGCGCGCACCCTATCTGGCACCCGGTACGCCCTGTGTCGAATAGGTGGACTATCCCCGGTGTCCACGTCGTGAAGGCACCAGGGGGTGACCCCGGGTGTGAGGGAGAACAGATTTGCGAATTGCAGCAGGAGAGCGCGACAGTCTTGGCGTTGCTCCGGGGACAACGCCTCGGAGAGTCTGGCCCCTTCCACTGAGCCATCATGCTCAAGGGTTCTCAGTAGGTCAGGGAGGGGCTCGGAGTCTTCTTCCGTCCCACTATCGGTAGCCATCAGGAGGCTGAGTTCCGAGCGTACGAAGTGGGGTTTGAACCTGTTGGCGTGGAGGACCCGTAGGGGGTTCCGGGAGGATTCCATGTCGATTAGGTATGTGACGGGGCCCTTACGCTCGACCACCTTGAAGGGTCCTGTCCATTTGTCCTGCAGGGCACAGGGTTCGACCGGGGCCATCACCCAGACTTGTTGTCCCGGCTCGAACTCGATGGAGGCGGCGTGCTGATCATACCATTTCTTTATGTCCTCCTGACTGGCTTCAAGGTTGGCTTTGGCGAGTTCCCTGAATCGCCGGGTCTGGTTGCGAAGGGTCAGGAGATACTTATATACATCTGGAGGAGTCTTCTGGGGGGCTACCTCCCACCCTTCCTTGACCAGGCTGAGGGGACCCCGGACGGGGTGTCCGTACAGGAGCTCAAATGGGCTGAAGCCCAGGGATTTCTGGGGGACTTCTCGGTAGGCGAACAGGAGACACGGGAGCAGCCCGTCCCATTGGCGACATAGGGGCTCTTCTAGGCCCATGATCATTCCTTTGAGCGTGCGGTTGAACCGCTCGACCAACCCATTTCCTTGTGGGTGATAGGGGGTCGTGAATTTGTAGGTGACCCCGCATTGTTGCCAGAGGGACTTCATGTACTTCGAGATAAAGTTCGTGCCCCTGCCGCTGACGACTTCTCGGGGGAAGCCTACCCGCGAGAAGATCCCCATCAGGGCTCGGCCTACCACGGGCGCTGTCACAGTTCGAAGGGGGATGGCCTCAGGATAGCGGGTGGCATGGTCCACCAGGACCAGGATGAAACGGTGCCCTTGTGCCGTTCGAGGGTCCAGGGGCCCCACAATGTCTATTCCCACCCGTTCGAACGGGGTGGTGACGATGGGAAAGGGTTGCAAGGGTGCTTTGGTCTTTCGGCCGCTCTTCCCGCTGGCCTGGCAGGTAGGGCAGGTCCGGCAGTGGTTGGAGACATCATTTCGTATTTTGGGCCAGTAGAAGTGGGTCACCAGGCGGCTGTACGTTTTGTCTTGCCCCAAGTGTCCGGCAAGAGGCACATCGTGTGCCAAGTTCAGAAGGAAGTCTCTGAAGCGGAGGGGTATCACCAGCACCCGGCTGGCCCCCAGCTCAGCAATCTTTTGCTCACTGTAGAGCAGGTCATTGTCCCAATAAATCCAGTGGGCCCCTGAGGTGTCTCCTGTGCTCTGGGCGAGGGCTTGTTGCCGGCAGGGCCGGTCCTAGGCCTTCTGAGGCCCCGGGCGAAAGGGAAGATGCGAGGCCCCCCTAATTGTATATTGCGTCACAAGAAGTGACATCACAGAAAGCGACATCGCAGTACTATTGATCTTATTTGGCATCACGGAAGCTAACTAATGTGGATATCAGTAACATTGACAAAAAGTAGAGGGGGTTGAAAACAGGTGAGCAAATATCAATTTATTATAAAAAGTAGATAAAATGAAATATTGCAATCAAACAACGTTGAGAGAATGAACACATAAAAACACAATTCCAGTGAAACATAAATAGAGTAACTCCAACTTTCTAGATTATTCCTGTTGAGTGGCTCCCTGTTATTGATTCATTCAGGAAAGGTCATGTATCTGTGTGTGTTTAAAGTGGAAGTATGCTGCAGATTCAAGGGGTTTTCAAATCACTGTTTTTAATTTGGTGTTAGAACTGTAGGAAGTGGTAGAGGCAGAATGGCAGGATTCTGATGACAATCTTCAAACTCCCCAAATAGACAGCACCATTGTTGTTTATATTTGGAACTTTATGGTGTTGTCCAACTTGGGGAAAATTGGGGTAGGGGTAGGAATGGGAAAAAAGAAAGAAATTGCCAACCCAAAATTGCCTATTTTTTTTTTCAAATTGGGATGTAACATACCAAGCATATTTAACCTATTCCCCATTCCGTCTCTACGTGCCCTCCAAACTCAAAGTCTCAAATACGTCTTTAAGCGTTAAATATAAACAAGCATTTACAATGCAATGGTGGGAGCGCTATATAAGACCTCACAAAAAAAAAAAAGTTAGAGCTATTGGCATTGTAAATGACAAAATTTGTATTTATGTGTTGGTTTTGAAAACAGATAAATAAATGGCATTGTCATTTACATTGCCATTAGCTTAATATCTGCAGTCACTCTGCAGTCCCTAGCACTCCATAGCACTCCCTAGTCACTCTGCACTCCCTAGTCACTCTGCACTCCCTAGCCCTCCCTTGCACTCTGCACTCCCTTGCACTCTGCACTCCCTAGTCACTCTGCACTCCCTAGCACTCCCTAGTCACTCTGCACTCCCTAGTACTCCCTAGTCACTCTGCACTCCCTAGTACTCCCTAGTCACTCTGCACTCCCTAGTACTCCCTAGTCACTCTGCACTCCCTAGCTCCCCCTAGCACTCTGCAGTCACTCTGCACTCCCTAGCACTCCCTAGTCACTCTGTACTCCCTAGCACTCCGTAGTTATCCTGTGAGTTTTAGCCCTTCCAATGAACAATGGACCAGGAAAGGCAGGGTGAGGGTTAAAAAAAACAGAGCTTGCTATGACAAACACTTGGCAGAGGTGAATGTGTTCCAGAGGCATGCTTGGTACCTTTCTCCAATCTACACAAAGTATCTTACGGTCTCCTACTTCCACAAAACCAGTCCTTACCACTCCTTGTTTTAGTTATATAGCATAGCCATGCTAGCTTTACGTTTAAGAGGTCAACATCAATAGTTATGGCACTTGTCACTGTTGGGGCTTTTTTTTGCTCAATCTTGTGATGTATTGTAAGAACTGCCTGATTTGCAATAAGCAGCTATTCCTGATCCACATTTTAGGGCGATTCCTCTCTGGTTGTGAAAGACTTATTGTGAGATTACAAGGAGCATAGAAGGACTTGCAGCCCACCCATTAATTTCCATTGGCCAGCTTTACTGTCACTCTTGTTTACCTGCTTCCGTTTGAATGGCTTGCCTTGCCCATCTTATGTCTATCACTCCCCTGGAACATATGCAATTTACTTTTACCCTTCCACTTCTACTTTTAGGGAATTGCTTTCTTCTTTTTTCTCAAGCCCACCAAAAGAATGCATGTGTTTTCAAGCTGTCTCCCTAGTGTGCTTCTCTTCCCCTGTCATGCTCGATGTTGCTCTTTCAATCCCAATTGCTTCTCTCCCTCATCCTTTTGTGATGCACTCACAATTGTGCTCTTCTCCTCCCTTGTTGCTTTTCAGCCGTGTGCTTCTCTCCCCATCTCGCTGTTCCTCTCTCTCTCTCTCGCATGTTTGCTTTCCTCCTTCCATTACCCATGCCCTCCCTGTTCCAACTCGGATTGCAAAATAAAAGTATTAAAAAAATGTTCCTGAGTCATTTTGTAGGTGTGCAAATGCATGGTGCACCTACATTCAAAATGACGGAGCCGTCATAGGAATTTTCTTATTAATATTCTTTAGCTATGCTGCACAGCATCCTGGATGCTGTAGAGCCGGGCTAAAAGCCATTGGCAATAACAAATAAGTCACAAAATGCAAGACCTGTTGGCTTTGCCATTAAATCGGTAATACCGAGCACAAATCTGGAGTGGATGGGATACTTAACTCATGGACTAGGGAAACTTGAGGGCTTTGCGGAAACCGTGGGACAGCGAGCAGATGCGAGCAGTAAAGTGTGTATGAACTTTGGGAGGGGGGAGTGGCAACTATTCATAGACCATCTCCACATTCTGAAGTGAAGCCCTCACAAATAAAGTAACATTTTTTTCAAATTCATGGGGTAGAAAGAGGTTTAAGTCTCGCCCTATGAAACGTAAGCGCTTTGCCCGACCCGTATGGACTCCTTAAACCAGACATTTCTCTATAAATTAAAGCTTTTTGCTTGCCAGAATTTGTTGGCACACATACAAAAACAAAACACACGTTTCAGAATGCAAACGTTGATATCTACAACATAAACGTTTTTATGGTGGGGCTACTGGGTAAACAGGGTGCCACCTTCTTGACTTGTTAAATATGTCAGGCATTTATTCCACATGCGCGGAAACAAACTGCAAGATGAGACCTTTCTTCCTGTTGTACAAAAGGAAATTACAGCCATGCCTGCTGTCAAGGATAACAAATGACTTAACGCCAGTTGATCTGGCTGCTCCCTCCTCCCTTCACCCACCTCCTCTTACCTGTGTCCGGCTGGTGCTCACAAGAAACAAAGGGGCCTCCGTTGCCTGGAAAAAAAATGCAGAAACAGAGCCTAGAATGGCCGGTACTTATCCGAGGCGCTGCCCCCCCCTGACATTGTGAGCCAACATAATTGCTGGCCCAGCTGTTATGCCGCCCCCAATCCGTTTGCACCTTCCCCCACCTGCAATGTGATCAGGTGAGGCAGGGGGCCCTGTAGTGAGCTGTGAATGTGTGCCTTTCACGGGGGCGCGATCAGGCGAGGCAGGGGGCCCTGTAGTGAGCTGTGAATGTGTGCCTTTCACGGGGGCGCGATCAGGCGAGGCAGGGGGCCCTGTAGTGAGCTGTGAATGTGTGCCTTTCACGGGGGGCGCGATCAGGTGAGGCAGGGGGCCCTGTAGTGAGCTGTGAACGTGTGACCTTTCACGGGGGCGCGAGGCCCCCTGAGCGCGAGGCCCTGGGCGGCTGCCCACACTGCCCATGCCTAGCGCCGGCCCTGGTTGCCGGAGTCCCTCAAGGGAGGGACAGGTTCTCTGCTCTTGTCGGAATTGTTCCTGGTTAGGACCACCCTCTTGACGCCACTGGGCCAGTTCTGGAAGGTCCCGGAGCCGATCAAGTCCGTCTTCGCTGGACTCTGGGGAACTGGGCCCCGGGGCTGCTCCTTCGGGGACGATCGGTGGAGGAGGTTCGGGCCATTCGGGTACTTCGGAACTGGTGATGGCGCGGGCGGCCATGGACCGGGTCGTTACGCAGACCCATTCGGGGAGGTCCAGCATCCCCAGGTGCTCTCGTCTCTCAACGGCTGCCCAGGGAGAACTTTCGAGGTCGTTCCCCAGGAGGCAGTCCACGGGGGCATCATCGCGGACAGTTACTTTCACCATTCCGGACACTCCTCCCCACTCGAAGGGGACGCCGGCCATCCGACACAGGCTTTCTGAGTTGTCGGCCGACCGTACGGGGCAAAGGATGTTTGGTAGGATCTGGTCCGGGGTCACCAGATGACAGCGGACTGCGGTCACACTGGCCCTGGTGTCGCGGAGGGCTTCAGCCCGGTGCCCATTAATGCTGACCCACTGGCTGTATTTCTGCGTGTTGGCGGGAAGGGGGGCCCGCGGGATCATGTCTCTTTACCCTAGGCAGACCAGGGACATGGCGGCTGGTTCCCACTCGGGCTAGTCTGTTTCGTACTCTTCAGTGTCTTCTTGGGTTTGTTCTTCTCCCGGGGCGGCGGCAGCGACCTGGCGGGGCATAGGGCTCTGGTTCTTCGGGCAATTGGGATCATTAGAGTAGTGGCCGGGTCGCTGGCATCAGTGGCAGGTAACGTTGGCCCGGAAACCTGGACGCATTGGGGGGTTTCCCCTGCCGGCCGGGGGCGGGGCATTGCTGACGGGAGCCACCGGGACGGCGTCTCTGCCCCGACCCTGGCCTCCACCTCCTCCTCAGGGGCGATGGGGCCCTTGGGTGGTTCTATTCTGTTCGCTAGGCCCGCTTCGGGCAACTCGGGTGCTTTCCCATCGGTCGGCTTCGGCGGCGAGTTGCCAAGGTTCAGTCAGTTTACTGTCGAGGAGGTGCTGCCTGAGCTCGACGAAGCAGTTATTAGAAAGGTGTTCCCACACAATAAGGTCGAAGAGTTGCTCGTAGGAGGTCACTTTGCTGCCCTTGATCCACCCCTCGAAGGCTCGGCTAAAGAAGTTCACGTACTCCACCCAAGTTGTACCCGGGATCCGTTTGCAGTCGCGGAACCTCTGGCGGTACATCTCGGGCGTGAGCCCGTATTGAGTGAGGAGGGTGGCTTTCATGTGGTCGTAGGATGTCATCTGATGATCCGGGAGTTGCAGCAGGGCGTCTCGCCCTTCGTTGACAAACCTCCCCCATAACCCGGCTCCCCAGTCGCTCCGGGGAATCCGGTGGGAGGTCATGGCTACCTCATAGGCTTTGAACCATTGTTGGATATCATCGTTTCGGTAATATTCTCTGACGACATCCTTGGGGATGTGGACCTTGGGGTCTGTAGTGGCAGGAGGGTTCCGGTGCTCGGGGACCCCAAGATCTTTGTTCTGTTTTCGAATCTCTAGTTCTTTCAGGTTGCGCTCATGCTCATAGGCTAGCTTTTTCTCTTCTAACTCTCTCTGTCTTTGTTTCTCTTCTCGCTCTTCTCGGAGCCGCAAGTGTTCCAACGTTATCTTTTGTTCCGCCAATTTGAGTTCTCCATCTAACCGAAGTCGAGCCAGTTCCAATTCATGGAGCCTGCTCTTCTCTCGTTCTCGGACCTCCTCTGGGGAGAGACCCGATCTTCTTTCTTCCGTCGGTGTGGTGCTTGTTTCGGGTGCCTCAAGGCTTTGGTGCTGGGTACAGCCGTACCCGTCTCCGCCCAAGATTCTAGGGCGTGCTTGAAATCCTCTTTCGTGCTCAGTCCTGTGGTAGCAATGCCTAGTTCTATGCAGAATTGTTTCAGTTCTCTGTGGTTGTATTCTTCTAGTTTTTCCATCTGGAATTTTTCAGTTGTTCCGCTCTCTTTTGTTGACATTGTGGTTGTGTTGTGGGGTGAGTTATTCTCTGTACGAGTATGCGTTGGTTCGGATCGCGCCGCTGGCCACCAATGTTAGACGGGGACCCGGAGGATCGGCCGAGGACAGGGGGAGAGGCCTCCGGTGAGGGCCGTCTCCAGCGATCGTACAGACAAGTAAATTCCCCCCCACAGATGGACACCACACAAGGATGAGGTCAACACACTTTATATACGGTTCTTGAGGCAAGGTTATCAGCGATACAGTAGGGTCAGGACACGAGGGTCCTCTCAATTCTAGTCTCTGTAGGGAAAGGGGTAGCGGGACAGTCTTGGTACCGGTCCGGTACAGGTGCGGCAAGAGGGAAGCTCACAATCCTCAAGCTTAGGGGTCTGCAAGGTCGGGCCGCGGCAGCGCCAGCGGGCTAGGATGATAGTTCTCGCAAGGAGGGCCGCGGCAGCGCCAGCAGGCTAGGATGATAGTCCTCGAAGGAGGGCCGCGGCAACGCCAGCAGGCTAAGATGATAGTTCTCGGAGGAGGGCCGCGGCAGCGCCAGCAGGCTAAGACGTGAGTTCACGATGCAGAGGGCCGCGGCAGCGCCAGCAGGCTTGGATGGTAGTTCTTGAAGGAGGGCCGCAGCAGCGCCAGCAGGCTAAGACGAGGGTTCACGATGCAGAGGGCCGCGGCAGCACCAGCAGGCTTGGATGGTAGTTCTCGAAGGAGGGCTGCGGCAGCGCCAGCAGGCTAGGACGAGGGTTCACGATGCAGAGGGCCGCGGCAGCGCCAGCAGGCTTCAGGGATGGTTTCACAAGGCAGGGCTGCGGCAGCGCCAGCAGTCCGTCAAGGATGAGTTCTTCTCGGTGTCTCTCGACTCCAGGATACAACTGCCTTCCTGCTCTGGAGCTGCCCCAGTTATAGGTCTGGTGTCCTTTGATGTCCGGACCCTCGCTCTTGGAGGTCGGGAGGTCCGGGATGAGGGAGTCCAGACACCCAGCAGGGGGGTGGAGCCCACGCCCGGGGAGGCCGGGGGCGTTCGACACCTGGCGGGGGAGAGCCGTTGACGCTCCTTCTCCCATTGACCTGCCAAGTGGTCTCTGTACCTCCTGGGAGGATGGTGGTGCCTCGATGTCGGGGCCTGGCCAGGCCCAGGGTTGGGGTCGAGCCGAGGCCACGCGGCCGCGTGATGCAGTGTCCAAAGATGGCGGCTGGGCCGGAGCAATGGTGCTGACTCGGGCCCAGGCTAGCCGATACCGGGGTGTTCGAGGACTGGAGTCCCGTTGGGGACGGGGTGTGGGTTGCCTCAGTGGGTTGCCGGAATGGTGCTTGCTGGAAATACAGGGAGAGCCGGGGTCCGGGCCCTGTCGTGCGGGGAGGGAGCGGGCCTTCTACGAGGCCTGTCCAACAGGCTTTATGTATTTTCTGAATGTCTTGGATAAATTCAGACACTGCTGGGGCAGTGCAGTCCGCATTCGGCAGAGAAGGCAAAGTCTTAGGGTGGTACCCATAGGAACAGAAAAAGGATTTATATTTTGTGGAGGTGTGATGACTGCTGTTATATGCAATTTCTGCTATCCATACCATCTTGTCCTATTCCATACGTGAATGCAAGGCCTGGCTTCTGATGTATTGTTCGAAGCACTGATTAACCCTTTCTGTCTGCCCGTCTGTCTGTAGATGATGATTAGATGATAATCTAACGTCTATTTGAAGAAGGGAACATAAGTGTCTCCAAAACCGAGAAATAAACTGGGTGCCCCTGTCTGTAATTAACACAGAAGGAAACCCATGCAGACGCACTACTTGCTGTAGAAAAATGGGAGCCATTACTTTAGCTGTAGGAAGTCTTGTCAAAGGAATGAAATGAGCTGTCTTTGTAAACAAGTCAACTACCACCAATAATGTGTTGTGTCCCTTTGTGGTGAGTGGTAACTCTACAATAAAATCCAGGGATACAGTGTGCCATGGACGAGGAGGTATTGGCAAGGGCTGAAGTAAAGATTATCAAAATTGGATAGGACACTTGTTACCACTTATACCAAGAGAAATATTGTGAAACCCTCATAAACGATGTGTATAACGAGAAGCGGTATATCTTGTTCTCCGCCCCACACAAACGTTATGGCAGCAATCATCGGGTTTGACAAAATTGTGTATTGCCTAGCCTCGCCCGAGGCTTTCTCTGGTTTTTTCGTGGCAGTCTCCAGAGATAAAAATTCGAATAACCCCAACAGAAAAAGGCACAAAAAGGATAAAATAGTTTCCAGCCGATTAAGATACTCTTTTTTATTAGTATCGTTGGACAACTAGTTTAAAAAAAAGTTGGTATGCTCGCTGGAAAATTAGGAATCCATAGCATATATTAGTAGTATTGACAAAACGTCGACATGTTTCTGCTCTGTTGGCCCGTGGGTCTAAGAGCATTCGTCAGGACAAAGACAACAATAAACAGAGATCTACCTATCACTATTTGTGATGTAGGGGGGTAGAGGTGTAATTTACAATCTTACCCTTGTGAGGTTCTATGTAGTCACCTGTAAATTTGAAGAGAAAGGGTGGGGTCACTAGTGGCATTTGACCATAGTGCGGTTTAAAATTGGAAAGAAATGGAAAAACATTGTACCATTTTCATGCGAGCTCAATTGTGGCATACTGTTTTAGGAAATTGAGAACAATAAGAACATGTTGGCGAGTAAATGGTGGCGACTTATAGCGACATGTAAATTGCAAGGAGTGTGACATACCTCTAAATCAAGTGAACTTGAGTATGCGAACCTGATAGAAAAAACGGGAATGGTAAGTGTTCGGCACATTTACGTAATGGTAAGGAAGTCCGTCATACCCCATGTGAGGTCTTACCTTAATTGTGTTAAAAAAGGTTCCCTCAGGAGGTCCCAGGCTATAACAGTATCAGAGAATCAAGGTATTAGTCACTCTGGTACTATAAGGTGTGGATGAGCGAGGGCGGTGGAGGGACAACTTACCCGCAGCGGAAACGTGTTCCGCGTCTTGTGCTGGCTCTGCCTCCTGGACGCCAAGAGCACGTTTCCAATGGCGTTTTAACTACGCTGATCATAGAGATAGAAATGAGACCTTTGTATACAAACGAAGAACAACTTCAAAGGTACAATACCTAATTATTGAACATTTTGTATGCCTAATAAGTAATTATAGGTTATCTACATCATGGTCTCATAATTATTAAGACACTAAACCAAAGAAAAATATATATTTGAAAAAATATATATCCTTTGTAAAAAATACGGGCTGTACCTGTTCATTGGGGAGTACAATTGTAGACGGGATGAACTTAGCATCTCATAGGCTTATGAGTGTCAGAGCACTAAGTGGACTCAAAATTTCCAGATTAGCAAACAGCTAGTATCAGCGTGCGAAGTGGTGCCAGCAAATATCATCATTTAGACCATATTTATTAGTCTTAAGGCGGTCCACCCAGCGTTGTTCTTTTTCGTACAACACCTTTTCAACGTTGAGTGTATTGTCTTGAACTTTTTCAATAACTGTCCACTTCAGGTCTTCAATACTATGTTTTTGTTCGATGAAATGTGCACATAGTTTGGTTGTGTTCTTTTTTAAGCGTATATTGCTTTTGTGCTCACCTATGCGCAGTTTCACCTTTCTGCAGGTCATACCGATGTATTTTTTGTCACATGGACATGTGACCATGTAGATCACATGGGAAGAGTTGCAGTTGCTGTGTTGTCGCTGGGTCCATGTGAATGTTGTTGACAATTGCAATGTTTTAGAAATGGATGTTGAAGTACAAGCTGTGCAAGAACCTCATGGGTAGTGGCCTGACTCTGGAGCCATATTTATGTTTCTGATCTGATTCGTTGGATTTCTCTGTTTTGGACGGGTATGGACCAGCATGTCACGTAGGTTTTTTGTACGTCTATTCGCAAAACGAGGTTTAGGCCAGTTGAATTTGCCAGTATTTACAATATGCCAATTCTTACTGATCAGTTTGTTGACCTGGTATGTTGCAGGGCCAAATGTGGTCACACAGGTTACGAGGTCCTTATTTTCAGTTTTTTCAAAAGATGTTAGAAGGTTTTCCCTCGGCTGGTTCTGGGCTCTTTTTTGGCATTTTGATATTGTGCTGTTTTTGTAGTGTCTTTGTTGTAATCTGATACTCAGGGCTCGTGATTGTATTTGATAATCCTTTTTTTGACTGCAGTTCCTTTTTAAGCGCAAAAATTGGCTGTAAGGTAGGTTGTCTCTGAGCGGTTGAGGATGATAACTTTTGTAGGACAACAAGCTATTTTTAGCAGTCGGTTTTCTGAAGGTTTTTGTCTCGATTTTGTTGTTCTCTGAAAAGATCGTTAGGTCTAGGAAGTCAATACTTTCCTTATCAGCTGTGTATGTGAATCTCAACCAGGGATCACGTGTGTTAAGCCAGTCGACAAAAGTTTTCAGATCTTGGTTATTGAGCCAAATCAAGAAGACGTCATCTATATAACGTTTCCAGTAAATGATACTGGAAACGTATGGGTTGGCAGTTGTGAGTACATGATGAGTTTCAAAGTTACTGACGTAGAGTCCGGCCACCGATGGCGCAAATGCACTGCCCATGGAGGTCCCGTGACTTTGTAAAAACAATTGGTTTTCGAATTCGAAATAGTTTTCAGTGAGTGCCATCCGGCAACATTCCAAAACAAAGTGTCTGGGTGTTCTGAAATCCCAGTTCTCCATGAAAAGTACGTCTTCCAACATTTCCAGAGTCTCTTTTTGGGGCAGACTCGTATATAGGGATTCAACATCTAATCCCACTAGGAGCATCTTGGTGGGGTCAAAGGTTAGATCTTTCAGCTGATTCAACAGATCTCGGGTATCTTGTAAGTAGGCAGGTGTTTTTTTGACAAGTGGTTGGAGGAATTGGTCCGCAAATTTAGATAGGGGTTCCAGTGCTGACCCTATCCCCGACACAATTGGACGGCCTGGAGGAGGTAACTTCGAAACTCATCATGTACTCACAACTGCCAACCCATACGTTTCCAGTATCATTTACTGGAAACGTTATATAGATGACGTCTTCTTGATTTGGCTCAATAACCAAGATCTGAAAACTTTTGTCGACTGGCTTAACACACGTGATCCCTGGTTGAGATTCACATACACAGCTGATAAGGAAAGTATTGACTTCCTAGACCTAACGATCTTTTCAGAGAACAACAAAATCGAGACAAAAACCTTCAGAAAACCGACTGCTAAAAATAGCTTGTTGTCCTACAAAAGTTATCATCCTCAACCGCTCAGAGACAACCTACCTTACAGCCAATTTTTGCGCTTAAAAAGGAACTGCAGTCAAAAAAAGGATTATCAAATACAATCACGAGCCCTGAGTATCAGATTACAACAAAGACACTACAAAAACAGCACAATATCAAAATGCCAAAAAAGAGCCCAGAACCAGCCGAGGGAAAACCTTCTAACATCTTTTGAAAAACTGAAAATAAGGACCTCGTAACCTGTGTGACCACATTTGGCCCTGCAACATACCAGGTCAACAAACTGATCAGTAAGAATTGGCATATTGTAAATACTGGCAAATTCAACTGGCCTAAACCTCGTTTTGCGAATAGACGTACAAAAAACCTACGTGACATGCTGGTCCATACCCGTCCAAAACAGAGAAATCCAACGAATCAGATCAGAAACATAAATATGGCTCCAGTGTCAGGCCACTACCCATGTGGTTCTTGCACAGCTTGTACTTCAACATCCATTTCTAAAACATTGCAATTGTCAACAACATTCACATGGACCCAGCGACAACACAGCAACTGCAACTCTTCCCATGTGATCTACATGGTCACATGTCCATGTGACAAAAAATACATCGGTATGACCTGCAGAAAGGTGAAACTGCGCATAGGTGAGCACAAAAGCAATATACGCTTAAAAAAGAACACAACCAAACTATGTGCACATTTCATCGAACAAAAACATAGTATTGAAGACCTGAAGTGTACAGTTATTGAAAAAGTTCAAGACAATACACCCAACGTTGAAAAGGTGTTGTACGAAAAAGAACAACGCTGGGTGGACCGCCTTAAGACTAATAAATATGGTCTAAATGATGATATTTGCTGGCACCACTTCGCACGCTGATACTAGCTGGTTGCTAATCTGGAAATTTTGAGTCCACTTAGTGCTCTGACACTCATAAGCCTATGAGATGCTAAGTTCATCCCGTCTACAATTGTACTCCCCAATGAACAGGTACAGTTCGTATTTTTTACAAAGGATATATATTTTTTCAAATATATATTTTTCTTTGGTTTAGTGTCTTAATAATTATGAGACCATGATGTAGATAACCTATAATTACTTATTAGGCATACAAAATGTTCAATAATTAGGTATTGTACCTTTGAAGTTGTTCTTCGTTTGTATACAAAGGTCTCATTTCTATCTCTATGATCAGCGTAGTTAAAACGCCATTGGAAACGTGCTCTTGGCGTCCAGGAGGCAGAGCCAGCACAAGACGCGGAACACGTTTCCGCTGCGGGTAGGTTGTCCCTCCACCGCCCTCGCTCATCCACACCTTATAGTACCAGAGTGACTAATACCTTGATTCTCTGATACTGTTATAGCCTGGGACCTCCTGAGGGAACCTTTTTTAACACAATTAAGGTAAGACCTCACATGGGGTATGACGGACTTCCTTACCATTACGTAAATGTGCCGAACACTTACCATTCCCGTTTTTTCTATCAGGTTCGCATACTCAAGTTCACCTGATTTAGAGGTATGTCACACTCCTTGCAATTTACATGTCGCTATAAGTCGCCACCATTTACTCGCCAACATGTTCTTATTGTTCTCAATTTCCTAAAACAGTATGCCACAATTGAGCTCGCATGAAAATGGTACAATGTTTTTCCATTTCTTTCCAATTTTAAACCGCACTATGGTCAAATGCCACTAGTGACCCCACCCTTTCTCTTCAAATTTACAGGTGACTACATAGAACCTCACAAGGGTAAGATTGTAAATTACACCTCTACCCCCCTACATCACAAATAGTGATAGGTAGATCTCTGTTTATTGTTGTCTTTGTCCTGACGAATGCTCTTAGACCCACGGGCCAACAGAGCAGAAACATGTCGACGTTTTGTCAATACTACTAATATATGCTATGGATTCCTAATTTTCCAGCGAGCATACCAACTTTTTTTTAAACTAGTTGTCCAACGATACTAATAAAAAAGAGTATCTTAATCGGCTGGAAACTATTTTATCCTTTTTGTGCCTTTTTCTGTTGGGGTTATTCGAATTTTTATCTCTGGAGACTGCCACGAAAAAACCAGAGAAAGCCTCGGGCGAGGCTAGGCAATACACAATTTTGTCAAACCCGATGATTGCTGCCATAACGTTTGTGTGGGGCGGAGAACAAGATATACCGCTTCTCGTTATACACATCGTTTATGAGGGTTTCACAATATTTCTCTTGGTATAAGTGGTAACAAGTGTCCTATCCAATTTTGATAATCTCTACTGAGTTCCGGGGAACAGATAGGACAACCTTTCCTCGTCCCTCTATTTGATGTATTCAAGGGCTGAAGTAAACCTACAGGAGGTTGGTGTGATACCTTACTTTGGGCACATGTATGACACGTCTTATGTATTGTTCAACATCCTTCAACATAGTGGGCCACCAAAAATACCTGCGTAATGATTCGATGGTTTTCCTAATACCTGGATGTCCCACTATGGGGTGTGAATGACACCATTCTAAAGCTTGTCTTTGTAAATCTGGGGTGGGAAGTACCAGCCCTCCTTGCACATAAACATAGCCTGAATCACAACAAGTGTTGTGTGAACCAATTATGTCTTGCAAATCCTGTGACGATTGGTCTGATTTCACTTTTTCCATGAATTCTTTCTCAGAAAAGGACCCTCCTACAAACCTGTCACTGGGTATGATGAGGGGTGGTTCAGCTAGTTTGTCCTGATGATCAAACCCTAAACGGGACAAGGCATCAGCCTTACCATTTTTCCTTCCTGCCCGATAATGAATGGTGAAATCATACTCTCACTAAAGAATTGAGTCAAACGCAACTGTCTCATGGACAGTGCTTTGGCAGACCTCAGAAACTGAAGATTACGGTGATCCATAAACACCGTAACTGCATGATGGGCCCCCTACAAGTACTGCCTCCATTCTTCAAAGGCTTTCTTAATAGCGAGTAATTCCTTATCCCCAATTGCATAGATTAGCTCGGCTGGTGTTAGTTTATGAGAAAAAAAAGCCACTGGATGTAATACTCCTGTTACTGGGTCTGTCTGTGAAAGAACCCCCCACAACTACCACTTGAGAGGCATTGGCTTCTACTACAAAAAGATAGGCAGGATCAGGATGCCTCAGTACAGGAGCTTGAGTGAAGGCATTTTTCAATGTGTTAAAGGCCTCATCTGCTTCTGGTGTCCAAAGAAAGGGAACGCCCTTCTTCAATAGTTTTGTAATGGGTGCCACTAGCCCTGAAAAACCTCTGATAAAACGTCTATAAAAATTAGCAAACCCAAGAAAACTCTGAATGTTTTTGACGTTTTGGGGAGCCGGCCAACGATGGATAGCCTCCACCTTCTGGGGATCCATACTCAATCCCTGGGGTGAGATGATAAACCCCAAAAATTCTGCTCTTTGTACATGGAACATAAACTTCTCTAGTTTACAATATAAGTGATTGTCTTGTAATCGTTCCAATACCTTTTGTACATGGCCCACATGTTCTTGTAGAGAAGGAGAGAAAATCAATAGGTCATCAATATAGGCTATGACAAATTCATCTAGCATTTCTTTGAGGACTTCATTGATGAAAAATTGAAATGCCGAAGGGGCATTGCAAAGCCCAAAGGGCATCACAAGATATTCGAATAGACCGTATTTAGTACAAAAGCGGTCTTCCACTCATCTCCTTCCATTACTCGTACTAAATGATATGCCCCAGTAGATCCAGTTTTGTAAAGACCTGTAAAGGCTCTGTCAAGGAGAGAAGAAATAAGTGGAAGAGGGTATCGATTTTTTATTGTGATTTTGTTTAATGATCTATAGTCGATACAGCATCGAATATCTCCCTCCCGTTTTGGTATAAAAAATAGAGCTGAAGAAGCAGGGGATCTGGAGGGACGAATGAAGCCCATCTCTAACATAGTGTCCAGATATTCCCGTAAATAGAGGTTTTCTTTCTCTGTAAGAGAGTACACTCCACTGCAGGGTATTTTAGCCCCTGCTTGCAAGTCAATGCGACAATCATAGGGTCGATGAGGAGGAAGACCCGTAGCTTTGAACTCTTGATATTCCATAGGCAATGTTTCACTTTCTTCCCCAGATGTTTCAACTTCGGTAGGTATAGAAGCCAAGAGATGGGTATGACAACAATCAGACCTAAACTGTATGGTAGATTGCTTCCAGTCAATGAGATGGTTATGTAATCTTAACCAAGGTAAACCGAATAAAACCTGGAATTGAGGGGACTGAATCAAATCGAATTCTAACAACTCTTGATGTCCTGGTGCTATGGTAACTTGTATAGGCACCGTTTGATGAGTGATAGGCCCTGATTTTAATGCACTACCATCAATAGTGGTCACCTTCTCAATTTGTTCCTTCGCTCTTCTTCCTATGTGGTTTTCCTGTGCCCATGTGCCATCCATAAAGTTGCCTGAGGCACCTGAATCAACCATTATTAGAACCATAGCCTTCCCTTGGTTCCAAGATAGCTCTGCCAAGGTAAAAAAAATGACTGGAAGGGGTTTTCTCAGGGTCAGAAGAGGAGACAATTAAACCTGAATTACCCGGGGTCCTAGTCTCACAGGGCCTCGGGCTTCTTAGTTTTCCGCCTTCTTAGTCTGTAGGGGGTTTGTGGGACATGCTTTGAGGAAATGCCCAGCTTTACCCCAGTACAAACATAGCTTGTTGTCCCTTCTTCTTTGCGGGCGGAGCGTGCCAAAACCAGTCCAGCCTGCAAAATGACCAACACTAATGGGAAACCGGCTGCACTAAGAGAGGGGCAGTACAGGGTAGTCCACCCAGCAAATAAGGGAACTCCAGGCGCAGTGAAGAATAACGCAGGAATCCGGGCTGTGGAGAGAAACAAGAAGGAGTTGAAGACTCGCAAATGCGGACAAGTCAGGAACGGAATCCGCGAAGAACAGGAAACAGGAAGTTCGGAATTCGAGATACGGGGCAACACTAGAACGCGAAGCCTCGTTTACAAGGGAAGTCAGGCTTTTCAACCTGCCTGACTTCCTTGCGCATGCGCGGTGGATAACCGCCATCTTGTAGCTGGAATCGGCAATCGTGACAAGGATAAAGATCAAGAGTAAAAACGGGCGTTAGTGGGGGAGACCGACTGAGTTGTGCCCAGAGTTATTGGTAAACCCCCCCAGCCTCCCCTTCCCTGCTTGACCACTCACCGCGTCTGCCGCAACTCTCCGGAGTTGCGGCGGCTTCTCAGCGTCCTCCGGGGGCGTCCACCAGTCTTCGAACCAGCTTTCCACGTCCTCCACATTGTCTTCGGCTCCTGTCTGGATTCGCTCGCTCAACTCCTCCTGTGACACCTTCTCCAATCACTGGGCCGTCCCGTAGCACTCCGCCTCCGAAGGTTCTATTATTCCCATTTGGAGCATCTGTTCTATTTCTTTTTTCACTGCCTCTCTCCTTGCCTCTGGGATGCGGTAAGGTCGTAGTTTTACTCTCTTCCCGGGGATGGTATGTGATTCATTCTCCATTACATCCATTCTCCCTGGCATAAGGGAAAACATCTCCTATAGAGGTTGTAGATAGGTGCATAGCTCATCTCGCTGAGGACCAGGATGTTCGGGATCTATACTTTTGGAGTATAAGGGTTCAATCTGTTCAGTTAGCCCCACTAAATTAGGAATGGGTCCTTCTCATTTTTTCAGCAAATTAACATGATATATTTGTGTATGGTTGGGCCTTTTTGGGGCTAGTTCCAACCGATAGGTTACTGGGGCTACCTTTTCGATCACCCAGAAAGGCCCTTGCCACTGACCCAAAATCTTGTGATCTGAACTAGCCAACATTAATAGAACAAAATAACCTATTTCAAAGGTCCGTGTTTTTGTGCTTTTGTCATACTGGGTCTTCTGGGATGTCTGAGCCTGTTCTAAATGGGACCGGACAATACTACACATTTCTTGCAAATGTGTTTTAAGGTTTATTACATACTCTGGTAAAGGTTTACCTATTTGCTCCTCTTCCTTTGCCATTTCCAATAGGGTACGTGGGGGTCGCCCATATAACAGCTCAAAGGGGAGATACCCTGTGCTCTTCAACTGTTTACAGCGAATGGCAAACCGAGCCAAAGGTAATATGTCTTCCCATTTCCTGGTTTCAAGATCAAGAAGTTTATTTAGGGTGGTTTTAAATGTGGCATTATACCTCTCTACCAGCCCATCTGTCTGGGGATGGTAGGCGGATGTTCTCAATTGTTTGATGTTTAACTGTTGACACACCTGTTTCATGAGGTTAGAAACAAAAGGAGTGCCCGGATCAGTTATGATTTCCCATGGAAATCCCACCCTGGCGAAGAAAGAAACCATGGCTTTGGCGATCTGGGCTGCATTAGGTTGTCTTAATGCTACGGCTTCAGGAAATCGAGTGGCATAATCCACTAAAACCAACACATACCTGCGGCCACTCCGAGAGGGAAGAAGGGGACCAATGATGTCCATTCCCACCTGGGGAAAAGGTTCCTCAATAATAGGTAGGGGACGAAGGGGAGCTTTTGGGGGAAAGCTTCGGCTACTCCACTCCTCTGGTTCATCATTCAAGAGTTGTCTTATGTAGGGGTAGTCTCTTCCTAATATAAATGGTTCTGGTAATATAAGGATGAGCCCTACACGTAAAGGAACGGGTTCGGTGGTTGGCTCATGCTGTACTCATGCTGTACTTGTACTTCGGCTGTAGGGTACTGTCTACTGTTACCGTGGACACATTGGGTTTTTACCATACCCATTGGTTGAGGATTAGCCCCATGTATTGCTTGAGGCCTCATGACACTATGCAAACACCCAGTATCTATTAGGGCAGACCAGTCCACCCCGTTTACCCTCACTACTTTATGGTAGGGAAGGGGCTGCCCCTCTCTGGTACTAAAGAAGGATCGAGTTAGTCCAACCTCCATTGGTTCCTCCTTTTGAGGGTAAACTCTGGCTATGTGACCAAACCCTCCGCACTTAAAACACGGGGGCCCTGTGGGGGTGGTTGGTCGCAAAGGTGTTGGTAAATGTCCCGGAAATAACATAACTGTCTCTGATTTCCTGAGGATAGCAGGTCTACTTCCTTTGGGGTTAGCACTTCCTGATGATTTCCAATGCGCATCCTCTTTACCTTTTTGTAATTCAAGGGCTCTGCTAAAGGCACTGGCTATTTCTACAGCTCTCTCCATGTTGAGCTGAGTGTGTTGTCGCACCCATTTCTGTATTGGAGGATGAAAGTAGGCTAAATACTGTTCCAAATAGATCCATTCCATAATTTCTTCTTTGGTTGATCCTAAAGGTTTAAGCCACCAATCTGCCATATCCTTTACTCTAAAGGGAAAAGCTCGGGGTGTTTCTTGTGGTCCTTCCTTGATTTGTCGTAGTCGAATACGGTATGTTTCTTTGTCTATTCCTAATCTTTCTGAAATGGTCTTCATTATTTCATCATATGGTGTAACACCAAGGGGATTAGCCGCTTGATAAGCGGTCTGCATATCTCCTGAAAGGAGAGGTCCTAGATAATGACCCCATTTATCCATAGGCCAACCCGCTGCTCTGGCCATTTGTTCAAAATTGGAGAAGAAGAAATCTGGATCTTCTCCATCCACATATTTCTGTAAGACCACTGATGGAAGAGTGGTATGTCCCTGTTGTTGGCTAAGGGTATCAGCCAGTTTCCCTATCACAGATTCCTGACTTTGATTTTGATTAGTTAGGGTCTGGTGGAGTTTTTCTCTGTCCTCCTCAGCTACAGCCAGGAGCTTTTCCATAATGCGTCCCAACTTTTCTTGGTTGTCCGCCATTTTCTGAAGTGCAGCCTCCATTTCTGCTGATCCCACTTCTGACACCACTTGTCGGAGGGATGGGTGGAAATAGAAACTAGGAGGCCTGAGTGGTGGTTGAATGGGGAATTTTTATTGAAAGATTTTAACAGAGGTGCAGTTGTCAGAAGTATGGATGGTCAGGTGGCTGTTGTCGGTGTGTGCTTCTCCCGCTCCAGGTACCCCTTCTGCTCGTCTTCTTCTTGGATCCAGGTTAGGTGTTGGCCATCCCTGAGTTCTCCAAAAGAAGAAAAGAGCGGTCAGCAGACTACACTAGTCCTAACAATGTCTACCGTTACCACACCAGGAGTGTAAAAGAAGTAAAATGAAATTTTCAACTAGGTTCCACTCTTACTGAACATATATAACCCCACACTTCCTAGGCTAGCATGAGGGTGGCCGAGTTACGGAATATTTCCCCTATTCACTAAACCCACAGTGAAACTAAAGTGACTCTGACGTCCAGGATTCAGAAAGACAGGGCGGGTTTAGCAAGTACCGGGGTACAGTTAGCGTAGAGTGAGGTGCCGACGTGACAGTGCAGGATAAAGATCAAGAGTAAAAACGGGCGTTAGTGCGGGAGACCGACTGAGTTGTGCCCAGAGTTATTCGCTAACCCCCCCCTCAGCCTCCTCTTCCCTGCTTGACCACTCACTGCGTCTGCCGCAACTCTACTGAGTTGTGGCGGCTTCTCAGCGTCCTCCGGGGGCATCCACCAGTCTTCGAACCAGCTTTCCGTTTCCTCCCTGTCGTCTTCGGCTCCTGTCTGGATTCGCTCGCTCGACTCCTCCTTTGACACCTTCTCCAATCGCTGGGCCGTCCCGTCGCACTCCGCCTCCTCCAGGTTCCGTCTCTCTCCGTCTTCTTTCCACATCCCTTCCTTTAAGGCTGGTTGTCCCGCCTTATCCAGCAGGTTCCTCTCTTCCCATTTGCAGTAATTCCTCCTCCTTCTCCTCGGTTTCCTGTAGAGGGGAGGGAGGCGTTGCTGTTAACTCTTTGTGTCCCCTGATAGTGTTCGGGCTGAATACAAAGGAAAAGGGTGAGTCTTTGTCCTCGTACTGTCTCCATTTCTCACATACAGGTATGCAGACTCTAAGCAAATTGAGAGTTTTAAGAATTATGAGGGATAGTTTCATAACGCTCTATCCTTCTGGATGTAAACGGTCCCCCAAAATCCACCTGTGGGCCTGAAGCAAATTCAGAGTATCAAGAGTAACAAGAGATAAAATGGTGATAAAGCAATACTACGTATGCTTTACTGATGCTGATTGGAATCATTGATTGAATAAAGAAGGTTGCTGTTTTTCATAAACTGGTTGATATTGGAATATTGCTTGAAGAATGTATATAGGCAGGGAGTCACTTATGAGAGGTGAATTTTTACAAATATTAATGTACGTATAACAGGAGGTCAAATAGTTATTTCTCCTTTCCTTGTTCATGTCTATCTGGTCTTTCCAACTTAGGTTTCTTTTAAACCTTTTGTGTATACTTGAAAATTAAATGTTGCTTATCTAATTGGTTTTACAGCCCTGAGGAAGTTCATGTTGGACGAATCGCGTTGGCTGGGCTGATGCATTTGACTACCAATAAAGATTAATTGGAATAAGAGATTTCAAGACTCGTTGCGCAATACTTTTTGGATTTTGAGGATCTTGAGAAATTGTTTATAGTTTAAAAATGAATTATTCATAACTGCATGCTCCTTTTAATGATCTGTTTACTTGAAAGATATTGCATATGTAACCACAAACGCATTATTGATTTTGCAGTTATTTAGAAGTTAAACATGCATCTATAGTCATGATGTGACCATTGAAAATGCTTAACTAGAGCTAGCCCGACTAGGCCTTTATTTCTTACCATGAAATTTACTTTTTCTGTACTTTGCACATTCTTTTCCTTTGCAGCTGCGTTTTCGTGATTTTGTAGCTAGAGGAAGGAGTATTGTGTATTAGAGACAGTGCGGCCCGAGAAGAGAAATCTTGGCAAGAACAGGACTATTTAAATTGCAGAAGAATCCTCCTGTTCATCGCGTTCAGGAACAGAGCGCTACCCAAGATTGTGTTGGCTATCCAAGTTCAGTAGGATGAGACTGTCTTGAATGTTACCATTGCATAATGTGAAGTTTAACCCCATTGGTCCTTGGGGAGGTGAAGCAAGACATGGCTAATGTGGAGTATTTGCGTGTTTTAATTAAAGTATGTACTTTTGGAGTTTGGGCAGATCTCTTTGAATTTCGAGAAGTGCAGACCTTGTTGCTTCTTTCTACTTGCGGGTGTGGCTTTATACTAAACTCTTGTTCCCTTTTTTGAAGATTTCTATTGAAATCTTCACTATGTTGACACCTTTCCCTTTTCCCACAATCTTTGAGACTTTTCCTTATGTCCCGATTACAATTTAGATTTAGAGACCCATTCATATTTAGAAAGAAGGAGCAAGGTTTCTTAAGGAACACCAATTCTCAATTCCTGGCAACTGTATTGTACTGACTGTCGTTATTGTATGCTTCATGCTATTAAGTCGGAATTTGCTTGAAAGCCTTAATTTGCTTGTTAAAGTTCTTTCATGTTTATAACATGTTCTTGATTTTTGCATTTATTGAAATGATTATTAACTTGTACTAAACCCACTTAGCTTTAGTTACTGATTCCTAGTCCTTATTGTGTGGCCAAATGGGCTACAAGAACTTTATATTGTTTTTTTGAATGCTAACTCCCTTTTGCCTCTCAGTCAACCAGAAAGATCAATCAGGTGAGAAATGGTTACAACTTCCTGAGTGCTCCCACAGTCATGCTTATTACACAAGCACAGTGCTGCTAGGAAATTTGCACACATGGCCGATGTTGTAGCTTGGGTGCACCCGAACATTAGGCTCACAGTACTAGTACAGCAGCCAGAGTGTGTATGCAGACAAAATGACTATGCTGGTTGTAGTACATCAGCCATGATCACTATTAGCAGCACAGCAATCTTCCTGCTGACACACAGAGGTGCAGCTAACACTGAAGACAGGGTAAACGCAACACAATATCAGCTGTAGACTGTTGCCAATGAATACAATACACACGGGCTCCTTACGCAGTGCCTGATGTTCACTTCTTAGACACTATATGGCATTCGCCTGCAGTGCTTGCGTTGTCCATTCTAAAGCATGAAAATAGGTGAACGCCCTGCTCATTAGTAGTACGGGGTGCTGAGTAGTGAGGGACATTGCTCCATCAGGTACCTGAACACAACCCCATGGTAAGGAAACCAATGCACCAGCAGCTCACTCGAATTCCATACTTTTCTCTGGGGTGCCATCTTTAGGGGTCGAAAGCGTGAGGCGTTAGCAGCCCTGCTACACATAAATAAGAAAATAGACAGAGTCACACAGACGAGAGCAATAGAGAGCAATGCATGTTGGTGGGGTGGAATAGAAGGACACGTGCAACAGAAATAAATATGGGCAGCGAGACCACAATGTGGAGTGCAGCGGTGCACAGAAGCACAGTACAAGAGAGTGATGCAGCGTGGGGGTGGCGATGGGGAGTAAAGCATACAAGAGAGATAGCTGGAAGCTTGCACTCTCATGGAACCCTTCATGAACAAGCATTTGCAATGCAATAGGTCTCACATTAATTAAGTTTGAGCTATTGGCATTGCGAAATATTGCAACACCAATTGCAACAAAAGTCTATAAATTGTAGGCCAATTTTTTATTTTTTTGTGTGTAGCAATGGTGTCATGCTGCGCTTTGGTGAATATGTTTAAAAGTAAAGTGTGCCATACTGCGATTGCTACAATAGTTAATTGTGGATGCGTTAACAATTGATGTGTGCACTGATGGCTGGTGGTGTGTGTGCCTGGTGGAAGTGTGCACTGACGGCTGGTGGTGTGTGCCTGGTGAAAGCGTGCACTGACTGCTGGTGGTGTGTGTGTGTACCTGGTGAAAGCGTGCACTGTTGGCTAGTGGTGTGTGCCTGGTGGAAGCGTGCAGTGAAGGCTGGTGGTGTTTGTGTCTGGTGAAATCGTGCACTGACGACTGATGGTGTTTGTGCCCGGTGAAAGTGTGCACTGACGGCTGGGGGTGTGTATGCCTGGTGAAAGCATGCACTGATGGCTGGTGGTGTGTGTGGGCCTGTTGAAAGCATGCACTGATGGCTGGTGGTGTGTGTGTGCCTGGCCGGCTGGTGGTGTGTGTGCCTGATGGAAGCGTGCACTGATGGCTGGTGGTGTGTGTGCCTGGTGAAAGCGTGCACTGACGGCTGGTGGTGTGTGCCTGGTGAAAGTGTGCACTGACGGCTAGTGGTGTGTGTGTGCCTGGTGAAAGCGTGCACTGACGTCTGTTGGTGTGTGCCTTGTGAAAGCGTGCACTGATGGCTGGTGGTGTTTGTGCCCGGTGAAAGCGCGCACTGACGGCTGGTGGTGTTTGTGCCCAGTGAAAGCGTGCACTGACGACTGATGGTGCCTGTGCCTGGTGAAAGCGTGCACTGACGGCTGGTGGTGTGTGTGTGCCTGGCCGGCTGGTTGTGTGTGTGCCTGGTGGAAGCGTGCACTGACAGCTGTTGGTGCGTGCCTGGGGAAAGCGTGCACTGACGGCTGGTGGTGTGTGTGTTTCTGGTGAAAGCGTGCACTGACATCTGGTGGTGTGTGCCTGGTGGAAGCGTGCACTGACGGCTGGTTGTGTATGTGTGCCTGGCCGGCTGGTGGTGTGTGTGCCTGGTGGAAGCATGTACTGATGGCTGGTGGCGTGTGTGCCTGGTGAAAGCGTGCACTGATGGCTGGTGGTGTGTGTGCCTGGTGAAAGCGTGCACTGACGGCTGGTGGTGTGTGTGTGTGCCTGGTGAAAGCATGCACTGACGTCTGGTGGTGTGTGCCTGGTGAAAGCGTGCTCTGATGGTTGGTGGTGTTTGGGCCCAGTGAAAGCATGCACTGATGGCTGGTGGTGTTTGTGCCCGGTGAAAGCGTGCACTGATGTCAGATGGTGTCAGTGCCTGGTGAAAGTGTGCACTGACGGTCGGTGGCGCGTATGCCTGGTGAAAGCATGCACTGATGGCTGGTGGTGTGTGTAAGCCTGTTGAAAGCGTACACTGACGACTGGTGGTGTGTGTGCCTGGTAGACACATGCACTGATGGCTGGTGGTGTGTGTGCCTGGTGAAAGTGTGCATTGACGGCTGGTGTTGTGAATGCCTGGTGAAAGAGTGCACTGATGGCTGGTGGTGTGTGTGTCTGGAAGCATGCACTGAGGGCTGGTGGTGTGTGTGCCTGGTAGATGCGTGCACTGATGGCTGGTGGTGTGTGTGCCTGGTGAAAGCGTGCATTGACGGCTAGTGTTGTGTGGGTGCCTGTTGAAAGCGTGCACTGATGGCTGGTGGTGTGTGTGTGCCTTGTGGCAAAGCGTGCACTGACGGCTGGTGGTGTGTGTCTGGAAACGTGCACTGAAGGCTGGTGGTGTGTGAGTCTGGTGGAAAAGTGTGCACTGAGATGTTTAAAAGTAAAGTGCGCCATACTGCGATTGCTACAATAGTTAATTGTGGATGCGTTAACAATTGATGTGTGCACTGATAGCTGGTGGTGTGTGTCTGTAGAAATTGTGCACTGATTGCTAGTGGTGTGTGTGCCTGGTGGAAGTGTGCACTGACGGCTGGAGGTGTGTGTGTGTGCCTGGTGAAAGCATGCACTGACGTCTGGTGGTGTCTTTGTGGTGGAAGCGTGCACTGACGGCTGGTGGTGTTTGTGCCCGGTAAAAGCGTGAACTGACGGCTGGTGGTGTCTGTGCCTGGTGAGTGTGCACTGACGGCCGGTGGTGTGTATCCCTGGTGAAAGTGTGCACTGACGGCTGGTGGTGAGTGTGTCTGGAAGCGTGCACTGAAGGCTGGTGGTGTGTCTGCCTGGTGGAAAGTGTGCACTGACATGTTTAAAAGTAAAGTGCGCCATAATGCAATTGCTACAATAGTTAATTGTGGATGCGTTAACAATTGATGCTTGCACTGATGGCTGGTGGTGTGTGAACCTGTAGAAACTTTGCACTGATGGCTGGTGGTTTGTGTGCCTGGTGGAAGTGTGCACTGCCAGCTAGTGGTGTGTGTGCCTGGTGGAAGCATGCACTGACGGCTGGTGGTGTGTGTGCCTGGTGGAAACGTGCACTGACGGCTGGTGGTGTGTGTGCCTGGTTGAAGCGTGCACTGACGGCTGGTGGTGTGTGTGCCTGGTGAAAGCGTGCAATGATGGCTGGTGGTGTGTGTGTGTGCCTGGTGAAAGCATGCACTGATGGCTGGTGGTGTGTGTGCTTGGTGAAAGCGTGCACTGACGGCTGGTGGTGTGTGTGTGTTGCTGGTAAAAGCATGCACTGACGTCTGGTGATGTGTGTGTGGTGGAAGCGTGCACTGACGGCTAGTGGTGTTTGTGCTCTTTGAAAGCTTGCACTGACGCTGCTGGTGTGTGCCTGGTGAAAGCGTGCAATGACACAGTGGCGTCACTAGGGTTGGTGTCACCTGGTGCGGGTAACTCATGGTGTCACCCCCTCACAACTTACCGCATGGACCTCCGCCGCTCCGAGTCTGCCAGTGGACACAGATGGCAAATAACGGGACCATAAGATAATGTTAACCCGGCAGTGCATCCACCCACAGGAAAACACCCAATCCATATTCTTGTCAACTTAAAAACGAAAATTCACATGTCATGAGTGTTGTACTATTTAAGGTTATACGTGATCATGTTTGGGCAGAAGTTATATAGCTTTTTGACTAAACTATAACTGGTAAATTTCCAAAGTTTTCGATTTTTTAAACATAAGCTAATGCCTCATTCCAGCAACTAACTACAACATCAGTTTAACTTTAATCTTTCCGTGAATTTTTGTTTTTATTTTTTAATGTAAATTAAGGTATTAGAAACTTAAAATGTCACTTTAACCTTTGCTTTTTTCACTGAATTTCTGGGCTTCTTTGATCATATTCTAAAGTGGACCAAGTCCGAAACCTTCACATTCAGCAAACCCCAGCTGTGCATGATCATTGTCAATGTGCTGCAGGGGTTGGCTGCAGGGTGAGGCCTTTGGCCAGGCACAGCACCCACTCCTTTTGCATGCACACAGCCCCAACAGTGCACCTCCTTTGGCCTTGTGCACCCATCATGCAATGTCTTCCTCCTTTTATAAAAAAAATCAAAACATTTCAGGTACTGCTGTACTCTTATGGCATCCCTATCGCAAGCTTCCACCTCATGGTACCACAGAACAATGTAAGCTTGAGTGGTGACATAGTACCATGAGGCGGAAGCTTGCGAGATTCCCAGAGTACTGACATGACCACCACAGCATTTTCATGAAAAGTTACGACTGGCCAATCAGAACGTCAATTACGACAGTACCATACCAGGTTTTGCAGTACCCCATTGGCTGACTGGGAAAAATGCTCCCTCAGCAAGTAATTTTTAGGTCTCGTCCTATTCCATTCCGCAAGGAATGAATAGGACGAGACTATTGGGGCAAAACTAAGAGCTAAACTAAGCTCTCAAAAATGCGGATTTCCAGAAGTGCATGTGTCCCGTGCACGTGCTTCTATCCGCCTGCCTGCCTGCCTCGCATCACCACATCAAAGCCAGCCATCTGGTTACCATTTGCTCCCGAGCCGCATTTCTCCTCCCCCCCTAATCACAGCAATGCCCAGAGCTTGTTTTTGTTGACTCGACATGCCGTCCCGCACCACCTCCTGCTGCGTTTCCTGCTAGTCGGCGCTCGTTGCCATTGAAAATTGTTTTGCATGTCCTATGTGAAAGCTGTAGTATTTCTCTTTGGTCAGTCCAGGGTTGCTATTTAAAATATCATGCTAAAGATGTTGTCACGGTATACCCTTACTTTATTGTTCCGACGACGGTTTGCTGGCCAGAGAAGGGGAACGTCTGTTCCTTGCTGAGTGTTATGTAATGTACCCGTGGTGCACATTCCTGTATTTTCAGCTCGGCTTTGACTGCAGGCGTTTTCCGGAAAGCAGGCTTCTAACAGCCTGCCACGGTCTGCGTGATGCTCTGAGCTCCTCGGGGAGTAGCAGTTGAACACATTGCAGTATCGGTGTATGTGTTCGATTTCGCGCCCGTGACATTTTAGTCAACCTACATGTGTCATCATACACGGAAGGGTGCCCCTTCCCTCCCGCTACTTCTCTGCGTGCGTTTTCCCACGTGTTTTTATGCTGAGGTTCTGAACGATATATTTAGCACTGTGCTTCGAGGTTTTAAGATTAATTCACAACGACTTTGAATTCTCCACGTTACGCCTTCCTGGTTGTTTTGCAACTCCAGTTTTTGCCCCTTAACGATTCGCTCATGTAAGTACCACGGCGCAGGCAGCTTAACTGGAAGCCTTCTTAGACAGTGGCAGCAACAGTATTTGTATTTCATTCGACACCTTTTACAAAGCGTCACTGGCCAAGCTAGAAACGATTTCCATTTAATGTAAAAGCGTGTAGATTTTGCTATTCTTGTTTATTTTGGAAATTAATAAAAACCGGATTACATTTTGCCTCTTATGAATGTCTATTGTTTCACCAGAGGTAAAAAAACAAACCAAATGTTAAGAGCAACATTTTTACTAGAAGAAAACCTTGTCCTAAAAGTATTCTCTGATGTACTGTGAAGGGATGTTGCGAGTTGATATTGAAGGCATGTCCGGTCTTGCATTGTGTTCTATAGTTGTTGGTCCTTAAACAGAATAAAGTTTTACCACCTTGAGTGCTGTGGTGCTGGAATAATTTTCAGACATGAGCGCTGCCTTCGATGTTACGTAATTGAAGTCACAGGGTTTATGAAGATGGATACGTGTAGAAGATGAGCCAAATTCATTTAGCCCGCCTCATCAGACATCAAAGGAATGCGCTCCCACCCCGCCCCCGCCACGCAATGCCGAGAGCTTGTCTGCTTTGGTGGGTGGAACTTCTATTATTAGGTTTCGCATGCACAGCCTTTACTGTGTACCATTCCCTAATCTCCCCATGGGTGTACGCGTTTCAAGCGTGCTTGTCGGCTGCATTTTGTTTGTTTTTGTCCGATGCCTTTTCTCTTTATATCAGCACGCATTTCAAGTGTGCTTATTCCCTCCTACCCCGACCACTCAACGGTGCATACTTACACCCACACCCATGCATACACACTCCAACACCAGACGGAGCCACGGCCGAGCTATCTCTCAACTCATAAGCATAACGAGCTAATCTGTTTTATAAAATAATGTGTTGGTGTATGCTGCAAACAAGTTAAATGATGGTTCACGTTAAAAGCTTTGCTCAGAAAGGATATCAGACTTCTCCCGAAACCAGCTCAATTTCGTTTGATTCCTGTTATGCGCACATCTTATTTCAATTCAAAATATGTTCTGATCATGTCACACATGATACTTGCAACAAGGGGAAAAAGACACAAAGCTACAGAAACTTAAAGGACTAGCAGTGCCATACATACCCTCATAGCCATTTTAATGCTATACTGTTGAAAGTGTCTGCACCCTTGCTTGTCCTCTCTTCCCCTGACCTCTCAGCACTGCCGATTTACAGCCCCATCCCACACACACACACACACACACCGGACAAAGCAGAGTCCTGAGCTATCTCCCCATTCATAACGTAATGAGCTAATCTGTTTAATAAAACACTGTGTTGATGTATGCTGTGAACATGTGAAAGGATGCATGCTAAAAGCTTGGCTCAGAAAGGATAACAGCCTTCTCCCAAGATTAGGTCCATTTTGCTTGATTCATGTTCTGCACATGTCTTAATTAAAAATATATTCTGATCAAGTCACACATAATATTCGCAGCCAGGTGAAAAGGCAGAAAGCAACAGAAAATCAAAGGACTGATGTTTCCATACATACCCGTAAAGCCGTTTTAAAGCTATAATGTTGAAGTAAGATTTGATGCATGCACCCGAGCGCTCTTTCTACATTATGCCAGACTTGACTGTATTTCCCGACTTCCCTGCATCAGTTCCCCACAGCCTATTCCTGCTTGTTTACTTTTGTACTCGCACTCCGAACCTGCGCTTCCTCCCAGATTGCAAATTATTACTGTCTGTGTATCCCCTGCACTGTGAAACGTTTGCATCACTCACTACATGCATGCATTGGAATGTGATGTTCAGTTCAAGAAACTAATGAAGGTCAGTTCAAGACACTAATGAAGGTCATATATCACAAAATGATCTCAAACTCAACCCATGTAAGAAGAAATCGATCCTGTTTTCCAATTTTTCTCATAAGCAGTTGCCTCTTCCTTCCCACACCAACGTGTTACTTTGCTCACGCTGTATTTTTATGGCTATGGTTTTTTACGACATTCAGTGCCCTCCCTCTATCTATCGCCCTCACTCTATCGCCCTCCCTCCCTCTCTTCCACCCACCTCCTTCTCTAACTCACTGTTCTCTTCTCTTCTCTCGTGGTGATCTGCTGCTCTCTTCCACCCTGCCTCCTTCTCTCACTCTACCGCCCTCATGCTCTCACTCTACCGCCCTCACTCTACCACCCTCATTCTACCACTCTACCGCCCTCACTCTACCACTCTACCTGCCTTACTCTACTGCACTCACTCTACCGCCCTCACTCCACCACTCTACCACCCTCACTCTACCGCACTCACTCTACCACTCTACCGCCCTCACTCTACCACTCTACCACCCTCACTCTACCGCCCTCACTCTACCACTCTACTGCACCAGGGCCGGCTCTAGGCTCATGGTGGCCCTGGGCAAGGAGCGTAGGTATGGGGCCCGGAAGAGGTGGTCCGGGCGGGGCGGAGCGCGCAGGCCAGTAAAGAGGGGAGGGGGTCAGGGTGTTTAGTAGTGGAACAGAGCCGGAGGCCGCCAAATCCCTGCCAGGGGCCACCACGCAAATATGTAGCCATCCTCAGAGGATTAATATATTAAGGATATATATTGGCGTGGTGGCCCCTGGGGTTTGGTGGCCCTGTGCAGGTGCACAGTTTGCACATGCCTAAAGCCGGCCCTGACTGCACTTACTCTACCGCACTCACTCTACCACTCTACAGCCCTCACTCTACCACTCTACCGCCCTCACTCTACTGCACTCACACTACTGCCCTACCGCCCTCACACTACCACTCTACTGCCCTCACTCTACCACTCTACCACCCTCACTCTACTGCACTCACTCTACCACTCTACCGTCCTCACTCTACCACTCTACCGCCCTCACTCTACCGCCCTCACTCTACCGCACTACCACCCTCACTCAACCACTCTACCGCACTCACTCTACCACTCTACCACCCTCACTCTACCACTCTACAGCCCTCACTCTACCGCACTCTCTCTACCACTCTACCGCCCTCACTCTACCACACTACCGCCCTCCCTCTACCGCCCTCCCTCTTCCGCCCTCACTCTACCACTCTACTGCCCTCACTCTACCACTCTACCGCCCTCACACTACCACTCTACCGCCCTCACTCTACCACTCTACCGCCCTCACAGCCTCACTCTATCACCCTCACTCTACCACCCTCACTCTACCACTCTACCGCCCTCACTCTACCGCCCTCAATCTAACACTCTACCACCCTCACACCCTCACTCTACCATCCTCACTTTACCACTCTACCGCCCTCACTCTACCACTCTACCGACATAACTCTACCTCCCTCTCGCCCTCACTTTACCGCTCTCATTCTACCACTCTACCACCCTCACTCTACCAATCTACCACCCTCACTCTACCGCCCTCACTCTACCGCACTCACTCTACCACTCTACCACCCTCACTCTACCGCCCTCACTCTACTGCCCTCACTCTACCACCCTCACTCTACCACCCTCACTCTACTACTCTACCGCCCTCACTCTACCACCCTCACTCTACCGCCCTCACTCACTCTACTGCCCTCACTCACTTAATCACACTCACTATATCGCCCTCACTCACTCTATCGCCCTCACTCACTCTATCGCCCTCACTCACTCTCTCTATCGCCCTCACTCACTCACTCCATCGCCCTCCCTCACTCTATCCATCGCCCTCCCTCACTCTATCTATCTATCTATCTATCACCCTCCCTCTATCTATTTATCGCCCTCCCTCCCTCTATCACCCTCCCTCTCTTCCACCCACCTCCTTCTCTAACTCCCTGTTCTCTTCTCCAGTGCTGATCTGCTCTCTTCCACCCGCCTCCTTCTTTAACTCCCTGTTCTCTTCTGCTGTGCTGATCTGCTGCTCTCTTCCACATATATCCTTCTCTAAACTCACACACATACATAGAACTATGCACACACACACATACAACCACACACAAACACAGAACCACACACACACAACCACACACACAACCACACACAACCACACACAACCACACACAAAACCACGCACAACCACAACCCCACACACAACCACAATCCCACACACAACCACAACCCCACACACAACCACACACACAACCACACACACAACCACACACACAACCACACACACACAACCACACACACAACCACACACACAACCACACCCAACCACACACAGCCACACATACAACCACATACACACACACAACCATACACACACACAACCATATACACACACAACCATACACACACACAGCCATACACACCCAACCACACACACAACCACACACAAAACCACACCCCACCACACACAACCACAAACACAACCACACACAACCACACACACAATCACACACAACCACACACACACAACCACACACACACACACACAACCACACACACACATCTATCTATCGCCCTCACTCTATCTATCTGTCGCCCTCACTCTATTGATCTCTCGCCCTCATTCAATTTATCTCTCGCCCTCACTCAATCTATCTCTCACCCTCACTCAATCTATCGATCGCCCTCGCTCTATCTATCGATCGCCCTCACTCTATCTATCGATCGCCCTCACTCTATCTATTGCCCTCACTCTATCTATCGCCCTTACTCTATCTATCACCCTCACTCTATCTATAACCCTCACTCTATCTATCGCCCTCACTCTATCTATCGCCCTCCCTCTTTCTATCTATCGCCGTCACTCTATCTATCTATCGCCCTCTTTCTATCTATCTATCGGCCTCACTCTATCTATCTATCGCCCTCACTCTATCTATCTATTGCCCTCACTCTATCTATCGCCCTCACTCTATCTATCGCCCTCACTCTATCTATCTATCTATCGCCCTCACTCTATCTATCGCCCTCACTCTATCTATTGCCCTCACTCTATCTATCTATCACCCTCACTCTACCTATCTATCACCCTCACTCTATCTATCGCCCTCACTCTATCTATCTATCTATCTATCTATCTATCTATCTATCTATCTATCTATCTATCTATCTATCTATCTATCTATCTATCTATCTATCTATCTATCTATCTATCTATCTATCTATCTGTCTATCGCCCTCACTCTATCTGTCTATCACACTCACTCTGTCTATCGCACTCACTCTATTGCCATCATTCTATCTATGTATTTATCGCCCTCACTCTATCGCCATCATTCTATCTATTTATCTATCTATTGCCCTCTCTCTATTTATCTATGGCCCTCACTCTATTTATCTATGGCCCTCACACTATTTATCTATTGCCCTCACTCTATTTATCAATCTATCGCCCTCGCTCTATCTATCGCACCACCACAGCATCACTCAGGGGCACCACAGCATCACTCAGCACCACCACAACATCACTATGCGCTACCACAGGATCACTGAACGCCACAGCATCACTCGTCGCCACCACAACATCACTCAGCACCACCACAACATCAATCTGTGCAACCATTCAAGAACAACTGGTTCAAATATTTCAGCGCTTGGACGCCCATTGGGCAGCAACCGCGCTATACAAATAACAATACGATACAATACAATACAAATATGTTCTCTCAATGTTTCAAGCTTTATTACAAATGTCACAAAAAGATGTTAATATTTCACTTTTCTTGGATTTTCGTCACAATAAAATACACTGAACATAATCTTCACAAAAGTTATTTACAAAAGTTAAAGCTATTGCCATTATAAATTAAAAGAACTTTTACTTAAGTATTAATTATTTAAAAAAATTAAAAGCCATTGTTATTTGTAACATCAACACATCTAAGTCACGTAAATACAAAACATGTTGCATTACAAATGCTATAGGTGTCATATTTGCAAAAGTTAAAAGTATTGGCATTGTAAACGACAAAGCTGTTAATTTAGCTTTTTTCCAAACCAACACATTAATTAAAAATGTGTCATTTACACAACCAATTGCTCAAACTTTCCTAATGCGCGACCTATTGCATTGCAAATGCTTGTTTATTTTTAGTGCATAACGGTCCAGATATCACTAACTTTTCTGAAAAATGTACCCCTTCATAAGCACACCAAGGACTTATTTCAACAAATATTTCTTAAAACCACTACGCACCGCACGCACTCCTCTATGCTGCCGTCTCGTCTCCTCCCTGGCGCGTGACCGCGACACGTCAGAGCAGGGGTCTCCAAACCGGTCCTGGAGGGCCGGATCCATGCCAGATTTTTGGGATATCCCCATTGAGATACATGTAGTTATTTAAAAAATCTGGCATGGATCCGGCCCCCCAGGACCGGTTTGGAGACCCCTGCGTCAGAGAACACAGCGCGTGGGGGCTGTCCCAGGGCCGTCATTGGTAGCGCTGAAGATTGATGGCCCTGGGACCCACAAACTGGGGTACGCCGCACATCGCACCGCACCAACATCACTGATCACGACATCACCACTGGTGCGTGCATGCGTGGCAACGTGCTGCAGTCAGTGCACACTCACTGCACTGACTGCAGAGTATTTGAATTTTGTAAGCAGGTGCGCAACTGCAGTGCGCACCGTGGCGTGCGCTTGGCTTGCAGTGTTGCACTATAAATAAAAAGCACACTGGCAACAGAGCAGAGGTCAGGCTGCACTTGACTGACTCCACTGTGCACTGCAGTGCAGAGCGAGAGCGAGCCAGCAGCCAGGGTAACGTCGTAACTAACCAGATTGGTATCAACCCATGATGGGGTGACACCCGGTGCGGTCCGCACCCCTGAACCCCCCTAGTGACGCCGCTGCTATGACGGCTGGTGGTGTGTGTGTGTGTGTGTGTGTGCGCCTGGTGAAAGCATGCACTGACGTCTGGTGTTGTGTGTTGTTGAAACGTGCACTGACGGCTGGTGGTGTTTGTCCCCGGTGAAAATGTGCACTGACAGCTGGTGGTGTTTGTGCCCGGTGAAAGCGTGCACTGATGACTGATGGTGTCTGTGCCTGGTGAGTGTGCACTAATGGCTGGTACTGTATACTCCTGGTGAAAGCGTGCACTGACGGCTGATGGTGTGTGTGCCTGGTGAAAGCGTGCACTGACGGCTGGTGGTGTGTGCCTGGTGAAAGGGTGTACTGATGGCTGGTGGTGTGTGTGTGTGCTTGGTGAAAGCCTCAACTGACGGCTTGTGGTGTTTGTGCCCGGTGAAAATGTGCATTGATGGCTTGTGGTGTTTGTGCCCGGTGAAGGCGTGCACTGACGACTGATGGTGTCTGTGCCTGATGAGTGTGCACTGACGGCCGGTCGTGTGTATGCCTGGTGAAAGCATGCCCTGACGTCTGGTGATGTGTGTGTGGTGGAAGCGTGCACTGACGGCTGGTGGTGTTGGTGCCCGGTGAAAGCCTGTACTGATGGCCGGTGGTGTGTATCCCTGGTGAAAGCGTGCACTGACGTCTGGTGGTGTGTGTGTGGTGGAAGTGTTCCTTAATTGGGTGCTTAGAAACTGGAAGCATTCGGAAATTACACCAATTCAAGGTTGTAATGAAGCAATACATAATCATGTGCCTTATTTGGTTTCTTGGTTAGCGAGCTTTCACACATGCGAGGGGGCTACTTAGTATCGTCAATAGGAAAAGAATGCTGTAATTTTAAAAAAATCACGCTCGTCCAATAAACTAGAGTATAAGGGAGTGGGGAAACCCAATCTACCCTTGCGGGCTTGGGCTAATGTAAACAGTATAAAGTCGAGAGTGCCAGCAAGGGACTTTGTTTCACCGAATTACTTTTCAGCTTAAGATTCTATATTGGACTAATCATTAAATCTTATCTGATCAATCAGAAACTTCAACAATTTAGCTTTGTAGTAAATATACAGAGCACAGCATTTGACCAACTTAAATGTTTAAATACTAGAAATTTGAGATGAAAAAGACACGGAGTATCTTCTGATAAAAAATTGCTTTAGTTTTTATACTGCTTATACAAGTCATACGTGTACAAATCAACAATTACTGGTGGGTACACAGCACTAGACAAATGAAGTAAGGAATTGTAAAATCAAACTATAATTCATTTGCGGAAAAAGTCCAATCCTACATCAATCAAAAGAGGATAACTATTTCTTCATAATAAGATAATCATCAATATAAATTATTCAAGAATCAGGAGAAGGACAGTTTGGTCGACGTTTCGGTCTTCAGTAGAATACATCCTTAAGACCTTCTTCAGGACAGTAAAATAGATAAACAGTTGTGACCCCTAAAAACATGAATACAAAGAATTACTAATGTATCATAATCATCAATTTTTCAATTACCATAGCTTATAAAATCCAATCAAATTCTCCATGTCAGACATATCTGTCTTTCATCTCTAAGACTATTCCATTGTTCATAGGCAAAAACAATTATGGGAAGTACAGGTAATGAATCAACATTCACTACATCACATTTTATGCCTAATTGAAGCTCTTGTAACATACATCTCATAATCATACATGTTAAAGGTAGCTTACTTCACAAGAAAGTCCAAATGCGACTTTATAGGTCTCCACCCATGTGGGGGTGAGTTTCTGTCGAGGTCTTTGATGTTTCTAAGATTAAGAACCAATTTGTATGAGTAACAAATCATATTCGATTATTATCATACTTGTAATATTAGTGCCAGTGTTGCCACTACCTGTTTTTGTTAGGTCTCGCCTGTCGATGCGCATGCGCATCGAGCTTGCGAGACTATGGGGGCTTATCCACTCTTGAACCAACTTGCAAGGAATCGTGGCGATTCCTTGCAGTGCACGAGAAATTTAAGCTCAATGCGCATGCGCAATGAGCTTAAAAGCGCGTGCACATGCCCCCAGCCGCCTGCCTTGCCTACTCTCTCTGTCACAGCCTCCCCCAGCTCCGCCCCCTAACTTCTTGATTGCACGGCCGCTAGGCCGTGCCTCCCCTACTCTCCTCCCCCCTCCTCCTCCTACTCTCCTCCCCCCTCCTCCTCCTACTCTCCTCCCCTGCCTGCAGCCGCCTGCCTTGTCATTTTCATAGACATAAACAACTTTTAGGACGGAAAAAAGGGGGTCTACGGAGTAGTGCATCAGATACGTTACACACAAAATATACTTCCCAAAAGTGAGCTACAGCATGCAAGGATGTTGATCAGGCTTCAGGCCAAAAAGCAAAAAACATTCGTACAATATTACACCAACAAAACAAAGAGAAATATGTGTCAGGAAGCGAGGACGAGGATGTACAAACACAAAAGTGAAACAGCCAACTTTTGATTGGGGCAATAAACAAGCACTATTCATCCGGGGAATGGGACGGATTAAAGACAATGGTCAAGAGTTACACAAAAAGCCGTACGCATATAACAATAGGAGTTATTCACACGGAATTACATCAAATATAAGAAACATATTACGCAACTTGGATTCAGCGCTAACAGCATCAATAAACATTACATAGGTCTCTTAGCTTCACAAAACAAATGTGAGCTACAGCATGCAATGATGTTTATCAGGCTTCAGGTCACAAAACAACCTCCCCTACTCTCCTCCCCCCTCCTCCTCCTACTCTCCTCCCCCCTCCTCCTCCTACTCTCCTCCCCTGCCTGCAGCCGCCTGCCTTGCCATTTTCATAGACATAAACAACTTTTAGGACGGAAAAAAAGGGGGTCTACGGAGTAGTGCATCAGATACGTTACACACAAAATATACTTCCCAAAAGTGAGCTACAGCATGCAAGGATGTTGATCAGGCTTCAGGCCAAAAAGCAAAAAACATTCATACAATATTACACCAACAAAACAAAGAGAAATATGTGGCAGGAAGCGAGGACGAGGATGTACAAACACAAAAGTGAAACAGCCAACTTTTGATTGGGGCAATAAACAAGCACTATTCATCCGGGGAATGGGACGGATTAAAGACAATGGTCAAGAGTTACACAAAAAGCCGTACGCATATAACAATAGCAGTTATTCACACGGAATTACATCAAATATAAGAAACATATTACGCAACTTGGATTCAGCGCTAACAGCATCAATAAACATTACATAGGTCTCTTAGCTTCACAAAACAAATGTGAGCTACAGCATGCAATGATGTTTATCAGGCTTCAGGTCACAAAACAAGCTCCCCTACTCTCCTCCCCCCCCTCCTCCTACTCTCCTCCCCCTCCTCCTCCTACTCTCCTCCCCTGCCTGCAGCCGCCTGCCTTGCCATTTTCATAGACATAAACAACTTTTAGGACGGAAAAAAAGGGGGTCTACGGAGTAGTGCATCAGATACGTTACACACAAAATATACTTCCCAAAAGTGAGCTACAGCATGCAAGGATGTTGATCAGGCTTCAGGCCAAAAAGCAAAAAACATTCGTACAATATTACACCAACAAAACAAAGAGAAATATGTGGCAGGAAGCGAGGACGAGGATGTACAAACACAAAAGTGAAACAGCCAACTTTTGATTGGGGCAATAAACAAGCACTATTCATCCGGGGAATGCGACGGATTAAAGACAATGGTCAAGAGTTACACAAAAAGCCGTACGCATATAACAATAGCAGTTATTCACACGGAATTACATCAAATATAAGAAACATATTACGCAACTTGGATTCAGCGCTAACAGCATCAATAAACATTACATAGGTCTCTTAGCTTCACAAAACAAATGTGAGCTACAGCATGCAATGATGTTTATCAGGCTTCAGGTCACAAAACAAAAATTATTCGGACAAGATAACACCAACAAAACAACAAAGAAATATCTGGCAGGAAGCGAGGACGAGGATGTACAAACACAAATGTGAAACAGCCTACTTTTTATTGGGGGAATAAATAAGCATTATTCACCCGGGGAATGGGACGGATTAAACACAATTGTCAAGAGTTAACTTGGATTCAGCGCTAACAGCATCAATAAACATTACATAGGTCTCTTAGCTTCACAAAACAAATGTGAGCTACAGCATGCAATGATGTTTATCAGGCTTCAGGTCACAAAACAAAAATTATTCGGACAAGATAACACCAACAAAACAACGAAGAAATATCTGGCAGGAAGCGAGGACGAGGATGTACAAACACAAATGTGAAACAGCCTACTTTTTATTGGGGGAATAAATAAGCATTATTCACCCGGGGAATGGGACGGATTAAACACAATTGTCAAGAGTTACACAAAAAGCCATACGCATATAACAGGAGCATTTATTCACAGGAAATTACATCCAATATAAAAAAAAAATTCCCTACTCTACAGTAATGTGGACATAAGTCAAAATTCTGATAGCAACATGGAGAAAGCATATATAACAAGACAATATTGCTTTAAAAATACATCGTAACACAAAGCGGAGACATTGCATTAATTATTAAAGAAGAGGAAGTATCACAAACCACAGCACGAAATTTAAATACACATCAAAATAAAAAGCTATACAAACATACATTTAATAATAACTGAAATAACAGAACGTAGAGATGAAACAATATAAATTATTCACGTAGATATACAACATACTACACAATTACACACAAAAAAAAAAAATGCTCTAATTATTAACACAACTACTGACCAAAAGCAACCATTTTAAAAATTAGATCTGAACAATAGGATACAATGCATTACATACATAAAGAGCCGACAATTCGAAATAAACATCCTTCGTTGCAAAACAAAGACACTACTATGCCAATAAAACTAATAGGAAACAACAAATCGAATAATTCATAACACTATACACACACAAAGCAAACAACAAATAACAACTTACCAGTCGAACGATGCACGGAACAGACAACGAAGCCAACACTCCTTACACGGGACCCGCTTTCAACAATATGGGGATTTCCAATTAGACGCGAGTAAATTGTTACGCAGCGTGAGAGGATTTTGAAATCTCATTGGCTGACACGGACGTCAATCAAAATAGTACGGGATTCAAAATAACAACTAGAACGCAATAACTTAAATACTTTAATATAATTATGGTACAGTCACACAAGCACACACACCACAATCACACAAATACACAACACACAAACACCCTCACACACCCTCACCCTCACACACCCTCACTCACACCCACCCTCACCCCCCCACCCTTACAACACACTCACCCTCACTAACCCTCACACACACACCCTCACACACCCTCACACTCACACACCCTCACCCACCACCACCCTCACTCACACACCTTCACACCCTCAACCTCACACATCCTCACTCACCCTCACACCCTCACTCACCCTCATGACCTCAACCACACACCCTCACATGCCCCCACCCTCACACACCCCCACCCTCACACACACCCGCCCTCACACACTCTCACACATCCTCACACACCCACACACATTCTCAATAAGCCTCACACCCTCACCCTCGCCCACCCTCACTCACCCTCACTCACCCTCACCCTCACCCCCTCACCCTCAATAACCCTCACCCACCCTCAACCCCTCACCCTCACCCTCACTCACCCTCACCCTCACTCACCCTCAAACCCTCACCCTCACTCACCCTCAACCCCTCACCCTCACTCACCCTCAACCCCTCACCCTCACTCACCCTCACTCACCCTCACTCTCACTCACCCTCACTCACCCTCACCCTCACTCACCCTCACTCACCCTCACTCACCCTCACCCTCACCCTCACTCACCCTCACCCACACTCACCCTCACCCTCAATGCCTCACCCTCAACCCCTCAACCTCACCCTCACTCACCCTCAACCCCTCACCCTCACCCTCACTCACCCTCAACCCTTCACCCTCAACCCCTCACTCACCCTCACTCTCACTCACCCTCACTCACCCTCAACCCCTCAGCATCACCCTCACTCACCCTCACCCTCACTCACCCTCAACCCCTCACCTACCCTCACCCTCACTCCCCCTCAACCCCTCACCCTCACTCACCCTCACCCTCACTCAACACCTCACCCCCAATCACCCTCAACAGCTCACCCTCACCTCACTCATCCTCAACCCCTCACCCTCACTCACCCTCACTCACCCTCACCCACACTCACCCTCACCCTCACTCACCCTCAACGCCTCACCCTCACTCACCCTCAACCCCTCACCCTCACTCACCCTCAACCCCTCACCCTCACCCTCACACCCTCAACCCTTCACCCTCAACCCCTCACTCACCCTCACTCTCACTCACCCTCACTCACCCTCAACACCTCAGCCTCACCCTCACTCACCCTCACCCTCACTCACCCTCAACCCCTCACACTCACTCACCCTCACCCTCACTCACCCTCAACCCCTCACCCTCACTCACCCTCACCCTCACTCACCCTCACCCACACTCACCCTCACTCACCATCAACCCCTCACCCTCACTCACCCTCACCCACACTCAACCTCACCCTCACTCACCCTCAATGCCTCACCCTCACTCACCCTCAACCCCTCACCCTCACCCTCACTCACCCTCACCCTCACTTACCCTCAACCCTTCACCCTCAACCCCTCACTCACCCTCACTCTCACTCACCCTCACTCACCCTCAACCCCTCAGCATCACCCTCACTCACCCTCACCCTCACTCACCCTCAACCCCTCACCTACCCTCACCCTCACTCACCCTCAACCCCTCACCCTCACTCACCCTCACCCTCACTCACCCTCAACACCTCACCCTCACTCACCCTCAACACCTCACCCTCACTCACCCTCAACTCCTCACCCTCAACCCCTCACCCTCACTCACCCTCACCCTCACTCACCCTCACCCACACTCACCCTCACCCTCACTCACCCTCAACACCTCACCCTCACTCACCCTCAACCCCTCACCTTCCCTCACCCTCAACCCCTCACCCTCACCCTCACACCCTCAACCCTTCACCCTCAACCCCTCACTCACCCTCACTCACCCTCACTCACCCTCAACACCTCAGCCTCACCCTCACTCACCCTCACCCTCACCCTCACTCACCCTCAACCCCTCACACTCACTCACCCTCACCCTCACTCACCCTCAACCCCTCATAACCCTCACTCACACTCACTCACCCTCACTCACCCTCACCCTCACTCACCCTCACCCACACTCACCCTCACTCACCCTCAACCCCTCACCCTCACTCACCCTCAACCCCTCACCCTCACCCTCAACCCTTCACCCTCAACCCCTCACTCACTCTCACTCTCACTCACCCTCACTCACCATCAACCCCTCCCCCTCACCCTCACTCACCCTCACTCACCCTCAACACCTCACCCTCACTAACCCTCAACCCCTCACCCTCACCCCTCAACCCTTCACCCTCAACCCCTCACTCACCCTCACTCTCACTCACCCTCACTCACCCTCAACACCTCAGCCTCACCCTCACTCACCCTCACCCTCACCCTCACTCACCCTCAACCCCTCACACTCACTCACCCTCAATCACCCTCAACCCCTCACCCTCACTCACCCTCACCCTCACTCTCACTCACCCTCACCCACACTCACCCTCACTCACCCTCACTCACCCTCAACCCCTCACCCTCACTCACCCTCAACCCCTCACCCTCACCCTCACTCACCCTCAACCCTTCACCCTCAACCCTTCACCCTCAACCCCTCACTCACCCTCACTCTCACTCACCCTCACTCACCCTCAACGCCTCACCCTCACCCTCACTCACCCTCAACACCTCACCCTCACTCACACTCACCCTCACTCACCCTCAACACCTCACCCTCACTCACCCTCAACCCCTCACCCTCACCCTCACTCACCCTCAACCCCTCACCCCCTCACCCTCACTCACCCTCAACCCCTCACCCCCTCACCCTCACTCACCCTCACTCACCCTCAACGCCTCACCCTCAACCCCTCACCCTCAACACCTCACCCTCACTCACCCTCACAACACATATTGTGTTACAATAGGTGTCACATTTGCGAAAGATAAAACGATTGGCATTGTAAATAACAAAGCTATTATTTCGCTATTTTAAAAACAAGCACATAAATAAAAAATGTGTCCTTTACAATACCAATAGCTCAAACTTTCCTAATGCAAGACCTATTGCATTGCTGTGCTTCTCTCCCCTGCTGCACTCTCCTGCTCTCTAGAGATGTGGCCTAACGACAAGAGCTGCCATCTAAGTCACGTAAATACAAAACATGTTGCATTCCAAATGCTATAGGTGTCACATTCGCAAAAGTTATAACTATTGGCATTGTAAATGACAAAGCCATCAATTTAGCAATTTTAAAAACCAACAAATATATAACATATGTCATTTACAATACCAATAACTCCTACTTTTCTAATGCGAGACCTATTGCATTTCCAATGCTTGTTTTGCCAAGTTATTTGATACCTGCTCGTGCTTATTCAACCGTCACAATATGTATGGCACAATCTTTATGATTCTTCAAATCTAGATAAACAAGTGGCACATAATACTTATTGTTAAACATGATGCATTTGCATCACCGAGAAATATAATCTTTTTATACTGCTATTGCGTATTGCAGCTATTTTATTGTTAATACTACGCATTTGCATCACTGAGAAATATAATCTTTTTAGACTGCTATTGCATATTGCAGTATATTCACGTGAGATGTTCATTGTAAGTCACTTTCTATGTTTCAATCTGTGAGAAGTTGGCCTGATATATGATGTTTCCAATTCTGGAACCACCTTATATCAGTCCAAACAATCCCTTATGGTGTCTGGTTGTAAGTCAACCTTATAGACAAGCTATCCTAGGGGTAGCATGGACTAAGCAGCCTGAAAGGCTAAACTCAAGAGGTCGTGTTAAGCGAGCTGTTTTACCAATCACAATCCTATAATATCAAATGAAAGGACACCACACAAGTATATATTATACAAATATATGTATTTATTACTAAAATAATCCCCAGTACTCTTTATGAGCAAAGGGGCACAAGCGTTATAACATATGAAAGTTGCACAATTATGGATGAGGGCGGGTGGCCACTCAAACCATATATTAAGAAAGTGGTATAAGAGATACCAATCGAACAGTGGTTAGGCCTAGGGCTTAGGGAATCGCTGGGAGCAGTCGAGACAAGCAATGCTGAAGTCGGGAAAAGCCCGCGGGATTCGGGTGCAGCGCTTAAAGCACACGCATGCACCAATGCAAAGTCAATGGTGCGTAAAAGTTACACAAATAGAGTGTAAGGATACTTCCGCTGAACCTAGATGGACAAAACTTTAGACACAGACCCTAGAGGTGTGTACCAGTGTGGGAACACCGGCGTTGCTGAGTTACCTCACCCACAGGAAGCGGGTGCATAGGGTCGAAGTGGCGTCGGGTTTCGTCACGCAGGTTGTAGGTGCTTGAAGCTGAAGATGCTGCAGGCGATGTGAAGGAGAAGTGTCCGGTGTGATCCAAGGGTGGATCAGAGTAGTAAAGTACCTGAAAGCAGAGGGGACAGAGTCTGGGTCACTCAGCAGTGACCAGGGTAGAACCAGGACGGAACCAGGGAATGTCGGGCGCAATCAGGTGGTTGTTGAGGAGCTTCTCTCCGCTGCCACGTGGGCTCTGGGGCATCTGCGACGTCCAGGAGTGGGTCACAAGCTGTCCTACGCAGGTTCTCACCGTCGGCACTGTGGGCTTCAAGATTGGATCAAACAACACTTGGCAAGAGCAATCCACGCGGGATTAGAAGATTGCTTTTCACTCGGACCAGGAGGGTCAGAGCGGGTGCTCCTTTTCAGAGGAGCGGGTGCAAGTCTGGAGCAACCAGAATCACAAGTTGTATTTTGGTTTTCGTAGGCACAAGGGCCACAAGCCAGCTGGCAAGTGACCAGGCCAATGCGTTGAGCCAAAGTAAGCAGAAGGGCCCCACGCAGCACTCGTCGAGTGTAGAGGGGTGAGCTTGGTGCAAAAGTGGCTCAGGGTTGGGGCTTCTCAAACCCCGGTGTACAACTTCGAGGGTTACTCGTGGGCTGCACAGTTAGCATCTCGTGGTCTTTTCAAGATGGCGTGCCCCACGCTTCTGGTCGCCTCCACGGGTCTCAACTCTGCAGGGACTGTGGATCGGGCTGTAAGAAGGCAGGCAAGCTTGATCTCGTCAATCTCTGTTGCTTGAGTTCCGGCAAGGACTGCCACAAATCAGATGTCGAGGTGCTAGATGGTGCCTGTTTGCACAGGGTGGTCACTCCTTGACCACAAGGGAGATTCTTCAGTCTTCTACGTCGAGTAGGATGTCGAAGGGTCCAGAGTTTCATTTCAAAGGTTTCATCAGGATAATCTGAGTGCGTTGGCACTGCTCCCATTCTTATACCAATCTAGGGGGCTGGATTACCTGCTAGGTCCCCTCCTATGGGTGGGACCCAGGAAGGGGGTGGATACACCCCTTTCCCTTTGATCCAGGCCGCGCTGGGACTGGGGCTGGTGTGCCCCAGAACCGGTTTGGCCGGATTATGCAAGGGGCAGCCTTGTGCTCCCCAGGCAGTGTCTGGTTTCTTTCAAACCTCCCTGCTACAATCCACTATCTCCTGTCTGGGGTGGTGTGACACCTCCCTGTGACAGGAAAGCCTTTGTCCAGGCCTCCTGTGCTGAGTTTCGGTCGGCAGCAGGAGGTCAGACTTGTGTCTGTGGCAGAAGCATCCATTTTGTGGATCTGAGGCTCTTTTAAAATCAACCGCGTTTTAGCAAAGTAACATGTTGTCTCCCTCTAGAGGGGTGGAATGCTACCCCCGTTGCCAGGACTGGTGAGGGGGTAGTATTCCAAATCGTATGACGCCTTACACAACATGTTTTGATAAAGCCAAACTAAAGTTGACATATAACCGCGAGGATTATAATGCACTTAATAGTATATGGTATGGCATTATTCCAGAACAGCTTAGGGAATTGGTCCCGGCAGCTGCAGACAGGCTCAGCTCATGCTAGAGCACCGTCTCACATAAAACCAAGCACTCTGCCTCCAGGATTGTTAAGGCCTGCCATAGGAGTGACTGATAGGTGTATATGTGTCCAGATAGGTTTAGATATAGGCATACTATATCTAAGCAAGGGGTGATTACACCACCTTGCCCCAGCTGAGTGATCAGCCAGTTGTGTCAATTTTAGATAGCCAGCCAGGGGTGGCAAAAGTTATGCTGCAGCCCCTGGTAGGCCTTGGATGCACCTATGCCCTGGGCACCTATAGTGCTCTGTACAGGGGCTGATAAGGTGACCCAAGCCAATCTAGTTATTCACCTAGGGTACATGGAATCCATTTTACAGAGAGAGCAGATATCCTGGGGCCCTGATTAGCAGGGAACCAGGCCAACTAAGTCGAAAACCAGCTAAACACAAGGCAAAAAATCTTGGGTAACCATAGTCAGGTAGCCACCTTCCTACACAATCCTTATAGGACTTATAGTCAAGGCAAATGCATTTTTATTGATACTTAGGCGGAGTAAAAAAAGGGGTTCTCCAAACGGTAATTAAAGGGACCGACCGTTAAAACGATGTTTGTGAGAACCGTTATTCAACCACGGATGAATTCACTGTGATATGCGAAACTCTCTGTTTTTAGATAACATTTAGTATCGCCGAAGAAACATTGAGTAAAAGCCTACCAATGGCGATATTACGGTGGACTTGGCTAAAATCATGCCGACATTTCGAACCAAATTATATTGGGAAAAAAACACACATTAGTGGTTACATGCTGATGGCGGTGCCTAGTGGAAATATTAAATCCTTTTTACCCACATTACACAAGCGTTTGAAATTAAAACCAAAAGTTCGCATTTGTACAACAACAGAATCGAGTGAATTACACCCAGGGCTACCGACATGAAGTACAACAGCAAGCTAGCACTTACTTTCAACAAGCGTTTTCCCGCATTGAATGTCGGTCTTCACAGAGGACATATCCAGCTCTGGTGATAGTGAATACAAGGACTTTAAACCCCAACTTTAGATAATTTTAAAATCTTGGCATGTGGTGACCTGGTCACCAGAGCTGGATATTGTCGTTTGAACAAACCAGTTTATAGATTCAACAAACTGGGTTGTAGATTCCATAAACCAGGAACAAGTACACGCCACTGTTAAAATCTTCTGTTTATATTTTCTCAAACAAGAAGGTGCTGTTTCACGCCTTCATACATATCCAGCTGGTTGAGTGAAGATTCATAATGGCTGGCAGCAAAGGTTATGGAACACCCCAATTATATCATAGGTGGCCTCTGGTGGCATGTGGTGACCTGGACAAACTGCAACTGCAACATAGGTGGCCTCTGTTTACCAAGTCAAAAGAGCTCCTCAAGTTTACAAAACAGGCCTAAAGTGAACCATTCTCGACCCTCAGTTCTTGCTGCTTCAAGATGGCTAGAAGCAAGATATTATCTAGGGATGAGCTTTGAAAACAGAAACTTGCCATTAGATTGGAATTAAGGTGAGGGGGTGTGAAGGTGAGGGTGTGTGAGAGTGAGGGTTTGTGAGGGTGAGGGTGTGGGGTTGTGAGGTTAAGGGGTCTGAGGGTGAGGGTGAGGTTGTGAGGGTGAGGGGGTGTGAGGGTGAGGGGGTTTGAGGGTGAGGGTGACAGGGGTGGGGGTGACTGGGGTGAGGGTGTGTGAGGATGTGAGGATGAGGGGGTCTGAGGGTGAGGGGGTGTGAGGGCGTGAGAGTGAGGGGGTGTGAGGGTGAGGGTGTGTGAGGGTGAGAGGGTATGTGAGGGTGAGGGTGTGAGGGTGTGTGATGATGAGGGGGTGTGAGGGTGAGGGTGAGGATGTGTGAGGGTGAAAGGGGGTGTGAGGGTGAGAGGGTGTGGGAGGGTTTGTGAGGGTGACAGGGTGTGTGAGGGTGAGAGGGTGCGTGAGGGTGAGGGTGTGTGAGGGTGTGTGAGGGTGAGGGTGTGTGAGAGTGAGGGGGGTGTGAGGGTGAGGGTGTGAGTGTGAGAGGGCGAGGGGGTGTGGGGGTGTGTGGGGGTGAGGGGGTATGAGGGTGAGGGGGTGTGAGGGTGAGGGGGTGTGAGGGTGAGGGGGTGTAAGGGTGAGGGGGTGTGAGCATGAGGGGGTGTGTGAGGGTGAGGGTGAGGGGGTGTGAGGGTGAGGGTGAGGTTGTGAGGGTGAGGGGGTGTGAGGGTGAGGGGGTGATGGAGTGTGAGGGTGAGGGTGACAGGGGTGAGGGTGACTGGGGTGCGGGTGAGGGTGTGTGAGGATGTGAGGGTGAGGGGTTGTGAGGGTGAGGGGGTGTGAGGGTGTGAGAGTGAGGGGGTGGGGGTGTGAGGGTGAGGGGGTTTGAGGGTGAGGGTGACAGGGGTGGGGGTGACTGGGGTGAGGGTGTGTGAGGATGCGAGGATGAGGGGGTCTGAGGGTGAGGGGGTGTGAGGGCGTGAGAGTGAGGGGGTGTGAGGGTGAGGGTGTGTGAGGGTGAGAGGGTATGTGAGGGTGAGGGTGTGAGGGTGTGTGATGATGAGGGGGTGTGAGGGTGAGGATGTGTGAGGGTGAAAGGGGGTGTGAGGGTGAGAGGGTGTGTGAGGGTTTGTGAGGGTGACAGGGTGTGTGAGGGTGAGAGGGTGCGTGAGGGGGAGGGTGTGTGAGGGTGAGGGTGTGTGAGAGTGAGGGGGTGAGGGTGAGGGTGAGGGGGGTGTGAGGGTGAGGGTGTGAGTGTGAGAGGGCGAGGGGGTGTGAGGGTGAGGGGGTGTGAGGGTGAGGGGGTGTAAGGGTGAGGGGGTGTGAGCGTGAGGGGGTGTGTGAGGGTGAGGGGGTGTGAGGGTGAGGGTGAGGTTGTGAGGGTGAGGGGGTGTGAGGGTGAGGGGGTGAGGGGTGTGAGGGTGAGGGTGACAGGGGTGAGGGTGACTGGGGTGAGGGTGAGGGTGTGTGAGGATGTGAGGGTGAGGGGTTGTGAGGGTGAGGGGGTGTGAGGGGGTGAGAGTGAGGGGGTGGGGGTGTGAGGGTGAGGGGGTTTGAGGGTGAGGGTGACAGGGGTGGGGGTGACTGGGGTGAGGGTGTGTGAGGATGTGAGGATGAGGGGGTCTGAGGGTGAGGGGGTGTGAGGGCGTGAGAGTGAGGGGGTGTGAGGGTGAGGGTGTGTGAGGGTGAGAGGGTATGTGAGGGTGAGGGTGTGAGGGTGTGTGATGATGAGGGGGTGTGAGGGTGAGGGTGTGAGGGTGAGGATGTGTGAGGGTGAAAGGGGGTGTGAGGGTGAGAGGGTGTGTGAGGGTTTGTGAGGGTGACAGGGTGTGTGAGGGTGAGAGGGTGCGTGAGGGTGAGGGTGTGTGAGGGTGTGTGAGGGTGAGGGTGTGTGAGAGTGAGGGGGTGAGGGTGAGGGGGGTCTGAGGGTGAGGGTGTGAGTGTGAGAGGGCGAGGGGGTGTGAGGATGAGGGGGTGTGAGGGTGAGGGGGTGTAAGGGTGAGGGGGTGTGAGCGTGAGGGTGTGTGTGAGGGTGAGGGTGAGGGGGTGTGAGGGTGAGGGTGAGGTTGTGAGGGTGAGGGGGTGTGAGGGTGAGGGGGTGAGGGGGTGTGAGGGTGAGGGTGACAGGGGTGAGGGTGACTGGGGTGAGGGTGAGGGTGTGTGAGGATGTGAGGGTGAGGGGTTGTGAGGGTGAGGGGGTGTGAGGGTGTGAGAGTGAGGGGGTGTGAGGGTGAGGGTGTGTGAGGGTGAGAGGGTGCGTAAGGGAGAGCGGGTGAGGGGGTGTGATGGTGAGGGGGTGTGAGGGGGTGAGGGTCTGTGAGGGTGAAAGGGGGTGTGAGGGTGAGAGGGTGTGCGTGGGTTTGTGAGGGTGAGAGGGTGAGTGAGGGTGAGAGGGTGCGTGAGGGTGTGTAAGGGTGAGGCTGTGTGAGAGTGAGGGTGTGTGAGAGTGAGGGGGTGAGGGTGAGGGGGTGTGAGGGTGAGGGTGTGAGTGTGAGGGTGAGGGGGTATGAGGGGGTGAGGGTGAGGGGTGTGAGGGTGAGGGGGTGTGAGGGTGAGGGGGTGTAAGGGTGAGGGGGTGTGAGCGTGAGGGGGTGTGAGGGGGTGTGTGAGGGTGAGGGTGAGGGTGTGAGGGTGAGGGGGTGTGAGGGTGAAGGGGTGAGGGGGGGTGAGGGTGAGGGTGACAGGGGTGAGGGTGACTGGGGTGAAGGTGAGGGTGTATGAGGATGTGAGGGTGAGGGGTGTGAGGGTGAGGGGCTGTGAGGGCGTCAGAGTGAGGGGGTGTGAGGGTGAGGGTGTGTGAGGGTGAGAGGGAGGGTGAGGGTGTGAAGGGGTGTGATGGTGAGGGGGTGTGAGGATGAGGGGGTGAGGGTGTGTGAGGGTGAAAGGGGGTGTGAGGGTGAGAGGGTGTGTGAGGGTTTGTGAGGGTGAGAGGGTGTGTGAGGGTGAGAGGGTGTGTGAGGGTGAGGGTGTGTGAGGGTGTGTGGGGGTGAGGGTGTGTGAGAGTGAGGGGGTGAGGGTGAGGGGGGTGTGAGGGTGTGAGTGTGAGAGGGTGAGGGGGAGTGTGAGGGTCAGGTTGTGAGGGTGAGGATGTGTGAGGGTGAGGAGGGGTGGGGGTGTGAGGGGGTGTGAGAGTGAGGGGTGGGAGGGTAAGGAGGTGTGAGGGTGAGGGGGTGCGAGGGTGAGGGGGTGTGAGGGTGAGGGGGTGTGAGAATGAGGGGGTGTGAGGGTGAGGGTGCATGTGAGGGTGAGGGTGTGAGGGTGTGTGAGGTTGAGGGTGTGTGAGGGGGTGAGGGTGAGGGGGTGTGAGGGTGAGGGTGAGGGGGTGTGAGGGTGAGGGTGTGAATGGGTGTGAGGGTGAGGGGGTGTAAGGGTGAGGGGGGGTGAGGGGGTGTGAGGGTGAGGGTGTGTGAGAGCGAGGGGGTGTGAGGGTGAGGGTGAGTGAGGGTGGGTGAGAGTGTGTGTGAGGGTGAGGGTGAGAGGGTGTGTGAGGGTGAGAGGGTGTGTGAGGGTGAGAGGGTGTGTGAGGGTTAGGGGGTGTGTGAGGGTGAGGGGGTGTGAGGGTGAGGGGGTGTGAGGATGAGGGTGTGAGGGAGGGTGAGGGACAGGCATTGGACATTGAGGGACACAAGCACGGAGCACTGAGAGGAGCAGGCACGGGGCAGGGATGGACACTGGTTTGGGGCAGTGTGGGTCATGCTCTTTTAGTACTGAGACCCACTCATGGTGCATTTGGAAACATACTCAGGCTAACAACAAGAACTGCCATTGAGCACATCCTTTTACAACTGAAAATGACTTAGATCTCATTAGTTTCTATTTCTTCGGGCTCACACAGTCACAAAATAGGTCCCTTAATTCCTACGCACCTAAGAGCTCAAGGCAAATCACTGAACTCAGACATTTTGGTGGAAAATTAGAAATACTAAATATTAGGTGTAGAAGTTCTATCTTGCAGTTTTTACTGCTGACTCATAATTTAATTTGAACTTCAGACAACCCGAATTTGATTGGACAGCAAGGCCCTAGTTACTTTTCAAGCAGAGGACAGGCTAATGTACCACACTTTTGGGTCGTTCTTAAACTCTTTGGCGCCATTTAGGCCGCAGAGCTCCACATTGCGCCAGATGAGAATGGCACAGGGGTTTGGGAGCTAAGCAAGCTGGAAGCAATCTCGGTATCGGCATTCCTGACCGGATGACCCATGTATCACCAGATGGATCGATGAGGGGAGAACAGTTTCTAAGATTGCAAACCCATACAAAGAACATTGGCGCCTCTTTTCCTTTATTTTGACAAGAAACAATAAGAACAGGAAATAACACGCATTGGCAAAACTGCTGGGTCCAAAAAAGGTTAAAAAAATAAGACAGCAAAAGATGAGCAACAGTGGAATTGATGTAATGAGCAACGGGATCAGTAGGGGCAGTAACAGAGGAGCTTCAATGGTGAATTGAAAAATATTTAAAAGAAATTGAAACAAGTTTGAATGTAGTTTTTGTTGGGGAAAGACAGGTTTATGTTTTATGTTTAGGACTTGCAATACAAACAAAGGCCATACACAATTTGAACTGGTGTGCGAGGTCGGGCACCGGTTGAAGCTGAGCAGAGGAAAGGCAGTGCTGGGAGAGGGGCTGGGCAACCCTGCCAGCATTCAGATTCACGAGCAGATGGTCCTGTTTTTGACCTGCGGAGGGCGTGAAGTGGCTGGTGGCAAATGGAATCAAAGCAGTTGCTTTGATGTTCCTGTCTTGTCTTGCTTTGTGGGAGGGGTAGGGGGAGCGAATTCCTGTGCACACGCCTGGCTCACATGAACTGTACGCGATCCGCAGTGGGTAGACTTTTTAGGTCTCCTTACTATATCTCTCCTACCATCCCTTCGGGATGAAATAGACGAGACCTAAAAAATAGTTCCAGACAGAGAGCACTCTTGGAAGACTACAAGGAGAGGCTGTAAACGGGCTATGCTCCAAATGGGTGTATAAACACTAGCTGGATGGACTGATACAAGTAAAGCCAGCAAATAGAAAGCAAGGAAATGTAAATAACAAACGGTAAAGCCAATGTAAGCAATGCGCGGAATGCATTCCTGGTCAGCTTTTAGCACATCCCCAGGAAGTCTTTCCCATCAGACAGCAGTCCTATCTGGTAGGCTTCGACCTAAAAAGTAAAACAAGGCCTAGAGTATATGAATATTACACTTTGGAACAATTGAACTGAGATTTGCCCACACTTTCAGTGCCAAAAGGAATTCCATTCCTTTACTGAAGATGTAAGACCCTTGTTTTCTTACCAGCACTGAGTGAGGGACTCATTTTAATTATTTATTTTTGAATTTCACAAGTAAAAAGCCTTGTTCAATGAAGCCACGTTTTTAGTACCACATGTAATTCCAGAAATTTTTTTCACAATATAAAAACACGATGCAAATGCAAGAGGGTGTGGCCTTCCAGCCAGAGCTAACGGCTTTGCAATTGGGGTACCATGTTAGAGCCTCAGTGTTTTCTCAACATCCTGTGATTCTGGGTAAATCACGTAATCTCCATGTGCCTACAAATATGAATCTAACCTTGTGAACTGGTGCTCATGTAAAACACTTCAATGCCCTTGCACAGGGGTCGCATTATCAAAAGTGCAAAATATCCGATCAAAGATACATCCAAAATAAATATGTTTAGGCAGATATATACAACAGCACCTGAAACTGAAACTAAAAACAGTGGAGAGTCTAAAATAAAAGTAGCAAAAATATGAGTTATTTATTACACAGGTGGATAAACAGAGGCAAATGTTATTTATACGGATCTGCAGAAAATGTGCTTCTCAGTATACAGCATGATATATATATATATATATATATATATATATATATATATATATATATATATATATATATATATATATATATATATATATATATCTATATATATATATATATATATCTATATATCTATATATATATATCTATATATATATATATATATATATATATATATATATATATATATATATATATATATATATATATATATATATATATATATATATATATATATATATATATATATATATATATATATATATATATATATATATATATATATATATATAGAGAGAAGTGTGGCTCAGGGGTTAGAGGCGGCAGACCCGGAAGCTGAGATCGGCCCTGGACCAGGGTTCAATTCCCCGCCTCGGCGGGTCTTGGGCTAAAAATTCCACGGTCTTGATAATTCTCGCTCTGGTGCCTTCTCGACTCACGGGTTCACGCTCTGCGACTCTGGGCAATAGCTTGCTTAATCTCCACAAAACGGCCCCTCGCGGCGGGATGCCTGGCTTTCACCTTGTGGATACCCTGCCGGGGCCTCTCACAGGGGAATACCAGGAAGGGTTCCCTAGGCAAGCGCCAGGATGCCCTTTGTGGTGACAGGTCGCGCTATATAAGTATATTTACATTTACATATAGCAGAAAGCAGCCCTACACACTTAGGGGCATATTGACAAGGCCTCTGCACCACCGGAGCGTGGCTTTTTTTTTTGATGCTCCGGTGGCGCACAATGCTGATCCATATTTACAAGGCCACACAAAGCCACCCTGCGTGGCTTTTCATGGCCTTGTAAATATGGCCCCATTTCATGCAATACTCTGCACAAAAGGAGCATTCCATGGCTGTTGCAGTGGGTGTTCCCACACAACACTCATGAATTCTGACGCAAAATACGTCAGATTCTAACTCCTCCCCAGGGGAGGCGTTAAAGTTCCACAAGAAAGAGAAATACTTTTATTTTTCCTCTTTTGTTTTGCTCTTTCAATGTGTGCTGCATTCCGCAGCATACATAGAAGGAGGAAAAACGCCTTCAATAATAGTTTTTGTGCAGAAAGGTATCCGTTCCTGCACATAAATAATCATCCTTTCAACGCATGCATCCTTGCTGCAAGGGTGCCTGCGTTGGCACTAGGCAGCCATTTGTGCGACAATGCAGAGGAAACTCATCATTGCACCTTCCTAATGACGCAGCTCGGCGCAGATGCTTGCAGTGCCCCACTATGTTATTTTCTAGTAAATATGCCCCTTAGTTTCTATTCTGCGGTGATTTGGGGCAGCAAAGTACAAAAAGTTTTATATAGCGCAAATTCGGTCGAGGGGCATTGGGCCGCTTTACATGAGCACCAGATTACATTACACCAAGTCAGATCATGCCATTTTGTAAAGGAACTACACACACGGTTTCAGCATTGATGCGAGACACTAAAACATGGCGACAGGCGGTGTTGTTATCATTGTAACCATTGTACATTGTCACTGTACATCGAGCTCAAACACCGTGTACATACGAGTCTCCTTGTTTACACCACTGGCTGACACATTGTTGACACCCCCTCCATTGTGTATGGACAAAGGATATCATTAACTTTTAAGAGGCTCTGATAGCTTATCAGACAATTTAGGTTGTGCCAAACACCACCCAGCCCTGGCGGACTTTTTATCCAGTTCAAGGCAAACCTTTGTATTAGTTATGTGTGAAACCGTGTTTGTTAGCACGGCTTCTCTGAAAAATGTGATATTGGGGCTCTTTAATTTCACGGTAGAGTCAAAAATCTACTTACCATGCCAGTGATAATACATGTGTTTCAATGAAATGTTATTTGAAAAAATTTATTAATAAAGGTGCATTTACATATTTATTATTACTGCATTACAAGGGCCAGTTTCAATTTTAAGACACCAGTTCAAGACTTTTTAAACTTCTTCATGGAATTGTGTAATTTAATGAGACGATACCTCACTGCATCTTTTGCTCTGGTTCTGGTTACATTCCTTTATTTATATAAGTATGTACATTAAACAAGCAGTTGCGAAGCCAATAGGTCTCACCCTTGGGATCTATTGGCTTTGCCAATGGTCTTTGCATCCTCGAAGCTGTTCAGCATGAATAAATAAAACAAACATTTGCCATACAATCTGTCTCGCATTTATGAAAGTGAGAACTATTGGTGTTATAAATGACAATGTTTTTTACTTATTTTTTTTGTTTGCAGTGGAGTAATCATTTAAAATGAGAGATGTTTTTATTTCTTTTTATGAACTAATCCAAGTTAGATAAAAAGAAAAAAAATGCACAAAGGTGTTTCTTTTAAAGCGGAGGGGCAAGCAGCAACACAGTGGAGTGGAAGCAATATGGTGAGGAAGCAACAAGCGGAGGGAAGCAACATAGAGGGCGCGGGTATGGAAAGTAACACGGGAGGCTGTAGTAGGGAAGAAAAGCATATGGGCGAGAAGGAGATCAATGTGGAGCATAAGGAATGGGGTCCCCAGGGCCCAGCACCAGCGTATTATTAATTTGTAAGGGGGGTAAGCCACTCTCCCCATTCCATTTAATGCTCCCAGGGACCCTATCCCCAGAGTCTGTCTTTTTTTTAAAAAGAATAACTAAAGAAAGAAGCTGTGTGGGGCCTGCCTTCACGAGCCATTTCATGTTGCTCAGTGGACCATATGCCCCGGGCAGAGGTCTTATTTGGAGACGGGGTGTGGGCTTGGGGCCACATTGACCAGTAAGGATTAGCTGTACCTATCAAAACTCAGGTATCCAGCATGTGCTGTGCATGACGTCCCTGACATCACACATATCCTCTGTGGCCATCCATTTTTTGAGCATGACTTTCAGCCATGAGGTCAGACACTATGCCAGTCACCTTTTCAACTAAACCAGCTGCACACATTGAAAAAAGCAGTGTGTAGAGGGCGCTGGGCGTAGGCCATGTATTGTGGGGAGAGGGGCCGTGCATAGGGTGTAAGGTAGACCCTTCACCCAGGTCGTGAACCCTGCATTTTGAAATTAATCTCAACTCTGTTGCCAAATACACAAGGACATAAGGTAAACAAGAATTATTTTGTTTTAAAATCACATATCTGCTTGTGGATTTTCAGGTCAACATTTACTTATTCAAACTACAAATCTGAGGCTGGACACCGAATCTCATCAGAAATATGAGGTATTCTTTTGTTTTTAGCTGTAGGACCTGTGCTCCCCTTAAACATCCTGGCTGTAGTCAAGGAATGCCTCATAATTCCCATTGCACCCGACCCTTTTTCAAGGCGAACGCACAAGTCCCTAACATCCTGTTATAGTTTCCATAACATTTACTTTTAGTTCCAATCAGCCAATCAGATCATAAATATTTGCAGATCCTCTGAAAATCTGAAGGTGCTACGTTGAATGAAGGGAAACCAAACATTACCATGTCCAATCAGATGTGTATATTTTTCAAATTTGGATCCGGAAATCTCTACAGACCCTATCAAGCTATAGAGTTCATCTAACAATTAAAAGTCCGTTTTGCACCTTTTGTAACAATATCTACAAGGTGGTGCGCTAGTCACCCTGAATGATTTTGCAGGTTACGCTTTATTGTATCTTTTCTGCAGCTACTCTACTGACTTGAATGATGCCATGGCCTCCCACTGTTAAGCCTGGTCCAGTGCTATGCTCAACTGAAGGCACTGAAGAATAAAACAGGCCTTGCCAAAGCCAATAGGTCTCGCCTATGCGAAAACTATTGGCTTTAGCTGTGTGTTTTAGCCATTATGTACACCTGTGTCCAGCATGGCTAAACGTTAGTGGCATGGAGTGGGGTGTGATGAGGTAGACTGGGGGCGGGGGTAGATTGGGACGGAGTGTAATTGGGTAGACTGGGGAAGAGTGGAGTGGGATAGATTGGCGTAGAGTTGAGTGGGTAGAATAGAGTGGGGTAGATTGGAGCAGGTTAGATTGAATTGGGATAGATTGGGGTGGCGTGGGGTAGATTGGAGTATAGTAGATTGGGGTAGATTAGAGTGTGGTATATCGGAGTGAGGTAGATGAGCAGGATAACTTGGGGTAGATTAGGGTAGAGTGTTGTGGAGTATGGTGGAGGGAGTAGAGTGTCGTAGAGTGGAAGGGTGCAGAATGGAGCAGAGTTGAGTAACTCAGAGTCGAGGACAGTGTCGTGGAGTGGCAAAAAGGGTGTTGCTTGGAGTCGAGTGTTGTAGAGTAGAGTCACATAGAGTGGAGTAGATTGTCATAGAGTGGTGTGGAATAGAGTGGAGTAGTGTAGGAGAGTGGAATGGCAAAGAGTGGAGCAGAGTGTTGTTAAGTCAAGTGGCATAGAGTGTTAGAGTGGAGTGGTGTAGAGTGGAGCAGTGGAGTAGAGTAGTGTGTCGTAGAATAGAGTGGAGTAATGGTGTTGCATGGAGTGGCATAGAGGAAGTTGTGTAGAGTATTGTAGAGTGGAGTAGTGTTGTAGAGTCGCATAGAGTGGAATAGAGTGTGGTGGAGTGGCATAGAGTGGAGTACAGTTTAATGGATTAGAGCGTCATAGAGTGGATTTTAGGGGAGTGTCGTAGAGTGGAGTATTGTAGAGTGGACTAGAGTGAAGTGCCATAAAGTATGGTGGTACATAGTAGATTGGTGTAGAGTACATTGGTTTTGAGTAAAGTTATGTAGACTTCATTGGCGTAGCTGCAGTGTCAGAGTAGAGTGGTGCAGAGCAGACTGCAGTGGCGTAGAGGGCAATGTCACGGCGCAGAGTGGCACAGAGTGGAGTAGAGTGGCATAGAGTGCAGAGGTGTGTAGTAGGGTGTAATAGAGTGCAGTGGTATAGAGTGTAGTTGGGTAGAGTTCATTGGTGTAGAGTGCAGCAAAGCGGCATAGAGTTGAGTGGGACAGAGTAGATTGCCATTGAGTTTAGTGGTGAAGAGTGCAGTTGTGCAGAGTAGAGTGCAGTGGCCTAGAGTGTAGTGGCCTAGAGTGTAGTGGCGCAGACTGCAGTGGTGCATGTGCAGAGTGGGATAGAGTGCACTGGCATAGAATATATTGGTGCAGAGTAGAGTTTTGATGCGTAGAATGTTGTGGCATAGAGTGCAGGGGTGCACAGTAGATAAGAGTGGCATATAGTGGATTGGCGTAGAGTTTAGTGGGGTAGAGGGATAAACAACACACTCCCTCACGACCTATATTTCTTTAGTTTCTGTGTGCAACATCAAATAAGGGCTACATGATTTATACACTTTGACACTTTAACAATTAAATTATCATCATTTTTTTAACATAACTACGGAGCAATCAACGTGTGGAGAATACATGGCTGAGGAAGGTACTTCATGAGCACAGAATCAATATTTATCAAGTAGAGGGAGAGTGATCAATGGATCAACGGACACTAATTATCACTTGAGCAAGTGAAAGGTCCAGTCACAGCATGTGCCCGTATCAGGTACTAGTAGTTCAACCAAAAAAGGGGGGTGCTGCACTGTTCCTCAAAGGAGAGAAAGATTAGGAGAAGCTGACGTGACCGAAGGTGTGGGTAGTACACCTTTGGGCATCATTCGCGGTTGCTCCTCGTCGGGGGGCCGCCCCCCCGACGAGGAGCAACCGCCAATGATGAAGCATGACACCCTTTTGGGTGTGTGAGGCAAATATATCCAACAAAATGGATGCCCAAAGGTGTACTACCCACACCTTCGGTCACGTCAGCTTCTCCTAATCTTTCTCTCCTTTGAGGAACAGTGCAGCACCCCCCTTTTTTGGTTGAACCACAGAATCAATATACAAGGAGTTCTCAACTAAAGCATATAGGACAGAGTCTTGGAGACAGAACTAGATCCACATATAGTGTGGCAACCCAATAATGTAGCTTCTTTGAATTTGAAGGTGCATCAATACACTCATTGTGCCCCCTGTATGGTTGTCAGCTTATTTGGCATGGTCCTGAGGAAGGTGGTCCATTGTTTGTTTCCAATCCACAGAATCGCGTGTCAACCTTCTGATAAACCCTATTGAACTCAGATCATCAATAGGGGGTGGAGATAAATTAGTTCTAGGTCTCCCCATGATCCAGATATGAAGAATGGCTGATATTGGATGATGTGAGAATGTGTTTCAGGTGTGAATGAGTACGTTTGAGAACTGATGAAAGTTGAGTGTATATAACTGTATAGGGTCTAGAACGATAGATCATAATGGTTCCTTTGATTTTTAGGACTGCATAATCATGTACAAAAAATATTGGGCATAAAAGTAAATGTACACTTTTATGGTTTTCTATGTATAAAAAAAAGGAAAACGGAAAAAAATTCTATATGTATTTTTTAATAAAAAAATGATGATAAATTAATGGTTAAAGTGTCAAAGTGTATAAATAATGTGTAGCCCTTATTTGATGTTATACACACAAACTAAAGAAAAATAGGTCATGAGGGAGCTTGTTGTATATCCCTTGGTTGCGTTCCCCTCTTCTCCCTGACCATAGCCCTTGTAGAGGGGGACCCCCTTACTAACTGTAGTGGGGTAGAGTTAATTGGGGTAGAGAGCAATGGCATGAAGTGCAGTGGCATAGAGTGCAGTGGCACAGCGTAGAGTGGTATTAAGTTCAGTCGCAGAGAGTGTAGTGTTACACGGTGGAGTGTTGTAGAGGGCAATAGTGTAGAGTGTTGCGGAGTGGTGTTAAGTGCAGTGGTGCAGAGTAGGCTGGCAAAGAGTGGGGGTAGAGTGTATTGTTTTTGAGTAAAGTTGTGTAGGGTGCAGCGGCATAGAATAGAGTGGCGTGGAGTGTATTGATTTGGCGTGCAGTGGTGTAGTGTGCAGTAGCATAAAAGAGAGTGGCGTAGAGTGCAGTGGAGTTGAGTGGCGCAGGGTAGATTACAGAGATGTAGAGTGGAATGGCATAGAGTGGAATAGAGTGGTGTAGAGTAGATTGTTTCAGAGTAGAATGAAGTGGCATAGAGTGCAGTGGCATAGAGTATTATAGAGTGTAGTGTCCTAGAGGGCAGTGGTGTACAGTAGATTAGAGTGTATTGGAGTAGAGTGGAGTGGCGAAGAGTGCAGTTTTGCATAGTAGAGTAGTATAGGGCAGGGTGCATTGGTATAGACTAGAGTGGTGCGGAGTGGAGTGCAGTGATGCAGTGTTGAGTGGCATAGTCTGGAGTGGTGCAAACTAAATTGCAGTGGTGTGGAGTGGGGCAGAGTAGAGTACGCATGGTGTGGTAGCACACTGCCATTACAAACAACTCATCTTCAATTGAAATTACCATTACATTTGCACAGACATACAGTTTTACTGATGATCGCATACAGCGCACATACAATAATGTCTGGAAATGTCATTGCCTAGTGCATTGATTTGTTTGATGGTATTAAAATAACTGTCTCTACCACACTTCAGAATTACCAAAAAATGTGCTTCATTTGTGCTTTCCATATTCTGAAATATCTGCATAGTTCACTTACAGACATTTATATTTTGTTTTTTGCTAGGAAAAAAATAACATCACATTGTACAGTACACTCTGAGTTTCCAGCGTGATTGTCACGTAAATACTCTCACTGTGAAGTTAGAGAAAGAAACACCAAGCTCCGTAGAAGATAGAGCCTGACATTTGACCTCTGTCTTTAAATGCACCGCAAATGTGACAAGATAAGAGCAAGATTTACAGGCCTGTTTACCGAAATTAAGTACTTATGGAATAACACAATAAATAGGGTTTGGGAAAGAGAAGGGACGAACTGAAGGGGGTCAGCCTAAAACAAAGAAAGCCAGAAAATAGAGAGACGGTAACTACGGAGTTTTGCTGGAGCTGCAACATGCCTTCTTAGGTCACTAAAAAGTGAGTTAAATGCTTTTAGATCACTGTCCGCTGCTTGTATAAGGATGTTTACATGTTTAGGTCGAGCCTGGCAGCGCATGCGCAGCTCTGCGAGTCATCCTGTATTCAGTGCTTTAAATGGAAAAAAATAAGTGCAGGTACTGTCCAAATTGAGATGTGGGCTAGGTGGAGGGACTTGTGGGGGCTAGGGGCCGAGCTATGGGCAGCGCAAAGGGATCCAGCCAGGGGGCCATTTAAGCATAGATGCACGCAGACAGGGCATTCAGTACATGTATTTTAGAAACGCTTACATTCGCTGCTGCCCACATTAATAAACCTTGATTTCCACCTGCTGTGCTACAGCATTACTATCGCCACCTTCCTCCTCTGTCTGGTTTCAAGCAAGTGCTGCTGTACTCTGCTATGCCAACAGGAAGCCTTCTCTTCGATTTCACGAGAGTAACGAAATATGTCTGTTAGCGGGCCCTGCTAACACACGTACAGTTCTATGCACTCCACAGAGCCTAAGTGGACATTGTGCAGGTGCACAATGCCCATTGAGCTCAAAAGGCTTCAGCCCCCCCCACTCCTTCGTGTGTGGCAGCCCAGGCTAGACAGCTTTCCGGCACACCCTCAGGAAGAATGAATTAAAAACTGTAGGTCTCTATTCGCTCTGGCCTTGGAGCCATTGGTGGCATGTGTCCAACAGGACCGTTCAATACGTGGGATGAGATGGACTTTGGACTGGAGTGGGAGGATAAAATCTCATCTACGCTGATGATATCCTGCTTTACCTCACCAACCCGAAGTGGTCTTTGAGCTGTTTCTTGGATGCATTCGCTATTTTTGGAAGGTACTTTGGCTTTGCTATTAACTGGTCTAAGTCGGTTCTCTTCGTCCTCACAGGGGACCTACCAGATGTCCCAAACGCTTGCCTGATACAGGTCGCCCCAGAGGGCTTTAGGTATCTCAGTATCTATATCACCACAGATCCTAAGCTCCGCTATGCCAATAACCTGTCTCCCCCACTGGCGCAATTTCGAAACAATGTGGCTCACTGGAAGGCGCTCCCACTCTCCCTTTTAGGGAGGGCAGTACTCTTTAAAATGATGGCCTTGCCCCGGTTCCTGTACGCATTGCAGAATGCAATGGACCCCGTTCCGGCATCCTATTTCAAGGAAGTAGAGTCCCTCCAGAGACAGTTACTTTGGAATGGTAAACCCCGCATAACGTTTCTTAAGCTTACCCTTCCCTGGTATGATGGCGACATAGGTCTGCCAGACCTCAAGAAATATTATTGGGCCTCGCAGTTGGCGGCAGTAAACCACGGGATATATGGTGCACTGAACGACCCTGGCTATGCCATGGACCGTTGGCTAATGCCAGGGGGCGACTACACTAGAGCGCTCTATGCTGGACCCCGCAGATTTCCCCTCACAGGAGCTATGGCGCATGCCTTCCAGGTATGGCACGCGGCTAACAGGCACCTTAAGTGGGAGGGGAAGCTCACACTTGCCACTTCATTATGAAGTTCTGAGAAGTTGGGTAGTCTATGGAAGTCGAATGGCTTTGACAAGTGGGACCTCATTGGTATCACACACATAAAGGATGTTTGGGGGGAGGGTACAATACACTCATTTGCTTCCCTTAAGCTACAATACCTCCTGAGTGACTGTAAATATTTCTGTTATTTACAGGTGCGGCATGTACTGCTTACACATATCCCCAGGGGCACGACGCTTCCCAAAGCCTCTCCCCTAGAAGACAGAGTGTTAGATGGCCACCTTCCAGAGAAAACTATCTCTTTGCTGTACAAGAAGCTTATCAACAATATGGAAGACCCGCTGGTAGTTCTTAGACGGCATTGGCAGGAGGAGGGGCTGGAGCTAGATGATGAGGACTGGCAGGAGGCGTAGTCATCCCCGAAGGTTGTGGCAATTCTAATGAGGCTCTGACTAGTGCAGCTAAAGATCTTACATAGGTCATATGTTACTGGGCCCGACTGATCCATTTGGGCCGCTCGGAGAATGGGGAATGCAGGAGGGGGTGTGGGGAACTGGGGACCTTTATGCACATCTTGTGGCATTGTACAAGAGTACAGGAGTTTTGGGGGAGGATCCACAGCTCTTTGCAAACAGTCCTGGGTACAGAAATACAGCTGGAAGCCCGCAGGTGTATTCTGAATGTACGGGAACCAAGCAACCTTAATTCATACAAGAAGTAATGGGCAACGCTGGCATTCATGATTGCGAAGCGCAATATTGCTCAACTGTGGGGAGCACGTCAGCCACCTGGTGTGGAAAAGTGGAGGGAGTATTTGGACTGGTGCATGTTCAGGGAAAGAGCAGTTTACTCTACCATGGTCTGTCCAGGAAAGTGGGGCAAGATCTGGGAGGCATGGAATCCCTATAGAGGGGATATTTGTCCCCCCTGACAGGTCCCAAGGAGACTGAAGAACACACGTCCCCTTGATCCACTAACTGCAATAACCGCACAATATCTTGAAGGTATGGAATGTCTTTTACTGTCCGATACTATTCTGTAATGTGCCACCTGATGTTTTCTAAGTCGACTTTGTCTTAATAAAAAAAAGAAATAAAAAAAAAACTGTAGATCTGTCATTCACCGGCTAGACAGAACATGCCATGTATCCCCAGTGCTTAATTTGTGTTGGTGGTTTCCAGTGCTCGGCACTTAACTGTCAGCGCCAGGACTTATGGGAGTCTGCCAAATGGTGGCACTGTTTTTCTGATTTAGAGACGAGCACAACTACAGTGGTTTATTATTTCAAAATACATAGAAAATTACTCATGCCTGCCACCAAAGCCATTCTTGTACTTTTCAGGATCTGGAATAGTCTGAAATGTCACACTTGTAGGAGTGTGATTGTTAGTAGTTGTGTTGGTGCTGTCCTTGGCAGCACATGCAGGGGCAATGGGTAGGGCATGCTGCAGTAGCCTCCTGACCAGGGCCCTGGCATGTATTGTTTTACAAATTAAGCACTGTGTAACCCTGATGAATCAAAGCCTGGCGGCTCTGCTTCACGCACACCCGTCTCTCCCTCTCTCTCCACCTGCTAATCCCTGCCCTTACCCTCAATCCGCTGACCACTTCCGTCCCTTGGACTGGCTCATTGTGACTGCAGCTCAACGGGTTAAGCGCCTGCTACTCGTGTGTGCACAGCCTTCAGTCCCTGGTGACTGGTCCTGTTGTTTACAGCGCAATGAAAAATGAAACAAGTCAACGGAGGTAGGAGCTAAGGTATTCATTGCGATCCTTCCCCAGGCTTCATCCCTTTACTTCATTCATCAAAGAAAGGCAGGCTCAGGAAGTTCGAGTTTTCGAGCCCGGGCTGAGACAGCTCCTGGGCACACACACAGCCGCACCGCACCCGACTACTTCACAGGTCTTTAGAAGAGGATTTGCTAGCTAATGAGGCTTTGTTTTTTTTCTCCCCCCTTCCTTAGAGCCCCTGCATCTCCACTCCCACTCTGAATATTGCTGGGAGAATTAGCCAACCCTCGCCGCCCCTCCCCCCAGATCTGGCTTTAGTTGCACCTCTGACACTGTGTCAGTAATCACAGTGTGAGTCGGCCACCTCCCAAACTTCCTGCCAGCACTGAATGAATGCCTTCTGAAGGCCGCAACATTAGCACTTTATAAAGCGAGATTAGCACTCGATCAGAGTGTTTCATGTAAACGGATCCACTCATCCCCATGAGTACGGTACTCTCCTAGGACAAAGAGAAGTTCCGGTTCTTATGCCCCGAAAATCTAGAAGTGCTGGTACTCAGTACCGGTGAGTACTGGCCCATTTAAAGCACTGCCTGTATTGGAGTATGTACTTAAAGCCCCGCCCACTCTCCGCCCATATTTGTCATTGGCTCGTGTCATTGTTAGTCCCTCTTTACTACCGCCTTGTCTTCATTTGTAACCTCCCATGAGGACTGGCCCTTTTACTTCGGCTGTTACACAGTACAGCTTCTTTAGTCTGTAATCCCTATTTTCTTTAATGAGTTACTCTTTCTGCAGGAGGGTCTCTCGTGCGCAGTTGAGACCACTGGCTTGTTTATTTAACAGGTAGCAAACGGGGAGCTCTTAATGGGCCATGGGAGACAGAAGGGGGCAACTCAGCGATGTCTTCAAGCATTTGAAATGCAATAGGTCTCACATTTGAGAGAGTTTAAGCTATTTGCATTGTAAATAACAAAGCCTTTTATTTATGTGCAAGGGGGAGAGTGATATTATGAGTGTGAGACCATAGGGGGTTTTCTGTGGGCGTTGACTTCCTTGAGGAAGTAAAACGCATTCTGCCACTTTGATGTTAATCTCGTGTGGGAGATTAGATCTGTCATAATGGCTCCTTTTGAGACGCAAAAATAGGAGTCAGATATGAAGTTTGCTCCTTAGAATATTGTGTTTGAACTTTTTTTGCTCTATTTTTTGATAAGTCAGGTGGGAAGTTGATTCTGAGGGAGTTGATTCCCGAAAGTGACAGAGTAGGCGCCTTTGCATTGATGTGAGCCAGCATCTTTCTTTCTAAGTGAAGCTGATGTAGGTTCCCCTGTTTTAGGAGAGAGACCAGACCTTTACCATTGATAGGCGGCAAACCACAATGCGGTCCATGGTACCCCTGTCCTAATTATTTCTTGAGATTGCATCAGGAAAAGCAGGCCATTAAATAAGAAGCTTGCAAAAAACACGGGGGTGAATGTAAGACATTGTTCTGCATTCTGTCCATCAACTGTGTTTTTTGCAATTAAATAAGAAGCTGTCAGATAAGAGTGACAATGCAATCAACCAATTTGTTAGCTAAAATCTACAAAATGGCAGAAGTAACCCAGTCCTCTCTCATGTTTATGTTTGTTTGTTTGTTTGTTTTGCAGTTGCATGCCAAAGATCACCATTCAACGATGCCCACCTCTCCCCCCCATTAGTGTGTTCAGTCCTCAGAACAGTGTATGTGGTTCGGGCCAGCCTGTGGAACTCCATTCAAAGATGGCCTCTCCCTTTTGCGTTCAGTCCACTTTCAGTGGAGGAAAGTAGATATAAATCAAAACAGCTCACATCTGGGTATCTGCTTGACCCCTATATTTACTCTAGCATTAACCTCAGATAAAATACGTTAAGGGAGCTAAGGAATTTTCTCTGCACCATTATCAACGAATATGAATATAAGAGCTTAATTGTTTCTGGGTATTTTAATGTTAACCTAATGCAACCCTTTGTTCCGAATGGGAACAACAAGAGAGTAGATGAATATTGTAACATCCTGCCACCAGTAATATCAGTCCGCACTCATTTTGCGGATGATAAAGGGAAGTTATTATGCTGTCTTCTGGGATTCAAATCTTTGAGATTTAAACAGGAAACCTCCTTCTGAAACTATATCATTACTGTGTATCAAAATATCGAGAAAAGAAACATTGTGCTTCCAAGATATTGTAGCCAAAATGTGGAGGATCAAAATATTGAGAAGGTAATTGCATATAGGTAAGTATAGATTTACTATTCTAAACTCAACATCGGTTTACTTTAAATAGCTATACATCATCAAGGTGCATGTATGTGGAGTTAAGTAAAGTAATCATGTACTCACCTATATAAACTTACCTTCACAATATTTTGTTCCTGAATATTTTGTCTACAATTTTCTGATACCATGATGTTTTGGAGTTGATATTAAGGTTGAATACCACTTGCATACCTCACATACTTGCAATTAAAGGCAATCAGTATGAGATTATACCTTTGTTTCAACCATACTCTTCTTGTGGTGTGTAAACTTCAAAATTGATCAGAGATTTGGAAGTGATCACATGCCAAAGCAAACCGTGTTGTTAACTTCACTTATCAAGATCCACAAAGCTATGAAGTACAAGACTGTTGCCTAGTCCAACTGCACTAGGATGTGTTGAGAGGGCTATTGAAACAGATATCAAACTGAAAAAGCTGCATAAGGAAGATTTGCTCATACAATTACATGCTGAAGTGATAAACTGTGTCCATGGCTCCCAAATATGGTCAGATCTTGATATGGTTATACAGTCCCTTTTCTCTTATTTTGATATGATATAATAAAGTATAAATTAATCCTATGGTTATATCCCTAAGGTATTCTGGTTCTCCGAAGAATTGAGAGATAATCAAAAAAGCTCTACAAATACATTTTGAAAGAAACTGCTGAAGCCATCAATCAGTGATGACTCTCTCCAGAAAGTGAGAGAACTAAAAGCTCCTTAGGAGACCAAGGAGGGACATCATGCAAAACAGAGGGGAATAACCTATCCTAAGGAGCAAGATTGCAGGAGGTTTTGTGACTACGTTAACATAATGAATAGGCCCACAACGTCAATGATAGTGAATAACTTTATTTTCAATAACTGAAAAACTATGGAACCATTCTAGAATTATGGGAAATATTCAAAACAACTAGTTACATAAATACATGAAGTAAAGAAACATAATCAGGGGATTCACAGAAACAGAACCACATACCTGCATGGGATTCCTGCAAGTATCATGAAAAAGAATTCCAAATTGTAGTCTAGGAGTTTATAGTTCTTTGTTCCATTCTTGTTGGTTTAACAACTTAGGGCCAGATGTAGATAACCAAATACTGGCTGGTAATGGCCGAAAATACAGAATTTCGGCCGTTACCCACTGGTATTTGGTGTTTGAGATGTAGGGGCCACAAAATCGTACGATTCGGTAATATTACTGAATCAGTAAATTTACAGAATCAGTAAATTTACAGAATCGGAAAATTTTACCGAATCGGAAAATTTACCGAATCAGAAAATTTACCGAATCGGTAAAATTACCGAATCGGTAAAATTACCGATTTGGTAAATAAGAAATGGTAAAAATGACTATTGAGATGTAGGTAACCTCTAAAATACAGAATTTACATTAAATTCGGTATTTAAGAGTCTGTATTTACCATGGATTCAAATCGGGTGGTAACCAGGTGCAGGCTATAAAAAAGTGCCTAGAATACAACTGTTTGACCAGAATGGTGGCATTCTACGTGATTGCGAGGCGGCTACGGCTCCAGGCAGAAGGAGAGAGGGTCTGGAGAAGGGAGGAGCAGGTCTACAGGCAGAGAATCACCCTATTCCAACTGACTGAGCCAGAGATCATACAAATGTACAGGCTACAACCCCATGCCATCCTGGAGCTGATCAGGGACCTCCACCCACTTTTGGAGCACGCAACCCCAAGGGCGCATGCCATCCCACCCCATGTGCAGGAGCTATGTAGCCTACACCTGCTTGCCTCTGGGAGTTACCAGAGTGTGGTTGCTGCTGTAGGTGGGGTGTCCCAGAGCTGCCTGTCACGTTTTTTAAGGAAATTCCTAGAGGCCATGACGCAGAGAATGCATTATTACATAAACTTCCCTGCAACGCACGCAGAACAGCTCAGGACCAAGATAGAGTTTTATCAAATGGCACATTTCCCCAACGTCATTTGCTGTATTGATGGCACCCACATACCAATATGTCCACCTGCGGCCACAGAGAACATTTATAGGAACAGGAAGTATACCCACACCATAAATGTACAGGTAATCTGTGATGCAAAGTACTTCATCATTGACATAGTTGCCAAGTTTCCTGGAAGTACCCACGACTCATACATCTTTCAAAACAGTGGAATATACACACGCCTGACAGCGGGGGAATTTGGCGAAGGATACCTGCTAGGTAAATCACTGTGTGACACTCCCTTGATACATATTGCAGATGTATGTGTATGTGTGCATGAGTAATGTCTTTTTCTGTTACATATAGGGGATAGTGCATATGGGGTCCGGTCTTTCATCCTTACTCCCTACCTCAACCCTTCAACCCCCAGGCAGACGAGATACAACAGAGCACACAAATCTACCAGGAACATTGTGGAGCGCACCTTTGGGCTGTGGAAAAGCAGGTTCTGCTGCCTCCACAAAAGTGGAGGGGCACGCCAGTATACACCAGTGACCTGCTGCAAGATGATTGCAACCTGTGCAATGTTGCACAACCTTGCCATGAAGAAGGGCACCGAGGTGGAATTATCTGATTATGAGGACCATGATGACGAACAAGCACTGCCTGAACCCAACACTGCTGGAGTAGCAACACCAACAGATGGCAGACACAGATGGGAAGAGATCACACGCAACTACTTTGTAACACAAACGTCATCCAGGCAATAATGGTAGTCCTGAGTTACTTCCCCTTTACTGAACAAGTCATTTACACCCACGCCTACCAGTGCCAGATTTAAGTGGCTGGCTCTCTTCACCATGCGTTTGGGCTGCTGGCTCACCATGGCGCCTGCTGCTCCTCCGTGTCTCCACAACAAGGGGGCTTGCCATGCTGCTTCTACTGGTGCTTTCCTAACTTTCTTGTGGATCCAGAGCAGCAGTTTGTGCTGTCTGAGAATTAATCAGCACCTCTACTGCACTTGTCAAACTAGCAATGCCCCTAGACACCTCATTGCTGTTGTGTGTGAGTCCATCCTGCATGTTAATGCTTCTTCTGCATAGCAGGGAAGTGACCGTGGCCAGGCGATTAATAGCTCTATTTTGCTGCTGCTCACGCTGCCTCTCCTTGCGCCTAGCTGCCATGTCCTGGTCCAGTTTGGTGCACAGAAGCTGCACCGATTGTGTCATCTCTTTGTTCACATCTACCAGTTCTCTAATGCCCTTCCCTATTCCTTCCATATGTGTGTTTAGGTTCCTCATCTGGCGTTTCATAGACAGGATGGCCTTCCCCTGCATCCTCTGTATTTTGACCATGCTCCCCTCAAGGCCACGGAAGACACTGGGACCCTCAACATGTGCTGGTACAATGCTTTATCTGCGCCTGCGGCGTCTGGTAGCTGTACGGGCAACCTCTGCAGTGGACTGCTGTGTTGCAGGGCTACCTTCACCTTCCATGGTTTGTGTGTCATCCCCCTCCATGTCACCTGCTGATGACTCCATTTGAACTAGTGGTTCGACTACATGCCTCATGCTCTTTTGTGTCAGAGGCAGTGATGCAGGCAGTTCAGGTGAGGACATTAGCAGAGGGGATCCTGAACGTTCTGGGGATGCATGCAGTTGTGGAGCCATTTCTGTGTCTTGGGATGGTGGCTGTGTAGTTGGTGCACCTGTGTCCTCTGTGACATTCCCTGCACATGGTCCTGGATACTGGCTGTCATCCCTCTCTGGTGCTGTGCCTTTCGTCTCCCTGGTGTGCTTGCGAGATGTCTCGCCTGTGAACATATAAACGAACATTAGCTCAGTGTTACTGCCTCACAACCACTACAATTAAATTTTTCTCACTTCGACACTTTACATGTTGCCTGCGCTTCATTCTGTCTGACATGATTTGCCTGACTTTTTGCTTGCTGTGCTGAATGACATGTTCTTTCATTTACTGACTACATGTCCCATGATGCATTGCTCCTGTATAGTGCAACCTCTACTGGACTGGGGTTAACTATGCCACATGGGGAAAAGGGAAGGCTGATGGGGTGGGGTTGATTGCTGTGCATGCATCTTACCTTTTGTTCTTGCAGCTCTGGCTGAGCTGTCTGCATCTCCAAGTCCACAGACGCTCTCAGGTTCAATGGTGGACCCCACCAGCTCCTCCAGGTCAGTCAGGGGGGGTGCACGGTTCTTCCCTCCTCCAGTTTTGTTTGCCTGTTTGTGGATGTCAGAGAATTTTTTCTTGGTGAGGCTCCTGAGGTCATACCACCTCTTCTTCATGTCCTCTGTGTACCTTGGAGTCACTCCAACAGCATTAACCTTTGTTTCAATGTGCAGCCACATCTTTCTCTTGGCAGATTCAGGCACAGTCAGTGACAGCTTGTCAAATAAATTCTGGTGTTCAATCACCACCTCCTCCACAAGGTACTGTAGCTCCATGGAGCCGAATTGTTGTTCCCTCTTCCTCTCTGGCTGCTCCTTTTCACTGCTGCTTGCCATTTTCACAATATAAATGTACAAAACTCTTTCTGTGGCTCCTCCACTCAGCTCGGCTCCAACTGCCTCTCCAGAACCTTCTAATTACTTGCAATTGCCCGTGTAGCCACTTCCTGGTAGGGAAGGGGAGGGTGGTAGCACCTGATTGGCTGCCTGATTCAGTTTCAGTTTTACTTGCTTTCCGATTCGCTATTTTCCGATTCGGTATTTACCGAATCGATATTTCCTATTCATTCCTATGGGCCTTTTGGCCCATAGGAATGAATGGGAAATACCGATTCGGTAAATACCGATTCGGTAAATACCGAATTTCAGATACCGAATTGTACTGAATCAGTAAAAAGTACCAATTTTTACCTACATGTAAATGTCAATGTACAGGAATTTATATAGCGCAAATCACCACTGGTTTCTAAGCACTTGCTTAGGGAACCCGTCCTGGTATTCCCCTGTGAGATAACCCCGGCAGGGTATCCGCAAGGTGAAAGCCAGTCATCCCGCCGCGAGGGGCCGTTGTGGAGATTAAGCAAGCTATTGCCCAGAGTCGCAGAGTGTGAACCCATGAATGGAGTAGGCACCGGAGCGAGAATTGTCGAGTCCATGGACATTTTAGGACTCAAGACCCGCCGAGCCGGGAGTTGAACCCTGGTCCCGGGCTGACCTCTGCTTCCAGGTCTGCCTGCTCTAACCAGTGAGCCACACTTCTCCACTGCATTTACGGATTCTAAAATACCGAATTGGTAATATTCGGTATTTTAGAGTCGGTAAATTACATTTTCCCACATCGGGCCCTTAATTCCATGCAGCTAAAATAGTACCATCTTACACCCAGGCTACAAAAAGGGTGCTCCAGGGAGGGAATGAGAGACTAATTTTATCTATGTGTTGTTTTTTGAAATAGTTAAGTTAATAGCTTTGTCATTTACAATGCCAATAGTTATAACTTTTGCAAATGTGACACCTATAGCATTTGTATTGCAACATGTTTTGTATTTACGTGACTTAGATGTATTGATATTACAAATAACAATGGCTTTTAATTTTTTTAAATAATTAATACTTAAATAAATTATTTAATTTTTAATGTCAATAGCTTAAACTTTTGTAAATAACTTTTGTGAAGATTATGTTCAGTGTTTTTTATTGCGACGAAAATCCAAGAACAGAAGTGAAATATTAACATATGTTTGTGATTTGTAGTAAAGCTTGAAAGCTTGAAAACAGCTTGAAACATTGAAAGAACATATTTGAACCAGTGATGCTGTGGTGGTGCTGAGTGATGCTCTGGTTGCGCTGAGTGATGCTGTGGTTGCGCTGAGTGATGCTGTGGTTGCGCTGAGTGATGCTGTGGTTGCGTTGAGTGATGCTGGGGCTGCGCTGAGTGATGCTGTGGTTGCGCTGAGTAATGCAGGGTGATGCTGTGGTTGCGCTGAGTGATGCTTTTGATGCCGCAGGAGAAATACGGAGTAGGGTCAGAGTGGGGGTGGGGTGTCACTGGTATTTCTAAATCAGGGCATTAAGAAAAGGAGACACGGCCGTCCGGCCGTGAAACTGAAAGCACGGCCGGCCGGCCGGCCCAAGCTGGGCAACAGATGGCTGAGGATTTGGTGCTGTGCACGCGCATTTTATGTCAATGCACTTGCGCATTGACCTAAAAGCGCACGGGCACAGCATCAAATCGCCAGTTAGTTAAAGTCTGTTTAAAGCCCTATAGTCTCGCTCCGCTCAATGCGCATACGCATTGAGAGGCGAGACCTAAAAAGAGCAACATATATAATATGCCAATGTACATACCATTTATAACGTTAAAATCTCATACCCCAAAAAAAAGCCAAGTAAGAAACTTTTCGTCCCGCCACAATTTAAACTAGGAGTTCCACACATCCATGAAATGCTGAGGGCAGATACCAAAAAGTGACAGATTACACAGAAATCCAAAGCTCAAGGGGGCTCCACCAAGCAAAACAGTGGCTTATGAGGGAGCACCCAAAGCAAATGTGCTTGTATATGGTTGTCACAAAGCCCACTAAAAGCGGTCTCTAGCTAGACCAAAATATGCAGTCGCAAAATAAGGAGTATGTATAACTAAAGCAGAGTAAAGGAAAAATAACTTAAGATCATAAGCATATTTAATAATTAAGCTGAACACTACATCAATAGCTTCGAGCCTCACATGCAGTATAAGGCGGCCACGCCTAAAAGAAGCGCATCTGTTTATCAGGTTACTTCCCAATGAATCAGCATTTATATGCTACAGCATCACTGGTGGCTGCGAAAAACTGGCTGCATGTTTTTGCAGTCCTGACTAGAATTTGCTGTGCATGACGGAGAACCAGGCAAAACAAAGACAGACGAGAAAGTCTTTTTGTTATTGAAGGTTAGTAGTATTCGATTAGAGGTAATTTGTACTGCCAATTGATGGATGAGTGGTTATTATTACAAATCTCAGCAGGGTCTGCATTCTGAGATTCATAAAAACCCATATGCAAAGTTCCCAGATCTTGCATCACTCAACTACAGCGTCACCCAGCTTTAGCAAATAGGTTTAAAACATTAATATTCAATATCTTGTATTAAATCAATATTCATTTTTATAGATAATTACCACCAGGAGAACGAACGAGGTTAGAACTAGAAGCACGTTGCAAAGAGATCGTCCCCAAAACACGCTGGTATTTTTAGGCGCGCCCTGCGGGTCAAAGTTAAACCCTCATGCCTCGGGGCTGTTTCGAAACCCTCCTTCCCAGGGACAGTTTTGGTCAGATCAGTTTCGCTATGTTCTACCAAAGTGTTCCAGGGTATAGCCAGAAATGGGTCTCTTGTTCGCTGTGCCACTGGATTCAAGCTAGCCTGGCTGATGAGGGGTAATACCCAAAGCCGGTCCCAGGATACTTGTCTCCGATCTAGGGACGACTTATTATTATTATATTTAATTATTATTATTATTATTATTATTATTATTATATTTAAGTTTATAAAGCGCTCAGCTACCCGTAGGTTTCCCGGCGCTAAAAACCAAATGAGAGGGGAGAGTCAGAAAGGAAGGCTGTTACATGTTAAATAACCAAGTTTTTACCTGTCTGCAAAACTTAAGGTAGCAGGGTTCAGTTCGCAACAGGAGAGGAAGGGAATTCCAGAGAGAGGGGGCCAGCCAGGCGAAAGAGCGGCCACCCATTCTGGATCTTTTAATTCTGGGAACCGAGAACAAGTGCTGATTAGATGATCACAGAGTGCGGGGGGACAGTAGTGCTGAACCAAGGAGTTAAGATAGGGTGGGGCCAGGCCAGCATTTATTCTGTGCATAAAGCAAAGGGCCTTAAATTTTGTGCGGCTTTCAATGCGGAGCCAGTGCAGAGTGCGTAGAGAATTGGAGGTAGGGGATGTATTGGGGAGTTTACAGAGCAGTCGCGCTGCCATATTCTGGACTGTCTGTAATTTGCGAATCACCTCTTTGCAAGCTCCCAGGAGAAGAATGTTCCCGTAGTCCAGTCTAGTGGTGATTAAGGCCTGGACCACGGTTTTCTGAGTATCCTGGGGAGCATCCAGATGATCTTACGCAACCACTTAATGATAGTGATACAAGTGGAGGAAGTTTTAACCACGTGGTTCTTCATAGATAACTAGTCGTCAAAAATGACGCCGAGGTTGCCTGCTGTTTTAGATGGAATGGGTAGAGTGCCCATTTGAGAGGGCCAGTGTTGGGGTCCCCATAAGGTGGTATTATGGCCAAACAGAAGAAGCTCTGTTTTCCCCCGTTCAGTTTCAGTTTGTTATCGTACATCCAGGCTGCGATGTTACTGAGTCCTGCGCAGAGGGAGGAGGAAGAGGAGTGAGAACCCGTAGAAAGAGAGTAGATGACCTGGGTATCATCGGCGTACGAGTAAATAGTGAGCCCAGCTTGCTCCGCAATAGTAGCCAAAGGTCTGACATACAAATTAAAGAGCAAGGGGCTCAGGATGGAACCTTACGGAACACCGTACGCCGATGTATAGGTTTGGGAAGCTGATGAGGAAGAGAAGACTTGGAAGGTGCGGTCCGATAGAAAACTAACAAACCAGTGGAGGGCTGAGCCGGTGATGCCAGATGATCTAAGGGCATTGATAAGAATGGGGTGGGAAACGGTGTCAAATGCGGCACTCAAATCAAGCAAAATGAGTGCCACGGTTTTCCCCCTATCCACTCGGCATCGGATGTTTTCAGAGACCCCCAGCAGAGTAGATTCCGTCGAGAAACCAGACCTAAAACCGGATTAGGATGGATGTAAAATTCCCCTAGATTCAACATGGGTTGAGAGTTGAGAGTTGATGTGCTTTTCCATAATTTTTTTAAAAACCGGGAGAAGTGAAATTGGACGGAAGTTAGATGGAATGCTAGGGTCAGCATTGGCCTTTTTTAGCAGAGGCACTATCATCGCATGTTTCCATGCAGAGGGTACTGTAGCTTCTCTAAGGGAGTAGTTTAGAAGATCCATAATGAGTTCAAGGGACGAATTGTCCAACATTTTTAATATTTGAGGGGGAAAAGGATCCAAAGGGGAGCCGGATTTGATTTTACTGATAATATCAGAGAGAGTATTGATGTTAAGAGGATCCCATGTGTCGATCAACTGTGAAGTGGGAGGACAGGAATCCCGTAGGACCCCTGAAACACAGGAGATCGTAAGGTTGGATACTGTGGGAGGGGTCTGCTGTGCAGGGGTAAGGGACCTATCCTCTAAAGTCACTCGATCAGAAGATGAGATAGGGGCTGGTAGGTGAGACAGAGAAGGGGGAGGGGCAAGTTTCTCAAAATCAGAATAAATGGTATCAATTTTGGCGATAAAGAATTCAGCCAGAGAGTTGCACTGTGCAGTATCTAGACATGGTGGTTTGGGCTGACACAATGCGCCCGAGAGCTTTTGTACTACCTTAAAAAGTGCTTTAGGATGATTTTGTGCCTTAAGAATAGTTAGGTTGACATGTTCAACTTTTGCAGTTTTGCACAAAGAATGATATTTAATTAAGGCAGCTTTGTAAATTTGCTTGGAGCACAGATCATATTTTATGCGCCATTTGCGCTCGAGGTTTTTGCAGATGTTTTTTTCTTTTTTTAAAGCAGCTGTAAACCAGGGCGCAGGCGGGTGGTGAAGGCTGTGCTTTTGCATGAACTTTGGTATGCATGCATCGGCAGCATATGCAAGCCAGGTATTTACAGCATCAGCTGCTTCAATACTAGTGACTTCCATTAAAGGTCTAGAATTCTCAAGACAGGAGTTGAGTTTCTTAAAGTCCAATTTGTTCCAGTTTCTGGATAGTCTGGATTCTGTGGAATTAGAGAGGGTGTTCGGTGGACAACCAATGGTAACAGAGAAAGTCCCCATATAGTGGTCGGACCATACAATGGGTGAAGGAGCCTCACATATAATGGTTTCTAAATTAGAAAGAATGGGGTCCAGAAGGTTTCCTGCTTTATGCGTGGGACCAGAATTATGTAAAGTAATGTTTAGAGCAGCCAAGTCCTGTAAAAGATTGCTGCTGGTGGAACACGAAAGATCATTCAAATGCAAGTTCAGATCACCAATAATTGAAAAGTTTGTTGAAATCTGAATTAGAGGTGCTACTTACTCTGGAAAGGTGGCGGCCCAGGAACTCGATGGGCCAGGGGGGCGATAAATGAGCATCCCGGAGAGAGTGAAGTTGGGAGATAGCGAAAGTTTGAAAAGACCGGATTCGCTGTTTGGTAGTTCAAAGTCTTCCCATTTGCAGGAGTACAGTCTATTATAAATTATGGCTATCCCTCCACCATCTTTCATTAATCTGTTTTTACCAACATAAGTGTAATTGTCAGGGAGAGCAGCAGCAATGTCCGGGCCAGAGTAGTCTTTTAGCCATGTCTCAGTGAGGAATAAGGCTTCAGGTTCCACCGAGACGATTAGATCAAAGATCTCTCTCTTATGTTTAACTAATGATCTACAGTTTAAGCTGATCAGCGTCCGAGTCTGAGGCAGGTCTATAGCTGTAGGTTTTGGGTGTGGTGGAGGAAAATCAGATGAGGCTATGTTGGTTAGGGAGGGGAAGGATGTAAGGGGGAGAAGGCAAACCGGGCAGGTTAAAGGAACACAATGAGGATTCATAGTAGTACAGTGTGAACGCTGTGGTGGCCTGAGGCTAAGGAGAGCCTCCCTAGAGTAAGTATGAGGTAGACCAGAGAGTGTAAAACCAGGGGTCGTAGCCCCTAGTCCCGGCCCGTCGCGGACGGGCGCAGGCGGGCTTGCCTTAGGCGCGCCCGCTGCGCTCGTCCGCTGCGCTTCCTGAAGTTGCACATTTTTATATGTGACGGAGGACGGTTAGGGGGGGAGTGGCCTCAAAAGGGGCGTGGCCAGCGGCCTCGCCGGTGATGGCGGCGGGGCGCTCTGTGAAGCGCAAGGTCCCATGACAGCGCTAGATCCGCGCTAGATCCGCTGGCATTTCAGGCTGGACTGTTTCAGTGAGGAGCTGGGTCAAGACTGATTTGCATATGGCTGGGTAAAAACTGGGGTGGCATATTGAGCAAAAGAATGATAGATAAAACCCAGATCTGTGAATGGGGGTGAGTGGTTGAAAAGTTTCAGCACTCCACCCATCATCTTGTTTGCTAATAACCTCTGATAGCCAGATTGTTGTGTCCTATGAAGATAGACACCAGGAGTCAGGATGTATATTCAAGTCTTCTTTAATAAGTCATCAGTTCAGGTTTCATCAGTCTTGACTCCAGCCAGCCTAGTGTGGTACCAACCCCACCAGGAGCAGCCTGCCTAGCTGCTCAGCCCATCTCTAACTGCCAACACTCATCCGCTCAGACACCCAGTCATTCCATGCATCACAGGCACACCAACATTCTATGACCAACTCACACTCTGGCTGAGCAGCTAGAGGCAGCAGGGCTAGAATACATGTTATAGAACTAAGTAGGGTATATTACAAATGCTCTAAGATGTAGAAAAATGTCCTGGGCAGAACTTGCGGAGTTTTACTTCACAGAATTTTGCGGAGTTACAAAAAACCTCTGCGAGATTCACTGGAATTCTGCGAACGGGCAGATATAGACACCGTGCGCACCTCACAGTGTGAGTTTGTGCCAGGACCGCGTTCCATGCCCAAAAATCTGCACGAACGGCACCACAATAGCACACCAGAGCTCACAGCTTCTCATGTTAATTTTACGCCACTTGAGTAGATTTTCTACTCAAGTGGCAGATTTCTGACCGTGAACGGTCGTGACCGCTCTTGACCTGGTTCTCGCTGGGTGTCCTCCTGGTGATGAAAATTGTACTAAGGGATTCCAAATTTCGTTCACGCGCACGAATTTACTGTTTTCGAGCTATGCACAAGAACAATCTCTCCCACACGGTGGTTGGAGGGAACTCCACATTGCAAGCATAACGCGGCCGGCCAAAATACACCCAATTCTGCCAGTGGAGCGGTCCTATTAGAAACTGAATATGCTACTAGATTCAAGAGGAGGGACTAGTCACAAAAAATCATTTTAGAATCTGTTAAACATGTGCATACCAAAACAAGGTAGGATCTACTAAAGAAGTCAGCAATACAAACTACAGCATCCTTAAGTTTTGTTTCGAAATTTTCCAAAAGTACTATGGCAACCAAGAGGATCATCAGCAAAAAACAGAAGGGACATTTTACAAATGGAGAAGAATTTTGAAGGTTTATATAAAGAACAACCACTTTTTTTGCATTTCACACTCAATGAATATTAAAGAAATGGTGACAAGAAGAACACCTCACCCTCCAGTCAAAAAACAAGAGGGGGAACTGTCCTATTCAATAATTGCATACAAAATCATCATTGACGATTGTGTTGTATCTCCACATAATGGGAAGAAAAGTACAGTCACACACTGTGGCAATTACGGTAGAAGAACCTGCATTTACTCCTTGTCGACTCTTATATGTGGGTAAAACTGAACACAAACATAAGATCCGCATTTCGGACTGCAAAAGCAACTTCATCGTAAAACCAATGCCAAGTGGAGTGTGGCTGATCATTTTTATCAATCTAAACATAATATCAGATAACACACATTTTCAGGTGTTAGAAACAGACTCAACTGGTAGGTATGGGCACTAGAAAACGACTACTACAAACAGCAATCACATAAATTAAACTGCTGGAGACCATTTAGCCATGAGGTTTGAACAACAGAGTAGAGTTGCCATGTCTTTTTTATAACGCTTTGGATAAGGAGTAGTGCACAGCTCAAAAAATTGTTATACAGAAGATAGATTGGTTATGGGTGCTCCGTAGGTGACGACCACGTCCCTGGGCGTCTGAATGAATCATAAACTAGTGTCTTTAGTGAGACACTAAAGACATCCCTTTGGGCACACCTTTTTCTCCTCTGCGTGTGGAAAGAGGATTCCAGACAATTATACCTTTTAATTGCATGCGTTCTTTTATTGATGTTATTCTTCTTTCATTTTGCCTTTTGGCACACTTAACATTATGATTTTTGTAATCCGTTCATCATGTTCATATCAGCGACACAATTGTGATTTAAATCCAATGCATTTTGGGCGTGGTTGTCCCGCCCTTCATCAGGGAATCAACACTACAAACAAAAAGTAAGAACCATGAGTGAATGTACTGTGTATGCCTCCTATAAACCTTGCAGTGTCCTATTCAACATCAATGACGAAAAACTAAGCCTGTGTGTGTGTTACCGATGTCACCAAAAGAAAACCTTATATGCCCGTGTCAACAAAGCCGAGTATGTCTCAATGACAAGCACTTACGTGTCACGCCTGAGTCTGTCCTTAACTCATGTGAAGATTTAAATCCTTGTAAAGAATGCTAAAAAGAGAAAACAATGTACCCTGTAAGGCTCCTAGTTTATATGAGGTAACGCCTTCCAAGCGCCACCCTAACTCTGCCCTCGCTAGTTAGAGAAGAAACTGACCTTAAATGCGGTGTAGCAGCATATTAATCGCCTTCTTTCCGCCAAACTTCCACCAGCGGTCTATTTGCGTCGTTCGCCATATAAACAACCCACGATTTCCGCCATAGGTTAATGCTCCGACCACGTGACTGTGGAGCTCGACGAAATACTACCGTTCGAAGATTATGTTTTCAATCTAATGCAAGTGGTGTATGCCGAATAGTTTCTATCCTTAAATTACAATTAGCCCAGTCCCGCTACTAGGTGCAAACACAAAGAACGAAGAGTTGACAATAAATTACGAAGAACAAAAGATTAATAATTAATTAAAAGGACGTTGCTCGGGGAGTCGAACCCCATCGTGTCATGGTGTTTAAGAAAAGACCACCAACCTGATGTGCTATCTCTGCTCGGAGAAAAGTGTGGGTGATGTGAGGTGTAGAGGTTACACAGTATTACAGTTATTTACTCTACAATTGACAAAATAAACATTACAAAGTGAAATGAAAATATAACCTCGCAGGTTTCCCGTTTCAGATAAAGGAACACTATATATTTTTGTTACAAATAACAAGACAGTTCCATATGTTCATTGAGCCCGTTAGGACTCTGGGTACACAGTTTATGAATCCAAAAATTCTCTCGTTGCAGCATGAATTTGGTATTGTCCCTTCCTTCGGTTTTCATCACTGTCTCCAGTATCATGTACTTTAATTGGGAAACAAATGTTATGTTGCGCCTCAAAAAATGTGTGGCTACAGATGATTTAGTGTTTTTCATGCGGATGTTAGATTTGTGTTCTGTTAACCTTGTCTTTACACTTCTCTCCGTTTTACCAATATATAATTTTCCGCATGGGCATTTCAACGCGTAGATTACATTTTTGGTTTCACATGTCGCGTTAACTCTCACTTTGATCTCATGTCCTTTCATGGGATGGTTTATTCTATTGCCTTTGATGATACTATTGCAGTGTCCACAGTTTAAACAGGGTTTCGTACCCTTGTAAGTTCTGATAGCAGGTTGACGTTGTTTTAAGATTTCTCCCAAATTTTGAGCCCTTGTATAAGCAAATAGGGGAGTTTGGCGGAAAGAAGGCGATTAAGATGCTACTACACCGCATTTAAGGTCAGTTTCTTCTCTAACTAGCGAGGTCAGAGTTAGCGTGGCGCTTGGAAGGCGTTACCTCATATAAACTAGGAGCCTTACAGGGTACATTGTTTTCTCTTTTTAGCGTTTTTTACAAGGATTTAAATCTTCACATGAGTTAAGGACAGACTCAGGCGCGACACGTAAGTGCTTGTCATTGAGACATTCTCGGCTTTGTTGACACGGGCATATAAGGTTTTCTTTTGGTGACATCGGTAACACACACACAGGCTTAGTTTTTCGTCATTGATGTTGAATAGGACACTGCTAGGTTTATAGGAGGCATACACAGTACATTCACTCATGGTTCTTACTTTTTGTTTGTAGTGTTGATTCCCTGATGAAGAGCGGGACAACCACGCCCGAAATGCATTGGATTTAAATCACAATTGTGTCGCTGATATGAACATGATGAACTGATTACAAAAATCATAATGTTAAGTGTGCCAAAAGGCAAAATGAAAGAAGAATAACATCAATAAAAGAACGCATGCAATTAAAAGGAGTAATTGTCTGGAATCCTCTTTCCACACGCAGAGGAGAAAAACGTGTGCCCAAAGGGATGTCTTAGAGTGTCCCACTAAAGACACTAGTTTATGATTCATTCAGACGCCCAGGGACTTGGTCGTCACCTACGGAGCACCCATAACCAAACTATCTTATGTATAACAATTTTTTGAGCTGTGCACTACTCCTTATCCAAAGTACATGAACCTTTTCATGTCCCCGGGAGACAGTAGCACGCAACCAACAACATGAGTAATTACAAGGAAATCACAAAAAGCACGGAAGCCAGAGCAGACACTTTTGCTTTCAAAGACACAGAAGCAGACCGTATTTACGCCCTATTTAGGGAGGAACTATCGCAGGAATCCTCAATCCGGACTAAGGAACAGAACGTTAGGCAATTGATCTACCTAACCAAGAGGCAAATAAATCAAAAGTTACATGCGAGTACACTGATAAAATATCACCGAGCCCTGCGCATACCCAGAGGCCTAAGAATTTCCCTAAAACCCTCTCTTTGTAAGAACTCGAAGACATTTCAAGATAAATGGTTTGCTATACTTAACAAATGTTCTCTGGACCTCATCCTATTAATAATAGAGGAATTATCAGGAATACTAGACGATTTAACAAAAGAAATAGCGGAAGTATCAGAGGAATTATCTAAAATGATGACCAAGGAAGAACTAACACAAACGTTGGGAGACATAAAATCACAAATGGAAAAACACACAAGGGATATAAACGAAAGGAAAATCAGGAAATTTAAAAGGGATACCCTTGACTATAAGTTAGGGGAAGTGTACACTTGGGCTGACATCTACGCCCAAAAAAGAAGAAATCGTCCATATTCTCCCAACACGGACACATCATCCTCAGGAAGTGACACTTCACAGAGAACCCAAAGATCACAACCTAGTTCAAAACAACAGGCAACCGCCGGTACGGATCAAAGGTCTCAAATAGAAGTAAGAACACAGGAGAACACTCTGACTGAACAACCCACCACAAGCGTCCCACCAACCGTGAGTCCTTTTTTAGAACAAGGCCAAGCCCAAAAAGGAGACCCCGGAGAGGAAAGAACAAAAGAAAAAGACAGAGAGAAGGAACACCCCAACACGAGGAGCACCACGATACCGAAGAAAGACAAGGACAAGAAAAAGACTTAAACTTAAATCAACTGGTTATAAATATCAGCGACTATCAACCCAGCAAATATGAACTCAATCTATTACAAAGAGGCACATCTTTCGTGCCCACGACCAACACGGACACGTTGGAATTGGAAGTGAGTTTTTTCAAACTCATGCGAAAAATAAGATTGCGTCATTTCTTTGACAATATTCTTCCCCAACAAAGCAAGGAACCCGAAGACCAACTATGTGGCCTACGAGCCACCAGCAACTTCCAAGCCCCAGTGAGTCATAAAACGTATATATCTTTGAAAAAATGGTGAAACAAGATCTATCCCACTTAAAATATGACAAACGCACCAAGAAAAACATGGTCCAAAAAGATCTCGGTTGCTTAAGGAAATTGGCCTCTAACTCCAACTTTAGGTTCACCAAAGCAGATAAAGGTGGAGCTCTAGTCATTATGAATAACTCTATGTATGAGACAAAGGTTCTGGAACACATTTCAGATGGAAACACTTACATGCAATTAAGTGGAAACCCCACAATGGAATTCTCTAAAACCATAGGAGCTATCATTGAAAAAGCATATGAAATGGGCACCATCAACCTCAAGACCAAGAATTTCCTAACTAAACCAAACCCGAAAAGTCCGGTATTATACATGATACCGAAAATACACAAGAACTTAATGGATCCACCTCTACGCCCAATAGTCTCTACACGAGGAAGCATTCACGAACCCATTGGGCAACTACTAGACAAACACTTGCAACCCACGGTCAAAAATATGAGAACATACGTCAAAGATACCACGGATTTTTTACTGAAATTAGAGACCATAACCATAGAGCCGGAAGAAACTCTCATCATGTGTACAGCAGACGTACGTTCCTTATATACCTCGATACCACATAAGCTGGGAATGGAAGCTATAGAGAAAGCTCTATTAAACACAAACTTGAACCTTGACTTACAAACATTCCTGATGGAGCTCATGACATTCACACTGTACCAAAGTTATTTTAAATACAAAGATACATGGTATCAACAACTCACAGGAACAGCCATGGGAAATCCGGCAGCGCCGGTATACGCGAACATCTTTATGCAGGACTACGAAGAAACCAACATTTTCTCCAAAGCAGTATGGAAAAATAACATCAAATTCATCGTGCGATATATAGATGACATATTCATCATCTGGAAATCATCAAAAGATTTGTTACACTCAGTTCTATGTGAATTCAATAATACAGACAGCCGGATACAAGTCACATGGGATATCTCAGACACCACAGTTACCTTTCTTGATGTTAGAATAACTATTAGACACAAAGGATTTGAAACTAGCATTTATCGCAAAGAGACAGATAGGAATAACATGTTGCATTTTGCAAGTTTTCATCAGCCTAGCCTCAAAAAGCACCTACCGTACTCGCAGATGACAAGAGTCAAAAGAATCACTTCCGACAGTACGAAAGTGGACGCTACATAGAGGAAATGTCAACAAGGTTCTTGAACAGAGGTTATCCCAAGGAAATTATAGAGAACGCAAAAAGAAGGGTTGATGCCACCGAAAGAAAGGAACTTCTGAAACCAACCACCAAAAATGAAGAAGCTCGGATAGTAGCGGTATCTGAATATTCGACACAGAGCCACAACTTCAAAAAAATCATCACCAAACATTGGCAGATGCTCAAACTCGAACCAGATTTCCAAAAATCTTTTGATCAAACACCACTATTTGCTTATACAAGGGCTCAAAATTTGGGAGAAATCTTAAAACAATGTCAACCTGCTATCAGAACTTACAAGGGTACGAACCCCTGTTTAAACTGTGGACACTGCAATAGTATCATCAAAGGCAATAGAATAAACCATCCCATGAAAGGACATGAGATCAAAGTGAGAGTTAACGCGACATGTGAAACCAAAAATGTAATCTACACGTTGAAATGCCCATGCGGAAAATTATATATTGGTAAAACGGAGAGAAGTGTAAAGACAAGGTTAACAGAACACAAATCTAATATCCGCATGAAAAACACTAAATCATCTGTAGCCACACATTTTTTGGAGGCGCAACATAACATTTCCCAATTAAAGTACATGATACTGGAGACGGTGATGAAAACCGAAGGAAGGGACAATACCAAATTCATGCTGCAACGAGAAAATTTTTGGATTCATAAACTGTGTACCCAGAGTTCTAACGGGCTCAATGAATGTATGGAACTGTCTTGTTATTTGTAACAAAAATACATAGTGTTCCTTTATCTGGAACGGGAAACCTGCGAGGTTATATTTTCATTTCACTTTGTAATGTTTATTTTGTCAATTGTTGAGTAAATAACTGTAATACTGTGTAACCTCTACACCTCACTTCACCCACACTTTTCTCCGAGCAGAGATAGCACATCAGGTTGGTGGTCTTTTCTTAAACACCATGACACGATGGGGTTCGACTCCCCGAGCAACGTCCCTTTAATTAATTATTAATCTTTTGTTCTTCGTAATTTATTGTCAACTCTTCGTTCTTCGTGTTTGCACCTAGTAGCGTGACTGGGCTAATTGTTATTTAAGGATAGAAACTATTCGGCATACACCACTTGCATTAGATTGAAAACATAATCTTCGAACGGTAGTATTTCGTCGAGCTCCACAGTCACGTGGTCGGAGCATTAACCTATGGCGGAACTCGTGGGTTGTTTATATGGCGAACGGCGCAAATAGAACGCTGGTGGAAGTTTGATGGAAAGAAGGTGAATAAGATGCTGCTACACCGCATTTAAGGTCAGTTTCTTCTCTAACTAGCGAGGTCAGAGTTAGCGTGGCGCTTGGAAGGCGTTACCTCATATAAACTAGGAGCCTTACAGGGTACATTGTTTTCTCTTTTTAGCGTTCTTTACAAGGATTTAAATCTTCACATGAGTTAAGGACAGACTCAGGCACGACACGTAAGTGCTTGTCATTGAGACATACTCGGCTTTGTTGACACAGGCATATAAGGTTTTCTTTTGGTGACATCGGTAACACACACACAGGCTTAGTTTTTCGTCATTGATGTTGAATAGGACACTGCTAGGTTTATAGGAGGCATACACAGTACATTCACTCATGGTTCTTACTTTTTGTTTGTAGTGTTGATTCCCTGATGAAGGGCGGGACAACCACGCCCGAAATGCATTGGATTTAAATCACAATTGTGTCGCTGATATGAACATGATGAACTGATTACAAAAATCATAATGTTAAGTGTGCCAAAAGGCAAAATGAAAGAAGAATAACATCAATAAAAGAACGCATGCAATTAAAAGGAATAATTGTCTGGAATCCTCTTTCCACACGCAGATTAGAAAAAGGTGTGCCCAAAGGGATGTCTTTAGTGTCCCACTAAAGACACTAGTTTATGATTTTTTATAACGCTGCCACAAGATGAACATTGATTAATTGCACCTTTCTCATTTATTTTGAAGGTGTATTGTATTTGGTTGTTTAACAAAACATTTATATGTTCTCGGGCTCTCAATTTAATCAGCATAATGGATAGAGATTATTCTAGATATGGCTCAAGCGATCAAGAATCGGCTGTGATTTGGCTTTTTGTGCAACAACCTCTGACCGAAGTACTTATTATTTTTGTGAGGTTGATTTTTATGTGGTGCCGAGTTACTTGTATAGACTATTCCCAATATTTTCCATTTGTATGATGATATCAATATAGCTACTATTCAACTAAATCTCGGGTTTCCCATTCATAATCTGGAACATTGGCTGATCTAACCACTTCATATTGACTGCATATTTTAGGCTACTTGCACATCAAGAACTTGTTTGAGAATGAGAAATTATTCAGGTCAGCGATCTTTCTGTATAACAAGCAGAATACATATTATTCACATCATGACTGGTCCAGGTTTCCATGTAGAAATTTTCTGTAAGTCAAATATATGGAATGAGTATATTTGTAATGAACTACATGGTTTTTGGTGTAACTTCTCAGTTATTGACCATTTACAAAATATTCTGTTTATAATATGACTGGAAATCCTGCTTGTGACACATCCTGTTTTTTGGCATATGACTCAGCTTACTGTTTAAATGCTATACATGGCCGCTCTTGTGCACAGTAATATATTGTGTGTTCCACCCTTAGGAACACAAGAACATATTCTTTGCGGTTTATGCAAGACAGTAACCTCCAAACGCTTGGTTCGAAGTGTTTAAACCAGTATTATTACTCAATTAGAAGCCCAAATGAAACCATGAGGAAACACTTGTGTTCCACACCGGGATGTTTATTTGGTATATTTGCCGCAATAATGTTGTATAGCATTTTAGGACCCTAGTGTAATTTTCCCGATTCATGCCCTTATATAGGTATAAATCACCATATCCTTATGTAGGTATAGAAATCATAACCATATTCAGACATAGTTCATGCAGTCCAAATACGGCATGGCTACTTCCACTAGTTCCGAAAATCCACAACGATTTCTTGAAAAACTCGGCTTCAGCAGCTAGGGACTTCCCCTTGCTTAAATATTGATTTGTCCAAGAACTCATGGAGTTTTCAAAGAACTGAGACTCTTTGATGAGGTTATTATGTCCACTTTACGTCAAACTCAGCAGCTTCAAGGTATAAATATGCCCACACTGGCCATAGCAAACACACAGTGGTTTGGAGCAGTTCGACTATCTACTTGCCTGACACATCCTGCTACAGCAAGTGCCGAAGGAAGCTTACCCTCCAGCAGACACACTGAGAGAGACGCTGTCTTTTCTCTTGCCGAGAAATCCAGCTCCAGTGTTTCCAAGCTACCCTTGCGTGTTGTTGGGAAAACGAGTCCTTAGACTGACCTCCTTTGTTCTAAACCAAGGTAAGGAGCTGATTAGACCCTAAGAGAAATCTTGGATAGATTCTTGGCAAAGAATACTACATTTATGCTACACCTCACTTACTTCTTCCCTCGTACTAGACTTAGGTTAGGTACATCGGGGTAGACGTATTTTATAAGCACCAGTTGAGTACTTTATAGCCTTTGTTATTTATGTATGTATTTATCTATGGTCTACGAACTATACAATGCTTTTACAGTATTATTTTATACTACTCTTCTTACCGTATGCATTATACTTTGCAACCAGTATCACGATTGTGGCAGTTCATTTCTTCTGCTTGAGAAAGAAGACTGTTCAATAAATACTTTTATTGAAAATGCCCGTCTATCTATTTCTCTGCACCTCTGGTGAAACGAAGCATGCACAAACGACTAAGTAAAATATCTATCTATTGTTTCCATGACTCTGAAGATCAGTTTTATCTTGGGGAAACAAAGTTGCCATGTTTATGCGGTTGTCAGAAACGAAATCCCTTCTTGTGAACCCAATAAAGTTTCTATTGACCTCTGAGCTAGCTGGCCCTCACAATTAAGTTTAATATATTCGATAACGACCTAGTAGACGTAAGTCCTACGTCACATCTATAGGATATATCATTCCAATGTGCAGAGCCTATTGGGAATATAGGAACTAAACTACAATATAAATGCAAACGCTACCTTCTTCTATCCCTCCACTATCCCTTTCAATCCAAATAACAGACTAACATGTCCACCCCTCAAATTAGTTTCATATTTCCCTATACTAATTCACCACTAATCTTTTTTGAGTTCCGAAGTAGGGTGCTAATCGCCTAAAAAGAGCTTCAATGCCTCGTCAAGTGTAGTAAGTGCTATATAAATGCATTTATAATTACAAGTGAATATTCCAGGTGAAGGTAAGCCCACACATGATGCCTCTCTACATAGGTAAAAGATCTGTTTTAGAACTAGCATATTTAAAAAAAAATGTTAGTGATATGATCACACAAAAGGATCCTGAACATTGATTACTTGCAGAGACCATATCTAACAGGTTCTGAACTTGATGATTGTATCTCTTGAGATTATGTTGCTCTTTTGATAGCATGTGGTGGTGGTGGTGTACTCTCCACACAGCATTTACAATCATGTCCAACAAGAAGCTTATGGGGTGTTTTTGTAAGGACAAATGGTGCCCATCTCAAAATTCAATAACAACAAGTTTACTTTGGGGCCCAATAGTATTCACTGTACATATTGTCATTACAATAACGATGGGTGGTAGGATTATAGACATGTCATCATATGTAAAAATTCTCACAAATTCTGAAAAGTGCTTTTTGGCTTTTTCATTTAGTGGGTTGGTTATGAATTATGATCTCCCCGTTCATCCACCATTTAAACGCATACTTTCCTTTTTCATTTACAGTAAGTGATTTTCTATATGAAGTGTGTTCCCCTGATGAAGGACTTATCGGGACAAAATACATAAGGCATATATTGATATTTCATGATGAGAATCACTATGGATTTTCAAAACCGTGATATTGAAACATTGATTCTCTGCACCAGTGATTTGTCAAAACAAAACAATTGAGATATATGAAGCTGATGATATTTTGCATTGCAATAATATATATATTTTTTAAATAATAAGGAACCCTCCCTCTAACCCACTTATGATCACAGTCACCTACTATTGATGTAATCTACCACATAGAAACTGGAATGACTGCATGGAATTGCTTTTTCGAGTTCACAAGACCAATCCCAGTAACCACCAAGCACCAATAATACTGGAGTAACCACTAATGGACTAATCAGTGTGTTCCGGAACAGTGTGTTACCAGGCAAAAAGCAATTCAACGCATCGTCAGGTGTAGTAAGCGCTATATAATTGCAATTACAGTGCAATACAAATTCCAGTGTGCATGCTGTTTCTTTGGATGAAAAAAATTAAATAGCTGAAAGCCACCGCAATGACATAGCACCACCTGGCAGGAGTAAATCCTACCTCAGTCCAACGCTATCACTTACCACCCCTCGCCATATCTATCCCCTCATCATTGACACACAATCGCATGCATAAAGACTGCATCCTCCTGGAGACATGCAAGTTAACAAAAATACACCTTATCCCTTCTCTAACAGCTCAAGCCTCTCTCCCTGCTAGCAAACACTTGGTAACTATTCATAATGTGCTCAAGACCAAGACTGATCAAAACATCGGCTCCACCCTAATAAAACCACATAACATCACCTATAATCCCACATATAACTGAGCACCGTCCTGATGAGTGGCGTGGCTTGCTCTTAAAAAACCCTGAAACAAGTTTCCCTCAAATTTCTTAAATCCCCTATGAGTTAGCACATTTTGCAACGAATGGTAATTCCTCATTCTTTGGGCTCCCCGTAGAGGTTTTTTTCTGTTTTTTTAAAAAAGTCCTCATTTGCCCTGGTTAAAAAAGGATGACAATCTGTGCTCCGGGGTCTCCCTTAATGTAGCACCAACCAGAGATCTTTGTTCTGAACCAAGAAGGGATCACTCTACACCTTGCATCCAAATCTCCAAGCAAAGGTAGCTTGATTTTACGCAGCCTTCTAGGGAGCCACCACAGGAGTGGTCAAGCAATATGGTGTAAAGGCCTAATCATTGGACTGTATATGGGTAGAGGATTTCTCCCAGTTCTCATATAATAGCCAGAACTCGCTCCCCTTACTTTTAGATACCCTGTCTAACGGAGAAGTATATTTTATTGAAATCATCCATTCTATGTTGCTGGGTGGGTGGGGGGGATTTTTTCCAGTTCTTACATATTTCTCTACGGGCAAGCAATATCAGATAAAATATCAATTTGTTAATGTTATTTGATAGGGATTCATGATCTTCCGGGATCCCAAAGAAAACAAGAGTTTTGCTTACCTGGAGCGTCTCACCAATTATTATGGACATAGTATTACTCACGTCCAGCCAAAACCCTTGAATTTCGGGACATTCCAGAAACCTATGTATGTCATCTCCTTTTTCCTTGCCGCACTTTGGACATCTCGGCGTAACACCCTTTCCCAATTTTGATAATTTATACAGAGTCCAATAGACCCTGTGAAGACAGAAAAGGTGGTTCTGCCTTAAATTTGCAGCACTTACCGTGGAGTATAACATGTCACAAGAGAATTGCCATATATCTTTCCTCTGCTCTCCAGGCAAGCTCTACTTCCATAATGTCAATGGTAGGTTGAAGTCTCCATCCCATGAATCCACTAAAAGCCAATACCAGTTTGCCACCTCTTTTTTCTGAATTATATTAGTCATCATTCGAGATTCTAGTTTGTTCAAAAGTCCCGCACTAAAACCAGCAGTGTGATACCAACTCTTTATTTGAAGGTATTGAAATCTTGACAACCGATTATTGGTTTTCTCTTTACCCTCATCCCAAGATATTAGGACTCCATCCACCATCAATTGACTCCAAGTTGTTATTCCTGCCTCTCTTAGTGGAAGACCCAGGAGAGTCCCAAATAGGAGCCATTCCACTATAGTAATTGAGTTTTAATTCTCTTCTGATTTTGTGCCATGTGACTGCAAAGCACTATAAGGTCTTAAGTCGCACCTTTTTAAAGAATCTTGGATCCCCATATTTATATGTGAAACCTTGCTCTCCCCCCTTCAGATCACAAAGCATTGATCTGAACATTTTCCCAGTGTCAGAGCCATATGGTGTACTAAATAACATTTTCCCTTCTGTTAAAATAAAGACCTAAACATAATAAGATAGATCTGGCAATAGTAGGCCCCCTTTATTATATTGCCGTCTTAGCTTTTTTTCACGCAATTCGAGACCCTTTTGAGGCCCAAATAAAGCTAGTTATTTTCGACTGGATCTTTTTGAGCCATTATTCCTTAAAGGCCATGGGGATATTCTGGAATAGAAAAGTAAACTTAGGAAGAATTGACATCTTCACTAGATTTACTCTACCATAAATTGTCAAGGGAATATGAGACCAACTAAGTAGAAGTTTTTGCACTTCTTTACTAACCTTTTGAAAATTATCTACCAGAATTTGTTCTATTTTCTGAACAATATTAATGCCTAGGTATCTCATTTCCTCCTTGGTACAATTCAATTGTTAGTTGATGTACCAGGTCATCACAACTGTTTTACTCTAATTTATCTCATATCCTGAGATACTCCCAAACTGTGATGCCAATTCATACACAGCAGGCACTGAAATATTAGGCTCAGATGTATATACTACCAAATCATCGGTGTACAGCCCCACTTTTTTCTCCCAACCCTGAAATTTAATAGGGGATGTAGTGTCATGGTTTCTTATCTTCACCGCCAAGGGTTCGATATATAGAACAAATAAAAGAGGGGATAGCGGACACCCTTGCCTGGTCCCCCTAGAGATGTTCAAAGATTTTGAGAGGTTTCCATTTACCAAAACTTTGGCAGTAGGGGTTTTATAAAGTGATTCTATTGCTCTACAAAACGTTTTCCCTAAATTAGACAGCCATAAGATTGTTTGTAAATAGGGCCAATTTACCCCATCAAAGGCCTTGGTTGCGTCCACTGTAATTACTGCAAGTGGTACTTTGTAAGTGGAAGCTACATCTATTGCTCCAATTATACTATAGGTAAGATCCTTAATTCCTCTACCTCGTATGAAGCCCTTCTGATCTTCATGAAGGACCTCCCCTACCACCACATTAAGCCTATCTGCCAATATTTTCGTAAAGATTTTATAGTCCGAATTAGGCAACGAAATAGGCCAATAGGAGTCACAACAATCCGGTGGTTTATCTGGTTTCAATATCAGAGTGACAATAGCTTCATCCCATGAAGGGGGGATCTCCCTGACATTTTCGTAAATATCCAAAAACAGCCTAACCATAACCGGGGTAAGATAGTCTCCTAACTTTTTATATATCTCAACAAGGCAGCAATCTGGACCTGGTGCCTTACTTGATTTTCCTGCTTTCATAGAGTTTCAAATTTCACCTTCAGTTATCGGGCTCTTGATTACTTCCCTTCGGGCTTCAGAGAATTAACAGGGAGCTTCTTGACCTAGTCAAGCTTCCACCTCTCCATCTAATGTGGTTAGATATTCTGAGTAGACCTTCCCAAAATGGTTTGGGAAAACCTCCTCTATGCCAACACTTGTTTGATCAGAACTCCCTATAGCTGCATGCCTTAGTTTTCTTATGAAGCATTTTGCCTGGTCATTTTTTACTTTCCATGCTAGTAGCTTTGCACAGCCTTCTCCATATTTAAAATGGGCCAATTTATTAGCTTGCCATCTTTCCTGTAATCTTCCTTCCACTATCCCTGCTAGGTCCATTTTAAGAGCCTAAATAAGTGTTTGCTGCGCCCCTTCTTCTATCTCGTTTCCATGTAAATGCTGTTCTAAATGCTGTATTTTTTTTTCAATATTCATTATCTCTGCCCCGCGTTGCTTACTTTTAAATGTTTGGATATATATTATTTTCCCCCTTAAGAAGGCTTGTAAGCATCCTAAACCATTCCTATTGGTGCGCTGTCTACATTATCCTTAAAGAACTCTGGAGATTCCCGCCCGAGTTTTTCAACCGTTCCCTCCTCAGACAGTATGGTACGATTCATTGACCATCTCCTTTGTACTACCGTGCCTGATGGGTCTAGAGTAATAGCCGAGTGATCTGACATATGTGATCCAACGTGACTGGCACCTCTAACCTGATCCTTTGTACTCTGATTAATTAAAAATAAATCAATTCTTGATTGGTGTCTGTATTTTTTATGACTGAATGTAAAGCTTTTTAGACCTCCCTTCCTCTCTCTCCAGATGTTGCACCAACCTAATTCCTTCATTGAATTTTTTATTAAGAATCGTGTTTTATTATGGACTATAGCTCTAGTCAGTCAGTCAGTCAAAGTACTTTATTTCAATAATTCAATATCATAAAAAGAAGGTGAAAGCATACAATACATTCGAAATACACATTAAAAACAATTACAATTCATGTATTAAAAATATCCCACAGAATGAATACAATTACTGAAAAAGTCATTTAACGTAAATATGACTACCATATTACATTACTCTATTAAAAACCCAATATATACAATGCTAAAAATTAAATCAATTACAGTTTATCATTTTTCAGTTGATCATTTTCTTGTTCCTAACCCTAACAGCACCTTTCAGATAACTGGCGACATGAAAAATAATCCTGGGGCTGTTAAGTAATTGCAGATATAGGAGAGCGGGCTTAACTTGTAAGAACCCTGCCTCCTTAACACTATGAGTGCTGCAGCATTTCCCGCTGTGCGCTAAAAATTTAAAAAACCCACTTTACCTGACAAAGCCAGCTCGTCATAAGCACTGCGCAGGTAATGCCCATGACGAGCTGGCTTTGTCATGAGCACTAAAGGGGTTAAGGATAGGAACAAGGAACTTGGTCCTTAATACCATGTAGTTACCACAAAACATCAGAAAATGCATGGTGTCCTGCGTTGAAAAGTTGTCGCAGGAACATGGTGGTGCCTTTTCAGGACTACACCATTCAGGAAAGTGACCTAAGTTCAAATGAATCATATTAAAACGAAAGCGTGTCAAAAGAAACCTGTGGAAAGGACGATTAACTAAAACAAGGTAAAGTTCAGGTCCCGGGGGATTGGCAACAATAAGGTTGCTCCTTACCGAGGGTTTTATGAGCTCAATTTCTTCTCTATCTAACATCAGTATTTGTAGCATAGCCCCCTTTATTAGTGCTATGTCTTTGCGAGTTATTTTGTCAGGTGAGTGAAAGAGCTCAGGTTTCCCTAGTTTGTGAAACCAATGTTTAACATAAGACAGCCACTTGATTTTATTTACGTTGTCTAATGAGAGGCAATCTTTAATGATAACATGGTTCAAAGAGAGTTCTTCATTCAGCCAAGTCTTCATCCAGGATATTAAGGGGGCCACTCTAATCGCATCTGTAATAAAACCGACCTCTAACTCTGAGTGGATCATGTAAGATGGGGTAGACTGTGGCACTGATAAAATTGTTCTCATGAATTTATTTTCAGTGACTTGTAGACAGTCTATTGCACTGTACCCCCAAATTGAAGACCCATATGTGGCTACAGTCAGGCATTTTGCTTTGTAAATGTTCAACAAAGCCTTTATGGGCCTAGCCCCCAGTTTTCTGCTGAAACCCATGATTGCTGAGGAGGTTCCATCAAAGGCCACATTTCTGTTTTTAATCTGTTGTCCCCAGTTCCCATTCTCCTCAAAAGTAATCCCCAGATACGGCAATGTAGGGACTCTACAGGTTTCCTCCTTGCCACAAAAGAACGTTTTCAGATTTGTCTTTCTTTTGCCTCTTCCCATAATCATAATTTGAGATTTCTTTACGTTAATTTTAAGATCCAGGGACATCATAAAAAGACCAAAAGCGTCCAGCAAACGTTGGAGGCCTACACCGGTCCGTGCCAGAAGGACAGCGTCATCCGCATACAGGCGAACAGGGATACCAAGTTCCCCTATATGCGGAATATCGGACGCGGCCTCCCTAAGCACCGGCTCAAGGGCATTTATATAAACTGTGAACAAAAGTGGGGCCATGATACATCCCTGCCTGACCCCCCTTTTGGATTTGAAATGACTAGAACAACGCCCCTCTGTAGTCACCCTGACTGAGGTTAAAAGATCAGAATGCAGATCAGCTAAAAAATGTACCAAAACAGGGTCAAGACCTAGGTCAGTTAAAATCATCCAAAGTTTTGTGCGATTTACAAGATCGAATGCTGAGGACAGGTCCATGAACTCCAGGTATAGGGACCCATCCTTAGCCTTGGTATATTTATCGACCAGCAATTGTAAATTAAGGCACTGATCCAAAGTACCTCTTTTGGATCTGAATCCATAATGGGCATTTGACAAAATACCTTTATCGTCAAGCCACTCCTGTAATTTATACAGGATGGCCCGACCCAAAACCTTAACAGAGGAATCTATTAAGGATATTGGTCGGTAACAGGCAGGGTCTGCCCTATTACCTTTTTTAAAAACTGGAACAATAATGGATTCTTTCCAAGATGCTGGGATATTATCATGATTTAACGCGTTAAAAACCTTACATAGGATCTTCGACCACAATTTTGGGGCATATTTAAAAATATCGGCAGGGACCCCATCGGGGCCAGGGGCCTTGTTTGTCAGGGTTTGTTCTATCGCCCTTTCAACTTCTTTCACATCAAAGGTAACACAAGAACCCTCCTTTCTATAGATAAACTCATTTAGACAATCCTGTTGTGCCGTGTTAGCATATATGCTTCCAAAATGATTGATCCATGCCTCATCTGGTATGTTAGACTCAAGAGGACGAATATCCTCGTTTGAGAAAAGTGGCTGGTTTACAACTTCCCAGAACTGACTACTTATTTTTTAATGTCATGGGATCAAGTAGCTTTGACCAGGCAATTTCTTTTAACTCGTTCTTCCTATTTAGAATTGTGTTCTTATAACATACTCTTGACTTAGCTATTAGGGCGCGATCTTTAGGACTGGTCTTTAAAGCCCTAAGTAAATCGGCATGAGCCTTAGAGCACGCGTGATCGAACCATCTCTTCACATGAGATTTGGAAGGCCCTTTTGCCCCAGTTAAACTTTGATTGATTTGTTTACAGATATTATCAAACGCCACCGCTACTTGAGTGTCTAATGCCCCTGAGTCAAGGCAGATAGCTATGTCGCCCTTCGCCCTAACCAGAACTTCCTCGACAATGATTTCGGGATTTATATTCGGCCACTTTAACCTACGGCCTTGATATATAGGAATCACGTTTCGGCCACCCTTATTAGACAATAATTTCATAGTTAAAAAATCCCTGGACGATACCTCCATCACAACTGGATTATGGTCACTGAAGGCTGAAACCACTGTATTATACCATAACACTTTACCTAGTATAAAACAAGACATAAAAATATAGACAATAATTGTGCCATCACCAAATCCTTTAAAAGTAGGAACTCTATCTTCACTCTCACCGCATCCAGATTCATAAAGATTCCACACCGCCAAAAAATCCTCGAGTGCCTCCCCTCTTTTTGAGTGTTCAAAGTGCATAACTGTAGAACAGGGAGGGCCCTCTTCCACTGAGTTAGCACATGGCTGGTTACAGGGGTGGATATTAAAGTCTCCTAAAAGAATTATCTCGAAACAATTTACCTTGGTTCTATAGACCGCCAAAAAATTATCAATATAATCCAGATTATGTCTGGTACTTTCCGTAGCATTAGCGTTATAAAAGTTAATAAACAAAATGTTTGATGAATCAGGGGAATTCAATTCAACAATTAAACAATTTTCATAACCTGAATCATGCTGGGTTAATACTCCTTTTAAGTCAAGTTTGAACAAGTTTAGTAATCCTCCATTTGATCGACCTACCACACTACTTGTGGCCGGAATGGAAAAATGACTATAACCATCCAAGGAGAAGCTATTCATTGTGTCCCAAGTCTCCTGAAATGCCAAAATGTCAAAAGTTTTCAAAAAGTCAATCCATATTTCATTTTCACATTTGGCCCTAATCCCAGCAGTGTTCCAAGTCATGATTCTGCAGGACTGTGGGTTAGGCCTTGGGTTGTTTACAAGTCAATCATTTTCCTCCAAGGATGCCAAGGGCGCAAACCGATTACAAAGTGAAAGAATGTGTTCGGCTTGGAAGTTTGGCCTACACAAAGCATAACAATAGGAGTCCATTGCCAATGGAGTTTGATGACGAGGATAGGCACACAATCCAGCGCTCTGTATAAAAGGGGATGGTGGTGGGTTCTGTTGAGTAACATGGGATTTAGGGATGTTACTAAGATGGTTATAGAAAAACCCAAGGGAGCGCGCACAAATAAAATCTTCTGTGATTGGTAAAGAGGCCGCCCTCAGAAGAACAGTAGCTACATGCTGTGGGTGCCTAAAATTTACAATGATGCAGTCTCCCTTGGTTGTTTTCCTAGAGTTGCCAATCCAGCTCACTCTGCGTGTCGATATAATGTCATTTCGAAACATAAGAGGAAAACCACAGTATGTACCCAGCCATGCCAGTACTTTATGATTCAGAGAATCCATTGTTTCCCCCCTTACATCATTCAACCATGAATCTATACCAGGGACGTTTGTTAGCACTACTATATAAGGAGCGCAATCTGGTGGTAAGTTAACTAATTGTCTTTGCCTGTACTCCCTCAACCCTGTGTTATTCACTGAATTATTCACTGCAGCAGTAGGGGCAGGGTTAGCTTTCAGGATAGGAGGAGGAATAGGTTGATTACTCGAGGGCTGTGCAGGTGTTACAACTGGGGCGGTGTTTATTACATTATGACTCCCACTACAAGAACTTGAGGCCCCCTCATTTACAGTAGCAGTGTTTACAGCAGTGCCCGTGTTAGTATTCCTGTCTGCTTTGGATGAGGACAAATGTGCAGACAGAAGGACACCCAACCTAGAAACCTCCTTTGATACCTGATCCATTTTATCCCCAACCCCTTTACTAGAAACTGCTGGGCCCTTGGTTTCTTTAGAGCTAACATTAGATTTTTGAGGGTTTATCTCTACAGTGGCTAGGTGGGAAGATACAAGGTTGCCCAATTTGGACACCTCTTTTGTGACCTGTTCAACTCTGTCTGCCAGGGGTCTAAGCATAGTCTCCATTTTCTCTGCGAACATATTGATCAAGGAGTTGAATTGTTCACTATTCAGTTTTAACGCACCCTCCTCATTTAAACTATCCAGCAGAATTCCCCCATCGTTAACCGAAGTAGTAGCCACCCTCTTAGCTCTCTTATACCCTCCACGTTTACTTTGTGCACCTCTACAAGATCTCACTTTCCTTTGTGCCAGTGGGGGAGCTGGGGGGGACTCCGGGGACACTAAAGGCAACAGTTGAATGGAGGAAGACAAAGAGCTATCTAATAGAGCCACTGCAGGAACTGGGCTAACAGGAATATCAGTATCTGCATCTATTTGAATACTTGGGGAGCCTCCTGGAGCTAGATCACAAAACTCTACAGGCGCAGAACCGTTAGTGGGTGAAACTGGCGGACTAACTCGGCCTAGTGACATACGACGGGCTGTGTTGATCTTATTCACCACTTTTACCATGTAATTATCTAGTGGTCCAGACAAAGATGGAGTTTTGCAAGAACGCAACTTAGCCATGGCTGACCGGCTCAATGTAGCTCAATGTAGCGGTCAGTAAACCCACTCAACAATTAGCACTCACGGTTATTTGAAGTTTCAGGAGGAAAAAAACAAGTTCCGTTGACCAGCCCGGCCTCCTTTGGCCTCTGACGGCTGCAGACGGCCCGCCCTTGTCCCGGACTTCTCCCGGGCAGCTCCCGCGCGCGACTCGCGGGGCGAGAGTAGCGCGAGCCTCTTGAAGCGCCTCCGGGCGCTCCTGGCGTGTGCGGTGTGCGCCGGCCCCAGGTGGTCCTGGGAAGTGTTGTCCCCCGATGGGAACTACTGCCGTTGCCCTCACGGCGTTCGTGTGCTGCCTGCCTGCCTGCCATTTCCCTCACGGCGTGTGGCTGTGCAGCGGCAAGATAGGACCTTCTCCGATTATTCTCCCCCAGGGACTAGTGCAGCGCGAGCCTCTTGAAGCGCCTCCGGATGCGCTGCTGGCGTGTGCGGTGTGCGCCGGCCCGGGTGGTGCTGGGAAGTGTAGTCCCCCGATGGGAACTACTGCCGTTGCCCTCACGGCGTTCGTGTGCTGCCTGCCTTCCTGCCGTTTCCCTCACGGTGTGTGGCTGTGCAGCGGCAAGGTAGGACCTTCTCCGATTGTTCTCTACTTTTAGTGGTTCGATCTAGGTTAGCATCTAAAACCATGTTAAAATCCCTTGCCATGATGATAGGGTCAGAGAAATCTAAACGTTCTGAAATTAGATTACCATACGAAATAGGGTTGTCTACTTTAGGGCCTTAATAACCGACCACAGTGTAGGCTTGATCATAACATCTTAACTTAACAATCACCCAACTACCAGACTTATCCACTCTGCTGTCCTCTCTTGTTATCTGTGGATTAGTTTTGACAAGGATCACTACCCCTCTTTAGTAAGTTGATGGTCCGTCAACACCACTCTCTGTAGCCATTTTCTAGATTTAAATATCTCTTTCATCTCTTCACTAGTTAGATGGGTCTCTTGAAGAATTATGACCTGGGCTGGGACATCTTTTAAATATTGCAAAATCCTTTCTCGACTATGTCTCACTCTAAGCCCATTGACATTCCAAGATAGAAATTCTATTGTACCTTTAGACTGGTGGTCATCTTCTATTTCTTAAATCTGTTATTAGATTAAGGCCTGAGTACCAGCTGATTTGATGTGGACAATTTCTTTTAGTTTTTTTACCCCATGCTCACCCACCTGTGCACTAAAACCAACCCGTGACTCACCACCCTTAGAAAACCCTCTTCTTCCTTCTTCATGTCCTAAGCCTGAGGAGGCCCTCCAAAGTTAAGAGACTATTACCATATTTAAGAGTTTGTTCCGCTAAATTCAATTGCAGTTTTTTAGGCATTTCTCTGCATGGGTCTAATCAGAGAAAATCCGGAGGAGAGAACGGTGTCAATCAAATCAAAGCAAAGGGCAAAAGGAAAATAGATATAAGGGGAAATAATGTAGAGAATGTTCAATCATAATTCTATTTCCCCCTGTACCTGATAAAGATTTAAGAAATTCTTCGGCCTCCTCTATTCTATGAAAATTCTGCATCTTATTGATATGCATTACTAGCAAACTGGCAGGAAATCTCAACTGTGCTGTCGCCCTCAGCTTTTTAAAGGGCTCAATCAAATTGCCAAACTCTCACTGCTTGTTGGCCGTTAATTGGGAGACATCAGGCCTAATTTCAAAACTGATAACATCTACTGTCAGGATTATCTTTTTTAGAGCCTTTGTGAGGATTTCTTCCTTAATTTTATAAGTATTGAAATTAACTAGGATTTTCCTTGGTTTTGTTTGTATTGGGTTCATCCTATATGGATCCCTATGGGCCCTCTGTATGTCCTTAACCAGTTCTTATTCTGAGCAATCCATGTGGGTTCCCACCTTAATCAGTCTCGCTACAAAGGCCTTCAGATCTACTCCCTCTGCCCCTTCTGGGATTTTTAATATCCGGAGATTATTTCTTCTCTAATTGTTCTCTAATGGCACCATCCTTTCTTTTAATAACACCTCATTCCTCTTTAGGCACATAATATTTTTCGTGTTACCTTCTGATTGAAGTGTTAGATCTCTCACAGAGTTTTCCATCTGTGATGTCCTGATCGCTAAACTCCAGCTTCTTTTCCAAACTATCACATGCAGTTCTGATCTCTCTTTGATTTGATTCCGATATCTCAAATCTATTCCTGACCTCAGTAGTTAACAGCTGGATAAGGTCTGTACCTGATTGGGACTTTGCTTGAGGTTGAAATTGATTTTGAGTTTGCCCTAGCCCCCCTCCGCACTCAAGTGATGGATGTAGGTCATCGTGAGGTATTGGCTGAGTCTCTGGCTGGGATTTTCCTGCCTGAGAGTGCTCCATTTCTCTACACAACGAAGAGATCCTTTTCTCTTTCTGACCTAGCACAAATTCTTTTAAGACAGCTACCTCTTGTGGCTCAGTGATACTTGCAAGCACCTGGAACCTATTTGGACTTGTAATATGTTGACCTTCTGACAGCCTGTTTGCAGTGGAGATCAGGGCTGGGTTTTGCAGTAAGAGGGTCTTCGGTACTACCATAAAGAAAGTCCTTAGTGAGGGTGTAATCTTTAAGTTTGATATATGTTTCCCCTCTTTTGCCCCCCTCGACTTCCTCCTTCATGGGCTTACCCACTCTCCTTTTGCTGCACCACCCTGCCTTGAAGCGGCAACCTCTGGTACCGACATTTTCGTGCAAGATTTTATCCGTGTACCCCTCATGGAGTTTTTTGCTCCCAAACTCCTCAATTGGTAGCTAGCCTCATGAGCGTTTTTTTCAAATGCCTCCACTTCACTCTCTGAAACTTGAGCTGCCACTGTATTTATTTGGTCAGCTTCTTCTGTATCTGTGAAAACTCCTCTCTTCCTTTGTATTGGTAGATTTTAGTGTTTTCTGCCTCTACCATCCACACGGCCTCTTACCTTGCTCTGACCTGCGCTGCGAAATGCCTGCTGAAGGGGTTCTTCAACACATGAGATCTCTGGAGGTACCTGCCCTATATGCTGCAGGGATTCCAACAGCCTGCCTGGCTCATGATGTTCAACTTCATGCAAAGAGCTTCCAGTTCCTGTGCTGCCTCTGCCAGACCCACCCTGGACGGAGCACTGAGTCACTGCCTTCCGGCCTCTACCGAGCTCCCTAGCCGCTCGTACCCTGCAGGAGACCCTGCCGGGCAGCCCCGCAGACTCCACCAAGGTCATCTGCTCGCTCAGGACTCCCTCCCTCAGTCAGTCAGGCTGAAAAGCAGCTATTGGTAAGATTTCCTGATAATTAGGAGTGAGCCTGCAGTCGCTTCCCTCGAACCGAACGCCACCACCGCTCTCCTTACTTTCCACCACAAAAGGGCCAAACACAATTGGTAGTGTTGCCTGGAGTGTGTTTTAGATTTTTTTTTACAAATATATAGCTAAATGTGGTGTGATGTAGTATTATCATTCCAAATTAACAAATGCACAGTGTCGGATTGGTAAAGCGGGCAATCGGGAAATGGCCGAGGGTCCGATATCCGAGATCCAGCTGTGGGCTGCTTTTTTGGGCAGCCTGGGGGGCCGATTGGGGCAGTGGCTGTGTTGTTTTGATGGAGCCAGCGGCCCTGTGGATGCATGTGTAGTCTCTCTGGAGGCAGATGGGCATCCATTACCTCCCATTTATCAACGGGTAGAGGTGTCACTCCCTTTCTCTCACTGGGTCGGCCCCTTAATGTATGCATATTGAGCGGGGCAGGGGGCCGGAGCATAAGTGGCCTCACTTGTTTTCAGGTGTGTTTCACCAGTGTGAACTAATCCGTGCAGCTTTTTTAATCTAAGTAGAGTTAAGAAAACATGCCTCTGTCAGAAACCCCCTTCTTTTTTTATAAAACTTCGCCGAAGCAGTGTTTTGCCGAAAGGCAATATTCAAATGTGGGCCACTTTATTTTTGCGTGCCTGGGACGATTTTTAATCTCAGTCCAACCCTGCATATACACCATCAAAATTGCCACTTAGTGCAAATAAACCACCAGAAAAAACACCTGTAACAGTAAACCTGTTGTGAGTGAGGAAGTGCCAGGCCTTAACTGCATTTAGAACCTACGCTAATGGCCTCTTTTAAAGACAAACCTATGGAGTTGTGGTATTTCAAAGGGAATGGATACTGTGCTATATCACTACCTATACTTGGGATTGGTCCATGTAAATGTATGAAATGGATCACATGGCCTCAACCTGACTTCTGGTTGGTGGACTTTGCTGTTTGGATATGGGTGAGCTCCATCAGAAAACATCCTTGCACATTTAGAAAACATATTGTGCCTCAAAAGAGAGACTAGAAAATACTGAGCAAGGCAAAATACATTTCTTTATCTGCCTCTCTTAATCCTCTTTCTTTCTCCCCTTGTCCACCTCTGTCTATATTCCATCTTTCCATTTCTGAATTTTCAAAATAAGTATGCTGTGGCACAATGAATGAACTCTGCTGGGGTCATCCAAAGAGCCAGTTCTTGAGGTCCTTCGATAACGAAGATGTGTGAAGTGATGGAACCTTTCCTTACAGAACGTTTTCCTCTGAGCTCTCCTCATTGTCCTTGGCCTCACATGTTTGTGTGAACACTTGGGGCACTTGTCATCCCGGTTGATATCTTCTCGCAGGTTGTCACCTTTGATATGGTCCTTAGTCTTCAGCACCATGGGCGCCCCTGGGTGTGGTTGGTAATGCTGGCTTTTCCAGGTGCGAACATGCATGTATACCTGAGGCATTGATGTCACCAGTGATCGCTGTGACGCTTTTATTTAAAGACACAGGGCTGCACTGATCAATGCGCTTCCTAGCCTGTAATGTAGAGATCTACCTTATGTAGATATACTTACATATGTGGCTCTGAATAAACACTTGTATTTGCAGATAGGCCATGTCTATTCTCCCTTTTGCCCAGTGAATTGCTTTGTAAATGTCTGTTCTTAATTTGGATGGCTTTAATAAATGTACTTTTCAGATATGTTTCCAAGCGTGAGAACCTAAGCGAGAACATGCAAAACAGCTGTTCGTTAGTTTCTGTTCTAAATGTGATTGCTTGGTTTACTCTTCGCTTTATTTGGCAGCCTAGATGGGCTCAGTTTAGCTTTGCAGAACCTGGGGGCATATTATCAAGAAACAGCATTAACATTATCGCCGCTTTAGCAGCAAAAAACTGCAGCTAAAGCAGCGATAATGGGCTTGATAATACGCCCTTGTGAATTCCTATAGAAGTCCATGTTCTGGTGTGAACATGGGCTTCTATGGGAATTCTCTACGGCAGATTATCAAGCCCATTGTAGTGTAGTTCCTATATTCCCAATAGGCTCTGCGCATTGGAATAATATATCCTATAGATTAGACGTAGGACTGAGGTCGACTAGGTAGACCTATCGAATATATTAAACTTAATAGTGAATGCCAGCTATCTCAGAGGTCACTAGAAACTAACTCGAATTCACAAGAAGGGATTAGTTTCTGACAACCACATAAACATGACAACTTTGTTTCCCAAGAATAAGAAATGTATCTCTAGAGTCGTGCATGTTTCGTTTCTACAGATTTGCAGATAAATAAAGAGACGGGCATTTTCAATAAAAGGTTTGTTGAACAGTCTTCTTTCTCATGCAAGAAACGTGAACTGCTACAATCGTAATGTAGACTGCAAAGTATAATGCGTACAGCGAGAACAATATTATAAAATAATACTGTTAGAGTATTGTATGGTTTCTAAGCCATATAAAAATACATACATAAATAACATTGACTAAAAATACTCAACTGGTGCTTCTAAAATATGCCTACCCCAATGTACCTAACCTAAGTCTAGTACGTGGGAAGAAGTAACTATTGTGTAGCATAGGTTTAGTTTTCTTTGCCAAGAATCTATCCAAGATTTCTCTAGGTTCTAATCAGCTCCATACCTTAGTTAGAATGAAGGAGGTCTGGTTTCTCTTTCTCGGCACTCGATTTCCAAACACCCCGCAAGGGAAGCTTGGAAACACTGGAGCTGCATTCTCGGTGAGAGAAAGGCAGCCTCTTGATCAGTGCGTCAGCTGGAGGGTCGGCTTCCTTCGGCACTTGCTTTAGCGAGCTGCGTCGGGCAAGTAGATAGTCGAACTGCTCCATACCACTGTGTCTTGCTAGAGCAGGCGAAGGTACATTTATACCTTGAAGGTGTCTAGGAATGCCATAGTTTCACGTAAAGTCTGGCATAATAACGTCAGTAAAGAACCCCTAGGGAATAGCCGTTCTTTGCAAAGTACATGAGTTCTTGGACAAATCAATATTCAAGGAAGGGGAAGTTCCCTAACTGCTTAAGCCGATTTTCCAAGAAATCGTTGTGATGTTTGGTACGGGTGGAAGTAGCCATGCTTGTATTTGGTCTGAATGGGCTATGTCTAAATAAGGGCTTGATTTCTATGCCTATATTAGGGCAATGTGAATTGTACCTATATAAGGGCATTGTACCGACCAGATTTTTGGACCAGATGGAATCCGCTCCTAGGAGTCCCTCTAACCCAGCCGGAACGTAAACAACTCCCTCCTTAGAACGTATTTACAATGGGTATATATATATATATATATATATGTATGGACATCTCGTACCTAAGGATGGGGAAAGTAGCAATAAACAAGCATTGGTGTTCTACAATATCCTATTTACACCTAATAGTCTCGCGGCCACGTAGGCCCAGACTAGTCTACCCTGGGGCAGGTCTGATAATGTACCATTACGCACTTTGTTCACTTGACACGCAATCCGGCGCGTCTACACACGTGGGCCTGCAGTCTCAGTGTCCTCATTTATACCTGGTCTACAATCCGGCAGACCTACACACCCCTCTATCTTGGGTGCTCTCACTTACACACGGCCTACAATCCGGCAGGCCTCCACACCCTGTCCCTCCGGTGCTCTCATTCACACACGGTCTACAATCCGGCAGACCTACACACCATCTACCTTAGGTGCTCTCATTAACGCTGTATACCAACGACGATCACTTTCCTATGAACTCTTAGGGATGAAATCTGTGGTTATCTATTCAGGATAGAACTACGGCAATGGAAATTAGCATGGTTTTCCGAATTACAATATGTACCTTCTGCTCTTGGCATCAAATGTTCCCTATCTCCCTATTTATTCAGTCACTCCTTACCTGATCGGGATTCACATCCGTTCATGCAAACAACGTCTGACTAGAAGAATTAGATTACCATGATTGAACAAGAATACAAGGCACATGTCAGTTCACTAAGAACAGGGGCATTTATTACAGTAAAAAATAAACACGATACTACACAATATATATGTATATATGCTGCAAAGAAAAGTAAAGCTTAAGATGCGCGCTTCGCAAGGGAAGGGGCAGAGATCACCTGGTTAATATGAAGTCTGGGCTCGGCAGTCATCTAGGTTCCCGTCTCGTCTCTCTGTGTCTTGGCTCGTCTCGGACTCACACCTCAGCAGTCACGGGTACACGTCTGCACCGCTATGCTCAACCTCCTCTGCTTCCCTCCAAGCCACTGGAACCTTGCTCGCTATTAGCTACCGTCTCTCTCTCTCTCTGACTCTGTGCGCTCCGCACTATTTCTCCTTCAGTCTTTTTCAGAGAGTCTCGGTTTCGGAATCTTTCTCGGACTTCAAAATGGCGATTGTCTGCCTCAGAAATAATTAATGGCATAGATGCTAATGGCTAGCTGCCGCCTACGGACTAACTGACTCATTGCCTAACACTTTCGCTAATATGGAAGCTGTCCCTTCATGGAAAGTTACGGCCAGTAACCTGCCGCCCACCAAATTCTTGTACCTCCCCGTACCAAGGACACGTTCCCAGCCGGCCGGCCTGAAGTTGTGTCTTCGGAGTGGAGAAAAATACAGTCTTTCGATAAGGGCCAGCCTGAACCGGTTCTCTCCAAGCGAACAACACCTTGAAACTAAAACATTACACTTGACCTAGAAAGCCTCTCAAGCTACCAGGCAGAGGGCAAGATGGAGTCTGTCCCGTTTAAGGCCTACAAGGCCCAAAATATGCATAACTCCATAGAAGATATACTAATACTCTTGCAAAAGGACGGATCATCACTAATACTTATATCTATCCCCTAGCTTAAGTTTATAAGCCCTGATCTAAAGAAAAGGGTACGAAAATGCACTACTGTGCCTTATGGATAGGTCCTACTTACAGTCCTAATCCCTATACTACAAGGGTAATAGGCTGGAGTCATTCTCCATCATCCTCCCTCTAAAAGAGGGTCGAAAAAGTCGGCTATTACATTTCACCCTTGACTCCAGTCTATTAGCCATGTTCTATATAGAACTAACATCAGTGGAGGAATAATAAGAAACAAAATTAACTGACCTACTCTTTCTACCAAATCTACAAAATTGTAATAAAGAGGGAATGCACTGAATAAAGCAGCAAATAGCTACTAAAACACAAATAGAAATTATAACACCCCCTAAAATCTGTCGTAAAGAATGTAAGTCAGGCAACCAATTAAAGAGCCAGTCGAACCAGCCCTGGTCGATATGTTTTCTAACTTCTGCAGTCAAGTCGTGAAGTTTGTCAATATGGGCCTGAATCGATTTAGAATGGTCAGATAAGTTGAAACAGCAGAGACCTTCAAAGTCAGAACAGTCATGTCCATGTTTTAACAAAAGATAATCAATCGCAGCGCGATTTTGGAGAATAGCTCGACGTTCACCCTGGGCATCTAATAACAGGTCAGATAAAACAGTGGAAGTCTGATTAATGGATTTAACCATCCAGCAGGCCATCTTGCCAATTGTTTTAGCATTATAAACTGCTAATGCCGGGACACCAATGATAGAGAAAGCTAAACTAAGGTACTCAGATTTAGAGTAAAGGTGTACAGAGGAATCACAGTTCTCATTTAACATCATAGAGTCTCGTACTACACGGGAATGGGAACCAGGGTGTGAGGAAAACATTAACAAACTTAATCTAGTGATAGCGCATGGACCTCCAGAAATATTAGCGGGAATATAGGGCCAAGAGGTATTCCCGCACGAAAAAAGCCATCCAGAAGGCAATAACATAGGACGGTAATAACTAGGAACTACTAATAAACTTTTACATGTCATATTGTTCTTAACAGAAACACATGAACTTGGAAGTCTTCGCAAACACAGCAATCGTTGATGAGCTGAAAAAGAAGTGGCAGCCTGCAATTTGAATCTCAGACATTCGGAAATGGCTTTCGGATCACATGTAAAAATAAAGCATAAATCACCCTGCGTAATATTATACGTAGTAATTTGGGAATGAATCGGAGGAATAGAGTCAGGAAGGGCGGAACACAAAGGGCAAAATTCATGAGCCGGAAAATCGCCCAGAATAACATTTGGTCGGGCACTCGAAATATTGAAAATGTGCCACAATGTTTCAGTGGAGGCAGGGACAGCAACTAAGCAGGTCGCTAGGATATCAGTCACAGATCTCATAGTTGTGAGACAAAAATGCGGAGAGTTCGTGACCCGTTTAGCAAGGGTAATCCAGAAATTAGACGATGTATCCCACGCAGCGAAGGAACGCGGAACTCGGGTTCTCCAATCAACCGAAGTCGGTGGGTTCTCTCCTCTCCCGGCGTAGCAGACCAAAAGGAGTCCAACGCCGGCACATCCTGCAGCAGCAGTCCAGAGAATGATCTGAAAAAATACAAACACAGGCCTTAATCATTCTCGTAAGTAACATCTCGCACGCAACCTGGGCTTCATCCTGGACTCCTCCCTCTCCATGACCAGGCAAGTCAACGCCGTCTCCTCGTCGTGCTTCAACATCCTGCGCATGCTTCGGAAGATCTTCTGGTGGATCCCCACGGAGACCAGGAAGACCGTCACCCAGGTCCTCGTCACCAGCCGACTGGACTACGGCAACGCACTCTACGCCGGAACCACCGCCAAGATCCAGAAGAGACTCCAGCGCATCCAGAACGCCTCAGCCAGACTCATCCTCGACATCCCACGACACAGCCACATCTCCGGACACCTAAGAGACCTGCACTGGCTCCTGGTCAACAAGAGAATCACCTTCAGTCTCCTTACCCACGCACACAAAGCTCTCCACGATCAAGGCCCGAGCTACCTCAACAGCCGCATCAACTTCTACGCTCCCAAACGCCACCTCCGATCTGCCAGCCACGCCCTCGCCGCCATCCCACGCAGCCGTAGAGCCACTACAGGAGGAAGGTCCTTCTCCTACCTGGCCGCCAAGACCTGGAACTCCCTCCCGGCCGACCTGCGCCTGACCCAAGACCACCTCTCCTTCAGGAAGAAGCTCAAGACCTGGCTGTTCGAGCAGTAGCGGCACCCCCCCCCCCCAAGCGCCTTGAGACCCTACGGGTAGGTAGTGCGCTCTATAAATGCCTTTGATTGATTGATTGATTGATTTGTCAGCTGGGACAGCTTCCCAGCTATCTTTCCCTGGCTTCATCACCAAAATGGTGTTGTCATGACCGGTCGCAATAACTTCAGCCTGTTCAGGGGGATGTTTAGGCGATTGCACCCATATTTTGGCGCCAGGGTTGTCCAAAGAACCAAACCCTTTTTGACCTCGTATCGTTAGCAAAGTCGGGGCAGTGCCTTTCTTAATCTCACCACTGAAAACAGGCATAATCAGCAACTGAGCAACACGGTCAGATTTTTTGATCGATAAATCAATCTCACTGCTATTAAGCAGGAGAACCTTAATCTCTCCCTGATAATCGCTGTCGATTACTCCTCCGAGAACTTGAATACCTTTCAAGGCAAGGCCCGATCTAGGGGCAATCAGTCCAAAGCTACCGGCTGGTATACAGACACCAATGCCAGTCTCAACAATGATTCGGTCTCTACCTTTTAGAAGTGTATCATTCATAGCATGCAGGTCCAAACCTGCGGAACCTGGGGTCGCTCTGCATGGAGCCAAAGCTCCGGGGGTAATTTCCCAGTACATAACAGTATTGGACATCGAATTAGGTTTTGCATCAACAGTTGGAGGAAACAAACGCATTAAAGGAGATTCAGCATGCAACAAAGGGCGATTATTCAAAATCAACAATGCTTGGAGCAAAAAGTCTTTCCAATTTTTGTAGTGCTCATTAGTTAATTTACGCAACTGTTCTTTCAGCAAGCCATTCATGCGTTCAATGAGGCCCGAGGCCTGCGGATAATATGGAATATGAAAAATCCATTCAATATTATTTTCCACACAGAATTCCTGCACCAATCTTCCACGGAAGTGGGATGCATTATCAGATTGAATTTGGAATGGGACACCATAGTACAGTATGAGTAATTCAAGAGTCTTAATGGTATTGATTTGGGTAGCTTGTTTGCAAGGGAAAGCGACCAATAGGCCACTATAAGTATCAACAGCTGTGCAAACATACTGGCAATTTTTGCTCATAGGGAGCGAGCCAATATAATCAATCTGCCAAATTTGAGCGGGCATTTTTCCTCGATGTAAATGGCCTTTAACAATGTGAGGCACTGATCGTTTTCTAGCATGCTGACAGATAGGACAATGCAGAATAACATCTTTAATCAAATTTAAGGGAACATGAATTCCTCAATCGGAAGCCCACCTGCTAGTGGCACTTTCTCCAAAATTTCCTGCTTTTTGGTGGGCCCATTTCGCCAATCCCGCCAAATCAGAGTCCTGCATGTCCACCACTGCCTCAGAAATTTTAGACTTTTCATCTGCAATGTTATGAAAGAATTTGTCAAGGGAGTCAATCGGGGTATGAGCATCCACATGAAAGATTGTCACAGTACTCTGTGGGAGTAATTCCCAAATTTCTTGCCATAATTCTTTTCCCCACAGTTCTTTTGAATGCAATTCCCAATTATGAGAATGCCAAGTTGGTAACCATATCGCCAGTCCATTAGCCGTGGACCAGGAATCAGTGAAAATATGACATGTGCCAGGTAGTTCCTGCTTCAAAACTTGGTAAACTGCATATAACTCAGCATATTGACTACTTTTTCCCTCACCAGTTGTGCTCAATAATTTTTGTGTGATCGGATTATATGATACCGATTTCCAATGCCGTTTTTCACCAATGAATTTCGCGGAACCATCTGTAAACCACACATGTTTTCTGTCCTCCGCGGACAGATCATCAAATGGCTCACCCCACCTAACAGGAGATTCCTGAACTACAGGCACAGAACATTCATTTCCAGACTCATTCGAGGGCGCCTGCGCCACTCGTTCATGCAACACAGCCACACCTTTCGGACCCACACGCGCTCTGTCCTGAATGTACCATTTCCATTTAATCACACTAGCCTCTTGAGCATGTCCAATTCAATGGGATTTCGGCGAACTCAAAACCCACTGCATGATAGGAATTTCAGGTCTCAAAATCACAGTATGACCTAGGGTCAATTGCTCGGTATCCACCAGAGCCCAATAACATGCAAGCAATTGTTTTTCAAATGGTGTATAACGCTCACCAGCCTCAGGTAATTTCTTGGTCCAGAAACCTAATGGCACTTTTTGTCTGCCCTGCTTTTGCCATAAGCTCCAATTGGCATACAGACCATCCACAGAAACATTCAAATCAACATCACCCTCGCCCACAGGCCACAAATCCAAGGCATACTGAATTGCTTCTTTCGCCAAATTAAAAGCACTTTGTTGTGGTTCACCCCATTCAAACGCATTCTTTTTACGGGTGACTCGATACAATGGAGCTAAAATTTGACTCAAATGGGGAATATGCTGACGCCAAAAACCAAATAGGCCAATGAAACATTGAGCCTCCTTTCTGTTCCTCGGAACAGCAAAATCCAAAATTTTCCGTTTCACCTGCGGGATCACCTCTCTGTGACCTTCATGCCAATTAATTCCTAAAAATTTAACATTCTGGGAAGGGCCCTGTAATTTATCGGCATTAATTTCCCAACCTTTAGCACGTAAACAGTCCAGAATCTGATCTAAATGGGATTGGACCTGGTCTTGCGTCTCACCTTGAATCAAAACGTCATCAATATAGTGACACACCTGAATTTGGGGATGTACGGGCACTTCAGATAAATGCTCCGCCACCAGCCGGTGACAGATCGTAGGACTATGTACATAACCTTGAGGAAGACTCCTGAACGTCATTTCACGTCCATTCCATGTAAAACTGAATTGTTCCTGACACTCGGGGGCAATTGGGATTGAAAAAAAAGCATTAGCAATATCAATGGACGCATACCATGTACCTGGATGCTTCTGAATTCTCTGATTCAATGTGACCATGTCTGGCACTGCAACGGCTAAACGTGGAGTGTGTTTGTTCAATTCTCGATATTCAACAGTCATGCGCCAAGAATTATCACTTTTGCGCACAGGCCACACGGGATTATTCCAAGCAGAAGTAATTGGAGTAATAACTCCAACATCAACCAAATCCTGAATTGTGGCACTAATTTCCTCATGACCACCAGGAATACGGTATTGCTTTTGGGAAACCACATTCGTAGCCTGGGGAATTTTAATGGGGGGCATTCGCAAACGACCAACCCGTACGGGTCTGGACGAAATATAATGCTTCGTTCCGAATTGATAGCAACCATCATCCAAATGCAAAGTCATTCCTTTCAAAATGTCAATTCCAATTATGTATTCCCGGAGTGGCACAACTAATACAGAATATTCTTTGCGGGGAATTCTGACAATTTTAATTTCAAGTGTAGTTTGCACTGCGGGGGTCTCTTTTCCACCTAAACCAGTAATTGTGAAAAAGTGTCCTTTAAATTTCTTAGATTTACCATGAATTAAAGTGGCCTCCGCCCCAGTATCTACCAATGCTCGGGCCCTTTGGATATTACGATGTTTCCAGAAAATTTCAATATCTACATAGGGTCTATTGTCTTTGTGAGCCCACCTGCGTACTGGAGCTTGACCTATTTCCTAGTAATTTTTACTGTGGTCAGCCAACCAGGACAAATCAGGATAAATGCTTTCAACTTTCTTCGGGATCAGAACGTCTTGTTCATATCCATCTCTATTACGAAATGGATTATTGTCATGTTCAAAGGATTGTGAATTGCGGTCAGAAAGCTTGTGACGATCCTCCCGTCGTCTAATGTCAGGGGAATAACTCCTCTCATCCCTGCGTCTATTAGAGACACGATCATCTCTCCCTCTGTCTCTCTCTCCCTCTCTCACCCTTGTATTATCTCGGCGGGGGGAAACATCACGTTCATAGCGCCGGTCATCACGGCGATCAGCATCCATACGACATCTCTCATCACCACTGTCATCAGATCCACGATCACAATCATTCTTTCGTACACGACGGGCACCCTCCTTCCGATCTAAACCACGCTTACGAAATATATCCCACAAGCGATTATTAGGTTCACCGTCAAAGTCTTCCCTTTTCACACCATCCGCCAAAAGTGCAAGAAACATATCACGTCTAGAGAATTTATAATCCCCAGCGGTACGACCCTCGGGTCGAGATTGCCTCTCAGGTTTAAACCATTCACCCAACTCACCAAGCTGACGAACAGATTCAAGCACCATAGACAAGTGATTGCCAGTTTGATTGATCAACAAAGTCATCATAACCTGTTTATAAGCAACAGGCGAAGAACGGATAATGCGATTACGCACAGAAGATGTTAAAAGACCATCCAACAATCTGTCAGAAGTACTGAGAAAAATCGCAGTTTTCATCACCTCCTCTTTCAAACGTTGCGACGCATCGCTCAAAGTGTACCATGGCTTGTCATTAACAGGCCAATCAGATTCAGTAGGGTATTTATGGTTACAGCCATCATTCGCAAGCTGGAGCAAAGTAATTTGGCCAGCACCATTATAATTCCGAAAATGATCTTGTACAGTAGAATCGGAACTCAGAGAGCAAAAACGTAAACAATCACCAGCATCAAGCATAATACCGGCAGCACCTAGTTCATAAAGGCGCACCATCCATGTGAGCAAAGTTTCACCGGGCCGTTGACGAAATCGTTGTAAAATGTCACTAACCTCCTGTTGAGTAAAATCTTCAATACTATCCATTTGAATACCATTCGGCATACCAGGAGTCTGTTGTAATTTGCGTCGAAACACAGGGTGAGCAGAAACCTCTGGAAGAGCTTCCGAGGAAGCCCGATCCTTAGATTTAGAGGAACAATCAGAACGTAACACGTCATCAGAATGGGCAGAGCGACCACGGTCGCCAGAAATTTCATCGTTGTCACAAGAAGCAGACTTACAATCACGTCCGGAGCGAGAAGACTCGCGCTTGTCACCCTCCTTAGCTGAGGAGACAGAATCATTCGAATCCCAGATATTACCATCCCACTCATCTGGGTTCCAATCCAGTCCGGCTTTCGCCACGACCAGACGCACTTTCCGCGTAGACACACGACCACGACGGTGTCTGTATTTATATTTCGCAATGCGTACTGCAGCCCTTTCGGCTATAGTTTGATAAGTCTCAAGTTTGTCGGGAAGCATTTTATTCTGACATCGCAAAAGAGTGTGCGCATCTGCACTTCAACAAACTTTTCTTCCATATCAACAAACCGCTTCTGCAATTTAGTGAACCTCTCATGCAGCACTCTGTACGCAGTCAGCACAATCCAACCTCTGCGTCCTAAAATAGGAAGCTCCTCACCCTTCACTACTGGCGCTTTTTGCAAGCAAGAAACCACATTAGCGGGCTCCGCCTGCTCCAAACAAGAAGTCCAATTCTCACTCAAACCAGTAGAATCGGCACACTCACGGGCCAAAGCCTCATAAGGCGTTGATTCCCAGCCGGGAATATCAACAGGCAATTTGAAAGTAGATTTCGATTTCTTCGAAAACATTTTGACACACAAAAAATATATACACAATTATCAACAAAGAAAATACGTACGAGCCGAGCGCAAACCAACAAGATAAAAACAATACAACGCACACAGGCTTCGGAAACAGTTCGTGACGCCAGATGTACCGACCAGATTTTTGGACCAGATGGAATCCGCTCCTAGGAGCCCCTCTAACCCAGCCGGAACGTAAACAACTCCCTCCTTAGAACGTATTTACAATGGGTATATATATATATATATAGTCATGTGATCAAGGCTCCGTTAGAGCCGAAACGTTGGTGACTCTTTCTGCGTGATTAAAAGCTGCATATACCTCGAGGTCCGTGTCCGGAGTTTTCTTGCTGTGGTTGCGCAAGCGTGCGAGCTGGGAAACAGACGGTGCACAGGATATATATATATATATATATGTATGGACATCTCGTACCTAAGGATGGGGAAAGTAGCAATAAACAAGCATTGGTGTTCTACAATATCCTATTTACACCTATTAGTCTCGCGGCCACGTAGGCCCAGACTAGTCTACCCTGAGGCAGGTCTGATAATGTACCATTACGCACTTTGTTCACTTGACACGCAATCCGGCGCGTCTACACACGTGGGCCTGCAGTCCCAGTGTCCTCATTTATACCTGGTCTACAATCCGGCAGACCTACACACCCCTCTATCTTGGGTGCTCTCACTTACACACGGCCTACAATCCGGCAGGCCTCCACACCCTGTCCCTCCGGTGCTCTCATTCACACACGGTCTACAATCCGGCAGACCTACACACCATCTACCTTAGGTGCTCTCATTAACGCAGTATACCAACGACGATCACTTTCCTATGAACTCTTAGGGATGAAATCTGTGGTTATCTATTCAGGATAGAACTACGGCAATGGAAATTAGCATGGTTTTCCGAATTACAATATGTACCTTCTGCTCTTGGCATCAAATGTTCCCTATCTCCCTATTTATTCAGTCACTCCTTACCTGATCGGGATTCACATCCGTTCATGCAAACAACGTCTGACTAGAAGAATTAGATTACCATGATTGAACAAGAATACAAGGCACATGTCGGTTCACTAAGAACAGGGGCATTTATTACAGTAAAAAATAAACACGATACTACACAATATATATGTATATATGCTGCAAAGAAAAGTAAAGGTTAAGATGCGCGCTTCGCAAGGGAAGGGGCAGAGATCACCTGGTTAATATGAAGTCTGGGCTCGGCAGTCATCTAGGTTCCCGTCTCGTCTCTCTGTGTCTTGGCTCGTCTCGGACTCACACCTCAGCAGTCACGGGTACACGTCTGCACCGCTATGCTCAACCTCCTCTGCTTCCCTCCAAGCCACTGGAACCTTGCTCGCTATTAGCTACCGTCTCTCTCTCTCTCTGACTCTGTGCGCTCCGCACTATTTCTTCTTCAGTCTTTTTCAGAGAGTCTCGGTTTCGGAATCTTTCTCGGACTTCAAAATGGCGATTGTCTGCCTCAGAAATAATTAATGGCATAGATGCTAACGGCTAGCTGCCGCCTATGGTCTAACTGACTCATTGCCTAACACTTTCGCTAATATGGAAGCTGTCCCTTCATGGAAAGTTACGGCCAGTAACCTGCCGCCCACCAAATTCTTGTACCTCCCCGTACCAAGGACACGTTCCCAGCCGGCCGGCCTGAAGTTGTGTCTTCGGAGTGGAGAAAAATAAAGTCTTTCGATAAGGGCCAGCCTGAACCGGTTCTCTCCAAGCGAACAACACCTTGAAACTAAAACATTACACTTGACCTAGAAAGCCTCTCAAGCTACCAGGCAGAGGGCAAGATGGAGTCTGTCCCGTTTAAGGCCTACAAGGCCCAAAATATGCATAACTCCATAGAAGATATACTAATACTCTTGCAAAAGGACGGATCATCACTAATACTTATATATCTATCCCCTAGCTTAAGTTTATAAGCCCTGATCTAAAGAAAAGGGTACGAAAATGCACTACTGTGCCTTATGGATAGGTCCTACTTATAGTCCTAATCCCTATACTACAAGGGTAATAGGCTGGAGTCATTCTCCATCATCCTCCCTCTAAAAGAGGGTCGAAAAAGTCGGCTATTACAGGCATGCATCGGGAAAATTCACTCGGAGCCTAAAACGCCACACAACACCATTATCGCCGCTTTAGAGGCAGTTTATTGCCACTAAAGTGGCGATAATGTTAACGCCATGCTTGATAATATGCCCCTTAGTTTCCCATTTCTATTGGAAGAGACTGTGGGGCATATTATCAAGAAGGGTGTTAATATTATCGCCGCTTTAGTGGGAGGAAACTGAAGCGGCGATAATGGGTTTGATAATATACCCTTGAGAATTCCCATAGAATCCCATGTTCACACCAGAACATGGGCTTCTATGGGAATTCACAACGGCATATTAGCAAGTCCATTATCACCGCCTTAGCGGCACTGCCGCTAAAGCGGCGATAATTTTAACTCCGTTTCTTGATAATATGCCCCTGTGTCCCTGCCAAAAAATGCGAAATAATCTCAATGTTGTGTTCACATTCCCAGTGCAAACACAGTAGATTTTGGGGCTATGTCTGTAAAGGGTCTTGCATTTAATTTTTCAGTAATTATAATTTCACTCATTTCGTCCATAGGCGGTTCCAGCTGATGAGTCTGCCAGCAATCTAGCATGTGATTGCTTTAGCAAGAAGTTTTCAATTTGTCTGGCAAACTGAGTTTTTACTATAGTTGATTTTTTTTATTTCACTTAAAGGGTAAGTATGTTACCAAGGGCCAAAACAATGGGGGAATCTAACTCTTTCTTTTATGTCAACTGCAATTTAATTATTGAAACCCTCAGTCAAAACAGTGGAGTTCTTCGAAGTTGATCAGTCATGCCATCAAACACATTCTCTAGTTTGTGTATATGGATGCTGTTTTTGTTGTATGAGGGATTTGTCTGTTCTAAGCACAGCCAATGGGATTGCAGATGAAATGGTTATTTGACTAGAGAGACCCTTAGGAAGTAGAATTGAACTGAAGGTGGGCGTGGAAGACCTTCCCGAAGGTTCCCTGTGAGATCAAATGTAGGTTGTACGACTGACCGGACAAAGGCGAAAGCCCTCCTGTCCCAGGAGTAGGAGAATCTGGACTCGCAAGAGTCAAGGTACTTTCTTATCTTATCTGAGGAAGCACTTGTGTTTGCAGAGTCATAAAAGCTCACGAGGCAAGGAGAGGTCAGGAGGTTTGAGACCTTGAAGATCAGTGTCAGGACGAGACCAGAGGCAGCAGGGAGACTTATCCAAGGACTAACTTCAGTGACTTGTTAAACCAGGAAGGTCATCTCTACCTGTGTTAGCAGGGCCCCAGTGCATTGCAGTCCAGGATGATAGCTTCCAGCCATGTATCCAACGTCCTACACATAGTATGTTTTTAATTTACCATTCCAAAAGTCTGACAGCTGTATTGGAATGGTAAATTAATATAAATAAAGTATAACAAAAACCACTGAAAGATGGCTGCCACTGTACGCACACACACACTGGTGGACATCTTGGGACCCAAATTTCATCTGTATGCAGCTGTGCAGCAAATCCGCAAGATAAGAGATTATTGTATGAGCCCACATTTCAAATTGTTTTCAAAGACCAAATCTTCTAGACTCTGCATCTTGTTGTAGAGTAGGTGTTCTTTGATAAAAGAGAAGCGACTGTTGCTGAAAATACATTTATTTACGAGTGTGATATATTTTTTAATATAATTAGTGTCCGTCAAAAGAGAATTTGGCCACGTGATGCAAAGCCATTTATCTGTATGTGTTAGAACTTTTGGCAGAAAAATCATTTTGTAAAAAATCTGGATCAACGTTTTAAATCCGATCCATAATTTATACAACAACCACCAGCACAAAAATGTATAATTACCTTACCTGGCAAAGAGGCTCCTTAAATACAATAGGGTATATTATGTGTCGTCATTGAAATTTCTCATATTGTTAAGTATCAGTAATCAAGTTAGAACAACTTAAATACAGATACAAATAAAAGAAGGAATTTGAAGACAAGTTGACAAGAAAAAGCTCTTTAATTTAAATAAACTGATCGGATGGATGAAAAGGAATTAAAGGAAAAAAGGAAGGATGCAGATGAATGAATAAACAGGCAAACGTTGTCTATCGAGGTAACGAAGCAAACTTGGCCTTGGAGGATGAATTATTTTAAACATTCTTAGGCAGACTATGTAGTAAATCCAGTGCTCAGGGCTTCCACTTTAAGGGACTCACAACTGGAGGAAGCAGAAAACATAACGAGTGGAAAACTTAGAAGGTGTATGCTTTATATTTTTCGCTGATACAAATCTGTAGCTTAGGTTCTTGATGAAAGATGGCCATTCTTTGTCAAATGAAGGGACAGACCACAAAATTATATTTTTGTGCACTGTGTTTTTAGTTCGAGCCTGGGTAGCACATGCGTTTCTCTGCGAAGCATATTATGTTTAAGTATAGACTTGAAGCTCTGCCCACTCTCCACCCAAATTTAGCATTGGCTTGTGTCATTGTCCCTTGTAAATGCTGGCTTCTGATTCGTTAATAACCTTATAAATGCTGGCTTCTGGTTCGTAGATCATACCACCTTGTCTTCATTTGAACCTCCCATGAGGACTGGCCCTTTTATTTCTGTTGTTACACACTATGGGGGATAGGTACAATGAAGTGGTAGAGCGTGTCGTTAGCCTCCTTGGCTACTCTGCCACTTCGAAAACGCCAGGCTGCACCATATTTACAAGAATGTGGTGCAGACTTGTGTTTCCTCCCGAGATGGTGCTAAGTTTAAGAATTTAGCGCCAACACAGGTACCCTTGCACCAGAATGCAAGGGTGTCTGCGTGCAGGGGAGGATTGTTTATGTGTAGAAAGGTGTCCCTTCCTGCACATAAACAATCCTAAAATGCAATTCTGTCACTTTCATGTATGCTGCTTTATGCAGCACACATGAAAGTGACAGGATTGCATTTTTTTCCAAAGGTTTGGTTATGTACAGGAAGGGACACCTTCCTGTACATAACAAACCATGGCATTTTGCTTTTTCCATGTGTGCTGCATAAGGCAGCACACATGGAAAAAGCAACAAGCATTTACAATGCAATGGTTTTGCCTTTGTTAAAGTTAGAGCTATTGGCATTGCTCTTGACATTATTTTTATTTATGTTTTTTTAACATAAATAAATGGCATTGTCATTTACAATGCCACTAGCTTTATCTCTCGCAAATGACACACACAAACACACACAGAGCCCACACACACACACACCGAGACCCCACACACACACAGCCCCACACACACACAGCCACAAAGAGCCCCCCCACACACACACAGCCACACAAAGCCCCCCACACACACAGCCACACAAAGCCCCCCACACACCCACACAGAGCCTTCCACACACACCCACACAGCACAAGCAGGCAACAGGGGCACACGGAGGCACAAGCAGGCAACAGGGGCACACAGAGGCACAAGCAGGCAACAGGGGCATGAAAACGGAGGCACAAGCAGGCAACAGGGGCACACGGAGGCACAAGCAGGCAACAGGGGCACACAGAGGTACAAGCAGGCAACAGGGGCACACGGAGGTACAAGCAGGCAACAGGGGCACACGGAGGTACAAGCAGGCAACAGGGGCACACGGAGGCACAAGCAGGCAACAGGGGCACGAAAACTGAGGCACAAGCAGGCAACAGGGGCACAAAAACTGAGGCACAAGCAGGCAACAGGGGCACGAAAACTGAGGCACAAGCAGGCAACAGGGGCACGAAAACTGAGGCACAAGCAGGCGACAGGGGCACGAAAACGGAGGCACAAGCAGGCAACAGGGGCACGAAAACGGAGGCACAAGCAGGCAACAGGGGCACACGGAGGCACAAGCAGGAAACAGGGGCACACGGAGGCACAAGCAGGCAACAGGGGCACACGGAGGCACAAGCAGGCTACGAGCACGAAAACGGAGGCACAAGCAGGCAACAGGGGCAAGAAAACGGAGGCACAAGCAGGCAACAGGGGCACACGGAGGCACCAGCAGGCAACAGGGGCACACAGAGGCACAAGCAGGAAACAGGGGCACACGGAGGCACAAGCAGGCAACAGGGGCACACGGAGGCACAAGCAGGCAACAGGGGCACACGGAGGCACAAGCAGGCAACAGGGTCACAAAAACAAGCACAAGCAGGCAAAAGGGTCACAAGCAGGAATTGTAATTTAGACGGGGCTGAAGTGGAGAACGGTCAGTAGGGAAGTAGTGCGGCTGGTGCAGTGGTACCAGGCCGAAAGGTGAGAGGGGCTGTCTGCACCCCAGTTTGGACAGTTTCCACTACCTAACAGGGATTGGTGGGAGGGGGGCGTACTTCTTGCTTGCTTTAGGGCTGTTACTTCGGGGACGCAGTGCACGCTCTTGCCTGCTGCCTGCTGCCACCGGGACACGACAACAGGCAGGGAGAGGACAGAGAAGCCAGAGGAACATGTGTAGCCTCAAAAAACAATGCACCAGGCTTATAAGACGGCAGAGCAGCATGTGTGGCATCAAAAAACAATGCAGCAGTCTTACAAGACAGCAGAGCAGCCAGAGGAACACGAGTAGCCTCTAAAACAATGCACCAGACTTACACGACAGCAGAGCAGCATGTGTGGCATCAAAAAACAATGCAGCAGTCTTACAAGACAGCAGAGCAGCCAGAGGAACACGAGTAGCCTCTAAAACAATGCACCAGAGCAGCCACAGGAACATGTGTGCCTCAAACACAAAGGGCTTATTGCCACTAATTACAAACATTTTAATGAAAGATTTTGGCAGTATGGATGCAACAAATAAATAAACAAAAACTTTGTTTTAGACAGACATCAGATCAAGCGGTGGGTCAAAGAATTTGCTTTACAAACTACTATTGTACAGTAGGATCCGCAGGTCTGCGCACATTCACTACAATTATCACGTAGTCCAAGTGGCCCTGACCCGGAGTCAACTGAATTTCTTGAAGTTAAAAAAATCTCAATACTTGAATCACCCACTATTGGACTGTACAAATAACTGTTTACTTTTGTGCAACAATATATTCAATGCAACTCAAAGATCACCATATTTGCAGCATCTATTGTATTTTTAACTCTTGCCAATCACTTAAGCTAGTACATAATGTGTATTTGCAGCTCTTAAGCACTGGCAAAATCAATATGCCTCGGCTCTGTGACTGAGATCCATCAGCTTGGTCACTGGCTTTTTGTAATGCCGTACAGTGGGGTAATTTCCCCTCAATGCTGTGCAATATGGTTACAAAACAATAAGTGTGATGACACGACTGACATGTCATTCTGGTGATATGTGTATCACGACCCATGCAGGTACCTTGTCAAAGCATAGAGATTCGGCTTTAGGCAGACTCCTATTGTTGTGTTCTATGTCTGGAAGGAATAACAGAAAACGCACACAGGTACCTAAATACTGGTCAGGTCATGTCACATGATGGGTGAGGCCTACAATATTAGTTTACATGTTTTAAGCCACCCCTAATTACATAGGCCTTGCCTCTTGGATAGGATTCCTTGCAGGTCACCCAAAGCACTGCTCCAAAGAGTGACCGAGGGCTTACCTGGCCAGGCCTCCATGTTGCTGCATGTAGATGCTTTCCTTGCCTTCACCCGCACAGATCTCCGAAGCAGAGGTATCCACAGTGCAAAGAACCAGACGCAAGTCTGAGGAGGTTGATGGCACCGGCTCCACACCATAAATGTACACACAACCTCTCCTGACGTCCTCCAGTAGCCAGTCTCCGGCCGACCTAATCAGCGGGAGGAGGGCGGGAACAAACACGGACAGCGGGAGGGGGGCGGGAAAAAGACAGCGGGAAAGTATTTACCTACATTCCACATTAAAGCTCTGTCGGGCTGTTGTTTGTATGATTAAGGTAGACGGCGAACAGCATAATGTACACCTCTGCCAGCAAAGGGAACGCGATGCCCTGCTCCTGAAAGTGGTTCTGCCCTAGCCTGAAAAAACCCTCAATCTTCATCCGTCAGCGAAAACGATCAACAACCTTCCTCACTCTACAGCCCGCTAATGCCCTCATTTCCGTGGGTACTGAAGGGGCCATGAAGCTGCCTTCAGTGCTTACCACCGCTTGGAAAAAAGTTTTAAAAAACCAGCCACATATACACAACTACGCAGACACAAAAACTACTCGCTGAATCAACATACATGCACCTACAGAACTATACGAACACAACTACGTAGGTGCAAAACCTACACACGGGAATCAAGTCAACATACATACATGCACCTATACACACACGCACAACTATACACACACAACTACGAAGACACGAAAACCACACGCGGAATCAACATACATGCACCTACACAACTATACACACACAACTACGCAAGTACGCATGCACAAAACTACACACGGGAATCAAAACCCACACACTTGAATCAACATACATACACCTATACAACTACGCATACACACACAATTACGAACATTCACATACACAGGAACACAGACACTTACACAAACGCACAATACTACAGCCGGTTCAGAAGGCACAGATACTTCGAGGGGTAGTGAACCAGCTGCACTCCATATCACTACAGATTAGTCAGGTTGTAATGCAGGGCTGTCTTTGGACAGCGTGTGTTGTACAACTCGCCCGTTTGTTTCTGTGCATTAATCCAACTAGGATTTCTTGTGTGACTAACTGCAAACGCAGTGATGGGGCCTGCAAGGGACCACATACCTGCCTGTGTAAACGCAGTGTGCCAGTACTGTAAAGGCAGTTAACACCTTGGAAAAATGACATGGGGGTAGCAATCAGCATCCATGGGATGGCTGCCTTTTCCCGGTCATGCCGAGAGAGCGGTCATTCAATGCCTCGCAACCAGCGAAGTGGTGGAAACCCACTGAGATAGCGGCCCCTCGCATGGGCACCGCTCCGAGGCAAGGGCCTTGGGTACTTCTCAGGAGGCGCCGAGGCGGTGAACCTACTCTCCTATAACCACAAATCAAGTTCTGACTGAGCAGCCCTCGGTGGCCGCGTGCAAGGGCTTGCAGGGAGCCGGCCCCGGCTCTCAGATGCAAATATGAGGCGGAGAGGAAGGAAGCCGTCGCACCTCTAACAGACTGAACGCACTTGCCGCATTACTCATTCCCACGGCTGCTGGGGCAGGTGAACAACCTGGACTTCAGCTTCAACCAGGTAACGCTATCACGCTTCGCCTCGCCTGCTCCTATTATGTGCGGCTTTAGCAGTGCTGCATAGACAACGCTGTCACTGTTACTTCACTCTGAACACCCACCTGCTGCAGCGCGCCGCTGTCCTCTGCAGTGACTGATGCAAGGCACACTCAGCCTTCCATCCCTCCAAGGACGGTAAAGTGAGAGACCACATTGCATTTACACTGCTTGCTGCACGGTCGAAACCCACCCACTGGCGAGATGCAGCCTGAACAAGGGACCTTTTGCCACCTTTATCTGTTTTTACTTTCACAACATGTCACATACATGTAAACAATAACCTTGTGCTTGCACCGCTGAAACTGTAAATTTGCTATTTTATCTTTTAGTTTGTGTTTTTACGTAAAATATTGTAACAGGTTACGTCCGAGCTGCAAAACAATCTAATAAAAATATAAGATATGCTCACTGCTATACATTCATATATTTAAGCGCTCTAAGCGCTATATAAATGCAATTTCAATGACCAGTGGGCCGGGTAGAGAGGATACATTTTTTTCTTACAGTGCCACGAAGGCAGCGGCCCCTACAGAAAGCACAAGTTAATACCGATGTTTTTAAGGTATTCTCGCGTTAAGGGGGTCCCTTTTCAAGCCCTGCCTTGAACACAGACCTCCAAAGCCAGGAATGAAATGCCCCGCCAGCCTGGAGATTGTAAAATAAATGTGTAACTCGAGGGGGTCGTCCACAGGCTCTGGTGCGCCCCCTCTCACACACACAAACAAATGCCCAGCAGTATGCTAATTCCACCCACAAAGCAGAGACGCAGAGGGCGGACAAAAGGCCCCACGCCTTCTCCACCATTATGCCATCCTTTCAGAATAAAATGAAATGGCGGGTTCTTTGAGGTGCTTCTCTCTGCCAGAGTGAATGGGGTGACAGTGGGGGGGAGGCGAGGGGCTCTTTTCTTTTCTGATTTCTCAGCTGGTCTGGGGAACGAGGGGGCTCCCTTTGAGCTCGAGGGGTGCTTCCAGGAACACTTTTGGAGTTTTGTTTCAGGTCAAAGCTATAAAATGGTGCTTCTCTGTCTCTCTATTCAGTGCTTCATCACAGACCACTACCTTTTATTTAGCAGAAACGAGGGGCGGGGGCTTCCATCAGGCAGAGACTGCAACAGGTGGACAAAGCCCGCTGCTGAGCCCAGAGGGAGCTCCGCTGGTTTCACGAACAAAATAATAACAAATCACCCAGTAGAAGCCACAGAAAAAATAAAATAAGCATTTCATGGGTTTGACTGGCACATATGCCTTGCATGCATTTTACACAGTTATCAGCACGCCCAACTTATACATGAATGGGTGAGGCTTACGTTATGGGGTTTGTAGGGCACCGATCAACAGTTCCTTGACCCTTGGCGCTGTGGGGGGGGGGGGGGAGACCACGGCAGGGAAAGTAAACAATGGCCGACCTAATCAGCGGGAGGAGGGCGGGAACAAACACGGACAGTGGGAGGGGGGGCGGGAAAAAGACCACGGCAGGGAAAGAAAACAACGGCCGACCTAATCCTAACCGGATGACGTGGCGGAGGCTCGGCCGGCTGGGCCAATCCCAGCGCGGCCCTGGCTGGAGGCACACGGCTGCTTCATTCGGGCCGGATCTCGCATGGAGCTGGGGGGCCAGGGTCGAGTCTCGGCGGACCAGATTCGGGGGCATTCCTGAGGGCTTTTGGCTGACGTAGCGTGACGTAGCCAAAAGCCAAAAAATCTCGGGAACGCCCCCGAATCTGGTCCGAGATTGACGGGCACAGCCTTCTCCCAATGGCTAGCCTCCATTTATGGAGCTAGCCAATCGGAGGAGGGGGCGTATCCCGACCCACACACACAACTCAAGAGGTTTTTTGGCGCATGCGCAAAGCGCATCGCCAGCCAAAACCTAAAAATGAGCAGAAATAATGCATTTATCCTTGTTTCGCCTGCTTAAGGCCAGGGTTTTCTTGATCTTAATTTTGGCGCTGCCTCCTATGGACGCCACTCTTGGACATAGGGGGAAGCATAAAATACAATGGGTGTTTCGGTGGAAAACCCACTGCAACACCCACTGCACGCCCCTTTCACACTACCAGAGCGTGAAAGGGTGCCTTATGTATAACGCAGCGTTAAGCCACGTTAAGTGGCTTAACGCTGCCTTGTACATAAGGCAAGGCCCCTATCGCCATGGGAACGTCACAAAAAAGTGACATTCCCGTAGCAATAGGGGCTTGTACATATGCCCCTATGTCTTATTCAGTCTCTAATCACTATTTTCTTTAATGAGTTTCTCCTACTGCAGGCACAACATGCTTTCTGCAACATTTATCTCGCAATGTGGGCTTTCACTTTCCAAGCAGTGGTGGCGGCTTATTTGAAATGAAATAGGTCTCACATTTACAAGAGTTGGAGATATTGGCATTGTAAATGACAATGTCTTTTTAGTTATGTTAACTATCAAAACAGATAAATAAAAGGCATTGTCAGTTACAATGCCAATAGTTTAAACTCTCCGAAATGCGAGACCTATTGCATTGCAAAATCTTGTTTAGTGTCTAGCTTGGCTTTGCCTGGCTCGGTCTGCAAGAGCAAGTAGAGCCTGAACACTTGCCACCCTGCGCTCTTTTCGAACTGCTACAAGAGCGCTGGAATGTCTCTTTAAAGTGCTGCACACCTCATTGTTGTTGGTTTTGTACTTGAGCATCTATATAAAACAAGCATTTGCAATGCAATAGGTCTCGCATTACTGAAAGTTTGAGCCTATTGATTTTGCAAGTAATAAAGCAACGCCAATAGCTCAAACTTTCAGTAATGCGAGACCTATTGCATTGCAAATGCTTGTAATATGCCGGCATGAATGGATAATATAACTCTGTAATGCCGATCTTTTTTAAATCAAAAGTATTTCAACTGATGATGAAAATAAATAATGCTCCTCCTGGTATGGTTTTTGGACAGAAAAATATAACGAACCTCATTTTGAGCTCCAAGAGTGTTGTAAAGCACTGAATCAAAGAGGAAGTTAGTCAGTAGTAAAAGTGTAACAGAAGTAGGACTAAAACTGCGCGAATCCATACCATTGTTTTAAACGTAGCAGGCGTGTAATATTTAATTGGGGGTGGTGGCCCGAAGTGGATGACGTCAGGCAGCCGTGGGACTCCCACCCTGGGATTCCACTGCAAAGGCGGCGTACTCCTACCATACACTTTGGATTCTGCACTTTCTTTGCCAAGTTAAGGACCGTCTTATGCCCTCATCGGCGCCAAAGGTAGGAGGATTACAATGGAAACCGAGTCGGGTGAAGGTTTGGCATAAGCAGACGTGACATTAAACGGCCGATAACCCGTTTAGAGCGTCGAACGTTCAGCGCCCAGTGCTGAACGTTCAAATAACGGCTGGGGCCGCGTCGGCCAACAGACTTGCGCAGCACTACCAAGGAAGTGCACGGGACAACCGTTGGCCGACGGCAGCGCTTAAGGGATTAAAAGCGCAAGAGGAGTGAAAGTTAGTTTCAACTTTCAAGACAGAAACCTACCAAGCTCCCTCCCCGTGCTCCGGGACTGAGGCATACAAGAAACGAAACCTGCAGAGAGTTCATGACTCGTACATGTTGTGCTGCACCAAGGGTTCCATGGGCCCTTATAAAGTGGCAGCCCCCCGACCAATCTTCCGGTTAGTAAAAGACGGCCATGACAATGGTGCAGTGGGTAACTCAAAATGAGGGCCCCCCTGCAGAATGTGACAAGGGGCCCCTGAGACTCCCTTATATTATAATTCAGTTATTCATTGGCCATGATGGGCGGAACGGGGTCACCTTCAAGGGATGGGGGTCCCCTGATGGGGTGGCCCTCTGCGCCGCAGGGGCCTGCTTTACGCCCATGTAATTGTGCTGCTGGAGGGCCCAAGCACCCTATAGACCTCTCCCACGCACCTGCTGCCTTAATAATTGCTACAGTCACCCGTGTTTCAAATGCTTTGTAGAAGAAGCCTTTTTAGAGAGGTTTAAATTGCCCCCTTCCCCTATCAAGCATAGGGACTAATTGTACCTAAAGAGAACCTCATCGGGGGGGGGGTCAGCCTCCTTTGTTTCCGGTTGTTTCCCTTGGTCCTTGGTTCCAGGCCTGCCCTCCTCGTAACCTCAGTATGGTGTAAGGGCGCCGAGTGAATAAACATGAGCTCGCTGGCTTGTTTCGAGGTCGGTGGCAGCAGCACAGCACAGTGTGATCTTCGGCCAATGGCCCGCACCGCTCACAGCGGGGACCAGCTGCCAATGCCGGGCAGACGAGGAGATATGAAGATTAATTTCTTCTCACCCGGTTCTTTTCTTCAGCCCTGGCAGGACTAATGTTGTTTTTATATTTCCATTTCACGCTGGCCCTCCTGGACGCTGGAACCTCCCCAGGCCTAATTCTCTGCGTTTCATCACTCCATACTTGGTAAACAAGTCTGATGGCGCATGGCCCTGGTACCCTTCGGCGGCCTTCAGGTGGGCAGCAAAGGGCAGGACGAAGGAAAAGACTTGAGGGGAAAAAACAAGGGGAGAAAAGGAGCAAGGGAGAGTCGATGGCAAGACGGAAGAGAGAAAAAATGGGGCAAATCGGGTTGAAAGACGAAAGAAACTAAAAAGGAATTGCACGAAGAAGTGAAGGGAGGGAAAAAAAAGCAACGTGGCAGGAAAGGTGCAAGCTGCATATGAAAGAGAGGAAGATAAAAGGCAGGGCGGGTGGATGGAAGGCATGAGAAAGGTGAGGAATCATGGTAAAATTAGAGAAAGGAGGGTAAGATAATACAGGAAGGAAGAAATAGGGGTAATAGGGGATGTGGGGATAAATTAGAAGGACGCGGCAAGGTTTTTTTGTTTTGCTGCAGTTTCATATAGCCCGAACTCGACCCGAAGGCATTGGAGAGCTTTAAATAAGCACCATTTACATTACACAAGAACACATTCATTTGTGAAAAACGCATGGAGATTAAGTGATTTGCCCAGAATCACAGGTTGTTGAGCAGCGCCGAGCCTTACACCCGGTTCCTCGATGTTTGCAACTCTGGCCGTTATGCCCCATCCTCTTCCGGTGTCACAGTTAGCCAGGAGTGGCAGCTGCTTCCCTGGGTTGCCCTAAGGTAAGGGTACCTACTCCTAGTACCTCGTGCTTCAAATGTGATGAAGACGGTGATAGGAGCACCATATTACCAATGTTCTCTTCCACCCCCCCTTGTTCCCTCACATTAGTGGGAGAAGTGCCCGCAAACAATGGAAAGTTCACAATAATTTGCTTTTTAATAGACAGCTGTAAAGAGAAGGTGCCACTTTTTATTCAATTCAAGGTCCTTAACTTTGCGGACCTGCCAAGATCCGAACTCGTGACCTGCCTTGGTCCTGTGTTCAAATGGTCACTTCATGGTGCTAGGCTTCAAGACGCCTACTTGACGATTTCACAACTGCAAGAGATTTCACAGCTGTGAGACGGGTGCAGCATGGCAGAGCCCATGAACTTTATCGGCATTCTAACTGTGTCAAATACCCAATCGCACATTTATCCAGTCTGTTTTAAACAGACGCTGCCGAAAGGGAAAGTACATTCCCTGTAAAATAACGAGTGGTGCGCGCGCGCCACAGCGAGACATGTGGTGTCAATTATCGCACCCGTGTCTGGGCGCGATTATTGAAAGCACACGGCCTATTGGTGTCTATTACCTGCACCAAGTGCGTAATACACACCAATAGGCCGTGGGCGGAGCTATGCGCCCACCTTTGGCCTATTGCGTGCTGTCTTTCATAAAAAGATGCATGCAAAGGCCAATAGCGGGCCACAAAAGGAAAAGCACACGCTTGTGTGTGTGTCATTCCGAAGTCAGCTCCTTAAACCCCATGTTTAGATACTAAATGTCTTGTGCTACGCACTGCAAGGTTAGGCGCGAGACCTAAAAAAGGGCAAACCCATGAAAGGTACCCCAGCTCAGATATTGACTATGAATACAGAAGTCCTCCCTAACTAGTTCTCCACCACAGTGAGGTTCTAGGGCTCGGAGGACATCCAGAACTCACCTCCCCATGATGCGCATGTCAGATCCCTACGTGGGTTTCTGATTATTTTGTTCCTCTGTCAGCAGTTGATGTAGTTGCTGCATTGTTTCCTTTTATGCGACATGTTCTGAAAACTGATAACCAGCCGCGGTGCGTCCATTGGGGCGTGGGGGCGTTGCCCCCCCGCCCGCAGCTCCCTCGGAGTCTTTGAACTTAAGTAAACTGATTCAGTTTACTTAAGTTCAAAGAGGCCGAGGGAGAACTGACAATCATGTCAGTCAGCATGACGTCGGACCGCCCACCCGTCATGTTGACTGACATGATTGTCAGACAGTGGGGGGCAACAGGCAGCAGCACAACACAAGTGCGCATGAGTGGGGACGGAGGGCGAATTTTCGCACTGTTCCCACTCATGTGCACTTGTGTTTTGACTTGTTTGCGCATGCCAATTAGGAGCCCCTCGGGCTCCTAATGGGCGTGCTGCAGGCGAAGAATAGCCATGCCCTAAGCCCATCCTGGCGCAGGATTGGCTGAGAGGGGCTGTAGGCGCCAACGGACTCGGGGCGGCGCGGACCTGCTCAGAACGTCCTCAGGTAGGATTTTTAAATGTATTTTAATACCCCTCCACCCCGCGCGACACCCCCTCCCCCGCGAGCGGCGACTGGGACGTCCTCAGGTAGGATTAATAAATGTATTTTAATAACCCCCCGCGAGCCGCGACTGGTCGTCAGCGCTAAGGGCTTTGATCATTGGCTGAGCTGTCAGTCTCGGGTCAGATTAAGGTGATTCTTGGGTGAGGGCTGAGGTACTTGGACAGAGCTGTCCGGCTTTTGTGACCTTTGTTACTGGCCATGTGCATAGTTTGTCGCTGTCTTTTGTTAGGTGATGTCTTGGTGCTTTAGTGCTAGTATTTTATTCTGTATTCTGTCTGTCTGAGATTATGTTTTTTATTCTTTCTGTTAGTTACATACATTTTTATTCTGCTCTTTGTAATCGGGCCTTGTCACGTCATTGCTGTTCCATTTCTATATTTTGTGGCGCCTGTGGTGCGTGATGTCTTCGTGGCGCTCCAGTTTTAGTGTTTTGTGCCATCCATCCACTTGCAGTTCTAACGCTTTCCTGCCAGTTGTATAGTTCTTATTGTGTCACTTGTGACCCGCCGTCTTTACGCTCCACTCTTATTTCCTACTTTGTAATGTGATGTTGTCGCAGTGTGTTGCAGCCGCTGTAGGCATTGTGCCTTATGCCACCAGGTGCCTCCACGATGCTCTTGTGCCAGTTGTAGATTTTGCTCCTTGCCGGGTCTCATAACGTGTGAGGGTGTATTGTGTCGCGTGTGTTGTGATGTCCTCATGCGGTGCAGGTTGTACACTTTTGTGTCTCGCCCCCGTTGTTGTGTCTCGGGATGCTCCTATTTAAATCGGTGCATCTTTGTTCAACTTTTTCCACCACAAAATGTTTTTTTTAAGCATCGTGCAGGTTTTATCACACGCAGTAAATGCAAAGTGAGGCAATCTATGTATGCATCATAGCCACCTCTTTATGCAGCAACAGGTATTTCAGCATGGGTGCACAATTACGAGGCATTTGTAATCCAAGCCTGTGACTTTTTGCCTACGTTTTGAAAATAGTGCTTTAAAATGCACGATTTAGCCTAATTTTTTCAGAAATTTCATTGACAGGTACGACTTCTTCAACACTTATGTGGGAGGTCAACTTCAGATGTCTGCCCTTGTAACTTCTTAGTTAATTTAATTAAAAATGGTGATTTAAAATACACCATTTGTACCATTTTGTTCAGACATTAACAATGCTGATTTAAAATGCACTATTTGTACCATTTTGTTCAGAATTTCCTCGACTTTCACTAAAATGGACGAGGCGTGTTCACTAAGGTAGCTCTGTGCATTTTGCGTTACAGATGGAAGTAGGGGGTGTTTTACGTTAAGGCACCTCTCTTGATGTCACTCCAGGTGAAATTCCTATTGTTGTATTTGGTCCGTGACCCATAAACAGTGCTTTGAAGCCCGTTTTTAGGTTTCGCCTGGCGTCCGCTGCGCAGCAGCGTTAGCGCAGGCGAAATCTTATGTTAGAACAGTATGTGGCTTTGTCCTGCCTCTCTCTTCCATTGGCTAGCTCCATAAATGGAGGCTAGCCATTGGAAGAGAGATCTGTCCGTCATTGTCCAAGGCGATTCGTGGGCGTTCCGGTGATTTTTTCCCTCTCCGCCCCTTTTAAAACGTCATTGCGGTGGTGGGCTGTGTTTTTTTTTTTAAAAGGTTTTTTTTGTCATTCCTCGAGGCCGACGCCGCCGGAAGAAGTCCAGGTGAATGCTCCCCTCCCCTCCCGCAGTCCGTGTGCCTGTTCCCGCCCCCTCCTGCTGTCCGTGTGCCCATTCCCGCCCCTCCTCCCGCTGTCCGTGTGCCCGTTCCCGCCCCCCCTCCCGCTGTCTGTGTGCCTGTTCCCGCCCCCTCCTGCTGTCCATGTGCCCGTTCCCGCCCCCCCTCCCGCTGTCCGTGTCTCCGGCCTCACTTGTAAATGCTTGTTTATTCAAGTGCGTTTTAAGCCACGGGTTTAATTACATTAGCGACTCCCCTCAGAGAGACACCCCCACTCAACGTGATGGGTGGCAAACACGATGCAGTACTGTTATTTGGAGCCTGACTTTCTCGGAGGTGAAGGGTTAAAGCCGATGATGTATCCTCTGGATACGGCCTTTCCTACTGACATTGAGGCGGAGGTATTTATCCGGTTAAACTATTGCAGGCTGTGGTTCTTGGAGCCCGGGCGAAACTGTAGGCTCTGCAAATTAGTAGCTCCTCGCTTTCAAGGGTCCTTGACGCGCCATTCCAGAGAAGACAGACTAATCCGCATGGGAGCCGCATTAGAGAACATGTCCTCTGCAGATCTCTAATGGCTGCTGGATGGCTAACATTAAACGAACGCACAACCCTCTCCAAATTCACGGGAGTAATGACTTTCAGTAAATGGGAAGCAGTTACTCGGCATGAACTGATGGCTTGCCCCAGATATGGTAAAACACGGACCCTCAATCATGGACATGTACATAGTATTATTAAATAAAGGAAAAAGCAACGGACTGTGTGAAATAAAGGTGTAAAGCATTCTTCGGCTGTGATTGCTAGTTTGTATTTTGTAGTTTAAAGCCAGTCGCAGGATACCACAATACTTTTCCGAATCGGCCATCGTGGTTTAGAACTCTCTCTTAGCAACATTATGGACTTCGATATTGCAGTTCTAATAATAACACAAAACACTCCTCTTCAACCAATACCTTGGAAAAGACGACACTTCACTGTGTTTTTACATAACATCTGGCAAGTGAGGCAGGAGACTGGCATACATACTCACGGCTCATTGAGTTAAGCGCTGCCGCCGACATCCGGTGTGACCTGCAGGTCACGAGTTCAAATTTTAGCAAGGCTGATAAATTGTGGGTAAGTATATCGCGTGATGATACGATATAAGTGTTTTCTTCATGTTATATTGGTTTATGTCACCGGCCTTTGTGTAGCACTACTGGCATGATTATAAAGTGCCTCGAGACAATTAATTTACTAGGGAAGAAGCTGAAGTGCATTTCATGCAACAAAGCTCACGATTTTCAGGCTGTCGACAGCAAGTTATCTTCTTAAAAACACGAGTTGTCAGTTTGGGGACATTACAGCAAAGGATATTTTTATCTGTTTAGTCGAGTTTTGGAGCTTGGGCACAGCAGAGAGAAGTTCAGTGTGTGACGCCATCTATTTGTAACATTCTACACACTAATACACGGCACTGTGAACACAATGCTCAAAGGGTCGTGCACATTTCTGAAATATTAATCCTGTAAGTTTATTTCCTAGTGATTACTATGGACTCATAATTTTTATAGGTTTCCTGTGGGGAAAGGAGTGTGACAGGCACATTTTCTTATAAGGTCGCCCTATAGAATTCTGCTAAGATATACAGAGCAGGCAGGTGTGTGTGTGTGTGTGAGGGTGCGGTAGAAGCACTGCGGGAGAGAAGCTATGCTCTGGGGAGCACACACCAACCACGGGGCAAGAACTTGGAGCAAGAAGAAACCACAGTGACGCCCACCCTCAGCACCACTGCTCTCACCCCAGCACCCGCGCATTTCCACTTGCTGTTTCCCAAGTTTAACCTGCGCGTTTGCCAGAAGGGCTCTATTCTGAGCCCCGCGTCCATCTGCTCCACCCCCTCTTGTGCCCTCAGCTCTGACCGGTGCCCAGCTCCGACATAGCGCTCTTACCCCTTGGTCATCAACTCTTGCCCCGTACCGCCCTCTGACATCAAGCAGGGCATTCGTCCCTTGCAGCGTTGCTCTCTGCCCTCGCAGGTGCCCTCAGCTCTGAATCCTCTGCCATCTGATCTCACCCCGGGCCCTCACTTCTTACACCTGTACTCTCAGCTCTTACCCCTCTGCCCTCAGCTCTTACCCCTCTGCCCTCAGCTCTTTCTAGGCCCTCACTTCTGGCACCTGTGCCCTGTGACTCAAACCAGGCCTCCAGCCCTCACCACACCGCCCTCTGCCCTCGCCTGTGCCCTCAGCTCTTACCCCTGTGCCCTCAGCTCTTACCCTTGTGCCCGCAACTCTTACCCCTGTGCCCTCAGCTCTTACCTGTGCCCTCAGCTCTTACCTGTTCCCTCAGCTCTTACCTGCGCCCTCAGCTCTTACCTCTCTGCTCTCAGCTCTTACCCTGCCCTATGCCCTCAGCTCTTCCTAGGCCCTCGCTTCTGACTCCTGTGCCCTCAGCTCTTACCTGTGCCCTCAGCTCTTACCTGTGCCCTCAGCTCTAACCTGTGCCCTCAGCTCTTACCCCTGTGCCCTCAGCTCTCACCCCTCTGCCCTCACCCGTGCCCTCAGCTCTGACACCTGTGCCCTGTGACCCTCGCCGGTGACCATGGCCAGCATGGCGGGGGAGATCGTGGCCTTCCTGCTGGCCCTGTTGGGCTGGGTGCTGGTCTGCTCCACGCTGCCCACCGACTACTGGAAGTGTGTGGCTCTGTGTGTGTGTGTGGCTCTGCGTGTGACTCTGTAGGTATGTATGTGTGTGGGACTCTGTGTGGGTCTGTGTGTTTGTGTGTGGCATTTGCGAGAGATTAAGCTATTGGCATTGTAAATGACAGTGCCATTTATTTATCTATTTTCAAAACCGACACATAAATAAAAATGTTGTCATTTACAATGCCAATAGCTCTAACTTTTTCAAAGGCGAGACCGTTGCATTGTAAATGCTTGTTAGTGGCTGTGTTGCCAGTGGTGATGAAGGACATCTAGGGGGTAATGCTTGACTGGAGCGGTATTCAAAGGGGGGGGGGGGGGCTGCTGCTAACTGGCCTGTTTTTTCACTGCTGGACTAAATTTTCAATGTGCATTTCTATCGCCAACTGCAGAGTCTGACACATTTGCATGATTTCCGTTCCAGCCAAGGGAGGACGGACATGTACAACAGCAGGGCATGTGGTGAGTGCCTGCTATTGGGTATAACAGAGTAGGGCCCCCTGAAGGTGTCTGTCCTGCAAGAGCCCCCCTGAGGGGTTGTCACTGGAATCAGTGTGAGATGCGACCACGGGCTTCTGGGTACTAGGACACAAAAATAACATACACAGTGAGGTTTTTTAGAGCAGCATTAAAGCCACAAAGTCACAAGCTTTTTAGGGCTTAAGGCATCATGGGTTGATTTAAACGAAGAATATCCAGTTATACTGCAGCATGCAAAGCCATCCTGCAGGCAGGCCATGCGGCTTACTCTTGGCAAAAGAAGTGCATTACAATGCCGACTTAGGGGGCCCCTGCCCGGGAGAAGGCGTGGGGGTGGTATTTACAAACTGCTATTTTTTATACAAACTGTTACAACTGAAGGGTGAGTGATGTCTGTTTGAGTGCAGGTTGAACAGTGTGCTTGTGTGAATCCAGGGTGAGCGATGTGCCCGTGTGAGTCCAGGGTGAGTGATGTCTGTGTGAGTGCGGGTTGAGCAGTGTGCCTGTGTGAGTCCAGGGTGAGTGATGTGCCTGTGTAAATCCAGTGTGAGCGATGTGCATGTGTGAGTCCAGGGTGAGTGATAGCTGTGTGACTGCAGGTTGAGCATGTGCCTGTGTGAGTCCAGGGTGAGTGATGTGGATGGGTGAATGCTGGCTTAGTGATCTGTCAGAGAAGGGTGAGTAATGGGTCTATGAGTGCAGGGTGACTGTGCCTATATCAATGCAGGGAGAGTGATGTATCTGTGCAAGTGCAAAGAGACTTGTCTGGCTACTTCCAGAGATGTGTTCGCCAAGCCACCTATTTTCTTTTTCAAATTTGCTTGAGAATGCAACATTTGTCCACTCTTTTTTTCAAAATTTTCTCGGAACCCCCCATAAGTGGTTCGGGCTCGTTCTCTCGCCACAGTGCAGTATTTACGCCCTATCACTTTCAAATGTCACCAGCCACCCCTGCTGATAACGACAGTTAGCTGCAGTTTGTCGTTATACCCTTTCAGGTGATTTTATGTCATGGAAAAGAAATAATAGACTCCAAAAGCATGGGCTAGGAAGTCCAATACTTCTGAATATTGCGCTGCATTAAATAATGACTTCAAAATCTCAGACCTGTGCGTGTACGTGTAGCACTTGTACAGCCTAAATCTTGCTAGAGAGTGACAGAGCTCTGGATTGTGGGCATGAGTCTCGGAATAGATTCAATTTTGCAAGTTGTTCATAGGTTACATTTTTTGACAAAAAATGCAGGTGAAGTCAGGCGTTTACAAGGGGATCCAAAAAAACAGGAGCAGACCACCATGAGGAAGGTTTGATTGGTCTCAAAGGGGGAGCGTGGCTGCACCCACAAGGAGCCTTTATTTTGCCACTAGGGAACAGAGCTCATCGTGCTGAAAAAGATGCTTTGGGGCATATGTACAAGCCCCTATCGCCACGGGAACGGCACTTTTTGTGACGTTCCCGTGGCGATAGGGGCCTTGCCTTATGTACAAGGCAGTGTTAAGCCACTTAACGTGGCTTAACGCTGCCTTGTATATAAGGCAGCCTTGCACGCTATGGTAATGTGAAAGGGGCATGCAGTGGGTGTTGCGGTGGGAATTCACAGCAACACCCATTGCATTTGACGCTGCCCCCTATGTACAAGGGTGGCATTCATAGGAGGCAGCGCCAAAATTAAGACCAGCAATATCCTGGTCTTAAGTTGGAGAAACGAGAAGAAATGCATTATTTCTCCTCGTTTTTGCTTTTTCCATGTGTGCTGCCTTATGCAGCACACATGGAAAAAGCAAAATGCCATTGTCTGTTTATGTACAGGAAGGTGTCCCTTCCTGTACATAAACAAACCTTTTTCAAAAAATGCCATTTTGTAACTTCTTCCAATATGTATCAACAATTGTTTTGGAAGTATTTTGCATTAAAAAATACATGACAGAAATCAACCTATGTCTTATAAAAACAACCTCAATGTGGTGCAAATAAATACCACGGAAAGGGAGATCGGGTGCAGGCCAAAGTCTATGGAGGCTAGTATTTCTAAAGTCACTGTTTCCGGACGAATCCGACTAGGTAGACTAAAAACGAAAAGGACCTGGACACTTAGATAGTGAACCTACGTTGGAGCACCGAAATGCTCAGGTTACCTAGCTCAGGGGCCGCGGCTGCATAGGGTTCAAAAGACGTCGGGAATCCTCGTTGTAGTCTATGGAGCCTGAAAGAAGAAGTTGCTGGCAGGCGACCAGTGAAGATGTTCGGAGTGATCCAAGCCTGGATCGGTGATAAAGATGACCTGAAAGCAGAGGGGACTCAGTTCTTAATCATTAGCCAGTGATTGTGTGGGCACCAGGATGGCACCGGATGAAGTCACCTCGACCAGGTGAGTGGGCGACGCTGGACTCTGCTGTCCCTCGGACCAGGAGGCGTTGTCGGCGACCAGGCTGGAGGTGTGAGCTGTCCCATAAAGGTGTCTGCTGTCGGCGATGCTGGGACCAGGATCGGAGCAACAAGCCTTGGCAAAGGCAAGCCCACGCGGTGGAGTCAAGATGGCATCTGGAGTGGACCAGGAGGGTCCGGGGTGCTCCTCTGTTGGAAGGGAGCAAGGGCCAGTCTGGAGCAACCAGACCAGCGATGAAATCGTCGTGGTACGTCGTCAGGAGGGCCACTAGCCAGCAGGCAAGTGACCGTACAACGCGGTGAGCAGCAAAGAGCAGAAGGGCCCCACGCAGATCTCGTGGATGCTGGAGGGGCTGGACTTCGGTGCTGGAGCTGCTCAGGGTTAGGGCTTCTCAGACCCCAAAGCACTCACTCGAGGATCCCTCGGCAGTCGTGCTGGTTAAGCGTGGGGCAGTTTTGAAGATGGCCGGTCCCTCAGGTCTCGTCACACCCACGAATCTCAGCTGGGCTGATGATGCAGGTAGAGGTCAGAGATGCCAGGGAATCCGGGTCTCGTCGAGCTGGGCAGTCTTGATCCAGAGGATGGACTTACAGCAAACCGCGATGCTTAGATGGTGCCTGCGGGTGCAGGGTGGCTACTCCTTAGCCACAAGGGAGTGTCTTCAGAAGGTATCAAGAGTTCCTTTCGTGGAAAGTAGTTCAAGATTCAGAATTATCTAATTTGGGAAGGGGGCCTGCTCCTACCTTTATTCTAAGAAAAGGGGCTGGCACGCGACTAGGTCCTGCCCATGGGCGGGACCAGGAGGGGGGTGGTTACACCCCTCTCCCTTGTCCGGACTTTCCCCAGCTCAGGGGCTGGTGTGCCACTGGAACTGGTTCAAGCCGGCATATGCACAGTGAGCACCGGGGTGCCACTTGCAGTCACCTTCCTCTCAGCCCTGCCTACCTGGGATACACAAACCCTGTACTCCTGCCTAATTGGGACTGGTATCGTTTGCATTGCGCTGTGGATCTCATTAACGCGCTGCTGACCCTTTTAGCGCTCGAAAGTGCCTGTAGCATTACCCTACTGTATCCACTAACTGTACTTCCATTATTTTCGGCGTGCCTACCTGCTAGCTCGATTGTGCCTGCATCTGCTCATTTATTCAGTGTGCCTGTGCTGCCTAGCCCGCATTGCTGCTTCGTTGGTCTAATTAACTGAAATTGACAGAATCTCTCTCTGCCAACCCGGTCTGAACTCGCGTTTTCAGCCGCCATTATCCGTGTTGTTGTTGTTTTTGCCTATAGCCCGCCCCCTCCACCACGCACCCGCCTCCCTGCTGCTCCTCCCTCCCACTAAGAGACTAGGTCTCTCCCAACCACCTAAGCACTGTGACCGCCCTGACTTCGTTAGAAGTGGTCGCTCCCTGCTGCCCTGCTGACTCCTGCCTAATTGGGACTGGTATCGTTTGCATTGCGCTGTGGATCTCATTAACGCTCTGCTGACCCTTTTAGCGCTCGAAAGTGCCTGTAGCATTACCCTACTGTATCCACTAACTGTACTTCCATTATTTTCGGCGTGCCTACCTGCTAGCTCGATTGTGCCTGCATCTGCTCATTTATTCAGTGTGCCTGTGCTGCCTAGCCCGCATTGCTGCTTCGTTGGTCTAATTAACTGAAATTGACAGAATCTCTCTCTGCCAACCCGGTCTGAACTCGCGTTTTCAGCCGCCATTATCCGTGTTGTTGTTGTTTTTGCCTATAGCCCGCCCCATCCACCACGCACCCGCCTCCCTGCTGCTCCTCCCTCGCCCCTCCCCTCCACTATCCGCATATGATAGATGTACTCTAGCGCAGCGGTCTCGCGCAGCGGTCTCGCGCAGCGGTCTCGCCGAAGGTGCGCCAAAGGTAAGCCCGTCTACGCCCGTCCGCGCCTGGACCGCGCCCAGCGCCAGACCCCCTGCCTCTCGCGCCGCCCAGCCCCCCCGCATCACCTACGATGCCGCCTCCCTCCTAGCCCTTAACCCCGGCCGCGCTCCCAACTGCATCCAAGCCGCCCCTGGACAAACCCATGGACCTTTCTCCTGCGTCACCTGCAAATTCAGCGGCACTGTCAACATCTCCGCTACGCCCACAGCACAGATCCCCGACCCCAATCACCTTCAATGCATCCTTCTCAACACCCGATCCGTCCACAGACATGCCATTGACCTTTGGAATCTACTAGACACCATTTCTCCAGACATCGCCTTCCTAACGGAAACATGGATGAATGCTTCCTCTGCACCAGACATCACCATTGCCATCCCTGAAGACTATAAGATCACTCGCAAAGACCGTACCAGCCACACAGGAGGAGGAATCGCGATCGTCCATAAGAAATCAATCCGCATCTCAACCAGCTCTGACGCCAACCTCGCCAACTCCGAACACCTCCACTTCCAGATCCACATCGACCCCAAGACCACACTCAGAGGCACCCTCCTCTACAGACCACCAGGACCCCGCGCAAAATTCAGTGAAGACATCACGGACTTCATCACTCCACACGCGCTCCCCTCCAAAGACTACATCCTTTTGGGAGACCTCAACTTTCACCTTGAAAAGAGCCACGACCGCAACACCACCACCCTCTTGGACAACCTCGCCAACCTCGGACTTAAACAACTAGTCACTTCCCCCACCCACATCGCAGGTCACACTCTCGACCCCATCTTCACCTCCAGCAATCATGTCTCCTTCAGCCACACTACGGAGCTCCTCTGGACTGACCACAGCTGCGTTCACTTCACCTACAACAAACCAAAACCCAACATCCACCTCCAACCTACCCTGCAAAGAAACTGGAACAAAATCACCACGGACCAAATCTCCGCATCGCTCCTTCAAAACACCCCAGCCCTCTCTTCTAACGCTAACGAAGCCGCCGCCAACCTCACCCTATGGTTATCCAACACCGCCGACACCTTAGCTCCACTGAAAAAACGTCAAAGTAAACCTGGCAGCAAGAAAGCCTCATGGTTCAACGATGATCTCAAGAAGTCCAAGAAACTCTGCCGTTCCCTTGAAAAGGCCTGGAAAAAAGACCCAACCACCAACACCAAGGACGCCTTCAAAAGCGCCACCCGCACTCACCACCAACTGATCCGAAAAGCCAAGAAAACAGCATTCAAGGATCGACTTGACAACAACGCCCACAACAGCAAGGAACTTTTCAACATTGTCAAGGAATTTTCCAATCCCTCGGCCAATTCCAACGACATCACCCCCTCTCAAACCCTCTGCGACTCCCTAGCCTCTTTTTTCCACAACAAGATCGCAGACATCCACAACAGCTTTGACAACCAACCCGGAAACCAACCCACCCCACCATCTGCTGACCATCTTCCCCCCGTGAACACCCTTAACGCCTGGAACCCAATCTCCACTGAGGACACCATCCGCCTGATGAATTCCATCCACTCAGGTTCCCCCACAGACCCATGCCCTCACCACATCTTCAACAAAGCAGACTCCGTCATAGCACCGCACCTCCGAGACGTCATCAACTGCTCCTTCAACTCCGCTACCTTCCCAGAAGACTGGAAACACGCTGAACTCACCGCCCTTCTGAAAAAACCAACAGCGGACCCCACCGAACTCAAAAATTACCGCCCCATCTCGCTTCTTCCATTCCCGGCCAAAGTCATCGAGAAAGCCGTCAACAACCAGCTCGCCGCCTTCCTCGAAGCCAGCAAATCCCTCGACCCCTCACAATCTGGCTTCCGAGCCAAACACAGCACTGAGACCGCCCTCATCGCAGCAACAGACGACATTCGAACTCTACTGGACAATGGAGACACAGTCGCCCTCATCCTCCTAGACCTCTCTGCAGCATTCAATACAGTCTGCCACAGCACCCTTCTACAATGCCTCAATAACATCGGAATTCAAGGAAAAGCACTTGAATGGATCACCTCGTTCCTCACCGGAAGAACCCAGAGAGTCCGCCTTCCTCCATTCAAGTCCGAGGCCTCTGAAGTCATCTGCGGCGTACCTCAAGGATCCTCACTCAGTCCCACCCTCTTCAACGTATACATGAGCCCCCTCGCGGCCATCGCACGCCAACACAACCTCAACATCATCTCTTACGCGGACGACACTCAACTGATCCTTTCTCTCACCAATGACCCCAGCACCGCCAAAACTAACCTACACGAAGGAATGAAAGAAGTTGCCGAATGGATGAAACAAAGCCGTCTGAAACTGAACTCAGACAAAACAGAAGTCCTCATCTTAGGCACATCCCCCTCTGCTTGGGACGACTCCTGGTGGCCGGAAGCCCTCGGAAAAGCACCCATCCCGACAGACCACGCACGGAACCTTGGCGTCATCCTAGATTCTTCACTCTCAATGAACAGACAAGTCAGCGCCGTATCCTCTTCCTGCTTCAACATTCTTCGCATGCTCAGAAAAACATTTCGCTGGATCCCCTCCGAAACAAGAAAAACAGTCACCCATGCTCTGGTCACGAGCCGACTGGACTACGGAAACACCCTCTACGCTGGTACCACCGCTAAACTCCAGAAGAAACTCCAACGAATCCAAAACGCCTCAGCCAGACTCATATTAGACATCCCACGCAACGAACACATCTCTGGCCACCTTAAAGACCTCCACTGGCTACCCGTCAATAAGAGAATCACTTTCCGACTGCTTACCCACGGACACAAATCACTCTACGACATCGGACCAGATTGCCTCAACTCTCGACTGTCCTTCTACACCCCCTCCCGCCAACTACGCTCTTCCAGCCAAGCCCTCGCCACTATACCTCGCATCAACAAGACCACCATGGGAGGCAGATCCTTTTCTTACCTGGCTGCTAAAACATGGAACTCACTCCCCGCTTACCTTCGCCTCACCCAGAACCACCTAGCGTTCAGAAAGCAGCTTAAAACGTGGATATTTGACAAATAATCCTCCTCCCCTTCCTAAGCGCCTTGAAACCCTCTGGGTATGTAGTGCGCTATACAAATTTTTTGACTTGACTTGACTTGACTTGGTGGCAGCATCCATTTTGTGATGCTGAGGCTCGAGTTAGCTTTAACCGGGGTTCTCAGTTACATACATGTCGTGTCCCTCTAGAAGGGTGGAATGCTAGCCCCGTCGCCAGAATTGGCGAGGGGTTAGTATTCCAATTCGTATGACACCTTACTCGACATGTTTTGATAAAGCGATACCAAAGTTGGCAAATAACCGCAAGGATTATAAGGCATTTAAGAGTATATGGTACGCGTTATCATGGAACAGCTATTAGGACTTGGTTCCGCAAGCTGCAAACGGGCTCAGCTCATGCCAGAGCACCATCTCACATAATTCCACACACTCTGCCTTCAGGATTGATAAGGCCTGCCATAGGAGTGACTGATAGGAATACATGTGTCCATTTTAGGGTTAGATATAGGAATACTATATCTAAAGCAAAGGGTGATTACACCACCTTGCCCCAGCTGTCGTGCAGCCAGTTGTGTCAGATTTGGGTGGCCAGCCAGGGGTGGCATAATACATGCTGCAGCCCCTGGTAGGCCCTGGGCACACCCATGCCCTGGATACCTAAGGTATACTGTACAGGGACTGATAAGGTGGCCCAGTACCAATTGGTAAATGCACCTAAGGTACATGTGTGTCAATTTAGAGAGAGAACAGCTAGGCTGTGGGTCTGATTAGCAGGCCCACAGCCAGGGAAAGTCATAAACCAGTGAAGCAAAAAGCAAAAATCTGGGGTGATCATAGGATTGCAGACCCTACTCTCCTACAGTGCCTTTTCCTGGGTTATACATTAGGCAAATCATGCATGTTTTAACCAGCTTGTCAGTATCTGCTGGTATCTTAGAGTTGTACCATGTAGGTTCCAATAGTTTACATATCCTTTTTGCACTGATGAGAGCAGGACAATGGGCCATCGTAACTACTGGTAGCACGTGACTGTCAGGTAACATCCATTGTCTTTCCATAGTCGTACAGACCCAACAACCATCCATTCCCTCCTTTGCTAATTGCTCCTTCCACACTCGTAGTTCCTCAGGAGTAGTATGGGACTGAATATCAATCACACTCTGTACTGTGTTTTCAACCATGCCCTCGTCTGCCACCCACCTAGCGGGACCCCCTACATACATTCCTTCCCTTTTCCTAAGAGCTGTTTGTCTGGCCGTCTGGTCAGCCAGGGCATTGCCTTTCCCAACATCATCTGTCACTTTCTTATGGGCCTTACATTTTATAATGGCCACCTTTCTGGAAAGTGTCAGGGAGTCTAACAATCGGTGAATTAGGGGGCCATGTTGAATCTTGGTCCCATGGGAAGTAAGGAAATTCCTTTCTTTCCATAACCTCCCGAAGTTGTGGGCCATCCCGAAGGAATATCGGCTGTCAGTATAAATATTTACCGTCATCCCTTTGCTTAACTCACAAGTTCTAGTGAGGGCCACTAATTCTGCTGCTTGAGCAGAGCCCTGCGGAATCTGAGCTGTTTCTCCTACTCGGCCTAATGTCATGAGGGCGTAGGCGGCTGAGGTGTTACCATCTGGCCCTCTGAGACATGATCCGTCCACATACAGTGTACTTTCTGGTTCTGCTATCGGGGTGTCCTGTAAGTCAACCCGTCCCTACGTCTCCTCCTCTTCTGACCTTAACATGCAGTCATGTGGGTCTAAGCGGGCATCTTGAGTATCCAGTGGGAGTAATGTGGCGGGGTTTAGTACAGTGCATCTTTTGATGTTAATGTGGCTGGCAAAGAGTGTCAGTTCATATCCTGTGAGTCGTGCTCTAGTGTGGTACTGTGTCTTGGTGGTATTGAGGAGGGTATCTACAGAATGGGGGACCATCAGAGTCAGGGGGGAGTTCATGACGATCCCCGCACTCTAACGGACCATGAGTGCGGCCGCGGCGGTCGCCCGTAGGCATCCTCGGAGAGCCCTTGCAACAGGATCTAAGGTGGCTGAAAAATAAGCACATGGCCGATGGTGACCTCCGAACATCTGGGTCAAGACAGCGCATGAACAGCCGTCTTTCTCATGTACAAAAAGAAAAAATTGTTTGTTATAATCAGGAGTACCGAGTACTGTAGCAATACACAGAGCCTTTTTTAAATCTTGGAAGGCCTGTGCATGCTCTCTAGTCCATGGAAAGGAACTGTCTGATGTCTTTAGTGGTGAGGGCAAGAAGAGGTTTGACCATGGCCGAAAAATTGGAAATCCACTGTCTACAGTATGAGGTTAGGCCTATGAAGGCTTGCAGCTGCTTTTGTGTTCGTGGGGCCGTCATAGCATTGATAATGGCTACATGATCAGCGGTGAGCTGGCTTCCCTCCTTCGAGAGGAGATGACCTAAATAGGTCACCTTCTCTTGACAAAACTGAAGCTTTAAGAAATAGACTTTGGGGCATATTACCAAATGTCAGTTGTGTGGAACGATCAGAATTTTCTTTTGGATACTGGGGCCACCAGGTCTTCTATTGCATAATAGGCAATTATCGCTGATTTAGCGCCGTTTTCTGCTGCCAGGCGGCGATAATTCTATCGCCCTATTAGCAAGCTGTCGCTAACTGATGTTAACGACAGCTTGTAGGCGATACGAGCGGTTTGGGGCCCGCTTTGCATGTCAGCGATATTTATCGCTAATGACATGCAAAGTGGGCGTACCCAACCAGTTAGCGACTGAAAGCAGTCCCTAACGTCGCTATCGTCTACTAGCAAGGCAGGCGTAGCGTTGGAAATATTCGCGCAAAGTGCAAATATCTCCAAATACTAACACCTGCCCAGACCAGTTCTTAGCCATGTTATCCAATGGGAGGTGGATAGCATGGCTAAGAGCATTTTGTCGCTAATGCGTGAATATCGCTGTATTCTCAGCGATATTCACGCATTTCGCCGCTATCGCTTGATATTTTAGCACAATGGAGAAAAACGTTGCTAATAGCATGTTTTCTCCGCTAACATATCCAGCGATAGGCAGCGATAAAAAAATTGTCGCTAAGCCTATTTAGCGATAAATATCACTACTTGTTGGTAATATGCCCCTTTGTGATTATGGAGGGCAAAGTGGCGTAACAAACAGAGAGTAGCTTCTTTACATGCTGGGGCAGAATTTGCAGCAATGAGGTCATCTATATATTGTAATTGTGTGGAATTATCAGGGAGTTCCAAGGAATCTAGTTGACCTTTTAGGGCTTCACTATAGATACTGGGGCTCTCGGTGAAACCTTGAGGGGCGCGGCAGAATCTAAAGCTCCGCCCACCAAGGGAGAAACCAAAAAAAAATGTCTGCTGTCAGGATGTATAGGAATGCTGAAAAAAGCATTCTTCAGGTCTATGACAGAAAAGTGCGTGGCGTCAGAAAGGACCATCGTTAAGAGGGCTGTAATGTCGGGGACAACATGATATTGAGAGATTGTTATTTTGTTAAGGGCTCTCAGGTCAATCACAAATCTGTATATTTTAGGGGAGAAAGCATCTCCATTGGTCTTTTTAAGAACGGGAATAATGGGACTGTTACAGATATTGCCACGTGTCTCCTCCACTACACCCTTGTCCATTAATTCAGATATTATTGTTAAAAGGGCCATTTCTCCTTCCACGGGCAGTCGATACTGCCGGAGGCGGGTGAGAAGTGCACCTGGCCGGATGCGTACCACATGAGGGGATATGTTGAGACACCCTACATCAGTGTCTGATGATGCCCAGAGGGAGGAAGGTAAAGACTGCAACTCTGGTGGGAGGGAACCTGATAGATACATATAGGAGCTGCAGTGGGGGAAATTGTTAGGGATACACCTTGGGGACTACATTATATGGTCGAATACAGACTTTCAGTAAATCCATGCCTAACAAGTTTTCACTGCAACCTGTAGTAACGACCAAGGGAGCGTCAACATGTGCAGGGCCAATATCGAGAGGAAGTTGTTCAGAGACAGGGCTGGTCACAGGTGTTCTTGCAAAACCCACAGAGAGGGGTGCCTCCGGGACTGACAGACATGCAATGGAAGACCTGGTGGCCCCAAAATCCAAAAGAAAATTCTGATCGTTCCCCACAACTGACATTTGGTAAGCCTGCTGCAGAAGTGCCTTAGTCTTAAGATCCCTAACCTTCTTACTTTCCTTGTCTCTATCTTCATTCTCGCTATTCTCGTGATATTGTGCCATAGCCAAGATACCAGTCATAGTTTGGGCAGACCACGTACTTTCAACTTTCTTAAGCCTGGCGCAGATCTCAGGAAGCAAGTTGCTGACAAACTTATCGACAAATACTGGGCCAGAACCTGGGGTCCGGGGATCCAAACCACTATGTCCCTTGTATTCTGTCTCAAAACGGGTAAAAAAGTCAGCCACATTCTCATCTTTTCGCTACCTACATGCGTTAATTTTATCCCAGTTAATGACAGTTTCCGGCAAAAGTTTTTTCGTAAACGTTATTATTTTACCGGGCAAAGTCAGGATGGCAGCTTCTGGTTTAGTCCCTCCTACCCTTGCTTCTTCCATAGCTTCTAGGTCAGCCCTGTTACCTCCCAATGCTACTTCATGGTCAGTATGTCGAATTTTGTCCCATATTTCAGTGGGGACAACTGTACCAAAAAGTAAATCTATATCCTCAAGAACGAGGGTACCTGAAGATATAATCTGGCCCAATTCTCTGTAAAAGGCAGCCGGATTCCTCCGGGGATATTGTATTTGTTATTTTAACTGCATTGCTTCTGACCTTTTCCAAGTAACATGAACCCAAAGCCTGAGCCAGTGTGCCTCAACAGCCCCTCAGCAGTTATTTTGGGCACCAGTAAGTGCGTTAACAAAGACAGGGGCCGCCTCTCTCATTGACATAGATGTTTCTAGAGGGGTGTTGGGAAAAGCGGTCATATCACGGTAAGCCATTAAAGCAGACATAGTGCAAAACATCCCCTCTCCCTGAACATCGCCTCTTTTATTTGCGACTTAAGGTCCATTAATACGGGTGGGTATCTGCATAAGCGCATTCTCAAATTTTTGCATGACCAGGGTACACATGTATTCAGCCCAGGTGGTCTGTTCCATAATCGTCCACTGGGAAAAGGTGGACCAAATTTCTTTAAAGGCATAAATATTTCCGTTATTTATCCAACATTCACACTTTTGCTTCTGTAGGTCATTTTCTCGAAGGGACGAAAAGCTGACTCCAGAGTACAAGGAGGCCAGTCGGGGGGAGTTCAACAATTTATATAAATCCTGCTTAACTGTAGACCACGGGGAAGCAGGAAAAGGCGTGTAGGGGTAAAGCCGCAGGGGTTGGGCGGATGGAGACTTGTTGTCATTCCCACAGCGAGGACAGGGTTAGCGGGCGTGTTCGGTGTCATAGGAAAAATCGGGAGGGATGTTGTGACAGGGAGAACAGTAAGAGGGGCAGTGGGGGCAGGAGTAGGTGGTGGTGGGGGGACATTCAGGGTGGGAGGCGTCAGGGCAGGGTACATTGGGGCATATGCAGGAGGGCTTTTTAGCATGGTATCAAGCAAGGAATACCCTTCTTCTCCCCCTTCCATATGGCCCTTTCCTTTCTCCACACAAGCTGGATAACATTTTTGTACCCAGGCCCCATGCTCCCTATCGGCTATTTCTACTGATTTTGTCATTTGATTTTGTAAATTTTCTCTGGCATGGTCGGCCATTGGCATACGTTCTTGTTTTCTTTCTTGAGCCTTCTGCTTTCTAGCTCTCTGCTCTATCTCTTTCCTCCAAAATCGGACAGACATAGACAGGCACGCTTTTATTTTCATTAATTGTTCCTCTAAGTTGGCGAGAACTTGGGAATTAAAGGAGCCATAAAGTGGCCACTGTAATTCTGCATTACTTTCTTTCGTATATTTTACCCAGAATGAGGAAAACATTATGGCAGAAGGGCCATGTTTACCATACATCGTATGGCCATGGGTCCCTGATGGAGGAAGCGGACAAGCCGCCTCCAGCTGGGAGTCCTGCGTACACATACAACAACATAATTTCTTGAACTTACTACTGACTGGCATACTTAAAAAACGGGTAACAGACACCAGAGGGTTTTTAAAAATCAACTTGTTTGCTTGGCTTTTGTAAAAGTCAATAACAGCAGAATCATACAGAACAGACACCAGCGGGTTTTTAAAAACTCACCTCGCTTGCTTGGCTTTAGCAAAAGTCAATAACAGCTTGGCTTTTGCGAAAGTCAATAACAGAATTATATAGACTTGGTGGGTGATCAGTCCACCCTTGCCTTACAGAGGTAGTTCTCTTCTGCAGAAGTAGGGCTGTGCCCTGCTCCAGAAATTATTTGCTAGGGACTCCAGCAAGAACGCGGTCATGTGGCCCAGACCGGGTGGGGAGGAACAGCGGGTGAGTCGTTCGGCTTACCCGATTGCAAGAATCCCTCAGGTAGGGTACCTCCGTCGGATTCTCTCCGTGCACCTCCTCACGTCCACCGGGTCTCACCTTTGTGCTCGTGGAGTCCCTGTTCAGGCGCCATTTGAAGAACCGGAATAACCCACTTACTGGGTCTCGGCGGCGGGGGAATCGCCCAAGTCTTCCATACCCTTCATACGTAGTAAAAGGAGACACAGGAGCCTTCGTCTTCAGGAGGAACCCAGATTTGTTTAAATAACCCGGGCTATGGAACAAAGTCCCAAGCTCGTCAGAAAAAAGACAGAGGAGGCTGCTGCTTTACTCCGCAGCTTACAAGCCTTTTATACTTTTTCATCTCGGTCTTTTGGCTGTTAGTTCATTGTTCAATCAGTGTAGTGTTTGTAGTTGATAACCAGATCCAGACGACGTTTGTAGATGGTGTCCTGGTCAAGGCTTGGTATACAAATCATTGTTCACTCAGCTTGATCAAGGCTCAGTCTTTCAGGTCATTGTTTAATCACCTTGATCAAAGCCCGGTCTTTCAGGTCATTGTTTAATCACCCTGATCAAGGCCCAGCAGTCAGACCATTGTCCAGATAACCTGATCACGGTGTCAAGGATGTTTACCAGGCCGGGAGCAGGAGATGAAAAAACAAATCATTTACACTGGGTGTGAGTGTCTCATGGCTTTCTGTTGAACTGCAAGAACAGGGGGGGTTGGGTGTGCGACAGCTCCTGGGCAGAAATGCAGGCTGCAAGATGGCTGTTGTTGTGTTAGTTAGATTTTCCTCAGGCATCAGCAGAAACGACCAGGTGGGTCGTGTGGAAGTGTTTGACACGAGATGGCAATGAAAAAGCAATGGAGTCTCGGTACAAATGATGCCGATCAGAAGAACATTTTTCCTCACCTATACCTTTCTCAATATATCCTCTACCTCAACTCTCTGACTCATCTCAAACCTCTACCTACTACTCTTTCCGATGCACTACCCTATTTCTCACCCTATAACTCTATCCATATCTTTAATCTGCATATACTTCCTTTATGCATCTATATACTTTCCATGTACTTATGGATCTATATATTTATTACTTTCTTCTAATTCAACATACCCAATTCACTACCCTATTCTCACCCTATGCCTCTCTCAATATATCTTCTACTTCAACTCTCTCATTCATCCAAAACCCCATACCACTACTATGATCCCAAAATAACCCTTTCTACGCTCTCACCTAATCTACCCCTCCTTGCATCATCAGACACCTCTTTTTCTATACCGATCCCTCAAAACAAGCATTTCTAAACTCTTTCCTCTGACTCTTACCCTCCATATCCCTTTGTACTCATCCCAAGCCTCCTCCTACTGCTATGACCTCCAAAACAAACAAAAAAACAAAAAAAAGGCTCAATACTTCGCTCTTCTATCTGTCCACTATCATTTTCAATCAAAGTAACAGACTAACATGTCCACTTTTCAAATTTCAAATTTCACTATACCAATTCACCACTAATCCTTTATGGGTTCCAGAGGAGGGTGCTACTGGCTGAAAAAGCACTTCAACACCTCATCAGGGTTAGCAAGCACTATATAAATGCAAACTTTTTCCCCTTCCCATCCCTCCGCTACTCAATCCAAATAACTGACTAACATATCCACCACTTAAATTACTTTCATATTTCACTATACTAATTCAACACTAATCGTTTATGGGTTCTGGAGTAGCGTGCTACTCGTCAAAAAAGCACTTCAACACCCCATGAAGGGGTAACAAGCGCTACATAAATGCAAACCTATTTCCCTCTTCTATCCGTCCGCTATCCTTCTCAATCCAAATAAGTGACCAATAGACACCACTCAAATGACTTTCATATTTCACTATACTAATTGAGCAATAATCCTTTATGGGATCCAAAGTAGTGTGCTACTTGCCAAAAAAGCACGGTAACATGCGCTATATAAATGCAAACCTTTTTCCCTCTTTTATCCGTCTGCTATCCTTCTCAATCCAAATAACTGACTTATATCCACCATAAAAATTACTTTCATATTTCACTATACTAATTCAACACTAGTCCTTTATGGGTTCCAGAGGAGCGTACTACTTGCCAAAAAGGCACCTCGACACCTCTTCAGGGGTAGTAAGCGCTATATAAATGGAACTACAATACAATACAATCCGCTACTGCAACCCACTTGAACTCTATTGTTTATTATTGAATCTTGTATACCTCTTTTCCAGGGCTCGAGTCGGGGTACCACGCGGGTGGACGGCGTCCCCCCACTTATTTTACCGGGGGGACGCCGTCCCCCCTGCCAAACAGCTGGACTTCACTCTTTGGCCTCTCTGGGACGAGGAGCTCGGCACCTTTCATGGCGTCACTTCCTGTCATGACGTCACTTCCGGTGACACCGTCCCCCCACTTCTTATTTTAGGACTTGCGACCTGCTCTTTTCAATGTATAAACAGCAGAGTGATTGTCTTTACTACAGCTTGTTTTCAATGTCTTGGCAGCCTGGCTCTTTACAGAGGAGTAAGGCAGGCCCCTGAAGCCCTTCAGCTGAGGGCGCCACAACCTTTCAGTTAAATGTGGGAGTCTCTGGAGCCCCTCGTCGTTCAGGGCCTCTCGATTTTGCACGAGGCCCCTAGCGCGGCTGTACCCTGAAAAAAATACAAGGCCCCTGGAGAGCCCTTGAATCAGCAGAGCAACCGAACTGCTGACCCTTGCTGCTGATTTAAAACAGCGAAAGCAGTGAGTTGGATTTCTCTGCTCACACCTGCGTTGTGGACTCCCTTCTCCTGAAGGCGAGCGCATGCCCACTTTAATAACAATTAACCAAATTATACCTTTTGAGCACTGTAGAATGGCCTTGTTGAGCCATGCTGTTGGCATCCCGCGTGCTATGGGGCATGAGTTTGACTTGTAGCTTCGCCTACTCAGGCTTAGGTCCTACTGAGGTTGACAACTTGTAAACCATTAAATTTGACAACAGTAAAAAGCTGTAATTTAGAGTGTATAGAAATGGCAAAGACAAGTTCTGATTCAAAAAGTGACATATTATTATTATTATTATTATTATTATTATTATTATTAGCCTTGTCATACACTGCAATTTTTACTTTTCTGAGTCTTTTCACACAAAATTGACTCATTTCATAGGACAATGTGTAGGAAACAGCAACAAAGGGAAAACAATCTTGTTCCAGTTTGCTGACCTTTTTGCTGAAAAAGAGATATGCAGGTATGAAAACGCCTCCACGCATTATTTTTAAAACACAAAATGCAATTAGAAGAACAGCACTGAATGTAAATAGGAGAGTGGGGTTACAGTTACATACACCCGTGACCATACCGCGGGCTAAATGGCGAACAAGAAACATTTTAGTAACATCAGGCTTTATTTTTGCAAGTGCGTAGACGCACAATAATCACAGAGATGACAGACATACTGGCTACCCCCTGGGTAATCTCGGTGGGAGGGGGATAGAGCGGGGGAGGGGCATTTTGCACTGACATGGCGAGAATGTCCAGAAGGGCCTGGAAAGATCAAGGCGGAGCATCCTGTAGTGGGCGTGACCTTTGACAGCCAGCTGGGGACGGCTTGGCCAGATTGTGAATGCAAGCGGGTGTCAAGGAGCCCCTGGTACTATCAGACTTCGGTTAAAGTCCACCATGTTTTATCTGTCTTTATTGCACCACAGAACAACGCCCTCAGAAGCCACCTGTGTTTGGCTGTGGAGATCAGACTTCAATGCAGCATTGTTTGTAAAAAATGTCGGGTCGCCTTTGTCAGAACTTTAGAAGAGAGGAATGGGGGAAGGAATGTTCATTATGGGCCCTAGCTGACTCTTTCCTCACTGAACACAGGCTTACTGCCAAGAGTGATTGAACAGTCCAAATACAAGTCGTTGATGATGGGAAAGGCATGAACCTGATGTTGAAATTCTGAGCCTAAGTTAAGGATTGTGAATGTGTGTTGATGCTTGTAGGATGTTGGGCCCAGCTCTGTATTTTGCCCATATGTCTCTTTGTCTTCTGACACTGGAACAGGATGTTTTTGTTGAATCTTGAGTGAGTTGTGAACAGGCAGAGTAGAGGTGAAAACAAAGTAACAGAAGAGTAAACAAGTACTGGCAAAACCAATAGGCCTCGCCTTTGTGATAGTTAGAGATATTGGCATTATAAATGACGATGTCTTTTACTCATCTTTTGGAGGGCAGTGGATGTATGTGGTGTGAAGTGGTGTGGAATTATGTGGGTTGGATTGGAATTGTTAATTCAGTAATTTTATAGCGTGGAATAGTGTGGTGTGGAGTGGATGTGTGGAGTGGAATTATGTTGCATGGTGTGCAGTGAAATCATTTGGATAATAATTACGTGGCATTGAGCGTATTGGAATTATGTGGAGTGGGATTGAGTGTCATGGAGTGTAATTATGTGGATTGGTATTTTGTGTTGTGGAGTAGTATGTAGTCGGGTGTAATTATGTGATGTGCTGTTTTTTGGCATGATTTGGAATTCTGTGATGTGTGATTGTGTTGTTGGGTTGAATTAGGTGATGTTGAATTATGATGTGTCGAATGGAAATGCGTGGAGTTGAATTGTGTGGCGTTCAGTGAAATTATGCTGATTGGAATTATGTGGCATAGTGTGAAGGCTATGTGGCTGGTAGTTATGTGGCATAGAATGGTTTATGTGGGGTGTATTTATGTAGTATTGAGTAGAGTGTGTGGAGTTGAATTAGGTTGCGTTGAGTGCTGTTATGTGGAGTGCAATTATGTTGGGTTGTGTTGAATTGTGTGATGGTGAATTGTGTGGTGTGCAGGAATAGGTTACAATTTCCCAATTTACCAACCTTCTAATTGAGTTTGCCGTTTAATAAAGGAGTATTATTATGAGTTAAAAAAACACGAAAAGAATCCATGGTATGTGTTCATTAAAGAACATACATATTAACACTGACTGCCTCTTCATTCATTCTTCAGTGATCACCTTTCCTATACTTCCTCCTACCCCACCAAAACTGAAGGGCTTGTTAAAGAGGTACACCCATGCTCAGTTTCACAGCAAGAGAATGTATGCCTGAACCGCTAAAAGCAGTGCAAATAAAACCAAAGAGCAAGTTCTAAACAATGAGAGGTCTTTAAATGTAGCAGATTGTTTATTGCACAAGTTCGTTCATAATCTCAGTTGAAACCCTAGGGGGGGACGAGGGAGGATGTGGCATAAGGGCATGAGCTGCCCACTTTGGAACTGTGGAACTATGTCCAAGTGTCGATGTCGGCTCAACATCCTGTAATTCTGGGCAAATCACTGAACCCCTGTGCCTATAAAAATGAATGTGTCCTTGTGAATTGTAAACAGCGCTCATGTAAAGCACTGTGAAATGTTTTGGTCGAGTTTGTGCTATATAAACACTGTTAGAAATGGGTAGCGTGGTGCAGAGCGGGTGGGCCAAACTCGGAAGGAAATGTGTAAAGCATCCGCGCAGCACACACAGGCGTCACTACAAAGAGAGACCACACCAGTTTAGGTGAAAAACAGCATATGTATTAAGCACAACACAGCAAGAGGTAATCACAGAGGTGAACACGGCGCCAACTGGCTCCAGGTAGTCATGTACAGGGGGACTATGTACAGGGCAGGGCCAATCAGGCCGCTGCCAGAACCATTACAAGGTACAATTAGGGTGGATGTAAAATCCATCAATAATGATAACCGGAAGCAGTCCGTACCTGTGGAGTAAAAGCAATGAACTTATCATCATCACCTGATGCAGAACAGTAAATGGACACTAACCAGTACCTACTGGTGAAATAATAAGGTCAACAAGATGGCTGTAAACAGGAGCCTCATTAGCTCAGGCGTAAACATGCAAGCATAAATCACATTAGCAGGAAAGGAAACCTTAGGTAGAACATCTGCAGTAGGCATCATTAGGCCCAGATCAGAGTAGAACGGCCAATTAGGTATAAACTGTAAGCATCAGGGCCTTACAATAGGCACAAGAACACCACATCTGGGCATCAACCTCAGGCATATAGCCACATTATGCATCAGAGCAGCAGGAGTCACATGGGGTATAGACACATTGGCATGCGACACCTCATTAGTAGCCGGGGGCATGGCACATCACGCAGAACACCAACCTGGTCAGCATTAGGGGAAAAAAAGTCATTAGATTAGATTAGGCATAGTCATAAACATGCATGCAACATCCGGCATCCAAATAGGCCTAGAAACATGAGATCTACACTAGGCATAACATTAGATATAACTTTAGACATGACATTAGGCATTATCACAGGCACAAAACATTATCACTCGCCATACACCTGTGGGCATAAACATAAGCATAAACCACACAACAGCATGAACATGTGAGCATAGGGGCGTGTTGTACACCAAAACCCTCAGGGTAAGGGCATCAGGCATAGTCCTATTAAAGTGGAGCTTAACATATGAAATATTATCATTAAGATTCCACACATTTACAAAAATGCAGTGTCAATAGGCATAACATAGGGTATAGAAACCTCAGCACCGCAAACCTGGGAACATAGGCATATCTCCCATTGTCATAAACACATAGGCACCAATGTAGGGTACCTGAAGGATAATGGGGCAGCGCATTAGCAGAAGGCACATAGGCATAATCATATTAGGTGCTCTCATTAGCCCTCCCCATATGCACGCGGCATCAAAATAGGCATGAACCCCATTAGCATAAATGCATGGTTGCAGGAGGCATAGAATAGAACATCACTGCATGTCATTAGTACTAGAACTCAGTGGATGAATCAGGATGCATCTCCCTAGACATGAAACGTAATCTGGCATGGACCTAGCACATCATGCTGTGGAACATTAACCATAGGGTAGGCCAAACAACCACGCTATACATACATCTTGGCATCGAATCAGCAGTGGCCCTACCAGTGCCTCCTGAGCACCCAAAGTTATGATGTTGCAGCGGTCCCCCAACTGCGGCGGCACTGTGCAATTAGGAGCCCCACACAAAGTACTGGTAAAGTTGGATTTCCTGTCTGGGACTCGGAAGCAAAGTCTGCCACACCCCTGCTTCTCAGGCTGCAAACGCGGGGCTCTCCTCAGTGCATGAGAGCCCCGCAGTCATGGCAATAACGCAGGGTAGGCTAACACCGTATTTTTAAGACAGCATAGCGTCCTCACGCGGGGTAGGCTCACGCTATATTTTTAAATATACAGCTCTCCCGGGCAACACGCTCCTCACCTCCTTTGGGTCATGAAGTATATCGCTTAACAGGCGTTAGACAGCCTCACCAGCTTCAGGGGCAAAAGACAGTGCTCCTCTTCTCCTGGGCAATCAGTACATAGCGCCGCCCTCGACAAGCGCAAGATAGCAGGCAGGATATAGTCAATTAAAGTGTAGCGCCCACCAAATATAGCGCTCACCTTATGCAGGGCATGCAGTAAGGGTCCCACAAGGCGCTAGGTTGCAGGCAGGGAGTACAGGCCAGTCCAATATAGCGCTCTTCTTCCTCAGGCGCTAGTCAGCAGGCAGAGCGCAGTTGTAGCGCTCACGAGGGGCTAGGTAGGAGAGCAGTAGGCACTGCTGGGCAGGATCAGCGGTCAGTGGGCACTCATCAGAACAGGGCTGTAGGTCCTAGGAACCATCATCCTCTGTAACGTGGCACTCATCCTGATACAGCAGCCTTTTCTCCAGCAGCAGGGCTCTCACTAGCCTTGTGGACAGCAGAGGGTTACAGTTGGGCACAGGGGCCAGCACACAGGCCCATGTTGCGGTACCTCCTGGTTGTAGGTCCCCTTTAATTCAAGTCCACGCTCAGTCTGAGCACATGGTGACACAGCCCCCCCATTTATACGCCCCTCACCCCACCTACCAGACAGTGCCAGAAGCTTCTAGAAGCGTCTGGGGAAACCGGTCCTAACTGGCTCAGGGGGAGGAGTAGAGCACCCTGGGTGCCAGGTTTCCCTCCAAAAGCTGGGGTGGCTGGAAAACGAACAACTAGACTGGTAACCCACCTCAGTCAGGCGGCATAACACACAGCCATGGCATCCATTTTAAAAGTAGGATTTCTTCACCACAGCACAAATAAATCTGTGCACGCCATTGCACAGCATGTATTATGGCATCTCACACCACACATGGCCTCTACATTCCTCTACCATGGGGGAGATATCCTGTAATGGGGGGGGGGGGGAGCGAAAAAAATCAGGAAAAGGTCCAAGTCCAACAAACACATCTTTAAAAAACGGAGTAAAGCAGCATAATTCCATTCATGTGACTGGTCAAGCATGTCTGTGGAGTTTAGGTCACCCAACACTAAATTATCTTGCCCCCCCCCCCCTCCACCGCAATGATCATGTGTAGGCACAGGGCAGCTGTGAGTCATAACTCTGCATTGGAGGTTTATGAAATGCTGCTTTGGCATATAGTAGTTATAAACACAATGTAGTTACCTAGAAGCCAGATTCAACACAAACTTTAAACGAGCAGCGGACAGGCACTAATTAAATTAAATCCATCTGTGCGTGGTTCATACTCCATTGAAAGGGACGGAAGTGACGCTTCCCCTGCGATAGCCAATTATTTTCTATTTTCCAGGATTTATATAGCGCATGGCTGCCCTACGGGCCTCCCAGTGCTGATAAAGACATTTGTTCTGGATAATGATATCTACGATTCACTAAAATAGATGGTTTTTCACAACTTCCTAAAAGAGATTTCTGGTTGCTCCTGTCTAATGTGGGAAGGGAGCTCGTATCAGAGCTTAGGAGCTAGAAATCTAAAGGAGCTTCCACCTCTCTTTATTTATTTATTTATTTATTTATTTATTTATTTCTCTAAAAGACAATGAGCAAAGTTATTTAAAGATGGTTTGGAACAAAGCAATTGTGGTGCATTTAGAAGACCATTTTAGTATGAGGGTATATCTACTGACAGTCTTGAATCAAAGTAAGAGTGCTGGATGTAATCTCCGTATTCTATCGATCAATGTAACTCTAACAAGCGAAAATATGGTGGCTTGATCAGATGGTTAGCGGCATTTTCGCCCCAAATTTTGTTTTTCCAGGAAACTCATCTTAAAACGAATCAGCCTAATTTGTTCATCCCCAAGGCTTTCTCCAAAGCCTATTTTGTTTCAGCCCAGGCAGCAATTAGGGGGGTAGCTATCTACCTTGGACGTGGGATAAACTGGAAAGTCATCTATATCCATAGAGATCCCTTTGGAAGATGGATTTGGATAGCTGTGAGGGTAAAGGGCAACATGTTAAATCTTGTGAATTACTACGCACCTATGGTAGATGATTGTCTGGCTCTAAAAAGTATAAACAATAAAGGCAGATCAGCGGAGGGCCCAATTATTTTAGGGGGCGATTTAAATTTTATACAAAATTTGCAACTAGATACTTTGAACAAGGCAAGGAAACAGATGAAGCCAGTGACCAAAAAGCTGATCGATATCATGAAACAGAACTATCAACTAGTAGATCCTTGGCGGAGGGCCCATGGTCTGACTAAACAGTTCACTTTCTATTCTGGTCAATTCAAGTCTGCTTCACGGATTGATTTCTTTCTGGTTTCACGCTCCCTGAGCTGCTTGAATACTGAGATCTTGGCCAATTCTTTCTCAGATCACTCTCTACTAAAATGTGAAATTAACCTAGCACTGGCAGATGTATAAACCTTTCCTGGCTAATGAACAGTGGATAGCGAGTACTCGAGAATGGTTCGGGGAGTTTTCTAAGATTAATAAGGGTACCGCGAGCCCTTTCTCAGTTTGGGGGGCCTTTAAAGCCTGAGTACAAGGACATATGATTGCTTTTATGGCAGAGCGAGCCAGAGAGCATAAAACTCGTATAAAAGAACTGCAGGAAGCCGTCGATTCAGCCTTGGCAAATAAGAGTGGATCCTCTGGGAGGGGATATCGAACAGGGGAGGATCTAACCAAGGCCAAACAGAAACGGAGGGAAATTTTCAATATCGAAGAAGTACGTTGCTCAAGAGAATACCAACAGAGAGTCTACGAAGAAAGCCAGATGGCAGGTAAATTACTGGCATGGTCTACTAGAATCAAGCGAGAGGCGGCAGTAATTGATGAAGTGGGTTATAGATAATAGTCTCTGAAAAAGACAAAAGCGCGAAAATCTTTGTAGATCATTACAACGATCTCTACGCAATCGACTACCAGGTAAATAAACAAGCTATGCAGTGCTACTTCAACAATTTAATTCTCCCTCAGCCAGAAAGAGGCTTTAATGGCAGACATTTCAGTAGAAGAAATCTCCAGGGCTTTGGCCTCAGTGCCTGGAGGTAAGGCTTGTGGGAACCGCGGGCTTCCGGTCAAATTTTATAGCGCTTACACAGTAGAGCTAGAGTTCCATTCTTGCAGGGTTTTTTTAATTATGTTTAAAGGGGAGGTGATGTTCCAGCGGACTTTAAAGAATCCACAATAGTAAGCTTTGTAAAGAAGGGTAAGAATCCCAGAGAGGTCTGCTCTTAAAGGCCAATCAGCCTCTTAAATGTTGATTACAAACTTCTGATGAAAATCTGGGCTACCCGAATCACCTCTGTCGCACAATATACCATACATAAAGACAAATCAGGCTTTATAGCAGGTTGATCAATGTCATCAAACACCAGTTATTTAATACAAGCAATTGACTATTTTAATACCCACCAAACTTCTGCAATAATAATGATGGTCAATGGCGAAGAGGCATTTGAGCTTGTGAACTGGGGTGCGCTGTTTTATGGACTTGAAAGGTTTAGGCTTCCAGTACAAATTGTTACTATGCTCCAGAACATTTATCAAGGAGCTCAGGCTCAGATCAGGATGAATTCTAAATCAGGTACAATTAATATTAGATGCGTGACCCGCAAGGCTGCCCCTTGTCGCCAGTTCTTTTCACTTTTTTTATAGAACCCCTAGCCGTTAGGATTCAGGATAATTTAGACATAAAAAATCCATTAGAGGGGTTGTATGACATGACAACGTGTGGTATTACCACGTGTGCCATTACAACGCAGGAATTACAACAAAAGTCGTTACAACGACTTCGCTTGAGGGCGCTGGATAGTGGAATAGTTTAATTTTCTATTCCAACTCCAGCCCACGTTGACAGTAGGGAAGGAGTTGGATAGAAAATTAAACTATTCCCTATCCAAGAGCGCCCTTCAGCGAAAGTCGTTGTAACGACTTTCGTTGTAATGGCAGTGCGGGGTAATCCCCGCGTTGTCATGGCTGTTCACCATTTGAGGGGATGTCAAAAATAAAACTATTCGCTGATGATGTTATACTTTATCTTGAACCAGAGAAAATATCAATAGAATTTTGAGGGGCTTTGCCGATTTTGAGGCGATAGGAGAATACAAAATCAATCATAAACAAAATGAAGTACTGGCGTTGAATGCCTGCTATAATTTCCTCCCAGACAATCTAAAACAACAAGCCTACTCCTCTGAGCCGATTCGTTATCTTGGAATTTATGTTTCAAATAACTATGCGGATCTGTTTAGACTAAACTATGAAGTCACACTTAATAAAATTAAAGCTCTGTTGGAAAAGTGGACTCTTCATCCCCTCACTTTGATAGGAAGTGTGGCACTAATAAAGATGTCAGTATTACCCTTATTAATTTTTCTTTTTTCCAACATACCAATTAAAGTTAATGCAATTTATTTTAGAGAATTGGAGAAAGCATTACGCCAGTTTATCTGGAACAAAAAGACGCCAAGGTTAAAATTATCTATTTTTCAACTTGATAATAGCTGGGGTGGGTTGGCCCTCCCCCATATTCGTACCTATTATGAAGCAGCTTTTATGGACATAGTAGTTCGTCTGCTTGATAATAGAGGATCTTTGGATAGCTTTTTTCTTAGTAAGATGGCTCTTGAAGCCGGGACTCATCTTCGGGTCTTCTTAAAAACTTCTAAACTTCCCAAAAAAGTAAGGTACAAGACGTTTCAAGCTCTTTCTAATAGTCTCCAGAATTGTTATTCACAAAAGGTTCAATCTACGGGGTTTCTATATTTGGGCTTGACGGAGGCCAGAGGTTTGGGCCTCTACATTCGTAATGGTCATATTAAACTCTGGGAATCAAAAGGTTTTAAAGAACTAAGCCATTTTATAATAGGTGGCAAATGTATTAATCAGGAGGAGCTTCAGGCCAGATGCGCCATTTAGAGCAGGCTGCTCTTCTTTAGCTTCCTTCAGATTAAATCTTTGATAAATAAATTCATACCATCAGGAAATCTAGTGACCTCGTTGTTTCTTGCTGCTGTGTTTAGATCAAAACTGCAAGGTATAGGGAATTGGTATCAAATTTTTAGAAGTCAAGGGGAGCCCCTAGTAGTTACCAATTTTCTTGAGAAAATAAAACATGATTTGCTCTGTAATTTTTCAGTTGGAGAGTGGCAGACTGTTTCTCAGCATGGCAGCAAGGCTTTGAGAGCCGCACATTTTAAGAGAATGGCGTTTCTGTCACACTTGACGGCCTATTATACACCTTATTCTCCCCATAAAATGTATCCTGAGGTTGAAAATAAGTGTTTCCGTTGCCAACAGGTCGGGGAGGGCCGCTGGCTTCATGTCTCTTGCACATGCTCAAATTTGAGCCAGTTCTGGGGGAACATATGTGTTGAACTCAGTCGTGCTCTAGGAAGCACTATACAACCTGTGCCGGAGCTTGTACTGTTTGGGCTGTTAAAACAGAATTTAAATCAGGTTTAACAAGAGCTGGACAAATGTTTTTATCAATCTCCTTTCCAATTGCTCGTTCGCTGATTCTCCAGAATTGGAAAACTACCAAAAGCCAGTCCCTCCTCGAATGGTGCAACAAATTAAAACGAGTAAGAACTTATGAAGAAGCCTATGCAAAAAGGGTGGGAACCAATAGGACATTTATTTCAGTTTGGAAATATTTTGATCAAATAGAAAAAGATTTATTTTTTTAATTAAGCTACACATGGTAAAGGATATTTAGAGATACCATGTTTGTTTGTGATAGACCATTTCCTCTTTTAGCACTTGCACTTTAATTCATATGAAATTATTTCTTTAAAAAAATGCCTGTTGCTTTTTCCTCTTTTGGCTAGAAAAGTATTGTTTAGCATGAATTTAATCTTTCTTGATCAAATAAGAAATGACTCTTACGGCTTATACAACTTTTTTTCACTTTAGCACCTGCACTTTAGTCGCTACGTAAACGATCTTTTAAATGGTATACATTTCTATGATCTATTTAACGTTCCCTCTAAGTACCTGGGTACTTTAGAATGAATTGTATTTGTCGGATTAATTGCACCTTAGCCTCTGCACTTTAGTCAATTGAAATGATCCCTTCCGAGATTGTAACAACTTGTGATGAAGATTGCCTTTCTCTATGTTAAGCTGCTCTTTCTATGTTATTAATTCTGCTCAGCAAAAATAATTTTTAAAAAAAAGAGCTTCCGCCTCTCCTTAGTGTCTGAATCCTAGGAACCAGAAGAAATTTCGACCCTCTGGACGTAGGGTTCGTTTGGGGACGTAGCCTACGTAGGAATAGATTAGAAGTTGAATTGGCAAGGGTCCTTTTCTGTATACAGCTCGATGGACCAGTCAGAGGGCCTTGAATTGTATTCATTTTTAGGTCTTGTCTGAGCCAGCGCATGCGCTGCTCTGGCAAGACATTTAGTGTGTCGGCTTTAAAAAGCCGACCACAGCTTTTTGGCTAGCATAGAGCGTGCGGTTACAAGCAGAGGCGCCATCTGGCTTTCCTCTCTCATTATGGTGCGCGCACATCGCACACCACTCGCCAGCCTGTTTTCACTTCCTTTTAGCACGAGGCGTGCGCAAACACGCACCACTCGCATGCGTGTTTCTGCATTGTGAGGTTGCTGTCAAGAGTTATTCCCAGTGATTTTGCTGAGTCCACAATGGTTGGTTGAACGTTGAGTGCAGTAAGATGTTTGATCGAGTCTTGCATTATGGGGACTTTGGCGGCTGGTGCTATTATGAGGAATTTGGTTTTTAGAGCGTTCAATTTGAGATGGTTTTCAGCCAGCCAGGTCTGGGTGTTTCTGAGCGTTGAGTTAAGCAATTTAATGTTTTCTAGGGTGTTGATCTTAAGATAAAATTGTGTATCATCAGCGTACATATGATATTGCATATTAGACGCATGTAGAATATCGGTGAGTGGTTCCATGAAAAGGTTAAAGATTTGTAGTGCATCGTCAATAATGTGTGTCATGGCTGATTCAGTGCTGTGACCAGCTCTAAAGCGCTTGTTGGGAAGGTCAAAGTGATCAATATGTTTAGTCAGTTGGTGGTGTACACATTTCTCAGGTAATTTGGCCAAGGTAGGAATATTGGATATAGGACGATAGTTGTTAAGGTCCGTAGGATCAGCTGCTGGTTTCTTTAGGATGGGTGAATCCTGTCCGACTTTGAGTGAGTCTGGGATGCAGCCTTGTTGAAGTGAACTGTTAATGATTTTGGAGGCAGGAGCCATGGTGTTAAGTCTTTAACAGCGTTTGCAGGGAGAGGATCGGGGAGGTGATTGGCAGGTTTCAGGGCATTAAGAAACGTGCCTAAAGCCTCTTCAGTGTAAGTAGCAAAGGATGACCAGGCTGCGTTATTTTTTAGTTCAACTTTGAGGGGATTTGTTGTGGGGCGGTTGGTGGTGGAGGGGAGGTTTTCGTGTGAGGAACGGTGTGTAGTAATAAGTAATTTAGGAGATCCTTCTTGATGTTGAGAATTCTTCACAATTGGGTTGCTGTCGGGCTATGTCTTGTAGCCATTGAGGTGCGTTCTTAGATTGAGTTTTGATTAACTCGAAAAGTTTTTGGGGACGGTTTCTTGCTTGGCCTAGTTGGTGGCTGAGGAAGTCTGCTTTAGTACGCTTGATCTTTTTGTAATAGGCATTTCTATTTTTCCTTAGTAACTTGAGGTGATTAACGGATGGGGCTGATCTCCAATTACGTTCAAATGTTCTGAGAGACCATCTGTCCTCTTTAAGAAGCCTGTTATACCAAGGCTTAGAGTCTTTAGTGGAAATTCTCTTTAGTTGAAGGGGTGCTACTCGTTGATTATCGAGGTCATGGAGTTGAGATAGTGGTTGGTGAGATCATGGACATCGGAGGTGCCTGCAGGGGGCCAAAGAAGGTTGAAGCTGGAGGACGGTAATGTGCTGGGGTTGAGTGTTTCTAAGTCTGTTTTCCAAATCTTTGGTTTTGTGGATTGGACCGAGTTGAGTTTTACTGTTTCCTTTATAAAGAAGGTGATAATATGATGGTCCGACAAGTCACAAGGTTGGATCGGTTCCAGATGAATGACGTCACTTTTGGAGATTATTAGATGCAGGGTTGAGCCTTTATTATGTGTGGGGCTGTTGCAAGTTTGGGTGAGGGCTAGGTCATCAATGAAGTTTTTGAGACTATTGACCACCACGTCGTTGTTGTCGTTCCATTGGAGATTGAAGTCGCCAAGGAATATTTGGGTATTTTGCCGCCCTGTGTTCGTTGAAATCATATTCATGAGGTATTCGGTGAAGATGAGGTTGTCCCCTGGTGGATGATAGATGGTGTGCAGCGAGCAGACTGGTTTTCTGTTGCTGCTAATGTCTAGGCATATGTATTCATCAGAGGGGAATACAGGGGATATGGCTCTGTTTACCGTGATGTTGCTATGATGTATACAGGTGATACCTCCCCCTATCTTATCAATTCTGTCAAGTCTAATGATGTCGTAGTTAGGGGGCACTAGAATGTGGATGAGTGGGATGGAGGATTCCGTTAGCCAGGTTTCGGTAAGTATTATCAGGTCCAGCTCCTGTGAGATGATGAGGTCCGCTATGTCCGCTGCGTGTCTAGAGGCAGATATACAGTTTAGGAGTGTGTATTTAGGACGGGGTGTGATGAGGGAAGAGGTGTGCTGCTGAGTGAGAGGGACTCTTCTTAGGTTGTTATTGATACTTCCTCTATTGTTGTGTGTGGACGACCTGAATGGGTTGAGTAAAATAGTAGGGATGGTCATCTGAGTGGCAGATAAGGAGTTCGTGAGAGAGGGTTTGTAAGAGTGTAGAAGAGAGAGAAAATCGCTCTCTGGCAATGGATTGATGCTTCGCATTGGGCGGGTTAGTGTATTTTGGGAGGGAAATGTTTTCCAACAGGGTGGAGTAGGTTTAGAGGTGAGTGTTAAGTGGTACGGGCGCTCACTCGATTTAGAAGTTCTTGAGGAAATAGTGCGCCATGACTATCTCAACATCACCTCCTTAAAAGATTGAAGTTCCTTTTTGATTTGGTGAAGTGCTGTCATAATTTCATCTAGTCTTCCCTCTGGTGAGGATATGAGTGAGGTAGGTAGCTGTGTTGTGCATGTGGATGGCTGCACTGTGGTCAGGTTGGGTGAGTGATCAGGTGCAGGAATGAATAGTGATGTGGCAGTATTGTGCGAGAGGGTGGGTGAGTTGTGCTTGTAGTTGGCTGAGTAGAGGGGGTGGATGGCTGTTGTGTGGGTGTGGAAGGAGAGATTGGGAGCAGGATAAGCTCTGAGGGTAGCGTGTTTTCAGAAAGGTAATGGGGTGTCATGATATGTGCCAGCAACTGACCGGGGGTGGGGTGTCTGTGATGGGGGAGATACATGTAAAGAGTAGCAATATGGGGCATGGATGAAGTAACGGACGAGATGGTAATGGAGGTATGATGTTCGGTAGGAGGGAAGCTATGATCTTATGTTGAGGTGGTTCAATATCTATTGGAGGAGCGTATGCTGTCTCAGACGTGCAGGGAGGTAGAGTGTATAGATTTGGTGAAGTGTTGTGAGGTGTGTTGTTGGGAAGGGTAGTCTGGCAGGAGGTATCATAAGAGTCCGATGCCAGAAGTGGGTGGGGTGGCTGGGGGGTACTGATGTCTGGCGTGCCGGGAGGTTTAGGTGGAGTGATGTGAGGTGTGTTGGTTGGAGGTGTGAATTGGGTGGAGGTATCGTAAGAGTCCGATGCCAGTAGTGGACATGGTGGTAGAAGGGCGAGGCTGTCAGACCGCTTGTGTGCTAGCGATGAAAAAAGATTGCCAATTGGGGTTTAGACACAAGGTTTTCAATGATGGGGAAGATGTTGTCCAAGAGATTTAAGTTACGGTCTGTGGCTTGAATGAGGATAATGCCTTTATTGTATATGGTGATAGTCGCTGTCGCATGGAAGAGTTGGGAGGGGGAAATACAAATAACTATACCATGTGTGGTTTTCCTAGTGGAAGAGATCGAGAGAGAGGCCAGGAATGCTTTCCCCCATTGGCCTCTTCGTTTCGTGTGGAAAATGATATCAGTGGTTGTGAATCGTTTGGCTGACTTTTTTGTGAGGCTGGGTGGGTAAATGATGTTGTAGGTGTGTGTGCCTCCGAGCTCCATGATATTAACAGCACAGTAGGTGCAATGATATGAGATGCAAGGTGGGTATAAACCACGTAGGGGTTCGCGGTAATCGGCGATGAGTGCTTAGCGGAGGGTGGGTAAGTATGGGTGCAGAAAAGCCCATAAGGTGGTGGCTAGGTAATCATGGGCTGATGGGAAACGGGGGTGGGATCCCAAGTATCCTGCCGGGTGCAGAGTAGGATGTGGGGGAAAAGAGAGGAAGGAAAAGACACAGGGCTCATGAATAAAATAGTCTGTAATATATCACGGGAAGAATGTAACGGGATTCTAATCTGCGGTGATATGGCGGAGAGGACAGTGTACGCAGAGATCTATGTTAGAGACAGTCTAAGATGGCCGACTCATTGGCAGAGGTCTTGCTGAGCAACTGTGTAGTCCATTGTCTGTTTCCATTAAGTGTGTGGGCACCATTGTAGTCCTATTTCACTGTCCATTAAGACTGTTGGGGATCTATGGGATATGGAATCTATGGGATATCCACTGTATGTCGATGTCACCATGAAGCGGATTGCATACTGGGCTTGTTGATTCTCCAGGCAGTAGATTTAATCCAAGATCAGGCTCCAGAGACTAACCTATCGGGAATCCAGAGGGCATCTAATACATTCCCACGCAAACTTCTCAAAGTATACATCCTAAATAAGTCTGAGTGGGATGGAGGATTCCGTTAGCCAGGTTTCGGTAAGTATTATCAGGTCCAGCTCCTGTGAGATGATGAGGTCCGCTATGTCCGCTGCTTGTCTAGAGGCAGATATACAGTTTAGGAGTGTGCATTTAGGACGGGGTGTGATGAGGGAAGAGGTGTGCTGCTGAGTGAGAGGGACTCTTCTTAGGTTGTTATTGATGCTTCCTCTATTGTTGTGTGTGGAGGACCTGAATGGGTTGAGTAAAATAGTAGGGATGGTCATCTGAGTGGCAGATAAGGAGTTCGTGAGAGAGGGTTTGTAAGAGTGTAGAAGAGAGAGCAGATCGCTCTCCGACAATGGATTGATGCTTCGCATTGGGCGGGTTAGTGTATTTTGGGAGGGAAATGTTTTCCAACAGGGTGGAGTAGGTTTAGAGGTGAGTGTTAAGTGGTACGAGCGCTCACTCGATTTAGAAGTTCTTGAGGAAATAGTGCGCCATGACTATCTCGACATCACCTCCTTAAAAGATTGGAGTTCCTTTTTGATTTGGTGAAGTGCTGTCATAATTTCATCTAGTCTTCCCTCTGGTGAGGATATGAGTGAGGTAGGTAGCTGTGTTGTGCATGTGGATGGCTGCACTGTGGTCAGGTTGGGTGAGTGATCAGGTGCAGGAATGAATAGTGATGTGGCAGTATTGTGCGAGAGGGTGGGTGAGTTGTGCTTGTAGTTGGCTGAGTAGAGGGGGTGGATGGCTGTTGTGTGGGTGTGGAAGGAGAGATTGGGAGCAGGATAAGCTCTGAGGGTAGCGTGTTTTCAGAAAGGTAATGGGGTGTCATGATATGTGCCAGCAACTGACCGGGGGTGGGGTGTCTGTGATGGGGGAGATACATGTAAAGAGTAGCAATATGGGGCATGGATGAAGTAACGGACGAGATGGTAATGGAGGTATGATGTTCGGTAGGAGGGAAGCTATGATCTTATGTTGAGGTGGTTCAATATCTATTGGAGGAGCGTATGCTGTCTCAGACGTGCAGGGAGGTAGAGTGTATAGATTTGGTGAAGTGTTGTGAGGTGTGTTGTTGGGAAGGGTAGTCTGGCAGGAGGTATCATAAGAGTCCGATGCCAGAAGTGGGTGGGGTGGCTGGGGGGTACTGATGTCTGGCGTGCCGGGAGGTTTAGGTGGAGTGATGTGAGGTGTGTTGGTTGGAGGTGTGAATTGGGTGGAGGTATCGTAAGAGTCCGATGCCAGTAGTGGACATGGTGGTAGAAGGGCGAGGCTGTCAGACCGCTTGTGTGCTAGCGATGAAAAAAGATTGCCAATTGGGGTTTAGACACAAGGTTTTCAATGATGGGGAAGATGTTGTCCAAGAGATTTAAGTTACGGTCTGTGGCTTGAATGAGGATAATGCCTTTATTGTATATGGTGATAGTCGCTGTCGCATGGAAGAGTTGGGAGGGGGAAATACAAATAACTATACCATGTGTGGTTTTCCTAGTGGAAGAGATCGAGAGAGAGGCCAGGAATGCTTTCCCCCATTGGCCTCTTCGTTTCGTGTGGAAAATGATATCAGTGGTTGTGAATCGTTTGGCTGACTTTTTTGTGAGGCTGGGTGGGTAAATGATGTTGTAGGTGTGTGTGCCTCCGAGCTCCATGATATTAACAGCACAGTAGGTGCAATGATATGAGATGCAAGGTGGGTATAAACCACGTAGGGGTTCGCGGTAATCGGCGATGAGTGCTTAGCGGAGGGTGGGTAAGTATGGGTGCAGAAAAGCCCATAAGGTGGTGGCTAGGTAATCATGGGCTGATGGGAAACGGGGGTGGGATCCCAAGTATCCTGCCGGGTGCAGAGTAGGATGTGGGGGAAAAGAGAGGAAGGAAAAGACACAGGGCTCATGAATAAAATAGTCTGTAATATATCACGGGAAGAATGTAACGGGATTCTAATCTGCGGTGATATGGCGGAGAGGACAGTGTACGCAGAGATCTATGTTAGAGACAGTCTAAGATGGCCGACTCATTGGCAGAGGTCTTGCTGAGCAACTGTGTAGTCCATTGTCTGTTTCCATTAAGTGTGTGGGCACCATTGTAGTCCTATTTCACTGTCCATTAAGACTGTTGGGGATCTATGGGATATGGAATCTATGGGATATCCACTGTATGTCGATGTCACCATGAAGCGGATTGCATACTGGGCTTGTTGATTCTCCAGGCAGTAGATTTAATCCAAGATCAGGCTCCAGAGACTAACCTATCGGGAATCCAGAGGGCATCTAATACATTCCCACGCAAACTTCTCAAAGTATACATCCTAAATAAGTCTGAGTGGGATGGAGGATTCCGTTAGCCAGGTTTCGGTAAGTATTATCAGGTCCAGCTCCTGTGAGATGATGAGGTCCGCTATGTCCGCTGCTTGTCTAGAGGCAGATATACAGTTTAGGAGTGTGCATTTAGGACGGGGTGTGATGAGGGAAGAGGTGTGCTGCTGAGTGAGAGGGACTCTTCTTAGGTTGTTATTGATGCTTCCTCTATTGTTGTGTGTGGAGGACCTGAATGGGTTGAGTAAAATAGTAGGGATGGTCATCTGAGTGGCAGATAAGGAGTTCGTGAGAGAGGGTTTGTAAGAGTGTAGAAGAGAGAGCAGATCGCTCTCCGACAATGGATTGATGCTTCGCATTGGGCGGGTTAGTGTATTTTGGGAGGGAAATGTTTTCCAACAGGGTGGAGTAGGTTTAGAGGTGAGTGTTAAGTGGTACGAGCGCTCACTCGATTTAGAAGTTCTTGAGGAAATAGTGCGCCATGACTATCTCGACATCACCTCCTTAAAAGATTGGAGTTCCTTTTTGATTTGGTGAAGTGCTGTCATAATTTCATCTAGTCTTCCCTCTGGTGAGGATATGAGTGAGGTAGGTGGCTGTGTTGTGCATGTGGATGGCTGCACTGTGGTCAGGTTGGGTGAGTGATCAGGTGCAGGAATGAATAGTGATGTGGCAGTATTGTGCGAGAGGGTGGGTGAGTTGTGCTTGTAGTTGGCTGAGTAGAGGGGGTGGATGGCTGTTGTGTGGGTGTGGAAGGAGAGATTGGGAGCTGGATAAGCTCTGAGGGTAGCGTGTTTTCAGAAAGGTAATGGGGTGTCATGATATGTGCCAGCAACTGACCTGGGGAGGGGTGTCTGTGATGGGGGGATACATGTAAAGAGTAGCAATATGGGGCATGGATGAAGTAACGGGCGAGATGGTTATGGAGGTATGATGTTCGGTAGGAGGGAAGCTATGATCTTATGTTGAGGTGGTTCAATATCTATTGGAGGAGAGTATGCTGTCTCAGACGTGCAGGGAGGTAGAGTGTATAGATTTGATGAAGTGTTGTGAGGTGTGTTGTTGGGAAGGGTAGTCTGGGTGGAGGTATCATAAGAGTCCGATGCCAGAAGTGGGTGGGGTGGCTGGGGGGTACTGATGTCCGGCGTGCCGGGAGGTTTAGGTGGAGTGATGTGAGGTGTGTTGGTTGGAGGTGTGAATTGGGTGGAGGTATCGTAAGAGTCCGATGCCAGTAGTGGACATGGTGGTAGAAGGGCGAGGCTGTCAGACAGCTTGTGTGCTAGCGATGAAAAAAGATTGCCAATTGGGGTTTAGACACAAGGTTTTCAATGATGGGGAAGATGTCCAAGAGATTTAAGTTACGGTCTGTGGCGTGAATGAGGATAATGCCTTTATTGTATATGGTGATAGTCGCTGTCGCATGGAAGAGTTGGGAGGGGGAAATACAAATAACTATACCATGTGCGGTTTTCCTAGTGGAAGAGATCGAGAGAGAGGCCAGGAATACTTTCCCCCATTGGCCTCTTCGTTTCGTGTGGAAAATGATGTCAGTGGTTGTGATTCGTTTGGCTGATTTTTTTGTGAGGCTGGGTGGGTAAATGATGTTGTAGGTGTGTGTGCCTCCAAGCTCCATGATATTAACAGCACAGTAGGTGCAATGATATGAGATGCAAGGTGGGTATAAACCACGTAGGGGTTCGTGGTAATCGGCGATGAGTGATTAGCGGAGGGTGGGTAAGTAGGGGTGCAGAAAAGCCCATAAGGTGGTGGCTAGGTAATCATGGGCTGATGGGAAACGGGGGTGGGATCCCAAGTATCCTGCCGGGTGCAGAGTAGGATGTGGGGGAAAAGAGAGGAAGGAAAAGACACAGGGCTCATGAATAAAATAGTCTGTAATATATCACGGGAAGAATGTAACGGGATTCTAATCTGCGGTGATATGGCGGAGAGGACAGTGTACGCAGAGATCTATGTTAGAGACAGTCTAAGATGGCCGACTCATTGGGAGAGGTCTTGCTGAGCAACTGTGTAGTCCATTGTCTGTTTCCATTAAGTGTGTGGGCACCATTGTAGTCCTATTTCACTGTCCATTAAGACTATTGGGGATCTATGGGATATGGGATCTATGGGATATCCACTGTATGTCGATGTCACCATGAAGCGGATTGCATACTGGGTTTGTTGATTCTCCAGGCAGTAGATTTAAGCCAAGATCAGGCTCCAGAGACTAACCTATCGAGAATCCAGAGGAAATCTGATACATTCCCACGCAAACTTCTCAAAGTATACATCCTAAATAAGTCTGAGTGGGATGGAGGATTCCGTTAGCCAGGTTTCTGTAAGTATTATCAGGTCCAGCTCCTGTGAGATGATGAGGTCCGCTATGTCCGCTGCGTATCTAGAGGCAGATATACAGTTTAGGAGTGTGCATTTAGGACGGGGTGTGATGAGGGAAGAGGTGTGCTGCTGAGTGAGAGGGACTCTTCTTAGGTTGTTATTGATGCTTCCTCTATTGTTATGTGTGGAGGACCTGAATGGGTTGAGTAAAATAGTCGGGATGGTCATCTGAGTGGTAGATAAGGAGTTCGTGAGAGAGGGTTTGTAAGAGTGTAGAAGAGAGAGCAGATCGCTCTCCGACAATGGATTGATGCTTCGCATTGGGCGGGTTAGTGTATTTTGGGAGGGAAATTTATACATGTAAAGAGTAGCAATATGGGGCATGGATGAAGTAACGGGCGAGATGGTTATGGAGGTATGATGTTCGGTAGGAGGGAAGCTATGATCTTATGTTGAGGTGGTTCAATATCTATTGGAGGAGCGTATGCTGTCTCAGACGTGCAGGGAGGTAGAGTGTATAGATTTGGTGAAGTGTTGTGAGGTGTGTTGTTGGGAAGGGTAGTCTGGGTGGAGGTATCATAAGAGTCTGATGCCAGAAGTGGGTGGGGTGGCTGGGGGGTACTGATGTCCGGCGTGCCGGGAGGTTTAGGTGGAGTGATGTGAGGTGTGTTGGTTGGAGGTGTGAATTGGGTGGAGGTATCGTAAGAGTCCGATGCCAGTAGTGGACATGGTGGTAGAAGGGCGAGGCTGTCAGACCGCTTGTGTGCTAGCGATGAAAAAAGATTGCCAATTGGGGTTTAGGCACAAGGTTTTCAATGATGGGGAAGATGTTGTCCAAGAGATTTAAGTTAAGGTCTGTGGCTTGAATGAGGATAATGCCTTTATTGTATATGGTGATAGTCGCTGTCGCATGGAAGAGTTGGGAGGGGGAAATACAAATAGCTATACCATGTGAGGGCATCTAATACATTCCCACGCAAACTTCTCAAAGTATACATCCTAAATAAGTTTTCAAAAGCAGTGAACTCTGTACTACTTATAGGTAAGGGTGAGTCTTTAAAAGCAATGCAGTGTGTAAAACTAACATGTAAGATTTCATTTTTAGCACAGGTACGCACCTACAATATGACACGACCTAGTGGCCGCGTCATTGTGCTCATTATATTATTATTGCTTTTATTATCCTTCCATCATGCTGTACAGCCACTGTTTTAATACTGGTCAACATGAAGAAATTGCATTAGGTGAGAGGGATGTGGTCTGACGCTAGAGCTGTCGACACATCCTGTGATTCTGGGCAAATCGCTTAATCTCCCCTTGCCTACAAAAAAAAGAAAAAAAATTAATGTGTCCTTGTGAAACGTAACCGGTGCTCACGTAAAGCGCTCCAATACCTTTGGGTCGAGTTCGCGCTATATAAATCTGAAAAAGAAAAAAAAAGCTTTGGCATAGCCAATAGATTTCGTTTCTGGGGACCTTATAAGTATTTCGTTATGCAGCACAATATCCTTGGTGCAATAACATCAACTGTTGCATGTCTAAAAACGTATAAGGTCCCAAAGGCGAGACCTATTGGCTATGCCAATGCTTGTTCGACATGCAGCCAGAGAAGAGCTGCCAGATCAGGGGCAGCTGGGGTGAATTTGGGGATTCTGAAAAGGGGGAGCGCTGCTGCATTATGTATTATCTTCAGTCCGTTAGTAACGTATTCAGGGCTACAGATTCCTGTAGTCTAAGCACAAGTTGATGAAGCCCTGAACTACTATTCTGTGCTTGTTAATAGGAAGCCAGCTCTAGAACTTTCTTGAGGTGCGAAGAAGTCTGAAGCAGCATGCTGCCAAATGTTTAGCCTGGATTTCCATTGTGAGCCTTTCATCGATCTAGAAACCTAAACTCTTCACTGATAGAGCAGGTGCCGGGATCAACCCTAGCTCATTCGGCCAGTTAAGTTCATTCTAAAGGGAGGAGTTGTTTCCTACCACCAACACCTCTGTTTTGTCTCTATTAAGTTTTAGATGACTGTCCGACATTTAGCTGGTAACATGCTTGAGACAAGCATTTAGCTCCTGCGAGATGTTCTTAATGTCTGTAGAGAACGAGACGACAATCTGAGTGTCATCTGCATATGAGGCAAATGCATTTGCTCTCCCAATTTCTTCCAGAGGACGTACATAAAGAATCAAAAGGGTGGAACTCAACGAGTATCCATGGGGTACTCTACAGTTTAAAGCAAAGGTTATAGATAAGGAAAAGCCCACCTGGACTTGGAGGCTTCTCAGCTTTAGAAAATTGGTTAGCCATTTGAGGGCATTTCCATTTATTTCTGCCTCCTTTATCAGGTCTCGCCTAGTGACGCAGTGCATGCGATTCACGCTCCTGGCGAGATCTATTGTCTTTGCTTTGTCTTGCGAAGCGAGGGTGGAAGCTCCACCCACGCTTCTTATTGGCGAGCCTGCCAAATCTGTGCTTTCCATTGGGAGGGAAGCATGTTTGGTTCCCTCCCTGTCTTCCTTTGGCGTGCCTGCCCGGACACAGCATGTGTACGCGCCTGGACAAGACATATGCATTCGCTGCTTTGCTTTCCCCAGGTGTTTCCTGTAATGACAGTGTCTGAGCAGGACGCGCGCATGGTGCGCTTCCACTTTCTTTACTCCCCGTGTTCCTACTGCTTTAAAGCTGCAAATACAAATGAAGCATTACCCCACAGTGTACTCCTGTTCGCTACTTGCTGCTTTTCTCTCGACGTCGGACCAGTCGTCCCTTTATTATATGCAAAATATAGGATCAAAAATTGTTGGTCTTCTGTGCAGATACTGCTTCTAAGCTGCTAATGCAAATCAAACATTTACTCATCCACTTCCCCACTTTCAAATTTCGGTACAATAATTAATTTGGCCTTATGTACTTTACACAGCCCACATGAATGCTTATGCAGTTTTTGATGTACCTCACACGATGATTTCACACAGATCCCAGCACACACTTTAAATCTACCACTGTTCGCTCCTTCCCTCTTACCCACTCCTTTTCCCTCCATTCTGCGCCCATGTTGATTACATTTTTGTGTCATTATTAGCACACGGTGTAAGGGTCGCAAGCCGCTCCCCAAAAACCACTGCAGTATAAGTTTTTATGTACCTCACGCTGTGATTTAAACCAGCTTCCCGCACACAAAATACATTCACCTCTGTTCGCTCCTTTCCTCCCACCCACTCCCTCCTGCCTCCATTCTGTGCCCCTTTTGGTTACATTGTAATGTAACTAGGAAAATCAGTGTAAGGATCTCAAGCTGCAACCCGCAATTACTGCATTATGCATAGAGCACGCGCACAGTTTTCCATCTCTGCACTCTGCTACCTCAATAATCTTTCGCAAAGCATTAGCCCACAGCGTCACACTAGCCACTTACTGATGCACTCTTGCCGCTTGTATTTGCCCTTACTACCTATTCTTATGTACCTCACGCGGTGATTTAAACCAGCTTCCCGCACACACTTTACATTCACCTCCGGTCGCTCCTTCCCTCTTTCCCACTCCTTCCTCCTTCCATTCTGTGCATCTGTTGGTTACATTATATTTGTAACTATAAAAAACAGTGTAAGGATCTCAAGCCGCAACCCGCAAACACTGCATTATACATAGAGCACACGCAGTTTTCCATCTCCGAACTCTGCTACCGCAATAACCAGCTTCCCACACACACTTTAAATCCACCTCCGTTCACTTCTTCCCTCCCTCCCACCCACTCTTTTTTTCCTCAATTCTGTGCCTGTGTTGGTTACATTGTATTGTGATTATTACAAACAGTGTAAGGATATCAAGCCGCAACCCGCAAAACACTTTCAATCCACCTCCGTTCGCTCCTTCCTTCCCTCCCACCCACTCCTTTCTCCCTCCATCATGTGCCTCTGTTGGTTACATTGCAATGTGACTATTCCAAGCAGTGTAAGGATCTCAAGCCGCAACCCTCAAACACTGCATTATACATCGAGCACGCGCACAGTTTCCCATCTCTGCACTCTGCTACCGCAATAATCGTGCGCAAAGCATTAGCCCACAGCGTCACACTAGCCATTTTTTCTAATGCGCTCCTGACGTGTGTATTTTCCCTTCCTCCCTATTCTCATGTACCTCAAGCGGTGATTTCAACCAGCTTCCCGCACACACTTTACATTCACCTCCGTTCGCTCCTTCCCTCTTACCCACTCCTTCCTCCCTCCATTCTGTGCCCCTGTTGGTTACGTTGTAATGTAACTAGAAAAACCAATGCAGGAACACCTACATGTAGCGCAGGGCTTTACAACGTGATGCATCTCCAGATGCGTCACGTTGTAAGTACCCCGCACAATGGCGCAAGATTTGCGCCGCCACTGTGTCACAAAAGTGACACAACGGTGGCGTAAATGAGGCGCAAGGGCCTTGTAAATCTGCCCCCAAGTGTTTAAACCAGTTATTAGCATGCATCACTAGTCAAGTACAGCACTGCATCACAGTGCCAAGGGCACTGCAGAACAAGCAACTTGTGACACAAAAGTTCATGCCTATGCACATTTCTCCTGGATGCTTGGTGCTATTGACTGCACAGCTGGAACTTGGCCTTATGGCATAATGCACAACACTATTATCACTATCCATTTCCATATCAATATTATATTTTGGTCGATAGATCATAAAAGGGCAAGTCCAATAAAATCATCCAATACATTATATTGAAATAACCATTCTTAAAATGCACATTCAAGTGACCTAGGGATATCCTTGATTACAAATAAAATTAACCGCCACAGTTCATGGACCCTCACAACAGCATGTACTCACAACCCTAAGAATTCAACTCAATGTAATGCACCCTATTAAAAAGTTCCTAAAACTGTTCAATTCTCCCTCAAAAATATATTTTTTTAATCCTGATTATAGTGTTGAACTATTGAGATTTGGACAGTGGCCTTTGGACCATTTATAACCGTTTAACCATAAAATGGTTACAATGTGTCCGGGGGTGATCCCAAAGCACTCCTAACGACTCTGACTAAAAATCCTGCCCATTAGGTTACTTGATCCTGCTAGAACTGGTGGATCTATGATCCATCTTACTTAAAACCCACTAGGGAGGGGATGATCATTGGGCTTGGGTGGGGAAACTGAGGTCTCGGAAAGTTCTTGTGCCCTTCTGATGACAGCTAGGATATAAAACGTGAACCATTGGCAGGATAGTCATTAACTGGTTTCAAATAGCCACGCATGACCACCTCACAACTCCAACTCCATTATCACAATCAACAACACTGGCATTCTATCAGTTTGCAAGCTGTCTACATTGCCAGGAGCCTCTTTACAAATGTGTACACCGCTTTTCCTCATGTAACATATGAGACGTTCGGCTTTTGTCTTCAGTTCTTGCCCAAGCTAACAATCAACATGCATTTGTACTCATTTCATGTAATTCAATACACATTTGACTGATCATGTGACCTGCAAAGATGACACTCAGGATAGGCAGAGTCTGTCTGGTCCAATATTGAACACCGGTATTGCCCCTTGGTGGTCATGTGGGAAAGTTGAATTATATATTGCAGTGATAGGGTGGGTTTGTTTGGGAAGTATGTGAGCCTTGCAAAGCTAGGATAAGCACAAGCGGCCTTGGTCCATGCACCTGGGGTTTTGCAACTTGGAAGAGTCCCAGACAAGGTAAAGTGGTGGCTGGAAATGTGCCTTGGATAATCTTGCTAGTTGCTTCAAACTTGGAGGTTGGTGGAGTATCCAACATCTAGCCACAATCTATTGTCCTCGTGCCTAGTGTGCATAGCCAATATGGCACCTACAGGAGCAGGAGGTCTTTATTGCATTGCATCTCGACCACAGTTTGTTGATAGAACATAACTGTTAAGCTCTTCTCCCACAAGTGCTGTAAATGATAGCGACAGAAGGTCTGGGAGCACATGTAGTTCAGCATCAATATAAAAGGACAAAGTGATTAAGTGAGGAGATACATTTGTGTAGTCTTTCCCTTTGTGATGTAGTAAATAATGTGCACTGGCAGCTATGGTGTGAGAAGTTGGCGTGGCATATGCTGTCCACTATTCTAGTGGGCATCTTGCACCAGTCCAAACGACCCTTATTGATGGTAGGTTTTAAGACAACATTTATTGAAAGCTATCCTAGTGGTAGCTGTGGAGAGCAGCCTTCAGGCTAAGTCTTGAGGGAATGTAGAGCAGCTTGTTTTACCAGTCTTTATCCTCATGAATGATCAAATGAAAGGAGAACCACACCAGGTATATATAAAAATAGATGTATTTATTCTAAACACAGTCCTCTAGTCTCTTTATGAGGCTAGAGGCAAAAGTACAATACAGGAACTTAATTAGCACACAGTAAATTAGCACAGTATACTTTTTGCCCTAGGGGCCTCACAAACCATATACTAAGAAAGTGGCATAAGAACTACGAGTGACATAGAAACAAGGCCTAGGGCCTGTAGAACCGCTGGGGCAACCAAGAACCAACCAAGGTAGAGACACAGGAGACCCACGGGGAACGCGTGCAGTGTCTAAACACAGCCACGAATCACCATTGACTTCTATGGAGAAAGTTAGATTTTTAAGGATTAAGGACACTTAGGAGTGGACTGGGAACAAACCCCTTCATTACTAGACACTTCGAGAGTCAAGACCCATGGGAGCACCGAAGTACTCATGTTACCTCACCCAGGGAAGCCGGGTGCATAGGTGTCCTTTCGTGTCGGGTTTCGTCATCGTTTCCTATGGAGAGCTGCAAAGAAGTGCTGCAGGCGACCAGATGAAAAGTGTCCAGATGGATCCAAGGGTGGATCGGAGATCTGAAGAACCTGACAGCAGAGGGGACAGAGTCTGGGTCACTAGCCAGTGACCAGGAAGGCAACAAGAAGATGCGTGTGATTTCAGGTGATGCAGGTGAAGCTTGACTCTTCAGCCACGAGGTCCAGAAGGCATCGGTGACAACCAGGAGCTGGATTCAAGCTGTATCACGTTGGATGTCGAGTGCTGCAGAGTCGGTATCCAGATTGGACCCAACAAGCCTTGGCAACAGCAACCCATTAAAGATGCAGAGATTGGCTTCGGAACAGACCAACAAGGTCTGAGGGACTCACCCTTTGGAGGGGAGTCAGTGCACGTCTGAAGCAACCAGGGAAGCCCTGGAAACAAAAGAGTGTCCTTCGTGGGGACCCACCGGTCGATGAATCAGGGATGGCGAAGGGGCCTCAAGCAGGAATGCAGGAAGCGGACCTACGGAACACTTGTGGAGTGTGGGCCCACAAGCTTCGGTGCAAAAGGTGCTCAGGGCTTGGACTACAAATAGGCCAATGCACAACCCAAGGAAAGCTCAGGAAGTTGATGCACTAGCAAATGTGCTGGCTGTCCAGGAGTTCCAGTCCCACGTCTCTCGTGATGGCTACAGGTCTCAGCTTTGCTGGGGACTTGTGTCGGCCTCGGAGATGTCTGGAAGTCTATGTCCTGTGTCACAGATTTTTCGAGATCCGGAGGGAGCCTCAAAAATGTAGACCGGCAAGATGCTTCTTTGGTGCCTGTTTGAACAGGGGAGTCACTCCTTGACCATAAGGGAGATTTCTTCAGTCTTTTAGTCGAAATAGAATGTCGAAGGTCCAAGATATATGTTGCAGAGTTTCATCCAGGGTAATCCAAAGTCCTAGGGACTGGGTTCCTATACTTCTACTAAGTTTAGGGGTTGGACTAACTCTAAGGTCCCACCTATGGGAGGACCTGGGGAGGGGGTGGTTACACCCCTTCCCTTTTGTCCAGTTTCATGCCAGATCAGGGCTGAGGGCCCCAGGAACCGGTTTGAACTGGGGTATGCACAGGGACACCTTGCGTGCCCCAGGCAGTGTCTGAAAAGCATTCTCTGAATGCGCCCACCCTGCCCCAACACACTAAAGCCTGTCTGGGGAGGTGGTTACACCTCCCTGGACAGGAAACCTATTATCCAGACCTGCTGTAGTTTTGTCCAGCAGCCGGAGGTCAGAGTCGTTTCTATGGCAGCAGCATCCATTTTGTGATGCTGGGGCCTTGTTTAACTATTACCGTGTAAATAGTTGTGCACATGTCTTCTCCCTCTAGAAGGGTGGAATGTTACCCCTGCCACCAGAACTGGCGGGGGTAGTATTCCAAAGTGTTTGACACCAAACACAACTTGTTTTGTACAGTCATTTGTTGAACCTTTCAACTAAACCATTGCACTGTGGATGATAGGGTTTGGTGAATTTATAGTTCACTCCACATTCCTTCCTCATTGCAGTCAAGTAGCTGGACATAAAGTTTGCACCTCTGTCAGATATTACCTCCTTAGGAAACCCCACTCTTGAGAACACTCGCAAGAGGGCTCTTGCCACAACAGGTGCTGTGGTGGTCCTAAGTGGAATAGCTTTTGGGTACCTAGTGGCATGACCCACTACCACTAGGATAAACCTGTGCCCAGATGCTGTCTGAGGATCCATTGGTCCAACATTGTCAATCCCCACTCTTTCAAAGGGAACCCCCACCACAGGTAGTGGTATCAGGGGGTCCTTTGTAGTGCCACCTGCCTTACCACTGGCTTGACAGGTTACACAGGAGCGACAAAACTCCTTTGTGTCTTCGGACATGTGGGGCCAGTGAAAGTGAGGGATAATTCTGTCCCAAGTCTTGTTCTGGCCTAGGTGTCCTGCTAGGGGAATATCTTGGGCTGGTGTCAATAGGAAGCCCCTGAACTTCAAAGGTATAACCAACCTCCTGGCTGCACCAGGCTTGGGGTCTCTACTCTCTGAGTACAGGAGTCTATCATCCCAATAAATCTTATGGGTGCCACTAGCATTCCCAGCAGCCTCAGCAGCAGCTTGCTGTCTGATGGGTTCAAGAGAAGGGTAGCTCAGCTGCTCCTGACTCAGATCTGCCCTGGAAGGGCCCCCTGTCCCCAAGAACTCAACCTGATCAGGTTCAAGCTCCTCTGGGACAGTTCCTTCTTCAGGCTCACAATCATCTCCCTCAAGAGACTGATCATCACTCTGAGCCAGGGGGACGGCACTGCCTTAACCCTACTGCTCCATTTCTTGGAAGGCACCTGGTCCATTATTCCAGAATCCAGGGCCTGTCCAGTGTTAGACTTTTTGACCTGTGAACTAGTCATTGCAAGAACATGTGCTGAGATTCCTAACATTTCTGCTTGTGTCCTATGCTCCAATTCAGACCAGGCTGAAGTCTCTAGGTCATTTCCAAGCAAGCATTCAACAGGGAGGTTTGCACTTAACACAACCTTCTTGGGGCCAGATACCCCTCCCAAGGAGAAATTAACAACTGCCAGGGCATGGGTGGTCCTGAAATTGCTAGCATTGATCACTTGGTAAGTCTTGGTAAGTATTTGTTTCCCTACTAAACCTCTCGAGTTGTAGAAAGGGTGTGTGAGAAGTTAGCCTGGCATATGATGTCCACTATTCTAGTGGGCACCTTGCACCAGTCTAAACGACCCTTATTTTATTTATTTATTTTTTTTGGGGGGGGGGGACCTTTATTATTACTTCAAGCAAATACAAGCATGGGCCTACAACCATCCCGGCCGGCCGCTAGTCAAGTCGTAAGTACAGCAAATCAATGTGGGAAAATATAGCAGCCCGAGAACCGGGGTCTAACAAGTGTCCAGGATATGACTTGTATTCAAGCGTACTGGCCGAAATTCAGGATTCATGAAGGTTCATTTTACAATAAAGAAAAAACTAAGAATCAATGCCGTACGGTCATACATGGTCCTACAATAACAAGCATGAATCAGGAAATCCGCAAACAATGCAAATACAATTGAAGTATTGGGGGTAAAGTATATGAGTCATTATAAATGTGAACACAAACCCATTCCGTAGCAAAGCTGCACCCCCCCCTCAAAACGAAACATACTGTAGCAAACATGAAAAACGACGACACCAAAAAGGAAGAAAGACAAAAGGGCCATAGAAACAAATAACGGACAAATTAACCAACCCCATCCCCCTACCCCCCACCCTGCACTCCTGCAGAAGGCCACGGCCTACCCCCCCAGCAGCGTGCCTGTCGCCCTAAATAAGAGACCCGAAATATAGAAAAAGAGGAGAAAGAAGAAAAGAAGAAAAAAGTGGAGAAGGGCCCTCGATCTTGCCACCTGGCCTCCCCCCCCCACCCCCGCTCCCGGTAAACATCCTAAAAGCAAGATCAGAATAGCCATGGAAAACATTAATCACCGATAGCACCATCAATAAAATCCCCGCCCAGTGTCCCCCAAATCACCGTCAGCCATCAATAAGTCCACTGGATCCTAGGCGGTATCACCCCTGGCCTTTTCTATCAGTAGTACCAACATACGTCCACTTATCAATCGGCATACAGAGCGGCGTGGAGGGTCCAAGTGATCCGGGCGGACCAGGCCGTGTTATTTAAACGACCCTTATTGATGGTGGTTGTAAAGTCAACCTTATAGACAAGCTATCCTAGTGTTAGCATGGACCAGCAGTCATAGGCTAAGACTTCAGAGAGCATGTGAAGCAAGCTGTTTTACCAATTATAATCCCTTGAATAGCAAATGAAAAGACACCACACAAGGTATATATCAAATATATATGTATTTATTTTTAACACAACCCCTCTGCACTCTTTATGAGGTCAGAGGTAAAAGTACATCACAAGTTACTCAATTAGCATACGATAAGTTGCACAAATACAGGTATGCCCTGGGGGCCTCACAAACCATATACTAAAGAAGTGGTATAAGAACCACGACAGAAACAGTGAGTAGGCCTAGGGCCTAGGGAATCGCTGGGGCTACACTAAACAACAAAAGGTTAGGAAGTAGGAGGCCCACGGGAGACACGTGCAGTGTCTAAACACAGTCGCGAGTTACTATTAACTTATAATGGAGAACGTAAAAGTTACAAAGTTACTGTTTAAGGGCACTTCCGGATGGACTACGACAAAATCCCTTTAGACTAGGACACTTTGAGAGTCAAGACCCATGGGAGCACCGGAGTACTCGTTTTACCTCACTCAGGGAAGCCGGGTGCATAGGTGCCTTTTGGTGTTGGGTTTCGTCTATGCTTTCAATGGAGATCTGCAAAGAAGTGCTGCAGGCTCCCAGAGGAAGAGTGTCCGGGTGGATCCAAGGGTGGATCGAAGATGTGAAGGACCTGAAAGCAGAGGGGGACAGAGCTGGGTCACTAGCCAGTGACCAGGAAGGAACCAGGCAATGTTGCAATGATCTCAGGTGAAGAGGTTAAGGTTGTCTCTGCAGCCAAGAGAACCAGGAGGTGCCGACGACAACCAGGATCTGGATTCGAGCTGTCCCACAAAGGATCTAGTTAACTGGGGTGTCGGTATCCGGATTAGGCCCAACAAGCCTTGGCAAACGCAATTCATGCAGGAAGTGAAGATGGGCTTCGGGTCAGACCAGCAAGGTCTGAGGAGCTTCTCCTTTGCAGGGAAGCTGGGGCAAACTTGGAGCAACCAGGAAAGCAGTTTGGTTTCAAAGGTTTGTCTTCAGGGGGCTCACTAGCCAATGGGCTAGCTACCGGGAAGAAGCATTGAGCTGAAATGCAGGAGCCGGCCCCAAGTGGCACTCGTGGAGTGTGGAGGGCTGAGCTTCGGTACAAATGGTGCTTGGGTCTGGGGCTTCTTGTACCCCAATGCACAACTGCGAGGGTACCTCAGTAGTTGAGCTGATAGCAAAATGCAGGTTGTCCAGGGTGTCCTGTCCCACGTCTCTTGTGTCCACCACAGGTCTCAGCTTTGCTGTGGATGTGGGTCGGAGTCAGAGAAGTCTGAAAGTCTAGCTCCTGTGTCGCTGAGTCTTCGGGTTCCGGCAAGAGCGTCGACAAAGCAGAATGGCAAGGTACTGATGGTGCCTGTTTGCACAGGGTGTTCACTCCTTGACCACAAGGGAGATGTCTTCAGTCTTCTAGTCGAAATAGAACGTTGAAGGTCCAAGAGTTCTGTATCAAAGTTTCGTTCCAGGATAATCTAAAGTCCTGGGGACACAGCTCCTATACTTATACTAAGCTAAGGGGCTGGATTACCTGCCTAGGTCCCTCCTATGGGTGGACCTGGGAAGGGGGTGGTTACAACCCTTTCCCTTTTTCCAGTTTCGCGCCAGAGCGGGGCTGGAGTGCCCCAGCAACTGGTTTGAACCAGGCTATGCATGGAGCACCTTGCGTGCCCCAGGCAGTATCTCAAAAAGCATCTGCTGATGCAGCTCTCCCTGTCCCAATACACATCTGCCTGTCTGGGGAGGTGCTGGCACCTCCCTGGACAGGAAACCTATTGTCCAGGCCTTCCCTGCTGGAGTTTCGTCCAGCAGCAGGAGGTCAGGCTTGCGTCTGTGGCAGCAGCATCCATTTTGTGATGCTGGGGCTCTGTTTAACTTTAACCGGGTAAAGCAGTAACATACATGTCTTTTCCCTCTAGAAGGGTGGAATGCTACCCCCGCCGCCAGAATTGGCGGGCGGGGGGTTAGTATTCCAAAGTGTTTGACACCTTACACAACATGTTTTCATAAATCCAAACCAAAGTTAGCATTAACCGCGAGGATCATAATGCCTTCAAGATTATATGGTATGGCTATATCATAGAACAGCTATAAGGAGATGGTTCCGGAAGCTGCAGAGGGGCTCAGCTCATGCTAGAGCACCCTCTCACATAAAACCAAGCACTCTGCCTCCAGGATTGTCAAGGCCTACCATAGGAGTGACTTATAGGTGCATATGTGTCTATATATGTGGGTAGATATAGCTATACTATATCTAAGTAAGGGGTGATTACACCACCATACCCAAGCTGAGTGATCAGCCTGTGGTGTCAGTTTGGATGGCCAGCCAGGGGTGGCATAATACATGCTGCAGCCCCTGGTAGGCCTTGGATGCACCTATGCCCTGGGTACCTATGGTACACTACACAGGGGCTCACAAAGGTGACCCAATACCCAATCGGGTATGTACCTAAAGTACGTGGTATCAATTTAGAGAGAGAACAGCTGGGCTGTGGGTCTGATTAGCATGCCCACAGCCACACTAAAGTCAAAAAAACAGAAAATCCCAGCAAAAAGTGGGGGTGAGCATAGGAATGGCTCCCCGGTGTGCTACCACGCCAGGCTACTGCGGAGCTGGTTTTTTGTGAAAGTTGTGTGAAAAGGTTAAAAATGTCCAGATTGTGTCTCACATAAAAACTTTATTCAGTGGCCAATCTGACATATTAAAACGATGTGTTGGGAAACTACCAAATAAATTGTTTGGATATTTCCACTTAAAGTGGGGTCAACATGTTTCTGCCCTTTATGTGTAAGTTACTGGGCATTCGTCAGGACCATGGGGAGTGTACTTCGGCGGTATGGGGACGCTAAGGCCCACCCTAACCTGACGAGTGAAAGTTAAAAATGGGTGTAAAAACTAGAAGGTGCAGGAAAAAACAAAAGAGAACAAACCAACAAGTTGTGGGGATTTACCTCAAAATCAGAGGAACCTGTATATCTGGAAAAGAGAAGGTCCAAGAGTTCTGTATCAAAGTTTCGTTCCAGGATAATCTAAAGTCCTGGGGACACAGCTCCTATACTTATACTAAGCTAAGGGGCTGGATTACCTGCCTAGGTCCCTCCTATGGGTGGACCTGGGAAGGGGGTGGTTACACCCCTTTCCCTTTTTCCAGCTTCGCGCCAGAGCGGGGCTGGAGTACCCCAGCAACTGGTTTGAACCAGGCTATGTATGGAGCACCTTGCATGCCCCAGGCAGTGTCTCAAAAAGTATCTGCTGATGCAGCTCTCCCTGTCCCAATACACATCTGCCTGTCTGGGGAGGTGCTGGCACCTCCCTGGACAGGAAACCTATTGTCCAGGCCTTCCCTGCTGGAGTTTCGTCCAGCAGCAGGAGGTCAGGCTTCTGTCTGTGGCAGCAGCATCCAGTTTGTGATGCTGGGGCTCTGTTTAACTTTAACCTGGTAAAGCAGTAACATACATGTCTTTTCCCTCTAGACGGGTGGAATGCTACCCCCGCCTCCAGAATTGGAGGGGGGGGGGGGGTTAGTATTCCAAAGTGTTTGACACCTTACACAACATGTTTTGATAAAGCCAAACCAAAGTTAGCATTAACCGCGAGGATCATAATGCCTTCAAGAGTATATGGTATGGCTATATCATAGAACAGCTATAAGGAGATGGTTCCGAAAGCTGCAGAGGGGCTCAGCTCATGCTAGGGCACCCTCTCACATAAAACCAAGCTTTCTGCCTCCAGGATTGTCAAGGCCTACCATAGGAGTGACTTATAGGTGCATATGTGTCTATATATATGGGTAGATATAGCTATACTATATCTAAGTAAGGGGTGATTACACCACCTTACCCAAGCTGAGTGATCAGCCTGTGGTTTCAGTTTGGATGGCCAGCCAGGGGTGGCATAATACATGCTGCAGCCCCTGGTAGGCCTTGGATGCACCTATGCCCTGGGTACCTATGGTACACTACACAGGGGCTCACAAAGGAGACCCAATACCCAATCAGGTATGTACCTAAAGTACATGGTATCAATTTAGAGAGGGAACAGCTGGGCTCTGGGTCTGATTAGCAGGCCCACAGCCACACTAAAGTAAAAAAAACAGAAAATCCCAGCAAAAAGTGGGGGTGACCATAGGAAGCAGACCCTATTCTCCTACACAACCCCCCTCCCAAACGTAGGGACATTAAACTAACTTTGACCAGTTGAGTCTTCATGTTCTAAGTGGATATATCTGGAGAGTCCATCTGCATTGGCATGGTCAGTCCCAGGTCTATGTTCCACTGTAAAGTCCATCCCCTGTAGGGAAATGGACCACCTAAGCAGTTAGGGATTTTCATCCTTCGTCTGATTTAGCCACAAAAGGGGCTTATGGTCTGTCTGAATCTTGAAGTGAGTACCAAACAAGTATGGCCTAAGCTTCTTCAGGCCCCAAACCACAGCAAAGGCCTCCCTCTCAATAGCTGACCAATAGCTGACCAACGTTTCTCTCTAGGGGTCAGCCTTCTGCTAATAAAAGCTATTGGCTGGTCTTGACCATCTTTATTCAGTTGTGAAAAAACAGCACCCACACCCAATTCAGAAGCTTCTGTTTGAACAATGAATTCTTTGGAGTAGTCTTTTGACAGCTTACTGTCCACTGAACTTTCTTTGGCATTTTATTTGAAGTTAAGTCATTGAGAGGTGTCACAATGGACCCATAACTTTTGACAAACTTCCTGTAGTACCCAGTCAGGCCCAAGAAAGCTCTGACCTGTGTCTGGGTGGTGGGAGCAGTCCAGTCCTTTATGGTCTGGATCTTGCTCTCCAATGGTTGAACCTGACCTCCACCTACCAGGTGGCCCAGGTACACAACCTTACTCTGCCCTATCTGGCACTTGGTAGCCTTGATAGTTAGGCCTGCCTTTTGCAGGGCCTCCAAAACATTCTTCAGGTGGATCAGGTAATCTTCCCAAGTGGAGCTAAAGACAGCAATATCATCCAGATAAGCTGCACAGTAGTCTTCCAGACCTGGGAGGACTTGATTCACCAACCTTTGGAATGTGGCTGGTGCATTTTTCAGATCAAAGGGCATTACCACAAATTGATAATGTCCTCCTGTGATTGAAAATGCTGTTTTGGCTTTGGCATCATCAGCTAGCCTGATCTGCCAGTAGCCAGCTGTCAAGTCAAAAGGACTCAAAAACTTGGCAGAAGCCAATATGTCAATGATCTCATCTGCTCTTGGTATTGGGTGGGCCTCTGTCCTAGTGACAGCATTGAGGCCTCTGTAATCCACGCAAAACCTCATCTCTCTCTTTCCATCTTGGGTGTGAGGTTTAGGCACTAGGACTACAGGACTGGCCCAAGGGCTCTCTGAGGGCTCAATGACTCCCAACTCCAACTTCTTTTGGACCTCTGACCTTATACAGTCCCTATATTTTAACAACGGGAGAGGGGGGGAAGGATACACTCTCAGTCCCCCAGGTAAATGTATTTCAAACAACAGAAGAGTGTAATTCAATGAATGTATATAAGCACAAGAAAGGGAGAAAGGTGAAAAGACAAATCTCATTAGATTTTTTCACAAAGCCCTCACTCACCACCCTGGTTGGTGACATGCTTCATCATCGGGCCCACCGGGGGAAGCCGAATGGCTCCCCGGTGTGCTACCACGCCAGGCTACTGCGGAGCTGGTTTTTTGTGAAAGTTGTGTGAAAAGGTTAAAAATGTCCAGATTGTGTCTCACATAAAAACTTTATTCAGTGGCCAATCTGACATATTAAAACGATGTGTTGGGAAACTACCAAATATATTGTTTGGATATTTCCACTTAAAGTGGGGTCAACATGTTTCTGCCCTTTATGTGTAAGTGACTGGGCATTCGTCAGGACCATGGGGAGTGTACTTCGGCGGTATGGGGACGCTAAGGCCCACCCTAACCTGTCGAGTGAAAGTTAAAAATTGGTGTAAGAACTAGAAGGTGCAGGAAAAAACAAAAGAGAACAAACCAACAAGTTGTGGGGATTTACCTCAAAATCAGAGGAACCTGTATAGTCTGGAAAAGAGAGTAAATGACATACATACATATAGAAAGACAAAACATGTAGTTAGTTCAGTCTGTCACGTTGGTTCTCTAAAAAAAACGATCTCTAAGAGATGTGCTTGTGACTAGGCACTCAATAGTGACCATAATATCATAGTAATATGTTAGTGGTAAATACACCGGCCTTGAAGAGACAGACTGGTGACAAAACATGCAAAATGCAAGAGGAATGGTGTAAAAAGTGGACCTCCACGCCGGTTATGGCGTTATATCGATACTCTTGGTTAGAGATCAATGGGCCAAAATGCGAGGCCAGTGGATAGAAGGTGACTAAGAAATGACCCAGCGCAATCGTTATGACAATTATAACATATGGACTCTCACTTGTCAAGTAAAAGATTCACGCCCCATAGGTCTCGGGAGGGGGTGGAGGCGAAAATGGCACACCCTATTGAAGAAAGGACAATAAAATAACAGAAAAGGAGTTAAACTAAACTCTGTAACAAGATGCACGAAGCATTGAGAAAAACTTAGCTGCTGGTTGAGATGGAGTGGAACTCACACCCGCAACGCCTGGCACCCGCTCGATACCTGCGTACTGCCTCTAACCGGGCCTCGTGGATGTGGGCCGGTAGAGGAGGCATCGTTATTGTAGTTACGATTGAAGTGCTCGACCCGGAAGCGGTCCGTGGTTGCGAGTGTGTGTTGCGTGTGAGCACCCAATCAGGGGCTGCATTCGCGCTTGCACTGAAAAAGAGGCTAGAATGCTAACCTTGTTAGATCTCCGAGGTATCAATCTGCAAAACTTTATTAAACTGACAAATATTGGGGAGTGCTCCAAAATTGTTACGGAGTTAGAAGCTAGACATTAGTGCTAGGTAGTAAAACAGAACGGGTGAGGCTGGACCATTTAAATCAGTCAAAATTTACTAATCGTTAGTCCGAATAGAGGTAGGGTTGGACTATTTCAAATTAATCAAAATTGTACTGCCTAATCATTTGTCCGAGTCGGGGTAGATGTTTATGTGTTACAGGGGCACAGGTCTAACCACCAGCGCAAAAAATGAAAGTATTGCTGGTGTGGAGTGGAAAAAGTAATCATTCTTAACTAATTACTTATGGACGACAATCGGATATAATCTAAGTGATGGTATCGTTCCTGTGTTTCATATTCCTCAGTAAATGCTGTAAGCGAATGGATCATGGCAATTCCAGGAATACATTCATTAGGGCAAAGGCACTGATATAGGGCAAAAAAGGAGGATATGTTGTCCAGACACTATGGAGACTATGTGTTATTCCAAAAAGATTAGTTATTTCAAAAAATGATAGTGATACTTAGTGTATGATCTGGTAAAAAAAAACAGAATTGTTAGTGTTTAAGTACTGTCTACCATGGTATCCCATCATTCAGGCCATACATGTGCGTCCCCCATCGGTACACCCAGCACTGTTCTTTTTCGAATAGTGCATTGGTGATATTTTTCCCAAAAGACACTTGTTCGATAATCGTCCAATTTAAATCATTTGGGGTGTGATTTGAGAGGAGAAAATGCTCGCTCATTTTAGTTGTCACCTTGCGACACCGGATGTTGCTGTGGTGTTCGCAAATTCGCTGTTTAAATTTGCGAGTAGTCATGCTCACATATCTTTTCTGGCAAGGGCAGGTGATCAAATAAACCACATTAGTGGAGTTACAATTTGTGTGGACTTTTTGGGTCCAGAGTTTGCCAGGTTCCAAGGTTAATTGATCGGTGTGTTTGGTTAGGTGACACACACTACAATTCGAGCATGGGTAATGACCGGTTATTGGTGGAAGACCCCACGCACTGGTGATCGATCTCTCAGTTGACATATTTGGGGGTTCTACTTTTGGGGGTGTTTGGGCCAGGGAGTCTCTCAAGCTTCTTCCTTTTTTAAAAGAGAAAAGAGGTTTTTCCCAGATTTTGTTGTTGCTGGTGATGATGCTCCAGTGTTTGTTAATGATTTCTTCATTGCGTCTGACAGATTGCTGTATGTAGTAACACACGTGAGTGGGGGATCCTTGGGCTCTTTCACGTTGTCTTCAAGAAGTGCTTCACGAGGCTGACTCCTTGCACGTTTAGTTGCCTTTGTCTAGAATGTTTGTGGGGAAGCCTCTTGATCTTAGTCTTTGGGTTAGGTCAGTGGCTTGTTCCCGGTAGTCCTTAATATCGCTACAGTTTCCAGACTATACAGGTTCCTCTGATTTTGGGGTAAATCCCCACAACTTGTTGGTTTGTTCTCTTTTGTTTTGTCCTGCACCTTCTAGTTTTTACACCATTTTTTAACTTTCACGTCCTCAGGTTAGGGTGGGCCTTAGCGTGCCCATACCGCCGAGGTACACTCCCCATGGTCCTGACGAATGCCCAGTAACTTACACATAAAGGGCAGAAACATGTTGACCCCACTTTAAGTGGACATATCCAAACAATTTATTTGGAGGTTTCCCAACCCATCGTTTTAATATGTCAGATTGTCCACTGAATAAAGTTTTTATGTGAGACATAATCTGGACATTTTTAACCTTTTCACACAACTTTTACAAAAAACCAGCACCGCAGTATCCTGGCGTGGTAGCACACCGGGGAGGCATTCGGCTTCTCCTGGTGGGCCCGATGATGAAGCATGTCACCAACCAGGGTGGTGAGTGAGGGCTTCCTGAAAAAATCTAATGAGATTTGTCTTTTCGCCTTTCTCCCTTTCTTGTGCTTATACACATTCATTGAATTACACTCTTCTGTTGTTTGAAAGACTGATAGAGTCCCTGACATGATCAGGTTGCCTGTAAATCTTACTTTTATCAGGCAGACTGTCCCCAGTGTCCACTTCATGAGTGCACCAGGTAGTCTGACTTGGAGTCAGAGAAAACATATGTCTGTAGGACTGTAGAACTTGTCTGCAGTCCTGTTGCTGTTGGTCAGTGAGGCTGTCTGCCAAAGCTACACCATCAACTGAACCATCATCAGGGTTCTGAGAAAGCAGGTCTGGGAGAGGGTCACTCTCCTCTTTCTGTCCCTCATCTATAGCCATGAGCAAGCCCATGTCTGCCCTGTCAACATATAGTTTCAATCTGTTGACATGAAGCACCCTGTGGGGGCTCAGGGGAGTTCCAAGATCAACCAAATAGGTTAACTCTCCCTTTGCTCAACAATAGTGTGGGGTCCAGACCATTTGCCTTGGAGAGCTGCTGGGGCCACTGGCTCCAACACCCACATGTTCTGCCCTGGCTGGTTAACAGTCAGCACAGCCTTTTGGTCATGCCAGGCTTTTTGGAGTTCCTGGCTAGCCTCAAGGTTTTTGAATGCCTTTTTCATATATTCAGCCATCCTGGAGCGGAGACCAAGTACATAATCCACATTGTCTTGCTTTGGAGCTTTGAAATTTAACTCCCATCCTTCCTTCACCAGACAAAGGGGTCATCTTACAGGGTGCCCAAACAGAAGTTCAAAAGGCTCTGTAGCCAACCCCCTTCTGTGGGACCTCTTTGTAAGCAAACTAAAGGCAGGGCAGCAGGATGTCCCATCTTCGCCTAAGCTTTTCAGGTAAACCCTTGATCATGCCCTTTAAGGTCTTGTTGCATCTCTCCACCAGACCATTGCACTGTGGGTGATAGGATGTGGTGAACTTGCAGTTCACTCCACACTCCTTCAACATAGCAGTCAAATATCCAGACATAAAGTTTGCACCTCAATCTGAGACAACCTCCTTTGGAAAACCCACTCGAGAAAACTCCCAGGAGGGCTCTTGCCACAACAGGTGCTGTTTTGGTCCTTAGGGGAATAGCTTATGGGTATCTGGTGGCATGATCCACTACCACCAGAATAACCCGGTGCCCAGAGGCTGTTCGTGGATCCATTAGTCCAACAATGTCAATCCCTACTCTTTCAAAGGGAACCCCCACCACAGGTAGTGGTATTAGCGGGGCCTTTGTGGTGCCACCTGCTTTTCCACTGGCTTGGCAGGTGACACAGGAGCGACAAAACTCCTTGGTGTCTTCTGTCATGTGGGGCCAGTGAAAGTGAGGGACAAGCCTGTCCCAAGTCTTGTTCCTGCCAAGATGTCCTGCAAGGGGAATATCATGGGCTAATGTAAGAAGGAAGCCCCTGAATGCCAAAGGTATGACCAACCTCCTGGAAGCACCAGGCCTGTGGTCTCTAGCCTCTGAATACAGGAGCCCTTCATCCCAATACACTCTATGGGTTCCATTAGCATTCCCAGCAGCCTCAGCAGCAGCTTGCTGTCTGAGGGGTTCAAGAGAAGGCGACTGCACCTGCCTCAGATCTGCCCTTGAAGGTCCCACTGTCCCAAGAAACTCAACCTGATCAGGCTCAAACTCTTCTAGGACAGTTCCTTCTTGGGTCTCACAATCAGCTTCCTTGGAAGGCTGTTTCTCACTCTGAGGCAAGGGGGAAGGCACTGCCTTACCCCTACTGCTTCTCCTCCTGGTAGGCAACTGGTCCATTATTTCAGGATCCAGGGCCTGTTCAGTGTTGCAATTTTTGACCAGTGACCTGGTCACAGCAAGGACATATGCTGATATACCTAATATCTCTGCATGAGTCCTATACTCCACTTCAAACCCGACTGAAGATTCTAGGTCATTGCCAAGCAAACATTCTACAGGGAGGTCTGAACTAACAACAACTCTTTTGAGGCCAGTTACCTCTCCCCAGGAGAAATTAACAATTGCCATACTATGGGTGGTAGTGACATTGCTTGCATTGGTCACTAGGTAATTGCCATCTAGTATGATCTGTCCAGGGTCCACAAACCAGGGTGTCACCATTGTGACTCTAGCACATGTGTCCCTGTAGGCCTGAGCCACTTTTTTATTAATTAAATGAGTCTGTATGCACTTTCCCAAGTTACTGGGCTCACAGTAGAGGACATAGCCATGTCCACATCACAGACAAGAACAGCTTGAGTTGGTATTCTGACTAGGCCAGAATCCACCTCAGTTCCCAGGGTTAACCGTACTAAAACCTTTGGTTGGGAACCACCACTATTAGCATGTACTAGGGGGAACAGTTGCCTTAGGGGCAATGGTGGCTGGAGCTGCCTCCTTGTTGGTGCAATCACTGGTCCAGTGAGTATTAACCTTACAAAAGTTGCACCATGGTTTCTTTGGACCTTCTTTCTTTTTGGATTTCTTAGAACCTCCCTCATTAGAAGCTTTTTGGGGACCTGGCGAAGACTTCTGGTCTTTTGCTTTCTCCCCACCCTTTTGGTCTTGCTTCTTCTGATTACCACCTTGGTTCTGTACCTTCTGCTTCACCCTGGTTCTGACCCATTTGTCTGCCTTCTTACCCAATTTTTGGGGAACGGTCAGAGCAGAGTCAATCAGGTGTTGATGTAATAACTGGTTCTGACAATTATTAAGAATCTGTTCTCTCATAATCAAATTATACAATCCTGTATAGTCATTGTCCTTACTGCCCAGTAACCAGCCTTCCAGGGCCTTAGTAGCACAATCTACAAAGTCAGTCCAGTCCTGAGTCTGTGTCTTTTGGGTGTCTCTGAACAGCAACCTATACTGCTCAGTGGTTAAGCCAAACCCATCAATCACAGCACTCTTCAGGACATAGTAGTTGTCAGCATCCTGTTCATTAACTGTCAGGAGCTTGTCTCTGCCTTTATCTGAAAAGGAGAGCCATAAGATTGCACCCACTGACTCTGGGGTACCTGCTGTACTCTGCAGGCCCTCTCCAAAGCAGTTATCATTTGTGAATGTCATCCCCACTCTTGTAGGGACGTAATTTTTTTACAGATGTAACTAAGCTTGTGAACTCACACAGCACCAGTATGTGCCACCCAATGTTGTGAAATTGCTGCACTTCGTTTCATGAACGGGAAAGAGCAGAACAAATATCTACTAAGATGTGAATCTTTTCTGCTTACCATAGTGGAAGGGTGTCTGCGTTACGGTAAGCATAGAATTTGAACACAAAAGGGGACCCTAGGTATACAAAAACTGTGCTTTAAGGGGTTTCCTTCGCTGTATGTGTGCAGTAGAATGTAAAGATGGAAAAACAACCAGACATAGAACATTTCCCATCATTACACCTGCCTCAAGGAGGCGCAGGATGTTGGCACAAGCCTATGTCTACAGTTCATTGTACATAGGGATTTGCATCTAACCCACAGGTAGGTACATCGAAATACCCATGCACCACTCATGGAACACCCCCTTGACGCAAAGTTACGCAAGGCAACGGTTTTCACAACTTTGCATTACTTTTGATTACAATCCAAAACAAATTGTGATTTCCACTGAATTGTAATTACCAATGTAACAGTTTGCGTCCGGTTTCTATACACATTTTTATGTAAACATGAAGACTCATTGCAAATCTGGGCCCAGGTTAGGTGGAAACATCTCCTAAAAATGAATTTCCAGATCGTATGTGGAGGGGATTATAAAATCCATTACTGGTTTCATCATATTACCCAAAAGTACATGGGAATTGACTCAGGCGAAGGTTAGATTTTTGGCCAGGGCAGGAGTGAAAACCCTTTCCATTTACAGACCCTGCCCACTACAGCTTGAAATAAGCTTGTTTTGACAAATGTTTTACATTTAAGCATCTGAGACTGAGACATCCTGAAAGCTCCTCTTCCATCTCTTGGCCCTGCTCCTCTGAAGCCACGCCTTCTCTCTCACCCAGTGAGAAACGTTTCCAACTTGACAAGCATACAGGCGCGGTGCGTCCATTGGGGTGTGGGGGCGTAGCCCCCCCGCCCGCAGCTCCCTCGGCGTCTTTGAACTTAAGTAAACTCTCAGTTTACTTAAGTTTAAAGACGCCGAGGTTGAACTGACAATCATGTCAGTCAACATGACGCCGGACCGCCCGGTCCGCGTCATGTTGACTAACATGATTGTCAGACCAGTGGGGGGCAACAGGCATCAGCACAACAAAAGTGTGCATGAGTAGGGACGGAGGGCACCGTGCCCACGCATGCGCACTTGTGTTTTGACCTGTTTTGACCTGTTTGCGCATGCCCATTAGGAGCCATTTGGGCTCCTAATGGGCGTGCTACGGGCGAAGAATAGCCATGCCCTGGCGCTGCCAGGATTGGCTTAGAGTGGCTGTACCTTTGGTGGTGATCCTGCCTCCCGTCTGTGTGTGGAGGCGCTGCGCTCCCTCATCACACAAAATGTCCCACTGCGAGGAGGAGGGTTAAGGGTAAAGAAGGTTCATGTATAACCATAATTGTTTATTGCCTTAACATCAGAGCGCGGAAGGCTGTGTTTCTGTACTGGCAAGAACTATCTGCACCTGGGGTTTCACAGCTGGCGAGCTGTTCTCTGTGCGGTTTGATTGGCTGGTACCAGGGCTATTGTTTCAGTAATAAATCCACGAACTGAAGTGTCCACCTATACAATAAGTATCTTTTAGGCATTTGCAGGACATAAACCTGGCCTGATGTGCGGCGAATCGCTTTACATAATGAAAGCAGAGATATGCAAAGCGAGTAGTCTCAAATATAATGATACATTGGGGCAAGTAGGAAGGTGGGGGCACGGAATGTTAGGGCCACTGTTTGGTTTTAAAGTGACCATAGCTTATTTTTATGACATGAAAAATACATTGATTCAGGATGGATAGATGGATGGATGAATCATGGATGCAGGATGGATGGATAAATGTCATTGATGCAGGATGGATGGATGGATGGATGAATGTGATTGATTCAGGATGGATAGATTGATGGATGAATCATGGATGCAGGACGGATGGATGAATTTCATTGATTCAGGATGGATAGATGGATGGATGAATCATGGATGCAGGATGGATGGATGAATGAATGTCATGGATTCAGGATGGATGGATGAATGTCATTGATGCAGGATGGATGGATGGATGGATGAATGTCATTGATTCAGGATGGATGGATGAATGTTATTGATGCAGGATGGATGGATGGATGGATGAATGTCATTGATGCAGGATGGATGGATGAATGTCATTGATTCAGGATGGATAGATAGATGGATGGATGAATCATGGATTCAGGATGGATGGATGGATGGATGGATGAATGTCATTGATGCACGATGGATGGATGTCATGGATTCAGGATGGATGGATGAATGTCATTGATTCAGGATTGATAGATAGATGGATGGATGAATCATGGATTCAGGATGGATGGATGGATGGATGAATGTCATTGATGCAGGATGGACGGATGGAAGGATGAAACATGGATTCAGGATGGATGGATGAATGTCATTGATGCTGGATGGATGGATGAATCATTGATTCAGGATGGATGGATGAATGTCATAGATGCAGGATGGATGGATGAATCATGGATGCAGGATGGATGGATGGATGAATGTAATTGATGCAGGATGGATGAATGTCATGGATTCAGGATGGATGGATGTGGTGGAAGTGTAATTAGAAGGTATGCTCCGCTCGCTCGCTACATGCCGCTCATCCTGAACTTTTACGCCCACCACTTTCAAATGTCACCAGCCGCCCCTGCAAGCATATGTAATCTAATTCAGAGGAAACACTCATTTGGGCCTTTTCTTTGTTTCTCACCAGTTCGGCCCCTGTCAATTTCGTTCTCCATTGTGCTGCCTGGTTCATTGTCGCTTTCCTTCATAGCCCTATATCCATGTTCTGCATAACACCTCCAAACCTTCTTTGTCCTCTAGCTCCCGTTCCTTAGGCCTCTTAATGTGTCCTTTCTCCACCTCATTACACAGTCTGTTATTCCCTCCACAGCCACCATTTCATATCCTCACCTGTTTAAGAATAAATAGCAAGCAGATTTTGAGTCACGGATCTGGGGCTGTGATGGGTGTGGTCAGGATTGCAGGTGCGTTGGAGGAGCTCAAGTTTGATGTGTTTTTTCATGCAGGGCTTGCTACTACCCCTTCAATGCAGAGGTAGTGATGGAGCATGATTATTAGAGAATAATATTGCTTGATCGAATTTGCTCATTAAGTGTGTTTTAACAAACATAACTAACAGAAGCTGAATTATCAACGTGGGGATTTTTATAAAAGAAAAAGGTACAACGTGGAAAATGTGCAAAAGAGACGCGACACATTTCATAATGAAAAACGGCAATGAAAATAAATGTGCTTTAAATAATGAAATTACAGTGTTTATAAAGCTCATTAAGAAATGAGAAAAAATACTTCAATGTACAATCAAAGCCATCAGTAGTAACATATGGGTGGATTATTAGTCAGCAGTTTTTGTTGCTTTATTTCTTCAGCTGCTCAGGCTAGGTGTTGGCTTATCTGATGTTTAATGCGTTGACCATCAGATGCTTGATTCCTGCTACAAGTTCTACTCCATGTTGAGTTTTGTGATGCTGGACTAATATGTGCAAACCATGCTGGCTTGACTGATGCATCTATTGTTCTGTCTGTGTGCTCGACTTCTGATATATGTGGCTGTTACTGTTGTTTAGAATATGTGTGTGTGTACTTTTAGCTTATAATGACCTGTGCTATTATTCAGACTTGTTCATGTAGACTGCTGCCTCGCTGCTACTAATGGTTAATTCTTGCTATACTTTAATTTGTTTACATAGGTTTTATTCGATAAAAGATTTATCATAAAAGCATTTTACAGAATAAGAAAAGTTATACGGCAAATTTTTAAAAGACAGTTAGAAATTCAGCACGAATAGTAAAATGTCATAAAAGTAAAACAGACTTTAATTCTGTAAAGCAATAAGTGACCAAAGATTTCTCGTGTTGCTCACATTTTGTAGTAGATTGTCTGATGCTTGACTTCGAATGTTGTTCAAATTGTGTGTGGTGGATTTTGTGCTTGGGCTCCACTATTGCAAAAACTCAATTTTGGATTATTTGATGCTTGACTTCTGCTTTTGACCGTTGTGTGTGCTGGACTATGGAACGTTGAGCTAAACTCCGAGGGGCATATTATCAAGGACAGGCGATACAATATCGCCACTTTTATCGGCAGGAAACTGCTGGTAAAGGGGCGACAATGGCCTTAATAATATGCTCTATGAATTCCAATCGAAGCCCATGTTAGATGTGTTTACATCTAACATGGCCTTCGATTGGAATTCATAGAGCATATTATCAAGGCCCTTATCGCCGCTTTATAGGCAGTTTCCTGCCGATAAAAGCGGTGATATTGTATCGTCTGTTCTTGATAATATGCCCCCGAGTTATTCTCGGCTCTCCTTACTCTCTGTCCTATATTTCCTGATTCTTTACATCGCCCATTGTTAAAGCTCTGTGTTGGATTATATGCCGGGATCGCAGACTACTTTCATGTATTAGAGAGTCAAATAGTTTAGTTTGGTTGAAAAAAAAGCAGTAACCTCAACAATAAACTAATCCGATTAAATCAAATGATGCTAACTGCAGAAATGCACCAATAATTAAGCTATACTTACATCAACCCGACTGATAGGTAAAAAAAATAGGATAGGCATAAATATAATATTATAATACTGAGGATAAATTCCTCTCCAAATGTTCCTGCCTGTATAAAGGTTGTACTGGTCTACACAAGAGTAAATTCAGCTATATTGAGAATCATTTACATATTTTCCGGGTTCTCATACTGCTATCCACTTCATTGGGTCTCTAATCCTTAAAAACCAACACTGTTAAGAATCTCACTAAACTGTAGCAAATATGGGGTGATTTGAATTTTAAAAGGTGTAATATTCACAAACTGTCACAACCACAGACCAGTGATCTAAAAGCTGGCATCACAAATGTATTTCTAGAAACCTGATAAAATCTACAAAAGGAAAAAATACATTGTTGTGTATGTGGGGTTATTATTACAAGGAAATAAAGCAATGGTATAGATCTTGGAACACATATCATGCTTGGTAAGCCTCAAAAACATGCACTAGTTAGCAGAATCCTTTTCTGAAAGTTCTTAGTCTCTAATAAAAATATTTCCGGTTGCTGGGATCATTTAAAATGAAACAGTACCTCACAGTGGATTTCTTCATCTCATGTGATTTCCACTCAATGCTTCTATAGACCAGGTAACACCCTGTTTAATTGTTTTATTCACTGCTCCTGACAAGATAAGTACTTTCTTAGATCATTTATGATTATTTTAATTGACTGTTTTTCCTATGGCTTATGCTTGTGAGTACATTTTTCATATTGTGCCCCTCCAATTTATGGTTGGGCTAGGTAAGTGTTAATTGCTATTAGCCAAAGCGCCCCTAATTTGCTGTGTCTTCCCACAAGGGTTTTTTGCGGAAGGACGTCGAGGTGCTGAGACTTTCGCTCCGGCCGTGCACCTTCCAACTACCAAATATTTTCTCATTAAAGGGGTGCTTGCTATTGCCACTTTTTCCCTTAAAGGGGAGTCCTGGCAGCATGACGTATCGCATGCATTGCCAGGCAACCTCCTAGATGCCAGCATCGTCCAGAGTGGACATGTAGCATAGCAACCCTCTACGACGCTGCAGGGAGCAGCAGCCCTACTTTTATTATTGCGGTTTTGAACATTGCGGCCCTGCAGCGTACTAGGAGGCTTTAGATTCAATCAGTATTTAATTTAATTTGAGGTTTTTCGCAACACAAGAGCTTGTTGTTTAGGTGGCATTTCTGGCTACAGTTCGCATTAACCGAGGGAAACTAGATTTTGTTTCTTTCAAAAACGAACCTGCTGGAGGCTTTAGGCCTACCTATTATAATTGTACATAACAAGCTCAATAGGCAGCTCTTTAATATTTTTTGATACAGGCTGAGCAACACGAGCAAAGTGATCTTAAAAACGGTTTTGCTGAGTGGTGCTCAGTCTCTAGTTCATAATTAACATTAGTTGTCAGGAATAGCAACTTTGCATTATACTAGGCTGGCATAGATTGTAATTATGATGTGCTCAAAGAAATTTTTCCAAAGACATTTGAATAGCACATAACTCTGGCGTGTGTGATTGATAGTCTCATGTAGAAAATAATCTTTGGAGAATGATATGTTGCATTTATTTATCATTTACTCACATTCATCTTTTGTATTAGCGATTAATCATCTAGGTCCTGAGGAATGCCGAGATCATATCCTGATCGACACTACTAAAACATGTAGACCTTATTTCGGACTAATGCAGTTATTTGTTTAAGCTGCACACACATTGTTTTTAGGTTTTGACACCAGGGTAGATCTTATTAAAGGAGTTCTTCTGCCTGGTAGCCAATTTTAAATCACCTTCACTCTATCACTACACGCACTGCAACCATCACCCTATAAACAATCTAGATTGCTTCGCTTCTAGGGAATTTAGTAGATCCTAGAAACGACTACTTTAAAACATCCCTGAGCTCCCCCCTCCTAGGGAGGGGGTTGTAGCCCCTGGCTGCACTAGGTATTGCAACCAAGAGGAGATCCCAGATGATAAAGCATGCCATCACGTTGGTGATAGGATTCCGTCCTCTATACAGGACTCCTTTGAATTTTAGAACTATAGTTTCTTTCAAACAGTGCTTAGCAACGTTTGTCAATGGAAGAATAAGTTGTTACCATGTTTTCTCGCAGTCGAAAAGAGGAGAATGTCTGCGTGCACTGGATATGTATATGCTTTGAACATTCTAAATGCTTTGTGATGCGTTGATATTATATAAAGGGCTGCATGTTGGGGCAGCAATAAAGGATTATTCCATAATGTTAGCCTCTGTTGTCTTTAATGAAATCAAGATTCTCTATGCATGTTAATTTGAGAATCGCCATGCCCACTCGATGTGTCTATAGGCAGAGTAACACCCTGTTAACCACTTCTTGTCACTTCAGGGTTTTTCCATTCAGGGTCGAACATACCTTGATTACCCAAAATGACAAGAGTACTTTTGGTACACTTCAGCTATGCAATCAAATTGGCTTTAGATAACCCGACTAAATTTGTAAAAATGAGACTGGTGAGGATTCTATAAGAGATCAACCAAACTGAGACCTAAGGAGTTCAATACTTTTCTCTATATGGGACAACAAAAGCTTCTTGTAGTGGACCATCCAGGCAGTGACTCTGCCAGACATAACATTCTTTCAAAAAAATGTAATCTCTACCCCAGTAAATGACAGAAGTAACATTATTTACTTTATGTATATCTAAGTGTGTACAGACACACACACCTTTAATCCCTCCCATTGACCTGCAATAACATAGTCCTCACGGATGGTTTCAATGGTTAACAACTCAGATTCGCGCAAGAAATCATTGTCCACCTCTTTCTTTTAGGAGCAAAAAAGGCCACTTTATTTTAGGACAGGTGCATCATAATTTTCACGAAACACATATCATTATTTATTTATTTACAAATTCCAACTGTACAATGATCTTGCAAAACTGAATCCCAAAAACCCAGAACGAAAACTCCTACCTACTACCCCTAACCTACCCACGCTACCCTTCAGGATGGCCAACCCGCTCCAGGCTGCCCACCCCCCCTACAAAAACCCCGCCTCTAGTTAGCACACATGCACCCATCCTAACTGTGGCAAGCTAAGGAAAGGAGCAGCACCTAAAGTACCGCAGAAGAAGAGAAAACACCCCCTACCCGAATGTAAAAGAAAAAGAGGGAGGGTGGGTGGGGCAAAACAAACCTCCCTAATAGCCACCCGCTACGCAGTTCCCAACCGTCAGCCTGACCCCTTTATATCTGTTCCCTAATCAGTCCCACCTGATTTCCTGATTCTCGCGCGAACCTACCCAGGAAGAGACCGGCTCGTGCCTGGCTCTCCCTGGGTCCCCCCTCGCGCAAGAAATCATTGTCCACCTCTTTCTTTTAGGAGCAAAAAAGGCCACTTTATTTTAGGACAGGTGCATCATAATTTTCACGAAACACATATCATTATTTATTTATTTACAAATTCCAACTGTACAATGATCTTGCAAAACTGAATCCCAAAAACCCAGAACGAAAACTCCTACCTACTACCCCTAACCTACCCACGCTACCCTTCAGGATGGCCAACCCGCTCCAGGCTGCCCACCCCCCCTACAAAAACCCCGCCACCCAGGAAAACCTTTAGTGTTTTCCTGCCCCACCAAAAGAACAGGGAGGGGCACACCATAACTGAACTTGAAGAACTTTACTAATCAAATCCCTGAGCTCCAACAGGTAAAAAGAAAGACCCAAAGCTGAGAGATGCACTCCGTCCTCACAAAATAAATGATGTTCCGAGACCTGTAAATGATAATGGTTCAAACAATATATACCCAAATTATGACAAAAAGGTCGCATCGTCCTGTTCACTTTTCTCCTGGCCTTTTCGAGAGCGGAATGGTTCCTCGCTCCACGCCATTGTAGACGAGGCACAAATTCAGTCCATATCAACATGGTGTTCACCCATGTGGTTCTTATAATTTCCAGGTCTTGCTTCATGAGTTTCAACAAAGTCAACCCTGACAAAGTAACCAGGTCATTCTCTCCCAGATGTAGCACCAGGAGATCCGGAGGTCCCCCCAAACATTGGGAAACCAAAGCTGCCAAGGCGGGAAAAAGCCCGCCCCAGCGCATGCCCCCAGTTCCATGCCAGGAGACTTCGTGTGACGTGCTGTTGAGACCCAGCGATCTCCCACAGAGCTGATTGGCAGCGGCTAAAGCTGCACGTTTAATAAAAGAGTGCCCCAGTATCCACACCCTCCGTTTGCCTCCGGCGACCGACGGCCAAGGACCTAGGAGAAAAAGAAATGTTAGACAATCCAAAAATGCACTATTTTCGTACATATTTCTCACAGCACTTGGAACGCCAGCGCCCAATGCGCCGGATCTGGGACCAGTCCCACCCCAAACGAGCGGCCTCCGTTGCCGCACCAATTCTGAATGAATGTGTACCAAACAAAACCGGATCCTTCCCCAAGCGCAACAACACCTTGCGCAAGACAGCCAACAATTGGGATGCCACAATGGGACTACCATCCACATGACAAAATATAGACCCTGGCACAAAATGCGGAGAGGAGACAAACCCTTCCCATTCCCCAACCGGGCAACATGCAGAAACTCCACTCCTGCCAAGGAACACCCACTTACCCCTTCCCAACTGGTCAGTTTTAGAGGCCCGCAGCCACAGCCGTAACCTCTCACTTTCCAACACCACCTCACCACTAGTCATGCCTACCCTACCCCGTAACCCCAACAATTCCGATGCCCGGAATGCCCCAAAGAACAACCAAATGAAACACAAACGAAATTTGGCACACTCAAAGGCATCGTGACAACACACCTCCAATTCTGGTAACAACAACTGAAGCAACTCGAAAGTAACTGGCTGCCGGAGCTGGGGACCACCAGCCCGAAGCCTGGCCAAACCTTTCAACATTTTACGAACCAACACCCCCCCAACCGGATCCCTTCCCCACCAAAGCTGCCCATAAAAAGAAATCCCAGCCAACTTGCCCGAAATGGTAGTGGGCGATAAACCTTTGTCAGCCAAATGCAACACAAACTGCAAGATGCCCTGTTCGTCAGACCAAACAGCCCCAGACGGTCCCACCCAATCCTTACCGAACTGCAGAAATTCACTCCAAGCCTTCACATACCCCCGCCTCGTGGAGGCAGCCACCGACTGTTCGACCAGTTGGTGAACCCTCAATCCCCCAGGTCCCATACGTACTGTGGGATCGCTGTTGGTTCCAGGTCCGCCCCAGGAGCTAACTTGCGGAACTCTGCCCACTGAAATCGAGACAAAGTGTCAGCGATGCAGTTAGAGGTACCGGGAACATGCCGTGCTTTAAACACAATATTCAATTGCAGACACCGTAGCATGAATGCGCGCAGTAAGCGCAACACCCTCAAATCACGAGCCTTCTGGTGATTGACAAGATGTACAACTGCCAAGTTGTCCACATGAAACAGAACTGATCTATTCCGAAACTCATCCCCCCACAGATACAAAGCAACCAGTAGTGGGAAGAGCTCAAGAAAGGCAATGCTACGGCCTTGATCCTGCCAGTGCGCCGGCCATCCGGCCGCACACCACCTACCGTCCCAAAAGATCCCGAAGCCGTGAGCCCCGGAAGCATCAGTGAACAACTGTACTTGCCACACCATGTCCTCATCCGCAAAAAACAAGGACACACCATTGAAATCCTGCAGAAACTGAAGCCAGACTGTCAGATCGGAACGGACAGCGGCGGTAATGCGTACCCGATGATGGGGAAGGGTCGCACCGGACATGGACAACCCCAGACGCCTGCAGAAAGTCCTACCCGCCCGCACAACCCGACAAGCAAAATTGAGGTATCCCAACAGCTTTTGGACAATTTTCAAAGCAACTTTCCGTTCCCCCAAGACCAGTTGTATGAAATCAGACATTTCCTTCACTTTAGGTGCAGGCAATCTCGCCATCATAGACAGCGTGTCAATTTCAATCCCCAAGAAAACCAGGGACGTACAGGGGCCTTCAGTCTTGTCAGGCGCCAAAGGAACGCCCAATTCCTCCGCCAGTGCCTGAAAGCTGTTCAAAGCCGACTGACACTGCCCGGAGCGACCTTCCCCAATGAAAAGAAAGTCATCCAAGTAATGACAGACCAGGGAGTGGCCAGTAACAAAAGTGAATCTCCACTGCAAGAAGGTACTGAAAGCTTCAAAAAGGGAGCAGGACACGGAACAACCCATGGGCAACACTCGATCCACGTAAAAACAACCATCAAACTGCATTCCCAAAAGACTGAAATCCCAAGGATGGATGGGCAGGAGCCGAAAAGCCGACTGAATGTCGCTCTTCGCCAGCAACGCCCCAACACCTGCCAGGCGCACGAGCCGTAAGGCATCGTCCACTGAGGCATAGGTAACGGTTGAGTCGGCTGGATCGATGAAGTCATTAATGGAGGTACCCTCTGGCCAGGACAGATGGTGAATAAGACGAAACTCCCCTGCCGCCTTCTTGGGCACCACGCCCAGGGGCGAAACAATCAAATCAGGCAGAGGACAAGACACAAAAGGACCAGCAATTCTACCAGCCGCAAGTTCAGCATCCAGCTTTTTTCTCACAACCTGGGGACTCTCCTTCACAGATTTCAAATTGTCCGACCACCTACCCACCCTGGGCCCCTGATACCCGATCCGAAAACCAATTTTGAAACCCCAAGACAAAATCTTAGCGGCTTCAAAATCCGGATAATCCACTAGCCAGAGATCGAGAACCGTCTGTCTAATAGGAGTAGGAGCCCTTGTGAACAGACTGCTGCGGCTGGCCCCTACCCCCTGAACCTCGTCCCTGGTCGCCCATTCGTTGTCCAGGAAAACAGTGGGTGAGGGGGTGCTTCCCTCCACATTGAGAACACTCATGCTTGTACCGACAAGCCGGCCTGTTGCAGGAACCCCTGTTAAAGTGCCAGCAAGTGCCAGTGGCGGCTGATTGACCTCTGCCCCAAACCCCCGCCCCAGACTGAGCGGGGCGAGCTGGAAAGGGCCGATAATACACTGGCTGTCCGCTAGCCGTGTGGGTCGTAGCAGACGGATTCGCCGATGCCATCCACTGTAACCATAATTCAGAATCAACCTCGCCCCATGAACGCTCGGGGAAAGCGCTCATGCGGGCCCTGAATTCATCATCATAGGACAACCAGGCAAAACCTCCAAAATAACTGTGGGCCTTGCGGACAATATCAGCATATTTAAACATATCAATTGCTTTTTCAGGATGACGTTGACAATAAACACTGGCATAAATCAAAAAGGCTGAGGTCCAGTTCTCTATAGACTTCGGAACACGAGGCCTCCGAGCCAGTTCCAACTCCTCCTCCTTCGACCCCTCCTTTGCCTGAACATCTCTATGGAGGAGTCGAAAAACATCCACAAAAGCCCCAGACCAAATCAGATTCTTCGTTTTTTCGGACAAATGAGACCCCAAAGGCATCCCCACCCCAGAATAAGGTAACTTTTTCGGTAGGATACTATCCTCCGCAACCTGTGTGGCAACCAATCCCCCAGTCCCCACAGGAGAAACTTCTTTGGCAACTTGCCCCATATGAAAATTTGAAACAACCGGCCTCTCAAGCCTTGGTGCCAGAGCGACTCGCTCAACCACAACCCCATCCCCAGTAGAAATATTCGAGACTACCGGCCGCTCAAGCCTTGGTGCCAGAGCGACTCGCTCAACCACAACCCCATCTCTGGTAGAAACATTAGAAAATACCGGCCGCTCAAGCCTCGGTGCCAGAGCGACTCGCTCAGCCATAACCCCATCCCCAGTAGAAACATTCGAAAATACCGGCCGCTCCAGCCTTGGTGCCAGAGCGACTCGCTCAACAACCCCATCTCCCGTACCAATAGACCTTGTACTCTTCACAGGGAGACTCTCCCTAGGTTGCCACACAGACCACCACCCATCCTTACCTTTGGGCAACTGCTCGGACGGCAGCGTGACAGCCCCACGATCTTTCTGCGAAGGTCCAGACCTCACTGCCCCTCGTACACCTGCATGGTCCGCTCGAGACTCCTGCAAAACACGAGAAACAGTGGGTTGCCCCATCCCACCCCCTTGGGCCCGTGCTGCCAAAAGCCCAAAATTTGATTCTCTCAATTCCCCCTCCTCCAAATCCTCAGTCTGAAAACTCCCGCAGAAAGCTTGATCAGAAAATAAAACTTGGTCACTGCCACTGGGCATAACCCCATCACCAATACCCCCGTCATAACTTTGCCAATCAACAGGCTGAAAGCTGTTTATATTGAAAACTGTAGAAGAGCTATCCGCTCCAGACAGCCCCCCGTGAAGCCCACCACTGAAAACAGCCGTGTGGACAGTTCCCGGGCCCGCAGAAACAGCCGACAGCCGCCCAGCTGCCGGCGCAGCATGAAAACTGCGGCCGCTCAAGCCAGACAAATAAGAAGACCCCGTAACCGGGTCCTCGAAAACGAAGACGCCATCCTCCCCCGAGGAACGAACCCCCGACGCCAAACCATGGTTACCGACCGACCCATACGCCGGACCACCCGAACTGGCACCCGGCCGGCCCCTGGGAACCGGGAACAGGGAGGGACCCGCGCCTGTGTGCGCCCCCCGGGGCAATGGACCCCCCCCACGCGGAGCCGAGGGAGTGGAAATGGCAGTACCCAGGTCAGACACCCCGGAGTCCATGGACTGGGCAGCCGGGGGTGGCAGCCCAAAAACTGCAGCACCCGCGGCAGGAACAACTTCAGCAGGGGGCGGGTCGTCAGTTAGGGAGCAAGCCGGCAACTCGCCCGGCAGGAACCGGGCATCAGCCCCACCCCGGGGAGGGGGGGCAAAAGAGGGGTGGGGAACAGTACCGGGCCCCGGTACAGCGGGGGAGAGCAGGAAACATTGGCCGTTCAGCCACAAGTAAGGCGAGGCCCCGTCCGACAATTGGGAAACCTCAGAGGGGGGGACGGGAGGTACCCCCGAAGGGGGGGGAAAAGGCACACGCCCATGCACATCCAAGCTCCGCCCACGCTTGGGCTTGGGGCCCGCCTGGGGCTTCCCCGACTTTCCACGTACCAGCCCGCTGGGACTCATAGCCTGCCGGCCCGCTGAGCGACCCCTCCTCCCCCCGGGCGCCCCACGTGTGCCAGCACTAAAATAGGGTAACGCACATACCTGCTGGGAGGCGCCCGGGGCATCCGGCGAGGGTTCCACAGCAACGGCGGGCAACACTAGCCCAGGCCCGTCAGCCGGCATAGCCGCGTCTCCGTCGTCCTCCTCCTCCAGGTCCTGCGATAAACAGGCCTCCACCGCCCGGGATACACCCTCCGATGCCTTGCGAGGGGGGCGAGCCATGCCGACCCACGCCTCCGCCGGGACACCCGGCCGCAGCAGGTCCTCACGCCCTGCTTCACAAAGGATTTGCACCGCCCTCCGGACCTCAGCCGCTGCCTCCATGACCCAGGATACAAGGGAAACCACGAGCGTCGCAAAACAAACCTCCCTAATAGCCACCCGCTACGCAGTTCCCAACCGTCAGCCTGACCCCTTTATATCTGTTCCCTAATCAGTCCCACCTGATTTCCTGATTCTCGCGCGAACCTACCCAGGAAGAGACCGGCTCGTGCCTGGCTCTCCCTGGGTCCCCCCATGTGCCAATTAACAAGTAGTAAAATGAATTTATGGTGATTGATTTCCATTTCTGCTGAAAGTCTATTTTGGATTATTTAGCACTCCACCCCGTCTATTGCTCTGCATCTATTTTGTGTTATCGAATACGCGAGTTATTCTCCTGCTCAAACTCTGTCCTCCATTTCCTGATGCTTGGCTACAATTATTGTAAGACTCTGCATTGGAATGTAGGACGGGCCCGAACGTTGATATCATATGCATCGTCAGGCAGACATGTGGCGTCCTCGCTGCGGCCGCTGAATAAAATGAGGCGGTGTGGAGGGCTTTTATGTGCTAATTGCAATAGTGGCTGGCCTCTGAACAATCCGGCGCCCCCAACTCACCTGAATCCCCCATTAGTCATGCTGATTCCAAGTTGTGCGTGGCGGCAGGAGGTGAGAGGAAGATGGGGGTGGGGGGCAGGGAAGGGGACTGAGTGTTAAAGCAGCGCACACCATGGTAAAAAGGAGGATTAAAAGTGGTTTACTCTGAATCACGTGAGTCATGCGAGGGGCGCTGCTGTGCTGTATGCATAATCCTACTGCAGACAGTAAAGTTATGCGAGCCCCTCTGAAAATTGGCCCCCGGGCCTGGGTCCAGTTCGCCCATGCCAAAAGCGGTACACACTCTCTACATCACCCCTAACACAGCACAAAACGGGCCTCAACGTGCAGCCAAGAATTAGGAATCAGAACAATTCTCAAAATAAAAATCCTCAAAAAATGAGCATTGCCTTTGCCTTTTCTGCCACTCGTTTGTAAATATCGTGCGATGATAGGTGTATGAAAGTGTGGGAAGAAAATTAGAATTATTTGATTCACGAATGAGGATTGCATCGTTTATGGTGGGCGGAGCGCGTTGCCCTTTAAAGCAAGTCGACTCCTTCTGCTACGAGGCTCCGCGTTCTCTGCGGGGTCCGTGTATTCTTAGCTGCCTGCCCTGCCGCAGCACGTGGCACTGTGATCCTGTAGTAAACAGGGCATTGGAATGGCACCTGCCGGGCGCGCAGCTGTTGGTCGGAATGAGGAGGTGCTGAAACTCAGACCTTCTGACTTCACTCGTGCTCGCGCGGTTGCTAGGCAGCGTGCAGCATGCTTAGCACAGTTCAGAGATGCTGACTGTCCGGGAAGGTTGAAAAGGGCAGTGCTGTCTCGTAAATAATTGTATTTATATTGTACCTACAACCCCCCTGTGAGGCTTTGAAGCATTCCATACATTTACATCAGTTTGTGGTAAATTAAATTAATACGTCTTAGATGTCAATGTTGTAGGGCTGTGCAGCATCATGCAAGTGATTGGTGGGATGAATATAGAGCTAGAAGAGATTGGGCATTATTGGGTTTCAGAGAAAGGAGAGGTTGTGATCTATGGAACGAGGTGTAGGAGTTCAAAGAGATACATAATTAAAAAAACATTGGCAAAGCCAACGGGCTCGCCCATGCAAGAGCTATTGGCTTTGCCAATATGTTTTAGCCCTGTGCTTGAAATGGAAAAATTGAAGTGCAGATACCCTCTAAGTACCTGCTTGTTTCTGAGAAGTGCAGGTACTCTCCAATTAAAAGTATCACGTCACTCTTGAGAAGTGCAGGTGCTCTCCCTCTTAAAAAAAGAAATGCTGGTACTCAGTACCAGACAGTACCAGCCCATTTGAAGCACTGTTTTAGCCATGTTGTACACCAGCGTGGCAGCTGTTCAGCACAGATAAAAGTTAGTCGGGTAAAGGGGAGTGAAGTGTCTTAAATTGGAGTGGAGTGTTATGGAGTGGCTTAGAGAGTGTTGGTGTGGCGTAGAGTAGCGCGGAGTGGCATTGAGTGATGTGGAGTAGAGTTGCATATAGTGGAGTGAAGTGAAGTGGAGTGGAGTGTCATGGAGTGACATAGAGTGGAGTGGTGCAGAGTGTTGTAAAGTGTCATGGAGGGAGGAGAGTGGAAGAGTGGAAAGGCGTAGAGTTGAGTGGCGTAGACTGTCAGAGTGGAGTAGATTGTTGTAAAGTGGAGTGGCATAGAGTAACATGGAGAGGGGTAGAGCACAGTGGATTGGCGTAGAGGGTGTTGCGTAGAGTAGAGTGTTGTAGAGTAGAGCGACGTAGAGCGGAGTAAACTGTTGTAGAGTGGAGTGATATTTAGTAGAATAGTGTAGGAGAGTGGAATGTCACAGAGTGGGGTAGAGTGTTGTAGAGTCCAGTGGCATAGATTAGAGTGGAGTGGCATAGTGTTGAGGTGAAGTGGCACAGAGGGGAGTGGTGTAGAGTGGAGCAGTGGAGTAGAGTGGTGAATTGTGTCATAGAATAGAGTCGTGTACAGTGGCATGGAGTGGCAAAGAGGGAGTTGCGCAGAGCTTCGTACAGTGGACTAGTGTCATAGAGTGGCAAAGAGTGGAGTGGCATAGCATGGAGTAGAGTGGAATAGATTTTAATGGAGTAGAATATCATAGAGTGGAGTACCGTGGAGTGGAGTGTAGTAGAGTGGACTAGAGTGAAATGACGTAAAGTACAGAGGTGCAGAGTAGATTGGCGTAGAGTGCATTGGCATCGAGTAAAATGTAGCCAAGTCGATTGGCATAGAGTGCAGTAACATAGAGTAGAGTGGTTCAGAGTAGATTTCAGCAGAGTACAATGGCGTAGAGTGGAGTGGTGCAGAGTGGCGTACAATGCAGTGGCATAGAGTTCAGTGATGTACAGTAGATTGCTTCAGAGTAGAGTGAAGTGGCATAGAGTGGAGTGGTGCAGAGTGGAGTAGTGCAGGGTAGACTGCAGAGGTGCAGAGTGGTGTAGATTGCACTGGCATACAGTATAATGCTGTAGAGTGCAGTGGCATGGAGTGCAGTGGTGAAGAATAAATTAGAGTGGTGTAAAGTGGAGTGCTGCAGAGTAGAGAGGTGTAAAGTGTAGTGGCATAGAGTGCATTGGCGCGGAGTGGCGTAGAGTGAGGTAGAGTTGAGTGGTGCAGAATAGAGTGCAGTGGCATATAATTTAGTGGCATAGAGTGCAGTGGCATAGAATTCAGTGGCATAGAATAGAGTGGTGTGTAGTTCATTGGCTGAGAGTGCATTCTTACAGAGTGGAGTGTCAGAGTGCAGTGGCATAGAGTGCATTGTCGTAGAGTGCATTGGCGTAGAGTGCAGTGGTGCATAGTAGCATGGGTACAGTACACTGGCACAGAGTAGAGTAGCATATAGTGAAGTGGTGCAGAGTGCAGTGGTGCAGGGTAGATTAGAGTGGTGTAAAGTGGATTGGAGTAGAGCGTAGCAGCATAGAGTATAGTGGCATAGAGTGAGAAGAGTGGTGCAGAGTAGCGTGCAGTGGCGCAGAGTAGATTGGCGTAGAGTTCAGTGGCAGAGAGTGCAGAGAGTGCAGTGGTGTAGAGTGTAGCAGAGTGCAATGGCGTAGGGAAGAGTGGCGTAGAGTGCATTGGTGTATAAGGCGTTGGCGTACAGTGGCGCAGAGTAAAGTGATGTAGAGTGCAATGGTGTAGAGTATAGTGGTGTATAGTGCAGCGACGTAGAGCAGAGTCTTGCAGGGTACAGTATAGTGACATACAGTGCAGTGGTGCAGAGTAGATTAGTGCAGAGAATATTGGTTTTGAGTAAGGTGGTGTAGAGTGCATTAGCGTAGACTGCAGTGGCATAGAGTAAAGTGGGTTAGAGTGGGGTGGTGCAGGGTAGAGTGCATTGGTGTAGAGTGGAATGGGATAGTTGAATAGTGTAGTGTAGAGCAGATTGCTTCAGAACAGAGTTAAGTGAAGTAGAGTGCAGTGGCATAGAGTAGAGTGTTGTAGAGTGCAGTGCAGTGCTGTTTGCTCACTGGATGTGTTGGGCCACTACTAGGTAGAGGAATCCGGGACGGAGTTCCCTGGTCGGTTAGTGGTAATTCACTCATTCTTTGAAGTACGCCGGTCCTTAGTTGTGTAGTGCCTTGTAAGTGTGGGTGAGCAGCTTGAACTGGCATCTCTTCATGACTGATAGCCAATGGAGTTCCCTGAGGTGAAGCGTGATGTGCATCTGTCTGGGGAGGTCGAGGATGAGTCGGGCTGCTGTGTTCTGGATTGTCTGGAGTTTTCTCAGGAGTTGGGTGGTGATTCCTACGTAGAGGGAGTTGCCATAGTCAAGTATGCAGGTGACAAGAGCTTGCGTGACAGTTTTTTTTTTAAAGTTTCAAAAACCTTTATTGATTATTAGCACAGTACATCAGTGTAATCTAGTCATCAAATCGGCTGTCACAATGTTAGGCAGAGAAATAACACCTTCCGGTGTCCACAGTCACATTTTGTTGGAAAAATTCCCCCCCTCCTCAAACAACTTGCATGCTGTTCAAAAGTTAAGACATAACAGTGAAATACAGTCTGGGTCATAGCAGTGCAACAAATTGGGTCATTGTTCTGATAGTTACACGTTACAGTAATAGCAAGATCATGGTAATACGTGGTTTAGAGAGAACACAACTTCTATTAGGTCTAAGCTTCGATATCTCAGTCTAAGCTATAGTACTCACACAGTACAATACCCACATCACATTCAGTCCAAGTGGGTTATATCTGAAAAGTTATCTTTTGCCCCAGAGTTACTACACTTCTGGTGCAGCCTGTGCAGTTTGGTGTTCACTATCTGCCGTTTAATCCTCTCGCTCCTCCCCCCCTTCCCCGTCTGCTTCCTGCCTAAGAAGATAAGAGGTGAGTGGGCCCCTGATATCTTTCGGTCGAGACTTAGTGGGCAGCAGTTTTGCGTAGGAATGTGTATGATCCTGCCAAGTGGACATAGTGTGTATCCAGGTCTTGAATTTGAGAGCCCGACCTCTTCCCCACCTGCATGCCACTTGGCGCTTGGCCAGAAGCAAGCCCATTGCCAAAAACTTTTTATCGACAGTTTTAATTTCTTGTGACAGGCCCAATGGGGCCACAAATGGGCATGGTGCCATCTTGACTCCCAACACATCCGATAGTCTTTCAAAAATAAGTGCCCAGTAGTCTGCTACTTGGGGGCAGGTCCATGCCAAGTGCATAAAATCTGCTCCCTTTCCCCCATAACGCTCACACCGAGCATTATCTCTGAGATGGAACCTATGTAGTTTGGCGGGGGTGTGGTACAAACGATGTAAGAATTTAAAATGGATGGGGCGCAGCCTACTATTGCTTGTAATTGCTTCTGTCTGTACACAGCTAAGTTCCCACTGGTCATCCGTTAAGGGTATTGTTAGATCTTCATCCCAGGCCTGCCTAGTCCCCAAAGTGTGAGTAGGTGACGCACTCTGTGTGTTTATACAAGAGGGATATGACATGGCGGGGGGCTCTTTTTGCAATAAAGCGTTTAGGGGTGCAAGTGTGTCTGGTTCTTCAGGAAATGCGGGGTTGGCAGCTCTGACACTTTGCTGGAGGCGGGTATATAGGAATGTGTCCATTATCGTGGGTGTGCACGTTCCAAAAAATTGCTCTATGAAACGGAATTGGCCTCCGGTGTAAAGGTCCCCAGGTATGGTATTGTAGTCCCACTAGCATCCTGCGGCATATCTCTTCACATGTCACCTGTAATCTGGGATCATGCAACAAAGACATCTTGGGGGAGTACAAAAAAGGGTTTTCCAGAGTTCGAGCGAGCTGTCGCCACGACATCACTGTGCAGTCGACAGTGGATGGGTCTCGCTCCCGCTCACTTACTGGCTTAAAAAGGTAGCACGCCGGAGGCGTCGGGCCATAGAGCCATCCTCTACTGCCAGATGGGACATAAACGGCGGTGGATGGACCCAGTATGTTGCAAAGTGGGCCTGTGCGTAGTAATAATAATATTCAAAATTGGGGACCTCGTATCCACCCTGGTGATATGGTAGCATCAGTGTAGCTAGGTTAAGTTGTGCCTGTTTCCCTCCCCATATGAGTCTTGTGAGTTGGGTCCTAAGTGTGCTAAAGAAAAACCTCCCTGGGTGATATGGGATATTGATGAACAGGTATAATAATTTAGGTAGTATTACTATCTTGATAAGAGTGATTCTGCCCGCCATGGAAAGTGGTAGATGGAGCCATCTAGTGATGCTGTCAGTTATCTTATCAATGGCCTTCCCATAATTACTCCTCATCAATGTATCCTTGTTTCTCGTAATTCGTATGCCTAGGTGTATGAGTTCATCAGATTCCCAGACCAGGGGGTAGTCTAGTTGGTGCGGCTGGGTATTATCAGTAAGGGGGAAGATAGCAGACTTAGACCAGTTGATTTGTATGCCAGATATACCACCAAATTTTGTGATCTCTCGCAACACAGGGTTAAAGTTGTCCTGAAGTTTTTTAACATACAGTGTCATATCATATCATCTGCGTATAGAGAAATTAGCAGTTGTCTGGCTGGATAGATCAATGCTCTGTGATTATGGTGTTGCCTGGGCTTGGCAGCTAAGGGTTCAATGGCCAATGCAAATAGGATTGGGGATAATGGGCAGCCTTGCCTGGTGCCTCTGAAAATATTAAAGGGGGGAGATCTGGGCCCATTCAGTAGTACTGTAGCTGTCGGCTTACAGTAGAGTAGCTTGTGTGACAGTTTGCCCAGTTCTGGGTGGGAACCATCTGAAGTCCTTCCTGAGCATTCAAAAGGTGGTGAAGCAAGCGGAGGAGATAGAGCTGCCCTACTTCTTCATAGATACCTGGCTGTCGAGGATGATGCCGAAGTTTGCATTCATGTTTGGTGGATTTGGTTGTTGGGCTCAGCTCGGGTAGCCACCATTCGTTGTTCAGCAGAGTGTCCTTGTCTTTCCCGAAGATGAGTACTTCTGTCTTGTTTGTGCTGAGTTTGAGACATTTGCTGTTCATCCAGATGGCCACATCGTTCATACATCTTTGGAACTTGTCTTTGATGGTCGTTGGGTCAATGGTCAGGGAATGGATGAGTTGGGTGTTGTCCGCTTAGCAGATGATGTTGAGTCCATGTCATCTGACAATGTTGGCCAGGGGTGTTATGTATACATTGATGAGGGTAGGGATGAGCCTTGTGGTACGCCGCAGATGATGTTCTTAGTGAGCGAGGAGTAGGCACGAAGGATGGTCTTCTGAGTTCTTCCTGTGATGTAGGATGTGATCCACTTGAGGGCTGCTCCTTTTCTAATTCTGATCTGGTGTAGTCTGTTGATCAGTGTGTGGTGGAATATGGTGTCAAAGGCTGCTGAAAGGTTGAGGAGGATGCGGGCTGATGTTTCTCCATGGTCATGCAGCACTCTGTTGTCGTCCGTGGCTGCCCAAGAGCTGTCTTGGTGCTGTGGTTTGCTCTGAAGATGGATGTCGAGAGGTCCAGGAGGTTGTTGTTCTCCAGATAGCTATTTAGCTGGATGTTGATAGCTTTCTTGATGACCTCAGCTGGGAAGGGGAGCAGCGATATGGGTCGGCAGTTTTCTGGTTCTCCCGGGTCTACGGAAGATTTCTTCAGCAACGGCTTCACGTCACCATGTTTCCATTTCTGGGGGAAGTGGGTCATGGTGATCGAGGAGTTGAGGACCTTGGTGAGTTCATCAAGCCATCATCACAGTGCTGCACCTGTGGAGCGGGGGAGTCGGTACACACGACATAGGGCGGCTAGATCGGCGACCTGAGGCCCGGAAGAGCCCGGAAGAGGAGGTAGGCCCATGTTGCGCAGATTCGAGGCGACCCTTGCCTGCGGAGCGCTTGAAGGGCTCCATAGCACACAATGCCCTGTGTGAGGGATCCCCGGCTCCCCGAGGGTTAGGAGCACCCGTGGGCATCCGAATAGGCCGCTGGGGGCCCATGGAAGCAGCGATACAGATTTAGACCCTAGAGACACTGCACCTTGACCCGGCGGGCCTTCCCCCCTTTCTGGCAGCTCCACGGGGTGGTTCTGCAACATAAGACGTGCGACTCTGCCTGCATATAGACCTGCCCTCGTGCTGGGGCCTCTCGGCATCCCTGCAGTGTTGGGCGACAATGAGAGGACATTTTTGCCTTGCGTGAGCATCGGGCTGTTGAGGAGGTCCACCGGGCGCACCAAGTGGGAAGCGTGCCTGCAGCTGTGGTTGCTTCTGGTCCGCCATACTGTCCGCTTACTGGAGAAGCACGCACTCGGCTGATCTCCCTCCCACCTGCCAGGCGGTCTTCACGCAAGCTGCGGCAGCCTTGGATGTGGCGTGACCCCACATTCTCAAGTTGAAAGGAGTGCTTTCTATCTGGGTGCATATGCAGATACCTGTGTAGCTGGGGGAATAGAGGTGGGAGGCCTGCTCTACAATGCAGCCAAAAGTGATACCTGGAGTTTCTTCTTATCTGGAGTCAATGTGACAGCAACACTCTGGCACAGACCTTCTATCAGGGTCCCCATGACTATGTCCTCGGCCCGGACGAGGAAACAGAAATCTCTGAAAGACATCTTTGGGGGAGCTCAGTCCATCCCCGACATCACGACTGCGTCCCCTCAAATGGCGACTACGCAACCCACCCCCAACACCGGAGATGAACCTATCACTAAGGCATTGCTGGAATCGCTCTTCAACACTCTCAAGGCTGATATACACATGGTGAAAACTGAATTAACGACCGAGATGCGGGAGATGTGCCGAGATGTGGACACCGTTAGGGAACGTGTCACAACTCTAGAGGACAGAAGTGACGCGTCAACGACGGAAGTGGCCATGCTCCAGCAAGAGATCATTCGTCTACAGGATCAGCAACTGGATGTTCAGACGCACCTGGAAGACTTAGAAAACAGATCACGCCGGCATAACATCCGGATCCAAGGGGTGAAAGCGACAGAAGATACCAAGGATCTCTTCGCTTTTATGATGGGTCTCTTCCACCATATTTTGGCAGCCCCGCCTAGCACTGAAATCATCCTGGATAGAGCACATAGAGTTGGCCTGCCACGAGCACCTAATGCCCCTCCAGCAGATATTCTGGTATGCTTGCAAGATTTCAAAACCAAAGAAGCCATCCTTACGAAAGCAAGAGCCCTCCACCCCATCTCCTATCAAGGACACTCCCCAGTACTTTATCAGGACCTGGCCTTGATCACTTTGCAGCGTTGTTGGCAATTCCGTTCAGTAACGAAGCATCTCAGGCAACAAAACATTTCGTACTCCTGAGGGCACCCATTCCACCTCATCTTTCGCTTTAATGGTCAGCTTCACCAGATGGTCTCTCTTATTGAATCTTGCCGAACTGTTGGGCCTGGCAGTGCCCAGTGAAGAGGAGGATCGACAGAGCACCAGCTCAGGGCCTGAGTCTACACCTTCGGGGTGGCAACGCCAAAGCAGAAGGCAGCGGGTCCATAAACCTAACAAAACGGACATAGCAAAAGGCCAGCAAGATGCCCTAGCCTCCGCAACTGACGCCTTAGCCGGAACGAGCTCTACTGCTGAGTGAGAAGCTGACACCTACATGTCCCTGACTACGGCTCTCCGAATCCCGGTGGGTGGCGGGGAGAACCGGACCCCTCCACTTGGTCACACCACAAGCCCCCACCTGACGACCTCCCGGATACCCCGGGTTGGCGGACTTTTTCTTGGAACTTGGTTCTTCCTACGATTTTGATCTACTCACTTCTAGTAGAGACATTTATTTTGATAACATTTTTGGGGGTTTTTGATGGGTTTTGGTTCCCTCGTCCACCTTTCCTGGATTGTCCCTTTGAGATTTTTCGCCTTACGACTCGCTGATCAGCCAACGTTCACTCAGATGCCTATAGATTCCCTGTCGCTGGCTATAGCCAGCAGCGTGCACCGACCCTAGTCTTCTGATGCCATATGACTCCCTTAAAATCCTCACTCTTAATGTGAGGGGTCTGAACAACCCAATCAAATCCAGGGCTGTCCTCCACTACTTAGAACATTCAAAGGCAGACATATGTTTACTCCAGGAGACCCATCTTAACTCCAAGGATCACCATAGACTGAAGTCTAAGGCATTTCCTACACAGCTGTTCTCTTCTAACACCTCATAATCAGCAGAGGTGGCAATTCTGGTTTCCCTTCTTTTTCTGGGAGGGTCTTGCAGAAGGAAGCGGAGATTGGGGATCGCTTACTCACATACCAGTTCATGCTAGGGGGGATGACCCTAGTTATAGGATCTATATATGCACCCAATGAAGTGCAGATTAAGTTCCTCCTCAAGGCTCTTCAGCAGGCGGCCGCAGCCTCAGACAGACACTTATTACTGGGGGAGGGACCTCAACATTGTTTTTGATAATGTGTTGGACTGCTCCTGTCAAAGGACGAACCAGGTGGGCATACTCACGCCCACGGGACAGGCGCTCCTTCATGGCCTAGGGCTGTCCGATCTCTGGCACCACTTCCACCCACGCTCTTGCAGCTACACTTTCTATTCAGGGGCCCACAAGACTTAAGCACGATTGGACTATTTCCTTAGATCCTCATCCCTCCAGGCCCATGCTATAGATACTGATATTCTGACGGCCTTGTTTTCGGACCACTCCCCAGTTGTAGCTACCTTTCGGCTCCCGCGCTCACCGCGCCCTCTTAGACATTGGCGCCTACATGACACAATGCTGCACCTCTCACCAGTGATTGAACAAATTCACAAAGCCATCACAGACTATATCACCCTTAACGCTAACTCCGACACCTGCCAGGAGACTCAATGGGCAGCATTGAAAGCAGTCCTCAGGGGGGAATTTATTGCTATCTCCTCAGCCCACAATCAAGAGAGGGACCGCAAGAGAGCGGAACTCACTCAGAGGTTTCGGAACTCAAGCAGCTACACCAGAGAACAGACGCTTCTCGATCCTGGTGTCAGCTCTGCGTGGAAAGGAAGCAACTCGCAGCCCATGACTAGGGCAGGGCCAAGTGTGCAGCCCTCAGGCTCCATCACTCCTTCTACACGGGGGGGGGTGGGGGACCGATGCATCCGTCTACTCGCCAATAAGTTGCGCGAGGTCAGACAGAGACAGGGGGTTCAGACCATTCAGATGCCGGAGGGCGAGCTTGTGGCCGACAAAGTGGTTATAGCTGAAGTCTTTCGTGACTTCTATGCGGACCTCTGTACGGGAGACCCTCTAGATACCCAATGTAGTGCTGATTATATAGCTGCTGTTGGTATGCCTTCCTTGTCTCAAGCGCAGACTGACTACCTAGACAGAGCTATACAGACAGAGGAAGTTATTTCTGCGATCTCCCGTCTTAAATTAGGCAAATCACCCGGCCCGGACGGCTATACAGCCGCCTTTTATAAGACCTTTTGCAACAAATTAGCCCCCATCCTGACAGGACTGTTTAACACCTTTGAGCAAACCAAAGCGATCCCAGGAGAGATGTTGGAGGCGGCAGTAGTCGTTATTCCGAAACCAGGAAAGGACAGGACAGCATGTAGCGCGTATAGACCTATATCTTTGCTCAACATAGATATCAAAATATACACTAGCATCTTAGCAGCCCGATTGGCGCCTTATATGGCCCAACTGGTTGAGCCTGATCAGGCCAGTTTTATCCCACAGAGGCAGACTAGTGACAACACTAAACGCATATTACATATGATACAAAAATAGTCCCGTACCCAAGGCGAGTAAATGCTCCTGGACATCGATGCAGAAAAGGCCTTCTATAGGGTGCATTGGCCTTACCTTGAGATGGTTTTGTTGGCCGTTGGCTAGGGCGAGAAACTTCCCACTCGGATCCTGAACTACTACCGATTTCCCATGGCGACGGTCCTCTTCAACGGTCACATATCTTCCCGTTTCCCCATTGGGAGGGGCACTAGACAGGGGTGCCCCCTGTCACCCCTCCTCTTTGCACACTACATGGAGCCTTTGGCGCTTTGAGTTCATCGGCACCCTCTTATAACTGGGATTACATTTGGGGGGATACCCACACCATAAGCCTCTACGAAGACGACATCCTACTTTCCTTATTGGAACCCATCAAGGCCCTGCGCTCCCTCTTTATCAAATTGTACAGCTTTGCCAAGGGATCGGGTTTTAAAATTAACATGGACAAATCCTTGGCCCTTAATATCTCCCTCTCTCTGCACACCCTCACTCACCTCCAGGAGGAGCACACGATGCAGTGGGCGATGGCCGCGATCCCGTACTTAGGCATCCAGCTTGCCCCCAGAAAAGGGAGGGGTGGGGGTACCTGACCTTCAGCTATACTTTCACGCCGCTCGGCTTAGATACCTGGATGAGTGGCAACACCCGGAATCGTAGAAACACTGGCTGTTTCAGGATCAGACGGTAGCGGGCAGACGGCTGCAGGGTATTCCCTTTCTCTACAAACACCACCGACAGCCTAATCTCTGTGCTTCATATATCACTAGCACCATTATGGAATCTTGGGCTCACACACATGTTTTCCGCACAACTGACCACCTTTCCATCGCCCCTCACACCACTATTTGACAACCCGGAGTTTCAACCTGGTATAGATGCCCCGGCCTTTCAAGCTTGCCGATTTTCCACCTGCAGGTCCCTGGGCCACCTTTTGGACTTAGACAGTATTATCCCATTTCCACAGCTCAGGGAACACTATGGTCTCACAGAAACGGAACGTTTGCCGTACCTCCAGATTAGACACTGGGCATTACACCCACAAATCAAACTGCAGGCACAGCATCTTCTATCTCCCTATGAAAAATGGCTGATAACACACATCTCTGACAAAAAATCAGCTCTGATCTCTACAAAATGCTTCTAGCCATCACCACCCACACATATAACGCGGGTCGCGCCCGCTGGGAGAGAGATTTAGGGAGATCCCTAAGCCACAAAGAATGGGAATTTTGTCAACAACAGTGGTCCATTGCAAAAAGTAATTTAAAGAAAAACAATCAAATATAGACACAGTCGAAGCTATATTTAGTAAATAGACCAGCCCAGCCGAGCGAGGGTCTGAGGTGTATTGATATAAAAAAAAAATTGTGAGACAATATTACAATATTACAAATTGGGGCACAAGCCTGTGACCCACAATACACACTTACACAGTTACGTACGAACAAAACACAAGGGGCTTTTTAGGCAAGAAACAATTGGTTTGTGACACTTCCAATACAATTCTGTCAAAGTGTCACCGAAAAATGAACCATAACACCTTTACAGTCAGAGTACATTCTTTTTGTTATAGTATAAGGCGTTAAAGGAGTGTCGACTGCGTTTCGATTCGCTATTTTAGATCATGCGAATCATCATCAGGACATGAATTTATGCCTAAGATAAGCCATAATAGCCTAGGAAAAGAAGGGAAAGGAAAAATAATTACTTAGGAGCCCTGTTATCAGACCACCTGTAGGGGAAGAAGGGGAGAAATTACACGGAATACATATAACATTTAAGATATGTCATGCTTAAACTGTGTTAATCCTGATAATTTGTGAGCATATTGTATGCCGTTAATTAATACTTGTTAACTTATGGTTGTGTTACTATGGAGTTGTGCATGGAGGCACAACCCCGTAATAACGGCAAGGAACATAGTAGGACTACTGTGCCCAATGGTAACATATAGCCACGGTAGTGAAATCAGCGAGGGGGTTTAGTAGGCGAGTGGTGCAGTTTACATTGATCGTAGTGTGGGAAAAGTGATAGTGGGTAGATAGGGGAACTGCGTAGACTTCACGGCGATAAGGTGAGTTAAAATGATACAATATGGAGCAACGGTGCATGGTGACAGGTGTCAGTGTTGCAGACAGGACCGGGTGGAAATAGTGATTACAAGGATACAGTGATCAGCATCGGTGGGAGAGAACCCTCGGCGATAAAAGTGAGTTAAGAGGTGTCTGAATTTACAGATATAGCTGGGTGGACTTGGTGCGTGCGGCGGCCCAAGGTGACCCAGCGAACGGCGTCAGTGAGGGGAGGCGCCAGTCCATAAAGTGTGCAAAAGCTTACCGCAGGACCGGGGATCGTCCACAGCACGGTTGTGGCTGAGAGGGCAGGTCAATACCTACGGGAAATACCTTAGTCAGTTACTAGGTTTCCCATGCGTGGTAAAATGGGGGAGCATGCCGGACCAAAGTGGCGCTTACCTTTAAATTAAGGCGGATCAGTTAGAAATCTCGTGTACTGCTCGGGATGATACCTAAGAAATAAGCGGTAGGCATTTACCGGTTATTATCGTTGCGCAAGTAGGGGTACGAGGTAGGGGGATGCCTCGCGTGGTTGTTGGACTTACCGGTGTAACAGGGACGAGTTTCCATCAATGGACGGCAAGCTCTCGGGTCGCAGTGTGTCTACCTCGGAGCCAGTGCATTAAATTAAAAGCACTTCCTGATTGAATCGTGACGCGGGTGACATGGGGCGAGTGATCAGTGAAGAAGGACTAATCCATAAGTGGTGCATGGTGAATGGGGCTTGCCGTCCATTGATGGAAACTCGTCCCTGTTACACCGGTAAGTCCAACAACCACGCGAGGCATCCCCCTACCTCGTACCCCTACTTGCGCAACGATAATAACCGGTAAATGCCTACCGCTTATTTCTTAGGTATCATCCCGAGCAGTACACGAGATTTCTAACTGATCCGCCTTAATTTAAAGGTAAGCGCCACTTCGGTCCGGCATGCTCCCCCATTTTACCACGCATGGGAAACCTAGTAACTGACTAAGGTATTTCCCGTAGGTATTGACCTGCCTTCTCAGCCACAACCGTGCTGTGGACGATCCCCTGTCCTGCGGTAAGCTTTTGCACACTTTATGGACTGGCGCCTCCCCTCACTGACGCTGTTCGTTGGGTCACCTTGGGCCGACGCACGCACCAAGTCCACCCGGCTATGTCTGTAAATTCAGACACCTCTTAACTCACTTTTATCGCCGAGGGTTCTCTCCCACCGATGCTGATCACTGTATCCTTGTAATCACTTTTTCCACCCGGTCCTGTCTGCAACACTGACATCTGTCACCATGCACCGTTGCTCCATATTGTATCATTTTAACTCACCTTATCGCCGTGAAGTCTACGCAGTTCCCCTATCCACCCACTATCACTTTTCCCACACTACGATCAATGTAAACTGCACCACTCGCCTACTAAACCCCCTCGCTGATTTCACTACCTTGGCTATATGTTACCATTGGGCACAGTAGTCCTACTATGTTCCTTGCCGTTATTACGGGGTTGTGCCTCCATGCACAGCTCCATAGTAACACAACCATAAGTTAACAAGTATTAATTAACGGCATACAATATGCTCACAAATTATCAGGATTAACACAGTTTAAGCATGACATATCTTAAATGTTATATGTATTCCGTGTAATTTCTCCCCTTCTTCCCCTACAGGTGGTCTGATAACAGGGCTCCTAAGTAATTATTTTCCTTTCCCTTCTTTTCCTAGGCTATTATGGCTTATTTTAGGCATAAATTAATGTCCTGATGATGATTCGCATGATCTAAAATAGCAAATCGAAACGCCGTCGACACTCCTTTAACGCCTTATACTATTCCAAAAAGACTGTAATCTGACTGTAAAGGTGTTATGGTTCATTTTTCGGTGACACTTTGACAAAATTGTATTGGAAGTGTCACAAACCAATTGTTTCTTGCCTAAAAAGCCCCTTGTGTTTTGTTCGTACGTAACTGTGTAAGTGTGTATTGTGGGTCACAGGCTTGTGCCCCACTTTGTAATATTGTAATATTGTCTCACAATTTTTTTTATATCAATACACCTCAGACCCTCGCCCGGCTGGGCTGGTCCATTTACTAAATATAGCTTCGACTGTGTCTATATTTTATTGTTTTTCTTTAAATTACTTTTTGCAATGGACCACTGTTGTTGACAAAGTACTTTCCCAAGGTCCATGGCTGCATCCTTTGGGTCCCCTTGTTGTTTAAACGCACAAAGAATGGGAAGGCATATACCATAGGGCAAGACATTCGGCCTAACATATGGGCCTCAAAGAGACCTTGACCAAGATTGCCACCTATTGGTATTACACACCGGAGCGGTTACACCGCTTTGATCTCCGGCGGAGCGTCTTATGCGGGAGGGAATGTGGGGAAGTGGGTACAATAAAACATGTCCTCTGGAGTTGTACCCGCATACAACCATACTGGTACCATGTCCTTGATGAAATAGACCTACACTTTGAGACCCAGCTCCCTCGCTTCCCCTCCTATATTCTTCTGGGTTTACCTAATCCATTGACGTACCCACTTAAATCCCGGAAGGGCCGGTTGATGGTTATTGCCCTAGGAGCTACCATACAGAACATCCTGACACATTGGCGCTCTACCCAGCTTCCCACACATTCTGGCTGGCTCCATAGACTCTGGCTGGTGTTGGGCATGGAGAAACTTACTAGCACACTGGCCGGTAGGGGGTCGGAGTTCCCAACCACCTAGAATGCATCCTTCTCAACACCCGCTCGGTCCACAGGCACGCCATTGACCTTTGGAACCTACTAGACACCATCTCTCCTGACGTCGCCTTCCTAACGGAAACATGGATGAACACTTCCTCCGCCCCTGACATCGCCATCGCTATCCCTGATGACTATAAGATCACACGCAAGGACCGCACCGACCATACAGGAGGAGGAATCGCTATCGTCCATAAGAAATCCATCCGCATCTCTACCAGCTCCGACGCCAACCTCGCTAACTCCGAACACCTTCACTTCCAGATCCACACCGACCCCAAAACCACACTCAGAGGCACCCTCCTCTACAGACCACCAGGACCCCGCGCAAAATTCAGTGAAGACATCACGGACTTCATCACCCCACACGCGCTCCCCTCCAAAGACTACATCCTTCTGGGAGACCTCAACTTCCACCTTGAAAAGATCAACGACCGCAACACCGCCACCCTCCTGGACAACCTCGCCAACCTTGGACTTAAACAACTGGTCACTTCCCCCACCCACATCGCAGGTCACACACTCGACCCCATCTTCACCTCCAGCAACCATGTCTCCTTCAGCCACACTACGGATCTCCTCTGGACTGACCACAGCTGCGTTCACTTCACCTACAACAAGCCGAAACCCATCAACCACCTCCAACCAACTCTACAAAGAAACTGGAACAAAATCACCACGGAGCAGATCTCCACATCGCTCCTTCAAACCTCCCCAGCCCTCTCTTCTAACGCCAACGAAGCCGCCTCCAACCTCACCCTTTGGTTATCCAACACCGCCGACACCTTAGCACCACTGAAAAAACGTCAACACAAACTTGGCATCAAGAAGGCCTCATGGTTCAACGATGACCTCAAGAAGTCCAAGAAACTGTGCCGCTCCCTTGAAAAGGCCTGGAAAAAAGACCCATCCACCAGCAACAAGGACGCCTTCAAAAGCGCCATCCGTACTCACCACCAACTGATCCGAAAAGCCAAGAAAACAGCATTCAAGGATCGACTTGACAACAACGCCCACAACAGCAAGGAACTTTTCAACATCGTCAAGGAATTTTCCAACCCCTCGGCCAATTCCAACGACATCACCCCCTCTCAAACCCTCTGCGATTCCCTAGCCTCTTTTTTCCACAACAAGATTGCTGACATCCACAACAGCTTTGACAACCAACCCGGAAGCCAACCCACCCTACCATCAGCTGACCATCTTCCTCCCGTTAACACCCTTAACGCCTGGAACCCAATCTCCACTGAGGACACCATCCGCCTGATGAATTCCATCCACTCTGGATCCCCCACAGACCCATGCCCTCACCACATCTTCAACAAAGCAGACTCCGTCATAGCTCCGCACCTCCGAGACGTCATCAACTGCTCCTTCAACTCCGCTACCTTCCCAGAAGACTGGAAACACGCTGAACTCACCGCCCTTCTGAAAAAACCAACAGCAGACCCCACCGAACTCAAAAACTACCGCCCCATCTCGCTTCTTCCATTCCCGGCCAAAGTCATCGAGAAAGCTGTCAACAACCAGCTCGCCGCCTTCCTCGAAGCCAACAAATCACTCGACCCCTCACAATCTGGCTTCCGAGCCAAACACAGCACTGAGACCGCCCTCATCGCAGCAACAGACGACATTCAAACTCTACTGGACAATGGAGACACAGTCGCCCTCATCCTCCTCGACCTCTCTGCAGCCTTCGACACAGTCTGCCACAGCACCCTTTTACAACGCCTCAGCAACATCGGAATACAAGGAAAAGCACTCGAATGGATTACCTCGTTCCTCACCGGAAGAACCCAGAGAGTCCGCCTCCCACCATTCAAGTCCGAGGCCTCTGAAATCATCTGCGGCGTACCACAAGGATCCTCACTCAGTCCCACCCTCTTCAACGTATACATGAGCCCCCTCGCGGCCATCGCCCGCCAACACAACCTCAACATCATCTCTTACGCGGATGACACTCAACTGATCCTATCTCTCACCAAGGACCCCAGCACCGCCAAAACTAACCTACACGAAGGAATGAAAGAAGTCGCCGAATGGATGAAACAAAGCCGTCTGAAACTGAACTCAGACAAAACAGAAGTCCTCATCTTAGGTAAATCCCCCTCTGCATGGGACGACTCCTGGTGGCCGGAAGCCCTCGGAAATGCACCCATCCCGACAGACCACGCACGGAACCTTGGCGTCATCCTGGATTCCTCACTCTCAATGAACAGACAAGTCAGCGCTGTATCCTCTTCCTGCTTTAACATCCTTCGCATGCTCAGAAAAACATTTCGCTGGATCCCCTCCGAAACAAGGAAAACAGTCACCCACGCTCTAGTCACGAGCCGACTGGACTACGGAAACACCCTCTACGCAGGTACCACCGCTAAACTCCAGAAGAAACTACAACGAATCCAAAACGCCTCAGCCAGGCTCATATTAGACATCCCACGCAACGAACACATCTCTGGTCACCTTAAAGACCTCCACTGGCTACCCGTCAATAAGAGGATTACTTTCCGACTGCTTACCCACGCACACAAATCACTCTACGACATCGGACCAGACTGCCTCAACTCTCGACTATCCTTCTACACCCCCTCCCGCCAACTTCGCTCTTCCAGCCAAGCCTTCGCCACTGTACCTCACATCAACAAGACCACCATGGGAGGCAGATCCTTCTCATACCTAGCTGCCAAAACATGGAACTCACTCCCCGCTTACCTTCGCCTCACCCAGAATCACCTAGCGTTCAGAAAGCAGCTTAAAACATGGATATTTGACAAATAATCCTCCTCCCCTTCCCAAGCGCCTTGAAACCCTCTGGGTATGTAGTGCGCTATATAAATGGTATGACTTGACTTGACTTGACTTGAGTTGTGGCGGCCCGTCTTGACTCTCCTGGTGTCTGAGTTCCGATAGTTGACATGCCTTCGATACCTCCGACTGCTTCGTCTCCCAGACACGCAGATACCAAGCAACGATTCCACGAAAAATTGTAAACCACGTTGCTAAACAGTGTGCTGCTTCTCCCTCTATTCCCACTTTCCCTTTTTTGTTCATGTTGGACGAGATGGGGGGCTCAGGTGGAGGGTTAGTTGGGAGTGATTTTCATTTGTTTCCTTCCTTTGTTAATTCTGTCAACCCGCTCCATGCTTATTGCCTGCGGTAATGATGTGTACTGCGACCTTGTAGTCTCCTTCGCACTATGGTAGAGGAGCTGAGGGTCTTGTCTTTCACATCTGTTTGGAAATCAATAAAAATATTTAAACCATGAAATAATCCCATGACAAGAGGACAGCCACATTTTCAAGGGAGAAGCACAATTTCATGTGAAGAATAAAATCTAGAAATATCAAAACTAAATGCAGTCTTTTCTGGAGTGGTTGCTTATCTACCCAAACATGGAGAGGACCGTTGGTCTTCGTATCACCCTGAAAGCTATGTGACACAGAAGGTGACCAGCAACTCAATTACTAACTTGCACAGAGCTTCTTCAGGCTCAATAGGTCCTTACTTGAGAGGGTGTAGAAACTATAAGCCTCTCTGAATTGCCCCATGTTCCATCTAATCAATACCAGATCCTGTGACACTGCAGAATGATTTCACAGAGCTGGTGGTGGTGTTTCCACATTGATCTAAATTAAGGTGAGACCTCATTCCACAATAGACAATTATCTATGACCACTAGGAAGAGTGAATGTTGGTAGCCATCTTCAGGTGTCTCAAGATTGCCGGGTTTACCAACATTGAGGTCAGCGAAGGAGGGACAAAAAGGAATAGTAGAAACCCAGGTATGGTAAGGATAATCAACTGTTTGCTCATTTCTTCAGCTATTATATATTATAATAATTATTGCTTTGACATAGTCCCACTGGTCTTTCGGAGGCCGATATGTGTGGTAAACTATCAGACTACAATAGTTTTTAATCACATTTTATAGCATTACCATTACCATTTCATTCCTTTATCCTTACATTATGAGGGCGAGTTATAACCAGAACCATGCAACTGTGATAGCCTCTATAATTGACCAACACTTTAAAAACTCCTTCACTTGTCCTGGAGACATTAATACTTGAACTCTTACCCGAAAGAAGGACACTTTCCAGCTTGTTGTCTGGTAGTTACCAAAGGGAAACATTGATGCAGTTGCTTGGTGTCCTCTGGTATTTTCTGGCCTTCCTGCCAGACAGAAACTGAGACTTTCATGAGCTTGAATATTAGGTGCTACCTGTCTCAAAAGTTCCTCTCTGTGACATTTGCACCTTGACAGTTCAGAGCAGATTTGTCCAGTTCTTATAGTGTTCATTTTTTCCAACTTGACAAGTCAGCTACATATTCACATGACCCTTGTTTAGGCAGCTGTTCGTTGATTGTCTTTCGGGACTGCTTTTTTGCTTTGGCGAAGGCTGGGTGTGACTTTCTTGGTTCGCTTGACAAGTTCATAATCCTTGGATATGAGTAACCGGTTATGCCCAATTTCATGCGCTCCCAAGTCGCTAAACTGGTCGATATAATCCTGCATGAGTTGTACAATTGATAGGTTCCACTCAGTTCAGTTCAAGGCCACAAAAAAGTGATATGTTGCATATATTTGTTGCTTTGCTCTTTTTGGGTCGATTCATTTGCTCTTCGATGGGGCTTGTTCTTGCACTTTGCCCAAGGGGAATGTGTGCTTGGTGGAACGTTTTCTCCATTTAACTTTTGGCCAGAGTACCAAGATCTTCATTCCTGCTATTAAACATTACTTTCTGGTGTATCTTGTATCCCTGTGGTTTTTGGAGTAGGTCTTCTGTCTCGTGGATGCTTTGTCATCATCTGGCAATCTTGTCCTGCACTGTTGGGGAGGTGGTTTTGTGGTAGGCTTGTTTCTGGTCATGCCTCACCCATTTTAATAAGGACTGTGATGAGAAAGAGTAGGTCTCAGTATAGTGAGGATTGCCACTAAGTAGTCAGAGCTGTAGATGCCAAATGGGGAATAACAAATTAGCAAAAACCTGTCCTCTTAGACGTTTTTATTATATTTGTATGTCTGATCAACTACGGTCCTAAGTCCTCATGTTCATACTGCTTTAGAGAGCATCTTTTATGATCTGTTTTACTGATGTTCACCATGCACTGAAAAATAATGTGAATTTTATAGGCTCTGCATTGGAGCTGTGTATAAAAGCACTTCAATCCACAGCAACATCACAGGTTCTTTAGTTGACCTTTCACACCGTTGATCACTCAAAACTGAGCCAGGGGTTATTAAAGGTGTCGGAGGTATCTGGCAGTTGGTTTAGACCAGGGGTCTACAACCTTTCATGTAGTATGAGCTACATATGTTCATTGAAAATCTTCCTGAGCTACTAATATTACTACTGTTGTAACAGTGACCACAACCGACAAATGTATATTAGTGGCCACCATATGTAAGATTGTTATGTTACCTGGAATTGATAAAGTGCACGTTCACCATAAGGTTTCTTGGTGCTAGGGAACAGCAAAAGTTACATAGCCAAACCCTCAGCAAAAATCCAGATTATGAAAACTGATAGGCTTGCTTGATTATCCACGATCACCTCAGTACATCAGGCAGAGTTACCAGCAGAAATGTAAAAAAGGCTTTATCAATGTGGAATGCCTTTCCTCAGGTAATACTTAACAGGCTTAGCTGCAATGCCCCTGACACCCAGGTAATAATAACAATAATAAGTCTCAGCAACGTCACAAGATTTGGCACTCAAATGCCAGCTTTATATCTTGAAAATGCAACCATTTTTATCCAGAGTCAGCTTCTGAGTTTAGCGAATGCACTGTTTTTCACTATAATACACATTTTTAAATGTGCATATACATGGGTTGAATCGAGCACGCAAAAGCTTATAAACTAGTCCATTGGGCTGCACACAGGAGAACAACTTATAGGTAGCTTGGAGCTACCAGTAGCTCGCGAGCTGCTCATTAGAGAAGCCTTTTCTTTCTGATCCATCTGCCAAAATGAACTATGGTGAGATGTCAGAGGAATGCTCCATTAATGATTGAGTGCCACAGGGTTCTTGCTTCTTCTCCTTTCTGCCATACCACAAGTTACAGTGTAGACTACAGGTGTCCTTCCAGAATTAAGGGGATGAGACTCAATTGTATCCAAATTGTCTGAAGACAGGGAGGTGGACTGAGGAAGCATTAGTGACTTTAGTGCGATACACAATTGGGTGCAGATTGACTGATCAACATGATGCCAAAAAAATTGAGCTTCCTCTGGCCAGATCTGATCACTTGCTGAATGATGTGCAAGAAATAATCAAAGTTACACAAAATGGAGACATGCCAGTTGAACGTAGAGATAAGATAAAAACACTGGGGTGTTCTTTGACTCCATATGACAGAGGAAGCATATGTTGCTGCCTCAAAATTCTACCTTAAATTGTTAAGGAAGAGTGTGGCTTGTACTAGAGGTGGTAAGCCACTGAAAGCTGGAGATTGAAGCCTGGCTCTGGCTCAGTTCCTTTTCAACTTCGAGCCCATAAGGAGTCGAGCTTCCACAAGGCTTCTGCCACCCTCAGTCTAACCATATGCACCAAGGGGTAAAAATAGAAGATGAACATTTAAGATAAAAAGAAGAGACATTCAGTAGCCGATTTATAAAAAATGAAACCAAAACACCTGGATTAATCATGGCTTTCAAGCTTAACCAAATTGTGTTATCTGAGGTAAATATTTTATTTTACTGATCTGCCTTTTTCTTCACTATCAAATCACCTTTAAATACGTGAGTTCAAAATAGCAGTTGTACCAAAACATGTTGTGATTGATTCTGTAGACAATAATGTTGCTCTTTCTATAAGAATCTGAGCCACATATAGGGTATACATGACAACTCCCAGATCCGGCAGCGCGGTGTAGGTCAGGCGTCACCTGGGCGCAGTTTCTTGGACACCATAACCTTTCTGTGCCCTTCATCTGCCGTGATTAAATCGGGCCAATTGAATCTTAGTTATTGATTGGCTGCTGCACCAACAGGTACTTTACCTCTTGGTGTCACTATTACAAATAGGCGAGAATACCACTATGCATTCACATATTTTAGTGTAGAGTTACTTTCTTTTTAGGTCCTGAGGAATTGCCACTAAGATCATCCTGACTTAACAGGCAAGAAACATGTTGACCAGACGAGACTGAGCGCAACATACTGCAGCATTATAGAAGTTAGTCGCCAAATCGATTTTTAATCAGGGGGAAGGCAGGACTATTAAAGTCTAATTTACCTGACTCTTCCATTTCCCTGTTTTAATCCACACTATTGCACTCCTACACTTCCAAGGCCACTTACACCCACTGAACCATACGGCAGGGAATAAAAGATCTCTGCCAAAGAGCCCCTGCATAGGGTGCCCGTCGGGTAATGCAGCGCCGACCCGACGAGGA